>NW_024871175.1:870000-2358481 GCF_019054845.1 Dipodomys spectabilis | reverse complement strand
AAGGAGAAGGAGAAGAAGAAGAAGAACAAGAACAAGAACAAGAACAAGAACAAGAACAAGAAGAAGAAGGAGAAGAAGGAGAAGAAGGAGAAGGAGAAGGAGGAGGAGGAGGAGGAGGAGGAGGAGGAGGAGGAGGAAGAGGAGGAGGAGGAGGAGGAGGAGGAGGAGAAGAAGAAGAAGAAGAAGAAGAAGAAGAACAAGAACAAGAACAAGAACAAGAAGAACAAGAAGAAGAACAAGAACAAGAACAAGAAGAACAAGAACAAGAAGAAGAAGAAGAAGAAGAAAAAGAACATCAAGAAGAACAAGAACATGAAGAACAAGAAGAAGAAGAAGAAGAAGGAGAAGGAGAAGGAGAAGAAGAAGAAGGAGAAGGAGAAGGAGAAGGAGAAGGAGAAGAAGGAGAAGAAGGAGGAGGAGGAGGAGGAGGAGGAGGAGGAGGAAGAGGAGGAGGAGGAGGAGGAGGAGGAGGAGGACGAGGAGGACGAGGAGGAGGAGGAGGAGGAGGAAGAGGAGGAGGAGGAGGAGGAAGAGGAGGAGGAGGAGGAGGAGGAGGAGGAGGACGAGGAGGAGGAAGAGGAGGAGGAGGAGGAGGAAGAGGAGGAGGAGGAAGAGGAGGAAGAGGAGGAGGAGAACAAGAAGAACAAGAAGAACAAGAAGCAAGTTAATAAAACCAAACCAGTGAGAGAGAAAAATTGAGGAGCAAGGTAAGGGGTTACCTTTCAAAAAAGATATATATCCATACCTGACATATGACTATAACATCTGTGTAACTCGCTTTTATAATAATAATACAAAAGAAAAAACAGAAATATATTGCTGGAGGCATAACTCAAATGGAAGATCAGATTAATATGTATGTGATAACAAGGTCAATCCCCATTATCAATTTCCCATTCAAAAATCCCTCTTCTCATCATTTGTGCTGTCCCTAGCTTATGAAAGTGGGTGCAAACAGTTAAAGACAGAGGAAAGTAATCTGTCAGGCACAGAACTGTACTTGCAAAGAGCAGTACTTGCTAGAACACATGTTGACTAGACTACATGATGACTCCATGTTTTCTGAAATTATCAGAACTAGTTGGGCTTGAATACAGGCTCCACTGTATAGTAGCTGGGGACTCAAAATTAACTAAACTCTCTGGATCTCAAATACTTCTCAGATAAAGTGAGCATAACAATACTTATCTCACCGGATTATGAGATCTGGATGTCATCAAACATGGAGCTGGTCTTACCTTAGGTGTGTGTGCAACACTCAAAAACTACTGGAAGGTGTATAAACTGGCATGATGTTTACTATATTACTTAACAGTAATACAACATGCCTGTAATCCTATTTACAAAAGAGGCTGAAAAAAGAGGATCAAGTTTCTAGGCCTGGACAGGAAGCTGGATCAGACTCATCTCCAATGTCCTCTAAAGAAGCTTGAGGTGGAGTTTGGTTCAAGTGGTAGAGTGCTAAACTGGAGCATAAGCCTCAGGAACATTGCCCAGACCCTGAGTTCAAGCCCTAGGACCTGCACAAGCATACACACACACACACACACACACATACACACTCACACACACAATTTTGAATATTCCTATCACACACTTAACAATACTTTCCCTCTTCCAAGCTCAACAGCTGTTTTTTTTTTTTTTTAAGGACTTGCTGTGGAACTCAGGCTGCTCTTAAACTAACAATCCTCCTGGATGTTGGGTTTACAGGCATGCCTACTATAATTTGCTTCACTCAATAACTATTTATAACATTTTTGCAAGAAATTCATTCATACTCATGAAGATATATGGCTTAAAGCTGTTCAGAGTAATATTCTACTGTGCAAAATATAAATAATATAGCTGGACATGGTACTCTGCTACCAGCATGGTAATGCCAGCCAATACTCAGGAACCTGACACAGGAAAATAAGGAGGCGAGGAAAGCCTGTTCTACACTGCAGAACCTGGTCTCCAAAGGAAAGAAATTCTATAAATATTAATCTACTGTGAAACAAACAATATGTTAAATTTATATAATGGAACAAATAGATCATTGTTAATGAAAATAAAATCTTGGCAGATAACTGCTTCCATTAAAAATATTAAGTCACTGTCTTGGAACTGGGGCCAGTATCTGCCATTGATCGGATTTTAGCTCACTGTCCAGGTAACTCTTTTACACCATTGGTGAAGGGGAAGTTCACTATCCTTGAAGAAAAGAAATTCAAGCTAGAGTTCCCAGGGCCTGCATTAAGGCTCTGCAATGTAAAAAATATTTCTATGCATGTGTAATATATGATATATATGTACATATGCATGTTTATTATGTATATTATTATTGATTTTGTATTTTTTTTGTTCATTTTATGGTTTATTGTATTTAGTATTATTATACACATAATATTTATTATGTTTTGTACATCTATTATACACAATAAATTAGGTCATTGACTCATTTTTCATTAATACTTTATTAAGTGTTGAAACATAATACATAATTAAATGGAGGCATTTGTCACAGACATCACATGTTTAGGGTCAGTCCCCAGGATGAGCTTTGTCATTTATCTTTGGACAACTTCATATAGAGATTTCTTTAGATGATTTACACTCAGAAGCCTTTTCTTGAGGATAGGAAAGTTATGGGATAAAATTGTAAGAGTGGGGCTGGGAATGTGGCTTAGTGGTAGAGAGCTTGCTCAGCATGCATGGATGCCAGGGTTTGAATCCTCAGTGCCACAAACTCAGAAAAATTCAGGAGCTGTGGAGTGGCTCAAGTGGTAGAGCAATAGCCTTGAGAAAAAAGAAGCTCAGAGACAGTACCCAGGCCCTAAGATCAAGCCCCAGGACTGGCAAAAACAATAGGCCAGATGCCGGTGGTTCACACCTGGAACCCTAGCTTCTCAGGATGTTGCGATCTGAAGATATAACTGTAATGACATGGATGGCAACCTGTTCCCGTGTCCATGGAGTTGCATATGCCTTCTCCATCCTAGCTTAGACATAGGACTTTCACAGGACAGGAAAGCAGGTGAATCGATGAGCTTCTCATATCAGGATTCATGTTTCAGTACTGTTGGGATTTGAACTCAGAACCTAGCAGGCCAATTGGCGAAAGGGTCAAGGAGAGGACACCAGCCTGTGAGCAAATGAGGAGATAGGCCATTCCCAGGAACAGACATCAAGCCCCAGGAGAGCCAAGATAAGCATAGATTCATCCTTGAAACATAGGATATATATTGACATACATGTATGGACAGTATCTTGTGTTCAGTGCATTCCTTCTCCTTATTTTGTGTCTAATTCATGGAGGTATTGTGTATTTTACTGAATATGGTGACAGATATAACTGTGGACATGGATAAGGACCTATTCCCATGGTTATAGGGTTGTGTATGCATTCATTCTGAAGACCACACTTCAAAGACAGCCTAGGCAAGGAAAGCCTGTTAGACTCTTATTTCCAATGAACCACCAAAAGACCCCGTGTGGTGCTGTGGCTCAAGGGGTAGACTGTTCGTCTTGAACTGAAGGGCTCAGAGACAACGCCCAGGATTCATTTTGAGACACACAACTGGAAAAAGAATGAGGGATAATAAAAGTACTTTTCCTATTTGCTAGTAATGAGAACATTTTCTGGAATTAGACCTATAATTCTTGCTTCATCTTTTTGCTCAAAGCTGACACTCTAATACTTGAGCCCCATCTCCACTTCTGGATTTTGGCTTCTTAACTGGAGAAATATCTCAGATTATTCTGCATGGGCTGCTTTTTTACACATAGGCTCTCCATTTACATACATGTGCGGAATGCACCATGCTTTCAGTGTGTGTCTTAGTCAGAGATGCATTTTGTATTTTATTGAGTATGATGACAGATATTTTCTAATGGAAAACACACAGACACACACACACACACACACACACACACACACAAATCTACATTCTCCTAGACTCCCCTTCTTGAGTATTATTCAATGCCATTACTTTAATGCATGTTTTCTCCAAATTATTATGGTAGGGATTAAACTACATTTGTATTTATGATAATGTATTTGTTGTACTTTCTGTTTTGCAGTTTGGTGTACTTATATGAAAGAAGTGTTTTACGAAGATTAAACAGAAATCAATGTGTCTGTAAATGTGTAGGTGACAGGTAAAGTGAAAGATGCAGATAATACCAGTTGAAATTTTATTTCTCAAAATGTAAATATGTATGCATATATATGAATTTAAAATTTCTGATATGGGAATTCCGTGAGCAGCTTGAGAACACACAAAGAGAAAGGCAGGAATGGCGTGAGCAGGCTGAGAACACTCAAAGAGAACTAGAGGAATTGTGTGAACGTGAGGAAGCTAAGCAAAGAGTAATACAGGAATTGAGAGAGCAGGATGAGAATACACAAAGATCACTAAAGGCAGTCATGGAATCCATTAACAAAGAGCTTAAGAAAGTCAGGGACACCACAAAGGGAATACGGAATGGAACCCAACAGAAGGAATGGGTGTCCAAGGAAACCATAACCAATCAACTAAGTGATTTGAGAATAAACACTGAATATCAAATTAAGGAAGTAAAGAAGATCATACAAGATCTAAAACAAAGCTTCAACAAAGAATTTGAAGCCATCAAATCTGACCAATTAGAAGGAAAAGAAATAAAAAACAAAGTAGAAAGACTTGACAGCAGATTAGACCATGCAGAAGATCGAATCTCGGGGATTGAAGACAGCCTAGATATTATAGAGAAAGAACATACAACCATTGAAGAGAAATTCAAGAAATATGATATATCTATTCAGCACTTGGAAGACATCAGAAGGCCTAATCTGAGGATAATGGGTGTAGAGGATCACCTAGAAACAAAAGTTAATGGTTGGGATATTTGTTTAATAGGATCCTAGCAGAAAACTTCCCAAACATGCAAAAAGGTAGGCCTATTCAAATACAAGAAGCTTTTAGAACTCCAAATAGACCAGACCAGAATAGGACATCCCACCGTCACAATTTAATCCACACAGGATCAACACAGACAAGGAAAATATCCTTAAAGCTGTCAAAGAGAAAAGACCAATCACCTATAAAGTGATTTCTCAGCAGAGGCAACCAAAGCAAGAAGAGCCTCGAATGATGTATGCCATGCCCTAAAGACAAACAACTATCAACCAAGAATACTGTACCCGGCTAAACTCTCCTTCATAACTGAAGGTCAAATAAAAACCTTCCATAGCAAAGAAAAATTGAAACAATATATCTCCACAAAACCAGCCGTACAAAAGATTCTTAAAGATGTCCTACACATAGAAAACCAACAAGACCACTAGAAAGGCCAAGAAACCGCACCCAAACTGAGAATCCAAGAACCATAGGGAGAACCCAGTAGCTGCAGCCCCCAAGAAGGTGGATAAAATGGCAAGAACTCCCAATTATCTCTCAGTCCTCTCTCTCTCAAAATTATCGGACTTAACTCTCCAATTAAGTGACATAGACTGTCTAGTTGGATTAAAAGCAAGTTCCTTCTATCTGTTTCCTTCAGGAGTTGCTTCTTGCCCATAAAAACAAACACATTTTCAATGTGAAAAGATGGAACAAAATCTATCAAGCAAAAGGCCCCCATAAACAGGCAGGAGTTGCAATCTAATAACAGATAAAATAGACTTCAAATTGAAATTCCTGAGAAGAGATAAAGAAGGTCGCTACATACTAATTAAGGGATCTCTCCTTCAGGAGGATATTACAATTCTAAGTATCTATTCGCCAAACAAAGGAGCACCCAAATTTATCCAAGAAACTCTACTTTCCCTCAAATCCCACATAGATCCAAAGATATTAAATGTTGGAGATTTTAACACACCACTTTCCCACTAGGTAGATAAACACGGCAAAAACTCAACAGAGAAACCGCAAATCTACACAACTGCATAGATCAACTAGATGTAACCGACATCTACGGAATATTTCACCCAGCAGCATCAGAATACATGTTTTTCTCAGCAGTACAAGCAACGTTTTCTAAAATAGACCATATTATAGGCCACAAAGCAAACTGGTCAAAATTCAGAAATATTGAAGTTCTACCTTGCATTTTCTCAGACAACAAGGGAATAAAATTAGAATTCAACACCAAAAGCCAACAAAGAAAGTCCTGTAACACAAGGAGGCTGAACAACACACTGCTGAGTTGTGAGTCATGGAAGAGATTAGAAGAGATTAAAAAGGAAATTCAAATATTCATGATATTCAAGAAAAATGAACACACAAATTGCCAGCTCCTCTGGGACACAGCAAAGGCAGTACTCAGGGGCAAGTTTATAGCTCTGAGTTACTACATCAACAAATTGGAGACATATGAAACCAAAATTTAATGAGATATTTGAACCTCCTTGAAAAAGAGCAGTAAGATAAACCCCAATCCAGTAGATGGAAAGAAAAAATTAAAATTAAATCAGAATTAAATGAATTAGAATCCAAAAAAACTGTAGAAAGAATCAACAATAAAAACAGTAGGTTCTTCGAAAAAATTAACAAAATTGATAGACCCTTAGCAAATCTTATCAGAAAAAGCAGAGAACACACCCAAATAAATAAACTCACAGATGAGAATGGAAGCATCACCACAGAAACAACCAAGATTCAGACCATTATAAGGGAATACTTCTCAAAACATTATGATAATAGGTTTGAGAACTTGGCAGAAATGGACGTTTTCCTAGCAAATATTGACATGCCAAAACTAAACCAAGATGTGTTAAACAATTTAAAAGGCCCATATTAAGCATTAAAATAAAAACAACAAAAAGAGACCTCCCAGCTAAGAAAAGTCCAGGACCAGATGGATTTAAAATGGAATTCTAAAAATCCTTCAAAGCAGAGCTCACACCAATACTCCTCTAAATATTCAATGAAATTGAAAGAGAAAGTTCACTACCGAACACATTTTATGAAGCCATCATAACACTCACCCCAAAACCAGGCAAGGACTCATCAAAGAAAGAGATCTGTAGACCCACTTCTTTGATGAATATTGATGCAAAACAACTCAACATAATTTTGGACAATCAACTTCAACAATTCATCCAAAAAATCATACACCACGATCAAACAAGATTCATTTCAGGGAGGCAAAACTGGCTCAATATATGCAAATCAACTAATATACTTCATCACAACAACAGGAGCAAACATAAGAACCACATGGTTATCTCAATTGGTGCAGAAAAAGCATTTTACAAGATCCAACACTCCTTTATTATGAAGGTTCTGGAAAAATTAGGAATCCATGGAACATTCCTCAATACAATAAAGACTGTACATGACAAACCTACAGCCAGCATTATACTTAATGGAGAAAAACTAAAACCATTTCCTCTTAACTTAGGAACAAGACAAGGATGTCCACTCTCTCTACTTTTCTTCAATCTTGTATTAGAATGCCTAGCTACAGCAATAAGACAAGATGCAATCATAAAGGGGATCCAAAGAGGGAATTAAGAAGTAAAACTCTCTCTATTTACAGATGACATTATCATGTATTTAAAGAATCCCACAGACACCACTCCCATTTACTCAAGCTATTTCAAAACTTTGGCCAAGTAGCAAGGTATAAAATTTAACCTCAAAAATCAATGGCTTTTCTGTACACCAACAATGAGAAAAGTCGGGCTGAAATTAGGAAATCAACTCTATTCGTAATAGCCCAACAAAAAATAAAATACCTAGGAATTAACTTAACCAAAAAAGTGAAGGACCTCTATGATGAAAACGTTAAAAACTTGAAAAAGGAAATCAAAACAGAACTTAGAAAGTGGAACAAAACTCCCATGCACCTGGATTGGAAAGATGAACATCGTGAAAATGGCAAAACTTCCCAAAGCTATCTACAAATTCAATGCGATACCTATCAAAATTACAAACTAATTCATCAAGAAAATAGAAGAGGCAATCCAAAAATTCATATGGAACAATAAAAGACCCCGAATAGCAAAAACGATCCTCAACAGAAAGTACATTGCTGGAGGATTATCAATACCAAATTTCAAACTCTACTATAAAGCCATAGTAATCAAAACAGCTTGGAACTGGCACAAGAACAGACCTCAGGACCAATGGAATAGAATTGAAAACCCAGAAATGAACCTACAGACCTATAGCCATCTAATCTTCGATAAGGGAACAAAGAAAAATAGAATGGAAGGAAGACAGCCTCTTCAGTAAATGGTGCTGGCAAAATTGGTTAACTACTTTTAGAAAAGTAAAGTTAGATCCTTATATATCACCCTGCACCAGAATCAGCTCCAAATGGATCAAAGACATTGGAGTCAAAGCAGACACTCTGAAAACATTACAGAAAGGGATAGGAGAAAACCTAGATCTCCTTGTCACTGGCTGAAAATTTCTTAATAGAGATCCAGAAACACAACAAATCAAAGAAAGGTTGGATAAATGGGATTGCATGAAATTGCAGAGCTTTTGCATGGCAAAGGACATAGCTAGCAAGATCAATAGAAAGCCCACGGATTGGGAGAAGATCTTCACTAGCCATACAAGGGCAAGGGTCTCATATCTAAAATATACCTGGAACTCAAAAAATTAATTCCCCCAACAACAAATCTTCAAAGAAACAACTGCCGAATAAATAAGTGGGCTAAAGACTTAAAGAGAAAATTCTCTGAAGAAGAAAGAAGGATATCCAATAGACACATGAAGAAATGCTCAACCTCCCTAGCCATAAAAGAACTGCAAATCAAAACAACATTGAGATACCACCTCACCCCATTTAGAACACAACAGGAAAGTGGAAGCGGAAGTAAATGCCTTTTCCACTAAAATCATCTGAAAAGTATTTCAGCTCTGTTGGTGGCTCGATTTTAATCTAGTTAGACTTCTTTTAGATTTCTCTGTTTTAGAACTATAAAATGATAAATACAGATGGTAAAATCCACTTAACTTGGAGAAATTTGTTACAGCACATTTAGTTTAGTAAACTAACTCAACTACTGCCTTTTCCTGATGGAAATACAGGGACAACATATGTCCTTGTTTCTGAGAATAAGAAAAAGTTGCCACTGGTATTGTACACATGTATGATGTACATACTACTAAGGACCTTGCATTAAAAAAAATGAAGTATGGAAATTCTAAATAATATCTAAATAAGAAGCTCCCTATGTTTATTTTCACATACGGGGATCACTAAGTATCAAAGTTATGTAGAAAGCTAGGGTAAGAAAATGGAAATAAAATCTGTCTCCTAATATTATGAAAAGAATTTATGTCATTTTGAGGTACACTTTCTAAAGTAATAAAAAATAAGGTAAAACAGAAACAGAAACTCAATTTTTCATCCTTCCTAACAATCCAACCGAAATTAGAGAATCCAATAAAGATATAGCTATCCCAGGATGGTATAGGATGTTATAGGATCACTAGATGGTGAAAAAGAAGATAAAAAAAATGGATCTCCTGATACAATGGGAAACAAAATCTACACCTTCAGATTGAGATATAGCTAGAAAATAGTTTCCCCTATGGTAAGTCTTTGATATTTTAGTTTGTTTACACAGCAACATTCCTCTCAGGAAATGATTTTATTAATACTCAATGGTTTGCAGCTTATAACCCAGCAACAAATAATGCTTCTAAATGTAAACAAGCATGATACTAACAGAAACCAAGGCTACTTCCATTGCTATAGCTGATAAATAAGAATGATCTTGGGGAATAGTCAGTCTTGAACTTTTTCAAACCTTTCCTCTTCTCCAACATGAGAAGTCTAAGGCAAGATATGTAAAACATTAACAGAGGATTCTTATATGTTTTATTGTTCACACTAAAGCAAATACACTTTCACACTTTGTGAGCCTGACTTTGAAAGAGTCAGAACCTCACAATTATTTTATAGACAAAAGTTTACTGCTCTGGCTTAGATGTTTTCTAACCTTTCGGTGTTGCTCTCTATTATTTTGGCAACTACATTGAAAAACAAGATAAATCCATCATGCATATGTTGGATTGCTCAAAGTCAAGCTGTCTCCAAACAAAGATTTCTTTTTTTTTTTATTGTGAACATACTGTACAGAGGGTGTTACAATTATATGGGCAAGGTAATGAGTACATTTATAATCAAGCATTGTAGCCTCCTCCTTTGTTTCCCCTTCCCATCTCTTCCCATCTTCCCCCTCCCCCCCCATAAAATCCTCCCCCCCCTCCGCACCAAAGTTGTAAAGTTCACTTTCGACATAATGACTTCTACATCTCATTGTTGCAATGGGTCCAACTGTATCCCAATTTAAATTATTTGTTTTTTCCCTTCCCCTTTACAAATTATACCAAAATCAAATACAGTGAAAGCACGGGTTATACTGTGGGGAAGGGACATTCAAAGCGAGAAAAAATAATCTTATAAATATGTTAGAAACAATTGCATGAAAGAAAAAAAAACATTTGAATACATATCTTAGGGTTCATTTCCCTAACATCAACTTATCTGACCTTTTCTGCTTGACTCAGACATATAATAAATATTGCATGTAATGGAAACATGGGACCCATATTTCTTTAGGCCTGGCTTACTTCAATTAATATAATTTTTTCTTTCTTGCTATTGTTTTAATGTATCTAAAATGTACTATGTGATTTTTTTCTCTCTTCTATGCTCTTCCCCCACGATATAATCCCTATTTTCACTATTTGATGTCAGTGCCCTGCATCTTTTATATACATTTATCTAATGTGGGGAGGGGAAGGGAAAAAACAAAATGCTGAAACAAGGATACAGTATGACCCTTTGTAACAATGAGATAAACAAAACACTATGTAGAAAACGAACTTTACAAGTTGGGGAGTGGAGGGGGGAGTTGGGGAGATGAGGAAAGATGGGATAGCAGAGGAAAAACAAAAGAGGAGGTAACAATGCTAGATAGGAAATATTCTCATTTCTAACCCCTCTGTACACTATTTTAATAATAAAAATATGAAAAAACCATTATCCAGGAGCATTTTAAGTTCAAATTTCATAAGTACTCCATAAATTAAGGCCAATTTTTAGTGGGAATATGTTTCACAGAAACGTTTATTTTTGTTGTTGTTGTTTGTTCGTTTTTTTGGTTTTGTTTTTTGTGAGTGTGTGTTGTACATTATTTCCCAAGTGTACATAAGTTAACATTAGAAGAAACAATAGGAATAACAGGAGAAAGAATAGTTTTGTGTTTAAATATAATGGTTCAATATACTAGAGAAGACAACTTTGAAACAATCAAGCCAAGGCCAGTATGTAGAACTATGGGAGTGATATAGAGAAAGCACTACTACTAAGTGGAACATGAAGGATGAGGCCATTCTCTTTCATCTTTTAGCTCTAAATCATGTTAGATAATCAATCAAATTTGTAAAACGTAGAATGGAAGAATAATTCTGGTTCCAAAGCAAGTTAGAGATCATGGACTTAACTGGAAAATAGGCCATTTCTTTTTCTTTGTTTTTATTTCTGTTTTATTTTTATGTTCATGGCGGAGGGGTCTTGAATTCTGGGCCCGGGCGATGTCTTTCCACTCTTCAGCTCAAGGCTAGTGCTCTACCACTTGAGCCTCAGCACCACTTCCTGTTTTTTGGTGGTTAATTGGAGATAAATGCCCCAGAATCTTTCCTACTTGTGCTGGATTTGAACTGCAATCCTCAGATCACAGCCTCCTGAGTAGCTAGGATGATAGGCATGAGACAACGGCACATAGCTTAAGCTCACATTTCTAACAGTATATACTCAGGATATGTAGTGTATATATTCACCTATCTTTATATGAATTCTTCAATTCAAAATCTGGGATAGAGCTTCGACTTCACACTCATGAAAATATTTCTGGCTTTAAAGTTGATACTGCTGGAAAAAATAAAACCTAAGGAGGTAAAGGATTCTGGGAAGTTCAGTTTGCATCCAGCCTGGGAAGAACAGTGTTTGAGACACTATCTATAATTAACCAGTCAAAATTGCTTTGGAAGAATGTTTCAAGAAATGGAATATCAGTCATAATCAAGATTGCTGAATAAGAGCTTGAGGCTTTTGCATACATACATACAAACATACACATACACACAGAGGCACTTATATGTGCACACACAAATACACAAATGAAACAACTCTCAGAATATGTAGAAACGTTAGAAAACAATAGAAAATATGTCCTGAATAAGACTAGATTAAATGACATTTTCTAATATTAAAAAGTCCTCAAGTGAACATTCTTCAAAAATGTTTGAGACTATTACATAGGTAGGGAACAGAGATAGTAAGAGAGTAAAGTAATCATGATTAAATGGATCAGATCCATGGAGGAATGAATCAGAGACCCCTGCAGGTGCATCTGAAAATATTCATATCCTATGTCAAATGTTAGAACACCTTTAAAAATTGTACATAAACAGTCTGAGCAATCAGCCTAGTGGATAAGATCATTGGAGAATTTCAGAATTGCTAGTCTGTTTCTAGATTAAATAAACCAACAAATTATGGCAGGGCAATGTGATAAAAGCCTGGAATTCTAGCAATCAGACTAAGACAGGAGGTTAGAAAGTGGAATTACATAGTGATACCTTCCCTGGACAAGGTAGTATAATTTTGTCTCAATGAAACATACCAAACAACAAGAAAGGCATACAAAGTTGGATGTTTGGGCTAATTTTGTCATTATGTTTTCAGAAGTCAATTTTCCTATTGAAATGCAAGTCACCAGTCTTGTGTTGAACACTATTTTAAGGCAAGGATCAACGAAAGTCCTGTAGGTGCTGCAGATACAATCTAATTCAACAGATACAATCTGTTCAACATCAAACATCTATATATTAATTGGATACGAAGAGCAAAGAAGAATTTGGCAAACCAGAAATTATTAGGTTTAGGGAAAAATGGGAAAAATAGGAGTAGACGGATTTGGGGAGGTAAAGGAAGAGTGAATTTAACCAAGTCCTAATCTCAGAGAGGGTAATGGATTGGACAGAAAGATAGGAGAGAGATTTAAAAAAAAACAAGGAAAATGGAAAAACAAAAATTTAAATTTCAAAAGTAAAACCCATAAAAATTATGTAAGTTTAAAGATGATATTGAGAGAAGAAAAGAATAGGACGAGAGAAGGGGAGGGATAGAAAGGAGACATGAAAAACTAAAAAATAAAAATTCTTAAAAATAATACTCAGTTGTGTTTTTAATGCTCTCTTCATTACATAACATTCCTAGATGGAAAAAGTAAGCATCATTCTGTTGGATTCCAAAGAAATGGTGGCAGATTACTGTAGTTTAAGCCTGGAAAAATTGCAACGTTCATCTAATGTAGGATTTTGTAGAGCTTGCTAAATTAGGATTTAGATTTAAATAAATATTTTGGTTTTGTTTGTAATTTCATATTCTATAGGATACTACAAAATTCTTTTTAAGTAGAGTGTTTAATTGACAAATTCACGAATGATTCTGACATTCTATTTTCCTAAAATGTTCTTTCAAGGGAGGTATAATTAGAACTTAGTTAATAGATAATTCCAAGAATTCATGTATAAAATAATCTGAATAATCTAGACAGAGTTGCCAATAAATGGATGATAGTAATTTATAAATTTAGAAAAAGCAATTTTTTGAGGCTTTGGTGTAATATGGTATGAATAGAGTAAATGTGTGACATCTTGGTTCTTCTATCTATTCCTAACACAATAAGCAATTTCTTAAATTATGTGCCTCTGCATACAATGGGTAAAATACTAGAGTTGGGGCTTGTTTTTATTTTATTTTATTTTATTTTGGTTTGTCCTAGAGCTTGAACTCTGTGTCAGGCCACTCTCTCTGAGCCTGTTTGTGCTCAAAGCTCGTGGTATACCACCTCAACCTCAGAGCCACTTGTGTCTATCTTTTCCTGAGAAGTTTATTGGAGATAAGAATCTAAGGAACCTTCCTGCCTGAGTAGGCTTTGAACCATAATCTTCAGATCTTAGCCTCCTGAATATCTATGATAGTTAAAAAAGTATAAATATAAATAATATTTGCAAGTGTTTTGATTTCAAGAATACCACTGGCGGGGCGGGGGGATGATGCAGCAAAGTTTAGTGTAGTGTTCTTTCCAAAATAGGAAGGGCATAATAGTAGCAGAAGTGTGGAATTTTTTCACAATAGTCATAAGCTATTCATGATGTGAATTAAGGGAATTTTAAGGTGCACCTTACAAGTTGGAATCTGTTGGGGTGGGATGACTTTATGGCATAAAAGCTTGGGATTGATGGTCATAAAAATAATAGCTTACTCTGATGAACAAATGTTTACTTTTGAGGAATTAATTTTTATAAATACTTCATAGTTTTATCCTCTAATAAAATGTGGATATATTTCCTGTTGACTTATCAATATGTAACAGCCCATTGGAAACTGCATCTATTGCAGAATTAAATAACATGCAAGCAGGTACTGTTTTGTATGTCTCTTGAAAGAAATGTTCAGAATTTGAAAATGAATAATTAGTAGCTACAGGAATTTTGAAGAACACATATATTCTGTCCTGTTAACAATTATTCTGTTTTGAAAGTTAGAACTTTCAATTGAATTAAACTGTTTTCTGTTTTACTATGAGACAATACTAAAATATGTGTTTTTCAAAATAATGACAAGTATATTGTGAAAATATTGTATAGGTGGATAACATTAAGTTGATTACCCTCTGATAAAGAAAGGGTAATTCAAATTAGATGCCATATCTTATCTATGGTAAATATTACTGTGATAAACATAATTGTGCTAGTAGCTTTAGTGTGGCCTTGTTTGTGGTCACCAGGGTAAATGCCCAGAAGTGGGATTACTGGGTAATAGGGAAGCATTATTGTGTACATCAAGGATAATCTTAGTAGATGAGCAGAATATTTCAATAGCTATGTACATATGACCGTATAAGGTTATTTTAAGTGAAATAAACGCTAAGACATGTTCTTTGTTGTTGTTCTTAATGTACTAGGTGATTCATTTTTATCATTTTGTGTTTTCCCCACCTATGTTGTATCCCCTGTAGTCACTGTATTTGATTTTGATACCCTAGGTATTGTAAATATGTTGATCTGAACTGGGGAAAGGAAATGAGAAAAACAAAAGACGAAGATGGAATCTATGCAACAGTGATACTCACAAAACAATATGTTGGAAATGATCTTGGGAGTTGCATTGGGAGGGAAGAGGGAGAAAAATGGGTGAAGGGGTAACAAGTTAGAAAAGAAATGAATTCATTACCTTACTTATGTAACTATAATCCCTCTGTACATTACCTTGACAATAAAATTTAAATAAAAATAAAATAAAATATATGAGAGCAGCAATACAGTCGATGGGACTAGGGGAAATTCTATACTATACAAAGAAGTGTAGAACAGCTGTGGAAAGCAGCAATTTGACTTTAATATACTAGGATACAGATTTTCATCCTCATGTCAGTCACTAAAAAGGAAAAACAAAATGCATAATCAGGAAACCAATAAAGATAAAATAGAAAACTAAACAAATAAGGTGAATAGATGACTTGGACCAAGAATAACAAATGACATAATTAAGAAACAATAACAAGCTGGTAAGTTTAAAAAGTATTACCCATAATTCTATTAAATGTTGTTTACATTACAATTTGTTAGAACTATAATTCAAATTACATTTTAATAGTATATCATTTAATAATAGTATATTTATTATTGATATCTTAATATTGAATTTTTAATAGATAATTTTAATTTCTGCATCCATACAAAAGAAAAAGTGAAAATAAATTTAATAATATATTTCATGAATTGTAAAATTGAGAAGCAATAGACTTTAAACAAATAATATATCATCATTGTTTCATTTGTGTTAATTAATGTATTAATTCAAAGTGCATCCTACACTCAGCACTCATCTTAACATCAAATAATAAATTATTGTACATGACTCTTGTTATTACGTGGAAAGGTTTAGCACTGTGGTAAAATTCACACCACACAATACAGGAGGGTATGACTCCTATAATCTCACTTAAGTTGTGGAAACTTGATTTCTACATGCATGTTAAATTCCTGTCTAGGTGACATCTAAAAATTATATACAATTATATATACGAGGAGTATTTCAGATGATACTTAGACGTCATATTCATTAATAAAATTTTTATTACCTTGTGCCAAATAAATATTTATAAAGAGGCTGAATTTCTGAGTAAATGTTGGTGTATATGTGTGCCAGATTATTCATATTGAGGCTTATTTTATATTTCTGACATTGTTTCTACAATTTGATTTAATTTTCCTTCAGGGGTTACGTGTATTATATTGGTTATATGAAAGTAAACTGAATGTTTATTCCATTAATCCTTTGCCACTTGTCTAATCCCAATATAATTTATCCCTGTATTTGAAGTAATGAAAATAACAACAGATATAAGCAAGATAAATCAGTCTGTAGTAGACAAGTATTTTCACCTTTATTTTGATAGTTGGTCCTCTTTTACACTACAAAATATTCTTGGGAATGTGCTCCAGGCTGGCCACAACTGCAGAATATTATGGTTTGATGTATCATAAGAGAAGGAAGGAAGGGGAACCTTCCTTCCAAAAGTCTGCTCTGAGGAATGTGATCTGCTTTATGGTGGTGACTTGGAAATGAAAATTTTTCACAGTCAAACTTGAAAAGCCATCTTGATAGAATATTTCTGTAAGTGGTTACAGAAGATTATTGATGGCTTTGCAAGGATGCCAGATTGCCTCATTTTGAGAAAATTAAAACAGGAATTTAGTCAGCTGTTCTTTGTATCTTTAGGAGAAAAACCCATTCAATCTAGGTCAGGGAATCACTGGGACCCAGAGAAGCTACTACCTTGAATAGTATTCCTAGACCTCTAATACAAAAAAACCCAAACACAACAAACAAACAAACAAAAACTCCAGTAAGCACTGGCTGCTATCACAGCCTACACGAGGTCAGGCAAAAAACAGAAGCTGAGAGTCATTTTGTTGATAAATAATATATTTTTTATGAGGCAGACTGTAATGAGAATCCAGAGAGAGGGTCAAAAAGACTGATCAGAGAGACTAAAGTTGATCACACAAAGATTAGAAAGTATAATTCCTTGTAGAACAAATATATCAAAGAAAGCCTGTGCATGTAAGAACAAGACAGGTGACCAAATTCTAGAAATGCACATTTCCTTAGAGGTCAGCTTAATAAATTATCAATGGGCATCTTTGAATTCTTAAGTATTTGACCACATGTGGGAGAAAGCTGAAGAGAACGAAAATGTCATCACTCTGTTAGGTGGTCCAATATCACATTAGGAAGTAATCAAACAAAGATTTGTAATAAAAAGAGAAAACAATTATTCCAAAAGAGGGTCTCATTTGTTTTGATGTAACAGTCCTTGATTTAGGTGCTAGCAATTGCCCTACAATTGATCCAATCCCACAGCTGAGTAGATATTGACTGCAGTATTCCTACATGAACAAAAAGAGAAAATTTACAAATGTCTGATGAAATGAGTTGAAGGTGAAGTGTTCTAATAGTGATATCTGAGGTCTAGACTCAAGTGAAGAGGTGCATTTTCTTTTCTAAAATTCCCCATTATTAGACTAGTGCCAGTGGCTCACAGCTATAATCCTAGCTACTCAGGAATCTGAGACCTGAAGACTGTGGTTCAAAACAGCCTGGGCAGGAAAGTCCCTGAGACTCTTATCTCCATTTAACCACCAGAAAATCAGAAGAGGAACTGTGGCTCAAGAGATAGAGCACTCACCTTGAGTTGAAGAGCTCAGTGCCAGTGCTCAAGCCAGGACTTCAAGCCCCTCGACCAACAACAACAACAAAAAATCTCTCTTTTCTTGGACTGCCTACATCTTTTCTTAATATTCAACAAAGAAGCCATTTTATCACCCACTACCTTTAAGTCCTATCCTAGCTACTGCAAATAGAATGATTTGGTATCTTATGTCAAACAGTTCATATTTGCGGGAACAAATACCAGCAATGGTAACTTTTTTCCAGTCCTTGAACTCTGGGTCGGAGCACTGAACATGGTTATACTGGTAGCTGTCATGTGAGATTGTTATTTATTGGATTACTACCCATGAGGGGAATTACTGGGTCTTAAGTGAGATCTATATTTAAGCTTTTTAGGAAACTCTGTACTGCATTCCACAGTGGTTGAACAAGTTTAATTTCCCACCAACTGTATAATAGAGTTCCCAATTAGCTACATCCATGCCAGCAATTGCTATTGTTAGTTTTCTTGATAATGGCCATTCTAACTGGGATGAGGTAGAATATGTCTTGTTTACTTGTAGATTTGTGGGCACCTTCTAGCTACCATAAATGAATGAATCCATGAAACCTATATTGCTCTGCATCTGCATTCCTTTCTCTCTTCTCTTTTTATAATTTTCCCAAGCCTTTCATTTTCCTTAAGACTGGTGAAAAGTCATCCTTTCTGATGGGGGAATAGAATTCCATTATGTGTGTGTGTGTGTGTGTGTGTGTGTGTGTGTGTGTGTATGTGTCCAAGATGACTATAGGCCCATGAGTTCATTTCTAAGCTTTCTGTTTCATCTGTAATTTTGTAATTCCATATTAAATTTGAATTGCTTTCTCAAATTCATTGAAGAATATTGTTGGGATTTTGATGAGTATTGCATTGCCAATTGTTTAGGGGCAGTATTGCAGTTTTCACAATGTTAATTCTTCCAACCAGGAGCATTGAAAAACTTTCCATTTCCTTGAATCTCCTTCATTTTCCCTTTTTAGATTTTTAAAGTTTTCAGAGTAGAGGTCCTTCACATTTTTAGTTAAATTAATTCCTAGTTTAGTTGTTGTTGTTTGGTTTTGTTTAGATTTGATTTGATTTCGAGGCTAATACATATGAGGTTGTTTTTTGTATTTCAGCCTGGATTTTACCATTCTTGGTCAGAAAAACTACTGATTCTTGTGGGTTTTATACACTGCTACATTGCTGAAGGGTAGCATCACCTTTACTAACTTGAGGAGCATCACCTTTACTAACTTGAGGGAGGAAGCTATAGGGTCCTTTAAATACCAGGTCATTTCATCTGTAAAAAGGGATAGTTTTACTTCTTCCCTGTTTGTATCTGCTTTCTGTTTTTCTCTTGTATTGCTCGTGCTAGAAATTCCACTACCATATTGAAGAGTAGTAGGGAGAGTGGAAATCCTTGTCTCATTCCTGATGTTAATGTTTTCATGCTTCCACTGTTAGGTAAAGGCTAATTATCTCTGTCATATACATACTCAGTATTATATTGAGGAATGTTCCATGCATTCCTAGCTTCTCAGACCTTTTAATCATAAAGTGGTATTCAAGCTTGTTAAAAGCTATTTCTACACCCATATAGAGGATTATGTGTTTCTTGTCCCTGCTTCTGCTGATGGTTTGTATTATATTTATTGACAAGAATATTGAATCCATTTTTATGAATGATGAATCCTATTTGATCATGCCATATGATTTTTTTTGTTAGTTCCTGAAATTGGTTGGCGAGAATTTTAATAATAAGTTCTGCATCAATGCTTATTAAAGATTTGGGTTCATAGTTCTCTTTCTTTTGAGTTCCTATGTGATTTGGGGAAGAGTATAATTCTAGCCTCAAAGAATGTGTTTTGAAAATTCCATTTCCCTTTCTATTCCATTGAAGTGTTAGATCTGAGTATTGTAAGTTCTTTACAGGCCTTAATTTCATGATAAATTCATTGAGTCCTAGATTTTTCTGAAATGGGAAGTTGTTTATTGACATGTCATTTTCATTACTTCTTATGTGTTACATCTTGGTTCAGATCGAGTATAGGAAAGCATCAATTTCTCCAAGATTCTCCAGGTGATTGTCATAAGGTTTTCAAAGTACTCTCTTATGGCATTCTCAATTTTGCTTGTATCTGTTGTGTTGTCTCATTTTTGTCTCTAATTTTCTCTATTTGGGTGAGTTACCTTATTTTTTTTTTTGATTTTATATCATGACTGTTATATACTGAGGGGTGGGTTACAGTTACATAAGTAATGAGTACATTTTTTAACAATGTTACCCCTTCCTCATTTTTTCCTCCTTCCCCCAACCCTGACATCCTACACCCAAAAGTTATGAAGTTCATTTCTAACATAGTGTGTAGTGTATATTACTGTTGCTTTGGTTAATCTTTGTCCGACCATTTCTGTGATTTCCCTTTCCTACCCCAAATCACATTAATTTATGTATAAGACAAAGGTTACAGAAATAAAAACAAATAACTACAGGGAATAAGCCAAAGGGTAAAAACTAAATAGAAATAACTAAACACAGTTCACTATTCAATCATCTTGTATCCATTTCTTGGAGCTCATTTCAATAAGCTTCATTTTATATGGTGATATGCACGTTGCTATTGAGCTATTGTGAATATCCTAGACATATTCTAGTTTTTCCAAATGATTGCAAATCTCTAGCCTATGATTCTTTGGGTCTGGCTTGTTTGACTTATTATAAATTCCAAGTGATTCTATTTCCTTACTAATGGGTCAATGTCATTCATTCTGACAGAAGCATAGAGTTTGGTTGTGAATATATATGACATTTTCTTGATCAATCATTGTTGGGTGATAGGGGAGCTCTATTGAGGAACCTCTATACTTCATTACAGAGTATTTGAACAAGTTTACATTTCCACCAATAATGTAGTAATGTTCCCTTTTGGCCACATCTCCACCAGCCCAGCATCTGTCATTATTAATTTTCTTCATAATGGTTATTCTAACTGGGGTGAGGTGGAATGTCAATGTTGCTTTGATTTTCATTTTTTTATGATCAGAAATTTTGCATATTGCATCATGTGTCTCTTAGCCATGCATATTTCTTCTTCAGAGAGGTCTCTCTTTAGCCCACTTATTAAGAGGGTTGTTGTTTCTTTGATAATTTTTTTTTGGTGGGTTAACTTTTGGGGCTTTAAATATATTTGAGATATGAGGCAATGGTGCGTTGCAGAGCAACTAAAGTTCTTCTCCCAATCTTCGTGCTTTTTATCTATCTATCTATATAAATTCTCTTCTTAGTCAGATTTGTTATGGATCTGTCAAGTCAGTTCATTTATTTAAAAAACTAATTCTGATTTGTTGATTCTTTCTAAGTTTTATTTTGACTATATTTAGCTATTTCTGATTTAATTTTTTTGTTTCTGTCTACTGCTTTGTGTTTTGGGCTTCTCCCTGTTTTCAAGGAGCTTGAGATACATAATTAAAATATTAATTTGAGATTTCCTCAATTATTGATGTAGGCACTCTGAGCTATAACTCCTCCTGTAATTACTACAAATACCCGAGAAGCTAGTAATTTGTGTGTTCATTTTTGTTAAATTCTAGAAAAGTTCAGATTTCCATTCTAATCCCTTCAGTGTCACACTGGTCATTCAGCAATTTTTTGTTCACTCTTCATGGGATTGACAATTTTTTTTTTTTGCTTTAGCTGTTTAATTCTAAGTTTATTTTGTTATGGTCTGACAAGATATGGGAATTCAATTAATTTTTCTTTCAATTTGGACAGAATTTCTGTGTGACATAGGATATGTTCTGTTTTGGAGAATCTTCCATGAGCTGATGTGAAGAATGTGTATTCTGACGCTGAATGTATATTCAGTAGATGTCTGTTAGGGCTAGGTGGTCAATGAAGTTATTTAGGTCTGCAGTCTCTTGGTTGAGTTTTTCCTGGATAACAAACCCATAGATAGGAATGATGTGTTGAGATGTCTTTTTGGGTTAAGTAGAAGTTGGTTGATGAAGTGTTATGCTCCATGATTCAGGTCATTGATATTTAGACTGGCTATATCTCCTAATTGAGAGTTGCCTTTATCAATATGTAATGTTTCTTCCTACTAATTTTAATTTGAATTCTATTTCATCTTATGTTAATAATGCTACTGTGGCCTGTTTATGGTGTCCATTTGCTTGAAAATTTTCCTTCCAGACTTTTAGTTTGAGTACATGTTTGTTTTTGTCAATAAAATGTGTCTCTTGTTTTTTTGATACTACTATCTAATCTATGTTTCTATTTGGGAATTGAAATTCATTCATATTGAGAGTTAAGACTGAGAAATATCTGATAATCTCTGCTATGTCATACCCCTGCTGTTAGGAGTTGTTCCTCATCTACTGTTAATATATTTACCTTGTTTTCTGGTAGGGAGCATTTTATATAACCAGTTCCTGGTCTTCTTGATCTTCTCTATGTAGGATATATTTGATTAACTTCTATCCAGCTGATTTGCTGGATATAAGTTGTTTCACGTTTTCTTTGTCATGAAATATGTTTATATATCTTTAAATGTAAAGGAGTGTTTGGCTTGGTATGTTTACCCTTAATGTTTGTCATATATCATGTCAGGCTCTCCTTTTTATCATATCAACTAAGAAATCTGTATTTATTCTGACTGTATATTCTTTATAAATAATCAGTCTTTTCACTCTGGCAGCTGTAAGAATCCTTTCCTTGATCTTTAATGATCCTCTGATGGATTATGATGTGGTGGTGGATTTTTCAGTTCTAGAATTCCGTTTGGTGTTCTAAAGGCTTCTCTTCTCTGAATGAGCCTATCTCTTTGGATGTTTGGCATGTTCTCTGCTAGAATTCTGTAATTTGTTTCCTATCAATTTAGCTTCCTGCTCTTCTCTTTCTTGATGCCTATCTCCCCGAAATTTGATCTTCTGAGTCTTGAAGTTCTGCAAGATCATTTCTTATTTCTTGGATTTGTTCTAAATGATTATCTCCTCCTTCCTATTAGACCTATTCTGTCTTTGACCCTGAGATTACCTTCTATGTCATCTATTTGCTATGGAGACTTTCTACTTTGTTTTTGATTTCCCCATCTTCTAATTGGTCATTTTTAGGGGGTCTATCCCTTTACTAAAGCTTTGTTTTAGGTCCGGTATGGACTTTCTGTAGGTATTTTCTTTGGGTGGGGGAGTATCAAGGGTCGTTTTCTGTGTCTTCTCTCATACATTTAACTAGGCATCTATTTTTTCTTGGACTCCCTTGCCTTCTCAGAATTTTTTTATCTTTCTGTTTGTAGTCTCCATGAATTATTTTACTAATGTTTGGTTGGTGTCATCTTGTTCACAAATTTCCTTGTAGAGGTTTTCTATCTTTCCATTAATCACATTTTTCAGTAGTATTTTGATAACTATCTTCAAGGTCCTTGTCTGTTCCAATGCCTGGTTATTTACTATGTGAATTATACTACCTTGACATCATTTTTATTTTATTTCTCTGATTTGTTCTTTCCATTTGGAGGTTTTATTTTGGGGGAATCTATGATCTTCATACATGACTCTCTGTGTTTTTGGTTGATTTGCCAGGTGTTGGTTTTCTGTTGTGATTTGCCTTTCTGGAATTAGGTTTTTGTGTAGACCATTAAGTTTAGGAGTAGAAACTAGTTGAGGTGAGATGTTGTGATGTTAATACTTGTGGTTCCAGCCACAATTCACACTGTCCAGTGGTATGGTGAATTGTCTCTGTACATGGATGTGGCTTTCTCTGATGTACATTTCTTTTCCTGCTTTTTTCTATGTTGCCCTATTTCCACACTGCAGATGTGCTTTTGATTATGTTGGCCAACACAGTCACGGCAGTCACTTATCTGTATGGGTAACTTTTCATAGATTTCTGTTTTCTTCTGGACAGTATAAACTCTTCTTTCAAATTGTATCTATATATAATTATAGCAGACTTGGTATGACCCTCTAGACCTAGAGTACCTACTAGGACTCTAAATCTGTTTCATTAGAGAGAGCTAGGGTAATCTTCTGTTGTTCTTCTGTCATTGTTTTTCTGCTTCCTCAGATTTATTTACTTATTTATCTTATTTTTTGGGGGGGGTTCAGACGTAGGGCCTGAACTCTGGGCCAGGGTGCTGCCCTCAGCTATTCAGCTCAAGGCTAGCACTCTACCACTTGAGCCACAGTGCCACTTCCTTTTTTTTCATTTTGCTTATGTGGTGTGAGGAATTGAACCGAGGGCCTCAGGCATGCAAGGCAAGCACTCTACCACTGAGCCACCTTCACAGCCCAGATTTATTTATTTTTATTGTGGTCTTTTTCACATAATTTAGGATTTGTGATTGTTGTATCAGGTTATTTTTGTTTTTCTGTTTGTGTTACTTTGAAGTAGTGATTTCAGGCTTGGATGAAGAGACAGTAAAGTATAAAGGTATCCTACTATATTGAAGGAATGAGAGCAAACATTTTAACTTTTTGCTACACAATTAAATTAATATTAACAAAGGCTAATTAAAATTATTACTTATTTACATTTCAGAGTATGAGAATAGTACTCGGATATCTTGGAGGAAAAGAACTTAGACTCATTATAACTGATGCTTTACATTGAAATTGCTGTCTAAACTTTCTTCTTCAGAAAAACAGAAGCTCCATTTCTTTCCTATTAGCATTATAAAATCATACTAGCTGCATGTTGAATTGTTTTCCTCTGCTATTTTCAATTCCATTCTTCATCCATGAGGTATCTAGGGCTTTGAATGACCAATTCTTTAAAAGTAACTATATTCCTTATATTGTGATGTAAATCTCAGTAATATTAATGTGAATTTATCTAAGTCTCATCTTGAGCTACATTCATATGAAATTTATTCAGTCTCAAGTGAGGAACCTATTTTACTCTTTTCTCTGTTTTAATCAATAAATCAAATCTCTTTAGAAATATGTTCTCATCTTTTATATTGCTCCGGTAAACATCATGTGTTTCTAGTACTTTTACTGAAATATATATAAAGTTTGGAATAGGAAGACACCACCCCATTATCAGTTTAAAGCAAACCCTTGAGGACTACTTTATATGTAAAAATAAAAAGTTCCAATGTACATGTTCATACATGTACAATCTAGTGGTTAAGTAAATTAGACACAAGAACTACCACATCAATTCTCAATTTACTTAAAGGCACCAAAATATTGTGTTCATGAATATCATTCATTTTTAGAAAATGATTAGTCAATACAAAGATTATATTATTTTTGAAATTTACAAAATGTAAATTACACCCAGGTTTGCTGCCAATATCCTGTTTCCAGAAATACATTTATTCAGCAAATAGAGAAACAAAAAATAAGGGTTCGTCACATAGAATGAAAGATGTAGTAGTAGACTGTCTGCTTAAGATTATAAGTTCATGCAAATCTTGTGATATATTCAAAGATACTATGAACATTTATAAGAGTATTTGTGATCAGAAGTGATAGGTAAGCAAAGTAACTGGAAAACTGTATATGTAAATTGAGCTTCCAATAAAGGATGGCATGTTTTCCATACATGAGTCTACAGAAGTTGATTCTGTATCTCTAACACACATACAGTATTCTACATTTTCCCACATACTCCTGTTTTCTTACCTCAGTTCCTGATCAATATTCCTCTAGTTTCATGATGTCAATTTCTACTAAAATAACAAGGTGGGTGTTTTATTGGTCTCTAGATCCAATACACTTTAGTATTTTGGAGTAGGAGTATGAATTCATGGAGTTTGACTTGAATATACTTGATTTCAGGGAAAGATACAGGTCCAGGCAAGATCTTTAAGTAAAGAAAAACCTATGAAGGAAACACCAATCAACTATAATTACAAAAGAATGGAACTGATGTCTCATTTGTCTGGGTGGCAGCTTTGTGTGTGTGTGTGTGTGTGTGTGTGTGTGTGTGGAGAGAGAGAGAGTGAAAGAGAGCGGGAGAGGAAGAGAGAGAGAGAGGGAGAGAGAGAGAGAGAGAGAGAGAGAGAGAGAGAGAGAGAGAGAGAGAGAGAGAATTTTATTGTGGCTTCCATATTTACAATCCATAGAGCATTACTTGTTAGGGAAAAGGTGTTCATATCAGATCTCTGATAGCACTAACACTTTTTACTGTGATAAACACTTGTTTAATCTCTAATTAAAAAGGGAAAATAAACTAACATCTTACGCGATTGTTTTGACAATTACTTAGTATATTATAGGCCAAAGGGAGGAATTGGAGATCAATATAATCTTTTTCCTATCTTTGGAATATTACACAGCAACAGCTGTGATTTTAGTAGTCTCCTGCCATGTACTGACAGCTGAATTACTAATATACTTAACAACATGAAACATATGATAGAGAAGTAGATCAGCCAGCAAGCACAAAGAACTAGTGATAAGATTGAACTTTTGAGCCGGGTTGCCACATCTTTTAAGAATGTAATTCCTTCATATGAACTTCAAATTTTGTGGCTTTCCCTGTGTGATTAAATGGTAAGAATGTATTGTAGAAACAAGAATTCCTGTTCAGCCAAGTAGAAATTGCTCATGATCCCATTCTCACGTTGCAAATTTCCATTCCATGTACTTCAGCACCTCATCCTTCCCTGTGGGAGACAGGAAAAAAGATAATTTTGTTTGAATATAAATTACGCAAATGAGTGTGTCCAGGCATGATTTGTATAATTACAGAAATTTGTAATAAATGTAAGTAGGGATTATGTCACAAATAAAAATATAATTAAAATCTCATAACAAGACTAGAAGTCACAGCATTTTGTGCAAGAAAACATACATTAGGTTAGTTGCAGAATTTACTTTTGGAGATAACCTTATATTGAAGTAAAATGAACGTTATCTAAGGATTGAAACATCTTAGTGAAAAATATATTTCTTAGACATATTTTGCTGCATAATTTTAGGGATACAATGAGATGTACAAGACATTATGTCGAAAAGTGAACTTTACAACTTTAGCTGGAGGGGTGGAGATGGGAAGGGATGGGAAGGTGAAACAAAGGAGGAGGCAAGGGGCACTGTGGCTCAAGTGGTAGAGCACTAGCCTTGAGCTGAATAGCAGAGGGACAGTGCCCAGGCCCCAAGTTCAATTTCCAAGACCACCACCAACAAACACTATGTAAGTAAAGGAAAGAAAAAATGTGATCTTATTCACGAGTTCTTAGCTAGTATAATCCCTGCTCTCTCAAGATGGACTTTTTTTTCCAATTAAGTCCATGCTCTTATATCTGACTTGCATTCAAAACAGAATTATTCTTCCATTCTACTTTCTACAAAGTTGTGTCATTAGCAAGCGTGATTTAGAAAGGGAGTGGCCTAATACTTCCTGTTCCACGTAGGAGTAATGCTTTCTCTATATCACTCTCATAAATCTACATACTGGACTTGGCTTTATTGTTTCAATGTGGTCTTATTCGTAGAATCTTCTACAGTGTATTGAACCCTTATATTAAACACAGAATTTCTCTTTCTCTTATTATTGCTATAGTTAACATGAGTTAACGAATTCATGTACACTTGGGAAATAATGTGCAGCACATACCCCCCCCAAAAAATTATCTGAGAAACTTCTTCCCCTTTAAAATTCGCCTTAATTTACAGAGAATTTACAAAGTTTGAACTCAATATACACATTGATAATGTATTTATAAGCAATATAAATTTCATATTTTCTCTTTATTAAGTTGTCTCTGAAACTCGTTTTACTTCAGGTCCAAAGGTGTCCTTGTATTATTTTGGTGAAGCCAGAAATCATTCACTATACCTCAAGCAGCACCATAAATTGTTCCTGGAAGTAACTGTTACTGGATGTAGAAACTGATCCCAGGAGAAGAATGGAACATAGAGGACTGACAAAGTACAAGTTAACTTGTGCTTTCCTGTTTACTGTAAAAGAAGAGAATCCGAAGGCTTGAAAAAAAACTCTGTCTTTGGCTATTTCTAGTGTGTTTTTACTCATATATAATTTTTCTGTAAACTTTTAGTTGAGAGAATTACAAAAAGAAATAATGTGCCATTTGATGGCCAGCATAGAACAAAAGGAAATAACTTTGTTTTAAATATGTTCTACTGCAGGGGCTGGGAAGGTGGCTCATTGGTAGAGAACTTACCTTGCATTCCTGAGGCCCTAGGTTCGATTCCTCAGCACCACATAAACAAAAATAAGCCAGAAGTGGTGCTGTGGCTCAAGTGGTAGAGCACTAGCCTTGAGTTGAAGACCTGAGGTAAAGCGCTGAGGCACAGAGTTCAGGCCCAAGACTGGACCCCCCAAAAAATTCTACCGCAAAGAAACAAAGACATGGAGGTTTTAAAATGTTTTATGGATGGATATTTCACTCCAGACATGATTCTCTTATTGCAGGAGTCAGTTATCAATTCCTTTAGTTTGGTCCTGAGTTCTCCAGAGCAATAAGGATTCCAAAAGAGCATCCAGTGCGTATGATCAGCAAAAGGAGCCACTTCTCAGACCAGTACTCCTTTAAGGAGGGTCCCAATGAAATATGTTTTTTTTTGTTTGCTTTTTTTGTTTAGTTTATGTTGGTTCTGGGGTTTGAACCCAGAGGCTGGACCCTGTCCCTGAACAGTTTTTGTTCCTGCTCACCAGCCCCCAAAGCTAGTATTCTACTGCTTGAACCAAAACTCCACTTCTCGATTTTTTGCTGTGTAATTACATATAGGAGTTAGACAGACTCTCCTGCCTGGGTTGGCTTTGAACTAAGATAGTAAGAAAGCCAAGTGACATCAAATATACAGTCTTCTCTTTTCAAAGGAGAAATATTAGATGAAGTTTATTGTAAAGCTAATATTTGACCATTTTTTCTTTCTTTTTTGTGAGCATACTGTACAGAGGATTTACAATTACATGGGCAAGATAACGAGTACATTTCTTATCAATCATTGTTGCCTCCTCTTTGTTTCCCCTTCCCATCCCTTCCCATATACCCCTCTCCCCCATCTGATCCTCCCCCCACCAAAGTTGTAAAGTTCGTTTTTCGACATAACAACTTATACATCTCATTGTTACAATGGATCCACCTGTATCCCTAGTTAAAAAATTTGTTTTTAGAAAATATATCCAGCAAAGAATCCATAACATAACTCATCAAAAGTAGGTGCACTGAATCATTTTGGATTTTTTTTGATTGGGAAGATTATTGATTTTATTGGTCCTTTTGGGGAAACTTAAAGTCATATTTCACCTCTTTTGTTCTTGTGGGGCTTGAACTCTGATCCTGGGTGATTAGCTACAGCACCACCTCCTGGTTTCTGGTGGTTAATTGAAGGTTAGGGTCTCATGGACTGTCCTGACAAGGCTGGGTTTGAACCACAATCCTCTCATCACAACCTCCTTAGTAGCTAGGATTACAGGTGTAGACCACCAGCACCTGGCTCATATTTGCATTTATGTGCACTGAATGACACTGTGTAGACAAAGAATGGAAATTTTAACCAAATAATGACATTGCGGCATTTCAGAAAAATTGAAGTAGCAATAAATATGTCCTCCTTTTCCATTTTGTTACATTAATGACTGGCAAGCTTTGGGACCCGTACATTAGCATCCTCTGCCATCTGTATAGGTGTATTTAGTATCAGGAAATATTCACAGAGAAATATAGAAAGAATGAGATTTTTAGAAAACAAAGGAGATAAGGTATGAAAGAATAGCATAGAAGCATATACATTTATCACACAGAGACTAAGAGCCAGTTTAAGAGATTTAGAATGCTAAAAGCAATGAGGAAAAGCCTAGTTGACAACAAGTTCTACAATAGTCAAAAGTGGTTCTCTATAACAGTTTCTGGTATACCTTAATTACTATCATTTATTCCTTCTATCTGGAGTTATTCCCAATTTTCTTTCACAACTATTAATTTTCCACTGCCTTTTTGGTGACATAACTCACCAAAAAGATTTCAAAATCACACTTAGCCTACCCTTCTCTTTGTGATTAGCAGTGAAGACACAAATCCTGGAATCATTGAATTTCCAAATTAAACTTTAACTGACATCTAAGCACATTCCTGGCATTAATTGCTGTGACTTAATGAACAAAACGTTTTTCAACACAGTATCTTAACATAAGTAAAGTACATAAATAAGGGACTGTTGTCAGGTGTCAGTATGGAAGAAGCAATTATATATTCCAAGTATGGTTTCTTCATTTTGCATTTACTAACTAAATGTTTTTCTTGTTGTTTTGTTTTTGTACTTTTTGCCAGTCGAATGGCTTAAACTCAGGCGTAGGGAATTTTCCTGAGGTCTTTTTTTTCTAGCTCAAGGCTAGCACTCTACCACTTGAGGCACAGCACCACTTCCAGTGTGTTACTAAGGAATGAACCCAGGGTTTCATGGCTGCTAGGCAATCACCGTACCATGAAGCCAAATTCCCAGAGCCCTAAATAACTTTCCTAAGATAGCATTACATTTTCATTCTGTAACTATATATCATACTTTTGGCCAGGTGCTAGAAAATGATGTAGAAAGAAATACAATACAATAAGTCTAGTAAGGCTGGATGCACAATGAAGCACTGTCACGGTCTAGCCAGGGAACAGAAGGGCTTATCTCAGGAATCTGTTTCAACAAGCTAGCGAGACAGCTACTGACCCACAGCCCACCTCCAGAATGAGAGGGCCACCTTGGGTTCCATCCACATGGGGATGCTGGGCCCCCTCTTCCAGCACCCATTCAACCAGGTCTTGGGAAAGAGAGAGAAAAAAGTCAGAATTACAATTAAGTCTGGTGCCAGTAACTCAGAATTCTAATCCTAACTACACAGGAGGCTGAGATATGAGGATCATGCTTCATAACCAGCCCAGGCAGGAACGTATGTGAGACTCTTATCTCCAAAGAACCACCAGAAAATCAGAAGTAGTGCTGTAGGCTCAAGTGGTAGAGCACTAGCCTTTTGCTGAGGCTCTCGGGAACAGCTCCCAGGCCTAGAGTTCCAGCCCCACGACTGACAAGAAGTGAACTTCCTAACACAAGAAGTGGACTGAATAGCACCCATTGTCCTAGGGAGCATGGTAGCGAAGTCAGGCAGAGCTTCCTGTGAAGTTGAAGTCATAAGTAGGTCACCTGGCTTCTCTGTGCCTTGGTTTCGCCAGCTGCAAAACTCAACACAGTGAAGGATCCTCTTCCTCATGGGGATAGGGTAATGATGAAAGAGAGCCATGTTTTGTTTGATGATCCCACATCTGTTGCATGATTAATAACAGGGCCCACTTGAGCCCTTTCCGGGTATCTTCCCGTCATTTGCTCACAGAATTGCCGAGAACCTTCTCTGATGGCCACTCCCTCTGTGCTTAGCCAAGCTCCAGAGACCCCTCTGTATAATCCCTTTTTTCCTCACAACTGTCCTGTGAGGAGAATGAGGTTCGATGGTTGCGACCCTACCCAGAGCTTCACCTGTGGTCAAGAATCGTCTGCTGTGATTTTTCTGCCTTCTCAAACTGACTTAAGAAACCATTCAAGCCACAGGAAAATGAAAAACCACAAGCAGACCAGAGACTCCAACAAGAGACAGGTTAAGGACACAGGGAGATACAGGATCTTCCCATCCCCCTCAAAAAAAAAAATGTAAGAACTCTTTTTTTGTACCTGTTATAAAAAATTTTTCTAAAAGTATTTTTTTTAATTTTTAACTTTTAATTTTTTTGTTTTCTATTAACTTTTTTTGTTCTTATTATAATTTTTATTTTAGGTGTATATGTGTGTGTATTTTTTTTCTTTTAAAAATTTTTTTGTTTAGCTCTACTGACCAGTTGGTCCTTTTTTCTTTCCTTCTCATTCTTTTCAGTTTTTCTTCTTTTTCATTCTTCTTTGCCTGACATAATTGATGTTCTGCTCATCCTCAGATATGCCAATAGTTGATTATTAGACCTCAGTCCCATTGTGTACACGCTTAATCCAGAAATTTATTACTCAATTTAAAACCTATTAGACATAAATTCCTTAATAGCAGTACTATCTCTTTATACCTATATAATATTTTAAGCATTTTTATTTTTAAGTTTTTCACATCTCCTTTTTATCCCTCCTTATCTTATTCTATCCACGTTCTTCTCTGACTATTACATTTCCAATTTTGCATAAGTGTTGCACTTCTTAATTTTTAATTTTTGTTTTTCCATTTTTTTTGTCTTTTTTCTTTCTCTTTCTTCTTATTTTCTGTCTCTCTACTATCATTCTATCCAACCTATTTCCCGCTTTGAGATTAGGATTGAGTTAACTCTCCCACGGCTTTTACATATCCCTATATGCCTATTTTTACCCATATCTCTCCCTAAATTTAATAATTTCTGTTTGCCAAATTCTTCTTTACGGTTCATAGCCCATTAGTACATAGTTGTTTGATGTTGAATAGGTATATCTGCTGAACTAGATTTTTGCAGATTTTTGACTTTGCAACTATAGACTTTGGTTGATGCTTGCCTTAAAATAGTTTGCTAGCACAAAACTCGCATTACTTTCATCTCAAATGGGCAGAGCAACCAGGAAAAACACAACAAAAATGGCATGTCCGGGTATCTCAACTCCCACTCATGATAATCAGGTGACAGAAAAGATAATGAATAATCCAGAGGAGAATTCCCAAAAAGCTCTACAAACAGTACTGGTAAACATGGTAAATGAAAATATTGAAAACCTGCAAAGGACTCTGAATGAGCGTGATAGGGAGAGAGAGGAGGCAAAACAAAAGTTAATACAAGAATATCATGAGTGTGAGGATGCTACTCAACGATAGATACAGGAATTGCATGAGCAGCTTGAGAACACTCAAAGAGAAATAAAGGAATGTCATGAGAAGGCTGAGATAAATCAATGAGAACTACAGGAACTGCATGAACGTGAAGAAGCTAAGCAAAGAGTAATACAGGATTTGAGAGAGCTGGATTAGAATGCAGAAAGATCACTAAAGGCATTCATGGAATCCATAAACAGAGAACTGAAAGAAGTCATGGAGACCACAAAGGGAATGCTGAATGGAACTCAACAGAAGGAATGGGACTAACCAATCAACTAAGTGATTTGAGAATAAAAACTGAAAACCAAATTAAGGAATTAAAGAAGTTCATACAAGATATAAAACAATGCTCCAACAAAGAATTTGAAGCCATCAAAGCTGACCAACTATAAGAAAAAGAAATAAAAAACAAAGTATGAAGTCTTGATAGCAGGTTACACCATGCAGAAGATCGAATTTCCGGGATTGAAGACAGCCTAGATATTATAAAGAAAGAAAATACAACCATCCAAGACAAATCCAAGTAATATGATAGATCTATTCAACACTTGGAAGACACCATCAGAGGGCCTAATCTGAGGATAATGGCTGTAGAGGAGAACCTACAGACAGAAGTTAATAGTCTATGAAATTTGTTTAACAGGATCCTAGCAGAGAACTTCCCAAACATGCAAAAAGATAGGCCTATTCAGATACAAGAAGCTATTTGAACCCCAAATAGACCGGACCAGAATAGGACATCCCACTGTCACATTATAATCCACACAGGATCAACTCAGACCAAGGGAAATATCCTTAAAGCTGTCAAGGAGAAAAGATCAATCACCTATAAAGGAAAACCAATTAGAATCAACTCAGATTTCTCAGCGGAGACAGTCATAGCAAAAAGAGCCCAGAATGATGTATGCCATGCCCTAAAGACAAACAACTATCAACCAAGAATTCTGTACCCAGATAAACTCTCCATAACTGAATGTCAAATAAAAACTTTCCATAGCAAAGAAAAATTGAAACAATATACCTCCACCAAACCAGGGCTACAAAACATTCTTATAGACGTCTTACACATAGAAAACCAACAAGACCACAATAAAGGCCAAGAAATTGCATCCAAACTGAGAATCCAATAACCTCAGGAAGAACCCAGTTGCCTCAGCCCCCAATAAGGTGGATAAAATGGCAGGTATTCCCAAATACCTCTCAGTCCTATCTCTCAACCTTAACGGACTCCAATTAAGCGACATAGACTATCTAGTTGGATTAAAAAGCAAGATCCTTCTATCTGTTGCCTTCAGGAGTCACATCTTGCCCATAAAAACAAACACATTTTCAATGTGAAAGGCTAGAACAAAATCCACAAAACAAACTGCCCCGGTAAACAGGCGGGAATTGCAATCCTAATATCAAATAAAATAGACTTCAAATTAAAATTCGCGAGAAGAGGTAAAGAAGGTCACTCCATGCTAATTAAGTGATCTCTCCTTCAGGAGGATATTACAATTCCAAATATCTATTCGTCAAATAACGGAGCACCCAAATTTATTCAAGAAACACTACTTTCCCTCAAATCCCACAGAGATTCAAAGACATTAATTGTTGGGGCATTTAACGCACCATTTTCCCCACTAGATAGATCAACTAGACAAAAACTCAACAGAGAAAGCGGAGCTATAAACAATTGCATAGATCAACTAGATTTCACAGACATCTACCGAATATTTCAGCCATTAACATCAGAATACATGTTCTTATCAGCAGCACATAGAATGTTTTCTGAAATACACCACATTATAGGCCACATAGCAAAGTTGTCCAAATTCAGAAACATTGAAGTTATACCTTGCATTCTCTCTGACCACAAGGGAATAAAATTAGATCTCAACACCAAAAGCCACCAAAGAAAGTCCTGTAACTCATGGAGGAAATTCAAATGTTCATGATATTCAACAAAAATGAACACAGAAATTACCTGTTCCTCTGGGACACAGCAAAGCAAGTACTCAGGGCCAAGTTTATAGCTCTGAGTTCCTACATCAACAAATTGGAGAGACCTGAAACCAACCATTATGATAAGACATTTGAGCCTCCTTGAAACAGAGCAGCAAGATAATCCCCAATCCAGTAGACTGTAAGAAATAATTAAAATAAAATCAGAATTAAACGAATTAGTATCCAAAAAAATAGAAAGAATCAAGAAAACAAAGAGTTGTTACTTCGAAAAGATTAACAAAATTGGCAGACCCTTAGCAAATCTTATCAGAAAAAGATGAGAACACACCCAAATAAATTAACTCATTGATGAGAATGGAAACATCACCACAGAAACAATCAAGATTCAGAACATTATAAAGGAATACTTCTCAAAACTTTATGCTAATAAGTTTGAGAACTTAGCAGAAATGGACCTTTTCCTAGCAAATATTGACATTCCGAAACTAAACCAGGATGAGTTAAAACATTTTAACAGGCCCATATCAAGCATTGAAATAGAAACAGCAATAACACACCTCCCATCTAAGAAAAGCCCAGGACCAGATGGCTTTACAGCATAATTCTATAAGGCCTTCAAAACAAACCTCACACCAATACTACTTCAACTCTTCAATGAAATTAAAAGAGAAAGTTCACTACTGAATTCATTCTATGAAGCCATAATAACCTTCATCCCCAAACCAGACAGGGAATCAACACAGAAAGAGAACTATAGACCCATTTCTTTGATGAACATTGATGCAAAACTTCTCAACAAAATTTTGGCCAATCGACTTCAACAATTCATTCAAACAATTCATCACCTAACAGGATTCATTTCAGGGATGCAAAGCTGGTTCAATATACGCAAATCAATTAATATAATTCATCACATCAACAGGAGCAAGGATACGAACCACATGGTTATCTCAATAGATGCCGAAAAGGCATGTGACAAGATCTAATGCCTCTTTATGATGAAGGTTCTGGAAAAATTAGGAATCCATGGAACTTTCTTCAATACAATAAAGGCTGTATATGATAAACCTACAGCCATGCTATACTTAATGGTGAAAAACTAAAGCCATTTCCTCTTAACTCAGGATCGAGACATGAATGTCCAAGCTCTTTACTTCTCTTCAATCTAGCATTAGAATGTCTAGCTACAGGAATAAGACAAGATGGAAACCTAAAGGGGATCCAAATAGGGAAAGAAGAATTAAAACTCTCCCTCTTTGCAGATGTCATGATCTTGTAGTTAGTGAATCTTATAGACTCCACTCCCAAATTACTCAAGCTGATTCAAAACTTTGGCAAAGTAGCAGGGTATAAAATTAACCCTCCCAAAATCAATGGCTTTTCTGTATAACAATGAGAAATGTATGGCTGAAATTAGGAAAGCCACTCCATTCATAATAGCCCTACAAAAAAATAAAATACCTCGGAATTAACTTAACCAAAGAACTGAAGGACCTCTATGATGAAACTTTAAAAACTTGAAAAACGAAATCGAAACAGATCTTAGAAAATGGCAAAAACTGCCATGTTCCTGGAATGGAAAAATCAGCATCGTGAAAATGGGAATATTTCCCAAGGCTATCTACAAATTCAATGCGATACCTATCAATATTCCAACCTCATTCTTCAAGGAAATAGAAGAAGCAATCAAATAATTCATAGGGAATAATAAAATACCCCAAATAGCAAAAACAATCCTCAACAGAAGGAACAATGCTGGAGGAATATCAATACCCAATTTCAATCTGAACTACAAAGCAATAGTAATCAAACTGGCTTGGTACTGGCACAAGAACAGACCTCAGGACCAATGGAACAGACTTGAAAACCCAGAAATGGACCTACAGACCTATAGACTTCTAATATTCCATAAGGGAGCTAACAAAATACAATTGAAGAAAGACAGTTTCTTCAGTAAATGGTGCTGGCAAAATTGGTAAACTACTTGTAGAAAACTAAAGCTAGATCCTTATATATCACACTGAACTTGAATCAACTCCAAATGGATCAAAGACCTCGATGACAAAGCAGACACTCTGAAAACTTTACAAGATGGAATAGTAGAAATCCTAAGTCTCTTTGTCACAGGCTGAAATTTTCTTAATAGATACCCAGAAACACATAAATCAAAGAAAGTTTGGACAAATGTCATTGCATGAAATTGCAGAGCTTCTGTATGGCAAAGGACATAGCTAGCCAGATCAAGAGAAAGCCCACGGACTAGGAGAAAAACTTCATTAGCCATACAACAGACAAGCGTCTCATATCTACAATATACCTGGAATTCAAAAAAATTAAATCCCCAACAACAAATCCTCAAAGAAACAAATGCCCAATAAATAAGTGGGATAAAAGCTTAATGAGAAACTCTCCAAAGAGGAAAGAAGGATGGCCAATAGACACATGAAGAAATGCTCAACCTCTCTAGCCGTAAAAGAAATGCAAATCAAAACAACATTGAGATACCACCTCACCCCAGTTAGAATGGCTATAATCAAGAACTCTAATAACAGCATTTTCAGGAGGGGATGTGGACAGGAGGGAACCTTACTTCATTGTTGGTGGGAGTGTAAACTTGTTCAAACACTTTGGAAAGTAGTATGGAGGTTTCTCATAAGACTCCACATAGAACTCCCCTATGACCTAGCAATCCCACTCTTGGACATTTACCCAAATGTTCACAAACAAGAGCACACTAAAGCTACCAGCACGACTATGTTTATTGTAGCCTTATTTACCATAGCTAAGATATGGAACCAACCCAGATGCCCCTCAGTAGATGAATGGATCAAGAAAATGTGGTATATATACACAATGGAATTCTATTCCTCTATCAGAAAGAATGACATTGCTCCATTTCTTAGGAAATGGAAAGACTTGGAAAAAATTATATTAAGTGAAGTAAACCAGGCCCAAAGAAACATAGGTCTCATGGTTTACCTTATTTGCAATCACTAGTATATGTCTGACTCAAACAGAAAAGGTCAGTTAAGTTGGTGTTAGGGAAATGAACCCTAAGATATGTATTCAAAAATTTTTACTTTCATTCCATTTTTTCTAGTACACTTATAAGTTTATTTCTTTGTTGCTTTTTATGTCCCTCCCCCACGGTATAATCCCTGCTTTCACTGTATTTTATGTTGTTATAATTTATGGAGGGGAAGGGAAAGAAAATCATTTAAATAGGGATTACAGTTTGACCCATTGCAACAATGAGACATACAAGTCCTATGTCGAAAATGAACTTTACAACTTTGTTAGGGGGAGATGGAGGGTCGGGTAGAGGGATGGGGAGAGGATGGGATGGGAAGGGGAATCAAAAGAGGTGGCTACAATGCTTGATATGTACTCATTATCTTGCCCATGTAATTTTAACCCCTCTGTACAGTATTTTCACTATAAAAAATATGAAGAAAAAAAGAATCAGCTGCTGTGGTCTAAAAGTTTGCGAAAATGCATCTAAATCGATGACTGCGCATATTGTTATATGTCTACCATCCCAACTCCAGAGGACCAGGTCTGGTGAAGCATACCTGTCATAGATAGGAGGACCTCGATCCAGCCCAGCCAGAGCATATCTTGAGTCTCTGTTTCAGAAATGCCCAAGACAGAAAGGTGGCTCCCCAGAGCCAGGGAGAGGACACAAGTAGGGGGTCATGGTGCCCCCAGAGGGGTGTCTGACCCAGGGTAGGGGTGGTTTGGGGGCAGCCACTCACCTGTGCTGCTGGGAGAACTTACTTTAGGCTGCTCCAGGTGGGGCGAGCAGTGATGGCAGTGGCATTGCAGACACATGGCCTCAGAGCAAAAACCAGGGCCATGAAGCAGGTTGGGGCTTTACACGGCCTGGCAGGGTGCCATTGCCTGATTTTGAAATTCTGCACCTTGGGAAGGAAGGAAGGAAGCCGGGGTGTGGGCAGGCATCTCAATTTCCTTCTATATTCCAAAGTTGCCTGGAGTCTCTTCCTCACCACTCAGCCATCTCTACCTTCCTCAATTGCTGGTAGTGTTGTAAACTAACAGAGGCAATCCTGGTGCTACCAAGCAGCATGGAATGTGGGCGTGGCCATTATTCTTGTATCTCATTGGTCAGAAAGAAGTATGAAAGAATGGGGGTGTGGCCAGAATCCTGTGATGCAAGCAGCATGGGGGGAGTCAAGAAGTTAGCAGCTCCCCCAGCCCTTTTCCCAAGGCACAATATGCAGTTAAGTTGGAGACAAGAGGGTGACCTCATTTAGCTGGATGGCTTCACAGATTGTTCTGTATGTCTGTTTGTTCCCAGTCCTAGACCTTATATGCAGGATATGAGCACAGCCTGTGAGCTGGTTTTGATCAAGGCTGGCCTTCCACACTAGAGCCATAATTTGTTGGCAATAAAGTTGGACTTTCTTCCCTAGGGTGACTTCGACCATGATCCTCCCATCACAGCCTTGTAAGTATCAAGGAGGACTGCTGAGAGCCACTGGTGCCTGACTAATCACTGGTCTTGTTGATGTTCTTGGACAGAATGGTGAGTTCCCTATCCTCGGGCTTAAGTGGTGGGAGCCCACAGTTAGAATCTTGGTCCTGCCAACTCCAAATGGAAGGAGATCCTAAGAAACATATTCCTGTCCATATGATTACCAATGGAATATGATATATGTCATGATTGAAAGAGCAGTTCTTGAATGATTCTAGGATAAAATTATACACAATTATGTTATAGGACACTGATCGATGTTAGTTAATATTTTATGAAGCATTTAAACAATCATATTAATAAAATGGAGGTATAATGAAATACCTTAGAATTATTATACTTTTACATACTATAAAGGTGCCATTTTTCTGCCGAGACTGGGATTGGAACCCGTGGTCTTGGTAACTCTGTTACACTGTGTGGGAAGATGAAACTGGCCTTCTAGAAGTCAAGAAATTCATGTCTATTCGTTAGGCCTGAAATTGATTCCCACCACTAGAAAACACCCTATTCATGTACAATTTACATATATGATTTATATTCATATACATATGTTGACTCCATATTGCATTCAGTACAATTATTTTATTTTTTGTTTTATTCATGTATTGACCATTTATTTTGACTATTATGGCACATAAACATTGATTACATTGATAACATAAGATAGAGGTCTGCATATGTATTCCACTTCATTCCTGACACCCAGGACTTTCACAGAAAAGGAAAACATGTGTCACCATCAACTTCCTACTGCACAATTCATTTTTGGGGAGTGCTGGCATATGAATTCATGGCCTAAAAGCCTACAGGCCCAATTCATGAATGGACGAATGTCAGCACGCCATCCTGGGGCAAATTGAGCAGACAGGCTGTTACCAGGACCTGAGCTCAAGCCCCAGGGGTTAACAAAATAAGAACAGACTGACATGCAGAAGGAAGTATGCTAATAAATATGTGTTTTTACAGAGTATCAGATGTCTACACATTATTCAGTTATATAGACTATACATTCCTACCAATTCCTGGGTATTAATCATGCGTCCAGGTAATTAATGTTATTGTTTTCATCCTTATACTATTAATGAAATCAATCAGTGTCCTGAAATTATTGCGTTCCTGTAATTAATAATATTCTTTTTATGCTTCATAAATATGAAATAAAATCAATTAGCTTCCTGAAATCCTGCTGTCTAATTTTATAGGAGCATCATTCATGATCAACTCATTGACCCTTGACATTGATAATATTCCATTGTTCTTCCTATGGATTGGAACCATTTTCTTAGTATCTCCTGCCATTGGTTGGTGTTAGGAAGGACATTCGAAATCAGGGCCTATGTTTCCATGTGGGCCTATGGCTTCCCAGGTAGTCTGCCAGCCTTCAACTTTGCAAGGTGAAGTACCCTTTGCAACAGTGTCCTTCAGACCCATGAGGGTCACCAAGCAAAGGAAGGAAACATAAAAAGGCCACATTTTTTCTGTGAATTGCTTTCCTTGCAAGACCTGGGGGTCTAGGATCCCAGCAGAAGCTGTAGATCTAGTGGCTGCACCCCGGCCTAGGGTGATCGAAGCTGAGGCAGAGTTGCCACAACCTGACTTCAAGCCCCGTACTGAGAAAAGTAAAATAAAAAATTTAGCTCCCTGGCTTGCAATTCACACAGTTTATTCTTACAGGCTTTGGATTTGAACTCAGGATCTGGGTAAATCTGCAGCAATGTGGATGAAGGGGAAGATCACTGTACTTAAAGATAAGAAAGTCAGGCCTGTTCACTAGTCCTGAATTCAAACCCCAGCCCTGGAAACATACTATTTATATATATTGTAAAGATAGGATTTATACTTACCTATAGATGTTCAGTCCATACATGTTTGGTGTGGTTGCTCCTTGAAATTTTTTTTTATTCATTTATTTACCATTTATTGTACTATGATGAATCCCATTCCGTTTATTACATTGATGATATCCTATCACAGAGCATCTAGATTCGTAGAAATGTTCTCCACCATGTGAGGATTCTCAGGATCACCCAGGATATCAGGGCCTAGTAGGAGTAATTGGCCAATTCTTCAAGGTGAACACACCAACCTGTGAACTAAGGAGCTAGGCCATTCCCAGGATCTGACATTGATCCCCAAGGTGGTCCACTATAGTCATAAATTCATAATTTAAACATACAATCTATATTGACATCCATGTGTCAACAGCATCCTGTATTTAGTGGACTTCTCCTTATTTTGTCTCTATTTCATGGAGGTATTTTGTATTTTACTAAATATGGTGACAGGTATAACTTTACTGACATGGATAACAACCTGTTCCTATGGTTTTAGGGTTGCCTATAAATTCCCCTTCTTGGTTGAGACTCAGGACTTTCACAGGAGAGGAAAACGTGTACAACAACTGGCTTCTGATATCAGGATGAATATTTTGTCAGTGCTGGGATTTGAACTCAGGTCTGTGTATCTCTGTTGCACTGTGGGGGAAGGGGAAGCTCACCATTCTTGAAGACTAGAATTTCAGGCCCGGTCTAGGGCCTGATTTGAAGCCCCAGCACTGGACATAATCGCAACCCCACCTTTTTCAAACATAGGATCTCTCTTTACCTACAGGAGTGGTATGCATCTTTCATTCAGTGTAGTTACTCTTTTTATTTTGTGTCTTATTCATTAATGAGGTGTGCATTTTATTGAATATGGTGACAAATATAACATGGATGACAACCTATTCCCATGGCTATAGATTTGCTTATATAGCATTCTCCATCCTCGATGAGACCCAGGATATTCAAAGAACAGGAAAACATATGCAACCTTGGTTTTCCCCCATCAGAATGAATCTTTTGGCAGTGCTGGAATTTGAACTCAAGGCCTATCAGGCCCAATTGTTGAATGCTGTGCTGTTAAGAACAGCAGCCTGTGAGCCTATAAGAAGCCAGGCCATTCCTGGGACCTGAGATTGAGCCCTGTTGGGAAGCCAATATAGTCATAAATTCATAATTAAACAAAGGATCTATATTTCCAAACATGGGTGGGCTGCATCTTGCGTTTGGTGTAGTCATCCTGGCTGAGACCCAGAATTTGCACAGCAAAGTAAAACAGGTGCAACGACTGGCTTCTCACATCAGGGTGAATTTTTTTGCAGTGCTGGGATTAGAATTCGGGGCCTAGGAGGCCCAACTGCCCAATCGGTCCACATGATCACAGCAGACTGTGAGCCACTAAGGAGATGGGCTCTTCCCATGAACTGAGATAAAGCCACAGGGAGGCCAAAATAGTGCTCAATGCATCATTGAAACATGGGATGTATATTCAATTCCGTGTGTGGACTGCATCGTGCATTGAGTGTACTTATTGTGTTTATTTTGTATGCTATTCATGGATGTATTGTGTATTTTCTTATGTATATGATGACAGGTATAACTGGGCTGCCATGGATAGCAACCTGTTCCCATGACCACAGGGTGGCCCATGGATTCTGCATCCTAGCTGAGACCCAAGACTTGCACAGGAAAGGAAAATAAATGCAACAATTGGCTTCTGAAATCAGGATGAATCTTTTGGCAGCGCTGGGATCTGAACTCGGGGCCTAGCAGGCACAATTGGTGAATGGGTCCACATCAGCACACCAGCCTGTGAACGACAAAGGAGCTAGACATTCCCAGTACCTGAGTTTGAGCCCCCTGGGGGGAGAGTGGGGAGCACAATAGTCATCCATTAATAAGCTGAAGGTAAAATGCAAATAAGTACATAATTGTATAGAGTAGGATTGTGGTGACCTGTGATGGAATCTAATCTGTGAGTACCTATATTTGGATCTTTTCTGATGCATCCATTTCATGTATATAATGATTATTGTCATGCTTCATCAACTCTTCTTTACAAATAATCTATACCACATGAGTCTTATGTATCATTTCCTATTCACATCATGCACGAACTACTCATTCAAGGATGTGATCGATCGCTCTTCCTAGTTTCAGAAACGAGTATCTCAGGATCTCCCGCCATTCCCTCCTCCTAGGGGGACTGAATTTAAGCCTTAGTCCTGGAAAAGATACTTCTTATATACATTTAAATGGTAGGATTTATACTTCCGTTCAGATGTTCAGTCTATATTGTGTTTGGTGCATTTATAAATTTTATTTCTCATTTTATTTATTGACCATTTATTTTATTGACTCTGATGACACCTCTACCATTTATTACATTGTTTACATCCTATCACATGGAATCTAGATTTTAGATGTGTTCTCCATCATGCCTGGCACTGTGAGGATCTGAACTCAGTGCCTAGCAGGCCCAATTAATGAATGGATGAGTTTGAGCATGGGACCCTCTAGCCAATGAAGCTGTCAAGTGGTTCCCAGGCACTGAGATCTACCTCCATGTTTGGCCAAAACAGCGATACATGGATAGGCAGACGGTGGTATACAAATAAATATATATTTTTAAAGAGTGCCAGAGCTGTCTATCTATGATTGAATGACACCTACTACATTCATACCAACTCTTAGGTATTTATTCTACCACCAATGAAGGAATATTATTCTTTTCATGCTTGATAAACTCTACGTTAAGAGCAATCAGCATTCTAGGACTAATGCATCCAATTTTAGACTAGACAGATGCATGAACTACTCATTCAATTGGTGTTCCAATGCATAGGAATGAGTCTCTTGTGATCTCCTGCCATTGGTGTCAGGATGGTCACCATGCCCAAAAAAAAACTCATAAAATGCCAGCCCTCTTCAGCTCACCACTTTTTGTGCTTTCCAGCTTTTTGTTTTCTTCCTGCAAGCCCTCTGGCCTAGGATCTCAGGATCGGCTATGGGTCTGGAGACTGCACTCCAGCCTAGGGAGATCCAAGCTGAGGAAGTGTTTTCACGACCTGAGTTCAAGTCCCATGGATGGCTAATAGATAAATAAATAAATAAAAATATTAATTATTTAACTAAATAAAAAAAATAAAGCTCACTAGTTTGGAATTTCTGCCAGTTTTCTTTCCTAGCCTGGGATTTGAACTCAGGGTGTTGGTAAATTTGTAGCAATATGAGGGAAGAGTTGCCACTACTTGAGTTCAAACACCATGCCAACCACAAAAGCAAAACTAAGTCACTGACCTCGGCAGGGTGAAGTAGTTGTGGAGATGGGAGGGAAGGGATGGTAGGGGGAAAACAAAGAAGGAGTCAACAATGCTCAATAGGAAATGTACTCATTACCTTGCTCCTGTAACTGTAACCGCTCTGTAAAACACTTTTGCAATAAAAAAGTACAAAAAAAGAGAAACAATGTCATACTCAGAGAAACAATTTAGAGGTAAGGAAAGGATGTCTGAAAAGCTGTACAAATTCCAAACTGCTTTTTTTTTAAATGTTCAGTATGGAACTGAGTAAACATAACTGCTTGCATTAAAAAAAAAAGAAGTCACTGTCTTGGAACTGGGGCCAGTATTTCTGCCATTGCTAGGATTTGAGATCATTGTCCAGGTAACTCTTTATACCATGGGTGAATGCAAAGCTCACGGTCCTTGAGGAAAGGAAATTCAGGCTAGAGTACCCAGGGCCTGAATGAAGGCTCTGTAATAGAAAAAATGTTTCTGTACATGTTTAATATATGATATACACTTACATATGTATGTTAATTTCATATTATGATTTTTATTATTGATTTTGTATTTTGTTTTTCTTTTATTCATTTATTGATTGATTATTGTATTTAGTATTATTATACACATAATATTTATTCAATTTGCACATCTATAATAAAATTCTATACAATAATTTAGGATATTTGCTCATTTTTATTAATATTTTATTAAGTGTTGAAACATAATACATAATTAAATGGAAGCATTTGTCACAGTCTTCACATGTTTAGAGTCTCTACCAAGTATGAGCTTTATACAATATTTGGACATCTTCCTATTGGGATTTCTTTAAATGATTTATAGTCAGAAACCTTTTCCTGAGGATAGGCAAGTGAGGGATAAAATTGTAAGAGGGGGGCTACAAATGTGGCTTAGTGGTAAAGAGCTCGCTTAACATGCATGAATGCCAGGGTTTAATCCTCAGTGCCACATACTCAGAAAAAGCCAGAAGCTGTGGAGTGGCCCAAGTGGCTAACCTTGAGAAAAAGGAGCTCAGAGACAGTACCCACGCCCTAAGATCAATCCCAAGGACTGCCAAAAACAATAGACGAAATGTCAGTGGTTCACACATGGAACTCTAGCTTCCTAGGAAGTTGAGACCTGAAGACCACAGTTCAAAGACAGCCAATCAAGGAAAGCCTGTTAGACTCTTATCTCCAGTGAACCACGAAAAGACCCCATGTGGCACTGTGGCTCAAGAGGTTGACTGTTCGCCTTGATCTGAGGGTCTAAAGGACAGTGCCTAGGCTTGAGTTCAAGACACACAATTGGGAAAAAAGTGAGGATTAATCAAGGTACTTTTCCTATTTGCTAGTTATGAGAACATCTTTTGGAAAATGAACACTGATGTATAACAGAATTGGAGTCAGAGCTTAAGTTTCAAGTGTAACACATCCATATGTCCAGCCTCTCAGACTCTATCATTGTAATCTTGTGTCCTACAGGCTTCTTAAAGATCCAATGTTGAAAGGCTTAATATGATCTCCAAGCCCTTTGTGATAAGCAGTTGACTTGTACTGTCAAAGTCACCACAGTTCTGAACCTAGCAGAACACCAGTAGTTCAGGCCCGTCATCCTAGCTCAGGAGGCTCAGGTCTGAGGATCACAGGGTGAAGCCAGCCAGGGCAGAAAAGTCTATGACACTCTGACTTCCACTTCTGAAAGGTCAGATGTTCAAGAGCTTTCTGTGTTTTCCTTGGTGATAAGAAGTACTTGCACTCTAAATGTTCTTAGAGTTCTTGAGCTATAGAAGAAAGAAAGAAACATTATTGACCCATACTTCAGGTTTGTTCAGCCCTATACTTCAGGTTTGTTAGTTTGTTTGTTTCTTTTTTTATTATTGTAGGAGTTGATGTCTGGGCCTGGATGCTGTTCTTGAGCTCTTCAGCTCAAGTCTTGTGCTCTACCACTTGAGCCAAAAGCCACTTCAGCTTTTCTGGTGGTCCATTGGAGCTAAGTGTCTCAAGGACTTTCCTGCCCATGCTGGCTTTGAACTATGATCCTATGATCTCATCCTCCTGAGTAGCTAGGATGACAGTCATGCATGACAAGCACCTGGCTTCCACTTCAGGTTTCTTAGTGAATTGGAGATAATAGGCTCATGGGAAGTTTTGTGTCTGGGATAATTTGGAACCCAGATCCTCAGATCTCAGCTTCCTGAGAAGGCAGGATGAGAGACCTCAGCTATAGACCCATAGGCTGTGGCCTTTGCTGCAAGGGGGTCCATGGATCCACGCGGTGGAGTGCTAGTCATGAGCCCAAGAGGTAAGGGTGAGAGCTTAGTCCCCTAGTTCAAGGTTCATGACTGAGAAAAAACAAAGCAAACAATTGTCTGTAGTAGACAACTCACTAGTCTTCAGTAATACATAATTTTGTACCTCCCATGGAGACATATCTGAGCCTCAATATTCTTGTCTGCATAATCATCTCAGTGGGGAGATCTTACAAGGCCCCAGTGAAAGAATGCACCTGGTGAAGGACACAGCACCTGGCACTCTTTGCATGACTCAGCACACAGCATCCTATGAAAGATTCAGAACCCAGCACTAATGCAGGACTCAGCACACTGCACTCTGTGAAGGACTGGACACATAGCACCCTGTGCAGGACTCAGCACAGAGTACCCTATGGAGGACTCAGCACACAGCTCTGTTCCACAAGCTTTAATTAGACTTAAGGTGTTCTAATCAATATCACCATTCTTTGAAGAACATTTCACAAACCCCAAAAGTTCACACCTAAGTGTGTAGTGGGATGTTTTATTTTTTTTTTGGGGGGGGGTGAGTCATGGAGCTTGAGCTTAAGGCTTGGGATATTATTGTTCTAATAACACTTTCACAAGGCTAGTACTCTACCACTTCGAGCCATATTTCAAAGAGTCTAGCAGATTTCCCGCCAGGTTTTAAAGCTCCAGAGCGGCCAGGATATAGGGCCTATGCCACGGTAAGCCAGGATGATGGAGGTACCCATGGAGCTGGGTTGCAGCAGTTTATATCTGGCTAAGTCAGGTTAGGTGGCAGCTGTCAGCACCAGACTCCTAGCTTGCTCTGTCATGTGGTATTTGAAGTACTGTCCTTATATAGTTGCAGTTAGGACATAGTATCTCTTTTTGGCGGCAGTCTTGGGCTTTAGTAAGGGCTTTGACACTGTCCCTAATCATTTGTGCTCAAGGGTAGAACTCAATTGATTGAAAGACAGTAGAACTTCTGGGTTTTCTGTTTATGTGGCACTGAAGAATCGAACCCAGGGCTTCATGTTCACTAGGTGAGCACTTAAACACCGAGCCCCAGGAGTGAACAAGGTATAAATGGATAGAGATTGATATATATAAGCATTATATACACAGAAAGATGTCTGTATATTATTATTTTATAGATATTACCACCAATTATTACTTATAAACTTATGTCTACATTTAATGATGTGTCCCAGTTAACAATTAATAAAGCATTAACTAAATTACTCAATATCCTATTATTGTTTATCACATATGTACATACATCCATACACATAATTTCATATTTTATAGAATGAGACAGATGTCTATACATTATTAAATTATGCATCATGTGTTACCACCAATTATTAGGTATTTATGTTTCCATGATATTTTTATTTTGGTAATACTTAATATAATATTAAACTTAATCCACACCCTATAGTTTTTGGTTCTAATTTTATCCTAGAATGATTCATTACTAATTCAATCTGTTTTTCATTTATTGTAGTGAGAACTCTTCCACCTATGACTTTTTTTACATTTATGACATCCCATTACATAACATATAGATTTGCATCTGAATTATACATCCTACCTGTCACCGAGCACTTTCAAAGAAAAAGAAAACGTGTCACGCTCGGCTTCTCACTCCAAGATTGTATTTTTTGGCAGTGGTGGGATCTAACTCAAGGCCTAGAAGGCTCGATTCATGAATGGCTGACTGTCAGCACAGCAGCCTCTAACCAATTCAGCTGCCAGGCACTTCCCAGGCCCTGAAATCAAACCCGATATGCTGACCCCATATTGAGCTTAGTGTATTTATTCATTTTATTTTTTGTTTTATTCATTTATTTAACATTTATTTTATTGACTGTTATTACACATGAAATATTTATTACATTTATTACATAGGATATAGATTTGACTATGTATGAAACTTCACACCTGATTCCCAGGACTTTCACAGAAAAGGAAAACATGGGTTGCCATGGGCTTCTTACTGCACGTTTCAATTTTTGTGAGTGCTGGCATCTGAAGTCACAGCTTACAAGGCCCAATTAATGAATGGATGAGTGTCAGCATGCCAGCCTGAGGCATATTGAGCTGACAAGTATTTCCAGAACTTGAGATCCAGCTCTAGGAGTTGACAAAATTAGAACAGATTGACATGCTGATGATAGTACAAAAATAATTATTGATTTTTATAGAGTGCCAGAGATGTCTATACATTATTCAGTTATATAGGCTACATTCCTATCAATTCTTGGGTATTTAGTATACCTCCATGTAATTAATAGTATTGTTTTCATCCTTAATAATTGATTAAATCAACCACTGTCCTGAAACTACTCTGTCTATGTAAATAATAGTATTCTTTGAATGTGTCAAAAATATTCATTGAAATCCATTGACATCCTAAAATCACTCTATATATTTGTAGTATTCAGAAACAACTATTTCAACCTTGCCATTCATAATCTTCCATTGGTATTCCTATGAATAAGAACGAGACACTTAGGATCTCCCTCCATTGGTAGGGGTCAGGACGCGGCTTCAAACACAGGGCCTATATTACCATGTTGGTCTATGGCTTCCCTGATAGCCCGCCAGCCTTCAGCAATGCCAAGTTACCAACATTCTTCAACTGGGTCATTCAGACGCAGGATGGTCACCTAGCAAAGAAAAGAAATGTAAAACCGGTAGCCATCTGCAAGTTGACAGTTTTTTTTTTTCCTGTGTCGCATTAATTTTTTTTTTTTCTTGTCAGCCTTTGGGTCCCAGGAACTCAGGTTCGGCTGTGGGTCCAGTGGCTGCACCCCAGCCTAGGGTGATCAAAGCTGAGGCAGAATTGCCATGAGCTGAGTTCAAGCCCTGTGCTTGACAAAAGAAAAATACCTACCTACCTACATACATACATACACACATACATTAAAAAAATTTAAATATTATGAGGCTTCTTGGCTTGGAATTCATGCCATTTTTTCTGCCAGGCCTGAGATTAGAACTCAGAGTCTGGGTAAATCTGCAGCACTGTGGGGGATGGAAGACAAGACAGTCAGGCCTGTTTCTAGGGCCTGAATTCAAGTCCTAGCACTCGAAAAAGAAATATTCGTATATATTTTAAGTACATGAATTTTATTGACCTACACATTTTTACTGCATATTGCAGTTAGTGTATTCATTTTATTTTGTGTTTTGTTTCTTATATATTTTAGTGAATATGATTACACATATAATACTTTTTGCATCCTATTGCATAAGACATATATTTGCCTATGCATGCTACATCATTCCTGAGTCCCAGAAATTTCACCAATAAAGAAACCAATTGGGAAAATTGGCTTTCCACCAGGATTAAGTTTTTGGCAGTTCTGTGAATTGAACTCAGGGCCTAGCAGGCCCACTTCATGAGTGGGTAAATGTTTGCATACCAGTCTGATGCAAGAGAAGTTGGCGGGCAAATTTGAGGACCTGAGATCAAGCCGTAGGAATAGCCAATATATAAACAGATAGAAGATTAGACTGCAGTGTGTGTGTGTGTGTGTGTGTGTGTGTGGGTGTGTGTGTGTGTCTGTGTGTGTGTGTGTGTGTGTGTGTATGTGTGGGTGTGTGTGTGTGTTGTGAGCTGCTTCGAATCAGGGCTATCTCTCTACCACTGGAGCTACACAACTCTACTTATGGCTTTGTTGGCACTGAAGTTGGACTGGGATCTCAAGGACTTTCCTGCCTAGTGTGAATTTGACTATGATCCTCCTATCACAGCCTTGTAAACCTCAATAAGGACTTCTGAGAGCTACTGGTGCCTGCCTAATCATTAGTCTTGCAATTCTTGGACAGACCAGTGAGTTCCCTATCCTCGAGTTAAAATGGTGGGAGCTGGAGCCCACAGTTCGAATCCTGGTCCTGCCAACTCCAAATGGAAAGAGATCCTTAGAAACACATTCCTTTCTATATGAATACCAATGGAACATGATGTATGTTATGATTGAATGGGCAGCTCTTAAATAATTCTACGATAAAATTATACACAATTATATTATAGGACACCGATCGATTTTAATCAATATTTCATGAAGCATTTCAACAATCACGTTCATTAAATGGAGGCATAATGAAATACCTAAGAATTGGGCATCACATAGCATAAAGGTGCCATTTTTTCTGCTAGGACTGGGATTGAAACTCATGGTCTGGGTAACTCTGTTGCACTGTTTTGGAAGGGGAAACTAGCCTTCTTGAAGCCAAGAAATTCATGTCTGTTCCTTACATCTGAAATCTATCCCCAGTACTAGAATACATCCTATTTGTGTACATTTTAAATATATGATTTATATTTGCATACATAGGTTGACTCCATATTGCATTCAGTGTAGTTGTTAATATTATTTTTGTTTTATTCATGTGTTTGTGGGGCACATGGGCAGCAATGATGGTGATGAGAGGAAGTTGAGTGGGCATAGCCCAATTTTTTACCTTAAAATCTGATTGGATAAAGCTTAGTTGCATGATAGGGTGTGACCTTTACAGTGATTGGTGGGTTCCTTTCCCTCCCCTTCCATTCCTCGCAATTTTTCCCTTTAAAAGGTGCTTGCTGTGTGTTAATAAATGAGCTCTTGCTTGACTTGACTCCCCACTGTGTCTGAATGTCTCCCGAGCTAAGGGAGACTGGGGAACGGGTGAGTGGCGCACTTACCTTTCCTTGAGCCCCATCCATTTTTCAGGGGCAAACAAAGACCAACATGTATTGACTGTTTATTTTATTGACTAATATGGCACATAGAACATTGGTTACATTGATTAAATAGGATATAGATCTGCATATGTATTCCACTTATACCTGACACCTAGGACTTTCACAGAAAAGGAAAACTTGTCACCATCAGTTTCTTACTCCATGATTCATTGTTTGGGTATGATGGCATCTGAACTCAAGACCTACAGGGCCAAATTCATGAATGCGTGTGTGTCAGCATTCCATCCTGGAACAAATTGAGCTGATAGGCAGTTCCCAGGATTTGAGATCGAGCACCAGAGGGTTGACAAAATAAGAACAGATTGACACACATATCGTAGTACACTAATAAATACATATATCTTTACAGAGTGCCAGAGATGTCTATCCATTGTTCACTTATTCCTACCAATTCTTGGTTATTTATTATGCCCCCATGTAATTAATATTATTTTTAATTTTTTTATTTTTTATTGTGAAAATAGTGTACAGAAAGTTACAATTATATGGACAAGATAATGAGTACTATTTTTTATCAAGCATTGTAGTCTCCTCCTTTGTTTCCACTTCCCATCCCTTCCCATCCTCCCCTCTGTCCCCCGACCCAATCCTCCCTGCTCCTTCACCCCCACCTCCACGCCAAAGTTGTAAAGTTCGTTTTCGACATCACGACTTGTACATCTCTTTGTTGCAATGGCTTCACCTGTATTCCTATTTAAACGATTTGTTTTTCTCCTTCCCCTCCACAAATTATACTGACATCAAGTACAGTGAAAGCAGGGGTTATACTGTGGGAGAGGGACATACAACAAAGAAACAACTTATAAATGTGTTAGAAATAATCGCATGAAAGAAAAAAAATTTGAGTACATATCTTAGAGTTCATTTCCCTAATATCACCTTATCTGACCTTTTCTGCTTTACTCAGACATATACTAGTTATTGCAAATAAGGGAAACCATGAGATAGGGCACTAGCCTTGAGCTGAAGAGCACCCAGGCCCAGAGTTCAGGCCCCAGGATCCACAAAAATAAAAAAAAGTTATTATTTTTATATTTAATAAAGTATTAAGTAAATCAGTGTCTTGAAATTATTGCGTCCCTGTGAGAAATAATATTCTTTTAATGTTTCATAAGATATTAAATAAAATCAATCAGCCGACTGAAATCATGAAGTCTAATTGTGTACAAGTATCATTCATGAGCATGTCATTCAACTGTGACATTGATAGCATTCCATCATTATTCCTGTGGATGGGAACGAATTTCTTAGGATCTCCCACCATCTGGAAGTGGCATGACTATATTCGAACTGTAGGCCTATGTTGTTGTGCGGGACTATGTCTTCTCCAATAGCCCTCAATTAAAAACATATTTAGCTCCCTGGTTTGCAATTCATGACATTTTTTTCTGCCAGGCCTGGGATTTGAACTCAAGGTCTGGGTAAATATGCAGCACTGAAGGGAATCTGAACATGCTTGAAGACAAAAGTCAGACCTGTTCCCTAGGCCTGAATTCAAGCCTCAGGGCTAGAAACATACTCCTTATATCCATTTTAAAGATAGGATTTATACTTCCATACAGCTAGTCAGACCATATTTTGTTGGGTGTGGTTATTCATATTATTTCTTGTTTTATTCATTTATTTACCATTTATTTAATTGACTCTGATGACTCCTCTACCATTTATTACATTGCTTACATACTATCACAGTATCCAGATTTGTAAATATGTTCTCCATCATGCCTGACACCCAGGACTCTCACAGAAAAGGAAAACGTGTCACACTTGGCTTCTTACTCCAACATTAAAATTTTGGCAGTGCTGGGATGTGAACTCAGGGTTTAGCAAGCCCAATTCATGAATGGATGAATGTGAGCATGGCAGCCTCTAGCCAATGAAGCTGTCAGGTGGTTCCCAGGTGCTGAGATCCAGCTCCAGGTTTGGCCAAAACAGTGGTACATGGATAGGCAGAGGGTGGTATACAAAAAAACATATATTAGTAAGGATTTCCAGAGCCATCTATCTATGATTGAATGACACCAAAGACATTCCTACAAACTCTTAGGCATTTATTATACCGCCATTGAAGGAAAATTATTCTTTTCATGCCTAATAAACTATGAATTAAGATCAATCAGCATCCTAGGATTATTGCATCCAATTTTTGACTGGACCGAAACATGAACTAATCTTTCAATTGGTATTCCTATGCATAGGCATGAGTCTTTTGTGATCTCTTGCCATTGGTAGGTGTCAGTACTGGGATTTGGACCCGGGTCCTATGTTCACAGGTTGGCCTTTGGATTCACTGATAGCACGCCAGCCTTCAGATATGGCAGGTCAGGTCCACTTTGCAGCCATGTTATTCAGACCCAGGATGGCCACTGTGCAATGAAAAAAACGGAAAAACCTCAGCCCTCTGCAGCTTGCCACTTTTTGTGCTATGCTAGTTTTTTTTTTCTTCCTGAAAGCCCTCGGACCTAGGATCCCTAGATTGGCTATAAGTCCGAGGGTGCCCCAACCTAGGGTGATTGAAGCTGAGGCAGAGTTGCCATGACCTGACTTAAGCCTCTTGTTGGCAAAATACAGAATAAATAAAAATATTATTTAATTATTTAACTAAATTAAAAAAGAAATAAAGCTCCCTTGTTTTGAATTTCTACCAGTTTTCTTTCCTAGCCTGGGATTTGAACTTGGTAAATATGTACCAATGTGAGGGAAAGTGCAGATTTGCCACTACTTGAGTTCAAACCCCATGCAAATCCAAAAATAAAAATTAAGTCACTGAGCTCGGCAGGGGGAGTAGTTGTGGAGATGGGAGGGAAGGAATGGTAGGGGGAAACAAAGGAGGAGACAACAATGCTCAATAGGAAATGTACTCATTACCATGCTCATTTAACTGTAACCCCTCTGTACAACATTTTTACAATAAAAAAATGTAAAAAGTAATGCTCAGACAAGCATTTTGGGCTTAAAAGAAAGGTGTCTGATAGATGTACAAAATTCTACACTGCCTTTTTTTTTAATGTTCAATATGTAACTGAATAAACAAAACTACTTCTATTAAAAAAAATTAAGTCACTGTCTTGGAACTGGGGCCAGTATTTCCATCATTGCTGGGATTTGATCTCAACATCCAGGTAACTCTTTTGCATCATGGGTGAAGGCAAAGCTCACTGTCCTTGAGGAAAAGAAATTCAGGCTAGAGTTGCCAGCTTCTGAATGAAGGCCCTGCAATGGAAAAAATATTTCTATATATGTGTAATATATGATATATATTTACATGTCTGTTTATTACATATTATAATTTTTATTATTGGTTTTGTATTTATTTTAATTTTTTACTTTTCATTTACTTATTGTTTATTGTATTTATTATTATACACATAATATTTAGTACATGTTGTACACCTATTATAAATTTATACACGATAATTTAGGACATTGACTCATTTTTCATTAATATTTTATTAAGTGTTGAAACATGATACATAATTAAATGGAAGCATTTGAAACAGTCTTCACATGTTTAGGGTCTCTCCCAAATATGAACTTTGTCTTCTTTATCTTTAGAATCTTCCTATAGGAATTTCTTTAGATAATTTTTACTCAGAAGCCTTTTCATGGGGATAGGCAAGTTGAGGGATAAAATTGTAAGGGTGGGGCTAGAAATGTGGCTTAGTGGTAGAGAGCTGGCTCAGCATGCATGAATGTTAAGGTTTGAATCCTCAGTGCTACATACTCAGAAAAAGCCAAAAGCTGTGGAGTGGCTCAAGTGGTACAGCGCTAGGCTTGAGAAAAAGGAGCTCAGAGACAGTACCCAGGCCCTTAGCTCAAGCCCCAGGTCTGGCAAAAACAGCAGGCCAGATGCTTGTGGCTCACAACAGGAACCTTAGGTTCTCAGGAGGCTGAGATCTGAAGATCACAGTTCAAAGACAGCCTAGGCAAGGAAAACCTGTTAGACTCTTATCTCCAATGAACCACAAAAAAACCACATGTGGTGCTGTGGGTCAAGTGGTAGAGTGTTCTCCTTTAGCTGAAGGGCTCAGCGACAGTGCCCAGGCTTGAGTTTGAGACACAAAACTGGAACAAAAGTGAGGGTTAAGCAAATTACTTTTCCTATTTGTTAATTAGGAGAACATTCTCTGGAAAAGTGAATGTTCATGTACACCAGAATTGGAGTTAGAGCTCAAGGTTCAAGTGTAGCCCATCCATATGCATAGCCTCTCAGGCTCTAGCATTATAACCTTGTGTCTGAAAGGTCCAATGTTAAAAGGCCTAATATGTTGCCCAAGCCCTTTGTGATAAGCAGTTGACTTGTAATGCCAATGTTATTACAGAAGAGCACCAGTAGCTCATGCCCATCACCCTAGCTCAGGAGGCTGAAGTCTGAGGATCACAGGATGAAGCCAGCCAGGGCTGGAATGTCTATGACACTCTGACTTCTACTGCTGACAGGTCAGACGTTCAAGAGCTTCCTGTGTTTCCCTTGGTAATGAGAAGTTACTTGCACTCTAAATGTTCTTAGAGTTCTTGAGTTATAAAAGCAGGCAAGAAACATCATTGACCAATCCTGGGTTCACATGAAGTTCTCAGCTTCTAAGCCCTAGCCCTGTTAGCAGGAAGAACTCCAGTGTAACAATATTTGAAGGCAGAAAACAGTTTCAAAAGCCAGACTAGTAGAAGAGACCTAGGCCTACAGAATTAGGAGGCAGAATTTACACACTCAACAGGTAAGTGAGCTGCAAAACCACTTCATTCATGTCAGACACGGCCACCAATGAGGGGTAAGCTGAAACATTTGTCATTACATAAGGATCAGGCTTTTCTCAGCCTCTTCAAACAATGACTAATTAACCTTCCTCCCCCAGGTGAAGGGAACCCTAGGCTATCTATAGGTTAACAATAGAGAGCCTTGCTCTTTGGTCTTAGGGAGTGGGTTTTTTTTTATTGTGAAAATACAGTACTGAGGGGTTACAATTACATGGGCAAGATAGTGAGTACATTTCTTATCAAGCATTGTAGCCTCCTCCTTTGTTTACCCTTCCCATCCTTTCCTTCCCTGCCTCTGGCCCTTCACTCAATCCTCCCCCTCCTAAAGTTGTAAAGTTCGTTTTCGACATGACAACTTGTACTTCTCAGTGTTGCAACAGGTCCTCCTGTATCCTTATTTAAACGATTTGTTTTTCCCCTTCCCCTCCACAAATTATACCGACATCAAATACAGTGAAAGCAGGGGTTATACTGTGGGGGAGGGACATACAAAGCAACAAAGAAATAATCTTATAATTGCGTTAGAAACAAATGCATGAAAAAAAAACATTTAAAGACATATCTTAGGGTTCATTTTCCTAACATCACCTTATCTGACCTTTTCTGCTTGACTCATACATATACTAGATATTGCAAATAAGGGGAATCATGGGATCTATGTTTCTTTAGGCTTGGCTTACTTCACTTAATATAATTTTTTCCAATCCTTTCCATTACCTAACAAATGGGGCAATATCATTCTTTCTGATGGAGGCATAGAATTCCATTGTGTATATATACCACATTTTCTTGATCCATTCATCTACTGAGGGGCATCTGGGTTGGTTCCAGATCTTAGCTATGGTAAATAATGCTGTAATATGCTGACATAAAGGAGATACAAATAGGGAAAGAAGAAATAAATCTCTCCCTCTTTACAGAAGACATGATCATGTATTTAAAAATCCCATAGACTCTACTCCCAAATTACTCAAGTTGATTGAAAACTTTGGCAAAGTAGCAGGGTATAAAATTAACCCTCCCAAAATCATTGGCTTTTCTGTATGCCAACAATGAGAAAAGTAGGGCTGAAATTAGGAAAGCAACTCCATTTGTAATAGCCCCACAAAAAATAAAATATCTAGGAATTAACTTAACCAAAGAAGTGAAGGACCTCTATGATGAAAACTTTAAAATCTTGAAAAAGGAAATCAAAACAGAACTTAGAAAGTGGAACAAAACTCCCATGCTCCTGGATTGGAAGATTAATATCATGAAAATGACAATACTTCCCAATGCTATCTACAAATTCAGTGCGATACCTATCAAAATTCCAACATCATTCTTCAAGGAAGAGACAATCCTAAAATTCATATGGAACAATAAAAGACCCCGAATAGCAAAAACGCTCCTCAATGGAAAGAACGCTGCTGGAGAAATATCAATACCCAATTTCAAACTCTACTATAAAGCTATAGTAATCAAAAGAGCTTGGTACTGGCACAAGAACAGACCTCAGGACCAACGGAATAGAATTGAAAACCCAGAAATGAACCTACAGACCTGTAGCCGTGTCATCTTTGATAAGGGAGCTAAAAAAATAGAATGGAAAAAAGACAGCCTCTTCAGTAAATGGTGCTGGCAAAACTGGTTAACTACTTGTAGAAAACTAAAGCTAGATCCTTATATATCCATCTGCACCAGAATCAAATCCAAATAGATCAAAGACCTCAGAGTTAAAGCAGACACTCTGAAAACATTGCAGGATGGAATAGGAGAAACCCTAGGTCTCCTTGGCGCAGACCGAAATTTTCTTAATAGAGACCGGGAAACACAACAAATCAAAGAAAGTTTGGACAAATGGGATTGCATGAAGTTGCAGATCTTCTGCATGGCAAAAGACATAGCTAGCAAGATCAATAAAAAGCCCACGGATTGGGAGAAGATCTTCACTTGCCATACAATGGACAAGGGTCTCATATCTAAAATATACTTGGAACTCAAAAAATTAAATTCCCCAACAACAAATCCTCAAGAAACAACTACCCAATAAATAAGTGGGCTAATGACTTAAAGAGAAACTTCTCTGAAGAAGAAAGAAGGATGGCCAATAGACACATGAAGAAATGCTCAACCTCCCTAGCCATAAAAGAAATGCAAATCAAAACAACATTGAAATACCACCTCACCCAGTTAGAATGGCAAAAATCAAGAAATCTAACAACAACAGATGCTGGAGGGGATGTGGACAGAAGCGAACCATACTTCATTGTTGGTGGGAATGTAAACTTGTTCAACCACTTTGTAAAGCAGTATGGAGGTTCCTCAAAAGACTCCACATCGAGCTCCCCTAAGACCCAGCAGTCCCACTTTTGGTCATTTATCCAAATGTTTACAAACAAGACCACACTAAAGCTACCAGTACAACTATGTTTATTGCAGCATTATTTACCATAGCTAAGATCGGGAGTGGGTTTTTGACTCTCCATCTGTCAGATATGAAGGCCCTTCTTCTACTTTTGCCAGTCCATTCTCCTTCCTTCATTCTCCACATCATTAATGCAAATCCCCACTCCAAGGAGAGGCAGAGCCCTTTCTCTTCTGGTTCCAAGCGCCTGAGTTAGAACCTGGCTCTGCCCTCTTGATTCTGGGGCCCTCGGCTGCCTGAGAAGTTGGAAAGATACAGTCTTCCTGTTCTGTGGTTCTGTGAAGACCATGTTGGTGTCCTGGCACACTGCAGAAGACCGCATGACTGGGAAGTGTTCCCTTCTTTCCTTCTGACTTCCAAGTCCAATTCTGGCTTTTTCTTGAATGTGCTACTGAGGAATCAAACCCATGGCTTCTTGCATGCTAGACAAGCACTCTCTCACTAATCCACATTCCCAGACCCCTCATCTTTTTCTTATTGGTAGTTTTTACATAATTATGCTACCATTTTATGTCCCCAATTTTAATTTTCTGAATACTGGTTACTTCTAGGAAACCTGATTTTCTCTTCCCCTGCCTGTTTTGTGACTATTCCTGCATTGGCCTCATAATAAAATGTAAATAAAGGCTGCTGAGGGTGACCTGCTTTAGGCAGATGGCTGGAAAGATTGTTGTGTATGTCTGTTTGTTGCCATTCTTGGACTTTGAACTCAGGATCTGGGCACAGTCCATTAGCTGCTTTACTTAAGGCTAGCCCTCCAACACTGGAGTCATATGGCTATACTTCTGGCTTTGTTGGCCCTGAAGTTGGACAGGGCTCTCAAGGATTTTTCTGCCTAGGGTGACTTTGACCATGATCCTCCGATCACAACCTTGTAAGTATCAAGGAGGACTTCTGAGAGCCACTGGTGGCTGCCTAATCATTGGTCTTGTTGTTATTCTTGAACAGACCAGTGAGTTCCCTATCCTCGAGTGGGAGCTGGAGCCCACAGTTCGAATCCTGGTCCTGCCACCTCCAAATGGCAGGAGATCCTAAGAAACTCATTCCTATCCATATGAATACCAATGGAATGTGATGTATGTCATGATTGAATGGGAAGTTCTTAAATGATTCTAGGATAAAATTGTAAACAATTAGATTATAATACACTGATCAATTTTAATTAATACTTTATGAAACATTTAAACAATCACATTCATTAAATGGAGGCATAATGAAATACCTCAGAATTGGGTGTCACATAGTATAGAGGTGCCATTTTTTTCTGCCAGGACTTTCTTCAGTTAATTGTTATATCCCATTTTCTGAATGTAATTTGGTATATGAAACTAAGATATATTATAAATCAATTATTCAAACAGTTTTTATCAGAAATGTTTATAGCGAAATTTAAGAGATAAATCCAAATTATATATATTTTGAAGACAGTGCTTGGTTAGTTCTCTTCTCATATTCTCCATTCCCTTCATGAGAATTAAACACATTGTAAGGTAATGCTTAGAATGTTTTGGTGAAATAGGTTGACTTTAAACCAGTGAGTTACTCTATGCTGCATTTTGTTTACTAAATATCCAGAAAAGCTAAATTCTTATTTTATCGTTTTCCTTAGGCTTTATACTCAAATTTAATCTCTGATGGGTAATAAAGATATAAACATTTTTTAACAGTGGCTAAATTTAGGCTGAGGAATCTAGGTACAATGTAACTCATGAAGATAGGCCTCATCAGTCATGAGACCCTGGTATCAAAATGTTAACCAATGCTTACTGGTGTCATGCTTATGAGATTTTGCGTATTATATACAGTGTTTATTAGAATGTTTTTGGAATCAAAATCATTTCATGGGTTAGGAACAGAAGAGATACATTATACACAGAACAAAATTTAAGGAGGCATTCAAAATTAGTTACCAAGATATACATCATGTAACACAATATTTTGAAAATGCAAAGTAAAGGAAATAATTTATGAAAAACATCTACATTTACAATAAATACAGAATCACTATGACTGATTTTTCTCTTATCCCAGTTGCAATATGGATTACATTATGACTTTTCTTGTGATATGTTTAGTTAAGTCTTGATATTTAGTTGGAGAAGTTATGTTCTTTCATATATTCATTTGTCAGATCAAAGAGGAAATGAATTCCATGCCAGAGTCAACATCCATTATAATGTTACGGATGTATCCTGCTACTTTGCCAAAGTTTCAAATCAGCTTGAGTAACTGGGGTCTTTTTATGGATCTAAATAAATAGGTACGCAATTTTCTCAGTACTAGAAAGATTTTCACCACCATTTGTTAAGCTATTATTTTCCAGAAACTACTTCTCTCTTTTCATGAGATTTTTAATTTCATTTATATCAGTTGTTGATGTTCTTCTTTAGATTACCCACATTTAATCTTCTACAAAGTGTAATTTGGAATAGTTTAAAGTATATACACTTTTGTACAGTGCTCAGATTCTATTAGTTGCATATTTTTTCTTGTTAAATCAGTAGGAATTAGTTCTCAATATGGATAATATTGGACTTATTCATTGCTTTTCTGAATTTTTTAAGTATGCCTTGATTTTGTTATTTGATTCTTTTAAATATGTGCAGATCTCACTCCGCACACAGTCACATTCATTGTAAACAATTTGACCCATTCAAGGGGTTTGCTACATTAGGTTCATCTAGATGAATTTAATTACAAATTAACACAACCATATTTCTGAGACACAGTTTTCCTTATGGCTCTACTCCAAGTTTACATGTATTTGAGGTTTTTGTGCTTAAAAAAATTGGGCAAAACATGTTTTTGTTCCTGGGGAAGTTCTACTTTGTTGGTTGTTTTTCCAGTTGTGGTGACTTCAACATATGTGTGTGTTTTATTTCAATTGTTTTGTGTCAATATTTTGTTTCATATAGCAGAAATTAGAAAAATAGTCAGTGATTTAGAACTTTTCCAAATAGATTCTAAGAGAGACACTTGAAATTTTGTGACAACTGGGAATGGGCAGGTCTTCATACTGGAAGGGATAGCAGAATAACAGACATTGTTTGAAATGATTTTAATTCTTCCTCCTCTTGTCTCATTATTTCCAATGGTATTACTTCAAAGACTTTAGTGGAAAGAAAATATTTTTCTCTGTATAAAATCAGAATTTTTGATTCAGTTGGGACACATTACATATTTATATTTCATTTTAACTTGGAAATCTTCTTTCCTTCATTTAAAATCACAGTTCTGAATTTATAATGCTAACGTAGCATCTACTAATTTATATGAAATGGTCCAAACTATTTTCACTTCACACTATATGTAATATAGTTTGAATATGTAATAATAATGGTGAGTAATATAGTATGTAATAGTTGCCATTGGGAAAAGTCAATTACAGTGGTTTTGTGAGATACTGAGTAATAGTAACAGTTATATTTGATTCTATTAAAAAAATTCCAAGTTACACCTAAAAATTACTCAGTTATAAATTAATACTGAACAAATAACATTGTTTATTAGAAAAAGCCAGAAGGTTCAATAAGCTTGCTTTTTAAAACTTGTCTTGAATCTGGCCTTTGGTGGCTCATGCTGAAATCCTAGCTACCCAAAATTCTGAGATCTGAGCATAATGTTTCAAAGCCAGCCTGGGCACAAAAGTCTGTGAGACTCTTAGCGCCAATATATCTCTTGCAAACTAGAAATGGCACTGTGTCTCAAGTGGTACAGTGTTATTCTTGAGCTGAAGAGCACAGGGACAGTGCCCAGGCCCAATATTCAAGCCCCACGACATGCAAAAAAAATTGGCATGGATTTTTACTTTATTATTTCATGATTTTTTTTAATGTGAAAATATGAACGGAGGATTTACAATTACATGAACAAAGTAATGAGTACATTTCTTATCAAGCATTGTTGCCTCCTCCCTTGTTTCCCCATCCTATCCCTTCCCATCTCCCTTTCTGCCTACCGTCCCCCTGTGCCAAAGTTGTAAAGTTCGATTTTCGACATAACGTCTTGTATATGTCATTGTTGCAATGGGTTCACATGAATCCCAATTTGTTTTTTCCTTCCCCAACCCAAATTATATCAACCTCAAATACAGTGAAAATAGAGGTTATTTTGTGGGGAAATCACAGCAAAGAAATCATCTTGTAAATATGGTAGAAACAACAGCAAGAAAGAAAAACCATTTGAGTCCTTATCGTGGTGTTCATTTCACCTAATATCAACTTGTCTGACAGTTTATGTTTATCTCCGACATATACAAGCTATTGCAAATAAGGGAAACCATGGAAGCTAGGTTTCTTTTGGCCTGGATTACTTTACTTAATATAATTTTTTCCAAGTCTTTCCATTTCCTAACAAATGGAGCAATGCCATTTTTTCTGATGGAGGCATAGAATTCCATTGTTTATATATACCACATTTTTTTTATTGTAAGAATACCATACAGAGGAGTTACAATTACATGGACAAGATAACAAGTACATTTCTTATCAAGCGTTGTTTCCACATTTTATCGATCCATTCATCTACTGAGGGGTATCTGGGTTGGTTCCATATCTTAGGTATGGTAAATAATACTGCAATAAACATAGTGGTGCTGGTAGCTATAGTATGGGTTTGTTTTTGATCATTTGGGTAAATGCCCAAAAGTGGGATTGCTGTGTCATAGCGGAGCTCTATATGGAGTCTTTTGAGGAACCTCCATGCTACTTTCCAGCATGGTTGAACAAGATTACAGTCCCACCGACATCCTGTCCAGCTTGTCTTGTTATTGTCTTGGGTAAGGTGGTATGTCAGTGTAGTTTAGATTTGCATTTCTTTTATAGCTAGGAAGGTTGAGCATATCTTCATGTATCTATTGGCTATCCTTCTTTCCTTGTCAGAGAAGTTTCTCTTTTGTCTTTAGCCACTTATTTATTGGGCAGTAGCTTCTTTGAAGATTTGTTGTTGGAGGATTTAATTTTTTGAGTTCCAGGTATATTTTAGATATGAGACCCTTGTCCGTTGTATGGCTAGTGAAGATCTTCTCCCAATCCGTAGGCTTTCTATTGATCTTGCTAGCTATGTGCTTTGCCATGCAGAAGCTCTGCAATTTCATGCAATTCCATTCGTCCAAACTTTCTTTGATCTGTTGTGTTTCTGGGTCTCTATTAAGAAAATTTCAGCCTGTGCCAAGGACACACAGGTTATCTCCGAGTTTGTCCTGCAATGTTTTCAGCATGCCTGCTTTGACTCTGAGGTCTTTCATTCATTTGAAGTTGATTCTTTTTTTAAATTTTTATTTATTTTATTGTGAAAATACTGTACAGAGTGGTTACAATTACATGGACAAGATAATGAGTACATTCCTTATCAAACATTGTAGCCTCCTCCTTTGTTTCCCCTTCAGGGTGATATATATGGATCTAGCTTTAGTTTTCTACAAGTGATTAACCAATTTTGTCAGCACCATTTACAGAAGAAACTTTCTTCCATTCTATTTCTTAGCTCCTTTATCAAAGATTAGGCGGCTATAGGTCTGTGAGTTCATTTCTGTTTTTTCAATTCTATTTCATCTGTCCTGAGGTCTGTTCTTGTGCCAGTACCAAGTTGTTTTGATTATGATGGCTTTGTAGTAGAGTTTTAAATTTGGTATTAATATTCCTCTAGCACTATTCTTTCTGTTGAACATTTTTGCTCTTCAGAGTCTTTTATTGTTCCATATGAATTTTTGGAATTCCTCTTCTATTTTCTTGATAAATGAGTTTGTAATATTGATAAGCATCACATTGAATTTGTAGATAGCCTAGGGGAGTATTGCCATTTTCACGATTTGATTCTTCAAATCCAGGAGCATGGGAGGTTTGTCCACTTTCCAAGTTCTGTTTTTATTTCCTTTTTCAGGTTTTTAAAGTTTGCATCATAAAGATCCTTCACATCTTTGATTAAGTTAATACCTAGGTATTTTATTTTTTATGGGCTATTATGAATGGAGTTGCTTTCCTGATTTCAGCCATGCTTTTCTCATTGTTGGCATACAAAAAATTCATTGATTTTTGAGAGTTACTTTTTCCCTTGTTACTTTGCCAACGTTTTGAATCAGCATGAATAATTTCGGAGTGGAGTCGGTGGGATTATTTAAATACAACATCATGTCATCTGCATATAGGGAGAGTTTTACATCATCTTTCCCTATGTGGATCCCTTTTATGTTTGCATCTTGTCTTTTGCTGTAGCTAGGCATGCTAATACTAAATTGAAAAAAAGTATACAGAGTGGACATCCTTGTCTCGTTCCTGAGTTAAGAAGAAATGGCTTTAGTTTTTCACCATTAAGTACAATGCTGGCTGTAAGTTTGTCATATACAGCCTTTATTGTATAGAGGAATGTTGACTGGATTCATAGTTTTTACAGAGCTTTTATCACAAAGGGTGTTGAGTTCTAATTTTGTTCCCTTGGATACTGTTTCTTGGCTCTTACTGTGGTCTTGTTGGTTTTCTATGTGTAGGATACTTTTGTCTTTTGTAGGGCTGGTTTGGTGGAGATACATTGTTTCAATGTTTCTTTGCTATGGACAGTTTTTATTCGACCTTTGGTTATGAAGGGTAGTTTAGCTGGGTACAGTATTCTTGGTTGATAGTTGTTTGTCTTTAGCTCATGGCATACACCATTCCAGGCTCTTCTTGTTTTAATTGGCTCTGCTGAGAAATCTGGGATGATTCTAATTGGTTTCTGTTTATAGGTGATTGTTCTTTTCTCCTTCAGATCGTTAAGGCTCCATTCCTGGGTCTGAATTGGTCCTGTGCAAATTATAATGTGACAGTGGGATATCTTGTTCTGGTTTGGTCTATTTGGGTTTCTACAAGCTTCTTACATCTTTTTGTATGTTTGGGAAGTTCTCTGCTAGGTTTCTGTTAAATAAATTTTCTGGACCATTAACTTCTTTTTCTAGGTGCTCCTCTACACCCATTATCCTCAGATTAGGCCTTCTGATGGTGTATTCCAAATGTTGAATAGATCTATCATATTTTTGGATTTGTCTTGCATAGTTTTATGTTTTTTCTCTATAATATATAGGCTGTCTCCAATCCCTGAGATTCGATCTTCTGCATGGTCTAACTTACTGTCAAGACTTTCTATTTTGTTTTTTATTTCTTTTTCTTCTAATTGGTCGGCTTTGATGACTTCAAAATCTTTGTTGGAGCTTTGTTTTAGATCTTGTATGAAATTCTTTACTAGCTTAATTTTGTGTTCAGTTTCTCAAATCACTTAGTTGATTGGTTATGGTTTCCCTGGACACCCATTCTTTCTGTAGGGCTCTATTCAGCATTCCATTTGTGGTCTCCCTGACTTCTTTCAGTGGTCTGTTTATGGATTCCATGAATGCCTCTATTTATCTTTGTCTAGTCTCATCCTGCTCTCATAATTGCTGTATTACTCTTTGATAAGTTTCGTCACGTTCACGCAATTCCAGTAATTCTCTATGGCTGTGCTCCAGCTGCTCATGCATTTCCTGTATTTATCTTTGACTCTTCTCAACCTGCTTATGCAATTCCTGCATTAATCTTTAAGAAGCTTCCTAATGCTCACAAGATTCCTGTATTAATCTTTGGTTTGCCTCCTCTCGCTCCCTATCATGCTCACATTGAGTCCTTTGCAAGTTCAATAATTTCATTCACCATGTTTACTAGTAGTGTATGTACAGGTTTTTATGGAGCTTCTCTGGATTACTCATTAACAATTCTGTCACCTGATTAACATGAGTGGGAATTGGGATACCTGGACTTGACATTTTTATTTTGCTTTTCGGATTCTTCTGCCCATTAGGTATGAAAGCAACACAAATTTTGTGCTAGAACACAATGTTAGGCAAGCATCAGCCAGAAACCTGTAGTTGCACAATCAGAAAGGCTGCAGATACAATCTAATTCAACAGATACAACCTATTCAACATCAAACAACTATGTATTACTGTGCTACAAACAACAAAAACAGATTTGGCAAACCAGAAATTATTAGCTTTAGGGAGAAATGTGGGGACAAATAGGACTAGAGGGATGTGGAGGGGTAAAAGGAGAGTAAATTTAAACAATTCCTAATCTCAGAGAGGGAAATGGATTGGACAGAATGACAGGAGAGAAATAAAAAAAGAGAATTGGAAAAACAAAAACTAAATTTAAGAAGTGAAACACTTAAAAATTATGTACGTTTAAAGAAATGATACCAAGAGAAGAAAAGGATAGGATGAGAAGAGGGGACGGATAGAAAGAAACATGAAAGCAAAAAAATAAAAAATATTAAAATTAGTTACTTAGTAATTATGTAGGTAAGAAGAGATGATACTGCTTTTAAAGAAGTTAAGCCTAAGAGCTTGTGAATTGAGTAATAAATTTCTGGATTAAGTATGTACACAATAGGTAATAAGGTCTAATAATTGACGACAGGTATATATCATGGGATGAGCAGAACAGCAATTAAGTCATGCAAAAAAAAAAAGAGAAAAATGAAATCAATTAAAAAGGACCAAAAGCTCAAACACACACAAACACACACACACACACACACACACACACACACACACACACACACACACACATACTCACACACACCCCAAAAATAAAAATTATGAGAAAAAAAGATTAACAGAAAACACGTTTAAAAAATAAAAATTTAAGAAAAGTTTCAAAAAAGAGTTCCTTGATTTTTTGGTTTTTTTGGGGGTGAATGGGAAGACCCTGTATCTCCCCTGTGTCCATAACGAGTCTCTTGTTAGAGTCTCAGCTCTGCTTGTGGTGTTTGGTTTTCCTATGGCTTGATTGGTTTCTTGTCTGTTTGGGCAGGCAGAAACTGCTCTGTGTTAGGCATGTTTTTTGATCCTCCTCTCAGGCTAGTTCAGGGGAAGGTAGATCTGCTTGGAGTATCACAAAAGAGGGAGATGGCTGTTTCCTCTAGTTTGGAGATGCTGTGATGAGGCTAGGTTCTGGGTAGGGTTGAGGTCTTTCAGCAAACAGTAGCTTTACCCTGAGGTGCTAACTCCTGAGACATTCACAGAGCCCAGCTTGGAGCTTTTCTAGGGCTTTATGGTTACTGAATTTCAATTGTTTGTCTAGGCTGTTGTAGGGAGAGGCTGTCTCTGGCTGTGTTTACCTGGTGAAGAAAGTCACTCCTCTGTAGGCGGAGTTTTTTGTGCCTGAGCTGGGAGTATTTCTCCTGGGTGGAACTGACATCATAACTGACATCATAACTGTCTTCATAAACCTATTGTGTGATCGTGGTATTTCCCCTGCCAGATAAGTATGGGAAGGGATGGGAAGGGGAAACAAAGGAGGAGGCTACAATGCTTGATAAGAAATGTACTCATTATCTTGCCCCTGTAATTGTAACCCCTCTGTACAGTATTTTCACAATTAAAAAAAAACCTATTGTGACCTATTGTAACATGGTAAACCTATTGTGACTTCATCACCATTATAGCATCACCAACTAAGTATAACATCAAAATATTATTATCACTCGATATTGTGACATCATATTGCTATTGTGATATCACTGTTCCATTGGGTTTTTCAAACCTATTATAACCTCATAACATTTTACAAAACTCGTGGCCTTTGAGCCTATTAACTTGTGAACTTGCACACTATTGATGCATAAAACAAAAGACAATCCAATGAGGCACATTGAAGATAACTTTATTTACACTAGAAATGGGCCTGTATTTACCTTGTCCTGGGCTGTACACTCAGTGACAGCCCAACCCCAACCACCAAACCTCAGACGTCCAATAGGCATAGTTAATTGGTTTGCAAAACACCAACCCCCCAAATTACCATCTCCACGCTCCAAACTTCAATAGGTAAGGCTTTTCCCTTTTCCTTTATTACGTCTTTCTTTATAAACTTTTCCTTCATTTCCTTTTTTCCCTTCCATCACTTCCTTCTTCTCTTTAGGCTTCTCCACTACACTTCTCTAGATGGGTGGCCAATTGGCTTCCTTCCCCTCCTGTTCTCCCTCAAATTCCTCTTCTCCCAGGTCTTTCCCCTCCTGCTGTCTCACCACTTCCTTCCTTGGAGGTCATTCCTTGATTTTCTCCAATTCCATTGCTCTGATCATGCAGCCTATATATAGTTTGAACCCCTCCATCACTCCAGTGGGCTTCCTACCTAATAGTTTTCAACCATCGCTTCACAAACTGCCTGTTCCCCAATCAATTCTTCACAGCTCATCATGTGAGGATGACATCCTACCCCCTCCAGCAGCATGTCCTGCTCACTTGTGTGGCATGCTCCAGGCACTCCAGTGGGCCAGGTCATGGGGCAACATTGATTAGTGGGCCCTGCTCATTATTAGGACCATGCTGCTTCATATATCCCCCAATGTTTTTCATGTCCAATCAAATCCTTGATTCCTTCTAACCAAATCCTAAAAATTCCCTTCACTCCACCAAATGAACAGGCTTAAAAGGTAAATTTAATAGAAAACAAGTAAATTATAGAAGCACACTGGTTAGCACTAATTAACACTTAGTAAGTCTTATCCTTAACAGTTCATCTTGCAGCCTTCTCTGTATATTTGTATATTGGTCCACTACCTATTCCACTTGAGACTGATGGATCCAATGCTGTTTTCGTGCTAAATTCAATAGGCGACAATGAAGTTAGCACCACCAAGTAAGATCCTTGCCACTTCGGTTCCAATTCAGGAGCATGATGAATTTTTACCCACACCAGCTGTCCAGGCAAGAAAGACTGGGTGGAGTTTCTTATTTTCTTTTTTCAACTCCATTTCTTAGTTTATTTCACTTACCTGGGGTCTAGTTTTTGAATTTATTTCTGAAGTGAGACTTGCTATAGAATAAACTAAATACTCTCCTCAAAGAAATTTTCCTTCCAACTTGATTTATTTTCTTATTTTATATTTGAAATTTTTATTTTCATCCTAATGTTTATTTTTAAAAACATTTTTATTATTATTATCTTTAAGTAGTTGAACAAAGAAACATGATGGCTGTCCGTTGTTTCTTGAGTCCTGTTTACTTTGTCATACCTTCTTGCATTTTGGCTTTAGCATCTATGTATCAGGTAGACTATATGCCGTTTGTCTCATTGTTCTTGGCTTACCTCACTCAAATAATTTGGTCTAGTTCCATCCATTTCCCTGCAAATACCTTCATTTTGTGCTTTCTAATGGCTACATGGTATTCCATTGTATATAGGTTCCACATTTTTTGGATCCACTTATCAATTGTGGCTTATCAGGGTTGCTTCCAAATCTTGGCTATTGTGAACAGTGCTGCAATAATCATAGAGGTGTGTATGTCTATTTTCACTGGTTCCTGTTGTTCAGAGTAGATGCCTAGGAATGGTGTGGCCAGTTCATAGGACAGGTCGATATTTAGCTTTCGTAAGTACCTCCAGACTGCTTTACAAAGTGGTGGTATTAGTATACATTCCCACTAGCAATGTAGTAATGTTTCTTTCTTTGTATCCCTTCCAGCATTTGTCATTGGCTTAATTTAGGATGTGAGCCAGTTAAGCTGGTATCTCAGAGTTGTTTTTATTTGCATTTCCCTTACAGCCAGGGATGATGAACATTTCCTCATGTATTTCTTTGCCGTTTCTATCTCTTCTTCTAATAAGTCTCTCTTTAGCTTCCTTGACCATATCAAGATAGGTTTGTTAGGTTTGTGAAAGATTAGTTTCTTGACTTCACCGTATATAATATAATGGATATTATAATATAATGGATATTAGACGCTTGTCTGTTATATTGCTGGTAAATAGTTTTTCCCATTCCTTCCCATTTCCTGGTACTCTCTATGATTCTTTTTTTTAGGCTTTTATAGTTTTCATGAAACAGACCCTCTATGTCTTTAGTTAGGTTAATTCCTAGACACTTTTTATTCTGAGGTTATTGTGAATGGGGTTGTTTCTTTGATTTCCCTTTCTATTTGTACATTGTTACTATATAGAAAGGCGATTGATTTCTTTGGGTTAATTTTGTATCCTGCAAATTTGCCAAATTGGTTTATAAGCTCTAAGAGTTTGGGGATGGAGCTTTAGGGATCGGTTATTTATAAAATAATGCCATCTGCAAAAAGAGATAGTTTATCTTCTTCCTGTCCTATGTAGATCCCTTTAGTGTCTTTCTCTTGCCTTATTGCTCTGTCTAAGAATTCCAGAACTATATTGAAGAAGCGTGGATAGAATGGGCATCCTTGCTTTGTTCCTGTTTTTAGGGGAATTAGTTGTAGTTTTTCCCTTTTAAATGTAATATTTGCCTTTGATGTGCCATGTAAGGCTTTTATTATGTTATGAAATGTTCCTTCTATTCCTATTTTTTCCATAGCGTTTAACATAAATGAGTGCTGAATTTTATCAAAAGCCTTTTCTGCATCAATGGAGATAATCATGTGGTTCTTGACCTTGGATCTGTTGATGTGATCGATTAGATTTATTGACTTACATATGTTAAACCATCCCTGCATCTCTGGAATGAAACCCACTTGATCATAATGTATAATTTTTTTTAAAATGTTTCTGGATTCTGTTGGCTGCAATTTTATTGAGGAGCTTTGTATCTGTCTTAATCAAACAGATTGGTGTGTAGTTCTTTTTTTGTTGAGTCTTTGCTTGGTTTGGAGATGAATGTGATATTGACTTCATAGAATGAGTTTGGGATTACTCCCTCTGTTTCTATTTCTCTGAAGCGCTTGAGGTCTTATAGAATTCTGTCCTGGGCTTTTCTTGTTGGAAGATTTCTGGTTACTTCTACTATGTCATTGTAGGTAATTAACATGTTTAATTGATTTCTTTCTTCTTGGTTCTGTTTGGGAAATTTGTATTTCTTATTTTTCAGGCAGAAAAAAAGTTTATTTACTGAACTGCTGCCCACATCATGTATGGTGGAGAAGCATGGCTTAAAAGGAAGGGGGTGACCCACCTCTGGGCCAGAACTTATCTAGGCTAGGGAAAGGAAGAAGTTGGCCAGGTGGGGAAAAGTGTGGCCACACTGGATCTCTATGTGACCTCAGGGTCTGGGACCCTCCTAAGGTCAGATGGGAGGCTTGTGACCAGAGGTGGCCCAGGATGTGGTCTAGCAAGAGGAGAAGGTGACTGCTTCCAGGTCTGCTAGTTACCTATGTAACAGATATTGGGTGGAAACTTAGCCAAGAAGGAGGGAGGTGTTCCTGTTCAGACCTTACATTTCAGCCTTTTGATAATTATAGAAGAAGGTGAAGATTCTCTCTGGCTATTTCCTGTTAGCCAGGGGTATCAACAGTAGGGGTAGAAGGTTGAAATGAAATCCCCTCTGAGAGAAGGCAGCAGGCAACAGCTGTCACTTGGGCAATGAGTCCTTTGATGAAGTCTGGAGGAGGCAAGTCTCTTGGACGAAGTATGGAGAAGTCTCACGAGGCATTAAAAGACTGAAAAACTACTAGAGAGCAAATGAATGGCAAGAGGAAGACTTGGGGCTGAAAATGTTGGTAGAAATATCTCTAGCTACTTCTGACATCTGGCAACTAGGTAGAGAAGAAGACAAGTAACAAAGGCAAGAATATAAATTCCTGTCCAATTGAAAGGTAGACAGGTATGGACATTAGATGGGCAGTCTTCTTACTTCTATTGACCTCCCTGCTCTGGTTACTTTTGAAAGGGCAGGCACAAAGTGGCTGATGTGGTATCATCTCCTCTTACTCTTTTCCATGTTCCTTTGTTCTGCAGACTGGCTGATTCTAAGTGTCATTGGTGGGATGGTTTGTCCCAGTTGGTATTCAAGGAGGTTTGAACTCAATTCCTGGGCACTATCCCTGAACACTTCTGCTCAAGGCTAGCACTCTACCACTTTGAGTTATAGAAACTCTTGCAGTGTTTTCTGGTTGGAGATAAGAGGCTCAGTCCAAGCATCCAGCCTGGCTTTTTTCAGGTTATTTGGGAGATGGAGTCTTAGGGATTTTTCAGCCCTGGCTGGATTTGAATTGCAACTTGTGTCACGAAAGTCCTTTGTTATTTCCAATTAAAGCAACAAGGAGATCACATAGAATAAGTAGAGGTTACCTGGTCCTTATTAAGAATTGACCACATATTCTGCAATGTCAAAACTTGTTAGATGGGAGAATCTTAGCACAGATATGCCCAATATTTTAGAATCACATAGTCAGTACTAGCGTAAACAACACAAAACAAAAAAGGCAAAACTCAAATCCTAAAATTTTATACAACAATGTTCAGACATCTTTGCTAACAAAGCACATCAGATGGTTGGGCCTCAGTTACCAGACTCTGTGAAAAGAGCAACTTGTTAGCAAGGCACATTTGAATAGATGGATGGAGGAGAAGAAAGCTTGGTGGAAGGGTAAGGATTGGAGGGGGCCAAATCCTTCACCCACCATTTGGCCAAGATGGCAAACTCAAGATGGCAAATTTCTAAAAAAATGCAAAGAAAGCCAGAACAAAAAATCAAGCCTAGTTTGGCTAGCCTTTTAGAGGGAACCTAGAATGGGTCCCCTGAACCCAGCCCATGTCCCACGCTTCATGGCACAATACAAATAGTTGTAGAAAAGAAATGGAGAGATATAGAAAGTTGGACATGATTAGCAGAGAGCAAAGAGATCCTGAAAGTGAACAGACTTCTGACCATTTACCGTTGCAGAGGCAAAAATTGTCTAAATTTTTGAACAGCATAAAAAAATTAGGTGCTCTGGCTATCCAGGGAGGGCAAGAGGCATTTCAGAGGGGTTTCATGACTCGTACTACCCCATTAAATGTGTAGGAGAGTCAGTCTGGTGAGTGAAGGAGAGCTGACCAGGCAGAAGCGATGTCCCTACTTCCCCTAGAGCAGTCTAGAGAGAAACGGGCAAGATCCCATAACCAAGCAACCTCGGGTTCGGAGGCGACCAGCCTTTCCGATAAAGGCTACAGGAACTCGCTAGCATGGTGCCACATCTGAACAGAGACTGAGCAACAGAGAGCGGTAGAGAGTAGTTTCACTCACCAGAGAAGAGAAGTGGTGTCGATGTGCATGTGAAGGCCAGCAACGGTATTGGTGAAAAGTCTCGCGTGGTGTCTCAAAACAGTTTAGTTCACAGAAAAGGAGTGGTTAGGAAATTCTAACATTTCCAACTCAATAACCCCATCTGAGTTACAGCATCATATATAAGGAACATTATATAGGTAGGTTTCATTCGGTAGCCTATGAAGAGAATACTACACATTATTAAGGCAGGAAAAGAAGTTTATTTATTGAACTGTTGCCCCAACCTTACATGGTGGAGAAGCAGGTCCAAAAAAGGAGAGGGGAGATAGCAATTTGTATTTCTGTAGAAATTCATCCATGTCTGCTAGGTTTTCCTTCCTTTGTAAGTAGAATCTGGAATTATTTCTTTATGATTGTTTGGATGTCTTGGATGTTTGTTGTAATTTCTCCTGTGGTATCTCTGATAATATTGATTTTGATCATCTCTTATTTTGTTAGTTTCTCTTGCCAGTGGTCCGTCAGTCTTATTGAATTTTTTTCTTAAAAACAGTATTTTGTTGTAATTTATTTATAATTTTCTCAGTCTCTATATCATTAATTTCAGCTCTTATATCGTTTATCTCTTTCTGTCTAGCAAGTTTAGGTTCAATTTTTTTTTCTTATTTCTCTAGCAGTTTTAGTTGTATCATAAGATTGTTTATTTGGTCTCTGTTTTCTTGATATGTGCACTGAGAGTAATACATTTGCCCCTCAGGACTGCTTTCGCTGGGTCCCATAGGCTTCTTTGTGATGTTTCTTCATTTTCACTGAATTGTAGGAACTTTTTATTTCTTCTTTAACTTCTTCTGTGACCCATGTATTGTTCAACTTAGTTCAGTTTAATTTCCATGTGTTTAAGTTTTTTCTACTTTATGCCTTGTTATTAAGAGCCAGTTTGATTCCACTATGGTCAGAGAGAATAGAGGGTATTATGTCGATCCTCTTGTATTTGCTTAAATTGCGTGTATGAACTAAGAAATGATCTATTGTAGAAAAAGTAAAGGGGTTGGCAAGAGTTAGACCCTTCTGGTGTAAATGCCTGTAATTGTAGCTACTCAGCAGGCTCAGATCTGTGTATTCAGGTTCAAAGCCAGACCACACAGGAAAGTTCATGAGGCTTTTCTGGGGTTGTTCAGCACCACACCCTGCGTCATGTCTGGGGTTGTTCACCATCTTTGCCACCATGGGCTGGGCTGGGCTGCTTAATCAAGCCAGTATGGAGAGGCCCTTCACCCCACTAGGAGTGAGGTTTTAACCAGTGCTGTTGCCTCAGGCTGGGCTGGGCTGCTTATGTGGGCCAGTATGTTGAGGCACAAACCGCCATGGGTCTGGAATTTTTCACTGCAGCTGTCCCCGTCCCAGTTATCACTGTCGCCCTGGGCTGGTCTGGGTTGTTCTTGTGGACTAGTGCCAAGAGGCATTGTGCCCAGAGTCTGGGTGGTTTGCCACTACTGCCAGCTGCTGCCGCTGCTCCAGTTTAGGATAGGCTGTTTACATCAGCAGGACAGAGGTGCCACAATGCGAGTCTAGGGTCGTTCGCCACTGCTGACAGCTGCTGCTGCTCCTGACTGGGTTTGGGTGGTTGCACCAGCCAGGCAGAGGCGCCATGCCAGGGAGGGTGAGGGGAATTTTCATGCCGGCTCTTCTGAGATTTCGGTTTGTATTCTCTGGGTTGGCATTGGACCTGGGGAGTCTTCTGTGAGCCTTGGGATATTTGTGGGTGTGTGGTCCTCAGAGGGTCCAGAGCCAGGCCACTTAAGCAACCTGGCACAAAGCTCCACCACTGAAGCTGCTCAGCCGTGAGCCCCATAACCAACAAGAGTTGGGGGAAGGGTCTTCCCATTTTACTGTCTGTGTAGGTTTTCGCCTTTTCTTTTTTCACTTCCGGTATCTCTCTGAGTAATCGCCTCTTTTTGTGGGTCACTTGCAGAAATGGAGCATTGAAATCCAAACTCTGTATTTCGTTAGGGAGAGCTGTGGTGTTTCCCTGCTGTTCCATCGCCATCTTGGCCCCTCCCCTTTAGGTGGAGTTTTTCTTAGGTGGCTGGTGGGCCTTGGTTACCAAACTATAGGTCCCATAAAAGAATATGTTGTAAAGCCTGCAGATTGTAGCTAGACATTTCTGTTAATATAGCCTTCGCAAATTTAGGAAGCAAAGGGGGTGGTCCACCCTAAAGTATTTCAAAGGAATTAAATCCTTTAACATAAGGGCTACATCTTGATCGAAGGAAAGCAAAGTGAAGAAGGCTCACCTAGCCATGGACAGTCTCTGTATTTAATTTAGTTAGTTTCTTTGAGGGCATATTCATTCTTTCTAATGCCTTGAATTCTGAGTTCTATAAATAGATTGTAACTTCCAATTTATTCCTAGAGTGTCAGTTAATAATTGAGAACTTGGGCCATGAATGCAGGGCCATCTTTGGACCCCAAAGCTAAGGGTAAGGCAAATCAAGGAATTATTACATGCCTCAGCTCAGCCTGAAAAAGTGTCCACTATTACTAATAGATACCAATACCCATACTTTCAAGGCTTTACCTCTGTGAATTCCACTTCCCAAATTCACCATCTGAGGTTCCTCACATATGAATTCTTTCCATAGGTTCCAGCTTTTCAGCATTTACCTATTGGAAATTACCTGCACACCTTACAAAGTATTGTCAGGCTAAGGCCCCACTGGTTTTCAGAACATTTTTAGGTAGTGGCCTAGGGAAATTTAGCAGGGTGCAAATATCTACACGTAAACTGACAGAAAGCTAAAGCCTGTATGCATTTTTCACAAGTTCAGTGTCAACATTTGCACACTTATTACAACTGTTTTTGCTTGTTCCTTTAATTTTAACGACTAGTAGCTCTAGAGACCCCACTGGTTTTATAGAGCCATCTCCCAAGCTACCTGATCAGCTCAGATGTTTCCCTGTATCTTAGAGACTCTAGTTTCTTTAACTCCTGTATAGTACTCTGAACCTTGGAGACTTCTTCCATTTTATTCTCCTCCTTTTCTCTCAAACTTCCTTTCAAGATTGCACTCTCCTTCTCAATGTGCTCCTTAATCTATAACTGTTTTGGCAGGGTCACAGGAGAGTTCCGTTGACTGGACAACTGCTGCTCCTTCTCACAACTTTGCTTGCTCTTCAGCTCCTCCCTTAAGTTCACAAAGGTGCTTTTGTGAGGTATTTTTTTCCCACCTCCACCTGTTCCATTGGGACACGATGCTTCTGCATTACATTTATGGTGAAGATCTCATCAATGTTTTGGGGCTTTTATTCTAGTAGTTTCTCTTTCTAGTTTTCCACTTCAGTGTATTTTTGTGACAGATCTTTCAAGTGTTTGTTTAGCTCTTCTGTTTTTCTTCCTAATGCTCATCCCTTTACCCAGCATTCCCTATCAGAGCATGTGGTCCTTTAACACTTTCTGAAGAGTAACAATCTCTTTCTTGAGCCTGATATTTTCCTGTTTACCTTTCTTGGCCTCATCTTCTATGACACAGCACTTCCCCGTCTTCTCTGCTAACTACTCATTCCTTCTTTCTCTAATGCTTTGAATTTCTGGTGACACTCTTCAAAGCTTATAATCGACATTTACTTCAGCCTAATACATTCTTATATCAGATCCAGCTCCTTTTTCATGGCCATGATTTCTTAATGCATCATCAGAATCTCTTCTTGGCCTCATTTGTGGTTAGCAAGGATGGCAGCATTGGTGTCCTGTGCTTCTGTCAGCCTCTGATCTGTGTTCCCCTAATTTGCCTCATGCTCACCGAGGCTACTGTACTTGAATTTCATTTGATTCTGAGTGTTTTCTAGTTTCCTTTTGAGCATTTTCTTCTCATTTTTGACTCTCACAAGTTCCTAATTTATATCTTCAAATCTTTTCTTCACATCAAATAATTCTCTCTCTTTTCCCCAGTGTGCTCTTCTATGTGCTTTTTAATCTCTTGGTGGGTTTTGACTAGCACATATTGGTGAGTCAGTCTTTTATAAGCCTGTTTTTTGAGATAGAAGTGTGTGAATATTTTCTTTGTTACATTTCTTCTTAAGTTCAGAAGGCTGCTTTTTAAATTGAACACAGTTGGATTTCAGAGCCCCAAGCTCCTTTGCATATTTCTCAGAGATATGAACACATTTTCCAGATGGTTAATGTGATTACTTAACCTGTCATTTTCTGTCTTTCTCCTCCTTGAACATTCCTTCTCCCAATGTCCATTTTGCTTGCAATAATCACACTGATCTAGTCCTGGAGGTTCCCTACTGCCAGTTGCAACTGAATTGTACTGTCTTTGCCAAGGAGTTCTTCATCCCTATTCTGGTGCTCCTTCCAAAACTCAAACCCCCTTCTTAACCTCTTTTTCCAGGGTATCTCTGTTATCAAACACCCACTGGGCAACCACTTCCAACTTAAAATACACCTTTCCCTCAAAACCTTCTAACTTTTGAAGTTTTCTTCTAATATCTGGGGCTGACTGGGTAACAAAGGCCATATTTAGGGATCTTTGATTCTCCAGGGCTTCAAGATCTATAAGCTTATAGGTCCTATAGGCTTCTGGGAAACGTTTCAGAAAAGCATTAAGGTACTCACTGGGGAACTGTATCATCTCACTCACTTTAGATTGATGCCCTGGCTTTCTAGCCACTGCGGTATTCCTGCTAACCGAACCTGGCAATAATTGGTAAGCATTTCCATACCTCGATCACTGTTAGTCTCACCTTGGGTAAATCTGGGTAAAGACGTGCTCCAATTGGTCTGGTTCAATAGTTGGCCTAATGTCTGGTCCAAGGACCACCTTCAAGTCACCGAGCAGGATTCACTCCCTTTTCTCCCAGGTGAAAAGCACCTGTAAAATTTGCTGACACTTATCCCAGATGTGCTTGTTTGTGAAAATTGCTGTCGCTAATGAGGTAATGAGCCCCTGGGTTTTTTTCTGAAAAGGATGGATTTTTCTGTTTCCAGTAATACAGGTCACTAGTGGTAAAGGGAACATATATTAGAAAGGGGGCCTGCTCACCATCTCCTCCATATTCCTGTATCAAGGGTAATAAGGCTAACTTACCACATTGTGCAACCTCAGGCTGGTACAAGTAACCACTTTTGGTATGGGAGGACTTAACATTAGAGGTGCTGATGGCAAAGAATAAGAGAGAGAGTACATCAGTGCATCTTCCTCTGAGGGACTCTATAAGCCTGGAGGAGAATTTTTTGGATATGACAAATTTAGGCCTTGTTCTCCCATCCTGAGAAAAGGACTAAAAGAAGTGCATACAGGACATTGATAGAACTATCAGCATACACACAGAGACCAATAGCCACAGACACTTAACCCACATGTCCCACACCTTTCAATGTTGAACTCTACAGAAGGTCCCAGATGACAGACAGAACATCCCAGATTGCCTCTTGAGGAGGTCACAGATGACCTCAGGAGGAAGTCACATATGTCCTCCCTAGGAGGCCTTAGATGACCTCTCATGGAGGTTCCAAATGGCTTCCCAAGAAGTGTCAGATGACCTCCAAAGGAGGTCCCAGATGTCCTCTCAATGAGTCTGAGATTACCTCTCAAGTATCTCAGACGGCCCCTCAAGGAGGCCACATATGAACTTCAGAGGAGGTTCCAGATAACCCTGTTGAGAAAGCCACAGATGACCTCCAGAGAAGGTCATATATGGTTTCTCAAGGGAGTTCCAGATGATGTCCAAGACGGTCATATTTTTCTCATCAAGGTAACCCGAGATGACCTCCTAAAGAAGCTCCAGATGACCTCTTAAGTGGTCCTAGATTGCCTCTTAAGGAAGCCCCAATGACTACTTTTGAAGAGTTCTCAGGTGACCTCCTGAATAAGCCCCAGATGACCTCTGGAGAAAGTCCAAGATGGCCCCTGAAGGCCCCTGATGACCTCCAGGGTAGGTCTCAGATGGCTTCTCAAGGAAATCACAGATGTACTCATGATGAGATTCCAGATAGCTTCCCAAGGAAGCCCTACATGACCTCTCAAGGAGGTTCCAGGTGGCTTCCCAAGGAAGCCCTACATGACCTATCAAGGAATTCCCAGATGGCTTACCAATGAAGCCACAGATGTCCTCCAGATGGAGTCCCCAAAACGGGCTGGCAAGCTTGCCCAGACGTACCCCTAGAGGTACCTAAATTACTTTTGTCCATGTTGGTCCTCCGGAGACAAACACTTGAGTTAGACTCTCAACCCTGAAGGCTGACACTCTCACCTATGGGGATTTTTCCCTGGGGCCAAGGCCTGATGCCATCCAAATGAATTATATCGATGGGGGTCTCCAAATATTTGAACCTCTATTGTTTAGGAGAATCCATCGAGACACAAAGGGCAAGCATTTTATCCCCCTTCCCTTAGTCTATCCTTCACTGCAGACCTATACTTCCCTCAATGTCTTTCCCTTTTTCCCTTCTACCAGTTCTTTCTTCTCTTCAGGCTTCTTCACTCTCCACAGGCCTGAACTGCTTTGCCTGGGTCAGTTGCCATCCTTTACCTCCTGCTCTCCCTCAATTTCCTCTCTTCTCAGGTCTTTCCTTTTCTGCTATCACACAAATTCCCTCCTTCCAAGACTTTTCCCTTTTTCTTTTCTCTTCTATTGCTCTGAATAAGCAGCCTATATAAAGTCTGTAACCCTTCTCCACACCAACTGCTTAATAGTTTTCAACTGTCACATCCCAAACTTCCCACAGCCCAATCACTTCTTAACAGCTTAACACTTGGTGATTACTGTCCCAGGCCCTCCTACAAATGCTCCATCTTCTTTGGTGGCATATTTTGTCCTCTCCAGCTGACCAAGAGATGGGGCCACGCTGGTTATCAGACCCTATAGATTATCAGGGCCGTGCTGATTATTACAGTATCATCCTTGTGAAATAATAGCAATTGAAATTGGAAATTTGATTGTGATATTACAAACTCATTGTGACATCACAAACCCATTTTGACATCATCACCACCACGACATCACAAACCCATTGTGATAAGATTGTCATTGTGACATCATGATTCCATTGTGACATCTCAAATCTATTATGACCTCTTAGCTCCTTTGGAAAATCATATGCCCTTTTCAACATCACAGTCCCTTTGTGTACCCAAATCCTTGTTGTTAACTAATGACAATTGAGATCAGACATGCCATTATAACATCAAAAAGTGTTTGTGGCATCCTCAACAGTGTGACATCACTTTTTCTTTATGAGAGCATCAGCTCATTTTGACATCACCAAACTCAATGATATAATCGCATTATGACAATTCTCATTGTGACATCATAGAAAAATTGTGAATGCTTATTCCATGATTTCATTGTATTCAAAATATGGCATGGGAATTGCTATCAGAAACGAATTTTTGTGCCTACATAATAATTTTGATCTGGGCCCTTATGGCTCATGCCTGTAATCCTAGCTACTCAGGATGCTGATATCTGAGGATCACGGTTCAAAGCCAGCCTGGGCAAGAAAGTCCGAGAAAATCTTATCTCCAATAAACCACTCAAAAAATGGAAGTGGCGCTATAGCTCAAGTGGTAGAGCGCTAGCGTTGAGCTGAAGAGCTGAGGGACAGTGCCCAAGCCCAGAGTTCAAGCCCCACAACCAACAAAAATAATTGACATCATAATCACTTTGTGCCATCACAGTGCCATTCTGATATCACTAACACAATGTGACACCACAAACCTCTCCTCTCCTCATAACTTTTGTGACATGCTTACATTGTGATATCTTAGACCTTTTTGCCCTCATAATTTGTTTTCAAACTCATATTTCATGTATGACATGAGATACCAGGAATCCAAATGACATCATGACCATTGTGATATCACACTGACAGATGCCATGATCATTGTGTCACATTGTGACATCACAAAAGGTTTTGATCTCACAATTAGTTGTTGATGCCATACAGGTAAGGGGTTACAGTAGGTCTATGATGTCACAATTGGTTGGTGATATTAAAATGGCATAAAGTATCTCATTTGTCATCAAATCACAGAGAATATGAGTTCACAAATGGACCGTGGTTTCTCCAAAGGCATGTGTTGTCACAAATGTGATGAAATCCTAGGAGGACTGTGATGTCACAGTGTGACACAATGTTCATGATGTCTGTCAGTATGATGTCACAATGGTCATGTTGTCACAGTGAATTTCTGATATCACATATCATAACTGAAATATGTTTGAAAACAGATTATGAGCTCATAAATGGCCTAAGACATCACAATTACAGCACATCACAAGACTTATGAGGACAGGGCAGGCTTGTGATGTCACAGTGTGTTAGTATATCACCATGACATTGTGATGTCACAATGTGTTGGGCATGTCACAATAACATGATTGTTCTCAATGGTCTTTAACTTACAATGAGTATATGAGTTCACAAAGGGACTGTGGTTTCTCTAAAAGTATGTGTTGTCACAATTATATTGAAATCCTAAAAGGTTTGTGATGTCAGAATTTGACACAATGGTTATGACACAATGGTTATGACATTTGTGATATCAAATGTCATATGTGAAATCTAATGAGGTCGACAACAGATCATGAGGACAAAAAGGCCTAATGTATCAGAATTGCAGCATGTCACAAAAGTTATGATGACAGGATAGGTTTGTAATGTCATGGTGGGTTAGTGATATCACAATGGCAATGTGATGTACAAAGGGATTGTAATGTCACAATGGTTATGATTCACAGTTTGTTTATGATATCAAAGTACAGGCCACATTTGAAATAGAATGAAATCACAATTAAAGGTATTCATGTCTATGATGTCACGATGACAATGTGACGTTCTAATTCTTTCATATCATTTTAGTTTTGTGATTTCACAATTATCAGATGGTGTCACAATGACAATGTGATGTCACAATTGTGATGATCTCAAAAATGTTTCTGATGTTAAAATGTCATGTCTGATTCTCAATTGTCAATAATTCACAGTGGAGATTTGGGTACACAAAGGGATTGTAATGTCACAAATCTATTTTTTCAAAGGTTATAAGAGGTCATAATAGGTTTGGGATGTCACAAAGTGATCTTGGTGTCAAAACAGCAATGTCACAATGGATTTGTGATGTCACAATGGTGATGAGGTCACAATGGGTTAGTTATGTCATGAGTTTGTAATATCACAATTATTTGTCCAATTTCAATTGCTCCTAGTTCACCATGAGGACACTGTAATAACCATCAGTACCCCTATAATCCACTGGAAGTGATAGTCTTCATGACCTCCTGGTCTGGACCAACAGAGAGGGGTGTTCATGCCACTGGAGGAGGGAGGACACGCTGCTGAAAGAGATAAAATGTCAAGCCCCACATGGTGAGCTGCCAAGAAGTAATTGGGTATGGACATTAGGGAAGTGATGATTGAAAACTGTTATGCTTGAAACATATTGCAGTGGGGGAAGGGTACAGCCTATATATAGGCTGCATGTTCAGAGCAACAGAAGGGGAGAGAAAAAGGGGAAAGGCCTGGAAGGAAATAAGTGATGAGATTGCAAGTGGGTAAAGACCTGGGAGGAGAGGAAATTGAGGGAGAGAAGGAGGTGAAGGACAGCAACTGGCCACCTGGTCAGGGCAGGACAAGCCTTTCAAGAGTAGAGAATCCTGAAGAGAAGGGAATGGTGGAAGGAAAAAAATGAAAAGACCTGAAAGTTAGGACAGGTCTTTGGAGAAGGAGGATGAAGAGAAAGGAAAAAGCATTGTCCTTTGAAAGGTGGAGCATTGGAGATCATTATTTTGGTGATTGTTGTTTGCAGAACAGTTAACAAATGGCTGGGCTGCTCCTTGAAGTTCTGAGGGTCCATGGTTGAGGCTGCATTTAGCTCTGGGCATCCAGCTCAGGTCAAGGTAGTCGCCTGTTACAAAATTTAAGATGACAAGACAGGTTTGTGATGTTACATTCCATTAATGATTTCACATTGTCAATATGAGGTCACAAAGGGATTGTAATGTCATAATGGTGATGTGGTCATAATGGGTTTCTAAAATCAACCTATATGCCACATTTGAGATAGAATGAAATCACAGTATAGGCAATCACATTGTCTCTATGACCTCACAATGAAAATGTGATGTCATAAAGCTATGATGTCATTGTCATTTTGGGTTGTCACAATGGGTTGTTGTTATCCTAACAACAATGTGACTGGAGATGATGTCCCAAAGCATTTGTAATGGTACAGTGGCATACCTGATATCAGGTGTCCTTTGTTCACAATGAAGATATGGTTCCTCAAAGGGACTGTGATGTCACAAACACCATGTGCTTTTTCAAAGGTGCTAAGAGGTCACAACAGGTTTGGGATGTCACAAGGTGATTGTGATATCACTGTGGCAATGTGTTGTCACAATGGGTTTGTGATGTCACAGTAGTGACAAGGTCACACTCGGATAGTGATATCAAAATGAATTTGTAATATCACCATTACATGTCCAATTTCATTCTACTAGATCACAATGAAGATACGAGTTCACATAAGGAGCTAGAAGTCAGAAAAGCCATGAACTTTGTAAAATATTATGAGGACATAATAGGTTGGTGAAAATGCAATGGGACAGAGATATCCCATTGGCAATGTAATGTTACCATTACATGAGATAGTATTGTTTTGAAGTCACAAATAGTTGGTGATAACATACAGGTGATGAGGTAACATAGGTTTGTGATTTCACAATGGGATGATGATGTTACAATCTCATGCCAGAGCTCTAATTGACAATTATATAAGTTCTCAGGGTAAATGATGTATCCAAAGGCATATGTTGGCACAAGTGTAATGAGTCTTAACAGGTTTGTGATGTCACAATGTGTCTCAGTGGTCATGACATCTGGCAGTGTGATGTCACAGTGGTCATGATGTCCCAGTGGATTTCTGATATCACGTTATACCTGAAGTGTTATGATTTAAACAATGTATGAACTCAGAGAGGCCAAAGAGATCACACTGGCAGCATGTCAAAAGTATGAGGATGGGTCAGTTTTGTGATGTCACAGTGGGTTCGTGATATCATAATGGCAATAGGTGTCATCAAAGTATTGTGATGTCATAATGGTTATGTGGTCACAATGTATTTCTGATATTAACCCACCTGCAACATTTGAAACAGAAAACAATCAAAGAATAGGTATTCCAATGTATCTGTGAATCACAATGACAATGTAATGTCATAATACTATGATGTCATTTTTGTTTTATGATGTCACTGTGGGCTGATGTTGTCATAATGACAATGTGATGTTACACTGGTGATGATGTCACAAAGGTTTTGCGATGTTAAAATGGCATGTCTGATCTCAATTGTCATTAGCTCAAAATGAGGATATGGGTACACACAGGGCCTGTGATGTCACAAAGGCCATGCTTTCTTTCAAAGCTTCAGAAGTCACAATAGGTTTGGGATGTCACAATGTGATCATGGTGGCACAATGGCAATGTGATATCACAATGGATTTGTGATGTCATCACAGTGATGAAGTCACAATGGGTTAGTGATGTCTCATCAAGTTTGTAATATAACAATGATGTATACAATTTCAATTTCTTCTAATTAACTATGAGGATACTGTAATAACCAATGGGGATAGAATTATCGTGGGAGCCAATAATCATTGTAAATTCTTGGCCTGGCCAACCAGAGAGAGTTGGGAATGCCGCCAAAGGTGGAGGTGTCAAGCCTCACATAGTGAGCTGTCAAGAATTGATTGAGCATTGGGCAGTTTGGAAAGTGATGGTTGAAAACTGTTAGGCAGGATACCCGTTGGAATGAGGAGGTGTACAACGTATATATAGGTTGTATTTTCAGAGCATTGGAAGGGGAGATAAAAATGGGAGCTACCCGGATGGAAGAAAGTGGTGAGACAGCAGGAAAGGAAAAACCTGAGAAGAGAGGAAGTTGAGGGAGAGCAGAAAGTTGTCATGTGGTCACTGCGGCAGAGTAGGGGAGGCCTGTGGAGAGTGGAGAGGCCTAAAAATAAGAAGGAAAGGGTGGAAGGGAAAAAGGGAAAGACCAAGAAGGAAAGACAGGCCTATAGCGAAGGAGGGAGGAATTGAAAAGTAAAAAGCCTTGCCCATGGAAGTTTGGAGCTTTGGAGATCATAATTTTTTGGTTGTTCCTTTGCAGACTGGTAGGGCTGCCCATTGGAGGTCTGAGGTTTGGTGGTCAAGGCTGCTCTTGAACCTGGGTATCCAGTCCAGGATAAGGTAATCACAGTCCCCTTTCTAGTGTAAATTGGTTTATTATATTAAATGTGACTCGATTGTTTGTCTCCTTGGCGTTGAGGTCATATTAACATGAGTTCACAGAAATAGCTTGAAGTCTCAAAGGCCATGGATTTTCTAAGATGTGATATGCCATAAGAGGTTTGTAAAAACACAATGGGACAGTGATATCACAATGGCAATACCACAATATCATGTCAAAATAATGCTTTGATACCACAATTAGTTGTTGATGCCATTCTCGTGATGAGGTCACAATAAGTTTGTGATGTCACAATGGGTTCATGATGCCAGTGTGACATGGCAGATCTCAATTGTCATTAATTGGCAATGAATATACGAGTTCAAAAAGGGACTGTAATGTCTCCAAAGGTATGGGTTGTCACAAATGTGATGCCATTCAAACAGTTTTGTGATGTCACAATGTGAAATAGTGATCATGATATCTGGCAGAAAAATGTCACAGGGGATTTATGATATCACATGTCATGCCAGAAATATGAGATTGAAAACAGATTATGGGCTCACAAAGGACCTAACATATGACAATGGCAGCATGTCACAAAATTTATAAGGACAGGACTGGTTTGTGATGGCACAGCAGGTTAATGATATATTGATGGCAATGTGATGTCACAAAGGATTGTGATATCACAATGGTTATATGGTCAAAATGAGTTTCTGAAATAGAATGAATTTACAGAATAGGCCATAACACCCTTACGTCTATGATGTAACAATGTCACTGTGATTTATAATGCTATGATGCCATTGTCGTTTGGTGATATCACAAATGAGTTGATGGTGTCGTAATGACAACATGATGTCACTGCTGATTTATGGTGTTACAATGGTTATGGGGTCACATTCTGTTTCTGACATCAACACACAGGTCAAAATTGAAATAGAATGAAAAAGCCGGGCATGGGTGACTCATGCCTGTAATCCTAGATACTCAGGGGCCTGAGATCTGAGGATAGCAGCTCAAATCCAGCTCAGGCAGGAAAGTCCATGAGATTTATCTTCAATACAATCACTAGAAAACCAGACGTGGCACTGTGGCTCAAGTGATAGAGAGCTCATCTAGAGCTGAAGAGCATGGACAGCACCCAAGTTCAGAGTTCAAGCCCCATGACAGACAAAAAAAAAAAAGATTAAAAACAGGCATTCGCAATCTGTCTATAGCATCACAATGACAACGTGATCTCATAATGTTATCTTGTCATTGTAGTTTTGTGATGTCAAAAGTTGTTGATGCTGTCATAATGACAATGTTATGTCACACTGGTGATGTCACAAATGGCATGTTTGATATCAATTGCCAGTTCATAATGAGGGTATAGTTACACAAAGGGGCTGTGGCGTCACAAAGGCCATGTGTTTTTTCAAAGGTGCTGAGGTCCTAATAGGTTTGGGATGTCGCAATCTGATAGTGATGTCAAATGGCAATGAAAGCTCACAATGGGTTTGTGATGTCACATTGGTGATGAAATCAAATAGTTTTGTGAAGTCACATCTCATAATCACATGACCAATTTTATTTGCTACTATATCATGATGAGGGTATGTGTTCACAGAAGAAGACAAGTAAAAAAGGCCATGAATTTTCTAAAATGCTATGAAGACATACTAGGTTTTTGAAAACACAATGGAACAGTGATATAACAATGGCAATGTGATGTTGCAATATGATGACTTAATAATGTTGTGATATCATAATTGGTGATGCCACACTAGTGACGAGTTTACAAGAGTTGTATGATGTTACAATGGGTTGGTGATATCAAAATGTGACATGTGATCTCAATCGTCATTAACTCACAATGAGTATATGAGCTCACAAAGGGACTGTGATGTCTCCAAAGGCATGCTTGTCACAAAACTGAAGTCCTAAGAGGTGTGTGTTGTCAGAATGTGGCAAAATGCTCATAATATCTATCAGTGTGATGTCACCATGATGTAGATGTCACACTGGATTCGGCTATCACATTTCATACCTGAATTGAGTATGAGAGGATTATCATTTCACAGTGGTTTAGTGATATCACTATGGAAATGTGCAGTCAAAAGGGATTGTGCTACCACAATGGCTATTAGATCACAATGTGTTCTTACTATAGTAGGTTTGTGCTGTCACAATTGGCTGGAGATGTCACAATGGCATGCCGAATCTCAATTGTAATTAATTCACAATGAAGATATGAGTTCACAAATAGACTGTGTTGTCTCCAAAGACCTGTGTTGACACAAATGTGATGAAGTCCTAACAGATTTGTGAGTTCACAATGTGACACCATGGTCTTAATGTTTATCAATGTGATATTACAATGGTCATGATGTCAGAGTAAATTTCTGATATGATATGTCATACCTGAATTATTATGAGTTTGAAAACAGATTCTAAGCTTATTAAAGGCCTAAAATATCCTAATGACAGCATACCACACAAGTTATGACTAAAAATTCATGCTCTTTGGAGCTTGATTCTTTCTTTGAAATTGTTTCCTCATTGTGAACTAGTAGAAATTGAAATTGAACATGTCATTGTAAAATTACAAACTCATAGTGACAATAGTGACATCACAAACTCATTGTGACCTCATCAGTACTGTGACATCACAAACCCATTGTGACATCACATTGCTGTTGTGCTTTCACAATTGCATTGTGACATCACAATGCTACTGTTAACTCAGCACCATTTAAAAGACACATGACCTCTGTGGCATCACAGACCATTTGTTTACCCATATCTTCATAGCGAACTAATAAAAATTGTGATCACACATAGCATTGTATCATCACAAATACTTTGAGCAAAAACTATGACTGTGAAGTCACATTGTCATCATGACACCATCATCTCATTGTGACATCACCAAATCCCAATGACACCATACCATTTTTTTCTTTTTTTTTCTTCTGTGCATTTTTTATTGTAAGTATAGTGTACGGAGAGATTACAGTTAAATGAGCAAGATAATGTTGTGAATGCTTATTCTTGGATTTCATTCTATTTCAAATGTGTCATGTGTGTTGATATCAGGAAACCATTGTGAACTCATAACCTTTGTCACATCAAAATCTCTTTGTCACAGCACATTGCCTTTGCTACATCACTAACCCACTGTGACATCAAATACCTCTCCTGTCCTCATAACTTTTGTGACATGGCATTGTGATATCTTAGGCCTTTTGTGAGTTGAAAATCTGCATTCGACCTCATATTTCAGATATGACATGAGATATCTAAAATCCAGTGTAACATCATGATATCACACCGCTGGACATCATAACCATTGTGTCATTTTGTGACATCTCAGACCTGTTAGTTCTTGACCTTTTTGACTACATATACTTTGGTGACATCAGAATCCGTCCCCAAACTCATATACTCATGCTGAGTTAATGACAATTGAGATCCCACATGCCATTGTGACATCATGAACCCCTTGGGACATTTCAAATCTATTGCAACCTCCTCATCAGTATGGCGTCACCAATTGTGACATCAAAACATTATTATAACATGATGTTGAGACATCACATTGTCATTGTGAAATCACTGTTCCATTGGGTTTTCACATAGTATGACCTCATACTATGAAGCTTCTTCTATCACCTGGTATCCCCATTTTGAATTATGAGTAATTGAAAATAGATATATCATTCTGAAATTACAAACTGTGACATCACAAAACCATAGTGACCTCATCACCACTGTGACATTAAAAACCCAATGGGACATCTCATTTCCATTGTGACATTACAGATCACATTGTGCCATCTCAAACCTATTATGACCTCTTACCACATTTGAAAACACACATGGCCTCTGTGACATCACAGGACTTTTTTGTATTCATATCCTCATGGGGAACTAATGACAACTGACATCAGACATAATATTGAAATATAAAAAAATCCTTTCTGACATCATCATAATTGTGAAATCATGTTGCCATTACACCATCAGCTCATTTTGACATGTAAAACTACAATGCCATCATAGCATTGTAACACCACATTGTCATTCTGATATTATAGACACGTTGTGTTTGCCTATTATGTTATTTGATTCTACTACTAATGTGGCATGACAGTTGATATCTGAAACCCATTGTGAGTTTGTGACCATTGTGATATCACGATGCCTTATTAGCATCCCATTGCCATTGTGATGTCACATTGTCAAATTGATGTCACAAAGGGATTTTGGTGTGACAATGGTTATGATATCAAAATGAGTCTCTGATATTAACCCACGTGCCACATTTCAAATACAATGAAATCACAGATTAGGCATTCATAATGTGTCTATGTTATCACAATGACATAATGGCAAATGTTATAATGTCATTGTCATTTTGTGATGTCACCATAAGCTAAAAATGTCATGACAACAATGTGATGTCACACTGGTTATGAGGTCACACAGGGTTTATAATGTTACAATGGATATGAAGTCACAATGTTTTTCTGACAGCAAGTGATATGCCACATTTGAAATAGAATGAAATCACAGGATATACAATCACAATGTGTCTGTGACAGCTTTCTTTTTTGGGAGGGGAGGGGTCCGGTCATGGAGCATGAACTCTGGGCCTGGGCACTGTCCCTCAGCTCTTCAGCTCAAAGCTAGCACTCTACCACTTGAACCACAGTGCCACTTCTGCCTTTTTTCTTTTTGCTTTTGTGGTGCTGAGGAATCGAACCCAGGGCCTCATGCATCCAAGGCAAGTGCTCTACCACTGAGCTACCCTCCCAACCCTTATGACAGCAAAATGGCAATGCGATGTCATAATGCTATGATGTCACTGTAATTTGGTAATGTCATAATGAGCTGATGGTATCATAATGAAAGTCTGATGTCACACTGGTGATGATGTCACAAAGGATTTATGATGTCACAATTTCATGTCAGATCTTAATTGCCATTAGTTTATAGTGCAGATAAGAGAATGAAGCCACGTCATACACAAATGAACTGTGATGACACAAAGGCCATGATTTTTTGTCAAATGTGCTAAAGTTCCTAACAGGTTTCAGTTGTAAAGTGTTAATTGAAGAGCTAAAGTAACTCATTTTAAGATCAAGCCCCCTGAGCTGTGCTGCCTTCAGAGTAGCGTCCTGAGCTGTGCTGCCCTCAGAGTAACCCCCAAAGAGAGCTGTGCTACCAAAGAAAAAAATAGCTCTCAGGAAAACCGCAGGTTGCCACCAACCCTGCCCGCCCGTAAGGAAGAGAACAGTTGCCAAGGTGTTCCATCAGAAAAAGGGAAGTGCAGTCAAGGTGGACTTAAACCCCCTGAACTTGTGAACTTGCTTGTGTGGAAAACCCCTAAACTTGCTTGTGTGGAAACTCCTTGAACTTGTAAACTTGTTTGATAGTATAAAAGCTGTGCTAATTTTGTGCTCGGGACCTCTTAGCGTCACCGGTTACCGAGTGTGTGGAGGACCAAGCTCGAGCTTGCGATAAACGACTCTTTGCTGTTTGCATTGATGGTGGTCTCTGGTGGTCTAAGAGGATGTATCCAAAAATTGGGTACTTCATTAATGATATAAAAATGGGTTAGTGATGTCAAAACTAGTTTGTAATATCACATCTTATTTCAAATTTCAATTGCTAAAAGTTCACAATGATACAAGTTCACAGAAAGTTTGATGTCCCAAAGGCCATGAATTTTCCAAGATGTGATGAGGTCATAATAGGTTTGTGAAAGCATGATGGTACAGTAATATCACACTTGCAATATGATGTCAAATTATAATGTCATAGAGTGTTGTTAAGTCACAATTAGTTGCTGATGCCATAATAGTGATGAGTTCAAAATAGTTTTGTATGTCGCAGTAGATTGTTGATGTGACAATGTCATTCCAGACCTTAATTGTCATTAACTCCTAATGAGTGTATGAGTTTAGAATGGGATTGTGAGGATTCCAAAGGTATTTGTTGGCACAAATGTGATGAAGTCAGAACAGATTTGTGATGTGACAACAGAACAGATTTGTGATGTGACAATGTGACAGTGTGATGTCTAGCAGTGTGATGTCACAATATTCATGATATCACAGTATATTTCTAATATTTCATGTCATACCTGAAATAATGAGGTAGAAAAGAGGTTGAGCTCTCAATGGACCTAACATTACACAGTGGCAACCTGTCATAAAACTTATGAGGAAAGGACAAGTTTGAGTTGTCACAGTTATTTAGAGATATCACAATGGCAATGTTAGTCACAAAGGGATTGTGATGTCACAATGGTTATGAAGTCAAAATATGCTTTTGATATGTAACCACATGCAACATTTGAAATATAATGAAATCACATAATAGGCATTCATAATGTGTATATGATGTCACAATGACAATGTAATGTAATAGTGATAAGATATCATTACAGATTTGTGATGTCACAATGAGCTGATGTTGTCATAATGACAATGTGCTTTCACACCGATGATTATATTATAAATGCTCTGTGATATTACAATGGCATATCTGATCTCAATTGACATTTCACAACGAAGATATGGATACACAAAGGGACTGTGATGTCACAAAGGCCATGTGTTTTTTTCAAAAGTGCTAAAGATGTCATAATGGGTTTGTGAGGTCTCAAGGTGATTGTAATGTCACAACAGCAATGTGATATCACAATGGCTTTGTGATGTCACATTGATAGTGAGGTCACAATGGACAGGACAGGTTTGTGTTGTCACAACAGGTTAATGATATCACAATGGCACTGTGAGGTCACAAAGGGAATTTTCATGTCACAGTGGCTTTGAGGTCACAGTGGATTTCTGATATCCACCAATATTGCTCCCTTGAAATAGAATGAAATCACAGAATAGGCATTCACAATATGTCTATAATGCCACTATGACATATGATGTCATAATACTATGATATTTAAGTTTAGTGATGTCAAAATGGCATGTCTAATCTTATTGGTCATTAGATTACCATGAGGATCCCAAAGGTTGCTATGTGGTGAGTCTTTAAAAAGCCACATTGTGCTGAGTCCATTTCACAGGGTTCTTTGTGCTATTTTTCTAAGGTGTGCTGTGTGCTGTCATCCCAAAGGGTTCTATGTTCTGAGTCCTTGAGAGGTAGGTATTCCCGACAATCTCACACACACACACACACACACACACACACATACAAACACGGAGGGTCATCGTGCACCTGCTTGGTGTGTGGGGTGGATGGAGATGATTCTCCCCCTGTGCTTGGACTGAGGGGAGATTTGATCACCCTGGGCAGCTGCTAGGGTTGGCGTAAGCCCTGAGATGAGGTGAGGCTGCTTCTGCCATGGCTTGGTAGCCTTATGGCAGACTCAGGGCAGCACAAGGCTAAGAGGTGGGGGACATGGCAGAGGGGGGAGGGACATGACCAAGAGGAGGACAGGGAACGGCAGAGGAGGCACATAGCTGCTGCAGCCAAGGGCTGACAAGGTTGTGCTGTGGAGGCAGGGCAGCCCTCGAGAGAAGTGGTGGCAGAGAGAGAGAGCAGAGAGATGAGCAGCCACATGCACCAGGGGAGGCTGCGTCAATGGCTGGCCTCTGCTCCTGTAGGAGCAAAGGTCTGGCCCAGGAGCACAGAGCACAAAGCCAGCACAGCAGGAACATCCCTCCCACAGGCCCAGGGAGGCTCAGAGGCCAAGTAGGCCCTGAGTCCAAGGTCCCTGTTCCAGGAGCTCAGCTGGCCCTGCCACCCGCTTGCCCCTGTCCTGGCCCCTCTCCTGCCCTCTCCGCGACATCACGTTTCAAACATGTCGCTGCTGGCTCGGACCAGCAGTGCCTCTCAGAGTCATTCAGCGATGGGGTGCCCCAGGCCAGATGGTGGCCCTGACCACGTCCTGCCCACTCCCCCATCCACTACTCTGGACCCGAGCATCTGCCATGATGCTGCCATTGCTGCCCTCTGCACCTAGAACAGCAGTCTACAGTTTCTCCCAGAAATACACATTAGTGGACAGCCCGTGGGCCCACACCTCGTGACCTCTCCCAACCCCCCTTCTCCCCAACCCACAGCCACGACTCCTGCCTCCCTTCTCGCATCCCAACCTTGCCTCACTAACACCAGGTGCCAGCCCTGGCTTTGCCACAAATGTGCCCCAGGAGTGGGAGATGGGGGAGTGGGTGTGGACCCAGGGATCCCACTCCCATCCCTAGTGTCAGTGTCCCAGGAAATGGGGAGATGCAGGGTTGGGTGAGAAGGGGGCATCACCGAGCCCCTGGCCTGGAGCAGTGGGAACCACACAGCCCCACATGTTCACCCTTCCTCTCCAAGATGGGAACCTGGTGGCTTCATTCTGAGGTGGGGAGCAACTCCACACCTGCCTTCTTGGGTCTTTTCCTTTTTTCTGAGGGTGGGGGGGTATTGGATGCAGAAGATAGGGCCCCCTTGTTGTGTGAGTCCTTGTCCTCTCTTCTCAGTCACCTTCTCACCTAACGAGGGTCCCAGAAAAGCCCACTAGGGAGGTGAGGGCACTGGGGGTCAGATGGAAGGTGAATATCTGGGAGTAACACACTCCCTCTGACACATATACACATGGCCTGTCCCCCCCCACCGCACCTGTCAACAGTACTCACAGGGTGATCATATTTCCCAGCTCTGCCAGCATCTGCTGGTGCTCCCAGTACATTTGGTCTCCTTGTCCTCCCCAAGAATCCACCCAGTCACCCAGAAGCATCTAGGCTGGAAGTAGGGAGTCTGTCCATGTATGTAGCCTTTAGAACCCCATCCATTTCCTCAACACCACCCCTACCCCGGGTCAGATACCCCATGGGTACCCCATGACCCCCTGCTTGTTTTCAGTCCTGGCTCTGTGGAGCCACCTGTCTGGGGATTTTTTCACCCAGTGTCCTGTCTTAGGGTTTTGGTGAATGAGGAGTTAAGGCTGGTTGTTCCAACGGGGAAGTGTCTTGCCCTGGAGAAGGGGAAAGGGGGGGGGGGGTGCTGTGTCATTACAGTGGTGCTCCCCTTGGGTGATAGATCTTGGTTCTGACAAGGGAATGGGGAATGGGAACCTGCGTGCTCCAGCTTGTACATTGTCCCAGATGAGGAACGAACAAACTTAGGAGAGGCACTACTCTGATTCTGTGTGTGTGTGTGTGTGTGTGTGTGTGTGTGTGAGAGAGAGAGAGAGAGAGAGAGAGAGAGAGAGAGAATCTTTCTCTTTGTACAGCCTGACTGTGCTCAGGTAAGTGATCAGTTGGCAAATTGCAGGTGCTGCATGGAAGAGTCTTCTGTCACCATTCTGGATGTGTGTGTGTGTGTGTGTGTGTGTGTGTGTGTGTGTGTGTGTGTGTGTGTGTGTTGAGAGAGCACGAAGATGAGAGCAATATATTTAAGTCACCATGTCTAAAAACAGCAAAAGCATTTTATTTCTCTGTGTGTTTGTATATTTGTTGTTTTTTTTATCAATACCAAGTACGAGCCCAGTCACAACTTTTGTTTCCTCCTTCACAGTTTCATGGCTCCTTTATGGAAGACTTCAGTAGCTCATGGCTGTCATCCTAGGTACTCAGGAGCTGAGATCTGAGGATCACGCTTCAAACCAGCTTGGGCAGGAAAGACCTTGAGACTCTTATCTCCATAAAACCACCAGAAAAGGGAAGTGGTGCTGTGGATCAAGTAGTAGAGTGCTCACCTTGAGCTGAAGAGCTCAGGGACATCACTCAGGCCCAGAGTTCAAGCCCCACAACTGAAAAGTAAAACATTTTTGCCTGCAGAGATGTGGAGGTGTGTGTGGGTGCTGTGTTTGAGAGACCAGGTGCTGGCCTCACTGTACAGACATTTCTAAGAACTCCCCAAGTTTGCCCCTGTTTGAAGCCGCAGCAGGATGGGTGGTACCTTACCAAGAATTCAAGAAGATGAGGCCTGTGTCAGGCAGGGAGTGGGCGAATGGGTGTTGCGGTGAGGTTGTTGTGTCTGCATTCTCTCCATTGAAGGATGGATTTGGATGCTGGGTGTCAAAGTCTGAAGTCAAGAGTTGCAAGAAGTTTGTGGCCTAACGAATTGGTTTTCCTCTGGGTATTTGAAGGTGGCTGAAGCTGGCCGCTGCTGTTGGCTCACAACTGTCATTCTAGCTACTCAGAAGGTTGAGATGTGAAGACCATGGTTCCAAGACAGCTTGGGCAGAAAAGTCTGTGATACTTGATATCCAATGAACCACCAGAAAACAGGAAGTGGCTCTGTGGCTCAAGTGGGAGAGTGCTCATCTTCAGCTGAAGAGCTGAGGGACAGTGCTCTGGCTGAGAGTTCAAATCCCATGACCAACAATAAACAAAGAGGTAGCCTTAGTTTTCACATAGCAGTGTGTACGGTAGGAAATTCCATGCTGGGTTATGAGATATTCCAGATACGTGAGAGGCTCAATGTTGTGTCTACAGTTGGTCTGAGTATTATAGTGCCATCTTCTCACAAATCGGATGTGATCCTAATGGAGAGAGTTCATGGTTCTCAGGAACTGCTGACGCCTTGGAATGTCCGTGTGTGTGTGTGTGTGTGTGTGTGTGTGTGTGTGTGTGTGTGTGTGTGTAACTTTTCCTCGTCTTTCTCTGTCCCCTTTCTGGGTGCCTGTCTGTGTCTTTCTGACCTCAGATGGTGCTCCTCCTCCACACCGACCTTGCCTTTAGTCCCCTATCAGGGTATACAATGAGTCCTAAATTGCCAGAGGCCTGTGTCCAGATTTTCTCTGGGGCACAGTTCTGACTGTCCAAATATTTGGCTGACTCCAGGGAATTCTGAGACAGCAGTGCCAGCTGGCAGAGGATCTCCCCTGCCTCTGAGGCAAGGCCTCAGTCATGTGATGTCCTGTCCTTTACCTCAGCTGCGCCTCTGACTGCACATCCCTCTCCGCAGGCTTGCAGTGGAGTGGGAAATGAGGGGTTGCTGGTGGCTCTGGGCAACTCGAGCTTGACAGCTGACTGAAGGCCACCCAAGCAAGAAGGATCCAGGACTACATGGGAGTTGAGGCCAATGTGGCTTGGAAGTATTGATCAGTGTCTAGGAAATGTATGCGTACTTTACCATAAGAAAGTCTATCTTCTGGCCCCAGTTGGGCCTCTCAGGTCCTTCTAGACAATTCTGGATGCCCAGAATACAGAGGCACAGACTTTAGATTCCAGGGCCAGGGAACTGGGGGATAAGAGACTGGTATGGCCAATACCTCAATGTTCTGGGGCATTAGTCTTGACCTGGCTATGTCCCCCCTTTTGTACATTCACTTCTTAACCCAGTGTTGGCCACACACTGGCCACTTGTGGGAGTCCTGTGGAAATGGCAAGAGGGGAAGTGAGATTTAGGATGACCAAAATCTGGATTTATGGCCTGTGGGAGTGGCATAGGGTGTCTTTAAAAAAATCTTAGATCTGGAACTCAGGGCCTAGGCACTGTCCCTGAGCTTCCTTTGCTCAAAGCTAACTTTCTACCATTTGAACCACAGCTCATCTTTCATCTTTTTTACTAGTTTAGTGGAGATAAGAGTTTCATGGCTTTCTTGCCTGGGCTGGCTTCAAGCTGACATTCCTAAGATCTCAGCCTCTTGAGTAGCTAGGATTGCTGGCATGAGCCACTGGCACCTGCTAAGGATGTTTGTGTGTGTGTGTGTGTGTGTGTGTGTGTGTGTGTGTGTGTGTGTGTGTGTGTACTGGGACTTGAACTCAGAACGTAGACGTAGATGCTATCCTTTAGCTTGTTTGTACAAAGTTGGTGCTGTACCACTTGAACTACAGTAGTTCTGCTTCCCATTCTTTGATGATTCATTGGAGATAAGAGTTTGCCCAGGCTAGCTTTGAATCTTGATTGATTCTCAGGTCTCAGCCTTGAGTAGCTAGGATGACAGGAATGAGCCAAGTGTGCCCAGCTAATATTGGCCTTTCTCCACAGTGGACTGGTAGCTCCTGAAAGGTTTTCTTTATTTTTTCTGTGTGAGTACCGGGGCTTGAACTCAGGGTCTGTGCTCTGGTCTCTTAAGTTTTCCCTCAAGCTGGCACTCTACCACTTGAGCCACAGCTCTATTTCTGGCTTTTGGTAGCTCATTGGCAAGAAGAGTCTCATTAACTTTTCTCCCCTGAGCTGGCTCTGACCCACGATCTCTGATCTCAGTCTCCTGAGTAGCTAGGATTTACAGGGGTTGAGCCACTGGTGGCATTGGGTTAGAAGATTTTCATAAGCAAGAGTACTTCCCTGCGTTTTCCCTGACTCCTCAATGCAAATGAAGCCTGAGGGTCAGGAGCTGTGAAAAATAGGCTTCCAGCAACAGGAAATGGCTGGGATCCATGGTAAAAAGCCAAGCTAATCTTCCCCTTGAGCCCCATACTGGGACCTCATGCTCTGCCCTACCTGTGACTCAAGCACAAACCTTGACCCAGCCTTGAAGGTTCTGCTAGACTTTTCTGAAGGCACCGAACCTTCATTCCACTCATACCACCTGCTCTACACCACACCTCAGGACCTTTGCCCATGCTGTACCTTATGCCTGAGGCTCTCTGTCCTTTATCCACATCTCGGTACTCCTGTGGAATTTTGGCACTGGTTATATCACCTCCTGGAGCAAGTCTTTCCTTTCCTTCTCCCTCTTTTTTTATATTGAGTTGCTCGAGATGGAACTTGTGCAGGATGACTGGAAAATGCTCTATATTGGTGTGTGTGTGTGTGTGTGTGTGTGTGTGTGTGTGTGTGTGTGTGTGTGTGTGTGTGTGTGCCAGTTCTGGGGTTTGAATTCAAGGCCTGGACGGCATCCCTGAATTTTTATGCTGAACACAAGCATTCTACTACTTGAACCACAGCTCTGGCTTTTGGGTGCTTAGTTGGAGAAAAGAGTCTCATATAGACTTTCCTGCCTGCACTGGATTAGAATTATGATCCTCAGGTCTCAGCCTCCTGAGTAGCTAGATTACAGGGATGAGCCACCAGTACCTGCCCTCTATCTCTTACCTATAACCTCGGCCCTCCTGAGTCCCAGAAGAGTATGTCTCACCCAGATCAATTTTTTTTTTTTTGCCAGTGTTGGGGCTTGAACTCAGAGTGTGGGTATGTTCTTGAGCTGCTTTTGCTCAAGGCTACATTCTATCACTTAAGACACAGTGCCACTTTTGGCTTTTTCTGTTTATGTAGTACTGAGGAATCGAACCCAGGGTGTCATGCTTGCTAGGTAAGCACTCTACCACTAAGCCACATTCGCAGCTAAGGCTTACTTCTAACAGGAGCTATGAGGGTGGGATTTATTTGCGTACCCTTTTCAACAAAGAAATCACTGGCCATTTCATATCTTTGCCAGGATTTGGGACCAGCCTGAGACTTGGCAATGAGAAATGATGAATGAGTGATAGCCACGAGGCCACAGAGATCTAGGCTTACATGCTATAGAGGATAGGGAATATGGAGCCAGAACCTTTCACAGTCCTACATCCTAAGAACTGTGGTCTCTCTTGAGGCAGTGGCTGACTGCTAGATATCCCAATGGGACATCTCAGCCAGAACATAATGCACACATTGCATACACCAACCCAGGGAAGCCTTCGGGGCTTCATTTACTAAATGGCAGAGAAGGATGTTTTGTTTAAGCTGCCAGCTGAGACTTAGTACTCTGTGAGGGCTTGTCCAACCTTGCCCAAGTTGGGGGCTGGGCATGGGCCACATGATTAATGCTCACCATCCATACATCATCCATCCATACACAGAAACATGGAGTTACTGCCTTCTTTTTTTCCTTTGGCAGGTCCAACGTTGAAATATGAGCCCTATCCCTGATCTCCTTTTGCTCAAAGGTAGTGCTCTGCCCTTGAGCCACAGCCCTAACCCATGGGGATATTTTCCTGTGATCTCTTAGAAATAAGATTGTCGCGTACTTTCCTGCCCTGGCTGAATTCAAATTGCTATTCTCTACATCTCAGCCTCCTGAAGAGCTAGGATTACAGACAGGAGCCACTGACACCTGGCTTTCTTTTGTTCTTCTTGATCTTTTCTAAATCGTGACAATCTGAAAATTTCCAGCATCATTCCAATGGTTTGCATTTAAAGTAAACTACCCAGGCCTGGAGTTGGAATGCCAGGACTGTCACACACAAATGGAAGAAGATCCTGACAAACTCATTCCTATTTATGTGAATGCTGATGGAATGTTTTAAAAGTAATCATTAAATTTTCAGTTAATTCATGATTGTATTTTAGAATACCACATAAAAACTATAGGATTTATATCTTCCATTCTAGCACCATGGTATGATTCCCTAATGGAAGGATATTAACTAATTTTTAATTAATGTTTTTTATAAGTATTCTGCCATGATACTTCATTAAATGGAGACGTAACTTAATAACTAATAATTGGTAACTATATATATATATATATATATATACATAATTTAATGATATCCTCACATTCTCTAAGTATATATATATATATATATATGTATATATATATATATATATACAGCAATCTACACATCTATCAATATATATATACATATATATATATATATTGGGCACTACTGTGGCTTCATCACAGGTCCTCAGAACTTCCTGGCAGCTCAATTTGCCAGAGGCTGGTGTGCTAAGACTGTGACCCCATTTACGGATTGGGCATTCTAGGCTATGAGTTGAAATCTCAGCATGGTCAAAAATTATGAATGTAGTAAGAGACCACTTTTGACACATTTTTTTCCTGGAAAAAACTCCTGGGTCTCAGTATGATGTATAATCCATATCAAATATATCCTGTGTGACAGGATGTAATAAATGAAATATTATATATGTAATAGTACTAAATAAATAAGGGTAATAAACATCATACTCACTAAACCCATGTATGTAAATAGATATCATATATGAATATTATTTTTTCCAGTGCTGGGGATTTAATTCAGGCTCTGGGAACTGGTCTGAATTTCTTGTCTTCAAGGACAGTGAGCTTCCCCTTCACCCACAGTGCCACAGAGTTACCCAGACCCTGAGTTCAAATCACAGGCCTGCCAGAAAAGTGGTGCAAATTCTAAGACAGGGCCTTTTTTTTGGCCAAGCACAGGGCTTTAAGTCAGGTCTTGGCATCTGTACCACAGCTGACCCTGGGATACTAGGACCCAAGTTCAAATCTCAGAGTTGACAAAAAATAAGAATAAAAAGGAGAAGGCTAAAACAGAGATGTTCAAGAAGGTGGTTTTATATTTTTTTCTCTTTGCATTGTGACCATCCTTGGTCTAAATGATGAGGCCCAGAAAAAGTACATGACCTTGCATGCTGATATTTGGCTGACTGTTAGGGAAACCATAGCCGAAACCCCAACTTAGGCCTTGAGGTTGAATCTGGGACTGCCACTAATGATTGGCAGGAGATTCTAAGATGCATTCCAATATACTTACATAAAAATGGAATGTTATAAATGTAACAATTAAATTAGTAGTTAGTGTATGAGTATACTATAAAATTATACACAACAATTATACTACATTGACTAATTTTCAATTAATACTTTATTATGTATTCAACAATGAAACTTAAAAATGGAGGGAATAATTTAATTGTCAGTAATTGGTAGTAATATAATATATGTAATTTCATAATATACAGACATCTTTCTCTTGTTTTATACATACATATGTATATATATGCCAATCTACACATTTATCTGTTTATACACTTTTCTCTCCTGGGGCTCACTGGTATAGTGATGGCTAGTACATACAAAGCCCTGGAATTGATTCCTTACTTCCACATGCACATAAAAATCCGGAATTTGTGTTGTCACTGAAGCACTTGAGCACTAGCTTTGAGCATAAATGCTTAGGGACTGTGTCTAGACCCTTACTCAAGACCCAGGATGGACACCAAAAGATTGAATATTGTGATTGCAACTCTATAAGGATAGGACTTAAAATACCTCATCACAGAGCAAGCCAGGAGTCTGGTGCAGACAGCTGCCATCTAACCTGACTTAGCCAGAAGTATACCAATGCAACCCAGCTCCACAGAACCAGATGCTGCTGGCTTGCTCACCTCTGTCATCAAAGGTACTCAGTGGCTGAGATCTGACACTGGTGGGTTTAAAACCCAGCCCTGGCAGGATGGCTGTAAAACTCTGAACTGCTGCTCAAACTGGTGGAGCTCTAAACTTGAGCAAAAGATCTTAGGACAGTACCCCCAACATTTTAGTGCACCTCGTGGCTGACTCTCCCCCCAAAAAAACCCCCACCTCTGAATCATTAGATGTGAACTTTGTGCAGTTTGTGATATGTTTCTGAAAGAATGGTGATACTGATGAAAGCACCCTAATACTAATGACAGCTTGTGGGATACAGCTATTTGATGAGTCCTTCCTGGGGTGCTGGGTCCCTTCTGGAGTTCTGTGTGCTGATTCCTGCACAGGATGCTGTGTACTGTGTCCTTTACAGGGTGCAGTGTGCTGAGTGCTGCATTGGGTGCTGGGTGCTGAGCCTTTCATAGGAGGCTGTGTGCTGAGGCCTGTAAAGAGTGTTATGTGGAGTTGGGAGTTTGTGGCTCAAGCCAGTAATCCTAGCTACTCAGGGTCTGAGATCTGAGGATCATGGTTCAAAGCCAGCCCAGGCAGGAAAGGCCATGAAACACTTATCTCAATAAACCACCATAAAACTGGAAGTGGCACTGAAGCTCAAGTGGTAGAGCGCTAGCCTTGAGCTGAAGACCTGAGGGACAGAGCTCAGGCCCAGAGTTCCAGCCCCATGACCGACAAAAAAAAAAGAGTGTTGTGTGTTTTGTCCTTCAAAGAGTGCATTTTTTCATCTTTTCCTTGTAAGAGCTCCACAACTGAGATGGTTATGCAGACAAGGATATTGAGGCTCCGATATATCTCCATGGCAGGGACAAAATTATGTAGTAGTGAAGACTATTGGGTTGTCTATGGCAGACAATTGTTTTGTTTTGTTTTTTCTGTCATGAACCTTGAACTCAGGGCCTAGGCACTGACCTTTACCTCTTGGGCACATGGCTACCACTCCACCATGTGGAGCCAAGGACCCCCTTGCAGCAGAGTGCCACAGCCTAAGGTTCTATAGTTGAGGTCTGTCATCTTGCCTTCTCAGGAAGCTGAGATCTGAGTATCTGGGTTCCAATCTATCCCAGACACAAAAGGTCCCATGAGCCTATTATCTCCAATTCATCACTAAGAAATGTGAAGTGGAAGCTGGGTGCTTGTGGCTCATGCCTGTCATCTTAGCTACTCATGAGGATGAGATCTGAGGATCATGATTCAAAGCTAGCATGGACAGGAAAGTCCTTGAGACACTTAGCTTCAATTAACCACCAGAAAACGGGAAGTGGCTCTGTGGCTCAAGTGGTATAGCACAAGATTTGAGCTCAATTGCACAGGGACAGCAACCAGGCTAAGATTTCAACTCCTACAACCAACAACAAAAAAGACAGATACAAACTAACAAACCCGAAGTACAAGGCAGGGAATGTGCCTTAGGGGTAGAGTGCTTTGCATCTGTGAAACCCTGGGCTTCATTTATCGGGACCACATCACTAGGAAAAAACCTGAAGTGGCTCTGTGGTTCAAGTAGGAGAGGGCAATCCTTGTACAAGAGACACTAGGTACAGTGATCATGTCTTGAGTACAAGCTCCAGGACTAGTGAATGCTCTTTCTCTCTCTCTGTCTCTCTCTCTCTCTCTCTCAAACACACACACACACACACACACACACACACACAGAAAGCAATAGTGAAGCTGTGACACAAAATGGTAAAGCACTAGACTTCTCTGAGCTCATGGTCAGCACCCAGGCCCTGTGTTCAACCACCAAATCTAGCCACCCAGGACCCAACTGGGAGAGGTCAAAGGTTTCAAAACCTGATGAGCTTCACCAGGATTAGATGACAGCATGGTTTGTGATATCTCACATGTGCTTCAATTTCCCAAGCTTATGGAAACCTAGGAGAGGCATCATAGGCCCATCATCAGCCTCAATGAAACATTTCTTAAATTCAGTGCCCTAGTTATCTGCCAGAAGGGCTCCTGAATTATATTGAGCACTGTATCTGAACACCAGAATATAGTCTCACAAAGGCAGTATAAGTGCGCAGAACTTGGTCTGCCATGGGAGGTGGCACAAATGAATGCTTCCTGTCAAATCAGAGCGTTGGGAAGAGAGATAGCTTGGGGTACAAAGCAGCCTTTTCCTCCTGGCCTTCAGAGCCTACCCACACTCCTCCTCACTAATTGGCCCAGATGGAGTGACATGTTACACAGCTGTACAAGAGTGAGGCCTTTTGTCTGCCTGTCCAGACAATGAGAGAGACTTCTGGCCTGGGATGCAGAGAAACCCTTAGGCTACACTGGGAGCAGTGAGGGGAGCCCTGGAATATGCAATGTCATGAAAACAGTCTCTGTGTTATGAACTCATTGAATTGAATACAAATTTCATAGGTTGATGCCATTCATCATATCTACTCTGGAGCTTCTCCTATAAGAATACATCCAAACAAAATGAAAACAGCACCGAAAAATGCCACAAACCGCGGACAGTCAGCAGTTTCAGTTTTCCTTCCTTGCACGGTGACCATCCTGGGTCTGAATGACATGGCTGAAACCTGTAGGTCACCTGGCATTGCTGAAGGCTGGCGGGCTGTCAGTGAAGCCATAGGCCAACCTGACACTAGGCCCTGAGTTCGAATGCTGGTCATGCCATGTAAAAAGGGCTGGAGAGCCTAAGAAAATATTGCCTGTCCATAGGAACACCAGAGGAATGTAATCAATGTCATGGTTGGATGAGTAGTCCATCAATGTGTCTAGCATAAAATTAGACCCAATAATCACAGGGCATGGATTGATTTTAATTCAGATTATTATGCATTAAAAGAACTGTTGATTAAATGGAGTCCTCCCTAAATACATAAGAATTGGTAGGAACCTAGTATATGTCATTGAATATTAGATACCTCTGGCAGTACCTAAATATCAAAATTTATATTTATTTAGATACCACCATTGTCATAGAAAGTTACAGCTATTTTCGCCAAACCTGGGGCCTGATCCCAAGTCCTGAGATCCACTTGGCAGCTGAATGGGCTAGAGGCAGCGGTGCTGACACACACCCTTTCATGAATTGGGCTTCTCAGGCCTTCAGATCAGGCCCCATCATTGCCAAAAATTTCTTCCTGGAGTAAGATTTCAAGTGTGACACCTGTTTTCCTTTTCTCTGCAAGTTCATAATAGGTCTCCAAAGCTCCATGCTATGGAATAGAGGGGAAGAAATGTAATAAATGTTATTGGTGCACTCACAGTCCATAAAATAAATGCTAAATAAGTAAATCAACAATAAAATATAATGAATCACTCCAACAAGCACGATATAGACTGAATATATAGAAGTAAGTATAAATCATATATTTAACATGTTTATAAATGTTATGAGGTACTTGAATTCAGGCCTAGGAAAGAGTTTAGTTCATGCATGATTCTCATAGGAAATGATAGGCAAGACATATGGCACAATGATTATTTTAAATTAAGAGTTCATGAAGTGTGACAATAAGAATCACATTCAAGAATTGGAGGCATTGGGAAAGATCCAAGAATCAGTACTCATATGGTACATAGAATTCCAAAACAGCTCATCACATCTCCTACTCTATCCAAATAGGTATGTATTAGCATACTAGCTTCAGCTTATGAATGGATGAATATTGTGCCCCACCCTCACCCAGGGGCTCTTTCTCAGGTCCTGGGTATGGCCTAGCTCCTTAGTGGCTCACAAGATGGTAGGTTCATGTGGACCCATTGGGCTGTTGGGCCTGCTAGGCCCCAAGTTTAAATCCCAGCACTACAAAAAGGTTCATCCTGATGTGAGAAGCCAATCCTTTCACCTGTTTTCCTATACTGTGTAAGTGCTGGGTCTCAGCAAGAATAAAGAATCAAGAAAGCATAGGCAACTCCACACCCATGGGAATGGGGTGTCATACATGTCAGCACAGTTACATATGTCATCCTCTACTCAACAAAATACAAAATACCTCCTTGAAGAAGACACAAAATAAAAAGAATAACTACACTGAGTGCAAGATGCATAACACACCTGTATGTAAATAGAGATCTTATGTTTAAAAGAGGTGGGCTTCTTATTTTGTCCACAGTTGGGACTTCAAATCAGGCCCTGGACCAGGCCTGATATTCTAGTCTTCAAGGATGGTGAGCCTTCCCTCTCTCCACAGTGCAACAGTTACCCAGACCTGAGTTCAAATCCCAGTACTAACAAAAGATTCATCCTGATGTCAGAAGCCAGTCGTTGCACCTGTTTTCCTCTCCTGTGAAAGTCCTGGGTCTCAGCTAGGATGTAGAATGAATGCATAAGCAACCCTATAACCATGGAAACAGGTTGTCATCCATGTCAGCACAGTTATCCCTGTCACCATACTCAGTAAAACACACAATATCTCCATGAATTAGACACAAATTAAGGAGAAGTGCACCTAATGCAAGAGGCTGTCCGCACATGTATTTCAATATAGATCCTATGTTTCAAGGATGAATCTCTTCCTATCCTGGCCTTCCCTGGGGTTCGATGTCAGGTCCTGGGAATGGCCTAGCTCCTTAGTTGCTCACAGGCCTGTATCCTCACCTAGACCCTTTCCCCAATTGGACCTGCTAGACTGTGTTCAAATCCCAATACTGCCAAAAGATGAATCTTGATGTGAGAAGCCCATCATTGCACCTATTTTCCTGCCCTGTGAAAGTCCTAGGTCTCAGGGAGGATGAAGAATGCTATATAGGCAACTCTATAGCCATGGAAATAGGTTGTCATCCAGGTCAGCACAGTGATTTCTGTCATCATACTCAATAAAACACAAAATGCATCCATGACTAAGGCACACAATAAAAAGAATAACTACACTGAACATAAGACACATTCCACACATGTATGTAAATAGAGATCCTATGTGTAAAATAGGTGGGTATATTATTTTTGCCCATGCTAGGGCTTCAATTCAGGCCCTGCAACATAGACTGATATTGCAGTCTTCAAGGATGGTTAGCTTCCTTTTCTCCCACAGTGCTATAGATTTACCATGAACTCAGTTAACTCTACATCAGCTTCAATCACCTCAGGGTGGAGGGCTGCCATGGGTCCATAGCCAATCCTGGGATCCTAGGCCCTGAAGTCTTGCCGGAAAAAAACAAAACAAAACAAGAAAAAGAGAGAGGGAGAGCGAGAGGGAGGGAGGGAGGGAGGGAGAGAGAGAGAGAGAGAGAGAGAGAGAGAGAGAGAGAGAGAGAGAGAGAGAGAGAGAGAAAGCCGTGAGATGGATATTTTATATTTTGTTCCTTTTCATGGTGACCATCCTGGGTCTCAATGACACACCTACAAAAGGGTACTTCACTTTGCATTGGGGAAGGCTAGCGGGCTATGCCATAGGCCCATGGAGCAATGTAGGCCCTGAATTCTTGTCCTGGTCCTGACACCTACTAGTGGGGTGATTTCTCAAGAGACTCTTCCTATGCATGGGAATACCAATGGAATGTGAGCAAACTCATGATTTAATGAAAAGTTTCTGATTGCATTAATCTAGTCTAAAATTAGACGCAATATCTAGTCTAAAATTAGACGCAATGATCCTAGGATGCTGATTGATCTTAATGAATATCTTACTAAGCATGAAAAGAATCCTATTCCTTCAATGTTGGTGTAATAACTACCTAAGAGTTGGTAGGAACATAGTTGATGTCATTGAATCCTAGGTAGATGTCTCTGGCACTCCATACAAATACATATTTCTTGGTATACTACCACCTGCCTATCAATGTATGGCTATTTTGTCCACCCCTGCGGATTGATCTCAGGGTCTGGGAACTTCCTGGCAGCTTCCTGTGATAGAGTTTGCCTGGTTGACACACCCATTCATGAATTGGGTTTGCTAGGCTCTGAGTTCATATCCCAGCACTGCTAACAATTGGATCATGTATTAAGAAGCAGAGTGTGACACCTGTTTTCCCTTTCTCTGAGAGTCCCGGGTGTCAGTCATGATGGAGAACACGTCTACAAATCTAGATACTATGTGATAGGATGTCATCTATATAATAAATGGAATGTGTGTTATCACAGTCAATAAAATAAATGGTAAATAAATGAATAAAACAGAAATACAATAAATAGCCACAACAAACAAGATATGGACTGGACATCTATAGGTAATTACAAATCCTATCTTTACAATGTACATAAATAGTATGTTTCCCAGGGCTGGGGCTTGAATTCAGGCCTAGGGCCCAGGCCTGACTTTCTTGTCTTCAAGCATGGTGAGCTTCCCCTTGGTCCACAGTGCTGCAGAGTTACCCAGACCCTCAGTTCAAATCCAAAGCCTGGCAGATAAAATGGCACCAATTGCAAGCCAGGGAGATAATTTTTTTTTTTTTGCCAAGCAAGATCTTGAACTCAGATCAGTGCAACTCTGCCTCAGCTTCCATCACCCTTGGCTGGGGTGCAGCCACTGGAACCACAGCCAATCCTGAAATCCTAGACCTCCAGGCCTTGGGGGGGATTCCCAGAAAAGAAAAGGTGGGATGGTGCTTTTACATTTTGCACCATGACCGTCTGTGTCTGAATGACAGGGCTCCAAATGGTACTTCACCTTGCATTGCTGAAGGCTGGTGGGCTATTGGGTAAGCCATAGTCCCGCAGGGCGAATCCCAGTCATGTCACTTCCGGCTGGAGGGAGATCCTAGGAGACTTGTTCCCATCCATAGGAATAATAATGGAATGTTACAAATGTCACGGTTGGATGAGTTGCTCGTGAATGATTCGCCTATAAAATTAAACATCATGATTTCAGTAGGCTGATAATTTTTATTTAATATGAAGCATTAAAAGAATATTATTTCCTACAGGGATGCAATAATTTCAGGCCACTGATTTACTTAATAGTTTATTAAGGATGGAAACAATGACATTAATTACATGGAGGCATAATAAATACCCAAGAATTGGTAGGAATGTAATCTATATAACTGAATAATGGATAGACCTCTCTGGCACTCTATAAAGATATATATATATTATATATAATATATATATATTAACGTACTACTATCTGCATGTCAATCTGTTCTTATTTTGTCAACCTCTGGGGCTCAATCTCAGGTCCTGGAAACTGCCTGTCAGCTCAATTTGCCCCAGGATTGTGTGCTGACACTCACCCATTCATGAATTGGGCCTTGTAGGCTATGAGTTCAGATGCCAGCACTCCCAAAAAATGAATTGTGGCATAAGAAGCTGATGGTGACACAAGTTTTTCTTTTCTGTGAAAGTCCTGGTTGTCAGGTATGAAGTGGAATACATATGCAAACATGTCCTTTGTAATCAATGTAATTACTTTTCTACGTATCATAATAGTCAATAAAATGAACAGTCAATACATGAATAAAACAAAAAAATAAAATGAGTAACTACAATGAACAAATATGGAGTCAACATAGGAATATAAATCATATATTTAAAATGTACAGAAATAGGATTTTTTCTAGTGGTGGGGATCGATTTCAGGCCTAAGGAACAGACTTGAATTTTTTTACTTCAAGGAGGCAAGCCTCCCCTTCCCACACAGAGCAAGAGTGTTACCCAGACAATGCGTTCAAATCCCAGACCTGACAGAAAAAATGGCACCTTTATAGTATGTGAGGCCCAATTCTTAGGTATTTCATTCTGCCTCCATTTAATGAATGTGATTGTTTAAATGCTTCCTAAAGTGTTAGTTAAAATCTATCAGTGTCCCATAGTATTATTGTGTATAATTTTATCCTAGAATCATTCAAGAACTTCCCATTCAATCATGAAATACATCACATTCCATTGGTAATCATATGAATAGGAATGAGTTTCTTAGGATCTCCTGCCATTTGGAGGTGGCAGGACCAGGATTCAAACTGTGGGCGGCAGCTCCCACCACTTAGAACTTAGGGTAGGGAACTCACCGATCTGTTTGAGTACATCAGCAAGACCAATGATTAGGCAGGCACCAGTGGCTCTCAACAGTCCGCCTTGATACTTACAAGGCTGTGATAGGAGGATCATGGTCAAAGTCAACCTAGGCAGGAAGGTCCTTGAGACCCCTGTCCAACTTCATTGCCAACAAAGCCAGAAGTAGAGCTCTGTGGCTCCAGTGGGTAGTCTTGAGAAAAAGCAGCTCACAGATTGTGCCTAGATCCTGAGTTTAAGGTCTGGGACTGGCAACAAACAGACATACACAACAATCTGTGCAGCCATCTGCCTAAAGCAGGTCACCCTCTTTTCTTCAACTGGATTGGATAGAGTTTCCTGGGAAAGGGGCTGCTGTCATCTTGACTCCGCCCATTCTGCCTTCATCACAGTATTCGAGACACACCCCCATTCTATCATGGTTCTTTCTGACCAATGGTATACAAGAATGGTTGCCATGCCCACATTCTATGCTGCCCTGTAGCACCGGGATTACCTCTGTGGTTGACACCACTACCAGTAGTTGAGGAAGGTAGAGGTGGGTGAGTGGTGAGCAAGAGACTTGAGGCCTAGGAAGAGAGGCCTTGCTCAGCCGCACCATGTGTCAGCCCGTGCGCTGGTCCCTTCCTCCCCTTCCCAGCTATGCAGCATTTCAAACCTGGTGTTGCTGGCTCAGACCTGTGGTGCCTCTTGGATTCCTCAGGCAATGGTACAATGGTGCACCACTGGCCGGCTTGTGGCCCTGACCTATTCCTGGCCCCCCTGTCATCTGCTCCAGGCCTGAGTGTCTGCCATGCCTCGGTCATCGCTGCTGGCCTCACCCGGAGCAGCTGCCAACAGCTTCTCCCAGCAGCACATGTGAGTGACCACCCACGCAGGACCACACCCCACAAGCCCATATCCCCCTGTCCTCCCCCCTCCCGATCAGGACCTGCACCTCCCCCATGCTCCACAGTCTGGCCCAGGCCCTGCCACAAATGCCCCAGGAATGGGCGTGGGTGTTGACATGAGGATTCCACCCCCATCCCTAGCCTCAGTGTCCCAGGAAACAGGGAGGTGCAGGGTTGGGTGAGGAGTGGGCGCTACAGAGCCATTGGCCTGGAGCAGTGGGAGCCACACAGCGGCGCATCTGCACCCTTCCTCTGCCTGGTGGGAACCTGGTGGCTTTAGTTCAGAGGTGGGGAGCAGCATGTCCACACTTGCCTTCTGGGTACATTCCCTTTTTTCCGGGGTTGAGGGTGTTGGATGCAGAAGATAGACCCCCTTGCTGTTTGAGCCCTTGTCTTCTATGCTCGGTCACCCTTTGATTTGAAGAGGTTCCCAGAAAAGCCCAGTATGGAGGTGAGTGTGTTGGGGGTCAGAACAGAACGTGAATATCTGGGAGTAACACCCCACCCCCACACATGCACCCCGGCTGTCCCCCCGCACCAGCTGTCAACAGTTCTCACAGGGTGACCACATTTCCCAGCTCTGCCAACTTCTGTTGGTGCTCCTGGTCCATCTGGTCTCCAACAAACTCAGGAGAGGCACTGCTCTGAGTCTGTGTGTGTGTGTGAGAGAGAGAGAGAGAGACAGACAGACAGACAGACAGACAGACAGAAACAGAGACTGAGAGAGACAGAGAGATAGAGAAAGAGAGAGATACAGAGAGAGAGAGAGACAGAAAGAGAGACACAGAGAGAGATAATCATTCTCCTTGTATAGCCTGACTGTACTCAGGTGAGTGATCATTTGACAAATTGCAGGTGCTGCATTGACAAGTCTTCTGTCACCGGTCTCGATGTGTGTGTGTGTGTGTGTGTGTGTGTGTGTGTATGTGTGTGTGTGTGTGTAGATGTGGGTTGCAACAAGGAGACTGGCTACGGTAACTTCTACCTGCTATCTTTTGGGGGGTGCATGGGCTTCACAGCTGAGCTCTGGGGACCTGGAAGGGAGGGACGCATGAAGGGGATTCAGCACTGTTAAAAGAACAAGAGATCTGTGTGCCCTGGAGCTGTGTACTCCCTTGGGCCTGGTTAGTGGCAGTGCAGCTCACATTGGGTGGCTTCTCAGGGGGACAGAGAGCTTGGCCAACATTTAGTAAGGATATGAGCACTGCTAGTATGGAGCACAACAACATAAGTCAGACTCCAGGTCTTCTCATCATGACGTCTGATGGGCGAGGCCAACCCTATTTTAAATCTTGAGCTGTTATCTTCAGATCTAAGGCTCCTGAGTAGCTATTATTATAGACATGAGGTTGTGGCACTGGGCCTCTGATTCTTTTTGGTATATTATGTTTTGACCTCAAGGCCTTAGGCTTGCCAGTCAGGTCTTCTACCATGCGTGCCAAGCTTTTCTGTCTTGGACATTCCCGATATTGAGGCTTAATATATGCTCAGGCTGGGCTGAATTGTACTCCTCCTATCTGTGACAGGCATGCACCACCAGGCCCAGTCCTCTGTAGTTGGGATGGTAGACACGTAGTATCACACTCAGTAATTTATTTAGATGGATTTTTCCAAACTTAGTCCACGGCAGCCAATTCTTGACCACAGGTGAAGTTCTGGGTTGGGCCACGACCATCGGTTTCCTCATGGGACAGTTGTGAGGAAACAAGGGATTAATACAGAGGGATCTCTGGAGCAGGGCCAGGCATAGAGGGAGCAGCAGTCAGATATGGTTCTCAGCAATTCTGTGAGAATATGACAGGAAGATACCCGGAAAGAGCTCAGATGGTGTGTTATTAATGGTGCGACAGGTATAGGATTATGAAACAAAACATGGCTCTCGTTCATTATTAGCCTATCCCCATGAGGAAGGGGTTCCTTCACTTTGTTCAGTTTTGCAGCGGGGGAAATTGAGGAACAGAGAAGCTGGGTAACCTACTCATAACTCCTCTGCCATGCTCCCTAGGACAAGGGGTGCTATTCAGTCCAATTCTTGTGGTGGGAAGTCCAATGCTTATCAGTCGTGGGGCTTGAACTCTGGGCCTGGGCACTGTCCCTGAGCTCCTCAGCTCAAGGCTAGTCCTCTACCACTTGAGTCACAACACCACATATGATTTTCTGGAGGTTCTTTGGAGATAAGAGTCCCATAGATGTTCCTTCCCAGGCTGACTATGAACTATGATCGTCAGATTTAGCCTCCTGTGTAGTTAGGATTATGGACCTGAGCCACCGGCACCTGGCGTAAGTGTAATTCTGACCATCTTTCTTTCACTCACTCTCTTTCTGGAACTGATTGAATGGGTGCTGGAGAGGTAGCCCAGCATCCCCATGTGGCTGGAACCAAGGGGGCCCTCTCATTCTGGAGGTAAACTGTGGTTCAGGAGCTGTCTCGCAGGAGGTAAGCCCCTCTGTGCCCTGGCTAGACTGTGACAGTTATTCGTTGTCCATCTAGCATTATTGGATTCAGTATTGTGTTCAACGTCCTTTCCTCCAAAAATTTCTGGCCAAAATTATGATACATTGTTACAGAATGAAAATGTAAAGCCATCTTAAGAAAGTCTTTTAGGGCTCTGGGAATATGGCTTCATGGTACGGTGATTGCCTAGCATGCACGAAATCCTGTGTTCAATTCCTCAGTACACATAAACAGAAAAAGAAACACTGGAAGTGGTGTTGTGCCTCAAGTAGTAGAGGGTTAACTTGAGCAAAAAAAAAAAAAAAAAGCTGAGGAATAATTCTTTAGCCCTAAGTTTAAGCCCCAGGACTGGCAAAACAACAACAACAACAACAAATATTTAGTTAGTAAATGCAAAATAAAGAACTCATACTTGGAATATATAATTGCTCCATCCATACTGATACCTAAGGATAGTACCTAATTAATGTACTTAACCTATATTTGGATACTGTGTTGAAAAAAAAAAGTTTTGTTCATTAGGTCACAGCAATTAATGCCAGGAATGTGCTTAGATGTCTGGAAATTCAAATATTCCAGGCTTTTGAGTGGTCACTGCTAATCACAATGAGAAGGGTAGTCTAAGTGAGATTTAGAAACCTTTTGGCCAGTCCTGGCACCAAAAAGACAGAGGCTAATTAACAGTTGTGACAGAACAGAAAGAATAACTGCAGATGAAAGGAATTAGTGATAATAAGGTACAGCAAAAACTGTTCTAAGGAACCATTTTTGGTTATTGAAGAACAAGTTATCAACTAGGCTTATTCCACATTGCCTTTAACATTCCAAATCTCTTAGGATAATTCTTAATCTCTGTGTGATAAATATATCACCTTCTAGGGTGTTCTTTCATACCTGATCTCTTTTGCTTTCTAAAAACCTGTCTTTCTTTATTTCTCTATGAAAATTTCCTAATATTAAATATACCTACACAGAAGGAAGAGATGGTAATCTAAGGGTCCCATAGCTCATGAGGCATCAATGTAACAAAATGGAAAAGTAGGACATATTTATTGCTACCTCAATTATTCTGAAAAGCTGCAATGCCACATCATTTGATCTGATTTCCATTCTTTGTATACTTAGTGTCATTAAGTGACTAAATGCAAATATAAGCCAGGTGCTGGTGGATTATGCCTATAATGCTGGCTATTCAGGAGGTTGAGACCAGAGGATTGTGGTTCAAAGCCATCCTGGTCAGGAAAGTCCATGAAACCCTTATCTTCAATTAACCACAAGAAACCTGGAAGTGGTGCTGTAGCTAAAGTAGAGCACTCAACTTGAGTTGAAGAGCTGAGGGACAGTGCCCAGGATCAGAGTTCAAGCCCCAAGACAAAGAAAAAAGTGCAAATACGACTTTAAGTTTCCCCAAAAGGAATGATGAAGTCAATACTAATCTTGCCAAGCAGAGAAAATAATTCTAAAATGATTCAGTGCACCTATATTTACTGAGTTATTTAAGTTATGGTCCTTTGCTGAACATATTTTCTTCTTTTACAAATTGTCAAATATTGGCCTAATAATAAGCTTCATCTAGTATTTCTTGGTTCAAAAGAGAAGTCCATAAAGTTGATGTCACTTAACTTTCTTACTGTCTTAGTTCAAAGCCAAACCAGACAGGAGAGTGTGTCAAATTCTTATCTGTAATTAAAAACCAAAAAAGCCAGAAGTGCAGTTTTGGCTCAAACAGTAGAGTACTAGCTTTGGTGGCAGGTGGGGAGGGACACTGTACAGGGACAGGGTACAGCCTCTGAGTTCAAGCCCCAGAACCAGCACAAACTAAACAAACAAAACAAACAGGTATTTCTTTGGGAGCCTGCTTAAAGGAGTACTGGTCTGAGAAGAGGCTGCTTTTGCTGAACATACTCACTGGATACTGCTTTTTTGGAATCCTTATTGCTATGGAAAACTCCGGACCAGACTAAAGGAATTGATAACTGAGTCCTGCAACAAGAAAATCATCTCAGGAGTGAAACATCCATGCATAAGACACTTTAAAACATCCATGTCTTTGTTTCTTTGCAGCAGAACACTTTAAAAACAAATATTTCCTTTTGTTCTATGCTAGCCTTCAAATGGCATATTGTTTCCTTTTGTAATACTCTCAATCAGAAGTTTACAGACAAGTTTTATATGAGTAAAGAACACACGCCAAAAGTCTTTAGCCCCCTTATTAATTGGGCAGTTGTTTCTTTGTAGATTTGTTGTTGTGGAATTTAATTTTTTAAGTTCCAGGTATATTTTAGATATGAGACACTTGTCCATTGTATGGCTAGTGAAGATCTTCTCCCAATCCGTGGGCTTTCTATTGATGTTGCTGGGTCTCCATTAAGAAAATTTCGGCTTGTGCCAAGGAGACCTATGGTTTCTCCTATTCTATCCTGTAATGTTTTCAGAGTGTCTGCTTTGACTCCGTGATCTTTGATGCATTTGGAGTTGATTCTGGTGAACGGTAATATATAAAGATCTAGCTATAATTTTCTACAAGTAGTTAACCAATTTTGCCAGCACCATTTACTGAGGAGGCTATCTTTCTTCCATTCCATTTTTTTAGCTCCCTTATCAAAAATTAGATGGCTATATGGCTGTAGGTTCATTTCTGGGTTTTCAATTCTATTCCATTGGTCCTGAGGTCTGTTCTTGTGCCAGTACCAAGCTGTTTTGATTACTGAGGCTTTGTAGTAGAGCTTGAAATTTTGTATTGATATGCCTCCAGCACTGTTCTTTCTGTTAAGGGTCATTTTTGCTATTCGAGGTTTTTTATGTTCCATATGAATTTTTGGATTGCCTCTTCTATTTCCTTCAAGAAGGAGGTAGGAATATTGATGGGTATCGCATTGAATTTGTAGATAGCCTTGGGAAATATTGCCATTTTCTCGATGTTGATATTTCCAATCGAGGAGCATGGGAATTTTTGCCACCTTCTAAGTTGTGTTTTAATTTCCTTTTTCAGGGTTTTAAAGTTTTCATCATAAAGACCCTTCACTTCTTTGGTTAAGTTAACCTTGGTATTTTATTTTTTGTGTGTGGGGCAATTACAAATAGAGTTGCTTTCCTAATTTCAGCCACACTATTCTCATTGTTGACATACAGAAAAGCCATTGATTTTTGAGGGTTAATTATATACCCTGCTACTTTGCCAAAAGTTTTGGATCACCTTGAGTAATTTGGGAGTGGAGTCTGTGGGATTCCTTAAATACAAGATCATGTCATCTGAAAAGAGGGAGAGTTTTACTTCTTCTTTCCCTATTTCAATCCCGTTTATGTTTGCATTTTGTCTTATTGGTCTGGCTAGGCATTCTAATAATAGATTGAAGAGCAGTGGGGAGAGTGAACATCCTTGTCTCGTTCCTGATTTTAGAGGAAATGGCTGTGTTTTTTCCACCATTGAGTATAATACTGGCTGTAGATTTCTCATATACAGCCTTTATTGTATTGAGGAAGGTTCCATAGATTCCCAATTTTTCCAGAACATTAATCATAAAGGGGTGTTAGATCTTGTCAATTTTTTTCTGCATCTATTGAGATAACCATGTGGTTCTTATCCTTGCTCATGTTGATGTGATGAATTATGTTAATTGATTTGCATATATTGAACCAGCTTTGCATCCCTGAAATGAACCCTGTTTGATAGTGGTGTATGATTTTTTGGATGAATTGTTGAGGTGGATTGGCCAAAATTTTGTTGAGAAATTTTGTGTCAATGTTCATCAAAGAAATGGGTCTATAGTTCTTCTATGATTAGTGATGCCTGGTTTTGGGATGAGGGTTATTATAGCTTCATAGAATGAATTCGGTAGTCAATTTTCTCTTTCAATTTCATTGAAGAGTTGAAGCATTATTGGTGTGAGTTTTGATTTGAAGGCCTTGTAGAATTCTGCTGTAAAACCATCTGGTCCTTTTCTTAGATGGGAGGCCGCTTATTGCTGTTTCTATTTCAGTGCTTGATATGGGCCTGTTACTATGGCTTAACTCATCTTGGTTTAGTTTCCCCATATTGATATTTGCTATAAAATAGTCCATTTCTGCCAAGTTCTGAAACTTATGAACATAAAGTTTTGAGAAGTATTCCCATATAATGTTCTGAATCTTGGTTGTTTTTGTGGTAATGTTTCCATTCTTATCTCTGAGTTTATTTATTTGGGTGCGTTCTCATCTTTTTCTGATAAGATTTGCTAAGGGTCTGTTTATTTTGTTAATTTTTTCCCAAGAAACAACTCTTTGTTTGTTGATTCTTTCTATGGTCTTTTTGGATTCTATTTAATTTAAATTCTGATTTAATTTAAATTATTTCTTTCCATCTACTAGATTGGGGTTTATCTTGTTGCTCTCTTTCAAGGAGGCTCAGATGTCTCATTAAATTGTTGGTTTCAGATCTCTCCAATTTGTTGATGTAGGAACTCAGACCTATACCTTGCCTCTGAGTATTGCCTTTGCTATGTCGCAGAGGAGCTGGTAATTTGTGTGTACATTTTTGTTGAATACCATGAATACTTGAATTTCATGTCTAATCACTTCCATGACCAACTGGTGGTCCAACAGTGTTGCTCAGCCTCCATGTGTTACAGGACTTTCTTTGGTGGATTTTGGTTTTGAGTTCTAATTTTCTTCCTCTGTGGTTTGAGAGAATGCAAGGTATAATTTCAGTGTTTCTGAATTTGGACAAGTTTGCTTTGTGACCTAAAATGTGGTTTATTTTGGGAAATGTTCCATAAGCTGCTGAGAAAAACGTGTATTCTGATGCTGCCAGTTGAAATATTCGGTAGATGTCTGTTAAATCTAGTTGATCTATACAGTTTTTTAGTTCTGTGGTTTCTCTGTTGAGTTTTTGCTGAGTTGATCTATTTTGTGGGGAGAGTGGTGTGTTAAAGTCCCCAACAATTAATGTCTTTGGATCTATGTGGGATTTGAGGGAAAGTAGTTTTTCTTGGATAAATTTGGGTGCTCCGTTGTTTGGAAAATAGATATTTAGAATTGTAATATCCTCCTGAAGGTGGGATCCTTAATTAGTATATAGTGAGCTTCCTTATCTCTTCTCATTGATTTTAATTTGAAGTCTATTTTATCTGATATGAGTATTACAACACCTGCCTTTTTTATGGTGGCAGTTTGCTTGGTAGATTTTGTTCTAGCTTTTCACATTCAACATGTGTTTGTTTTTATGGGCAAGATGTGACTCCTGAAGGCAGCAGATAGAAGGATCTTGCTTTTTAATCCAACTAGGCAGTCTATGTTGCTTAATTGGAGAGTTAATTACGTTAATGTTGAGAGATAGGACTGAGAGGGATTTGGGAGTTCCTGCCATTTTATCCAACTTCTTGGGATTGTGGCAACTGGGTTCTTCCTATGGTTCTTAGATTCTCAGTTTGGGTGCAGTTTCTTGGCCTTTATTTTCTTCTTGTTGGTTTTCTATGTGTAGGATACCTTTAAGTATCTTTTGTAGGACTGGCTTGGGAGAGATATATTGTTTCAATTTTTCTTTGCTATGGAAGGTTTTTATTTGACCTTCAGTTATGAAGTAGAGTTTAGCTGGGTAGAGGATTCTTGGTTGATAGTTGTTTCTCTTTACGGCATGGCATACACCATCCCAAACTCTTCTTGCTTTAGTTGTCTCTGCTGAGACAATTGGTTTCCCTTTATTGGTGATTGATCTTTTCTCCTTGACAGCTTTAAGGATCTTTTCCTTGGTCTGAATTGATCCTTTGCAGATTATACTGTGTTGGTGAGATGTCCTGTTCCGGTCTGGTCTAGTTGGAGTTCCAAAGACTTCTTGTATCTGAATAGGCCTACCTTTTTGCATGTTTGGGAAGTTCTTTGCTAATATTCTGTTAATCAAATTTCCTAGTCCATTAACTTCTCTCTCTAGGTGTTCCTCTATACCCATTATCCTCAGATTAGGCCTTCTGATTATGCCTTCCAAATGTTGAATAGATCTGTCATATTTCTTGGGTTTGTCTTGGAGGGTTGTATGTTCTTTCTCTATAATACCTGGGCTGTGTTCAATCCCTGAGATTTGATCTTCTGCATGGTCTAACCTATTGTCAAGACTTTCTATTTTGTTTTTTATTTCTTTTCCTCCTTATTGGTCGGTTTTGATGGCTTCAAATTCTGTGTTGGAGCTTTTTTTAGATCTTCTATGAACTTCTTTACTTCCTTAATTTGGTGTTTAGTGTATATTCTCAAATCACATAGTTGATTGGTTATACTTTCCTTGGACTTCCATTCCTTCTGTTGGGCTCCATTCAGCATTCCTTTTGTGGTCTCCCTGACTTCTTTCAGCTGTCTGTTTATGGATTCCATGAATGCCTCTATGGATCTTAGTCTATTCTCATCCCGATCTCTCAGTTCCTATATTTCTCTTTGATTAGATTCCTCACATTCACGCAATTCTTGTAGTTCTCTTTGAGTGTTCTCAGCCTGCTTATGCCATTCCTGACTTTCTCTTCATCTGTTCTCAGCCAGCTCACATAATTCATATCTCTTTGACTGATCTCAACCTTCTCACGCAATTCCTGTCTATCTCTTTGATCTCAACCTGCTCAGGCAATTCCTATTTTTCTCTTTAAGTGTTCTCAATCTTCTCACAAAATTCCTGTATCAATCTTTGAGTAGCTTCCTCACGCTCATGACCTTCATGTCTTGATCTTTTTTGCCTTCTCTCTATCCTTGTCATGCTCACACTGAGACCTTTGCATGTTTTCACTGTATTCATTTACCCTGTTTACCTGAAGTGTTTGTAGACCTTTTTGGGAACTCACCTCTGGATTATTTATTATCTGATTGTCATGAGTCCCCTGATTGTCATGAGTGGGAGTTGACATCCCCAGACTTGCCATTTTTCTTGTGTTTTTCCGGTTTGTTCTGCCCATTTGGCATGAGAGTAACACCAGTTTTGTGCTACAACACTATTGTAAGGTAAGCATCAACCAAAATCTGTAGTTGCACAGGCAAAATTCTGCAGCTACAATCTAGTTCAAGAGATACAATATATTCAACATCAAACAACTATGTCTTAATTGCCTAAGAACAGCAAAGAAGAATTTTGCAACCAGAAATGATTAGGCTTAGTGAGAATGTGGGGGAAAAAGGATTAGAGGGATGTGAGAAGGTGAGGGAGAGTGGACTTAACCAAGTCCTGATCTCAAAGATGGAAATGGATTGGACAAAATGATAGCAGAGAGAGAAAAAAAGAAAAAGAAAAGAAAGAATAAAGAATAAAAGAAGAAAAAGAAAAAAGAGACAAGAAAAAATGGAAAACCCAAAATTTAAAATTAAAAAGTGAAACCCTTAAAAACTGCAAGTTTGAAGAAATAGTATTCACAGAAGAATGGGGATGGGATAAGAGAAGGGGAGGGATAGAAAGGAGACATGAAAAACTAGAAAAATAAAAATGTTTTAAAATATTATATGGGTATAAAGAGGTAATACTGCTATTAAGTATTTTAAGTCTAAGATTATGAATTGAGTAATAAATTTCTGCATTAAGTGTGTACACGTTGGGTGATAAGATCTAATAATTGACGGCATGTATATCTGAGGATGAGCAGAACAGCAATTAAGCCATGCAGAAAAGAATGAAAGAGAAGTGAAAAGAAAGAAAAGAAAGGAAGAAAGAAAAAGTATCAAAAGATCAGTAGAGATAAACACACACACACACACACACACACACACACACACATATACAACTAAAATAAAAATTATATGAGGATAAAAGAAAAAATAATAGATAACAAAATTTAAAAACAATTAAAAATTAAAAAAAATTAAAAATAAGGTACAAAAAAATTTGTTTTATTTTTAGGGGCGGGGGATGGGAAGATTCTGTATCTCCCTTGTGTTAGTAAACAGTCTCTAGGTGGAGTCTCTGGTCTGCCTGTGGTATTTAGTTTTTCTGTGGCTTGATTGGTAACTTAGGTTAGTTTGGGCAAGCTGAAAAATGTTCTGCTTTACCCAGGATTTTGTGATCCTCCTCCCAGGCTAGTTCAGTGGGAGGGAGATATGTTTTGAGTATTGCAAAAGCTGGAGATGGCTGTTTATTCTAGTTTGGAGATGCTGTGCTGAGGCTAAGTTCTGGGTAGAATTGAGGCCTTTCAGCAAACAGTAGCTTTTCCCTGAGGGGCTAACTTGAGACACTCACAGAGCCCAGCCTGGAGCCATTCTCAGGGTTTATATTTACAGAATTTCAATTGATTGTCTAGGCTGCTGTAGGGAGGGGCAGCCTCTGGCTCTGTTTACCCAGTGAAGAAAGCCACTCCTGATGGTAAATTTTCCTCTGCCTGGGGTGGGTGACTTTTTCCTGGGTGGAGTTGAGCCTGGCAAGTCTGGGCAGGTTCCGGTGACCTGCTAAATGACTCTTTTGTTTTATCCCAAAGCCTGAGTTGGCGCTAGCAGCTCATCCAGGCCTTTGCCAGAATCAAAGAGGGAGATCTCTGGTAGTGGGGTGGGGAATGGGTGGCTTTCCCTCCTGTGCTCTCTGAGAAGGAGTGAGGATGTCAGGCTTCTACTCATACTGCCAGAGTGTTGGTTCCTGGGTCGTCTCTGGTCTGCGATCTGCAGCGTGAAGATATCTGCTCCTTCTCAGTTCTTGCTGGTGTTGAGTAGAATCCGCTTGCGTACTGCCTCTGGCACCTCTGTCCCAGACTCTCTGTGTTGCAGGTATGGCGGCTACGACCAATGCCACAGCAGCCGCTGTGCTCAGATCTTTCTCCTTGCCTGGATTTTCCCCCTTTAGCCAAACTCTCTGTACTGTGATGGCACAATTGGTGTAATTCTCTGGCCTAGGACTGTTCACTGGAACACTAAAATTTCTTTCTATGTGAGAGCTAGTTTAGACTCCAGCTTCACCACGCCATCTTAGTGCTTCACATTCTTACATATGTTTTAACATCGATGCATCCAATGACAAAGACACATTGCTTAAGTCACCCTTTTGATGACTGAAAAGAAACCATGCTGCAATCTCATTCTATGGAAAATTTGTGCTTTTAAATTCTTTTAGATTAAAAATTGATGTGGGAGAATGAACATTCTGCATACAATTTTATATTTTCCTAATTATTTTAATATACTTTCCAATATTGTATAAGGTTAAAACATTACTACTTATTTAGTTTTAGGATTTCTAAAATGGCCAGAGTAAAAGTTCTATTTATTCACAATTTTAAGACAATAGAGTGTCCATTATGAACAAGTGAGAAATTTTACACTTTTTATTTGTCTTCCTTAAAGGTTGTGCTGGGGAATCAAGTCCAGTGCTTCATGTGTCTTAGTCTACTGCATGCCTCTGAGCCTGATGTGACCTGTGGTTTTATTTTAACTCAATTGGAATAAAGAAAAATTTCACTAGGAAGGTATTTACTTGGTTACTTTCTCCAATATCTCTCGCATACATAAAGTAATATAATTCTACACTGACAGAAAATGGTGTTCCTCTTAGCAGTAACTGTTTATTTTTTGTATCCCCACTCTTCATTAAGTCTTGCCCCTTTCCTATTCTCCCGTCCCATAAAACTTGACTATATCCACTGGAAACCCTCTTCCAGTCAGCCTCCTTCTAAAAAAGTCCAAATTTAACTAACCTGGTAGTTAAATTTGGTAGTCCCGGTATAAATTTTCAAATCCTGACTGCCATCAGACTCCTTCCTAAAAGCCCTCTTTTGCTACAGGGAAAGCCTTCTTCCGCTCCACCCCTTCCTGGAATCCCTGCTCTGCACCACCAGAAACCAGGCCACATCCATATCTACTCCCTCTATGTCCTGCTTTGATGCACCAAGAACCCGCCCCTAAATCGGGCTCCTCCCTTGAATCCTCCCTTCATCCACCAGATACCCCGCCCATAACTACTCTAGTCCCTCATAGTCCCATTGCTCCCATATTCTAGTACCTCCAAGCTCCCACTTCCCTTTCATACCCCACCCCCAACCACACTGCTCCCTCATGCCCCTACTGGTTTCATCAGAAACTCCACCCATAACTAGCCTACTTTTAAGTGGGCTAATCTCTCAAACTCAGCCCTGAACCTACCTCTTCCCACAAAGCCCATCATGCTACACAAAAAAAACCTCCACCTTCGTTTACCTGCCCTTGAAGATCCACCTAGCGTGGCCAGAAGCTTCTTACACAGCCCATCTCCTGCCTGTAAAGCCAGCCCTGCTCCACCACAAGCCCCTCCACCTTCCAAATCTACTCTCTCAATGCCCTACATTGCTCCCCAGATAAACCCACCCTCCTATTGGATAGTCCCTCGGATCCACACCCTACTCCACCAGATACCCTGTCCATAATTACCCTACAACTTTCTCAAAGCCCCTCCTCCAATTAGCCCCATGGCTCTAAGACCTGATCTGCTCCAGAAAACCACCACCACACTATCCCATCTCTTGACACCCACATTGCTCTACTGGAAACCACTGCACCAGTTAGCCTCACTCTGGAAGCCTCACCAGTCTCAACTGTAAATCCCTGTCCCTCCAAAGTCCCTTTTTGAAGGTTGCCTTGCCTTACTGGAAACCCTGTCCAAACTCCTTGTCCTGCCTTGCAATACTGAAACCTTTACCCAACATTACTCTTCTTTTCGAAGTGGTGACTGGTTACACCAGAAACCCGTTCTAACTAATCTAGTGCCCTGGATCCTATCAGTGCTCTCACAAAGCCCTGTTCCTGAAAAACTCCTCCATACATCGCCACTGCATCTTGATCTGCCAGAAACCCCACTTCCACCTTAACACACTTCCACAAGGCCTGCCATTCCCCACCAGAAACCCTGCCCCTTATTAGCCCACTTCTTCCTAGCACCTCCCTGCACTGTCAAGGCCAGACCCCGAAAAGCCTCTCCCTCATAGCTCCGCATTCCTGCACCAGAAACCCCACCTTCTGTCAGCCTCTTGCCTCCATTTCTCGCCCTGCCTTGTGGGAAATCCCACCCTACATATCCCACAAGGGCTCACAGTGCTCCACCAGAACCCCTCCTCTAAATAATCTCTTCTTCTCAAAGCTCTGCCCCAAACAGCCTCCTCTCCAGTGACCCCACCTTCTTACACTGAAAACCCATCCACCTGCCAGTCTCCATCCTAAAGTCCCAGCTACTCCACAAGAGACACAGCCCCTAATAAGTCTAGTCCTTCCAGTCGCCTCCCTGCTGTCTCAAAGCACTACACAGACTGGCCTTCACCCACAAAGCCCTTCCCTGCTCCACCACAGAGGATGTGCCACAACCAACTCCTCCATTGTACGAGACAGTGCTCCACCAGAAACCCCACACCACCTCATCCATGAAGGTCCCACCTAGTAACTTTTAGTACAAATATGATTTTATACTAGTCATAGAATTCATACTAATCAATATGATAAGAAAGCAACATTAAATAAAGACAACAAAAATTAGATAGCTATTAGATGCCTTAGTCTAGTTTGGGGTTCTGTTACCAGGCAGATACACATTGTGCAAAAATCTGTGAAGATGATTCCTCTAACTGGAAAGTATTCTTTGAAGTATCAGTAAGGTTTCATGGGTGATCATTTTATATCTACAAAATTCGTGAACATTAGTGCTCATTAACTTCAAAAATATTAGTTATTATAAATCCTCTGGTTTTGTTGAGGAAAGAGTATTAGTGTGTAAAATGATGACTTTCAAATCATCTCTCTAATGAATAATTTCGGAGTTGCTTACCTTACTATGTACCAGAGTTTTTAGTAACAGAAATTGTCTATCAGAATCAACTTTGATTTTCTTCCTTCCACTAAAGTGCCCTTTGGAAAAGATTGAAGTGTGATTACACAGGTAAAATGTCAGAGATAAAAACATGTTTGAGATTATAACAAAATTATGATGAAGATCCCACTCAATGTGCTTTAAATTTTCTAACAAAAGGAACTTAAGCATATTTAACTGCAGACTTTGTGAAGACTAGAAGACAAAAATACAAGAAATGTTCTGTTATACCATGGTTCTGAAAACAAAACAAAACCAAGGAAAGACAACATAATGAGACAGAAGGGAATGAGGACATGTACCAGTGATATAGAATGTAAAACATACACTGAATCAGGTAAAAATAATTTTGGTCATGATGCCTGGTCGTTCAATATATTTCATTGTAAATATTGTTCTTTGTTAACCTGTGACTTAATATAGGTCTCAGCAGGTATCTGCCCAATAATTGTGTAATTAGTCAATTTCATCATTGCAAGATCGTCAGGATGGTAAACTCCCACACACCTTAACATAACTGCAACAGCACTAGACATACACTCCTATTGGTCCAACAGAGTAAGCCAGACCTGTAGTTTACCAAAGCTTTGTTTTGTGGTATGCTATAGTTTATTCAGGCTTGATGAAAAATGTCTCTGCCTAGAATTATATGATGGTATTTATAGCTAAAATAATTTAGGGTCATTATTAACATCTAACACATGCTGTTTTTTTTTACTTATACCTCTCCTTTTCCCTTTCTTTTTTCCTCCCTTCTTTCTTTTCTTTCTCTCTTTTTTTTGGGGGGGGGGAGTCTGGTCTTGGGGCCTGAACTCTGGGCCTGGGTGCTGTCCCTCAGCTCTTCAACTAAAGGCTAGTGCTCTACCACTTGAGCCACAGTGCCACTTCCGGCTTTTTTTTTGTTTATGTGGTGCTGAGGAATCAAACCCAGGGCCCCATGCATGCAACGCAAAAACTCTACTACTGAACCACCTTCCCAGCCCCTTTTAATATCTATTTTCTTCCTTGTTTGCTTTCTTTCTTTCTCTTTCTTTCTTCCTTCCTTCAATTCTTTCTTTCTCTGTCTCTTTCTCTCTCTTCCTATCTTTCTCTCTATCTTTCTTTCTTACTTTCTTTCCTCTTTTAGGAAATGTATGAATTTAGATATTTTGTTTGTTGAACAAGTATTCTACCTTTAGAACATCCTTTTTCAATTTAGTTACTTTGCTCATAGGTTATCAATTTTGCTGAGGGCTGAACAGAGGCTAAGTTCCTCATTTCTGTCTGCCAAGTAGCTGGGATCACAAATGCATTCCAACATGCCAAGCTTTAGGATGATATGAGACTCTTATTACTTTCCTTGCACATTGGTTCTGAACTGTGATCTTCTCAAATTTTATCTCTTCAATTAGTGATTTGCATTCCAGTAGCCTGCACTCGGTATAGAGTGTCTAAATGAATTATTGACGGCAATTTCACATTAATCTCTTTTTCTTTGCCAGTCCAGGGACTGTTATAGTTTTATTTCTACACATTTTTTGTGTATATGTGCACATTAGCTTAAAAATGTTACATTTTGCCCCTTTGTTTCTTTTTTCTTCTTCTTGGTCATGGGGCTTGAATTCTGGGTCTGGGCATTTTCCCAGGGCTCTTCAGATTAAGGCTAGCACTTTACTACTTGTGCTACAGTGACACTTCCGGTTTTCTGGTGGTTCACTGAAGGTAAGTTAACTGAAGGTAAGATTGTCAAAGATTTCCTCCAGGACTAGCTTTGAACCACCATCCTCAGACCTTAACTCCTGAGTAGCTAGGATTAGAGGCATGAGCCACTGGCACACAGCTAAATTGTGACTTATTTTAAGTTCTATGATTTAGTTGAGGGAGTAGCATGAGTGTGTAAAAAGTTAACTTTCAAGTCATCTCTTTAAATAAATTCAGAGTTTCATTTTCATAATATTTATTGCAGTGATTAATGACAGAAGTTCCCAAAGTAACAGAATGATCTTTCATATTCTCTTTCCCATAGGTACTATTAGAAGAGAATGAGTGAGATCTAAATCTAAGACATTATGTACTTGAAAGTATAAAAAAATATTTTGATGATACATAAAGAGCCAGATAAGAAAATGTGCTTTTCATTTCCTAAAGAAAGGAATGTCATACAAATATATTTATTGGCAGGCTTTTTCATCTGAAAAACAAAGAAAAAACAATATCTTAAAAAAGTTGAAAAGGATCAGCAACCATGTAAGTGTGATATAGCATTGGAGACTTTAACACATGAATTGGTTCAGGGTAATAATTCTTTGGGAAAAGTACCTGTTCACTAAATTTATTCATTGTAATTTTTTATTTTTTATATATTATGTTACTTAATATATATATATGTGTGTGTGTGTGTGTGTGTGTGTGTGTGTGTGTGTGTGTGTGTGTGTGTGTGTGTGTGTGTATCTGTCTGGTGAACTGTATGGTTAGGTAATTTCATCATGTCAAGTTCATCAAAAGGATGCACTTCCATAAGCCTTAACAAACTTGCAACAGCACTGCACATGCATACTTATGTGTTCATCATTGTAAGCTAGACCTGTGTTTTACCAAAGCTTTATATATAGTATGTTATTTTTTCATTTATGCTTGACACAAAATGTGTTTACCCCTAGAAATAGATGATGGCATTTATAATGACAATAATTTAGTGTAAATCTTTACATTGAACACATGCTCAGTATGAGTTGTTCTTTCTTTCCTTTTCTTATTTTATCTTTAGGAAGTTGATTTGAGTTTTGATGTGTTTGCCAGACAGGTATTCCACCACTGGAGTCACTCCACCAATCCTTTCTTGTTTAAGTTACTTTAATCATAGAGTAACAATTTTTGCACCCACCCCAAAAAACAGTAAACATGATTGCATTCTAATATCCCTACCTAGTAGGTTGATATGGGAGACACTTTCCTTCCTAGACTGAATCAGAACTGTGATCCTCTCAAATTCTACCATTTTAGTTAATGGTGTGAACTCCAGTTCTGCCTACCTCTAGAAGATATGACAGAAATAAATGATTACAGGTAATTCGAGTTAATCATTGTTTAATATAGGTGATTTGATATTAAAATGTAGGGTAAGTTTGAAAGTAAGAAAAAAGAAAGAAGAAAGAAAGAAACAAAGAAAGAAAGAAAGAAACAAAGAAAGAAAGGAAGAAAGGAAGGAAGGAAGAAAGAAAGGAAGGAAGGAAGGAAGGAAGACTGAAAGGAAGGAAGGAAGGAAGGAAGAGAAAGAAAATGATTGAAAATGAATTTTTTGGAGTCAGGAATCACGTGGCAGAGGTACTTCCTGTATTTTGTATTAGGTCTGCCCCAGGCCATGCAGACCCTTTGCAGACACCTTCCCACTTCTTGACTAAGTTTTCACCCTTTAAGTGTTACCTATGTATTTGGCACACCTGGAGGCAGCCACAGTCCCCTCCTGCTAAGTCCCAACCTGGTCAGCCTCTGGTCACACTTTCCATCTAACCAGAAGTGAGTCCCAGGCCTTAAAGTCACATGTAGATCCAGTGTGGCCATAATTTTCCCCCACCTGGCCACACCTCATCTGGTACTTCACCTGGATACGTCCTCGCCCGAGGTTAAGTCGCCCCATTTTTTGTACATGTCTTTCTACCATGTATGTCATGAGCAGCAGTTCAGTAAATAAACTAGTTTACCTGACTGAATACAGTGTGTTGTTCTCTTCATTGACTACCCATGAAACTCACGTAATTAATATGCTTTACACTTAAGAGTTTCTAGCTATGAATCCATGGATATTTTTGTGACACATGTAAATTCAGTATCTACAAAACATATGTACTGACTCATCATTTAACAATATAATTCTGCCTGGAATCTTTTTGAGGGAAGAGGTCCAGTCATGGGGCCTGAACTCTGGGACTGTCCCTCAGCTCTTCAGCTCAAGGTGAGTGCTCTACCACTTGAGCCACAGAGCCACTCCTGTTTTTTTTTTTCATTTTCCTGATGTAGTGCTGAGGAATCGAACCCACTGCATCATGCATGCAAGGAAAGCACTCTACCACTGAGGCACCTACCCAGCCCCTGCCTGGAATATTTAATAGCAGTTTAATTAACCATAAACTCTATTTTATTTGCTTTACTTTGTTTTGTTTTGTTTTGTTTTTGTTTAAAGTAATAAAAGAGTTGGTGGGACAATCTGAAAGGATCTCTGGCTTCATATTTTCACATCACTCTGGGCTACAATCTGTGTGCTACCAGCTCAGATGGTGGGAATTTGAAATTTTGGAAAGAAAATGAACATCATAAGGACCCATGGCTTCGAGATTTCTCAGATTCTTTTTATAAATGTAATTGTTACTAAGGTATATACAGTGAGGTTACTATTTCACAAGAAATTCAGACATTTAGATGTTTATTTATATTTTTGTCAGTTGTGGGCTTGAATTCAGGGCCTGGGAACTGTCCTTGAGACTCTGTGCTCAAGTTAAGTAGCATTCTACCAATTGAGCCACAGTGCCACTTCTGGATTTTGAGCTGTTAAATGGAGATAAGAGTCGTAGGGGGACTTTTCTTCCTGGGCTGGCTTTGAACTGCAATCCTCAGATCTCAGCCTCATGAGTAGCTGGGAATACAGGCTTGAGCAACTGGCACCTGCCTTGAAATTATCTTTTTGTGTGTGTGTAAAAATACCGTAGAGTAGGGTTACAATTATATGGGCAAGGTAAAGAGCACATTTCTTACCAAGAATTGTTGCCCACTCCTTTGTTTCCCCTTCCCATCCCTTCTTATCTCCCTGCCACACCCCTCCCCTAACCCCCATTCCCCATTCCCCACCACCCACCCCCGGGCAAAGTCGTAAAGTTCATTTTCTGACATAAAGTCTTGTATATCTCATTGTTGCAGTGGGTCCACCTGTATCCCTAATTAAAAAAATTGTTTTTTCCCTTCCCTTCCACAAATTATACCAACATCAAATAAAGTGAAAGCAGGGGTTATACCGTGGGAGATGGACATACAATGCAACAAATAAATCATCTTATAAATATGTTAGTAACAATCTCATGAAAGAAAAATAAAACATTTGAATCTTTATCTTCCGGTTCACTTCAACTAATATCAACTTATTTGATTTTTCGGCTTGTCTCAGACACATACTAGTTATTGCAAATAAGGGAAAACATAGGACCTGTTTCTTTGCGCCTGGACGACTTCACTCAATATAATTTTTTCCAAGGCTTTCCGTTTCCTAATAAATGGGGCGAAGTCATTCCTTCTGATGGAGGCAAAGAATTGCATTTTGTATATAGACCACAATTTCTTGATCCATTCATCTACTGAGGGGTATCTGGGTTGGTTCAATATCTTAGCTATGGTAAATAATGCTGCAATAAACATAATTGTGCTGGTAACTTTAGTATGGTCTTGTTTGTGATCATTTGAGTAAATGCCCAAAAGTGGGATTCCTGTGTGATAGGGGAAATGTATGTGGAGTCATTTGAGGAACTTCCATATTACTTTCCAAAGTTTTTCTTGGGGGAGTGTCCGCTGGTGGGGCTTGAACTCTGGACCTGGGCACTGTCCCTCAGCTCTTCAGCTCAAGGCTAGCACTCTACCACTTGAGCCACAGCGCCACTTCCGGCTTTTTTCTTTTTGTTAATGTGGTGCTGAGGAATCGAACCCAAGTCTCAGGCATGAAAGGCAAGTGCTCTACCACTGAGCCACCTTCTCAGCCCCTCCAAAGATTTTAAACAAGTTTACACTCCCACCAACAAGCAGTAAGGTTCTCTTTTTGCCACATCCTCTCCAGCATCTATTGTTCTCATAGTTCTTGATTATAGACATTCTAAATGGGGTGAGGTGGTATCTCAATGTTGTTTGGACTTGCATTTCTTTTATGGCTAAGGAGGTTGAGCATTTCTTCATGTGTCTATTGGTCATCCTTCTTTCCTCTTCAGAGAAGTTTCTCTTTAAGTCTTAGGCTACTTATTACTTGGGCAGTTGTTTCTTTGAGGATTTGTTTTTGGGGTATTTAATTTTTTGGGTTCCAAGTATATTTTAGATATGAGACACTTGTCCATTGTATGGCTAGTGAAGATCTTCTCCCAGTACGTTGGCTTTCTATTGAACTTGGTAGCTATGTCCTTTGCCATGCAGAAGCTCTGCAATTTCATGCAATCCTATTTGTCCAACCTTTCTTTGATTTGTTGTGTTTCTGTGTCTCTTTTACGAAAATATTGGCCTGTGCCAAGGTGACCTAGGGTTTCTCTTATTCACGGACTGCACTCACAAATTATTCATGCTGATTCAAAACTTTGGCAAAGTGGCAGGGTATAAAATTAACCCAAAAAGTCAATGGCTTTTCTCTTTGCCAACAATGAGAAAAGCGTGGCTGAAATCAGGAAAGCAACTCCATTTGTAATAGCCCCACAAAAAATAAAATACCTAGGAATTAACCAAAGAAGTGAAGGACTTCTATGATGAAAAGTTTGAAAACGTGAAAAAGGAAATCAAAACAGAACTTAGAAAGTTGAAAAACCTCCTATTCTCTAAGATTTGAAGGATCAATATCGTGAAAATGGCAATACTTCCCAAGGCTATCTACAAATTCAATGTGATACCCATCAATATTCCAATCTCATTCCAATCTCATTCTTCAAGGAAAGAGAAGAGGCAATCCAAAAATTCATATGGAGCAATAAAAGACCCCAAATCGCAAAAATGATCCTTAACAGAAAGAACAGTGCTGAAGGAATATCAATACCAAATTTCAAACTCTACTAAAAAGCCATAGTAATCAAAAGCGCTTGGTATTGGCACAAGAATAGACCCCAGGACCAATGGAATAGAATTGAAATCCCACAAATGAACCTACAGGCATATAGCCACCTAATCTTCGATAAGAGAGCAAAAATAAATAGAATGGAAGACAGCCTTTTCAGTTAATTGTGGTGGCAAAATAGGTTAATCACTTGTAGAAAATTAAGCTAGATCCTTATATATCACCGGGCACCACAATCAAATACAAATCGATCAAAGACCTCGAAGTCAAAACAGACACTCAAATAGTCATTTGTACTATGATAAACTGCTTAGTGCCTCAGGCTCACCAATATAGTCCTAGCTATAGTTAGGATTATAGGTATGAGAAACAAACACTAGGTGTGTGTTGTTCATGATGGTTCGTATTGGCTTGTTTTAATATTGTTTGTTTCTTGTACTACAAAGCTCTTATTTTTATTTTCACCTAGGTGGGGGAGATATGTGCTAGCCAGTGTTGAACATTCTTTCGTTGAGATGGAGCCATGTGGAAGTTCTTGTCTAGAATGGCGTGGAATAGAAATCCTCCTGCTCTCAGCTCCCCATGGACCTGGGATGATAGACGTATTCCATCACGCAGAGCCAGGGGTTGGGGAGAATTGCAGGTAAAACTACACTGGTCTTGAAATGATGTCCCAAACTGGTAGCTTTACAGGCTTGTACCTCCAAAATATTGTTGTATTCCGTTTCACTTTGAAGTAGTGCTTGTATATACTTAGAGATACAATGATAATACACTACATGTTTAATATATAGAATAGTAAACATAATTAGCATGTTGATCTCCTAAAACATTGAAGCTAAAATATTTTGGTAACCTCCTGACTCTGCTAGTTATTTTTTGGAATATACAATACACATGAATACATTGATAATGTGCCCTAGAAGATTGGAAGTTGATAGAGATAGACAAGTTAGAATATGTGTAATATATATATATATATATATATATATATATATATATATATTGCTGCTCTGAGGAACATTATCATATTCACCATGACAATACCACCATATATTCACCATGGCAATATTCCTACAGTGTAGAATTTTCCATTTCATAACCTGCCATCTTTTTTCCTTTTTACATTCTCCTTATAAGTATGAATATTTTCCTGCTTCTTATAATGTTTTGAAATTATTAAGAGGGAACTTAAAAATTTGTAGGGTCTATTGAAATTATCTCATTTTGTTTGGTTTTGTGATGTTAAGTCATTAAGACCAAGTTTTCCTCAAATTTATGCTAGCAGACTATATCACTAAATTGTATTCTAATTAATTCTTATTATTGTATTTTGATATAGGGTTTTACTGTTGCTGTTTTATGATATAGAGTGTTGTGAAGGTGGACTAAAACTTGCAACCCCACTGTCTCCAGTAACAATGCTTTATCACCAGGTTCTGGAGGCTCATATTTATAACTAGCTAATCAGGAGGTTGAGACCTGAGATTTAGTTCAGATAGCCTGAGCAGGAAATATTATGAGTTTCTCCTCTCCAGTTCACTGCAGGAAAGCTGGCAGTGGAACTGTGGCACAACTGTTAGAGCACTACTGTCAAGGGCTGAGATCTGAGGATCACGGTTCAAAGCCAGCCCAGGCAAGAAAGCCCATGAGACTCTTATCTCCAATAAACCACTAGAAAACCGGAAGTGGTACTGTGACAGTAGAACACTCACCTTGAGCTGAAGGGCGGAGGGATAGCAACCAAGCCCTGAGTTTAAGCCTCATGAAAATCAAACCCAGGGCTGATGAGAACACCTGGCAGAGTATTGGAATAATTGCTATCTTTCTGAGACTGTTTCACTGGGGTCTTATCAAATGAACTTGGCTTGAGACAAAGAAGTGCACTCCCCGGCTAATTCCTTAGTACTGGGCTGCCAGAATATTTCATTTACCTCATAAGTGAGTGGAGGCTTAGCAATTTGCTTGCTGAGAAACTAGTTTTAAAGGAATGAGCCAGTGGCACCCAATGTCCACCCTCACCTAGGAAATCACTATCTTGGAGGCTTTTGAAGGAATATAGACAGAAGAAAGGATGCAACTTGAACTTGAATTTGGGGCCTGAGTGTTGTCTGATTTGTAGCACTCTACCAATTGAGCCCAAGGTCTAGTTCTGGCATTTGGCTGGTTAATTGAAGATAAGTGTCTTTAGAATTTTACAAACTAGAGAGGGTTCAAACTGTGATCCTCAGATCTCACCCCCTGATTAGTAGGATTAAAGGCATGAGCCATTGTGTATTTATTGGGACAGATGCACAGAATTTCTATGAAATTGTATAGACATAACTCTACTTTTTGTCTGTCATGTTTACTTTACCATGTGTGACATAACCAATCCCATTTGTGTCTTGTTAGTTCATAAAAGGAGAAGCATAGAGTTAACTTGAGAAAAGGAGAAGCATAGAGTTAACTTCCTACACTCTTCCCATTAGTAAAGACCCTTCTACCATAACTGGGAGGAAGATGAACAATTGAAAAATAAGTGGATGTTGGCACAAAGAGAAGTTTGTGTCCTTGAAAACTTGGTATTTTCAGGTTTCTGAATCAAAGTCAACTTTCTTCTTCGCACACCAGTTGTGATTTTCACCAGGGAGCTGAGGCTTGGCACTACAGTGAATAGCAGATTACACAGTTATGGATGTGCTTGTGGTTTTGGATTCTCATGGATGACAGTGAGGGCTGTGTATAGCAAATCCGATCCAGTGTGGAAACAACTTTTTCTTCCTATTACAGGGAGAATTTTAAGGGATTATATTTGAGACATTTCTAGAAGTGGGTTGTGAGGAGCATGCTGCTTGCAGGAGTCTTTTCCCACTTACCAACATGCAAGTCCTGCCAGACAGAGGCTATAGTACAAGACTCAAAATGGGGAGTGTGTGCTCTCATTTTCTTTGTCACCAATCTGCACACAGCATATTTTGTTCCATCCTCCCTACGTGGATTGACTTCTACTCTGATCATTTCTATGAGCCCAAGAACCATGACATCCAAAAAAACTTACACAGTATGTCAAGCTCAACATGCCCTCTTCAGACCTGCTCTTCTACTTATGTATTCTTCTGGACGAGCTTGAGGAATCCATGACTCATGAGACCAAGGAAAAGAGGAAAAAGTCCTTGTTTAGATGCCTCATGAGTAGGGATGGAACCTGTGTCTCTAGGGATGGGCCTGATTGGCCAAGAGCCCTTAGTACTCCCCAGCTTGGCAAAATGTCCTTTTATGGATATTCTAGGCCAGATAATATCTGTTCTCCTTTTGAAAGGACTTGGAAGTAGCCACTCATTAGAAACACCGTGCCTTCTCATCAGTTTTCAGTCCGAACTCAAATCCTACAGCTTCCCGCATTCGGGTCTAATGGAAGTTTAGTCACACCTTCACTTCTACGGTCTACTCTAAGACTCCTGTACCTCTTTCCATTCTCAGGTTTGCATCACCATAGAGCAGCTCCTGTAGAACTCCAGATAAAGAAAACATCAGTGATGTCGTCTATGGTGACTGATGGAGATCAGAATCCATCACTGATCTCCAGAAAGCATGTGAACGTAGAGGGTTTTTTTTTTTCAATTTGTAGAAAGGCCCAATTAGATTTTGAGTCCTGTGGGCATCCCACTGGTTCTGAACCCCACATGGGATGCAGGTGTACCTGCACATACCACCAAGGAAGAAGACGATCCAGAATGTCTCCCACTGATGTTCACAATCCAGCTAGATCAGCTCCAAACCGATAATAATAATAATAAAAATCATGTCATAATGTTCAGGGTAAATGTGTGCTAATGGAAAATGACCCCAGTCTATGTTCAGAAAAACCAATAAGTGAGGCCCAAAATCTAGATTCAGCTGAGGAAAGGGAATCTTTCGTCACAGAATTCCCAGACCAATCTGTCCTCTTGCAGCGGATCCAATTTCCAATTGAGAAATTAGAATCTGTCCCTACCTGGGCTCAGGAAAAAAGTACTGTCCTTAGTGAGGAAGTAGATCCCTTTGAGGACTTTGATGCAGAATTTCTGCCTGAAGGCAATTCAGAGGCCAATCTACATTTCGAGATTCCTTCTCCGCTTTCTGAGAAAATCTTCTTTTTCTTTTTGTCCTGATTGTTGTAAGAGGTTCATTGTATTTATTCTTCTAACTTTATTAAAATGTCAATGTTTTTGACATATTCTAGAATTCTTGAATCCTAAATGTTTCCTTTTAAACCTACAATCAGAAGCATCTTGAATACATGTTCTGTGAGATGGGAAAAACAGAGTGACAGGGGTCTGTACAAGAGATCCTACTGGACATAATGGGAGATATTAAATGCACAGGGAATGGCAATGAAGCCAGACCATGCCTGTATGGGGTGATAAGGTGGCTACAAAAGGTTAGGACATAACAGATCAGTTGTCCTAGAAAACTATTCTCTCAATTGGGACAAATGCCACAATAATTATAGTGGTAGGTGGGACACGCTTTCAACAGTGAGTTCCAATCTGTATACATCTTCATTGTGCTTTGGGCAAATATGGAAGAAAAATTTGGTTCCAATAATATAAAAAGTCTACTTAGGGCTGAAAATATTTGAAAAAATATATAGGAGATATGTATACTGGAAAGTAAAAACGATCATCAATAAAAGAAAGAAGGCATACAGATGTAAACAAACACAAAATCAGGAAGAAAAAACAATTAAATCAGTTCTATGTAAATACATATATTCTTTATGTTATATAGAGTATATTATATGATATATAAGATTTAATATGATTTTTCAAATTAAAAAGGCACTTAAATTTCTAGTCTTGAGTATTTTTTTGCATAAAACATTAGTGTGATTATTATTGGGGAAAGAAGTGATATAATTTGATTATAATTATATGAATATATATTTGTGTTTCTAGATACAACACTGATTATAAATAGATGAATAATTATATACATATATTTGTATATATCTATGAAGTGAATATAATGTAAGTGAATATTATGAAACTGACTGCAGTATGTATAAAAAAGTTGAGTCCATGATACTCAGGCCTGTAATCCTAATGATGTGGGAAGCTGGGTTATGAGTTCTAGTATTTCTTACCCCAAGCCTTAGATTTTCAGAGGAGGCCTGGGATATTAGTTCTAGGGTTACTTTGCTGTTCTCCTACTGCCTCACCTCCCTTAGTCCTCCCTCCCCATGGTGTAAAGTTCATTTTCAGCAAAGGGTCTTTGAGTATCATTGTTATAATGGGTCATCCTGTGTTGAACCTAAATTTTCTATTTCTCTAACCCTAATTCTAATTTTGTCTGGGATCCTAACCCTAATCATAATAATAATAATAGTTCATTTCAGAAGTTAACAAAAATATTCAAGTTTTTTCCATCCTGTTATTCCACTGTACATCTTGACTTAAGTTGCAGTTTAGCTTAAATCTATTTTTCACAAATTAGATTATATGTGCATATATAAAGATGTAAGTTATGTGAAAAATAGAAGATCTTTGGAAAAAAGGGTAATGAAAAGGAAATAGAGGGGGTATAATCAAATGCTTTAAATATATTACAGTATTGCCACTTCTGACAATTAATAAATTTTAACAAAATAAATAAAAATTAATAAAGAATACACTGCCTTCTAGTGTTCTTTAAGAGAATCATGATGTCTTGTGAATAAAATACTTGTGTTAGATAAATTTTGTTCGTGAATATTTTATATTATCATTGGCCAGTTATTTAACTTAATGAATAAAAATATATTAAATAAGATTCCATGATAAAAAAAACATAAAATTATTACTTAGTAATTGTTTGAGAAACAGTTATAGTCGTGAGTTTTAGGAAACTAAATTTCTATTTCCCTACAAAGCAATGATTTAAGTTTACTAATTTAATATTTCTAGTAAGTTAGGGAACATAATTGGCATGAAAAACACCTAAGTGTACATCTTGTTCCTTAAATGAATGATATTTTAAATATTGTCTCTTATTCAAATGAATAATTAGGTTTACTTTTCAAAATAAATGCAATTTTATCTCCTTTCAGAACAAGTAATTACCAATTAAATGAATTAATATATTCAGATATTTAAAAGCTAAATTTTCTATGTTTGATACATAGCTCTACATATCCAGAATGCCACGATTTTTTTATTCATAAATGTCTAACCTCTGGGATTTTTGCTTCATCAATATAAATTATCACATGAGGTTGTTGAGAAGGCTCCAGTAACCAGTGTGGTCAAAAACATTTCCTGAATTCCAAATATTAAATCTAGACATTTTTAGCCTTTGATTACATCATTTATTGTCTCTTCAGAGCAATTAAGCTAAAATAAATACTACTGTTTAAACATTTCGCTCACATTGTAAATAATATCAACAGACTCATCATATTTTGTAAACTTAGTTTGAAGAATGTAGAGAGCAGGAGGTTCTTATATTCAATAAATATTTTTGGTTAAATTAAGTTAAATCTAATATCTGGATTTCTAATTTGGAGGTTAATCACATGGTAACAGGAAAATAATGTTTTTAAAAAATAATTACTTTGGGGCCATTTTTCTTCTTAAAATTATGAAGCAAAATATCTCTAAGAAATATATCTGTGAAGAAAATGTTTTAACCGTTAGTAAAGTGCTTTATACTTTAATATAAAGTTTATCTCAAAATAGAAATTCTGCAACAAATCTTATGTATGTTTTCATGCACAAAATACTGTGACTTCTAATCTTTTCATGTGATTTTAAGAAACACTACTTTCCCTCAAATCCCATATAACACCAAAGATATTAATTGTTGGGGATTTTAACTACAACTCCCCCCACTAGATAGATCAACTCGGCAAAAACTCAACAGAGAAACTACAGATCTAAACAGCTGCACAGATCAACTAGATTTAACAGATATCTACCGAACATTTCACCCAGCAGCAGCAGAATACACCTTTTTCTCAGCAGCACATGGAACATTTTCTAAAATAGACCACATTTTAGGCCGCAAAGTAAACTTGTCCAAATTCAGAAACATTGAAGTTATACCTTGCATTATCTCTGACCACAAAGGAATAAAATTAGAACTCAACACCAAAAGCCACCAAAGAAAGTCTGGTAATACATGGAGGCTGAACAACACACTGCCGAATCACGAGTGGATCATGGAAGAGATTAAAAAGGAAATTGAAATGTTCATGCTATTCAACAAAAATGAACACACAAATTACCAGTTCCTCTGGGACACAGCAAAAGCAGTACTCAGAGGCAAGTTTATAGCTCTGAGCTCCTACATCAACAAATTGGAGAGATCTGAAACCAACAATTTAATGACACATCTAAACCTCCTTGAAAAAGAGCACCAAGATAAACCCCAATCCAGTAGACGGAAAGAAATAATTAAAATTATATCAGAAATAAATGAATTAGAATCCAAAAAAACTATAGAAAGAATAAACAAAACAAAGAGTTCGTTCTTCGAAAAACTTAACAAAATTGTCAGACCCTTAGCAAATCTTATCAGAAAAAGAAGAGAACACACCTAAATAAATAAACTCAGAGACGAGAATGGAAACATCACTATGGAAAAAACCAAGATTCAAAACATTATAAGGGAATACTTCTCAAAACTTTATGCTAATAAGTTTGAGAACTTGACAGAAATGGACCTTTTCCTAGCAAATATTGACATGCCAAAACTAAACCAAGATGAGTTAAACCAGCTTCACAGGCCCATATCAAGCGTTGAAATAGAAACAGCAATAAGAGACCTTCCAGCTTAGAAAAGTCCAGGACCAGATGGTTTTACAGCGGAATTCTACGAGGTCTTCAAAGCAGAGCTCACACCAATACTCCTCCAACTCTTCAATGAAATTGAAAGAGAAAGTTCACTACCGAATACATTCTATGAAGCCATCATAACCCTCAACCCAAAACCAGGCAGGGGCTCATCAAAGAAAGAGAACTATAGACCAATTTCTTTGTTGAACATTGATGCAAAACTTCTCAACAAAGTATTGGCCAACCGACTTCAACAATTCATCCAAAAAATCATACACCATGATCAAACAGTATTCATTTCAGGGATACAAAGCTGGTTTAATATACGCAAATCAATTAATATTATTCATCACATCAAAAGTAGCAAGAATAAGAACCACATGGTTATCTCAATTGATGCTGAAAAAGCACTCGACAAGATCCAACACCCCTTTATGATGAAGGTTTTGGAAAAATTAGGAATCCATGGAACCTTCCTCAATACAACAAAGGCTGTATATGACAAACCTACAGCCAGCATTATATTTAATGGTCAAAAACTAAAGCCATTTCCTCTTAACTCAGGAACAAGACAAGGATGTCCACTCTCTCCACTTCTCTTCAATCTAGTATTAGAATGCCTAGCTACAGCAATAAGACAAGTTGCAGACATAAAGGGGATCCAAATAGGGAAAGAAGAAATAAAATTCTCCGTCTTTGCAGACGACATGATCTTGTATTTAAAGAAACCCATAGACTCCACTCCCAAATTACTCATGCTGATTCAAAACTTTGGCAAAGTAGCAGGGTATAAAATTAACTCCCAAAAATCAATGGCCTTTTTGTATGCCAACAATGAGAAAAGTGTGGCTGAAATGAGGAAAGCAACTCCATTTGTAATAGTCCCACAAAAAATAAAATACCTAGGAATTAACTGAATCAAAGAACTGAAGGACTTCTATGATGAAAACTTTAAAATCTTGAAAAAGGAAATCAACACAGAACTTAAAAAATGGCAAAAACCTCCCATGCTCCTGGATTGGAAAGATTAACTTCGTGAAAATGGCAATACTTCCCAAGGCTATCTACAAATTCAACGTGATACCTATCAAAATTCCAAGCTCATTCTTCAAGGAAATAGAAGAGGCAATCCAAAAATTCATATGGAACAATAAAAGATCTCGAATAGCAAAAACACTCCTCAATGGAAAGAACACTGCTGGAGGAATATCAATACCAAATTTGAAACTCTACTATATGGCCATAGTAATCAAAACAGCGTGGTATTGGCATAAGAACAGACCTAAGGACCAATGGAATAGAATTGAAAACCTAGAAATGAACCTACAGACCTATAGCCATCTAATCTTCGATAAGGGAGCTAAAACAATAGAATGGAAGAAAGACAGCCTCTTCAGGAAATGGAACTGGAAAAATTGGTTAACGACATGTAGAAAACTAAAGCTAGATCCTTATATATCACCCTGCACCAGAATCAACTCCAAATTTATCAAAGACCTCGAAGTGAAAGCAGACACTCTGAAAACATTACAGGATGGAATAGGAGAAACCCTAGGTTTCCTTGGCTCAGGCCGAAATTTTCTGAATAGAGACCCGGAAACACAACAAATCAAAGAAATATTGGACAAATGGGATTGCATAAAGTTGCAGAGCTTCTGCATGGCAAAGGACATAGCTAGCAAGATCAATAGAAAGCCCACGGATTGGGAGAAGATCTTTACTAGCCATACAACGGACAAGGGTCTCATATCTAAAATATACTTGGAACTCAAAAAATTAAATCCCCCAACAAAAAATCCTCAAAGAAACAACTGTCCAATAAAAAGTGGGCGAAAGACTTTAAGAGAAATTTCTCAGAAAAAGCAAGTAGGATGGCCAATAGACACATGAAGAAATGCTCAACCTCCCTAGCCATAAAAGAAATGCAAATCAAAACAACTTTGAGATACCACCTCCCTCCAGTTAGAATGGCAAAAATCAAGAACTGTAACAACAACAGATGCTGGAGGGACAGAAGGGAACCTTACTTCATTGTTGGTGGGAATGTAAACTTGTTCAACCACTTTGGAAAGCAGTATGGAGGTTCCTCAAAAGACTCCACGTAGAACTCCTCTATGACCCAGCAATCCCACTTTTGGGCATTTACCCAAATGTTTACAAACCAGACCACACTAAAGCTACTAGCACAACTCTGTTTATTGCAGCATTATTTACCATAGCTAAGATCTGGAACCAACCCATATGCCCCTCAATAGATGAATGGATCAAGAGAATGTGGTATATATACACAATGGAATTCTATGCCTCCATCAGAAAGAATGACATTGCCCCATTTGTTAGTAAATGGAAAGACTTGGAAAAAATTATATTAAGCGAAGTAAGCCAGGCCCGAAGAAACATAGGCCCCATGGTTTCCCTTATTTGCAATAGCTAGTATATGTATGCGTCAAGTGGAAAAGAGTAGATAATGTGATGTTAGGAAAATGAACCCTTAGATATGTATTCTAATGTTTTTCTTTTCTTTCATGCATGTGCTTCTAATGCATTTATAAGATTATTTCTTTGTTGCTTTGTATGTCCCTTCTTCACAATATAACCCCTGCTTTCACTATATTTGATGTCAGTATAACTTGTGGAGGAAATGGGGAAAAACAAGTCGTTTAAGGATACAAGTGGACCTGTTGCAACAATGAGAAGTACAAGTTGTCATGTCCATAACGAGCTTTAGAATGTCAGTGGGGGATGGGGGGAGAAGATTGGGACTGGAGGGGGAGGGGGGAGGCTGGGAAGGTATGTGAAGGGTAAACAAAGGAGGTGGCTGCAATGCTTGGTAAGAAATGTACGCACTATCCTGCCCATGTAATTGTAACCCCTCTCTGTACAGTATGTTCACAAATAAATTAAAATAATTTTAAAAAAAGAAGCCCAGAGCATAGAATAAACACAGTTTTTTTTTATATAGTATTGAACAAACAACTTTAAGGAAGTTTTACATGAGAAATTACATGATTGGTTAACATTTTAAGCAAACTACGCTATACATATGTGATTGGCTATTATTATTATGGATGTGATATTGATGGGAATTGTCTGGCCACTGGGTCACTGTTTCCTGCATGGCCACACAGTGTTTGGTCAATGCATCTGGAGAAAATTCCTGTGGCTTTCCCAAGGATCATTTATGTCTCAGTTGTCCAGGAATTGTTTTTCTTTTTGTGTCATTTCTTGGTCAAACCCCTGGTTATTTTAATAATTCATACCTCACAAGATGGTTGCTAGCCTGCAATGGAGTTACTTAGGCCTTCATTGTACCTCTTTAAGCCTTAGGCTCTTCACATTTCGTATTATTACTGTCTCTTCATACAAACCTGAAATCACTATTTCAAAGTAACACAAATATAAAAACAAAAATAATCTGATATAACCATCACAAATCATAAATTATGTGAAAAAATCCACAATATAAATAAATAAACCTGAGGAAGAGGAAAAATAGTGACAGAATAACAACAGAAAATTACCCTAGCTCTCTCTAATGAAACAGATATTGAGAGTCCTAGAAGATACTCCAATTCTAGAGGTTCACACCAAGTCAGCTATAATTATATATAGATATAAAATTCAGAGACAGATTTTATACTGTCTTCACAAGAAAACAGAAATCTATGAAAAGTTACCCAACCAGGCAGGTGACTGCTGTGACTCTGTTGGCCAACATATTCAAAAGCACATCTGCAGTGTGGAAACAAAGGGCCACATGGGAAATAAATCATGAACAGAGACAGTTACATCTAAACACAGACACAATTCACCTTACCACTGGACAGTCCAAACTGTCATTGTAACCACAAGTATTAACATGACAACATCTCACCACAACTGATCTCTTCGCCTACACTTAATTGTCTAGACAAAAACCTAAATTCAGAAAAAGGAATTACAACAGAAGATCAAATCAACACCTGGCAAAAGACAGATTATTTATAAAAGATATAGAGTCAGAATAAATACAGATTTCTTAGCAGATATGCTAAAAAGGAGAGCCTAGCATGATATATGACAAACATTAATGGCAAACAAATACCAAACGTGAATACGGTCCCAAGCCAAACTATCCTTTATATTAATAGGATATATAAAAATATTTCATGACAAAGAAAACTTGAAACAATGTATCTCCACCAAATCAGCAGGATAGAAGTTAATCAAATATATCCTACATAGAAAAGATCAAGAATAACAGGAACTGGTTACATAGACTGCTCCCTACCAGAGAACAAGGTAAATATATTAAGAGTAGATGAGGCACAGCTCCTAACATCAGGTGCATAGCACAGCAGGACTTATCAAATATTTCAAAGTCTTAACTCTCAATATCATTGGACTTAAATTTCCAAATAGAAGACATAGATTAGATACTAGTATCAAAAAACAAGATGCATCCATCTAGTATCTACAAGAGACACATTTTATTGACAAAAACAAACACATACTCAAACTGAGAGGCTGGAAGGAAAAATTTCAAGCAAATGGACACCATAAACAGGCCACAGTAGAATTACTAACATAAGATAAAATAGAATTCAAATTAAAATTAGGAGGAAGAGACATTATATATTTATAAAAGCAATTCTCCATTAGGAGGATATAAAAAGTCTAAACATCAATGCCCTGAATCCTGGAGCACCTCCACTTCATCAACCAAATACTACTTAACCTAAAAACACATCTGAACACATCATTGTTATCCTTGTATAGGTCATCCAGGAAAAACTCAACCAAGAAACTGCAGGCCTAAATAACTACATTGACCGACTAGCCCTAACAGACATCTACAGAATATACATTCAGCATCAATAGAAACATTCTTCTCAGCAGCTCTTGGAAGAGTCTTCAAAATAGAACATATCCTATGTTACATAGAAATTCTATCCAAAATGAAAGAAAAATAAATTGACTTGCCAAATCATGTCAGACCACAACAGAATAAACTTAGAATTAAACAGCTAAAGCAAAAAAAAAAAAATTTCAAATACATGAAGACTGAACAACACATTACTGAATGACCAGTGGGGCACTGAATACATTATAATGAGAATCTGAAAGTTTCTGAAAATTAACAAATTGAACACACAAAATGCCAACTCCTCTGCGACACAGTAAATGCAATACATAGTGGAAAATGTATACCTCTGAGTGCCTACATCAGGCAGTTGGGGAAATCTCAAGTTTAATTATATACCTCAAACTTCTTGAAAACAGGAACAAGTCCAAACCTAAAGCAGTAGACAGAAACCAAAAAAAGAGAACTAAATCAGAGACGCGCACAGGTTGTGGCTCATGCCTGTAATCCTAGCTACTCAGGAGGCTGAGATCTGAGGATCGAGGGTCAAATCCAGCCCTGGCAGGAAAGTCCTTGAGACTCTTATCTCCAATAAACCAATATAAACCCGGAAGTGGCACTGTGGCTCAAACGGTAACGCTCTCGCCTTGAGGTGAAGAGCACAGGGACAATGCCCAAGACCAGAGTTCAAGCCCTACGACCTACCAAAAAGAATTAAATCAGAAATACCTAAATAAAGACAAAATAAAACATAAAAAGATCAATGAAACAGAGTTGGTTCTTTCAATAAATTAACAGAATTGACCGACCCTTACCAAATCCGACTAAGAAGAGAATTTATATAGATAGAAAGATAAATAAAAAGCCCACAGATTGGGAGAAGATCATTACTTGCTCTGCAACAGACAATGGACTCATATCTCACATATATTTAGAGCCCCAAAAATTAACCCCCCCAAAAAAACAAATAATCAAAACCCAACAACCCTATTAATAAGTGGGCTAAAGATTTAAAGAGAGACACCTCTGAAGAAGAAGTATGAATAGCCAATATACCCATGAAGAAATATGCAACATTTCTGGCCATCGAAATGCAAATCAAAGCAACATTGAGATTCCACCTCACCCCAGTTAGAATGACCATTATGAAGAAAATTAATAATAACGGATGCTGGGCTGGTGGGGATATGGCCAAAAAGGTACATTACTACACTATTGGTGGAAATGTAAACTTGCTCAAATATTCCATAAAGAAGTGTACAGGTTTCTCAGAAGAGCTCACCTATGACCCAAAAATCCCACTCCTGGGCATTTACCCAAATGACCACAAACAAAGCCACACTAACGCTACTATTAAAACTATGTCCAATGTAGTATTATTTACCATAGCTAAGATATGAAACCAAAACAGATGCCCCTCAGTAGATGAATCGGTCAAAAAAATGCCATATACATTCACAACAAAATTCTATGGTTCCGTTAGAAAGAATGGCATTGCCCCATTTCAAAGGAAAAGGAAAGATTTGGTAAACATAATAAGTCAAAAAAGCCAGACCCCAAAAATCATAAGCTACATGTTTTCACTCATTTGGAAAAACTAGAATATGTCTAGGATAATTCTTAGAAAAGAGCACAATAGCTCAATAGCTATACACATATCACCATAGAAAATAATGCTTATTGAAATGAGCTTCAAGAAATGGATACAAGATAATTGTATGGTGAACTGTTTTTAGTTATTTCTATATACTTTTTCCCCTTTGGTTTATTCCCTGTAGTAACTGTTTTTGATTTCCGTCCCCTTTGTCTCATACCTAAGTTAATTTGATTTGGGGAACGAAGAGAAATCACAGAAATGGTGGGACAAAGATTAACCAAAGCAACAGTGATAAACACTAGACACTATATTAGAAATGAACTTTATAACTTTGTGGGAATGGGATATCAAGGTTGGGGGTAATGTACTCATTACTTATTTTAATGTAACCCCGCCCTCTGTCTATCACCTTCATAATAAAAAAAAACTGAAAATACAATAAGAGAACTCACTCAAATAGAGAAATTAGAGAAAAAATTAGACATCACAACATAAATAAGCAAAATTTAGAATGCTATAAGAAAGTACTTTGAAAACCATATGCCAGTCACTTGGAGAATTCTAGAGAAATTTATGCTTTCCTATACTCGAACTGAACCAGGAAGTGATACATAAGAAGTAATGAAAATGAAATGTCAATAAACAATTTCCCATACCAGAAAAATCTAGGACTCAATGGATTTACCTTGAAATTAAGGCCTGCAAAGAGCTTGCAATACTCAGATCTAACTCTTCAATGGAATAGAAAGGGAAATGAAATTATCAAACACATTCTATGAAGCTAGAATTAGACTCTTCCCCAAATCAGATAGGGACTCATCAAAGAAAGAGAACTATGAACCGAACTCTTGATATGCATTGATACAGAACTTCTCAATAAAATTCTCACCCACCAATTTCAGCAACTAACAAAAAAATCGTATACTATAATCAAACAGTATTCATTCTAGGATCCAATTGGATCCAATATACTTGTCAATAAACATAACATAAACCATCAGCAGAAGCAGGGACAAGAACCACATTATCATATATACATAGATGTAAAAATAGCTTTTAACAAACTCCAATACCCCTTTCTGATTAAAGGTCTGAGAAGCTAGGAATGCATGGAACATTCCTCAATATAATACAGAGTATGTATATGACAAAGAGATAATAAACATGTACCAAATGGTGGAAGCATGAAGACACTAAAATCAAGAATGATAAAAGGATGTCCACTCTCTCTACTAATGTTCAATATAGTAGTGGAGTTCCTAGCAAGAGCAATAGGCAAGAGAAAACATAATGGGGATCCAAATAGGGAAGAAGGAAAAGTATCCCTTTTTACAGATGAAATGATCCTGTATTTAAAGGACTCTAGAACTTCCTCCCTCAAATTAGTAAAGGTGATGCTAACCTTCAGCAACGTAACAGGGTATAAAACCCACAAGAATCAGTAGTTGTTCTGTGTTACCAACAATAGGAAGATCCAGGCTGGAATCCAAAAAACAACCTCATATATATTAGCTCAAAATCAAATCAAAACTAACCAGAACAAAACAACAACGAAACTAGGAATTAATTAATTTAACTAAAAATGTGAAGGACCTCTACTGTAAAAACGTTAAAACTCTGAAATGGGTAATTGAAGGAGATTCAAGGAACTGGAAAGTCATTCAATGCTCCTGGTTGGAAGAATTAACATTGTGAAAACTGCAATATTACCCCCAAACAATTGACAATGCAATACCCAGCAAAATCCCAACAATATTCTTCAATGCAGTAGGGAAAGCAATCAAAATTTAATATGAAATTACAAAATTACAGATGAAACAGAAGGCTTAGAAATGAACTCATGGGCCTATAGTCATTTTACACACAAACACACACACACACACACACACACACACACACACACACACACACACACACACATAATGGAATTCTATTAACCCATCAGAAGGGATGACTTTTCACTAGTCTTAAGGAAAATGAAAGGCTTGGGGAAATTATACAAAGAGAAAGGAATGCACACTCAGAGCAATATAGGTTTCATGGATTCATTCATTTATGGTAGCTAGAAGGTGCCTAGAAATCTAAAATAACAAGACAGATTCTACCTCGTCCCAGTTAGGAGGGCCATTATCAAGAAAATTGACAATAGCAAATGCTGAGGTGGATGTAGCCAAATGGGAACTTTGGTAGGAAATTGAACTTGTTCAACCACTCTGGAATGCAGTATGAACTTTCCTCAAAAGACTAAACGTAGATCTCCCTATTACCCAGTAATTCCACTCAGGGTCAGTATTCCAAAAAATAACAAAGAAGTTCACATTAAAACTACCAGCATAACCATGTTCAAGGCCCAGGCCCAGAGTTCAAGATTGGAAAAAAGTTACATTGCTGGTATTTGTTTCCCCAAATATGAATCTTTTGACATAAGATTCCAAATCATTCTATTTGCAACAGCTACCATAGGACTTAAATGTACTCGGTGATAAAATGGCTTCTTTATTCAATGTTAGGAAAACCTGTAAGCAGTCCAAGAAAAGGGAGATTATTTTGTTGTTGTTGTTGGTTGAGGGGCTTGATGTCTTGGGCACTGGCCCTGAGCTCTTCAACTCAAGGTAAGGGCTCTAACTCTTGAGCCACAGGGCCTGTTCTGGTTTTCTGGTGTTTAATTGGAGATAGGAGGCTCAGGGGCTTTCCTGCCAAGGCTGGCTTTGAACGGCAGTCATCAGATCTCAGCTTCCTGAGTAGCTATGATTACAACTATGAGCCTCTGTCTGGTACCAGGCTAAAAATGGGGGATTTTTATAAAAGAAAATCCACCTCTTCACCAGTCTCTAAATATCAGATATCACTATTAGAACACGGCACCCTCAACTCATTTCATCAGACATTTGTAAATTTTCTCTTTTCCTTCATGTGGGAACACTGCAGTCAGTATCAATTCAGCTGTGGGACTGGATCAATTGTATGTTAATTGCTAGCATGTAAATCAAGAACTGTTACATCAAAACAAATAAAACCGTCATTTGGAATAATTGTTTTATCTTTTTATTACAAATCTGTGTTTGATTACTTCCTAATGTGATATTGGTCCTCCTAACAGAGTGATGACATTTCCTTTCTCTTCAGCAATTGGCCTTCTCCCACATGTGGTCAAATATTTAAGAATTCAAAGATTTCCATTGATAATTCATTAAGCTGATCTCTAAGAAAATGTGTATTCCTGGAATTGGTCTTATGTCTTGTTCTTACATGCACAAGTGTTTTATGATTTATTTGTTCTACAAGGAATTCTATTATCCAATCTTTGTGTGATCAATTTTAGTCTCTCTGATCAGTCTTTCTGACCCTCTCTCGGGAATCTCATTTCCGTCTGTCTCATAAAAAAATGTATTAGTTATTAGCTAAATGACTCTCAGCTTCTGTTTTTTGCCTGACTTCATGTAGGCTGTGATAGCAGCCTTGATTGGCTGTACTTACTGGAGTTTTCTGTTTGTTTGTGTGTTTTTTAGAGATCTAGGATTACTATTCAAGGTAGTAGATTCTCTGGGCCCCAGTGATTTCCTGGCCTAGAGTCAATGGCTTTTTTCTTAAAGATACAAAAACAACTGACTAAATTCCTGTTTTAGTTGTCTCAAAATGAGGCAATCTGGATCCTTGCAAAGCCATCAATGAGCCTCTGTAACCACTTACAGAAATGGTCTATCAAGATGGCTTTTCAAGGTTGACTGTGAAAAATGTTCGTTTCCAAGTGACCACCATAAAACAGATCACATCACTGGGAACAGACTTTTCTATGGAAGGTTGGCCTTCCTTCCTTGTCTTACGATAGATCAAAACATAATATTCTGCAGTTTTGGCCATACTGGAGCACATTTTCCCAAGAATATTCTGCAGTGTAAAAGAGGACCAATTATCAAAATAAAGGTGAAAATACTTGTCTACTACAGACTGATTTATCTGGCTTATATCTGTTGTTATTTTCATTAGTTCAAACACATGGATAATTTATATTGCAATTAGACAAGTGGCAAAGGATTAATGGAATAAACATTTAGTTTACTTTCATATATCCAATATAATACAATTATCCCCTTATGGAATATTAAATCCAACAGTAAAAACAATGTCAGGAATATAAAATGAACCTCAAGATGTGTAATATGGCACATATACACCATCATCTACTCAGAAATTCAGTCTCTCTATAAATATTTATTTGGTACAAAATATAAAAATTTAATTAATGAGTATGACTTTTAAGAATCCTCTGAAATGCTATTCGTGTATCTAATTGCATATAACTTTGTAGATGTCACCTAGAAAGGAATTTAACATGCATGAAGAAATCAAATTTCCACAATTTAAGCTAGATGAGAGGAGTCATACCTTCATGTACTGTGTGGTGTGAATTTTACCACAGTGCTGAACCCTTCCACCTGATACCAAGAGTCATGTGCAATAATTTATTATTTGATGTCAAGATGAGTGCTAAGTGTAGAATACACTTTGAATTAATCCATTAATTCACATAAATGAAACACTAATGATATATTATTTTTTAAATTCTAATGATTGTCAATTTTACAATTCATGAAATGTATTATTAAAATTAGTTTCAACTTCTTCTTTTACAAATTTCAAATTATATATTAAATTTAAATTTAATATATAAATTAAATTTATATATTAAATTTAAATTATATATTAAACATTTAATATTAAGAAATCAGGAATAAGTAACCTGTTATTAAAATGATCTACTAATAAAATGATCTACTATTAAACTGTGATTTGAATTATAGTTCTAACAAATTGTGATGTAAAAAACTTTTTTTTGGGGGGGTCCGGTCGTGGGGCCTGAACTCTGGGAATGGGCGCTGTCCTTCAGCTCTTCAGCTCAAGGCTAGTGCTCTACCACTTGAGCTGCAGCGCCACTTCTGGCTTTTTACTTTTTACTTATGTGGTGCTGAGGAATCAAACCCAGGGCCTCATTCATGCAAGGCAAGCGCTCTTCACTGAGCCACCTTCCCAGCCCTGATGTAAAAAACTTTTAATAGATTTGTGGGTAATAATTTTTAAACTTACCAGCTTGTTATTTGTTTTCTAATTGTTTCATTTCTTATTCTTGATCCAACTCATCTCTACACCTTAGTTGTTCAGTTTTCTAGTTTATCTCTATTGGTTTGCTGATTGTGCATTTTGTTTTCCCTTTTTAGTGACTGACATGAGGCTGAAAATCTGTATGCTAGTTTATTACTTCCTATGTTAAAGTCAAACTACTGCTCCCAACAGCTGTTCTCCTCTTCTTTGTATACTATTGTATTTCCCCCAGTCCCATCTCCTGTATTGCTGCTCTCAAGTATTTTATTTCATTTTGTATTTAAATTTTATTTTCAAGGTAATTTACAGAGGGGTTATAGTTACATAAGTAAGGTAATGAATTCATTTCTTTTATAACTTTTTACCTTTCCCCCATTTTTCTCTCTCGTCCCTCCCAACATCCCCCCCAAGATTATTTCTAACGTATTGTCTCGTGATTTTTACTTTTGCATAGGTTCCCCCTTTGTCCTTTGTCTCACCATTTTGTTTTTTCTCTTACCCTTCCCTAGTTCCCTAGTTGTGATAACCTGGGTATCAAAATCAAATACAGTGACTACAGGGAACAAACCATATGTGCGGAAAACAAAAAAGGATGAAAAGTACATAGTACATTAAGAACAACAACAACAAAGAACATGTCTTGGAGTTCATTTCACTTGGAATCACCTTTTATGGTCATATATACATAGCTATTGAGTTATTCTGCTCATCTACTAAGATTATCCTTGATGTGCACAATAATGCTCCCCTATTACCAGTAAACCCACTTCTGGGCATTTAACCATGTGACCACAAACAAGGCCACACTGAAGCTACCAGCACAATTACGTTTTTACAGTATTGTTTACCATAGCTAAGGTATGGAATTAAGCCAGATGCCCCTCAGTAGATGACTAGATATAGAAAATGTGACACACACACACAGACATACACACATACACATACATGGAATACTATGCTTCCATCAGAAACAATGATACCACCTCATCCGTAAGGAAATGAAAGATCTTGAAAAAACATCATACTAAGTGAAGTAAGCCAGACTTAAAGGAACATAGGTCCCCAGGTTTTCCTTATTTGTAATAATTAGGATATATCAAGGAAAATCTCATGTGTTTTAATTTGAAATTTTGTTCTATGTTGAACATACAACATTATTACTATATTGTTTGTTATTCTTTCTTTTTTTGAGGAGGGCTAACATTTATTTAACCATTAAAATGAAGTTTGTAGCCACTGTATAAGGTTAAATATAATGTATCTTCTTAATAATTTTTTATTGTGAAAATACCATATTGAGGAGTAACAATTACATGGCAAGGTAATGAGTACATTTTTTATCAAACGTTGTTGCCTCCACCTTTGTTTCCCCTAACCATCAATTCCTATCCCTCCCCCCAACTCTCGTGCAAAAGTTGTAAAGTTCGATTTTTGACTTAAAGTCCTGTACATCTCATTGTTGCAATGAGTCCACCTATTTAAACAATTTGTTTTTTTTACTTCACTTCCACAAATTATACCTACATCAAATACAGTGAAAACAGGGGTTATACCATGGGGGAGGGACACACAAAGCAACAAAGGAATAACTTATAAATATGTTAGAAACGATAGCAAGAAAGAAAAAAAAGAGTCCTTATCTTGAGGTTCATTTCATGGAGCCTCAACTTATCTGACCATTATTTCTTGTCTCAGACATATACTAGTTATTGTACATAAGGGAAGCCATGGGACGTATGTTTCTTTGCACCTGGCTTACTTCACTTAATATAATTTTTTCCAAGTCTTTCCATTTCCGGACAAATGGGGCAAAAGGCAGATATACTTAAAGAATTATGTTCTGCTTATCCATTACTGAAGGAAGAACAACTAAAAGAGCAATCCCTATTAGGAAGAAGAACTCCTATTTACTTATCTTCATTCCTCTGTAAGGCCAGTGTTGCCCCCTGTATCCTCATGTTGTACATTACAAATTTATACTTGATCATCCAGTATATCTACTATCTTCTACATTCTGACCTAAATACCCCAGGAATTCCACTTTGCTTTACTTTTAAAAAAAATTCTCTCTAGTATAGATGTTCTCCCAATCTGTGGGCTTTCTATTGATCTTGCTAGCTATGTCCTTTGCCATGCAGAAGCTCTGCAATTTCATGCAAGCCCATTTGTCCAACCTTTTTTTGATTTGTTGTGTTTCTGGGTCTCTATTAAGAAAATCTGGCCTATTCCCAGGAGACCCAGGGTTTCTCCTACTCCATCTTGTAATGTTTTTAGAGTGTCTGCTTTGACTCAGAGGTCTTTGAAGCATTTGGAGTTGATTCTGATGTAGAGTGATATCTAAGGATCTATCTTTAGTTTTCTACAAGTAGTTAACCAATTTTGCCAGCACCATTTTCTGAAGAGGCTGTCTTTCTTCCATTCTATGTTTTTTAGCTCCTTTATTGATGGCTAGACATACAACGGAGAAGTGTCTCATATCTAAAATATACCTGGAACTCAAAAAATTAAATCCCTCAAAAACAAATCTTCAAAGAAACAACTGCCCAATAAGTAAGTGGGCTAAAGACAAAGAGAAACTTCTCTGAAGAGGAAAGAAGCAGGGCCAATAGACATAGAAAGAAATGCTCAACCTCCCTAGCCATAAAAGAAATGCAAATCAAAACAACAATGAGATACCAACTCACCCCAGTTAGAATGGCTATAATGAAGAACTCTAATAACAACAGATGCTGGAAGAAATGTGGACAGAAGGGAACCTTACTGCATTGGGAGTGTAAACTTGTTCAACCACTTTGGAAAGCAGTATGGAGGTTCCTCCAAAGACTGAACAAAGAGTTCCTCTATCACTCAGCAATTCCATTTTTGGGTATTTACCCAAGTGATCACAAACAAGACCACACTAAAGCTACCAGCACGACTATGTTTATTGCAGCATTATTTACCATAGCTAAGATATGGAACCATCCCAGATGCCCCACAAGTGATGAATGGATCAAGTAAATGTGGTATATATACACAATAGAATTCTATGCCTCCATCAGAAAGAATGACATTGCCCCATTTGTTAGGAAGTGGAAAGACTTGGAAAAAATTATTTTAAGTGAAGTAAGCCAGGCCCAAAGAAACATAGGTCCCATGGTTTCCTTTATTTGCAATAACTAGTATATGTCTGAGTCCAGCAGAAAAGGTCAGATAAGTTGATGTTAGGGAAATGAACCCTAAGATGTGTATTCAAATGTTTTATTTCCTTCATGCTATTGTATCTAAAGTATTTATAAGAATTTTTTGTTGCTTTGTATGTCCCTTCCCTGCTTTCATGGTATTTGATTTTGGTATAATTTGTGGAGGGTAAGGGAAAAAAACAAATCGTTTAAATAGGGTTACAGGTGGACCCATTGCAACAATGAGATGTACAAGTCGTTATGTTGAAAATGAACTTTAGAACTTTGGGGGAGGAGGAGAATTGGGTGGGGGGGAGGATGGGAAGGAATGGGAATGGGAAACAACGGTGGAGGCTACAATGCTTGATAAGAAGGAAGGGTTAAAGTAACTCCATTTTTGAGGCAGTGACCATTTGTTCCTTGTTTATCTCAGCTAGCAGAGCAACACGTGATGGTAATCCAAATACCTGGTTGTTTGCCTTTATAAGGCCTGCAAATCTTTAGGTCAGGGCTCTCCTCCTAGGCTCCACTGTGTGGGAGTGTAGGATGAGGCCTGAGCTGCAGCCCGTCTAAATAAAAGCTTGCTTTTGCATTACGGAACGTCTGACTCTAGTTGGTCTTCTTTGTGGGGGTCCTGCAAAATGGTCTCTACATGTTAGTGAGGGCTCGTCCAGGATACCTCAAAAGACCCACGAGACCTCAGACTCCGAAGGTAAAACAGTGCTGTCAAATTTGTCTTGTTCTGTCGTTCCTCTCTTTGTCTGTTTTACTTTCATTTTTGTTTGTGAGGACGGCCACTTCAATTCGTATTGTGTAAAGGGTTGTCATAGCGGACGCGCTTGCATGACAACCCTGGAGGAACTGGGAGACATCAGAGATTCTCTTGTGAGGGGGATGGTCCTTGGAACCCTGCCGTGAGAATTGTGGTGCATGGGTTGGTTTGATGTTGGGCCAGAACTGACCAAGAGGGCCTCCTAACCGAGGCCCAACTCACTCACTGTGGGTCTGCTCCTTCTGCTTCCCTATTACAGGGGTCAGCGGACCAATTCAGGAGATCTCCACTTCATAACCTTTTTTTTTTAACTGTCAGGCCTATGTGTGTTTTGTTTGTACTGTTTATTGTTTTTTGGACTGTACGACTGATGGGACTGGAAATCATGGACAACACTCCATCTAACCCCCTAGACTTACAAAATGAAAAAGCTAAGAAAGAAGAAAAGATATTGTACCCCCCAGTTTTTCAGGGAGATAACGTGGAAAAAAAATATTTCCTACCCCATACTCAGCTTCCCAGGTTCCTTTTGCAGAGCCTGAGAAGGATTAAGAGGAGGAGGTAGCTATAGAACCAGCAGCTGAACCCTCGGCAGGTGCCCTTAAAGTTTCTGAGGGGCCAGCCACTAGAGGAAGCCATGGGATCAGCCCCTCTCCCCCATCTAATGCAGCGGTTTTCCCCTTAAGCACAGTAGGTCCTGTGGATGCGAATGGTCAACAGCAATTCTAATATTGGCCATTTTCTAGCAGTGATCTATACAATTGGCGTACCCAAAATGCCCCCTTTTCTGAGAAACCCCAGGATTTAATTCATTTGCTTGAAACCATTCTCTTTACTCATCAGCTCACTTGAGATGATTGTAGTCAGCTTTTACAGGTCCTTTTTACCACTGAAGAGAGAGACCGTATCTGAGAGGCGGCCTGGAAACATATCCCTGGCCACACAGGAGCGCCCATGACAGATCCTGCCATGATCGTTGCCTATTTTCCTGAGATCTGACCAACATGGGACTACAGTATGGTTGAAGGTAGGGAGCGACTCCTCATCTATCACCAGACTCTGTTGGTAAGTCTCAAGGTGGCAGCTCACCGACCTATTAATACAGCCAGAATCTATGATGTTAGATAGCGAGGAAGTGAAAGTCCGGCAGCGTATCTTGAGCAGCTCATGGAAGCTTTTAGTCAATATACCCCGTATGTTCTTGAGACTCAGGAGTCAGCTCAGATGATTATGTTTTCCTATATAAATCAATCTGCACCAGACATAAAGCAAAAGTTGCAGGCTCTAGAAAGATTTGGTGAAAAGTCTATTAGGGATCTAATAGCCGTGGTGGAAAAAGTTTACAGTAAGAGAGAGACAGAGGAGCAAAGAAAGGAAAGGAAGGGCAAAGAATGTGAAATTGAGCATGAAAAGAGAGACCAGGCCTAGGAAAAGAGGCCAGACTTGTTGGACTTGTCACTATCACATGTCTTGCATACCTGGTTCACAGATGGCAGCAGTTTCATTCGAGATGGAAAAAGGTATGTGGGCGCAGCAGTCACCATGGACACTGAGATAGTGTAGGCTGAAGCACTCCCCCAGGGAACATCTGCACAAAGAGCAGAACTAGTGGCACTAACAAAAGCCCTATGGATGGGAAAAGGGAAGGGATTAAACATTTACAGAGACAATCGGTATGCTTTTGCTACCATGCATGTCCAGGGAGCCATTTACCAAGAGAGGGGGCTGCTGACAGCTGAGGGAAAGGCTATTAAAAACAAACAAGAATTTTTAAGCCTTGAACAGGCCTTATGGGAACCAGCAAATATTACCATTATGCACTGTCTTGGCCATCAAAAGGGAACTGATTCAACAAACAAAGGAAATAATTTGTACGATTAGGCAGCTAAGGAGGTGGCCCTCCATCCCAGAGGGGAAGTACTTACTCTAGTAGATGCAGGGCCTCGAGCTTTGCCTCCTGAGCCTCAGTACTCCCAAGAAGACTTGGAGTGGATAAAGAAAATTCCCATGGCCTATAAGCCCCCAGACAGAGAAGAAAATAAAGACTGGTGGAAAACTGGTGAGGGGAGACTTACCTTGTCACAAAGATTGGGCAAGGGGATTCTTAAGAGAACTCATCAGGCCTCCCACATGGGAACCCGAAGAATGCAGGACTTGCTCCAACACTCAGAAGTAAAAATTAAGCAAGGAAATCAACCCATTGAGAACATTGTAAAAATTGTAAAGCCTGTCAGCTCACCAATGCCCCCAATCAACCGGTTACAAAAGGAGCTTGCCTCCGTGGAGATAGGCCAGATTTGTATTGGGAATTAGACTTCACAGAAATTTAAAGTGGAAAAGTTGGATATAAATATTTGCTAGTTTTTGTAGACACCTTTTCAGGATGGGTTGAAGCCTATCCAACAAAGCATGAGACCACGAACTTCGTGGCTAAGAATATCCTGGAAGAAATCCTACCCATCTATGGCTTCACATCCACCATCAGGTTGGAAAATGGACCGGCCTTGGTCTCAAAATTAAGTCAGGGAATAGCTGTGGCACTGGGGACGGATTGGAAATTGCACCGTGCTTATAGACTCCAGAGTTCAGGGCAGGTAGAAATAATGAATCAGACTCTAAAAGAGACCTTAACTAAATTGGCTTTGGAGACTAGCACACACTGGGTATCACTCCTTCTTTTTGACCTGTTTAGAGTAAGAAATTCACCCTATCACCTTGGCTGTACTCCTTTTGAAATAATGTATGGACATCCTCCACCCATTATCCCTAGCCTTCAGACTGGATTGCTTGCTCATTTGAGTGACACTGAATTTCTATGTAAACTTGACTATCTGTAGCTTGTCCACAAAAGTGGGTGGCTCCAGCTTAGAGCATTATATGATTCTGCTTTTATTCCTACTCCCAATTTGTTTAAACCAGGGGACTGTGTGTTTGTTCAAAGGTACAACTTGAGATTTTTGGAACCACGGTGGAAGGGACCTTACTTGCTACCTCTGGCTACACCCACTGCCCTTAAGGTGGAGAGCATTGCTGCTTGGATCCACTGCACCCATGAAAGACCAGCTGACCCCATTGCCCTGGATGACCATAGGGAAACATGGGAAGTCTCTAAGCATCCTACCCAACCACTCCATATATAACTCAAGAAAAGAAAAATCTACTGATTGTTATTAGTATTGTTTCAATTATCATTTGCAGAACTCCTGGGAGCCGCTCAGTACAAGAAGGGGAACTTTGTGTTGCCCTAGGAGAAGAGTGTTGTTTTCACATTGACCATTCTGGAATAGCAAAAGACAACATGGCTATGGTCATAGAGGGACTAGTCAAGATCGAAAGCTGTTGGAGTGTAGTTTTTGGCTGGAGCCACAATATTTGTCTCAGGACAATAAGTCAAGGGGGGAGGAAGGGTTAAAGCCATTTTTGAGGCAGTGCCCATTTGTTGCTTGTTTATCTCAGCGAGCAGAGCAAGACGTGGTGATAATCCAAACACCTAGTTGTTTGCCTTTTAAGCCCTGCAAATCTTTATTTAGCTCAGGGTTCTCCTCCTAGGCTCCACTGTGTGGGAGTGTAGTACGAGGTCCAAGTTGCAGCCCGTCTAAATAAAACCTTGCTTTTACATTTCAGAACGTCTGACTCTTGTTGGTCTTCTTGGTGGGGGTCCAGCAACGTGGGCACTACAATAAATGTACTCATTATGTTGCCCATGTAATTGTAAACCCTCTGTACAGTATTTTCACAATAAAAAAATAAAATTCTTGGGAACAAAAAAAATAATTTCTCTCTAAACCTTTGAGGTTGGTGTGTGTGTGAGTGTGTGTGTGTGTGTGTGTGTGTGTGAGAGAGAGAGAGAGAGAGAGAGAGAGAGAGAGAGAGAGAGAGTGGTTTTACAAAGATCAGAAGATATTTTTCTTCATTTTGAATACATCTTTCAGGTTATTGTAAATTGTGGCTACTGGGAGAAGACTCTTGCTATATTAAAGATGAAACAAAAATATATTGTGCATGCAACACAGTGCTTTATTAGTCTGTAGTGGAACCCTTAACTTCGATTTATATCTTGGCCATTGTTGTGAATAATGTGAATAGCAATGAACTACAGATATATTTATCAGTTACCCAAAGAGAAATAAACACATGATCGGTGGGTCAGATGATATTTCAACTTTACATTTCTCTAGAAAACTGCATACTACTTTCTACAACGAGAATATTAACCTGTATTTTGACTACGAGTGTAGAAAAATCTCTTCTTTTTGCTTATGTGGTGCTGAGGAATCAAACCCAGGGCCTCAGGCATACAAGGCAAGCGCTCTACCACTAAGCCACCTTCCCAGCCCTAGAAAATTTCTTTTATCCACATTCTCACCAACATTATTACCTTTGTTTTTTTTTAAGGGCAGGTTTTTACTATGTGCAGTACCCCAGATTGGCCTTAGAATAAAATCCTATTACTCCAACATGCTAAATGCTTGGAATTGCAAGCCTTTACCACCACACCAGGTTCCTTTGATTTTTTGGATAAGTGTTATAATAGTTATGAACTAGTATCATAGTAATTTTGAATTGCATTTCTTTAATGAATTCTGTTCCAAAAGCATTAAGTCAACATAGAAGTTGTATTAAACACGAATTTGTAAACCCACTGGCTACTTGCATGGCTATTTGGAAAACAGGTCTATTCCGAACTTTTGTCCAATTTTAATCATTTCTTTTTTTTAATGTGAAAATACTGTACAGAGGGATTACAATTACATGTGAAAGATAAGTACATTCCTTTTCAAGCATTGTAGCCTCCTCCTTTGTTTCCCATTCCCATCCCTTTCCATCCTCCCCGCGCCCCCCCCAGCCAATCTTCCTCCCCCTCTTCTCCCATCATAAAAGTTTAAAGTTAGTTTTTCAACATAAGAACTTGTACCTCTCATTGTTTCAATGGGTCCATCGTATTCTTATTTAAACGATTTGTTTCTTCCTTCCCCTCCACAAATTATACCAACATCAAATACAATGAAAGCAGGGGTTATATCGTGGGGGAGGGACATAGAAAGCAACAAAAAATCTTATATATACTTTAGGAACAATCGCATGAAACAAACAAAAACACATTTGAATACATATCTTAGGGTTCATTTCCCTAACATCAACTTATCTGACCTTTTCTGGTTGACTCAGACATATACTAGTTATTGCAAATAAGGCAAACCATGGGACCTATGTTTCTTTGGGCCTGGCTTACTTCACTTAAAATAATTTTTTCCAAGTCTTTCCACTTCCTAACAAAGGGGGCAATGTCATTCTTTCTGATACAGGCATAGAATTCCATTGTGTATATGTACCATATTTTCTTGATCCATTCATCACTTGAGGGTCATCTGGGTTGGTTCCATATCTTTGCAAAGGTAAATAATGCTTCAATAAACATAGTCGTGCTGGTAGCCTTAGTGTGGTCTTGTTTGGGGTCATTTGAGTAAATGCCCAAAAGTGGGATTGCTGGGTCATAGGGGAGCTCAATGTGAAGTCTTTTGAGAAACCTCCATACTGCTTTCCAAAGTGTTTGAACAAGTTTACACTCCCACCAACAATGCAGTAAGCTTCCCTTCTTTCCACATCACCTCCAGAATCTGTTGCTATTAGAGTTCTTGATTATCACCATTCAAACTGGGGTGAGGTGGTATCTCAATTTTGTTTTGATTTGCATTTCTTTTATGGCTAGAAAGGTTGAGCATTTCTTCATGTGTCTATTGGCCATGCTTCTTTCCTCTTCAGAGAAGTTTCTCCTTTTCCTTAGCCCACTTACTTATTGGGCCATTGTTTCTTTGAAGATTTGTTCTTGGAGGATTTAATTTTTTTGAATTGCAGGTATATTTTAGATATGAGACCCTTGTCTGTTGTATGGCTAGTGAACATCTTCTCCCAATCAGTGGGCTTTCGATTGATGTTGCTAGCTATGTCCTTTGCCATGCACAAGCCCTACAATTTCATGCAATCCCATTTGTCCAACCTTTCTTTGATTTGTTGTGTTTCTGGGTATCTATTAAGAAAATTTAGGCCTCTGCCATGGAGACCTAGGATTTCTCCTATTCCATTCTGTAATGTTTTCAAAATGTCTGCTTTGACTCCAAGGTCTTTGATCCATTTGAAGTTGATTCTGGTGCAGAGTGATATCTAAGAATCTACCCTTAGTTCTCTTCAAGTAGATAACCAATTTTGCCAGCACCATTTACAGAAAAGGCTGTCTTTCGTCCATTCTATATTTTAGCTCCCTTATCGAAAATTAGATGGCTATAGGTCTGTAGGTTCATTTCTGGGTTTTCAATTCTATTCCATTGATCCTGAGATCTGTTCTTGTGCCAGTTCCAAGCTGTCTTGATTATTATGGCTTTTTAGTAGAGTTTGAAATTTGGTATTGACATTCCTCTAGCCCTGCGATTTCTGTTAGGGATCATTTTCACTATTTGGTGTCTTTTATTGTTTCATATGAAATTTTCGATTGCAGCTTCTATTTTCTTGAAGAAGGAGGTTGGAATATTGATAAATATCGCAGTGAATTTGTAGATAGTCTTGGGAAGTATTGCCATTTTCACCATGTTGATCTTTCTAATCCAAGATCATGGGAGTTTTTGCCACTTTCTAAGTTCTGTATTAATTTTCTTTTTCAGGTTTTTAAATTTTTCATCATAGAGGTCCTTCACTTTTTGGTTAATTTAATTCCTATTTATTTTTTTGGAGGCCTATTATGAATGGAGTTGCTTTCCTAATTTCAGCCACACTTTTCTCATTTTTGTTATACAGAAAAGCCATTGAATTTTGAGGTTAATTTTATACCGTGCTACTTTGCCAAAGTTTTGAATCAACTTGAGAAATTTGGGAGGGGAAGCTGTGAGATTCTTTAAGTTCAATAACATATCATCTGCAAAGAGGGAGAGTTTTACTTTTTCATTCCCTATTTGGATCCCCTTTATGTTTATATCTTGTCTTATGGCTGTAGCTAGACATTCTAATACTAGATGGAAGAGAAATATAGAGAGTGAACATCCTTGTCTCATTCCTGAGTTAAGAGGGAATGGCTTCAGTTTTTCACCATTAAGTATAATGCTGGCTGTAGGTTTGTCATATACAGCCTTTATTGTATTGAGGAATGTTCCATGGATTCCTAATTTTTTCAGAACCTTCATAATAAAGGGGTTTTGGATCTTGTTAAATGCTTTTTCTGCATCTATTGAGATAACCATTCAGTTCTTATTCTTGCTTCAGTTGATGTTATGAATTATATTAATTGATTTGTGTATATTGAACCAGCTTTGCATTCCTGAAATGAATCCTGTTTGATCATGGTGCATGATTTTTTGGATAAATTGTTGAAATCGATTGGCCATAATTTTGTTGAAAAGTTTTGCATCTATGTTCATCAAAGAAATGGGTCTATAGTACTCTTTCTCTGATGAGTCCCTGCCTGGTTTGGGGATGAGGGTTATGATGGCTTCATAGAATGAGCTCGGTAGTGAACTTTCTCCTCAAATTTCATTGAAGAGCTGAAGTATTATTTGTGTGAGCTCTGCTTTGAAGGACTTGTAGAATTCCACTGTAAAACCATCTGATCTTGGACTTTTCTTAGATGGGAGGTCTCTTATTGCTCTTTCTATTTCTTTAATGCTTTAAATGGGCCTGTTCAGATGGTTTAACTCATCTTGGTTTAGTTTCAACATGTCAATATTTGGTAGGAAAAGTTCTGTCTCTGCCAAGTTCTCAAACATATTAGCATTAAGGTATGAGGATTATTCCCTTATAATGTTCTGAATCTTGGTTGTTACTGTGGTGATGTTACCATTCTCATCTCTGAGTTTATTTATTTGGATGTATTCTCTTCTTTTTTCTGATAAGATTTGCTAAGGGTCTCTCTATTTTTTTTAATTTTTTCGAATAACCCACTCTTTGTTTTGTTGATTCTTTACATGTTTCTTTGGATTCTAATTCATTTATTTCTCATTTAATTTTAATCATTTCTTTCCATCTACTGGATTGGGGTTTATCTTGCTGCTCTTTTTCAAGGAGGCTCAGATGTCTCGTTAAATTGTTGGTTTCAGATCTCTCCAATTTGTTGATATAGCATCTCAGAGCTATAAACTTGCCTCTGAGTACTGCCTTTACTGTGTCCCAGAGGAGCTAGTAATATGTGTGTTCTTTTTTGTTGAATAACATGAACATTTGAATTTCCTTTCTAATTTCTTCCAACACTCACTTGTGAGTCAGCAGTGTGTTGTTCAGCCTCCATGAATTATAGGAATTTCTTTGGTGGCTTTTGGTTTTGAGTTCTAATTTTATTCCCTTGTGGTCTGAGAGAATGCAAGGTATAATTTCAATGTTTCTGAATTTGGACAAGTTTGCTTTGTGACTTAAAAAGTGGTCTATTTTGGAAAATGTTCCTTGTACTGATGAGAAGAACGTGTATTCTGATGCTGCTGAGTCAAATATTCGGTAGATGTCTGTGCAATCTTGTTGATCTATGCAGTTGTTTAGATCTGGGGTTTCTCAGTTGAATTTTTGCCAAGTTCATCTATCTAGTGGGGAGACTGGTGTGTCAAGTTCCCAACAATCAATGTCATTGTATCTATGTGGGATTTGAGGGAAAGTAGTTTTTCTTGGATAAATTTGGGTGTTCTGTTGTTTGGAAAATAGATAATTAAAATTGTATTATCCTCCTGAAGGAGGGATCCCTTAATTAGTATATAGCGAGCTTCCTTACCTCTTCTCATTGATTTTAATTTGAAGTCTATTTTATCTGATATGAGGCTTGCAACACCTGCCTGTTTATGGGGGCCGTTTGCTTGGTAGATTTGTTCCAGCATTTCACATTCAAAATCTGTTTGTTTTTATGGGCAAGATGTACTCCTGAAGGCAGCAGATAGAAGGATCTTGCTTTTTAATCCAACTAGGCAGTCTATGTTGCTTAATTGGAGAGTTCATTCCGTTAATGTTGAGAGAGAGGACTGAGAGTTATTTGGGAGTTCCTGCCATTTTATCCACCTTCTTGGGATTGTGGCAACTGGGTTCTTCCTATGGGATTGTGGCAACTGGGTTCTTTCTATGGTTCTTGGATTCTCAGTTTGGGTGCAGTTTCTTGGCCTTTATTGTGGTCTTGTTGGTTTGCTATGTGTAGGATATCTTCAAGAATCTTTTGTAGGCCTGTTTTGGCAGAGATATATTGTTTCAATTTTTCTTTGCTATGGAAGGTTTATATTTGACCTTCAGTTATGAAGGAGAGTTTAGCTGTGTACAGTATTCTTGGTTTCTACTTGTTTGTCTTTAGGGCATGGCATACCTTCTCCCGGGCTCTTCTTGCTTTAGTTGTCTCTGCTGAGAAATCTGAGCTGATTCTAATTGGTTTCCCGTTATAGGTGATTGATCTTTCCTCCTTGACAGTTTTAAGGATCTTTTCCTTGGTCTGAATTGATCCTGTGTGGATTATAATGTGATGGTGGGATGTCCTGTTCTGGTCTGGTCTAGTTGGAGTTCCAAAAGCTTCTTGTATCTGAATAGGCCTATCGTTTTGTATGTTTGGGAGGTTCTCTGCTAGGATCCTGTTAAACAAATTTCCTAGACCATTAACTTCTCTCTCTAATTGCTCCACTATGCCCATTATCCTCAGATTAGGCCTTCTAAATGTAGAATAGATCTGTCATATTTCTTGGATTTTCTTGATGTTTGTACCTTCTTTCTCTATAATATTAGGCTATCTTCAATCCCCGAGATTCGATCTTCTACATGGTGTAACCTACTGTCAAGACTTTCTACTTTGCTTTTTATTTCTTTCTTTCTAATTGGTCGGTTTTGATCACTTCAAATTCTTTGTTGGAGCTTTGTTTTAGATATTCTATGAACTTCTTTGCTTCCTTAATTTAGTGTTCAGTGTTTATTCTCAAATCACTTAGTTGATTGGTTATGGTTCCTTGGACTCCCATTACTTCTGTTGGGTTCCATTCAGCATTCCCTTTGTGGTCTCCCTGACTTCTTTCAGCTCTCTGTGGATTCCATAAATGCCTCTAAAGATCTTTGTCTGTCTCATCTCGCTCTCTCAATTCCTGTATTACTCTTTGATTAGCTTCCTCAGGTTTATGTAATTCCTGACTTTCTCTTTGTCTATTCTCAGCCAGCTCACGCAATTCATGTCTATCTCTTTGACTGGACTCAGCCTGCTCATGCCATCCCTGTATTTCTCTTTGAGTGTTTTCAATCTGCTCATGCAATTCCTGTGTCAATCTTTGAGTAAGTTCCTCAAGCTCATGATATTCCAGTATTGACCTTTGGTTTGCCTCCTCTCTCTCCCTATCATGCTCACACTGAGTCCTTTGCAGGTTTTCAATTTTTTCATTTACCATGTTTACCAGTAGTTTTTGTATAGCTTTTGGGGAGCTCTCCCCTGGATTATTCATTATCTCTTCTGTCCCCTGATTATCATGAGTGGGAGTTTAGATACCCGGACTTGCCATTTTTCTTGTGTTTTTCTGCTTGTTCTGCCGATTTGGGATGAAAGTAACACCAGTTTTGTGCTAGAACACTATCTTAAGGCAAGCATCATCCAAAGTCTGTAGTTTCACAGTCAAAAGTCCGCAGATACAATCTAGTTCAACAGATATATTTATTCAATATCAAACAACTATGTACTAATGGGCTATGAACAACAAAGAATAATTTGGCATACCAGAAATTATAAGGTTTAGGGAGAGGTGTGTGTAAAAATAGGAATAGATTGATGTGGAAAGGTAAAAGGAGAGTTAAATTAACTAAGTCCTAATCTCAATAAGGAAAATAGTTTGGATAGAATGATAGTAGAGAGAGAAAAAAGAAGAAGAAATAAGAAAAAGAAAAAAGAGACAAGAAAGAATAAAAAAACAAATATTAAAAATTATTAATTGAAAACTTAAAATTTATGCAAATTTAACAACATAATATTCACAGAAGAACAGGGATAGGACGAGAGAAGGGGAGGGATAGAAAGGAGATGCGAAAAAAAAAACCTGAAAATATTATATAGGTATAAAGAGGTACTACTGCTATTAAGAAATTTAAGTCAAAGAGGTTTTGAATTGAATAATAAATTTCTGGATTGTGTACACAATGGGGGATAAGGTCTAGTAATCAACTATTCGCATACCTGAGGATGAGCAGAACAGCAATTAAATCACGCAAAAAAGAACAAAAGAGGAAAAAAAGTGAAAAGAATGAACAAGAAAAAAAGGATCAAAAGTTCAGTAGAGCTAAAACACACACACATACACACACATACACACACACACACACAGATATTCCCCCAAAATAAAAATTATAAGAGGAAGAAAATAAAGGTTAACAGCAAACAATTTTTTAAAATTAAAAATTAAAATTAAAAAATTAAAAACAAAAAAATTAAACAAATTTTAAAAGTTACAAAAAATGAGTTCTTTGATTTTTTGGAGGGGGTGGGAAGATCCTGTATCTCCCTTGTGTCTGTAACCAGTCTCTTGTTGGAGTCTCTGGTCTGCTTGTGGTGTTTGATTTTCCTGTGGGTTGATTGGTTTCTTAAGTCAATTTGTTTGAGCAGGCAGAAAAATGTTCTGCTTTACACAGAATTTTGTGATCCGCCTCCTAGGCTAGTTCAATGGGAGGGAGATCTGCTTTGAGTATCACAAAAGAGTGAGATGGCTGTTTCCTCTAGTTTGGAGATGCTTTGATGAGGCTTGGTTCTGGATAGAGTGGAGGCCTTTCAGCAAGCAGTAGAGTTTCCCTGAGAGGCTAGCTTCTGAGACACTTACAGAGCCTAGCCTGGAGACATTCTCAGGGTTTATGTTTACCGAATTTCAGTTGATTGTCAAGACTGCTGTAGGGAGGGGCAGCCTCTGGCTCTGTTTAGCCAGTGAAGAAATCAACACTTGAGGAGGGCAGAGCTATCTCTGCCTGGGCTGGATGAATTTTCCCTGGGTGGAGCTGAGCCTGGCAGGTGAGGTCAGGTTCCTGTGACCTGCTAAATGACTCTTGTTTTCTTCCAAGGCCTGAGTTGGAGCTAGCTGCTCAGCCAGGCCTTTATCATTATCAAAGATGAAGATCTCCAGTAGTGGGGAGGAGAGGGGTTGCCTTTCCTCCTCTGTTCCCATAGAAGGAGTGAGGATGTCAGGCTTCTACTTAAGCCAGAGTCTTGGTTCCTGGGTCGTCTCTGGTCTTCGATCTGCAGGATGAAGATGTCTGTTCCTTGTCAGTTCTTGCTGGTGTTGTGTAGAACCCCCTAGCCCTCTGATCTGGGGCCTTCGTCCCGGACTCTGTGTTTCAGGTTTGGTGGCTACGGATGCCACAGCCACCACCACAACCGCAGCTGAGCCTGCTGGCAAGTTCACGGACCTGTCCCCTTGCCTGGATTTTCCCTCTCTGGCCAAACTCTCTGTACTGTGATGGCACCCTTGGTGTGATTCTCTTGCTTAGGACTGTTCATTGGAACACTTAAACTGCTTTCTATGAGAGAGCCTGTGTAGCCTCCAGCTTCTCCCTTACCATCTTCCCAGAACTCTTTTGAATTTTAATCATTTCTTGTTAATCTCATCTTTAATCACTTTATACAAAATCAATAATTAATTCAAGGGAGGAAAAGGAAAATAACTAAGCAACTCCTTACATTTTTCAATTTTCAATAACATGATAGTGCTTATATCATTTTCTGTTTACGCTTTAGACTATATAACTCAATTTAGTTAGACCTTTCATAAGGCTATGTGTATTTTATTTATTTTATGTTGATTGTTCTTTCCAAAGCCTGCGTGTCTAATTTCCCTTGGTTTCTTTCAGTCTCAAGTAGTTCAGATTTCAAATTGAAGAATAAATTGAAGGAAGCAAACAAAAAATACAGATCCTCTCATCTGATAATGCCTCTACAAGAATGAAGAAAGAATTCATCCTGCTAAGGACCTATGATAGGATATCAAAAAGAGAATTCATTGTTTTAGGTATTCCCTATCTTTGCAATGCAACTTAAATAATATAAAACAAAATATAATGCTCAGGTACTTTTATGTTTTATCAGTTTTGCACATTATCATATGGACATTACCTCAGTCTACAACATTCCTTCATTATTCTGTCCTTGATACTTTTACACTACCAAGACATAAGATAACCAGTTTGATTTAAAGCATGAGACGTTGTACACCTGGCTTCCTTGGAAGCAGAGCATGGTCAATAGATCATATTCCTTCTGGTTGCTCACTACCTGTAATGTTTTCTGTAATATTATTGCATTGTATTTAGTATTAAAAAATTATGGCTAAACTCAAAGCTCATTCATAGAAGTTAATGTTAAATATTTTGCAAGTTTTATTTCTCTCAATTCCTAAGATAACATTTGCTATAATGCTAATGTTATTATCATTTTAGTGTTGGGAAAAATTGTAATTAAAGGCACGAAGTTCATGGCCCAAAGACACACAGTGAGGAAGGAATTGAGTCACAGTTTCCAAAAGCCTTTTAGCAATACAAAAATTGTAGGTAAAATCTCTCCATTCTCTTACACTCTCAATTCAATATTCATATTGTCCTATAAATAATAGCATACCAAATATTGCCCATGGCGATTGTTTTCTGTTGCATTTTGTCTCCAACACAGACTGTGTTGACATTGGGGTATCATGCACAGAGCTGAGCTTATAAATTGAGGTCCAAAGAGAGTCAAATTTCTTTTGTCCCACAGCTCCAGTATCCTTTTTTCAAAAGTACTAAAACTTTTAAATACCAACACTTACTATCTTTTAAGAATCCGAAAATGAAGTAAATTAACATATAATCACTCCAAAATGCTTTAAAAGTAGGAGATGATAAAACAGGCCCCCATCAAGTAAACTTTCTTCTACTTATAAAATTATTCTGAAAGCCTTGTCCTGGCTGGTCACACCTGTAATCCTATCTACTCGGGCTATCTACTCAGGAGCCTGAAATCTATGGATAACTGTTGGAAGTCACTCAAGGCAGAGTAAATTCATGAGATTATTTTTCAGAAATTATAATGAACTAGCAAAGAGCCAGGAATGGAGATGTAGCTCATATATTAGCTCATCAATCTAGAGAGGAAAGGACTAGCAAGACCTTGAAGCCCTGATTTCAAACTCTGAGCATGCCAATACACAAGCATGTGCATGTGTGCATGTGTGCATGCGTGTGTGTACACCCTCCCACACACACATTTATTCAAAATACCTTCATATCAGCATATCAGTGTTCTGCATTAATTTTTTTGTTAACGTTATTATCTGGGTAAAATAGAGGAAATAAACTCTTCTATATCAGAACATTTTTATACGTTTATTTTTTTTACTGTGAAAATACTGTACAGAGGGGTTACAATTCCATGGGCAAGATAATGAGTACATTTTTTATCAAGCATTGTAGCCTCCTCCTTTGTTTCCCCTTCCCATCCCTCCTCATCCTCCCCCAGCCCTCCCACCCAATCCTCCCTGCCCCCCCCACCAAAGCTGTAACGTTTGTTTTCGACAGAACAACTTGTACTTCTCATTGTTGCAATGGGTCCACTTGTAAAAATAACTGTACAGAGGTGTCATATTTATATGAGCAAATAATGAGTACATTTCTTAACAAGCATTGTTACCTTTTTCTTTCTTTTTCTTTCACCATCCCTTCCCTCCCACCTCCACAAATACACTCCACTCCCCCTTCCCCTGTCTAAATTGTAAAGTTCATTTTTCAACATAGTGTCTTGTGCATCTCTACCTGTATCCCTATTTAAGAATTTTGTATTTCCCTTTCCCCTCCCCAAATTAGAGAAACGTATACGCAGGATGTAGGCGCACCAACTTCAAATACAGTGAAAACAGGGGTTACAACGTAAGGGAGGAACATATAAAGGAACAAAAATAATCACATCACACATTATAAGTATCTTAGAAACAATAGCAAGAAACAAAAAAAAAAACACTTGTCTGGTTCATTTCCTGTAATATCATCTTATCTGATATGCACATAGCTTATGATTTATTCTTATCCCAGACATGTATTAGCTGTTGAAAATAAGGGAAACCATGGGACCTATGTTTCTTTGGACTTGGCTTACTTCACTTAATAAATTTTTTTCCAAGTCTTTACAATTCTTAACAAATTGGGCGATGTCATTCTTTCTGATGGAGGCATAGAATTTCATTGTGCATATATACCACATTTTCATGATCCATTCATCTTCTGTGGGCCATCCGGGTGGGCCCCATATCTTAGCTATTGTAAATAATGCTGCAGTAAACATAGTTGTTCTGGTAGTTTTAGTATGGTTTTCTTTGTGATCATTTGGGTAAATCCCCAAAAGTGTGATTGCTGGGTCATAGGGGAGCTTTATATGGAGTCTTTTGATGAGCCTTCATACTGCTTTCCAAAGTGGTTGAACAAGTTAACACCCACAAGAATCAAGTAAGGTTCCCTTGTGGCCACATCCTCTCCAGCATCTTTAGTTGTAAGAATATGAAATGATTCAAGAATTTGCATGTCAACCTTGCGCAGGGGCAATGTTAATCTTCTCTGTATTGTTCCAATTTTAGTGTATGTGCTGCTGAATTGAGCACAGAGCATTTTTTATATATAAAGTGTAATTGATTTTCTTAAACTAGACAATTCAAAGAAAAGTAAGTTTTGAAGAATTCTCGTGATATTTTAGAACCATGTACGTCTTACATAAGCACACATTTAAGAATAGTCAAGATTGACATGTCAAAAACAAAATAATCCCAGATACTGTTGTTCAAGAGATGTGTAGGACATTCCTCAATACAATAAAGGCTGTATATGACAAATCTACAGCCAGCATTATACTCAATGGTGAAAAACTAAAGCCATTTCCTCTTAACTCAGGAACAAGACAAGGATGCCCACTTTCTCCAATTCTCTTCAATCTAGTATTAGAATGCCTAGCTACAGCAATAAGACAAGATGCAGACATAAAGGGGATCCAAAAAGGGAAAGAAGAAATACAACTCTCCCTCTTTGCAGATGACATGATCTTGTATTTAAAGAATCCCATAGACTCCACTCCCAAATTACTCAAGCTGATTCAAAACTTTGGCAAAGTAGCAGGTTATAAAATTAACCCCCAAAAATCAATGGCTTTCCTGTATGCTAACAATGAGAAAAGTGTGGATGAAATTAGGAAAGCAACTCCATTTGTAATAGCCCCACAAAAAATAAAATACCTAGGAATTAACTTAACTAAAGAAGTGAAGGACCTCTACGATGAAAACTTTAAAATCTTGAAAAAGGAAATCAACACAGAACTAAAAAAATGGCAAAGCCTCCCATCCTCCTGGATTGGAAAGATTAACATCGTGAAAATGGCAATACTTCCCAAAGCTATCTACAAATTCAACGCAATACCTATCAAAATTCCAACCTCATTCTTCAAGGAAATAAAAGAGGCAATCCAAAAATTCATATGGAACAATAAAAGACCCCGAATAGCAAAAACGCTCCTCAACAGAAAGAACACTGCTGGAGGAATATCAATACCAAATTTCAAACTCTACTATAAAGCCATAGTAATCAAAACAGCTTGGTATTGGCATAAGAACAGACCTCAGGACCAATGGAATAGAATTGAAAACCCAGAAATGAACCTACAGACCTATAGCCATCTAATCTTCAATAAGGGAGCTAAAACAATAGAATGGAAGAAAGACAGCCTCTTCAGTAAATGGTGCTGGCAAAATTGGTTAACTACATGTAGAAAACTAAAGCTAGATCCTTATATATCACCCTGCACCAGAATCAACTCCAAATGGATCAAAGACCTTGAACTCAAAGCAGACACTCTGAAAACATTACAGGATGGAATAGGAGAAACCCTGGGTCTCCTTGGCTCAGGCCGAAATTTTTTGAATAGAGACCCGGAAACACAACAAATCAAAGAAAGGTTGGACAAATGGGATTGCATAAAGTTTCAGAGCTTCTGCATGGCAAAGGACATAGCTAGCAAGATCAATAGAAAGCCCACGGATTGGGAGAAGATCTTTACTAGCCATATAACGGACAAGGGTCTCATATCTAAAATATACTTGGAACTCAAAAAATTAAACCCCCCAACAACAAATCCTCAAAGAAACAACTGCCCAATAAATAAGTGGGCGAAAGACTTAAAGAGAAACTTCTCTGAAGAAGAAAGGATGGCCAATAGACACATCCCTAACCATAAAAGAAATGCAAATCAAAACAACATTGAGATATCACCTCACCCCAGTTAGAACGGCAAAAATCAAGAACTCTAACAACAACAGATGCTGGAGGGGATGTGGACAGAAAGGAACCTTACTTCATTGTTGGTGGGAATGTAAACTTGTTCAAGCACTTTGGAAAGCAGTATGGAGGTTCCTGAAAAGACTTCACATAGAGCTCCCCTATGACCCAGCAATCCCACTTTTGGGCATTTACCCAAATGTTTACAAACAAGACCACACTATACCTACCAGCACAACTATGTTTATTGCAGCATTATTTACCATAGCTAAGATATGGAACCAACCCAGATGCCCCTCAGTAGATGAACGGATCAAGAAAATATGGTATATATACACAATGGAATTCTAAGCCTCCATCAGAAAGAATGACATTGCCCCATTTGTTAGGAAATGGAAAAACTTGGAAAAAATTATATTAAGTGAAGTAAGCCAGGCCCAAAGAAACATAGGTCCCATGGTTTCCCTCATTTGCAATATCTAGTATATGTATGAGTCAAGCGGAAAAGGTCAGATAATGTGATGTCAGGAAAATGAACCCTTAGATATGTATTTTAATGTTTTTTTCTTTCATGCATGTGTTTCTAACGCATTTATAAGATTATCTGTTTGTTGCTTTGTATGTGCCTCCCCCACAATATAACCCCTGCTTTCACTATATTTGATGTCAGTATAACTTGTGGAGGAGATGAGGAAAAACAAGTCATTTCAGGATACAGGTGGACCTGTTGCAACAATGAGAAGTACAAGTTGACATGTCCAAAACGAGCTTTACAACGTCGGTGCGTGCGGGGGCGGGGGGAAGGGGGAGAAGGAGTAGGATTGGGATTGAGGGGGAGGGTGGAGGCTGGGAAGGGATGTGAAGCGTAAACCAAAGGAGGAGTCTGCAATGCTTGGTAAGAAATGTACGCATTATCCTGCCCATGTAATTGTAACCCCTCTGTACAGTATGTTCACAAATAAAATTAAATTAAATTAAAAAAACAAAAGAGATATGTAGGATCGGGGGGGGGGGAATTGGGTGGGGAGGCGGAGGAAGGCTGGGAAGGGCTGTGAAGGGTTAACAAAGGAGGAGGCTGTAATGCTTGATAAGAAATATACTCATTATCTTGCCCCTGTAATTGTAACGCCTCTGTACAGTATGTTCACAAAAAATAAAAAAAAAAAAAAAGAAATGTGTAGGAGGACGAATTCAATTATTCTGTACAAGGCACCTGTCATAATGAACACTGCGCCAAGTGTTAAGTTTTGTTAAAAGTTTTAATGTTTTAAATATATTTAATTTCAGAAATTTGCTTATATAGGCCAAAATTAGGACTGTTTGTCAGATCATACAACTTTTCTATAAATATTTAAGATTTATGGTAGCAGACATATGCTACTAAAAAGTACATTTCAGAGTTTATAGAAACATTACTAATGAGATGTTGCAAAGTCTTAATGTAAAGAAGCAGAGTGAAGAGTTAAGACACTGTTAACTGCACAGTTTCTCTTAAAACTTTAGGGCTTCCTTACTTTATATGTTAGTGAGGAACAAATGATGATATAAGCCATATACAAATGATGAGATGTGTCATAAAAAGCAATCTTAGTGGGTAACTTTAAAGACTACACATAGCCTATAAAACTCTTGTTGAACATCATAATCTTATTCAGTGTTAAATGTACAGGAATGTGAGAATAGTAAAATCAAATATGTAAGTACACTTCAAATACTGAAAACACTGGTCATTCTTTGATATTTTATTTTATTAATCATTAATATTTAGTTATTGTGTTTCTTTATTTGTAGTATTGTTTCCCTTGTAATATAATAAAACTTTTTGTTATTCATCATCAGGAGGTACTTTGAGAAGGTTACTGGGATGGCCAAACCATTTTTTATAGTTGCATGTGAATTTACAAAAAGCAAAATTAAGAACAAAATACTGATTAAAAAATTATCAAGTACAGTCAGAATCAGGAGGGATGATAAATGTCCACACTTAAAATCTTAGTCCTAGGCTGAAGCAGTGATATTACAGAGTTGAGGTCACAAAAGTGAGAGACTGTGTTTTGTTTTGTTTTTTACTTTGATTTTGTTGGCCATGGGGTTGAACTCTGGGGCCTGGTTGCTGTACCTCAGCTCAAGGCTAGTGCTAACACTTGAGCCACAGAACCACTTCCATCCTTTTCTACTTATGTGATGCTGAGGAATCAAACCCAGGGCCTCATGCATGCAAGGCAGACACTTTACAACAGCCACCATCCCAGCTCCTGATAGACTGGGTTTTAAAAATTCATCTAAACAACATTTGCTTTCTGCTTTGGGTTATATATTGAAATATATGAATATCTTTTCATATTTTTGTGTATTGTTATACTTCTAAATTTATACTAATCCCAGCCACTTTATTCTTTTCAAAGTCATGAAATATCTCTGAGAGTTTGCTAATGTGAAAATTATTTTAGCATTTTTAATTACTTCTGAGTCATTTTTATTTTTTATTAAAATCATTTTTTATTTTGGGTTGATGGATTATCATACATCAAATACCTTAAAATGTAGATGTAGAGTCTAAAGATAACAGTATGAATATTTTCATACAGCTCTTTTTTACCTGTTATGCACTTTCAGTATTATGATATTTCTCCCCCTTTCATGCTCTCTCATTTCCTCTCTTTCTCTTTCATGCTCCATGTCTGCTACATAGAATTTCTGCTGGTCTACTATTATCCTTGAGGATCCACTGGCTTTGTGGGAACATGATGGGGACTAACATTTTCCCTTGCATTCTTTAAGAATTATGAGTGACGTGATATTATTCTTTGACATAGTAAATGGCAAAACAACAGGTCTAGGAATTCCTTTTCACGTTTACAACTATTACAAATTTTATCTCATAGGAATCATTTGGATGGATATTGAAAGATTAAAAATTGACCATTACCATTACTAACTTGCTAACTGCTGATTCTGCTTCTGTAAACTTGCTTACGCTAGCATTGACCCTTCCCTTCCCAGCAATGAGTTAAGAAGTTTCAGGGACCAGATACCGGCCCCAGGACAAGGTCAGTGGTCGTAGATAAAAAACAGACAGTACGTGTTCCGCAGTTCCCATTTAGAAATTCCCCAGACAGGACCTTGAGATAACGACCACCTGGCAAGACCACAAGCTAAGCCAAATGTTAACCAATCATAGGCCTGTAACCATGTAAACCCCCCCTTAGACCAACCATGGGCCAGTCATTTTACAAAGAGTGTTACAAAATTTCCCGCGAGGCAAAGTGATTGTTGGTGTATATGGTGACCCTTAAATGGACCAATCATGGGATGCTTTGTGTTATGCGTTAATCTTGTGGGTTTTGCCTTTAAAAAGGCTTGTAACCGCTGCTCCGGGCTCCCTGTCTGCTCGGGACAGAGAGTCCGTTTGCGCAAACGTGAAATAAACTCCTCTTGCTTATTGCATCTTCCTGCCTGGAGTCTGAGTTTTCTGGGGCGCCCTCCAGTTGACGAAAGTATCCTAGGGGACTGAGGTCTTTTAGATATGATATTTTAACTTGGGCTGGGAAGGTGGCTCAGTGGTACAGCGCTTGCCTTGCATGCATGAGGCCCTGGGTTCGATTCCTCAGCAGCACATAAGCAAAAAGAAAAAAAGCCAGAAGTGGCGCTATGGCTCAAGTGGTAGAGCGCTAGCCTTGAGCTGAAGAGCTGATGGACAGTTCCCAGTCCCAGAGTTCAGGCACCAAGACTGGACCCCCCCCCAAAAAAAGATATTTTAACTTGTGACCTAAAAGTTCTTTTTCTTTCACAAACAAACTTTGTCTTTGATTATCAGTTTGTAACTACTTGTAATGAAAATAAAGCTCTCCTATGGAAACTAGACCGAAGTTGTTCACAGGGATGAAAAAGAAGGTAATGATGGAAGTAAGTACAGTAGAGCAAGCTCCTCAGAGAAGTTTATCATGAACACTTTGTGAGAATGGCAATGTTCTGGGAACTATAGATTAAATCACTGAACAAAGGTATATATACATATATATTTGTATATGTATATGTATTTATATATGCATATATGTGTATATGCCCTTATATTGTACACATATATGTTACTATACACACAAATTCACATATAGATATACACATGTATACATGCACACATGGAGAAAGACACATAATTACAACCAACACAAGTTTCATTAGTTGCTGAAAATGCCTTAGATGGAATGCTTGGAACAAAATGTGTTCAAGATGTATTTGTCTCTAAGAGTTGTTTTGCCACTCCTCTTATCTCATAAAACTGGTAAGTTTTGACAGATTGGACACATGATAGCCAGTTACTTGGAAGTGTCAGTATGTAAAGATCATATGGTGTCTCCCTGATCCCCATGGAATACTTGCTCTTATACACACTCTCAACAACCAAAGTAACAGGAGAATATCATGGTAAAGAATAAAATTATAAGCCTTTAAATGGCATCCTTCTTTGAGCTCTTTTCCAACAGCCAGCATCAATTCCTAAGCAGATTAGTGAGTCCTCATAAAACTGGACCTCAGGTCAACAGGTAACCAACTCATGTGAAAAGTCCTATGAGAGAAATGCTGACTGAAGTCTTGCTGATTTTCTGGCCAAGAAAATAAGAAAAGAAGAAATTATTTTTAACATATTAATGTTTGAGAATAATTTGTAACCTGTCAATAAATGTGTAGAACACAACTAAACCAACTGACAAAAAAGGTGTCCATTTCATTTATATGCTCTTGGACTTGGTGAGTGATTTTACTTGTATATACACAAGTAGAATCAGCATAAATCAAGCCAGCATTTCTTCATTTAATATACAAAGATAGGATTCAGGTTGACCCATTGTAATAATGAGATAATAATAATGTAATAATAAGACACTTTATCAGAGTGTAGGTGGAGGGATGAGTTGAGGAGGTGTGAAGAGAAGGGATGGTAGGGGAAAACAAAGGATGGGGTAAAAATGCTCAATAAGAAATGGACTCATGCCAGGTGCCGGTGGCTCATGCCTGTAATCCTAGCTACTCAGGAGGCTGAGGTCTGAGGATTGTGATTCAAAGCCAGCCAGGGAAGGAAAGTCCGTGAAACTCTTTTTCCAGAAAACCGGAAGTGGCGCTGTAGCTCAAGTGGTAGAGCGATAGCCTTGAGCTGAATTGCTGAGGGACAGTGCTCAGGCCTAGACTTCAAGCCCATGACCAATAATAAAGAAAAAATTGTACTCATTGCCTTACTTATGTAACTGTAACCCCTCTGTACAGTATCTTTACAATATAAATATATATATATATTAAAAAGATACAAGAAAACTTTTGTACTTATAGGAAGTTGTATTTGTCACTCAATATCAGTAAGATATTGGTTTTAGGACCACAGGCATATTAAAACATCAGATACACAAGTACTCTACATGAACACAGTATATTATTTACATTAGAATCTGCCCACAACCTAGTGCAGTGTAATTGCTATGAAAATTTGTACTACATTCTATGTTAGTAATAAAAAATAAAAGTATATGCACTGTCAACAGATACAAATTTTTTCAGATAATTTTTGTCTGCATTTTGTGGATGGAATTGGGAGCACAAATTTCATCACCAAGACTGGTTTGCAAAATGTAACAAAAAGCTAACACAGCATCATTGAATAGTACTGAACCCCAAGGAGAAGTACTTGGATTGAGACGTTATAAGCAAGTGTAAGCATGCAAGTACTTTTTAGAAATAGAGCTGCTAAATTTCTCATGGAGAGCTTTCATAACACTTTGTGAAACAAAAGCCAGAACCTCACTGAAGAGTAAATGGTTTTCCCTCAACTTTCTGTCGTGCTCAGTCATTATCAATCAACATATAGATAATCTTGAACAATCCTTTCATAAGAAAATGTTGATGGAGTGTTTATATGCAGAAAACCAGGGAAGGCTAAATTTTTCCAATTAGGATAGTCTGTATTCTATGATCCAGCAGAGAGAAAACTAGGTAAGCATCCATTTACAACCTTCTGAATAATTCTGATTCTGCCCATATCAGTTATCTATCCATACCTGTGCCCAAGTGAGAGGATTTTAAATGACTTTAGTGTTTAAAATTTTAAATTTAAATGTGGAATGAAATTAGTTCCAATGCATTACCTTAAGATATTTAGAAACAACTTAAGGTCTATAAGATTTTTTTTATTTGAAATGAAGGGATATTGGAATTTGGTTCTCTATAGTTTAAGCAATTTGCAAAAAGAATTGGCAAAGTAAAATTTACATTTGCAGCAGACTGGACACTTATTAAATTTTGTATATTGAAAAGAACATAAGCCTCAACAATATGTCAATGCTATCCTGTTATTTATCTCTAAAGGTTTATGCTTCTGGTCTCTTAATATTAAAACCATTTTTTTTAAATCTTTAGCTAGTTGTGCTTAGGGGTTTCACTCCATCATGTCAGTGTGGAATAGAGTGTATGTACATTTCATTGTACAACACATCTGGATCGTTGTTAATCTTTCCACTTTTCTTCCTTCCCTTTCCCCAACCCCACCTATCGCTTCAAGTTTCCTACTTATATTCTCACATATGTACGTTGAGTGATCTGACTATATTAGTCCAACATTTTCCCCTCCATTCTTCTGTCCTACTCCCTTTAAGCCCATCTCCTTATTTAAGACTTATTTCAACTTCATGTTATTTTGTAAAATATCTCTTCCTTTGGCATTTGGCTTTGGGCTTGCCACATCCTCACTTCCATGTTTGACCTACATAAATGAGGCTATTTCTCCACATTTCAAATCTGTGAATGGCTGAGATAGGTCTCCTTTACTATTCACCTTCTGTCCTAAATTTAGAATTGGACCTTCAGGGCCATCAAATAGAGCTTTTTTACTTTCTACACACTGAAGATGGAAGGAAAATAATTTCCATGCTCTCAACATTACGCTATCCATCATGAATGTCCATCACTTACCACTTCAACAGTCTAAATTTAAAGTTATGTTTTCTGCATTATATTCACACATTTTAAGTGAATATCGAGGACAATTTGCCTAGTATTGGAAGTTTAGGGACGATTTTCAATTTCTGATGATAGAAACAGGAGTCAGTTTTAATTGTGCAGAATCCACTATATAGTGAGTGCTGTAGTCTTCTAAATTTTCAATAAATTTCGAGTTACTTTTTATTAATAATTGAAAAAGTTTTATTTCAATAACTTAGAATGAACTCCCCCCCCCCATTTCCCCTACTAGTTCAGGTTAAGTCTCTTTGGCTTTATTGTTTGAGGGGATGAGGGTAAACAGATGAGGGTAAACAGAAAGATGATCATTGCTCAGATATCTCCTTCCTCTTCTGTTTCTGCTATTCTTTTTAAAAATTTTATTTATTTTTTATTGTGAAAATATTGTACAGAGGAGTTACAATTACATGGGCAAAATAATGAGTACATTTCTTATTAATCATTGTAGCCTCCTTCTTTGTTTCCCCTTCCCATCCCTTCCCTGCCTCCCTGTTTCTGCTATCCTTGTAGAAAGGAAGACTGGAGCAGGGAACAAGAGTAATACTTGGGCAAGGGAGCATTCCTGGCATATCAATTATTGTTTCTCAGAATCACTTAAACTGCTTACTCTTGCCTTGTCTCTAACAGTAACCTAACTGTGGCTTCCTTCGTGCAGGAGTAAGCACACTAACAGGTTTTACATGTAAATTTGTATTTTATATCTCAGCTTACTACTACCAAAAATAGAAAGCTTTGGTTACATAAATGCAAAGGCGATGATTGTTCAACAATACCTTAGTGAGGAATAGAAAATTCTACTCAGCTCCCCCCTCCTCTTCTATCCTTCCTTCCCCTCCCCTCCCATCACTTACTCTCCCCTCCCTTCTTCTTTCTTTATGTCTCTCTCCTCCATATTCATTCCTATCTTCTCTCTTTTTCTTTTCCAGTAGCAAGTGATTTGGTTTATCTGGCAATACATACGTAATTGAACAAATATGTATTCTCTTCTTTTTGTGAATATTTATTATTAAGAAGTGAGTTCTAGCAGAGCACCAGTGGCTTACAGCTCCATACTAGGTGGGTTCAAATTTGACAATTGTAATTCAAAGCTATTCCAAGTAGATAAACCTTAGAGATTCTTTTCTCCACTTGTGGTAAAAGGAAGAAGTGAAAGTGTGGTTCAGGAGGTATAGAGTAAGCATTGAGAATTAAAGCCCAGATTGTTAGATTTTTAAAGAGTAGTCGAGTAAGAACCACACAAACACGAGGTATACAGGAAAGGGGTAAGTTTATTCATCATTCCCGCTGGCACCAGGCCATGTTGGCCCTCCATGCGGCTAGGAAAGTCCTGGAAAAGACCTGGAAAAGACCTGAGAAATTGAGCATCTAGGGCTGGGCTAGGCTTTAACTATGGTATGGATGGAGAAAGGTGTGGCCACATCAAATTCAGATATGACCTCAGCAGATGCAGATGTGATATCTTCCAGGAGTGCCAGTTGCCAAGGTAACACAGGTACTGGGAGGAGACTTTGCTTGGAGGAGGGTGGAATCTGCTTGCTATCCAGAAGCAGACCTTATATTCCAGCCTTTTAATAATCATGAAATAGGGTGCAGATCCTCTCTGGCTACTTCCTGCTGACAAGGTGTGTCAAAATTAGGGGTAAAAGGCTGGAATTTGGTCCCATCCCAGAGAAGGCAGTGAGCTGCAGCTGTCCCTTGGTGAGTGTGAGTCCTTTAATAAAGTCTGGCGGAGGCAAGTCTCTTGGATGAAGTCTAGAGAAAGTCTCATGAGGCATTGAGGGGCTGTAAAAAAATTATTAGAAAGCAAATAAATGGCGAGTGGAAGGACTTGGGACTGAAAAATGTAGGTAGAAATGTCCCTATCTGGTGACTAGGTAGAGGAGAATTCAAGTAACAAAGGCAGGAATGTGAATTCCCATCCAGTTAAAAGGTAGACAAGTATGAACACTAGATGGCAGGCTTCTTACTTATATTGACCTCCTGCCTCTGGTTAATTTTGAAAGGGCAGGCACAAAATGGCTGATATGACATCATCTCCTCTTACTCCTCTCCATGTTCCCTTTTTCCGCAGACTGGCTGAGTCTAGGTGCTCGTTTCTGGGATGACTTGTCTCAGTGAGTATTCATGGAGATTTTCACTCAAGGCCTGTGCACTGTGCCTGAGCACTTCTGCTCAAGGCTAGTGCTCTACCATTTTGAGTTACAGTACCACTTCCAGTGTTTGGCTGGTTAGAATTAAGAGTCTTCAGCCATACTTACAGCCTGGCTCTTTGCAGGTTAGTTGGGAGATGGAATCTTAGGGATTTTTTCAGTCCCGGTTGGTTTGAATTGCAATCTTTGTCACAAAAATTCTTTATTATTTCCAATTAAACAACATGGAGATCAAATAGAATAAGTAGAGTTTACCTGGTCCTTACCAAGAATTGACAAAGTAATATCTTGCAATGACAAAACTCGTTAGATGTGAGAATCTTAGCACAGATATGCCCAATATTTTAGAATCACGTAATCAGTACTAGAATACATAACACAAAACCAAAAAGGCAAAACTCAAAATCTAAATTTTTTTACATTAATATTTAGACATCTTTGCTAACAAAGCACATCAGATACTTGGGCCTCAGTTACCAGGGTCTGAGAGAAGAGCAACTTGTTAGCAAGGTACAATAGAATAGATGGATGGAGGAGTAGTAAACTTACTGGAAAGATATGGGTCAGATAGGACCAAACCCTGAACCCACCATGTGGCCAAGATGGCAAACCCACGATGGTGAATTTCTGAAAAAATGCAAAGAAAGCCTGATCAAAGAGATGAAGCCTAGATTGGCTAGTCTTTCATAGGGAAGCTAGAGGAGGTCCCCGGGACCCAACTTTCATTACACTCTTCAGGGCACAATCCAAAAAGTTGTAGAAAAGAAGGGGAGAGATACACGAAGTTGGACATGATTAGCAGAGAGCAAAGAGATCCTGAAAGTGAACAGACTTCTGACCGTTTACCATTGCAGAGGCAAAAATTGTCTAAATCTGAGAAGAGACTAAAAAATTAGGTGCTCTGGCTATCCAGGGTGTGCAGGAGGCATTTCAGAGGGGTTTCATGGCACGGGAGTTACACACAGCTCCCCATTAAGGGTGTAGGATAGAAAATAACTAGTGAGTGAAGGTGGGCTTATCGGATGGAAGTGGCTCCACAACTTACCACTGAGCCCTCTAGGGGGAAGTGGCCAAGCAACCAGAGTCAAGTGCCCTCGGCTCCAGACGTGACTGGGCTTTCAGTTAAAGGCCTAGCAGGTTCTTCGGTGTGGAACCACATCTGGAGAGAGACTGAGCGACAGACAACCCTTAGAGAGTAGTTCACTCACCAAAATGTTCAAGCATGGAGGTGGATGCAGAGGCCAGCAAGGAATTGATTCACTTTGTCCAGAGCAGACAGACCGGTTCCCAAAAGGGCTTCAGAATTGTGGTATTACTCAGAGCAAAAAAGGGAAAAACAAACAAAAGAAAGAAAAAAAAAGGAGAGGAATCCCACCTCCTATCCTGACTTTAAGCCTTTCCCAGATTCAAATGGCACCATTTATGTTAGGTTTTTAAAAAGAGGTTGCTGAGTAAGAACCACACCACACATGTGGTATTAAGGTAAGGAGTAGGTTTATTCATCAATCCCGCTGGCACCAGGCCATGTTGGTCTTCCACGCGGCTGGGAAAGGCCTGGGAAAGACTTGGGAAAGACCTGGGAAAGAGCACGTCTGGGCATGGGCTAAGCCTTCTCTAGGGGATGGGTGAAGATAGGTGTGGCCACATCAAATTCAGATGTGACCTCAGCAGATGCAGATTTGACATCTTCCAGGTGTGCCAGTTGCCTAGGTAACACAGTTATTGGGCGGAGACTTTACTGCAAAGAGGATAGAGTCTGCTCTCCATCCAGGAGCAAACTTTACACAGGTAGAGCGCAAGGCCAGGATTTCAAACCCATTACCAGCACAATGTAAAAAAAATGAGTCCTTTATCTTTGAAAAGGAATATTTCTCCAAAAATTCTTACCCAGGAAAATTTTCAAGGTCAAAGACTGTTTGAAAGGCTCTTTCACATCTTAAACTGATTTCTCTGTTTGATTCACATTATGGAAAATAAGAATCACACTTCACATTAAAAAGTATGCACATTGTTGAACATTTTTTATGTTCAACAAAATGTAAAAATTGTTTATATTTTTAATGTAAAGGAAGCATGGGAAAGGAATGCACCTCATTGGGTGAATTAGGTTTGACTCACTGACAGACTTTTGCAAGTAAATGAGGGTCTGTTTACATGTAAAGAAGTCTATACAGATGGATTTCTAGGAGGGAGAACAAGCTTAGCTGCTGTCCAGGTTTGAATCAAAGTAAGTTTATTCCTATGAAATGACAAAGAGTAGCTCATCTCATAGAATTCTATGCGAACAGCAATTTCAAAAGGTTTAAAAAACCCATGTCTATGTTGTGAACAACCAAGTTTTCACAAACAAAAAAGAGTTTCCTGAGCCAAAAATATATGTTAGAGCAAAAGAAACTATGTTAAATATAGTTAATGGCCGAGGGACAGGTGTAAAAGAGTTCTGTAATAACAACTAAACTATAAATTTTTCATCAAGTCCCTAACAAGAACCTCCAAGATAGGCCTTGCTAAATCTGTCATAGAGGACTGGGATTATGCAATTGTCAATTTTGTTTAGGGTCCAACATCTTCTATGGTCGCTTTGTTTGCAAATCACTCACACCACATGCAGTGTCTGGAAAAACGTGCTGTCTTGATAGGCACCAAAGGGATTTTTGTGCCACTGTGAATATTTATCGTTTTACTTCTTGTAATTATACCTGTCAATGTGAAGTCCTTTCGTGATATGAATAATAGCTTCTGGAAGTGGTACCGTGGCTCAAGTAGTAGAGCACTAGCCTTGAGCTGTGGAGCTGAGGGACAGCGCCTAGGCCCAGAGTTCAAGCCCCACGACCGACACACACACACACACATACACACACACACACACACACACACACACACACACACACACACACACACATTTACCACTTTGACTCATGTTAGGTTCCTGACATTGGATATCACACAATGATCTAATAATCAAACTTTCCTCCCTAGACATAAAATACATTCATACTTCCACACAAACAAATACACCAGATCATTCAAAATAATAAGAATAATGAGCCATCTACTCCCTGATTTCATTCATTCATGATGATGTATTTTTCATATCATAATTAAAAATCTTTTTGAGTCTCTCTGATTAGTAGACAAAAGTATGTTATCATATAATAGAAAGTGTAGGTAAAATTACTTTTCCCTAGTTAACCTTTAATATATCATATCAAAGACTTCTCTTTCCTTCTTGCAGAGTCTGTTTCTGGCATTTTGCCCTAATGTCTAATATTAAATTACAAAGTACATGCTATATTCCTTAATTCATTTTTCCTAAAGGTTATGCTATACAGTTGAATCTGATTTGTTTACTGATTCTAAATTAACTTTTCTCAACAACTTGTATTATTGCTTATATTGCTCCTAAACCATTTGAAATGTCAAAAAGAGCTGGATATTCACCTTAGCAATGATTGTGAATGGCAGCAATGTTTGTGGGGAAATGAAGGACTTGAATTATCTGGAGTGCCTAAAAGATGCTATTTAAAGGGCTGATCGTTTAGTAATCTTTTAAAATGTGTTCTTCTGATTAGATCTAAGAAGATAAAAGTATGCTTTACATCACATTGTGGCCTGTAAAGCACTGGAATCATTTCCTTTGTACATCATATGCCCTGCTGCTACTGTAGTGAAACCCACAAACAACTGCACAGCTGTGTTAGCTGCTTTAGATTTTGAAATTTCCTTCCAGTAGCCCTCCCTAGTGATTCAAGCCCAGACTCATGAGATAGTCACATAATCCACAATTACAAAGCACCAAAATATTAAAGACCACGTGCAAAATGAGGTTCATTTTTTTTCTTTATTGTTTCCTTTTTTAATTGATTGTGTTTTAAGGAGCGTGAGGCTGTTTATTTCTCATTATTGTTGGTGTGACTTAAATAAATTTACCAGATTTTTGAAATAAACTAGATATAAAAAGGCATATTTAGTCACAAAATAAAAGTAAATATTTGAGTGATTCTTTTCATTCTACTCCTGTTCACAGTTATTTTAAAATAACTTTGAGATGAGACAAGCATATGTGTAAATTGCCACGCACCAAGCACACAGGACTCTGGAATCTTTGGGCTTTGATTTCTATATCAACTTCACCTAGAAAAGAAAATAATCAATTGCTTCATGTCTTAAGTAATCTACTTAAAACAAGTTTTATTACTTTTATCAATATATCTCATAATCTATGGAATTGATGCATTGCATAAGTATTTTATTTCTTATTTCCACTACATTAATACTTATTTCAGTTTTTTGCACATGAAATAATGACATTCTTTTTTGTGTGTGGGGGGGTCCATTCGTGGGGCCTGAACTCTGGGCCTGGGCACTGTCCCTCAGCTCTTCAGCTCAAGTCTAGCACTCTACAATGTGAGCCAAAGCACCACTTCCGGCTTTGTTCTTTTTGCTTATGTGGTGCTGAGGAATCGAAACCAGGACCTCAAGCATGCAAGGCAAGCACTCTACCACTGAGCCACCTTCCCAGACCAATAATGACATTCTTGAGGATAAAACATTCCTGTTTTTCTTTTTTTTTAATTTCTTTTTTATTTTTTTTTAATTTAATTTATTTTTTTTGTGAACATATTGTACAAAGAGGTTACAATTACATGGGCAGGATAATGCATACATTTCTTATCAAGCATTGCAGCCTCCTCCTTTGTTTACCCTTCACATCACTTCCCCACCTCCCCCACCACGCAATTCTCCCCCCTCCCCCCTCCCTTCACCCCCCGCACCAACTTTGTAAAGCTTGTTTTCGACATGACAACTTGTACTTCTCATTGTTGCAACAGGTCCACCTGTATCCTTAAACGACTTGTTTTTCCCCATCTCCTCCACAAGTTATACTGACATCAAATATAGTAAAAGCAGGGGTTATACTGTGGGCGAGGGACATACAAAGCAATAAAGAGATAATCTTATAAATGCATTAGAAACAAATGCATGAAATAAAAAAAACATTAAAATACACATTTAAGGGTTCATTTTCCTAACATCACATTATCTGACCTTTTCCGGTTGATTCATACATATTCTAGATATTGCAAATAAGGGAAACCATGGGACCTATGTTTCTTTGGGTCTGGCTTACTTCACTTCATATAATTTTTCCCAAGTTTTTCCATTTCCTAACAAATGGGACAGTGTCATTCTTTCTGATGGAGGCATAGAATTCCATTTTGTATATATACCATATTTTCTTGATCCATTCATCTACTGAGGGGCATCCGGGTTGGTTCCATATCTTAGCTATGGTAAATAATGCTTCAATAAACATAGTTGTGTTGGTAGCTTTAGTGTGGTCTTGTTTGTAAACATTTGGGTAAATGCCCAAAAGTGGGATTGCTGGGTCATAGGGGAGTTCTATGTGAAGTCTTTTCAGGAACCTCCATACTGCTTTCCAAAGTGGTTGAACAAGTTTACACTCCCACCAACAATGAAGTATGTTCCCTTCTGTCCACATCCCCTCCAGCATCTGTTGTTGTTAGAGTTCTTGATTATAGCCATTCTAACTGGGGTGAGGTGGTATCCCAATGTTGTTTTGATTTGCATTTCTTTTATGGCTAGAGAGTTTGAGCATTTCTTCATGTGTCTGTTAGCCATCCTTCTTTCTTCTTCAGACAAGTTTCTCTTCCTTGGACTCCCATTCCTTCTGTTGGGTTCCATTCAGCATTCCCTTTGTGGTCTCCCTGACTTCCTTCAGCTCTTTGTTAATGGATTCCATGAATGCCATTAGTGATCTTTGTGTATTCTCTTCCTGCACTCTCAATTCCTTTGATTAGCTTCCTCCCATTCATGGGATTCCTGTAGTTCTCTTTGAGTGTAATCAGCCTGCCCACACCATTCCTGCCTTTCTCTTTGAGTATTCTCAAGCTGCTCAAGCAAATCCGGTATCAGTTTTTGAGTAGTTTCCTCATGCTTATGATATTCCTGTATAAACTTTTGGATTGCCTCCTCTCTCTCCCTATCACACTCATACAGAGTCCTTTGTATGTCTTCCATCTTTTCATTTATCATGTTTACCAGCAGTGTTTGTAGAACTATTTGGGAACTCTCCTCTGGATTATTCATTATCTGTTCTGTCCCCTGATTATCCAGATTGGAAATTGAGATACCCAGATTTGCCATTTTTCTTGTGTTTTTCTGGCTTACTCTGCCCATTTGAGGTGAAAATAGCACCAGTTTTTTGCTAGAACACTGTCTTAAGGCAAGCGTCAATCAAAGTCTGAATTTGGCAAGTCTATAGTCTACAGATACAATCTAGTTCAACAGATACATCTATTCAACATCAAACAACTATGTGTTAATGAGCTACGAACCGCAAAGAATTTGATAAACCAGAAATTATTAGGGGTAGGGAGAGATGTGGGTTAAAAATAGGAATAGATTGATGTGGGGAGGCACAGGGAGAGTACTAATCTCAATGTAGGAAATAGGTTGGGCAGGATGAAAGTAGAGGGAGGAAAAAAAAAGAAGAAAGGGAAAGGGAAAAGAAGAGACCAGAAAAAATAGAAAAGTAAAAATTAATAATATTATATAGAATCTAAAACAATCTATTTAGAGAAGAACGTGATTATATTGAGAGAAGGGAGGGATTGAAGGAGATGTGACAAACTTAAAAATAAAAATGCTTAAAATATTATATAGGTATAAAGAAGTAGAACTGCTATTAAGGAATTTAAGTCTCAGAGGTTTTGAATTGAGTAATAAATTTGTGGATTAAGTCTGTACACAATGGGGGATAGGGTCTGATAGTCAAATGCAGGTTTATCTGAGGATGTGCAGGACAAGAATTAAGTCACATAAAGAAGAACGAAAGAGAGGAAAAGGTGAAAAGGATAAGAAAGGAAGAAAAAAAGATCAGACGTTCAGTAGAGCTAAACAAAAAACAAAAAGATAATTAAAAAAGAAAAAAAAAGAGAAAGAAAACAGAAAAAGAAAGAAAAACGCACACTAACTTATTCATAAAATAAAAATTATAAGAGGAAAAAAAAGTTACTGGAAAACATTTTTTTTTCAAAAAAGGCAAAAATTAAAGATTAAAAAAAGTTTTAGAAAAGAAAAAAAAAATTTTATATAAGGTACCAAAAAAAAAAAAAAAAAAACAGAAGAAGAAGAAGAAGAAAGAAGTTCTTTGATTTTTTGGGGAGGGGTGGTAAAAATCCTGTATCTCCCTTGTGCCCATAACCAGCCTCTTGTGGAGTCTCTGTTCTGCTTGTGGTCCTGTGGCTTGGTTGGTTTCTTAAGTCAGTTTGTTCAAACAGGCAGAAAAATGCTCTGCTTTACCCAGGATTTTGCGATCCCCCTCCCAGGCTAGTTAAATGGGGGGCAGATCTGCTTTGAATATCACCAAAGAGGGGGATGCAGTGATGAGGCTAGGTTCTGCATAGAGTTGAGGCCTTTCAACAAACAGTAGCTTTTCCGGGAAGCTAGTTTGTGAAAAGCTCACAGAGCCCAGCCTGGAGCTATTCTCGGGGTTTCTGTTTACTGAATTTCAATGGATTGTTGAGGCTGCTAGAGGGAGGGGCAGCCTCTGGCTCTGATTACCCAGTGAAGAAAGCCACTCCTAGGGCTGGTGCCCGAGCTGGGTGACTTTTCCCTGGGTGGATCTGAGTCTGGCAGGTCAGGCCACTGTTAAGTTCTTGTGACCTGCTAAATGTCTCGTTTTATTCCAAGGCTTGAGTTGGAGCTAGCAGCTCTGCTGAGTTTTGTCGGTATCCAAGATGGAGATCTCCGGTACTAGGGGGGGTGAGGGTTGGCCTTCCCTCCTCTGCTCCCTGAGAAGGAGTGAGGACATCAAGCTTCTACTCATGCCGAGTCTTGGTTCCTGGGTCGTCTCTGGTCTGCGAACTGCAGGATGAAGATGTCCGCTCCTCATCGGTTCTTGCTGGTGTTGAGTAGAATCCGCTTGCCCGCTGCGTCTGGCTCCTTGGTCCCGGACTCTCTGTGGCTCAGGTATGGCGCCTACGATCGCCACCGCAACGGCTGCTGCCGTGGCGGCGTCTGCTGGCAAGAGCTCAGATGTGTCTCCTTGCCTGGATTTTCCCTCTATGGCTTAACTCTCTGTCCTGTGATGGCACACTTGTTGTGATTCTCTGGCTTAGGACTGTTCACTGGAATTCTAAAACTGCTTTCTTTGGGAGAGCTTGTTTAGATTCCAGCTTTTCCTCTGCCATCTTCCGGGAACCCTGTTTTTCATTTTGGTTGCCAAAATGGAACTATTAGAATTTTTGAAAATATAACTTTAAATCAAAACCTTCAAATTTCATAGGACTTGAATTGTGTTACTTACATCTTTAATGTTAGAATAAAAAGCATTATTAAATATAAAGCAAAATTATGTTATTACTCCTCAATCCCTGAATTGACTTTATGGTAAAAATAATTATATTTATATAATATATATACTGAAAGAAAGTATGTGATATGGAAACAAAAGACTCCTTTTTTGTTTTGTGTTCGTTGTTGTTTAGAGTTTGTGATGATTCTGTAGTCTTTACCTCATGCCTGGTATATTCATTGTATGTCTTCAGGAACGTGAGAGCTTTAGTGAAAAATTGCAGCAATGGAGTTCATTGAACATTGATGAAAGTGAAGTATTTAACCCACGGGTAAGGACAGGAGGCTAGGACTGGGAACAAGTGAGGGAACTGAAGTCATTTTATAAAAGGAAATGTATTCATTACCTGACTCATGTAATTGTAATCCCTCTATAAATCACCTTAATAATAACAGACTACATTTATTTAAAGGCAAACAAAATGTTGTTTCTTAGAATCCTAATAGTTTGTTTTGTTCACTGGTTAGGGCTGGTTGAGTCTATCTCTGAAAATAAACAATGGAACTTCCCTCCATACCTCATCAGTAACTCACTGATGATTTAGCAATGTGTTATTCAGTCTCTCTGTTTCAGAATTTTCTGTGATGCCTTTTGATGTCGAGATCTAATTTGGTCCCATCATGGGCTGACAGATTACAAGGAGTAATTTCATTTTTATTTTTGAATTTTCAGAGATTTTCCTTGTGATCTGAGATATGATCTATTTTGGAGAACGTTCTGTGGGCTGCTGAGAGGAATATATATTGTGACACTGCTAAATGAAATATTCTGTAGATATCTGTTAGTTATAGATTGTCAATACAGTTATTTAGCACTGAAGTTTTTTTTGCCAAGTTTATACCTGGCTGGCCTGTCCAGAGGTAAGAATGATGTGTTCAAGCAACCAACAATGTGTTTGGATGTATACTTGTTTTTAGGGTAAGTAGTATTTGTCTGATAAATTTGGGAGCTCTAGGATTCAGGGCATTGATATTTAGAATTGTTATATCCTCCTAATGGATAGTTTTCTTTACCAATATGTAATGTCTTTCTTTGTCTCTTTTTACCTTCATGCCACTTTTAATTTAAAGCCTATTTTATCTAATATTAATATAGCTACTCTGACCTGTTTATGAGGTCCATTTTTAAATTTTAAAGATGATGTACCGAAGGGTTACAATTACATAAGTCAGAAAATGAGCACATTTCTTTTTGAAGTGTCACCTCTTCCTTAATGTTCTCCCAGTTTTTCCCTTTCAACCTCCTTCCCCCATAAGTTGTATAGTTCATTTTTATATAGTGTCTATTGAGTAGCACTGCTGCATTTGTTCACCCTTTGTTGCACCATTTCTGCTCCCCCTTGCCCTTTGAAAACTTACATATAAGACCAAAGGTGCAGAAAAAAAAACAGCATCAGAAGAAAGAAGGAAAAAGCAAACCAATAAAAAATCTTTCATTATTATTTATTGGAGATCATTTTGATGAACATTATTTTATATGATAATATTCATATAACTATTGAGCTTTTGTGATCCTCTCAAAGGGCATCCTGCTTTGATCTCACTGTATAAATGTTTAAAATCCCATATAATTTATCATGTCCAAGTGTAATGTTTTCTCTTTTACCATCCAAGAGTGTTTACTTGTAGAATTAGAGGCACATTCTAATAAAACAAATGAGGGAAATCAGGCAACCTATATTTCTTTGAGTGTGTCTTTCTTCACTTAATATGTTTGTTCTAAGTCTTTCCATTTCCTTATGAATGGCGTAATATTATTCTATCTGGACCAATAGAATTGCATCAAACTGAAGAGTTTCTTCATGGCAAAGGAAAAGTTAGCAGGATATATAGAAAGAGAACAGAATGGAAGAAGAATTTTACTAGCTAATCATCAGACAAGGGTTTTCATAACTAACCCATATTTAGAAATGAAAAAGTTAAACCCAACAACAATAAACCCTCAAACAAAAAAGAACCCAATTAATATATGGTGTAATACTTAAAGATAACTTCTAAGAAGAAGAAAGAATAACAAATAAACACATCTCTCTCCATAAAAGAAATGCAAATCCAAACAACACTGAGACTCATCTCAACCCTGTTACAATTTCATTATGAAAAAACGAACAATCACAGATACTGATATGGCTGTAGCCCAAAGGAAACTGTATTTCATTGTTGGTGAGACTGTAATCTTGTTCAATCACTTTGGAAAAAACTATGGAAGTTGCTCACAAAACTGAATAGAGAGCTACCTATTATCCAGCAATTCCACTTAGGGGATGCAAGGAGGTACAAATGAATTATCTGAAATATCAGAGTCCATGGAGAGTGAAAATACTATAATTGTCTTAAAAGTCTGTCAAAACCAAGCAAAATAAATAACAGTAAATATGTACTGCAAGAGAGGACAGTGGGGGGCAATGTGAGAGGGGTAGGAAATTGAAGGGGAAAAAGATAGAGTACAGACAACAATCCATTGTATAATTCCCAGAATTGAAATATACAAAGAAGAGGTAGTGTGAAATGGGGGTGGAGATGTTGAAGTGGTAACACAATTCCAGGTGCATTGTACACATAAACTGCTTTGTTAACTGGCAAGTAATTCCATAATATAATATTGAGATACGTACGGATTAGGCTTGATTGGGAGGGGTGGATGAGAATGTTGAAAGGGGTGATATTGATCAAGATGCACTGTATCACATATACTGTTTCAGTGAATGGCAACTCCTTTGTACAACTCCTCAAAGATAAAACTTCTTGAAACTTAATTTTGGTAGTTCAATAGAGTTGAACCTCAATTAAATTCCAATTTAAAAATATTTTTAACCTGGAGAATTGGAGAATAAAATTCAAATAATAAAATCTAATAAATATTTTTATCAAAATTTGTGATATTTAACTCCAAACTACTTTGTTTTTTGTTAGCCTTTGGGCTTTTATAAGAGAATTCTTCAAAGTAAGTGGCATAAAATCAAAAGAAGTATATTACCCATTCTCTAGAAGCTTGAACATTGATAATAAAAATGGTTGTTCCAAGCAATTCCTTTTCTCATGGGGGTCCACTTTCTGGTTCATTATAATTATTTGCTGGACATTCATAAGGCAGAGTAATTATATTGGGCTTCCTTAATCAGGATCATTATTGCAGGGTCATCTCTAAAAGGTTGATTCTAATGTCACCAGACAGGCGAATAGAATTTCAACATGTGTATCTGAAAGGAGTTCCATCGTCCAATACACTTTCCACCTTTTGCTTTAACTTAGGGTAGTATATCATTTGGATATTATTTCATAGAAGATAATAACTTAAGGACAAGCTTATATCATTTGACTTATATGGATGATTCTTCTTAAAATGGGAATAATTATAGTGATGGCAAAGTGAAGTATGATAGTTTAATGGCTCTTGAATCACATCATAGGTAACCATGTGAACATTGTACAGCTTTTCTAAGGCCCTTCTGATGTATTTGAACAATCTCTGATGAGTTAATTGCTTTGAGAAATATTCGTTTGAGCCAGCTGATATCGTTTGATTTGAATTACTTTCTGCTATTAGGACTTTCACAGACACCAAAATCAGAGGATATTAATTTCTCTGATAAAACACATAATAAATTTTTTGTAATTAATATAACATGAAGACTGTAACGTTAATAGCACTGAAATACTAATATTCACATTATATAATACATTGACAGCCGTTGGTTACATCAATTTTTAGATTATTTATAATTTTTAGAATATTTATAAGTGTAAATTGTTTTCAATGTATAGAAAATGAGAAAAAGATTTGCATGCATATTACTACAGATGCAAACAGATTCACTTGGTTATTCATGATCCTCTATTCGTTGGTTTCATTCATGCATGGAGAACATGCAAAGAAGTGAAAATTGCAAAGTTGAATTTACTAAAGGGTTAATTACATGGAATTTGTGTTGGACTAATAGCAGATTTTAGAAATTAGTTTTGTCTCTTCCTTTCACCCTCCTTTCCTTCCTTTGTTTCTTCATTTCTTCCTTCCTTCCTTTTTTCCTTCCTTCCTTCTTTACTTCTTTCATTTCTCCCTCCTTCCCTCCATCCCTACTCTCTCTTTTTCTTTCTTTCCTTCCTTTCTTTCTTCCTTTCTTTCTTTCTCTCTCTTTCTTTCTTTCTATCTTCCTTTCTTTCTTTTAATGAGAATATTTCTTATGGCTATAGAAAATATATCAACTGTTGTACTCTGAGGTATTATGAGTAATTATAAATATAACTAGATTAATATTAATTTTAATATCCTGTTATATTTTGACAAATTATACTAATAGCAATTTCACAACCATTACAAGATATGTAACAAATATTACTTTTCATGATATAGTTTATTCCTTCAAACTAAAATAAGAATTTAGACATAATATTGTGTATGAGTGTGTTGTTCTTGTGATTTTAACTCAAGACCTAAAACTTAGTTTCTTTTTTCCCTCAAAGATATTTCTCTATCATTTGAGCCAGAATTCCGTTTTTAGCTTTGTGTGTGTGTGTGTGTGTGTGTGTGTGTGTGTGTGTGTGTGTGTGTGTGTGTGTGTTATGATTTGTTTGTGATATGTGTGTGTGTGTTTCGATGTGTGTGGGCTTTGAACCGCAGCTTCCTGAGTAGTGAGGATTACAAGCTTGAGACACCTATACTTAGCACAGATTTAATATGTTTAAAAATAAATTAAATTACATATTATTTGAATTTTAGAGGCTCCGTTTAACAAATTAACTTTTAGATTTTTTTTTAGTTATTAAACTTGAACGTGCAGTGTGAAAAATAGTTTTCATTTTTATGAAAAATATATACACTCAAAGACAGAATCTTTGGACAAATTGAAATATTCTATTATTCAAAAACGAAAAAGAATCATTAATTAAATTTCTCATGTAAACTAAAAGCAACAGGCTCTGTCAGGCTGAATGAAGCAATTTTACATTACATTAAATATTATATTCTTTGGTCACATAATTTTCTCTTCTTTAAACATAAACTATATTTAACAGAAAAAAGTAGATTCATAAATTTTGGGGTATATAAAAATCTCAGTTATTGGTCATGTATTTCTAAGGTTTGAATAACAAGTCATTTCAGAGAAACACTGAATTTCATCTATTTTAGGTCAATAGTGATTTTAGAAATGAATCAATCTCAATATGACATAAATAAAGCACGATATTCCATCAGTTATCCAATTATTCTTTAATAGAACTTATTTTTGAATAGCTACTCTATATAGAATAAGTAAGAAATAAGTGATCATGATAGTATTTATTGTTCCTTCAACTATAAAGAAAGAACCTCACTATAGATGACACATACTTGAATAGAAATGCCATAAAATTATGAAAAATTCAAGTCATTATGAGTTATATGAAATAGTCATTTTTGAAGGTCAAAAGTGAAATCTCTTGAAGCTTCCTTATCTGTTAAATAAAAAGCATTTGCCCTCTAAATATTTCATTCATTTCTCCAGCAATAGTATAACCAAACCACCTTTATGCCAAATAGCTTCTCTGATTAAGTCAAGTAAATATTTAGGAACAGAAGTTATCACAATTGTATAGAAGTATCTACCTACCACGCAATAAATGAAATCTAAAATCAACAAGGATTTGGATTAATAATTAGCTTTCACTATGTTGCCATAAAGAGGTGAACCCTTTCAAGTGGGCATAGTCATGAAGATTTGGTCACTGAGAACTTGTGATCAAAGAAGATGTTAAGATCAAAGTCCTTTCTTCCTCTTCCTTCTTTTAATTCTCTTTTTCCTTCTCCTTTTCCTTCTCCATCTCCCTCTTCCCCTGCTCCTCTTTCTCCCTTCCCCCACTCCTATTCAACCTCTTCTTTACTTCCTTGCTTCCATGAATACAAATAGTCCATCACATGTTCCTGACATGGGGTACTGTGCCACCAGCAATCCAAAGCAATGAGGATAAGAAACATAAAATGAAATGTATAAAATCAGAAGTCAAGATTTATCTTTCCTCCTTTTAAGTTAATTTTATAATGTATTGTGTCATATTAATAGGAGACTGAAACAGCATGTTCTCATTTATTGTAAGCGATAAGATTTACTGGAAAAAAATCAGACCAACATCGCCCTAAAGAAATAATTGATTACATTAATATTATATTAGGACAAATCTACTTTAAAATATTAGATATAATTGAATAAGAGGCAAAAAATCACCTCTATGATTTCTTATGAAAAGACAGCAGAATATGATCTGTTAACAAAAATGGGTCCCATGGAACAATGGGAAACAAAATCTACACCTACAGATTGTGATATAGCTAGAAATTAATTTTCACTATGATAAGTCTTTGATATTTTAGGTTTGTTTACACAACTACTGTCATCTCTTAGGAAATGACTTTATTAATACTCAAGGGTTTGCAGCTTATAACCCAGCAACAAATAATGCTTCTAAATGTAAAAAGGCAGGGGGGTCTAGTTCAAAGTCTTGGCTTGGTGCCAGCTTAGTAAGTTATAGCTGCACCAGGGAAGAGGGGGTAAAACAGGAGTGGTTATAAAAAAAAAAAAAGCACTGGTCTGAAGCCTCAAAATAAGGACCCCATTCTGTGTGGACCAAACAGCCTTTAAAATGAGGTTCTTTTTAAACTAACAAGCACGATCTTAGATTTTTGCAGAGTGAGATGATGCATAGTTACAGACGAAGTCTGATATGTCAGCTAATCCAGTCTGCTCTTTCACAAGTTACCCAATATCCAGGTTTCAACACGTATGACTAAAATGAGATTGTCCAAATTATACTGTGACTTTTACCTCTCATGAATCAAAATTCTGTCTAATAATTTCTCTCTTCCAGATATTTTCACAATATTTCTCATGATCTTTTCTACTATTTTGTCTTCATTATTGATGCTCATACTATTTTTTGTTGCTGTCTTTTGTGTATATGCCATTTTTAGTGATTGAACTCAATGTTTAATGGTCTCCCTTGTATTTTTTTGCTCATGGCTGATGACACGCTATTCCTTGAGCCACATCCTCACCTTCTGCCTCCTGCTGGATAATTGGAGATAAATTTTCACATTTTTGTCTGTTTGGACTGATATTGAGCTAAAATATTCAGGTGTTAGCTTCCTGAGTTTCTATGATTCTACACATGAACAACTAACACCAAGCTTTGCTATACTATTATTTTAATTATGTCTTGGAAGAAAGTGAAGTCTATTTGTATTAAGTGTGCAATTTTCAAATACAAGTTTGAATCTACTTGATATAATGTAACTGTTATCAATTTTAACATTTAAATCAACGAATGCTACACATTCCCAAAGAAATATAATTGAAAAAATGCATAATTATTTTCTTTAAACAAGTAAAGGAACTATGAATTTCTTTCACTTTACAATTCATGTTTTATATAACTTTAATTAGCAAACTTCCATGACTAAAAGTAAATATATTAATTTTATACTACAAGAAGCAAAGTGATTATACTTAAGAATAGATATTTCATCACAGCCAGGAGATAAGTTTTTGAGCATTCTCCCCATAAAGAAATGTTACATACTGAAATTAATGGATATGATGTGGCTTGATCATTAAACAACATATAAATGAATGGAAGTATCACTCCATACTTCATAAATGTGTAAAAAGTAATTATGTTGCTAGGCGCCAATGGCTCATACTTGTAACCCTATTTACTAAGGAGGCTGAGAGGTGAGAATCATGGTTCAAAGCCAGCCTAGGCACGAAAGACCATGAGACTCTTATCTCCAATGACCCACCAGAAAACTGGCTGTGGCTCAAGTGGTAGATCACTAGTCTTGAGCTGAAGACCTCACTGACATCGTCCAGGTGACGATTTCAAGCTCCATGACCGACAAAAATTAAAAATAAACAGTTACAAATAAACTAATATTTTGGTATAAATGTTAAAATATGTATTATAAAAACCTTTAAATTATCACTAGATATACTAGTTTATATAAACTTAGAGAAGTGAACTCTGGTTTTAAATGTCATTGAATCAATTGTGTAAATCACACATTTCTCACTGAATTCATATTTGTATGTTTATATACTTATAGGCCATAAGTATAATTAACTGATATGTGATAGGGAGTGTTGTTTTAGGAATCTCCCTTGGCTTTCTAACATTAACCCTTCTACCCTAAAATAAATATGCTCTCCAACCTTGTAAGAGGTTTCATCTCATTGAAGCAGAAAAATATAAACCATAATCATTTTTTGGAACAACTGTAACATTTTACATGCATTTCACTTAGTTTAAGAACCAAAACATTGGAGAGTTCCGGGAAAATGGTGGAGGAGAAGCTGGAATCTGAACAAGCTCTCACATAGAAAGCAATTTCAGAGTTCCAGTGAACAGCCCTAAGCCAGAAAACCACACCAAGTGTGCCATCACAGGACAGAGGTTTAGGCAAGAGAGGGGAAATCAAGGCAAAAAGACACATCTGAGCGCTTACCAACAGCCACCGCAGCGGCGGCAGTGGTCGCGGCGGTGACTGCAGGGCACCATAACTGAGCCACAGAGTCCGGGACAAAGGAGCCAGATGAGGCGGGCGAGCGGATTCTACTCAACACCAGCAAGAACGGACAAGGAGCAGACATCTTCATCCTGCAGTTTGCGGACCAGAGACCGACCCAGGAACCAAGACTTGGCGTGAGTAGAAGCCCGACTTCCTCACTCCTTCTCAGGGAGCGGAGGGGGGAAGGCCACCCCTCCGCCCTAGCACCGGTGATCTCCATCTTGGATACCAACAAAGCTCGGTGGAGCTGCGAGCTCCAGCTCAGGCCTTGGAATAAAATGAGTCATTCAGCAGATCACAAGAACTTAATGGCGGCGTGACCTGCCAGACTCAGCTCCATCCAGGGAAAAGTCACCCAACTCGGGCGCCAGCCATAGGAGTGGCTTTCCCCACTGGGTAACCAGAGCCAGAGGCTGCCCCTCCCTCTAGCAGCCTCCACAATAAAAAAAAAAAAAAAAAAAAAAAACAGAAACCCTGAGAATGGCTCCAGGCTGGGCTCTGTGAGGTTTTCACAAAATAGCCCCAAGGAAAAGCTACTTTTTATTGAAAGGCCTCAACTCTACCCAGAACCTAGCCTCATCACTGCATTCCCCTCTTTTGTGATTCTCAAACCAGATCACCCTCCCATTACACTAACCTTGGAAGGGGATCTCAAAATCTTGGGTTAAGGAGAGCATTTTTCTGCCTGTTCGAACAATCTGACTTAAGAAACCAATCAAGCCACAGGACCTCAAGCAGACCAGAGACTCCAACAAGAGGCTGGCTACAGACACAAGGGAGATACAGGATTTTTCCCACCCCTTCCAAAAAAACCAAAGAACTTTTTTTTTTTTTGGTACCTTATATATATAAAAAAAAAAAATTTCCTTTTCTAAAACTTTTATTAATCTTCAATTTTTGCCTCTTTTGAAAAATAATTGTTTTCCAGTAACTTTTTGTTTTTCTCCTCTTTTAATTCTTATTTTAGGAATACGTGAATGTATGTTTTCCTTTCTTTTCTTGTCTTCTTTCTCTTTTTCTTTCTTAATTATCTTTTTGTTTTTTTGTCTAGCTCTACTGAACTTCTGATCTTTTCTTCTCCCTTTCCTATCCATTTCACCTTTTCCCCTCTTTTGTTCTTCCTTATGTGACGTAACTCTTGTCCTGCACATCTATCCCCCATTGTGTACACACTTAATCCACAAATTTATTACTCAATTCAAAACCTCTGAGACTTAAATTCCTTAATAGCAGTACTACCCCTTTATACCTATATAATATTTTAAGCTTTTTTTCAGTTTTTCACATCTCCTCTATGTCCCTCACCTTCTCTCAAAATACTCACATTCCTCTCTAAATAGATGGTCTTTTAATCTATATAATAACATTAATTTTTACGTTTCTATTTTTTTTTCTGGTCTCTTTTCATTCCCCTTTCCCTTTCTTCTTTTCCTCTCTCTCTCTACATGCATCCTACCCAACCTATTTCCTGCATGGTGATTAGGACATAGTTAACTCTCCCTGTGCCTCCCCACACCAATCTATCCCTATTTTTTACACACATCTCTCCCTAACCCTAATAATTTCAGGTTTTCCAAATTCTTCTCTGCGGTTCGAAGTCTATTAACATATAGTTGTTTGATATGGAATAGATGTATCTGTTGAACTAGATTGTATCTGTAGACTATTGACTGTACAAATGCAAACTTTGGTTGATGGTTGCCTTAAGATAGTGTTCTAGCACAAAACTGGTGCTATCTTCATCTCAAATTGGCAGAGTAAGCAGGAAAAACACAAGAAAAATGGCAAATTCGGGTATCTCAATTCCCAATCTTGGTAATCAGGGGACAGAACAGATAATGAATAATCCAGAGGAGAGTTCCCAAATAGCTCTACAAACACTACTGGAAAACATGATAAATGAGAAGTTTGACAACTTATAAAGGACTCTGTATGAGCGTGATAGGGAGAGAGAGGAGGCATCCCAGAAGTTTATACAGGAATATCATAAGCGTGAGGAAGCTACACAAAAACTGATACAGGATTTGTGTGAACAACTTGAGAATACTCAAAGAGAAAGGGAGGAATGGCGTGAGCAGGCTGAGAACACTCAAAGAGAACTGTAGGAATCCCACGAACGGCAGGAAAGAGAACTGCAGGAATCCCACGAACGGGAGGAAGCTAATCAAAGAGCAATACAGGAATTGAGAGACCAGGTAGAGAACACACAAAGGTCACTAAAGGCATTCATGGAATCCATTAACAAAGAGCTGAAGGAAGTCAGGGAGACCACAAAGGGAATGCTGAATGGAACCCAACAGAAGGAATGGGAGTCCAAAGAAACCATAACCAATCAAATAAGTGATTTGAGAACAAACAGTGAACACCAAATTAAGGAAGTAAAGAAATTCATACAAGACCTAAAACAGAGCTTCAACAAAGAACTTGAAGCCATCAAAGCTGACCAACTAGAAGGAAAAGAGATAAAAAACAAAGTAGAGAGTCTTGACAGCAGGTTAGACCATGCAGAAGATCGAATCTCGGGGATCGAAGACAGACTAGATATTATAGAGAAAGAACATACAACCATCCAAGAAAAGTCCAAGAAATATGATAGATCTATCCAACACCTGGAAGACACCATCAGAAGTCCTAATCTAAGAATTATGGGTGTAGAGGAGCACCTAGAAACAGAAGTTAATGGTCTAGGAAATTTGTTTAACAGGATCCTAGCAGAGAACTTCCCAAACATGCAAAAAGATAGGCCTATTCAGATACAAGAAGCCTTTAGAACCCCAAATAGACCAGACCAGAAAAGGACATCCCACCGTCACATTATAATCTACACAGTATCAACTCAGACCAAGGAAAAGATCCTTAAAGCTGTCAAGGAGAAAAGGGTAATCACTTATAAAGGGAACCCAATTAGAATCACCTCAGATTTCTCAGCAGAGACAATCAAAGCAAGAAGAGCCTCGAATGATGTATGCCATGCCCTAAAAACAAACAACTATAAACCAAGAATACTGTACTCAGCTAAACTCTCCTTCATAACTGAAGGCCAAATAAAAACCTTCCATAGCAAAGAAAAATTGAAACAAAACATCTCCACCAAACCAGCCCTACAAAAGATTCTTAAAGATGTCCTACACATAGAAAACCAACAAGACCGCAATAAAGGCCAAGAAACTGCACCCAAACTGAGATTCCAAGAACCATAGGAAGAACCCAGTTTTCGCAGCCCCCAAGAAGGTGGATAACATGGCAGGAACTCCCAAATACCTCTCAGTCCTATCTCTTAATGTTAACGGACTGAACTCTCCAATTAAGCGACATGGACTCTCTAGTTGGATTAAAAAACAAGACCCTTCTATCTGCTGCCTGCAGGAGTCACATCTTGCCTGTAAAAACAAACACATTTTCAATGTTAAAGGCTGGAACAAAATCTACCAAGTAAACGGCCCCCATAAACAGGCGGGAGTTGCAATCCTAATATCAGATAAAATACACTTCAAATTAAAATTCGTGAGAAGAGATAAAGAAGGTCGCTACATACTAATTAAAGGATCTCTCCTTCAGGAGGATATTACAATTCTAAATATCTATTCGCCAAACAATGGAGCACCCAAATTTATCAAAGAAACACTACTTTCCCTCAAATCCCATATAGATCCAAAGACATTAATTGTTGGGGATTTTAACACACCACTCTCCCCACTAGATAGATCAACTCGGCAAAAACTCAACAGAGAAACCGCAGATCTAAACAGCTGCATAGATCAACTAGACTTAACAGACATCTACCGAATATTTCACCCAGCAGCATCAGAATACACGTTTTTCTCAGCAGCACATGGAACGTTTTCTAAAATAGACCACATTTTAGGCCACAAAGCAAACTTGTCTAAATTCAGAAACATTGAAATTATACCTTGCATTCTCTCTTACCACAAGGGAATAAAATTAGAACTCAAGACCAAAGGCCACCAAAGAAAGTCCGGTATCACATAGAGGGTGAACAACACACTGCTGAATCATGAGTGGGTCATGGAAGAGATTAGAAAGGAAATTAAAATGTTCATGCTATTCAACGAAAATGAACACACAAATTACCAGCTCCTCTGGGACACAGCAAAGACAGTACATAGAGGCAAGTTTATAGCTCTGAGCTCCTACATCAACAAATTGGAGAGATCTGAAACTAGCAATTTAATGACACATCTAAACCTCCTTGGAAAAGAGCAGCAAGATAAACCCCAATCCAGTAGACGGAAAGAAATTATCAAAATTAAATCAGAATTAAATGAATTCTAATCCAAAAATCTATAGAAAGAATCAACAAATCAAAGAGTTGGTTCTTCGAAAAACTTAATAAAATTGACAGACCCTTAACAAATCTTATCAGAAAAAGAAGAGAACACACCCAAATTAATCAAATCAGAGATGAGAATGGAAACATCACCATGGAAACAACCAAGGTTCAGAATATTAGAAGGGAATACTTCTCAAAACTTTATGCTAATAAGATTGAGAACTTGACAGAAATGGACCTTTTCCTAGCAAATATTGACATGCCAAAACTAAACCAAGATGAGTTAAACTATCTTAACAGGCCTATATCAAGCACTGAAATAGAAACAGCAATAAGAGACCTCCCATCTAAGAAAAGTCCAGGACCAGATGGTTTTACAGCGGAATTTTACAAGGCCTTCAAAGCAGAGCTCACACCAATTCTCCTCCAACTCTTCAATGAAATTGAAAGAGAAAGCTCACTACCGAACACATTCTATGAAGCCATCATAACCCTCATCCCAAAACCAGGTAGGGACGCATCAAAGAAAGAGAACTATAGACCCATTTCTTTGATGAACATTGATGCACAACTTCTCAACAAAATTTTGGCCAATCGACTTCAACAATTCATCCAAAAAATCATACACCACGATCAAACAGGATTCATTTCAGGGATGCAAAGCTGGTTCAATATAGGCAAATCAATTAATACTATTCATCACATCAACAGGAGCAAGAATAAGAACCACATGGTTATCTCAATAGACGCAGAAAAAGCATTCGACAAGATCCAACACCCCTTTATGATGAAGGTTTTGGACAAATTAGGAATCCATGGAACATTCTTCAATACAATAAAGGCTATATATGACATACCTTCAGCCAGCATTATATTCAATGGTGAAAAACTAAAGCCATTTCCTCTTAACTCAGGAATAAGACAAGGATGCCCACTCTCTCCACTTCTCTTCAATCTAGTATTAGAATGCCTAGCTACAGCAATAAGACAAGATGCAGACATAAAGGGGATCCAAATAGGGAAAGAAGAAATAAAACTCTCCCTCTTTGCAGATGACATGATCTTGTATTTAAAGAATCCCATAGACTCCACTCCCAAATTACTCAAGCTGATTCAAAACTTTGGCAAAGAAGCAGGTAATAAAATTAACCCCCCAAAATCAATGGCTTTTCTGTATGCCAACAATGAGAAAAGTGTGGCTGAAATTAGGAAAGCAACTCCATTTGTAATAGCCCCACAAAAATAAAATACCTCGGAATTAACTTAACTAAAGAAGTGAAGGACCCCTACGATGAAAACTTTAAAATCTTGAAAAAGGAAATCAACACAGAACTTAAAAAATGGCAAAACCTCCCATGTTCCTGGATTGGAAAGTTTAACATCGTGAAAATGGCAATACTTCCCAAGGCTATCTACAAATTCAACGCAATACCTATCAAAATTCCAACCTCATTCTTCAAGGAAATAGAAGAGGCAATCCAAAAATTCATATGGAACAATAAAAGACCCCGAATAGCAAAAACGCTCCTCAACGGAAAGAACACTGCTGGAGGAATATCAATACCAAATTTCAAACTCTACTATAAAGCCATAGTAATCAAAACAGCGTGGTATTGGCGTAAGAACAGACCTCAGGACCAATGGAATAGAATTGAAAACCCAGAAATGAACCTACAGACCTATAGCCATCTAATCTTTGATAAGGGAGCTAGAACAATAGAATGGAAGAAAGACAGCCTCTTCAGTAAATGGTGCTGGCAAAATTGGTTAACTACATGTAGAAAACTAAAGCTAGATCCTTATATATCACCCTGCACCAGAATCAACTCCAAATGGATCAAAGACCTTGAACTCAAAGCAGACACTCTGAAAACATTACAGGATGGAATAGGAGAAACCCTAGGTCTCCTTGACTCAGGCCGAAATTTTCTGAATAGAGACCCGGAAACACAACAAATCAAAGAAAGGTTGGACAAATGGGATTGCATAAAGTTGCAGAACTTCTGCAGGGCAAATGACATAGCTAGCAAGATCAATAGAAAGCCCACGGATTGGGAGAAGATCTTTACTAGCCATATAACGGACAAGGGTCTCATATCTAAAATATACTTGGAACTCAAAAAATTTAACCACCCAACAACAAATCCTCAAAGAAACAACTGCCCAATAAATAAGTGGGCGAAAGACTTAAAGAGAAACTTCTCTGAAGAAGAAAGAAGGATGGCCAATAGACACATGAAAAAATGTTCAACATCCCTAGCCATAAAAGAAATGCAAACCAAAACAACATTGAGATATCACCTCACTCCAGTTAGAACGGCAAAAATCAAGAACTCTAACAACAACAGATGCTGGAGGGGATGTGGACAGAAAGGAACCTTACTTCATTGTTGGTGGGAATGTAAACTTGTTCAACCACTTTGGAAAGCAGTATGGACGTTCCTCAAAAGACTACACATAGAACTCCCCTATGACCCAGCAATCCCACTTTTGGGCATTTACCCAAATGTTTACAAACACGACCACACTATACCTACCAGCACAACTATGTTTATTGCAGCATTATTTACCATAGCTAAGATATGGAACCAACCCAGATGCACCTCAGTAGATGAATGGATCATCAAAATGTGGTATATATACACAATGGAATTCTATGCCTCCATCAGAAAGAATGACATTGCCCCATTTTTTAGGAAATGGAAAGGCTTGGAAAAAATTATATTAAGTGAAGTAAGCCAGGCCCAAGAAACATAGGTCCCATGGTTTCCCTTATATGCAATATCTAGTATATGTATGAGTCAAGCGGAAAAGGTCAGATAATATGATGTTAGGAATACGATCCCTTAAATATGTATTTTAATGTTTTTTTTTCTTTCATGCATGTGTTTCTAACGCATTTATAAGATTATTTCTTTGTTGCTTTTTATGTCCCTCCCCCACAGTGTAACCCCCGCTTTCACTATATTTGATGTCAGTATAACTTGTGGAGGAGATGGGGACAAACAAGTCGTTTAAGGATTCAGGTGGACCTGTTGCAACAATGAGAAGTACAAAATATCATGTCAAAAACGAGCTTTACAATGTCGGTGTGTGGGGGGGGAAGGATTGGGTGGGGGGAATGGGGGAGGCTGGGAAAGGAGGTGAAGGGTAAACAAAGAGGAGGCTGCAATGCTTGGTAAGAAATGTATGCATTATCCTGCCCATGTAATTGTAACCCCTCTGTACAGTATGCTCTCAAATAAAATAAAATAAAATTAAAAAAAAAATAACCAAAACATTCAAGTCATCTTAACTGTGCAAGTAATAACAAAATGTCTTCTGAGCTTTTCAGTCTCTTAAGAGATGAAAACCTTTAATTATATATCTATTTTTTTTCTGCCTAACATCCTATTCCTTAGGAAGATCTTTTGTGTAACCTTGTGTTCCTGATTAGAAGACAGGAACAAAGGCAATAATGAAAATAGCCAAGGAAAATATGTGAAACATTTATAAAACAATCGCCAACACTACTGTATTCACTGGTTTCAATGAGAATATACGTTAAAGTATCACGTTTTTGTTATCATTTAAAGAGCAATTATTAAACTTCAATTAACAGTGAAGAAGGGAACAGAAAACTGAAGACAGCTTGACTTTGAACAATCCTACATAAGTAAAATGGAGTTATCTTTTTTTTGTATGTAGTTGCCAAAATAATAGAGAGCAACACCCAAAGGCAAGAAAACACCTAAGCCAAAGCAGTAAACTTTTGTCTATAAAATAATGGTGAGGGTCTGACTCGTTTAAAGTCAGGCTTGCAAAGAGGAAAAGTGTATTTGCTTTAGTGTGAACGATAAAAAAAATATAAAAATCCTTTATTGAAATTTTACATATCTAGACTAGGGCTTCTTGTGTTGGAGAAGAGGAAAGGTATGAAAAAGTTCAAGATTGTTTGACTATTCCCCAAGATCATTCTACTTTATCAGATATAGCAATGCAAGTAGCCTTGGTTACTCTTAGTATCATGCTTGTTTACATTTAGAAGCATTATTTGTTGCTGGGTTATAAGCTGCAAACCCTTGAGTATTAATAAAGTCATCTCATAAGTGATGAAATTAGCTAAAATGTCAAAGAGTTAGCATAGTGCAAACTATTTTCTAGCTATATCACAATCTTTAGGTGCAGATTTTTTTTCCCATTGTTACATAGGACCCGTTTTTGTTAACTTCTTTTTCACCATCTGGTGATCCTATAACATCCTATACCATCCTGGGATTGCTTATCTTTACTGGATTCTCTAATTTATGTTGGAAAGTTAGGAAGGAGAGAAGATTGAGTTACTGTTTCAGTTTTATCCTATTTTTTATTACCTTAGAAACTGTAAATCAAAATAACATAAATTATCTTTATAATAACAGGAGACATTACATTTCTATATTCTTACCTTAGCCTTCTACATAACTTTGGTACTTAGTGATCCCCAAATATGAAAATGAAGATAGGGAGCTTCTTGTTTAAATATTATTTAGGAATTCAAGATTACATTAATGCAAGGCCCTTAATAGTATGTACATCATAAATGTGTATAAAGCTGGTGGCAACTTTTTCTTATTCTCAGAAACTAGGATACGTGGTATCCTTGTAGTTGCATCAGGAAAAGGCTGTAGTTGATTTAGCTTACTACACCAACTCTGCTGTAAAATATTTCTACAAGATAATTGTCTTGAATGATCTGTACTTATCATTTACATTTCTAAAGGACAGAAATCAAAATAAGTCTCACTAGGTTAAAATAGAGCCTCCTACAGAGCTAAAATATTTTCAGGTGATTCTAGTGGAAAAGGCATTTACTTCCTGTTCCGCTTTCCAGAAACGTCAATATGTTTGTTCTTGTCTTTTCCTTAATCTTCTAATGTAGCATCTTTACATCTTTCTGTTGATTCTTACCTAATGATGTCCCTTTCGAACTACAGCTGGGACTTTTGAGTATACTTTGCCAATCTGATAATTATTCAAATTTGTGTTCCTTGCGTAGTGAAAGGTGATTATTTTACAAACTTATATATAAAATGTAAACTACATTTGATTGATTAGATATTTCGGGACTATAGATATTTTGGGAAGGTATATTACTGCCTACCACAATGAGTGTATAAGCATTCTTTCTACAGGTTATAACCTGTTACCCTTTCATTAATTTTGAACAACATATTTCTTCAATAAAATATAACTAGAAAAAATTTGGCTCCTGAAAGCATTTAATCCTGATTAAAAATTGTCATTTACTAGAAATCTTAAATATCAGACAGCAGCTCCTGAAGCAGTTCTGGCACTATCACTTTTTGTATATTCTGCTTACAATCTTCTCTTTTCAAGAGCATTTGATTGTTATTATTTTGGAATTATGGTTAATAGTTATTTGACTGCTATTTTTAAAGAATGCACCACCAATACTCCTTCTTGTCTTTTAACTTGTTTATGTGTAATCTATTTCTGAAAGAAACACAGCTATTTGAATTACATGAACTGCTTATTGAAGTGTGGAGAGGAAAAGAAGAAAAAAGATGCCCCTGTGTGTATGTCATGTTGAAAATTTACCTAAAAGCTATTTTCTTAACATCATATGTTTTTCATTTTTTTTGGATTCTGATAAAATTTAGCCTCTCAACTCACACAAAGTTAATGCAGTCTTATTTCATGCCTACTAAAAGCAAACAACAAATTAGAATATATTTTAAAATTTTTAATTGTTAAAATTATTATTTATTAAAAAACAATTTTTTTAAAAAATTAGCCTAGGAAAATTGTTTATTAGATGTTTAGAGTCATGTTCAGACTCTATTGTTGAAGCCAGAAAGGGAAAAATCATGCTTTTCTTCTTCCTTGAGACACTCTGATTTATTTCATATATTTCTGAAAGAATAAAATCCTGGCTTTGAAGCCTTTTGCTTGATATCCACAATATGTCATTCTTTCTTTATTAATAGGAGAATTTGGAGAAAGGATGAGAATTCTCACTCGAAAAAGGAGGAGAGGAAAAGAGAAGTGTGAAATCTAGATATTTCTTTCTCATCTCAATCACAAGTTCTTGATAATGATTGTGGATGTTAGATACAGTGTTCTAGAGTGATTAAACATATTTATAGAAAAAGTTTACCCCTCAAGTGATCACATAGAGAATGCTTATTTATTTAAAAAATGTAATAGCATCAAACAGGAAGTGTTGTCTATTTATTTAGTACTTGTTTAGTATTTCTTAAATTCTGATGTGCTGTAGTCATACAAGAATGGTAAGAAACTAACATATTAATATCACATTCTAATATTCGCTTAATTCTTGCTGTGTTTGAGTTTTGCTTCAATTTTACATGCTATATTCTTCCAGTATATAAGTTGAAAAAAGATTCCCTCTGGAAATATGCTATTTTTATCTGTAAGTGTAAAGAAGTTAGCTCTTAGACACAGACAATGGGATAGAAATCTTCCCCTAGAAATAGCCTTTGACCACTTCTGGTTCATTTTTGTAAGCCGAAGTAAGTAACATGACCCACCTTGACATTGCAGAGTAGAGGTAAATCTCACCTACAGTAAGCTGATGCAGGACAGACAAATATGCCAAGATATGCAATACTTGAGATAAAGAGGAAAAAGAAGAGAACTATAATACAATCAGTCATACATGCCATCACATGTCTCTGCAGGAAGGAAACTATTATGTACCTTTGCTTCTAAAACTACTGAGATCTTCAAATCATGTCTTTTGTGCTTCCATGTTACTGGAATTAGAGAACATCTTAATACTGAGACAGCATAAAATCTCAAAGAAAGCTGGACTAATCATTTCAATACTACATTTTGTTCTGCGAGGACATGAAACCATTTTATAGACAATACTTTATACTGGTAACTTTTTTTTTCCAGAACTGGATTTTGTTAATATATGTGATTATCCACCAGAATAAAAGTCTTCATTTATCTGCATCTTGTGCAGACAGCATATTAAAGAAGATGTGGAGTTCGTCAGTAGCACTTTTTAAAAGTGCAAAAAATGTGGACTGGGAGCCAATATACATATTTTTCCAACATCACCTTCTACATCTCCTTCCTTCCTAGGAAATACACTCAATCAATAAAAAGGCTTAGATTTTTGGCTCTTGAACTTGAAAGTGGAAGTAGAATATTATGGATGTCGGGGATTACTTTTTATGTTTTTTTTTATATAATAATGTAACATGCAACATCCCTCTGAGTCCTGCACGTCTTAACACTGTACTTCTTTAGGGATGTGATAGGAATGTTAGCCTTACTGGACTTAGTATTGTTTTCCACTTCCTTTTCTACCACCTAGCCTAAATTATAATACATAGTAATGGAATGAAAAAGTAATGCCATATTAAGAAAGTCATTTAGGGCTCTGGGAATGTGGCTTCATGGTACAGTGATTGCTTAGAATGCAAGAAATCTGGGTTCAATTCCTCAGTACCACATAAACAGAAAAGAAAGTGGTGCTGTGCCTCAAGTGGTAGAGTGCAAGATTTAAGCAAAAAAATAAAGAAAAAAGAAAAAGAAAAATCTCAGGAAGCGTTCCCTGGCCCTGAGTTCAAGCCCCAGGACTGGCAAAAAATTCTTTAGCTAGTAAATGCCAAATAAAGAACCTATATTTGAATATATAATTGCTCCTTCCAATAATGATGTAACAATAGTTCTTATGTACTTTACCTATATTAGAAGGCTGTGTTGAGGAAAAAAAAAACATTTTGTTAGTAAGTCACGGCAATTAATGTCAGGAGTGTGCTTAGATATCAGGTGAAGATTAATCCTGGAAATTCAAAGATTCCAGGCTTTTGACTGGTCACTGCTAATCACAATGAGAAGGGTAATCTAAGTGAGAATTGAAAATATTTTTGGTCAGTATGGCACCAAAAAGGCACCAGCTAATTAATAGTTGTGATAGAAGTGAAGGAATGAATCCAGATGGAAGAAATAAATGAGAATTGTTAGTTTTTTTTAAAAAAGAGTTAGCCGAGTAAGAACAGCACCATGCATGTGGAATTCAGGTAAGGAGTAGGTTTATTCTTCGTTCCGGCTGGCACCAGGCCATCTTGGTCCTCCACGTGGTGGGGAAAGGCCTGGGAAAGATTGCTGGGATATCTGGGAAAGAGAAAGAGCTGGGAAAGAGAGAGTTGGGAAAGAGAAAAGAGCTAGAAAAGAGAGAAAAGAGCCAGAAAAGAGAGCATCTGAGAAAGAGGTGGGAAAGGGAGAGCTAGGAAAGAGAAGAGAGCTGGGAAAGAGAAGAGAAGGAAAGAGCTGAGAAAGAGCTAGAAAAGAGCAGAGACAAGGCGTCTGGGTCTGGGCTAGGCCTTATCTAGGATATGGGGGCAGAAAGGTGTGGCCACATCAAATTCAGATTGACCTCAGCGGATGCAGATGTGACCTCTTCCAGGTGTCCTAGTTGCCTAGGTAACACAGGTACTGGGGGAAGACTTTGCTGAGAGGAGGGTGGAGTTTGCTAGCCATCCAGGAGAGGACCTTACATTAATAATAACTAAATTATACCAGAAACTCTTCTAGGGAACCATATTTGATTATTGAAGAACTAGTTATGAACCAAGCTTATTCCTCATTACCTTTAGCATTCTATATCACTTAGGCTAGTTCTTAATCTCTGTGTGATAAATTGAATGCCATTCTATGTTGTTCTTTCCTATCTGATCTCCATTGCTTTCTAAAAATCTCAGTCTTTCTATATTTCTCTACTGACAATTATTTATACTAATTCCACCATCGCAGACATCAGAAGATGCTAAAGTAAGAGTCCAATAGCTCATGAGTCATTAATGTAAAAACATGGAAAAGGAGGACATATTTATTGCTACCTCAAATTTTCTGAAAAGCTGAAATGTCATCATTTGATTCAAATTTCCATTATTTGTCTACAAGTCAATAAGTGCACATAAATACAAATATGAGACACGTGCTGGTGGCTCACATCTGTCATCCTAGCTACTCAAGAGTTTGAGACCAGAGGATTGTGGTTCAAAGCTAGCCTGGCCAGGAAAGTACATGAGACACTTATCTTCAATTAGCCATCAGAAACCAGGAAGTGGTGCTGTATCTAATCTGGTAGAGCACTCAATTTGAACTCAAGAGCTGAGGAACAGTGCCCAGGATCAGAGTTCAAGCCCACGACCAACAAAAAAAGTCAATTATCCTTTAAGTTTCCCTAAAGGGAACTATGAAGTGAATAGTAATCGTCCCAAGCAGAAAAAAATTTCCAATAAGATTCAGTGCACCTACTTTTGCTGAATTATTTAAGTTATGGCTTCTTTGCTGGATGTATTCTCTTCTTTTAAAAATTGTCAAATATTACCATTATAATAACCTTCATCTAATACTTCTTGGTTCAAAAGAGAAATCCATAAAGTTGATGTCACTTAGCTTTCTTACTATCTCAGTTCAAAGCCAACCCAGGCAGGGGAATCTTTCAAATTCTCATCTCTAATTAAACACCAAAAAATCCGGAAGTGGACTTTTGGCTCAAGCAGTTGTGTACTAGCTTTGGGGTCGGTGGGCAGGAAAGACAATTGTTCAGGGACAGAGTCTAGCATCTGAGTTCAAGCCCCAGAAGCAGCACAAACTAAAGAAACAAACAAGAAAACAAAAAAAAACCCACATATTTCTTTGGGACTATCCTTAAAGCACTGGTTTGAAAAGAGGCTCCTTTTGCTGATCATATTCACTGGATCCTGCTTTTTGGAATCCTTATTGATATGGCAAACTCAGGACCAGAATAAAGGAATGGATATCTGACTTTTACAACAAGAGAAACATCTCAGGAGTTAAATATCCATGCATAAGACATTTTAAAACTTCCGTGTCTTTGTTTCTTTGCAGTAGAACATTGTACAACAATGTTACTTCCATTTTTTCTATGCTGGCCTTCAAATGGCATGTTGTTTCCTTTTGTAATACTCTCAACTAGAAGTCTACAGAAAGTTTTATGAGTAAAGAGCACACTCGAAAAAGTCAGGGACAGAGTTTCCTTCAAGCCTTGGATTATTTTCTTGTACAGTAAAAGGACAGCACAAATTAACTTGAACTTTGTCATTTCTCTATGTTCAATTTATCTCCTGGATTCAGTTTCTACTTCTGGTAAAAGTTCCTTCCAATTACTTCCGTAACAGTCCAGGCAAAGTGAATGTTTTCTGGCTTCATTGAAATAGCACAAAGACATCTTTGGGCATGAGGTAACATGTGTTTCAGAGACAACTTAGCAATGAGAAAATAGAGAATTTACATGGCTTATAAAACATTATCCATGTACATATGGCCATATAAGACTATGTTAAGTGAAATGAGCCCAAAAATAGGGACACAACTTGTTTTTTTTCTTTCTTACTATTGTTTTTAATGTATCTAACATATATTCTATGGGTTTTTTTTGTTTCTCTTCTATTTTCTTCTTCCATGGTATAACCCGTTTCCACTGTTTGATATCGGTGACCTTGCACATACATTTTTCTAATGTGGGGAGGGGAAGGGAAATAAAATGGTGAAACAAGGATACAGTGTGACCTGTTTTAACAATGAGATGAACAAAACACTATGTTGAAAATGAACTTTACAACTTGGGGATAGGAGGGAAGAGTTGGGGTGATGGGGAGAAAAGGCATGACAGGGGAAAGACAAAAGAAAAGGTAACAATGCTCGTTAGATAATGTAGTCATTAACTTACTTATGTAACTCTAACCCTTCTGTCCACCATTTTCACAATAAAAAACATGAAAAGGAAAAACATTATCCTGGATTACATTAAGTTCAAATTTCCTAAGTGCTCTGTAAATGAAGACCTATTTTAAGTGGGAAGAAGGTTCTCAGAAACAATTTTTGTCAGTGTTTGTGTTGTGCATTATTACCCAAGTGTACATAAGTTAACAGAAGGAGAAACAATAGGAATAGGACAAAGAGAAGTTCTGTATTTAAGTATAATGGTTCAATACTCTATAGAAGACTCTGCAAATAAGACAACTTTGAAATAATAAAGTCAAGGCCAGCATGTAGATCTATGGGAGTGACATAGAGAAAGCATTTCTACTAAGTAGAACATGAAGAATGAGCCCAGTCTCTTTCTTCTACTAGCTCTAAATCATGATAGCTAATCATTCAAATTTGTAAAAAGTAGAATGGAAGAATAATTCTGGTTCCAAGCAATTCATATATAAGACCATGGACTTAACTGGAAAAAAGGCCATGTCGAGAGAGCAGGAATTATACTAGCAATGAACTAATGGCTAAGATTACATTTCTTTTTTTTCTTTTCTTTCTTTGTTTTTTTTTTTTTTTTTTTTTTTTTTTTGATGGTAGTGGGGACTGAACTCTGGGTCTGGGCACTTTCCCTCTATTCTTCAGCTCAAAACTTTTTTCTCTACCTTTGAGCCCCACACCACTTCCAGTTTTCTGGTGGTTAATTAGAAATAAATGCCTCAGAAACTTTCCTACTCATGCTGGATTTGAACTGCAATGCTCAGATCTCAGCCTCCTAATTAGCTAGGATTATAGGTGTGAACCACTTGAACCCTGCTTAGGATCACATTTCTAACAGTGTATACTCAGCATAAGTAATGTGTATGTTCATCTATCTTTATATGAACTCGAGTTAAAAATCTGGGAAACAGCTTAGATTTTACACTCACAAAAATGGTTGTAGTTCAAAAGTTGATACCCCTGGAGAAATAGAACTTAAGAATGTAAAGGAGTCTGGGAAGTTCAGTTTGCATCTAGCTTGGGCAAAACAGTCTTTGAGACACTATAATTAACCAGCCAAAAGATGCATTAGAAGAATGTCTCAAGTGATGGAATACTAGTTATGAGCAAGATTGCTGAAGAAGAGCTTGAGATTTTTGCATACATATATACATACAAATACTCACATACACACAGAGGCACTTATATGTTCAAACACATATATGGAACAACTCTCAGATTCTGTAGAAAAGTTAGAAAATATGTCCTGAGTAAAAATAAAATCAAGTGATAATTTTTAATATTAGATAGTCCTCAAGTGAAATTTCCCCAAAAAGCTTGAGAATATTACATAGGTGGGAACAGAGATAGTAAGAAAGTCAAGTCATCATTAATAAAGGGATCGGATCCAGGGAGGGATGAATCCGAGACCCCGTCAGGAGCATCTGAAAATGTTCATATCTTGTGTCAAATGTTAGAACATCTTTGAAAATTTTATATAAACAGTCTGAGCCATCACTCTAGTGGAAAATATTATTGGAGAAGTTCAGAATTTCCATTCTGTATCTAGATTAAATAAATTAAAAAACTATGGTAGGACAATGTGATACAAGCCAGGAATTCTATCACTCAGACTAAGACAGATGATTAGAAAATGGAATGACATAGTGATACTTTCAGTGGAATAGGTAGTATAATTTTGTCTCAATAAACAAACCAAGAAAGGAATAAAAAATAAGCCAGAAAGGAATACACAGTTGGAAGTTTGGGCTAATTTTGTCAATATATTTTGAGAAGTCAAGTTTCCTATTGAAATGCAACTCATATATAATCCTCAGTTGTGTTTAAATGTCGTCTTCATTACAGAACATTACTAGATGCAAAAGAGCTCATGATTCCCAACCAAGAATTTGAAAAAGCAACCATCATTCTGTTAGATTCCAAAGAAATGATGAAGGATTACATAAGCTTAAGCCTAGAGAAATAGGAAAGTTCATTTAATGTAGGACTTTGTAGACCTGGCTAAATAAGAATTGAGATTTAAAATAAATATTTTTCTTTGTAATTTAATATTCGATAGGTTACTATAAAATTGTTTTTAAGTAGAAGATTTAATTTACAAATGATTCTGGCTTTCTATTTGCCTAAAATATTCTTTCAAGTAAGGCATAATTAGAACTTAGTTAACAGTTAATTCCAACAGTTCATAAGTAACATGATAATGTGAATAATCTAGATAAAGTTGACAACAAATTGATGCTATTAATTTATAAATTTACCAAAAGAGCAACTTTTTGAGACTCTGGTGTAACATGGTATGAAGAGAGTAATTGTGTGACATCTTAACTTCTAGGCCTGGGCACTGTCCCTGAGCCTGTTTTTGCTCAAGGCTACTGCTCTACCTCTTGAAACTCAATGCCACTTTCGTCAGGCTTTTCGTGAGCAGTTATTGGAGGTAAGAATGTAAGGAACCATCCTTCCTGGGTGGGATTTGAACCAGAGTCTTCAGATCTTAATATTCAGACATTCAGATCTCCTGAATATCTATGATAGATAAAATATATAACTATAAATGATATTTGCAAGTGTTCTGATCTCAAGGATAACACTGGGTAGAAAATGATGCAGCGAAGTTTAGTGTAGTGTTCTTTCCACAATACGAAGGGCATCACATTAGCAGAAGTGTAGTATTTTTTCACAATAGTTATACGGTTGTCATGTTGTGAATTTAAGGAATTTTAAGGTGCACATTACAAGTTGGAAATTGTTGAGCTAGGATGACTTTATGTCATAAAAACTTGGGATCGATTGTTATAGAAATAATGGCTTACTTTGATGAACAAATGTTTACTCTTGAGGAATTAATATAGATATTTCATAGTTTTACCTTCTACCAGACTCTGGCTATTTTTTCTGTTGAATTTAAATATGTAACGCTCCATTGAAAACTGCATTTATTTCAGAATTAAATAAAAGGCAAACAGGTACTGTTTTGAATGTCTCTAGTGTGGCATGTTAAGAATTTGAAAATGAGTAGTTAGTAGTCATAAGAATGTTGAAGAACACATATATTCTGTCCTCTTAACAATTATTCCATTTTAAAAGTTAGGAGTTTCAACAGAATTGAACTATTTTTGTTTTAGTATGAGACAATACTAAAGCAATGTTTTTTTTTTCAAAATAATGGTAAGTATATTCTGAAAATATTATATAGTTTGATAATATTCAAGTTGATGACCCTCTGATAAAGGGGCAATTAATTCAAATTAGCAGCCAAAAATGTTCATTTCTTAAAATGGTAATACACATATAATAATATTTACTATACCAACACAGTGAAATTATATTTTATACAGCTCATTTTTAATTTAATTTTATTGTCAAGGTGATATATAGAAGGGGTTGCAGTAATTATAAGGTAGTGAATACATAGCCTGTGTAACTTTTTACCCACTCCCTCATTTTTCTCACAGTTTTCCTTCAGCCCAATACCCCTCATAGGTTGTAATGTAAATTTCCAACATGTTGTTTTGTGAGTATTGCTATTGCATTGGTTTGCCCTTTGTTCTTTGTCTTGCCATTTCGTTGTTCCTCTTCCCTTGCTAAATTAAGATAAATGTATATACAATACACAGGATATTGAAATCAAATATAACAGGGATAAACCAAAGGGAAAACACAAAAGAAAAAAGAAATCTCATACTACATTAAAAACAGCAACCACAAACAGAAATTTCTGTTCCCATATCCAGAAGTCCATTTTGCTCATCATCATCTTATATGGTCATACATACATACTTATTGAGCAATTCTGCTCAACTGCTAGACTATCCTAGACATTTCCTACTTATTACAAATGAGGAAAACACGCAATCTGTTTATTTGTGTCTTGTTTATTTTACTTCGTGGGATTTTTCCAAGACTTTCCAGTTCCGTATGAATTTGAAGTATAGAATTACACTGTGCATACATAAATCACATTTTGTCAGTTCGTTCATCTGCTGAGTGGCATATTGGTTTAAAACATGACTGCTTGTAAGTATCACTTAGGGTCATTCAAAAATGAGAGATGCCACTTCCCCAGACATTCTAAAAGCATGATTTCTAGTAAGATAGGATTTTATGGTGGTACGAGTTTTGAGAAATCTGGATGAGTCTCATGTATATCTTGCACTGAATTAGGCAGGAGATATCCAATATCATAGAGGATAAAAATGGTAGTGTCAAAAATATTTCCCTTGAGAAATATATAGGAGGCTGCCAGAAGTATAAAGTAGTTCAGATAATTTTGAAGAATTTAGAAATGCAAGCTTAAGTATGTCTCTTTAAATAATAATTATGTAAGTGGAAGGGCAAAAGAAGGGGCCGAGAAGAAAATAACTGACAGCAGATCATTGTCCCAAGATAGTGTAAAAAAGACATAATCTATAACTTTCAAGTTAAAGAGAGACCAATAGAATACATTCCATTTAATTTAGGTACATGCAAAATAATTACTTGGCTTTTTCCTACTTTAATGCTCCAAAACAATTGAACACTTATAAGAAAAGTTATGTGATTGCCATTGCTTCAACCTGAATACTGTGATGAGCCCTTTTTTTCTCACTTTGCATTTGGAAAATATTCCTACTTGATGATGATGTGGCTTATTAGAGTCAGAGTTATGGGCTTGTTCTTGTACATTTATCCCAGAAGAGGTTAAAGCAGTTCCCCCCCCCCCCCCAAGATATCCAAGTACATTGTCTGAATCTGTACTTTGAACACACTCTCACACCTGAGCACATTATTTGAAAATATACTTCAGCATTTCTTGGCACATTCTACTTTGTGCCCTTGTCTTCTTTGCACATTCCTTTTGAGTTCATAGTTGTTCTATTTCCATTTCATCTGTAAAAACTGCTAGGAAAATTGTTCAACTACTACTTCTTATTTGACATGCCCAGTCTATGTATGAAGGTATATTGTCCATGTTAAGCAATAGGGTAGTGCTCACTCTCTGAGGAGAAAAGTTCCATAAAATGACCCTGGGTTCACATTAGAGTGTGTAGAATTTAAAGCATTTTAAGACAAACCGTGCTATTAGAATTGAAAGGCTCCTTATGGACATTTACTGGGAGCTCATTAGTATTCCCAAGAGAAATATAAATATCCACAAAATCTGGATTAATATTTTTTAATGTTACCACTGTGCATGCATCCATATTAAAAATTTGAACATATAAAGAAACAAAAAAACTAAACCATAACAGGTAGTTTGACTATGTGCTTATAACAAATTATATAATAGATTTTGGAAGTATTACAAATTCCTAACCAGTGTGAATTAACTTCCTCTCTCCCCACCACTACACACAAATATTTAGGAGTGTGAACAGAATTATTCCAAATAACATACTGTAAATGTTACTGCAATATCATATGTATATCTAAAATTTCCTTGAGAGTAATAGATTCTACATTCTATTGAAATATTAGTTATTTTATTCTAGGAAACTTTTGGAACAATAGACTGTATATCTTTGAAATGAAAAAGGTCAAAAAATAGTAGCATAAAAGATTTACAGGAAGTCTGTCTTAAGCAATATATATATATATATATATATATATATATATATATAATATGAAGAAAGACATACATTTTTGAGATTATTTGTGATCAGAAATATATACATATATCTGAATTTATGTGTAGAACGATGTACATTATAGTGAAACAAAAATCTTAAAACATAATTATAATTAAAAAATACATCAAACCAAGTGCCAGTGACTCACGCCTGTAATTTGAGTTATTCTGGGTAATGAGATCTTAGAATTGTGTTCGAAACTATCCCAGACAGGAAAGTACTTTTTAGGGGGCTGGGAAGGTGGCTTAGTGGTAGAGCGCTTGCCTTGCATGCATGAGGCCCTGGGTTTGATTTCTCAGCACCACATAAGCAAAAAGAAAAAAGCTGGAAGTGGCGCTGTGGCTCTAGTGGTCGAGCTCTAACCTTGAGCTGAAGAGCTAAGGGACAGCACCCAGGCCAGAGTTCAGGCCCCACGTCTGGACACCCCCCCCCCCACAAAAAAGTACTTGTTAGATTCTTATCTCCATTTAACCATTAAAAACAGGAGTTACCTCTGTGCCTCAAGTTGTAGAATGCTGGATTTGAGCATAAAAAGGCTGAGATACAATGCCCAGGCCTTGCAAATAACAACAATAATATATATCACATTAATTTCAAAAAAGCACCTTTTAACTGTTGTGAACATTTCTTAGAAACATGAATACATGCTCCTGGAAAATGTTAAGCAAAAACGATAGAATATTTACTTTTATGTTAAAGATATGAATATTTAATTTAAGGAGATATTTAGGTAATGATTAGGAATTAAGAATAATGATAATATATTGGGACTGGTCTTCTATTCTATTTTACTATAGTAATAAAATGATATTTGTAATGATTTTATAAAAATACTCTTGTTTGGTATTTGAGCTATAATAAGTAATAAACATTTTAAATTGTTTTCCATAGGAAAAAATCATTTTCTTAATGGTATCAATTCTTTTGATTTTTTTTCTTTTCTTTCATTTTTTTCCTTTTCCTTACTTTTTTTAAATTTTATTTTTTATTGTGAACATACTGTACAGAGGGGTTACAATTACATTGGCAAGATAACGAGTACATTTCTTATCAAGCATTGCAGCTTCCTCCTTTGTTTACCCTTCACATCCCTTCCCAGGGTATCAATTCTTTTGTAATGTCAAAACAATTAAAAAAATTACTCCAAGGCTGGTTTGCTCTAAGACTATATTTGTTTTCTTGTTCTAGTTTTTATATGTTGGTAGAAATTAAAATTCCAAAAATTCAATGGATATTGGTATTCAGGAACATCTTCATAGGTACTAATATTGGAGTCTCTCAAGTGGAATTGTTTTATTTCATTTGTTATTTTCACAAATAAATTAAGATGATTATGTATTTTGTTTCTTTTCACTGCTATTGGCTCTTACCTTAAGAATAATTTTTTTCTTGGCAAAGTAGAGAATACAATTGGATTGAGGAAGTAACATATGACTTTCATAGAATGCAGATGCATAGAGTTGGGCCTTCTGTCATTTGCTAAAAGTTTCTTCCAGAAAAGGTTATCAATTAATTATAAGTGATGCATAATTCCTAGATATTACAGTTATTACATACACTTTTTGATTGAGTTATCTCTGTATAAACTAAAAAAAAGCGGACCAAATAAACTCAAAATACACAGAAATCACATCTTTGTTTTAAACGCTGTAGTTTACAAAGAATTTTTAGCCAACACTGAAAACATCTTTTTAGGTATTCTGCAATTTGTGTGAAGTGTTTTTAACAATAGTTTTCTTTTTTTGCTGACATAAATTCACATCAATATATAATCTCCTTTTATTGTATACATTTTAGTGCTTTGGAAGTAAATTGTACAATAATAGGTTTTCCAAGCCTAATTTTCACAAACTTGCATTTCCTCAAATAGAAATGCTGTAAATTTTAGAACAGACATTAAAATAGATATAAAATTCACTTACAGGAATTTGTCCAGCATACATCCTCTATAGTGTGTCATTTCAAATTTGTTTTTAGGGATTATTTCCAGGGTCTCACACATATTATTCAAGTGCACTGTCAATGAACTACATTCCCTATCCAAACAAGTTTTTTACTTCTCTTTAATACATACAAAGAAGTTTAATGGCTGGATCATATACAATTCTCTTTGACCTTTTGAAGACTTGCAATCTTGCTTGCTAAAATGATGGCAGTATTATACAAATCATTCTCCTATGTAGAGTTTATCATTTTCTCTACAAATGCATTACTATATTTTGTGTCATCTTTTTATATTAGGGTCATACTAGTGAGTTTTCTTTGTCTTTTTTCTTAGAAACTAAAGAGGAACTTATTTCATATGTTCCTCTTATTTACTATTAATTTATATATGTTCTTCAAAGAAATATCCTATTCAGGTAAAAATTTATATAGAATTAGAAGATATAAAAATACTTAAGCTTCAGAAATATTGTAGCATTAACATTGTAGCATTAACAAATATGTTCCCTGTATCTGTTGGATATGTTTTCACTTCGGTTATAGTATCCTTTGAATGATGAAAAGCTATCACTTGATATAATCCAGTTTATTGTTGCTTTTCTTTAGCCACTAATGCTTTCCATGTCAAATTTTTAGAAATCCTTACTGATGCAATGTCATGAAATTTTACATTTATGTTTTATAGGTTTTCACATCTCACATTTAGTTTGATAATCATTTTTTATTTTTAATTTTTGTATAAGGATGGAGGTAGGATGGGTGCCTGAGGCTCATATCTGTAACCCTAGCTACTGAGGAGTCTGAGATTTGAGGATCACAGTTTAAAGCTATCCTGGGCTGAAAAGTCCATGAGAATCTTATATCCAATAAACCTCTAGAAAACCAGATCTGGTGCTGTGACTCAAGCGGTAGGGCACTTCTCATTGAGCGGAAGAGCACACAGACAGCGCCTAAGCCCAGAGTTCAAGCCCCATGAATGACAAAAATACAAAGCAAAACAAAAAAGGATTGAGGTAATAGTCTAAGATCATTCTTTATATCTCGAGAGACAATAGTGTTAATACACCCATTTAAGATTTTATTTTTATTTCATAAAGTCATAGGATAGTTCTCAAAATCTATTGATCATAAAACTAAGAATTTATTTTGACAAATCTGTAACATTCTTCTATGTATCTGCTCTTATAGTAGAACTATTTTATCTTCACTACTAAACATGGTAATAAGATTCAAAGCTAGTATAAAGGCTGAAGCTACACCATTTTACAAGATTGTTCTGACTGACCTGTATTCCTTGAATTTACATACGAGTTTACTGAGCAGGTGGACCAATATTCTACAGAGATATCTAGATGTTTAATAGTCACTCATATTTTGTACCTTGGAAAAACACAAGACCCCAGATATTATACATAGAGAAATGTCTTTAGAGAATACTGGAAACAACTAAAATTAATTTAGGAATGAGTTAAGGTTTAGATAATGCTGTTTCTGAATGATAACAACTTGAGCTGTACAACAGAGGAGAGTGAGAGGGGAAAGAATGATGGACCACATAGGAGCTAAATGTCATTGCTATTGTGTTTCAAAAAAACAGAAAGAATTCAGAGAAGAGAAGGAGAAAAGTAAAGTGTCCTGAGTCAAGTTTCTTTTTAATCGATCTAATAGTTTGGACCAAAAGTCAGTGAAAAATGGGAAAAAATAAAATAGAAAATAAAGCATTATATATACCTGTTACAATGTAAGAAAATTTAATAGGAATATGATAATAAATTCCCAAAGAAATAAGAGAAAGAATAGCTAAACTCTAAAGGGAGAAAGAATGAAGAGAGACAAGAAGCAAAGTGAAACCTATATCAATAACAAACACAAGAGTTTGGAAGTGGAAAGGCAGTGGGAATATTCTAAATAACAATAAAAATTGCTAGCGTGGATAGAATATGGATCACATTTTATCATATATAATTTTGAAAAAAACATACTACTAATGAAAGTTTCAAAGTCATGATTTTAAACACTATTTGGATTATTACTAGGCAGTGTAGCCCAGTGGTAAAACATTGGCCTAGCATGTGTGAAGCAATTGCGTGATCTCCCAAACATTACAAAGTACACACAAAGAACACACACACAAAAACCACATAAACACACACATACACACCACATACCCACATTTGGAATATTGATATTATCATATTAAACGGAGGAAATTATCACAAATAGTAAAAGTATGTTAATACATGAAATCTTAATATTGCTTGTACAATTTAAAAGTTTACTAGAAATAAAATAATCACAATATACTTGGATTTTAATAGATTAAGTAAATTGAAAATTAATAGAAGACATGAGAATCTTTGCAAATAAGTTTAAATAAATAAACATTTTGAAACATGTGTCCTTTTATTTTGACAAAAGAGTGATGTTACTGGTGTTTTAACTCAAGATTTAGAATATGATAGCGAGGTTCCCTATATAACATTAGCGATGGCTATATCTCTAATCATTTCATTCTGAATAGTTTTATAATAAGGTCACAGAGTTTCTCAGTATCTCTCGAATTACAAACCCTATTTACACTTCCCACCATAGCTAGAAAATGGATGCCACAAATCACAATGCCGAGCTCAAACTTTTTTTTTTAATTCACGTAAAAATATTTCCAAAAAGTGGCCAAGTAATGAAGCCTTTCTTAATAAAGTATGTGCTTCTTGAAAATACAGTAAGGATTTGTTACCTGGACAAATATGTTTATAACTATAAGAAAATAAATTGATTTAAAATCATAGCCATATAAAAATTAAGAAAACAATTTTTAAATAGTCACATGTTAAATATTATAAAAGCAAAATACATGAGTCTGAATAATTTACATGTGTAAAATCATGCAAAAATAAATTAACTAATCCTACAAATCTGAAAAAAATGAATTACCCTAAAGAAACAGAAGAAATTATTTAAGCCCAAAATTTGTAATTTAGAAAATAAAATGAAGTGTACTCTTTAGTTGACTTAATTAAGTGTAAACCCTCTGTATATCGATTTTATAATAAAAATGCATTAACAAAGAAAGCAAAAGTACCCATGGATCAATAGCAATAGCAAAAGCATCAGTAGTTCTTCTTTTGAGTGTACTAAAAAATCGATGGAAGAGATAACAATGTTCCTTCCCTATGAAATGTACTCATTACTTTACCTTATTTATGTAACTGTAACCCCTGTGTACATTACCATTAAAATAAAATTAAATTGAAATGAAAAATAAACCAAGTGATATACCAATTAAGAATTCTTAGACGCCATTGGTTAAAAACTTTGTAAAAAACTGCCCTAAATACCCAAGGAATATACTTTGATGATACTATTTAAATACTTCAACTTCAGCAGAAAAGCAAAAAGTTTAAAAACTGTTACAAAGTAAAGTAATAAATCAGAATATATTACTATTAATAATAATCATAAGATGAATTTATAGTGGTAGTCCAATATGTAAGAAATGATGCAATTTGCCATTAATTTGCACTTAATAAGTGAGAAAGAATTTTTTAGGTCTTTTTAAATTATCATAAGATTAATGAAGGAACTGTTCTGTCACATCACATGATAATTAGATGAAGCTGATATTACAGCAAAGAACAGATTGTATTAAGTTTTTGAATGTTCATGTATATACTTATTTTGGCTGTGGGAAATTGTGGGTATTTCAGTTTGGGGTATATTTTTCTTGCTAGGCAGGCGTCATATCAGTGGTTAATTTTAGGATAGGGGTTTCCTTTCCACAAGAACATGCACCTGATCAGTCCTTTTAGCCTTCTCATCGTCAATGGCATCCGAGATGAACACCAACTTGTCCAGACTGCTACCTTGACTGGCTGGATCCACAATCCATCCAATCGTAGTAACTAGATAGTGAAGGATGGTGGAAATGATCCAATGCACCAAGCTATAGATTGAGAAGGAATTCCACTAAACTTTTGTCCTGGGTTCTCTTCTCAAGCCTCCAAAGTATTTAAGGGTAAAGATAGGAGCCCCAGGTGCCAAGCAGTAACAGTATAAAGCAATTAGACATATATATATATATATATATATATGTACATATACATATATATATATATGTATATATATATATATATATATATATGACTTAGGCTTGTGATTATCTCTGGAAATGAATAAAAGAGCAGTGAAGCATAGAGGACAGCCAGAATTTTAACTAGGTACTCAGAGGATGAATAAGCTTAACTAGCTACTCGGGAGTCTGAAATCTCATGACCACTGTTCAAAGCCAGTCCAATCATGAAAATACAAGCGATTATCTAAAAAAAGAAAAAAATAGAAGTGGCTGAAGTGGTAGACCACTATCCTTAGGCACAGAAACTGAGGAATAATTCCCAGGCACTATCAAACCTCAAGAATGATGAATGCATGCATGAGCACATGCACGTGTGCTTTTGCATACTCGCATGCGCATGAACAGACACACACACACAAATGAGTATTTCAATGTGAAGTTCTTTATTTTTTACCTTTGCTGTACTTTTTTCCCTGTACTAGCTCACAAATTAACAAAATCAGCTAAGGACATATTTACATAAAATTCATCATGTTTCTCTAAAATCTACACTCTTTTTGGAAGCCTGCTTTTATTTGACCCAAAAGTAAATTATTCAGGAAGTCAATTCATCACTCTCAAGTCTATAGTATTAGATGATTGCTTAGGTTCTTCCTAGCAATATGATTTTGTGAAATCCTGCATCAAGCAATTTATTTCTTTCACTAGAAGGGAAGCCTCTGTCAAACGATTAATAATAGGTTTTTCTCCTCCTGGCATGCATCTGCAGTTATATTATCTTCATATATTTCATGATCTGTGTATGGCAAAGACTACCGTGAAACTAAAAACACCCTTCTCAGCGCTTAGCATTTTTATACCATTCATAGATAGGAAGGTGTTTAAATGTTACTGAAATTGCTTTGGAATAAATAATGTTCACCCTGACTATCTTGAGAAAAAAGAATTGGTTTCTCAGCACTTTAGGTAAGAACATCAGAGAAAGAAACAAAAGGAAAAGTGAGGAACAACACAACACATACATTCAAATGAAACAAAACAAGACAAGAAAACACAAATTAATTCAGTACTCAAGAATCTGCAGGAAATGCAAAGATTTTTTAAAAATCAGCTATGACAAGCTAATGAAAATCCTGACTACATGGGAGTGCACTGATGTGAGAACAGTGGCTAAAGCCCAGACTAGACAGAAAAAACTGTACAGAATAACATGCACTTGTTATTCTAAATTCCAGAAAGAATAACATAAAGTGGACTGAGGCCAAGATCATACACAAGTAGGAAGCAAGTTTCTATCTGAAAAATTATCAGGATAATTTAGCGCTGGCACATGACAAAGTGGTAAGCACACCCATTTAGGGGGCACAAGACACTGAATTCAAACTGTAATATTAGGGGTATTAAAGAAAAAAGCTATGATTTTAAATAATTGGAATAATTGTAACACTTGAGTATTTTAGTGGAGAAAAATCCATTAGAGAGATAGAATGAACCCACGTTCCAATGCTACTTTAGTGATAATGTTTAGTGTTACTTCAGACAAAACAGAATTACCTTGCAAATGAGCATGGATGTGCATTTGGGTGAAGGAAATACTCTACTTACACAGATGTAAATTAAATAGATTTTTTGGGTAGATTGCAGTTCTTGAACTAAGAGCCTGTGTGATGTCCCTGAGCTTTTTCTCTCAAGGCTACCACTCTATTACTTTGAGCCACAGTTCCTATTCTATTTTCTGTTGGTTGTTTGGAGATAAGGGGCTCATGGACTTTCCTGCCCAGGATGGCTTTAAACCATGTTCATCAGATCTCAGCCTCCCGAGTAACCAGGATTCCAGGCATGAACCATCGATGTTTTTAATAATTTAGTAAATTGTATAGTTACAGAAGTTATAAATTATCATTGTAACCTGTGTAATATATGTATATATGTATATATCAATACATATGGGTAGAAATAGTTTAACATATTTTTGTATCTACAGTACGTACATGAAATCATCCTTCCTTATAAAATAAAATGGAAACAAAAGTTAATGAGGAGCAAAACAAAGGGAATTGTTACAAGTTTCTTTTTGTTGAATGAAATATGTATCAGTTTGGAAAAAAACCATCTCTACTTTAACAAAATGGATAATTGCTAATAATTCCAATCCATCTATTTGCCCATATTGTGCATCTTCACACATGAGTGTCAAAATCAAACCACAATTTTTTGTCTGTATTTAACTCACCTGTTATAATTTAGGGGATAGATGAAGTAATCAAATAAAGATTAAAATAATAGAAAGTGAGGCTTATGAGTTAGAGCTGAAAAAGATTTTAAATATGATAATAACTAATTAAAATGTGTATTTCTTACTTTTACTCTGTTTTTATGTCTCTCATTCCCACATTAGGAAAGTATATAGAAGGTTCTCACTAAGTTTATGTAAGTATTAAAAATATATTGAAAGAATATGGGCATAGTGTGCTTTTAGCTTATTGAGACATGTATGGGAGAGTGTGTTTTTGAGGACTTGCAATACATTGTGATGGAGATGAAAGGAAGGTGTGCTTATTCTAGAAAACTGGCTAGAGGATTGCTCTCAGAAAGATAGTGATGAATTCTTCCAAAAGGTTACAGTAAAATCACTTTCACCACCTTGTACATTACTGCACTATTCACCACAGCCAAGTTATGGAAACAGCCAAGATGCCTTTTGGCAGAGGAATGGTTGGAGAAATTGTGTCATATATACACAATTGGATTGCACCTATCCATTATGAGCACTGTTACATTATTTACAAAGAAATGGATAGATCTAAAAATATGTTAAGTAAACGAAGTCAGAGCCAGGCACACAAAGGACCCATGTTCTGTCGCATCTTTGGAAGCCAGAATTTTATGCAAGTTAAACAACAGTATTAACCAAAGTTTTCATTTTGCAGAGAAGTATTTAAAAGGTGTAATTTCTTATAAAATTGAACTTTTAATCTAACAAAATGAATACCAGGAAACTATCACTTGGAAGATGTGAGGGGAAGTCAAAGGAAAGGAATAAAGAGAGTTATGGAGGAAAAAAGTGAAGACATAATATTCAATACAAATAATATGAAACTAGAAAAAATTAAAGTGGGGTGAGGTTTGCAAGGGTAGGGAAAAGTTATATAAAGATCCATTATACTTAAAAACTCATTTATTGAATGGAAATTCCCGTATACACCTAGTTAAGATAATAAAAATATGATTAAAAACAATGGAAATATTTGTTCTTAAACTGTGTTCTCTTAAACCATGAGTCAATATAATAGTTTCCTCCTCAGAAATTTTCTTTGCAGGTATTTTCCTCATAGTGACAGAAAAGTGATCAATGCAATGAATATCAATATATCACATTGCACAAATAAAATCACAGTAAAAATGTTAGAATTCATCACATGATAAAATAACAGGTAGAAATTTCCAAATGCTAATTGATTTTTTCCAAGTACTTTACCTATGGTATATGATTTAATCCTCACAATAATTGCATAAAGTGGAACTCCTTACATTTTTAATTCTCAGATGATGATATTGAAGTCTTCAGAGTTGGAGTTACTAGTACAACATTGCACACATGGTAAGTGTTAACCGGACGATCATCTCCCACTGTATCAATTAACCTCATTCTATTTTATGTCTAAAATATCAGCACTTAGTCTACAAATTATAGGAAAATATCCCAGAATTATTGGTTTCACTTTCAGAATATTTCACTTTATCTTTGTTAGAAAATAGGGAACTGTAATATGAAAACTCAAAGTTCATAATCAAAGCATACCTCCCTGGTGAAAGGAACTGCTCAAGTATAATATTCTTGATTTCTAGCACAAAATAGTAGAAATCATATTTTATCCCTTCACTCAACACTGCACTGCCTGGGGACCCTATCTCTGTTTAACACTGTCTTACTGAAAGAATGACTTCCCCAATTCCTGATGGAAACATTCTGCAGGTCTTATGGACCAATCATTTCCACATTGTAGCTCAAATAATTTGTTTACCATTCAAGTATTTTGATTGCTTTTTATACCCAATATTTTGAGAGAAAGGTACTACTTTAAAATGCTGACTGATATAAAAGCAAGACTGATATAAAAATCACCTTTGACCCCAGATAAATATTTTACCTTTCCTATATTCAAAAACGCACTCTGACCTATCATTAATGTTAGGAATGAGAGTATAAAAAATCATAGACACCAAGACCTAAGTATGAATTAAAGACGCTCCAACTTGAGAATATTATTGGTTTAAAAAGACATGAAGGGGTAGGAAGGTGGCTTAGTGGTAGAGTGCTTGCCTTGGATGCATGAAGCCCTGGGTTTGATTCCTTAACAGCACAGAAGCATAAAGAAAAAAGCTGGAAGTGACGCTGTGGCTCAAGTGGTAGAGCGCTAGACTGGAGCTGAAGAGCTGAGGGACAGTGCCCAGAGTTCAGGCAACACTACCGTACCCCTCCCCCCCAAAATAAAGACATCAATACTACCAATTTTTTTTTAAATTTCTTATGATACTGAAGATTCAATTATAAACTATTAACACTTGAAAATAACTCATTTTCATGGTAGTAGAACACAAAACAAAAGATTAATCCTAATCAAATTAAAAGACATTTATTTATACTACAAATTCACTCTTATAACTACAAAGATTCTAAAAATAACTGAAGCACAGTGACACAAAAATAATTTAACTGCATCATCTACATTCAAAGGACTGTGCTAATAGAAAACAAAATTATACTAATAATTAGGTTACCCAATTCACTTACATTCTTTTATTCTATTTCTTTTAGTTTCACAAAAACTGGCTTTTCATAAAATGATCCATAAAAAATCATATATATATACCCATTTATATTTTCAGATCTTAATAATATTTATTTCAGAAATATCTTTAGCTGTATAGTCAATGAACTAAAATATTACTAAAATATTTAAATAAAATATTACTAAAATACTAATAATTAGGTTACCCAATTCACTTGCATTCTTTTATTCTATTTCTTTTAGTTTCATAAAAACTGGCTTTTCATAAAATGATCCATAAAAAAGCCTATATACCCACTTACATTTTCAGATCTTAACAATATTTATTTCAGAAATGTCTTTAGCTGTATAGTCAATGAACTAAATTATTACTAAAATATTTAAATGGTTTTCAGAAATTGCAAGACTCGCTCTGGGATGTTATTTATATTGGAAAAGATATTTGAAAAGCCTTATTTGTTAAAGTTGTGATCGTTACTCCCACAAAAGAACTGTTAATGAAGAAACATTTGTATGTACAAAACAACTTCAAATGCATCCACAATCTGGAGATGACACATGTTTTTGTTTTTTTTTTTAAATATATATCTAACAAGCATAGCCACAATACTGATTTTCAGTCAATATGATGCGATATTCAAACCTTAAAAATACGGGGTTTACTATCTTAGTGTGAATAGATATGATCTTACAAAGAAAGTTATTTTCAACAGAAATCTGGAAAGAGTTTATCCACCTTGAGTTTCACAGAAATAACCAGAGAGTAATACTTACTTGTTCAAGTCGGTCAAAATCACTCCATGAATATTTCTTAAAAATATAACCAATTTAAGAAGTCAAATACATATTTTGTACTGACAGTCATCTTACAGCAATAAATTACTACCTAATTATATGTGTATCTTTCTACCTAACATATATTAAGAACTGAAAATGATCTCTTTTATCTAACTTATGTTGTAAATGCTTTGATTATGATGATGTTATTAACAAATAAAATGTACAGAAGGGTGGTTCCACTGAAATGACAGGACAGAACACTGATAAATAAAGAAACATTGCAACACAGTTCTTTTCAGCCTCACCCTGTTCATATTGGCAAGCAACATTGCAACAGCCCCCCCCCACACACACACACATGTGTGCACACGTACAGACTCATATACATGCATGCCAAATTCAGGGTTTATTGTACAAAAAAGTTCAAATAAAATATTAGTGATTAGGACAAATGATAATTTGCCTTATTACAAAATAATACATAATCCAGTCACCATGGTAGTTACATTTCATCTGCGCCTCCACATGTGACCACTTAATTTAATTTAGGTAATTCTTTAACTAATTCATTCCTTCATTAGTTAAATACTAATACTAGAGCTTGAACTCAGGGCCTAGCTCTGTCCCAGAATTTGTTATGTTTTTGTTTTAGTTTTCTCAAGTCTAGTATTTTATTGCTTGTACCACAGCTCCATTTCTAGCTTTTGCTGGTTACTTTCAAACCAGAATCTAATGGACTTTTTTTCTTGGTCTGGTTTCAAACCACAATCATCAGATTTCGTCTTTCTGATTAGCTAGGAATAAAGACATGAGCCACCAGTGTGGCTCCTACTTTTTCCTATACTTATCTATTGCACATACTTAGATAGCAATTTTAATATTGAGAGTATAGAAGCAAGATGTATAGTGATTGTATTGTTCTGTCAGAAATTCAAGTTAGTAATGTACATTTCTTCTTAAGACCATACACAAAAAATACTTAAGAAGAAATCTGATGATGATGTGTGTGTGTGTGTGTGTGTGTGTGTGTGTGTGTGTCTGTACTGTTGCAATATGTTTCACAAATAAGCACTGTGCAGGGGTGTCCAGACATTCACAGTAATTGCGTTTATATCTGCCTTGAGCTACCAACTCATGGACAATATCTAAGTGTCCACTCTAGGCTTCCCGATGATGATGTGTATACTCACGCTCATCCCTAGTATTCATAGGAGTGGCCTTTTTGGAATGTAGTCTCCACACTGTAGTAAGCAGCAAGAAAAGAACTCTACCTCTGAACCACTTTCCCAGCCCAAGTATTAAGATTCTTGTTGGTAATTTGGTCAAAGCTATGTCTCTTTATGTAGGCTATTAAAATGTATTTACTAATTTCAAGTAAATACATAAATTCTATTTCCATCTCTTTTAACAAATAAAAAATAAAATTGTTTGCTTTGTAAATGGATCAGAAGCATGGATTTTTTGGCTAGCTAGGTCATTGCACATCTGTATCTCTCTTCTTTCTCTCTTTCATGATTCTCATAGACAATATGGTTGCTCCATAATTATCCTAATTTATTTTGCTTTTATATTTTTGGTTGCATCATTTCACTTTCTGCTCTACCATTTCCCAAATCAGCACACATAAACAGAACCACAGAAGTGGTTCTGTGGCTCAAGTGGTAGAGCACTTGCCTTGATTTGAAGAGCTCAAGGATGGTGCCCAAGCCCAGAGTTCAGGCCCCACAACTAATTTTTTTAAAAAAAGAATCTAAATCCTTGATAATTCTTGGAACAGATCTGACTGAAATCAGTTGAATCACACTTTTCCTGCACAATGAAAGAAAAGGTCCAGGCTAGGAAAGCAGCTAGAGAAGGCAGGCAGATTGTATCTGTGACAAAACTTTGTGGAAAATGGTACAGAGGATTACTTCCACTTGCACTGGAAGCATGATGCTGAACTATTGCTTGCTGATTCTGAACTATTGCTTTGATCATTATATTCTCCAAGAAGAAAAAATGAAATTTAATTGATATCAAATACATTTTGACTTCTCATTAAGCATCTTCAATCATCAAAATCACCTGAAGACAATAGATAGGCCTACTTTTTTTTTTTTTTTTGGTCCGGTCCTGAGGCCTGAACTCTGGCCTGGGCATTGTCCCTCAGCTCTTCAGCTCAAGGCTAGTGCTCTACCACTTGAGCCACAGCGCCACTTCCGGCTTTTTTCTTTTTGCTTATGTGGTGCTGAGGAATCGAACCCAGGGCCTCTGGCATGCAAGGCAAGCGCTCTACCACTGAGCCACCTTCCCAGCCCAGGCCTACTTTTTTAGATGGAAACAAGTGTTTTTAAAAAAACAAGAATTTAGGTAGTCATACAAAGGACTTCTATTTTACTACTGCATTATACATTTTTTTCTAATGTTGGTTACCAATAAATAATGGATCTATTAGAAAGCTCTTAAAGCTCATATATTGAATAGTAATTTCTCTTACACTGTATCTTGGTATTTCCCAAATCATTTACGTAGTAGGCTTTGTTTCCTATTTTTTCCTTCCTAGAATAAGCTACACATGAAGACACCACTGGCCCTCATTTTCAGTCTGTGTATTTCAATACGGAGGAAATCTTTCCTCTGCTCTCTATCAATTCACTACTCTCCAGTTAGAATAATTTAAAATAGTAAAAATAGAAAAAGAGAAAATAAATCATGGTGAAATAACATGCAGAAAATTCACCGGATTTTTCTGACCATTTCAACCAACGTGAACTATTGGGGAAATACATGGACACCTCATTCCCACTGGTACTCAAAGTCTCTGGTTAGGCAATTCTGATGAAGATAAGGAACAAGATGAAAACGTGAGGAAGGTATCAATTGCAAGAAAATAATGGAGAAGAATCCATGAAATTTTCTTCTTTGGGATGCTGAAATTAATTGGCTTACTACAGTGCCGAGACTACTTTCCAAAAAGGCCACTCATATGTATACTAGAAATGAAGTGGAGTTCCGGGAAGATGGCGGAGGAGAAGCTGGAATCTGAACAAGCTCTCGCATAGAAAGCAGTTTTAGAGTTCCAGTGAACAGTCCTAAGCCAGAGAATCACACCAAGTGTGCCATCACAGGACAGAGAGTTAGACAAGAGAGGGGAAGCCAAGACAAGGAGACACATCTGACCGCCTGCCAGCAGCCGCGGCGGCGGCGGCAGGGTCGCAGCGGCTACCGCAGCCGCGGCCATACCTGAGCGCTCACACAGAGAGTCCGGGACGAAGGAGCCAGACGCAGAGGGCGAGAGGATTCTACTCAACACCAGCAAGAACCGACAAGGAGCGGACAACTTCATCCTGCACTTTGCAGACCAGAGACGACCCAGGATCCAAGACTCGGCGTGAGTAGCCCCACTTCCTCACTCCTTCTCAGGGAGCAGAGGAGGGAAGGCCACCCCTCCCCCCCCCAGCACCGGTGATCTCCATCTTGGATACCGACAAATCTCAGAGGAGCTGCTAGCTCCAACTCAGGCCTTGGAATAAAACGAGTCATTTAACAGGTCACAAGAACTTAACGGCGAAGTGACCTGCCAGACGCAGCTCCATCCAGGGAAAAGTCACCCAGCTCAGGCACCAGCCATTGGAGTGGCTTTCCTCACTGGGTAACCAGAGCCAGAGGCTGCCCCTCCCTCTAGCAGCCTCCACAATCAATTGAAAAACAGAAACCCTGAGAATGGCTCCAGGATGGGCTCTGTGAATTTTTCACAAAATAGCCCCAGGGAAAAGCTACTGTTTGTTGAAAGGCCTCAACTCTACCAGAACCTAGCCTCATCACCCCTCTTTTGTGATTCTCAAAGCAGATCACCCTCCCATTAAACTAACCTGGGAGGGGGATCTCAAAATCTTGGGTAAAGCAGAGCATTTTTCTGCCTGTTCGAACAAACTGACTTAAGAAACCAATCAAGCCACAGGACCTCAAGCTGACCAGAGACTCCAACAAGAGGCTGGTAACAGACAAAAGGGAGATACAGGATTCTTCCCAAACCTCCCAAAAAAAAAATCAAAAAAAAAAATCAAAGAACTTTTTTTTTCTTCTTTTCTTTTTTCTTTTTTTTTTTTTTTTTTTTTTTGGTACCTTATATATATAAAATTTTTTTTTCCTTTTCTAAAACTTTTATTAATCTTTAATTTTTGCCTTTTTTGAAAAAATAATTGTTTTCCAGTAACTTTTTTTTCCTCTTATAATTTTTATTTTAGGAATACGTGAATGTACGTTTTCCTTTCTTTTCTTGTCTTCTCTCTTTTTATTTCTTTCTTTCTTAATTATCTTTTTGTTTTTTGTCTAGCTCTACTGAACTTCTGATCTTTTTTTTTCTCCCTTTCTTATCCTTTTCACCTTTTCCTTTCTTTTGTTCTTCTGTATGTGCCTTAACTCTTGTCCTGCACATCCTGATAAACCCATAGTTAACTAGTAGACCCTATCCCCCATTGTGTACACACTTAATCCACAAATTTATTACTCAATTCAAAACCTCTGAGACTTAAATTCCTTAATAGCAGTACTACCTCTTTATACCTATATAATATTTTAAGCATTTTTTAAGTTTTTCACATCTCCTCTATCTCCCTCCTGTTTTCTCATTATATTCACATTCCTCTCTAAATAGATGGTCTTTCAATCTCCATAACTATATTAATTTTTACGTTTCTAATTTTTTTTCTGGTCTCTTTTCATTTCCCTTTACCTTTCTTCTTTTTCTCTCCCTCTCTACTTGCATCCTACCCAACCTATTTCCTGCATTGAGATTAGGACATAGTTAACTCTCCCTGTGCCTCCCCACACCAATCTATTCCTAATTTTTACCCACATCTCTCCCTAACCCTAAAAATTTCTGGTTTCCCAAATTCTTCTCTGCGGTTCGAAGCCCATTAACATATAGTTGTTTGATGTTGGATAGATGTATCTGTTGAACTAGATTGTATCTGTAGACTATTGACTGTATAAATGCAAACGTTGGTTGATGGTTGCCTTAAGATAGTGTTCTAGCACAAAACTGGTGCTATTTTCATCTCAAATGGGCAGAGTAAGCCGAAAAAACACAAGAAAAATGGCAAATCCAGGTATCTCAATTCCCAATCTTGATAATCAGGGGTCAGATCAGATAATGAACAATCCAGAGGAGAGTTCCCAAATAGCTCTACAAACACTGGTGGCAAATATGATAAATGAGAAGTTTGACAACTTACAAAGGACTCTGTATGAGCGTGATAGGGAGAGAGAGGAGGCATCCCAAAAGTTTATGCAGGAATATCATAAGCGTGAGGAAGCTACTCAAAAAATGATACAGGATTTGCGTGAACAACTTGAGAATACTCAAAGAGAAAGGGAGGAATGGCGTGAGCAGGTTGAGAACACTCAAAGAGAACTGCAGGAATCCCAGGAACGGGAGGAAAGAGAACTGCAGGAATCCCACAAACGGGAGGAAGCTAATCAAAGAGTAATTCAGGAATTGAGAGACCAGGTAGAGAACACACAAAGATCAGTAAAGGCATTCATGGAATCCATTAACAAAGAGCTGAAGGAAGTCAGGGAGACCACAAAGGGAATGCTGAATGGAACCCAACAGAAGGAATGGGAGTCCAAAGAAATCATAACCAATCAACTAAGTGATTTGAGAACAAACACTGAACACCAAATTAAGGAAGTAAAGAAATTCATACAAGACCTAAAACAGAGATTCAACAAAGAACTTGAAGCCATCAAAGCTGACCAATTAGAAGGAAAAGAGATAAAAAACAAAGTAGAGAGTCTTGACAGTAGGTTAGACCATGCAGAAGATCGAATCTCAGGGATTGAAGACAGCCTAGATATTATAGAGAAAGAACATACAACCATCCAAGACAAGTCCAAGAAGTATGATAGATCTATTCAACACCTAGAAGACACCATCAGAAGGCCTAATCTAAGGATAATGGGTGTAGAGGAGCACCTAGAATCAGAAGTTAATGGTCTAGGAAATTTGTTTAACAGGATCCTAGCAGAGAACTTCCCAAACATACAAAAAGATAGGCCTATTCAGATACAAGAAGCTTTTAGAACCCCAAATAGACCAGACCAGAATAGGACATCCCACCGTCACATTATAATCCACACAGGATCAACTCAGACCAAGGAAAAGATCCTTAAAGCTGTCAAGGAGAAAAGGTTAATCACCTATAAAGGGAAACCAATTAGAATCACCTCAGATTTCTCAGCAGAGACAATCAAAGCAAGAAGAGCCTGGAATGATGTATGCCATGCCCTAAAAACAAACAACTATCAACCAAGAATACTGTACCCAGCTAAACTCTCCTTCATAACTGAAGGCCAAATAAAAACCTTCCATAGCAAAGAAAAATTGAAACAATACATCTCCACCAAACCAGCCCTACAAAAGATTCTTAAAGATGTCCTACACATAGAAAACCAACAAGACCGCAACAAAGGCCAAGAAACTGCACCCAAACTGAGAATCCAAGAACCATAGGAAGAACCTAGTTTTCGCAGCCCCCAAGAAGGTGGATAACATGGCAGGAACTCCCAAATACCTCTCAGTCCTATCTCTTAATGTTAACGGACTGAACTCTCCAATTAAGCGACATAGACTGTCTAGTTGGATTAAAAAACAAGACCCTTCTATCTGCTGCCTGCAGGAGTCACATCTTGCCCGTAAAAACAAACACATTTTCAATGTTAAAGGCTGGAACAAAATCTACCAAGCAAACGGCCCCCATAAACAGGCGGGAGTTGCAATCTTAATATCAGATAAAATAGACTTCAAATTAAAATTCGTGAGAAGAGATAAAGAAGGTCGCTACATACTAATTAAAGGATCTCTCCTTCAGGAGGATATTACAATTCTAAATATCTATTCGCCAAACAATGGAGCACCCAAATTTATCAAAGAAACACTACTTTCCCTCAAATCCCATATAGATCCAAAGACATTAATTGTTGGGGATTTTAACACACCACTCTCCCCACTAGATAGATCAACTCGGCAAAAACTCAACAGAGAAACCGCAGATCTAAACAGCTGCATAGATCAACTAGACTTAACAGACATCTACCGAACATTTCACCCAGCAGCATCAGAATACACGTTTTTCTCAGCAGCACATGGAACGTTTTCTAAAATAGACCACATTTTAGGCCACAAAGCAAACTTGTCTAAATTCAGAAACATTGAAGTTATACCTTGCATTCTCTCTGACCACAAGGGAATAAAATTAGAACTCAACACCAAAAGCCACCAAAGAAAGTCCAGTATCACATGGAGGCTGAACAACACACTGCTGAATCAAGAGTGGGTCATGGAAGAGATTAGAAAGGAAATTCAAATGTTCATGCTATTCAACAAAAATGAACACACAAATTACCAGCTCCTCTGGGACACAGCAAAGGCAGTACTCAGAGGCAAGTTTATAGCTCTGAGCTCCCATATCAACAAATTGGAGAAATCTGAAACTAGCAATTTAATGACACATCTAAACCTCCTTGAAAAAGAGCAGCAAGATAAACCCCAATCCAGTAGACGGAAAGAAATAATCAAAATTAAATCAGAATTAAATGAATTAGAATCCAAAAAAACTATAGAAAGAATCAACAAAACAAAGAGTTGGTTCTTCGAAAAACTTAACAAAATTGACAGACCCTTAGCAAATCTTATCAGAAAAAGAAGAGAACACACCCAAATTAATAAACTCAGAGATGAAAATGGAAACATCACCACGGAAACAACCAAGATTCAGAACATTATAAGGGAATACTTCTCAAAACTTTATGCTAATAAGTTTGAGAACTTGACAGAAATGGACCTTTTCCTAGCAAATATTGACATGCCAAAACTAAACCAAGATGAGTTAAACCAGCTTAACAGGCCCATATCAAGCAATGAAATAGAAACAGCAATAAGAGACCTCCCAGCTAAGAAAAGTCCAGGACCAGATGGTTTTACAGCGGAATTTTACAAGGCCTTCAAAGCAGAGCTCACACCAATACTCCTCCAACTCTTCAATGAAATTGAAAGAGAAAGCTCACTACCGAACACATTCTATGAAGCCATCATAACCCTCATCCCAAAACCAGGCAGGGACTCATCAAAGAAAGAGAACAATAGACCCATTTCTTTGATGAACATTGATGCAAAACTTCTCAACAAAATTTTGGCCAATCGACTTCAACAATTCATCCAAAAAATCATACACCACGATCAAACAGGATTCATTTCAGGGATGCAAAGCTGGTTCAATATACGCAAATCAATTAATATTATTCATCACATCAACAGGAGCAAGAATAATAACCACATGGTTATCTCAATAGATGCAGAAAAAGCATTCGACAAGATCCAACACCCCTTTATGATGAAGGTTTTGGAAAAATTAGGAATCCATGGAACATTCCTCAATACGATAAAGGCTGTATATGACAAACCTACAGCCAGCATTATACTCAATGGTGAAAAAGTAAAGCCATTTCCTCTTACCTCAGGAACAAGACAAGGATGCCCACTCTCTCCACTTCTCTTCAATCTAGTATTAGAATGCCTAGCTACAGCAATAAGACAAGATGCAGACATAAAGGGGATCCAAATAGGGAAAGAAGAAATAAAACTCTCCCTCTTTGCAGATGACATGATCTTGTATTTAAAGAATCCCATAGACTCCACTCCCAAATTACTCAAGCTGATTCAAAACTTTGGCAAAGTAGCAGGTTATAAAATTAACCCCCAAAAATCAATGGCTTTTCTGTATGCCAACAATGAGAAAAGTGTGGCTGAAATTAGGAAAGCAACTCCATTTGTAATAGCCCCACAAAAAATAAAATACCTAGGAATTAACTTAACTAAAGAAGTGAAGGACCTCTATGATGAAAACTTTAAAATCTTGAAAAAGGAAATCAACACAGAACTTAAAAAATGGCAAAACCTCCCATGTTCCTGGATTGGAAAGATTAACATCGTGAAAATGGCAATACTTCCCAAGGCTATCTACAAATTCAACGCAATACCTATCAAAATTCCACCCTCATTCTTCAAGGAAATAGAAGAGGCAATCCAAAAATTCATATGGAACAATAAAAGACCCCGAATAGCAAAAACGCTCCTGAATGGAAAGAACACTGCTGGAGGAATATCAATACCAAACTTCAAACTCTACTATAAAGCCATAGTAATCAAAACAGCTTGGTATTGGCATAAGAACAGACCTCAGGACCAATGGAATAGACTTGAAAACCCAGAAATGAACCCACAGACCTATAGCCATCTAATCTTCGATAAGGGAGCTAAAACAATAGAATGGAAGAAAGACAGCCTCTTCAGCAAATGGTGCTGGCAAAATTGGTTAACTACATGTAGAAAACTTAAGCTAGATCCTTATATATCACCCTGCACCAGAATCAACTCCAAATGGATCAAAGACCTTGAACTCAAAGCAGACACTCTGAAAACATTACAGGATGGAATAGGAGAAACCCTAGGTCTCCTTGGCTCAGGCCGAAATTTTCTGAATAGAGACCTGGAAACACAACAAATCAAAGAAAGGTTGGACAAATGGGATTGCATAAAGTTGCAGAGCTTCTGCAGGGCAAATGACATAGCTAGCAAGATCAATAGAAAGCCCACGGATTGGGAGAAGATCTTTACTAGCCATACAACGGACCTGGGTCTCATATCTAAAATATACTTGGAACTCAAAAAATTAAACCCCCCAACAACAAATCCTCAAAGAAACAACTGCCCAATAAATAAGTGGGCGAAAGACTTAAAGAGAAACTTCTCTGAAGAAGAAAGAAGGATGGCCAATAGACACATGAAGAAATGTTCAACATCCCTAGCCATAAAAGAAATGCAAATCAAAACAACATTGAGATATCACCTCACTCCAGTGAGAACGGCAAAAATCAAGAACTCTAACAACAACAGATGCTGGAGGGGATGTGGACAGAAAGGAACCTTAATTCATTGTTGGTGGGAATGTAAACTTGTTCAACCACTTTGGAAAGCAGTATGGAGGTTCCTCAAAAGACTCCACATAGAGCTCCCCTATGACCCAGCAATCCCACTTTTGGGCATTTACCCTAATGTTTACAAACAAGACCACACTAAAGCTACCAGCACAACTATGTTTATTGCAGCATTATTTACCATAGCTAAGGTAGGGAACCAACCCAGATGCCCCTCAGTAGATGAATGGATCAAGAAAATGTGGTATATATACACAATGGAATTCTATGCCTCCATCAGAAAGAATGACATTGCCCCATTTGTTAGGAAATGGAAAAACTTGGAAAAAATTATATTAAGTGAAGTAAGCCAGGCCCAAAGAAACGTAGGTCCCATGGTTTCCCTTATTTGTAATATCTAGTATATGTATGAGTCAAGCGGAAAAGGTCAGATAATGTGATGTCAGGAAAATGAACCCTTAGATGTGTATTTTAATGTTTTTTTCTTTCATGCATGTGTTTCTAACACATTTATAAGATTATCTCTTTGTTGCTTTGTATGTCCCTCCCCCACAGTATAACCCTTGCTTTCACTATATTTGATGTCAGTATAACTTGTGGAGGAGATGGGGAAAAACCAGTTGTTTAAGGATACAGGTGGACCTGTTGCAACAATGAGAAGTACAAGTTGTCATGTCCAAAACGAACTTTACAATGTTGGTGGGGGGGGGGGCTGGGGGGAGGGAGGAAGGAGAAGGATTGGGATTAGGGGGGGAGGGGGGAGGCTGGGAAGGGATGTGAAGGATAAACAAAGGAGGAGGCTGCAATGCTTGGTAAGAAATGTACACATTATCCTGCCCATGTAACTGTAACTCCTCTGTACAGTATGTTCACAAATAAAATTAAATTAAATTAAAAAAAAAAAAAAAAAAAAAACTTAAATAGAAATGTACGCATTATCTCACCCATGTAATTGTAACCCATCTGTACAGTATTTTCACAATAAAAAAAAATAAAAAAAAAATAAAAAAAAAAAAGAAATGAAGTAAGTATACCCCTCTTCATCGGGAAGCCTAGAGTGGACATTTAGATATTGTCCATGAGTTGGTAGCTCAAGGCAGATATTCATGCAAGAATTCTGAATGACTTGGCACCCCTGCACAGTGCGTATATGTGGAATAATACCAGAATGGATTCTTTTGTACTTCATCATGATGCAGATACCAATCCCCAAACTAAAGGCCTCTTGACCCCCTTAAATATTGTTTCTTGGGATAGAAATAGCAAACATACACTGTATCTCCTTCTGTTGAAACGTGATATAAAACCGGGACTGAAGAACAACTTGGAAGAAACTGCATTTGATATTGCCAAAAGCATAAATATGTATCACTACCTCTTTGAAGTTGTGGACGGCTGTACAAATTATTCTCTAACGTAGTAATGGTTTGCTTAAGTTTCTTAAATTTCAAAAGTGCCAGTCCATCCTTTGTGGCCCTACAAAATATTTTCATAATACAAAACAACAGCAATATCTTAATTTAAAAATTTATGGATTCCATGGTATTCTTCCACGTGAATTGCCTGACTTTGATGTCAAAATGTATTCAAGTGTTGTTTGTATGCATCTATAATGATTTCTGCAGAGTTTGTGATTTTTTTAATTTTATCTTATCTTTTGAAAAGAATAGTATAGAAATTAAAGATATTCCTGGTGCTTGTCTGAAAAAAGTATCTATGTTTGTATAAAGTCCATAATCTATTTCATTGTCTTCTAGATATAATACTTTGAAGTCTACATTTTTTATAATGTATAGGTTCGTTAATAAATATGTCCTTTCAGATTACATTCCATATAGGAAAAGTTTAAGATTCCTTTTTCCTAAGTCCTTATATTATTTTATTTCTTTGGGATAAAAAGATAATGTTATCTAATTTCAAGTATTGTAAAGGTTATGCTATGTAAGGGCCTTTCGAAGGTGAAGGTTTAATACACTGATGTCAAACTAACCTTTAATTCTATGAATTACAGGTTTTGTTACACTTGTATTTCTGTAATTAACTTTTTAATAACTGTTTTTCATTTCTTGCATTTGAAGAATGAAAAATATGGAATAATTCACAAATTTTCATATCATCCTTGTGCAAGTGCCATGTTAATCTCTGTATTGTTGTAATTTGTGTAGACCTGCTGCTGAAGCATGGAGTATCCTCTTAATTTAAGTAGTTAACGATCTAATCTTTATACAGGCATATATCCTTGGTTGCCTATTTGTAACAAGGAACCTTTATTGTTACTAAAAATGCTATTGATATTATTTCTCTAAATTTCTATGTATAGTGGAAAAAACTTATATTGTTTAGTCGATTGCTCACGTTTGCAATTTTTTGTCAATGACTATTTTGTCGTTTTCATTTTAAATTTGATCATATTTGAAGCCTTTATAGCTAAGTCCAAAGGTAATGGCTTTTCAAGTACTTATTTATCAACTGAGTTAGCTTTGTGGAGCTAATGGATTCAAAGTAAGCCTTGCTTAAGAGCTACTTCTAAACTTCTGCAGCTTAAAATTTCCTAAATGAGGTCTCAGTGGTACAAATGTCTTTCTGACACTTTACCTTTCTTCCATGTAAGAACAGACCAAACAGAATATCTTACCCTGACAGCATAGATTGTCTTACTGGAACAAAAGTAATCTTAGTTACAAGGGTTCATAGAGAGATGAACACTTCAGACCTAATTGTTCAGAATAGAAGGTATTTTATCAAAATATAATTGTTTATTATTCCTATCATTTCTAAAGTAGCTAAAGCCAAAAAGGTGAAAAAATGTTCATATGCATGTTTACTTAATATCCTGGCCTGTCTACCATCCAACCAGGCAGGAACTTGCACTACTGACTTTCTATCACCAAATATTTCCATAGCTCCTGGAGAAGTCCATATGTTTTTCCTCGATATTAGACCTTAAATTGGTAATATTTTAATCACAGTGTTTCCTCTTGCCTCCACGCTGTAAATTTACAAATGTTAAAGTTTTAGTTCTGACTCTACCAAAAACTGAGGTAGAGATAATGGAATAATACTTTAAAACAGAGTTGCCTTTGATACCCTAACCACAACGGAACATTGTATAACAATTTCTTATATTATATATACTTATATATTTTATATTTATATGTGCTGATCTTAAATTTCACACAGTGAATCTTACTAGAATTCATTGATAATTTGACAAATAATTTGAAAATTATTCCCATAAATAGATTGGAACATAAATAATTAGGTTTAGAATATATATTAGAATATAAAAATTATCAATGCAATGTCTTCGGTATAAACTTGTGATACCTTCTAAGTGTTCTTGGTCTTCTGAATTCACATAGTAAAAAAAAAAAGCAGTATTGTTTTCCTCTAATCTAGAAGAGATTTTACACTGCTGATGTGTTTATTGTGTTAACTCGCTAGTCCCAAAGTGTTTTTTTTCCATATTTCTGAAGCGTTCTTACTGATTATACCCAAATTTTGCTGATATGATGCCTAAAAGTTATTATTCTTCTGCAGTACCAATGGGTCTGAGGATATCAGGTCCCAGTTACCTGCATCATCAGATAACATGGGCAAGACTTCTCACCTTGGCCCATGCAACATGCTAAGAGAAAGTAATTGAAGACCCATCTCAATTTCTCATTTCCTATAATATTTCAGTGCCCCAATTTCTTGCAGTAATTAGCAGTAAGCAATTGTGAAATGCAAGGCAACTTAAAATGAAAGATGAGATCACAAAATATGACAGAAAGTACTGTAGTTCAAACTTTCAATTTACAGATGACCAGCCCATATGAGTAAACAAAATCACAAATGTCACAAGATTATTTTTAATACCCATCTCCTAATGATGAATGGAAGATTTCAGTCCAGCATAAGTAGGCCAAAAAATAATTCCTGAATGTTAGATCCATAATTGTTCTACCAAGGCTAGGAAAACTTGACTTAGAGGTCAAATATAATTTCGAAAAACATTAATTGAGAAGACCCTTAGTACTTCAAAACACTGGTACTTCAGTAAAACTTGGTTCTGTAGTATAAAAATGTTGTCATTCTCAAACCAATGATAACCTACATTTAATCTCTTGAAAGTATATAACTTTTCAAATAAACTTTTTAAAATCATATTCACCAAAATAACACTTGACAAGTAGATGATAGTGACATTAAGTTTTTCAAGTGTAGGAATCAAGTTACAATAGAGTTGATTTGTTTACCCAGCACTAATGACAAATAAGTTCAACCATTCATTAAAGTGTAGAAATAGTATCTCCCACCATTTGCATTGTTCAGTAGGTGCCTTCCAGAAATGTTTTAAATGCATCATCCTCCCATAATTCAAACCCAAATATTAGCTAATAAAGTAAATTTCATCATATAAGAAGGTACATTTTAAAAAGTCACTAATAGTTGCCTTATCATGTGTTGCCTTATCATATATTTTCCCTATCTGTCTAACATAGTAAGAAATACGACTTTAAGTCTTGAATATGGGTACTGATCAGAGATGTGACAAATATAAAATCTGTCTTCTATTGCTATCATATTCCTCTACAGTAGTAAATTTTAGTTTTCTTCTTTTTCCAAAAGTTATAGGTAGTAGAAAATATCATCCCATGTAAAATAAAATAATCACACACCATTGTACAAAGCCATTTATAAAAACTGGTAGTTAGCTATAAATTCTAAGTGATTTTTAAACTTTCTTGTTGACTAAAGATTAATCTTACAAAACGATGAGAATAAAATCATGTCTAGGTGCTTCACGTCTCCAGTCTTGCAAATTGTTATTGCAGATAAATGAATTATGGAAATATAAGCTGACATCATTTCAAGTATATGTGGGATTGAAACTCCATGGAATGTATATAAACCTTTCAAAGTATTAACAGACAGTTTAACAGAACCACTATCTGGAAGTTGAAACCAGAAAGGAATAATAGTAAAGACATAAAATGAATGAAAAATGGAACAAAGGGCAAGTACAGCTAGAATACTCAATGTACACATGTAATAAAGGAAGTCCCAAATCTGCAATAAATCTTGGAGAAAGGGTTGGTTGAGAATGATAGAAGGAGTGACTCTGATCCAGGAGCAGTGGACAATTAGGTGGACATATTTAATTGTAACACAAATGCACAACATTTTGAAATTCAGTTAAAAACACAACTACAAACAAAAACACACAAAAATCACAACCAAACAGCAATCCCTAGAGAGTATGTATATGAGCTCACAAAATTTTAAGCAGTTAATGAAGGGTAGTCATGGGAAAAGCAAACAAACTGTTCAAAGAGGGCAGATTGGGGTAGGGGAGAATTTTGAACAGATTTAAATAGATTGTCAAATGTTATAAATCACCTACATCTACTGCAAATATTTTCTTCTGTGAGTATTCTTTTTTTTGGTGGGGGGGGGGGTCCGATCGTAGGGCCTGAACTCTGGGCCAGGGTGCTGTCCCTCAGCTCTTCAGCTCAAGGCTAGCGATCTACCACTTGAGCCACAGCTCCACTTCCGGCTTTTTCTTTTTGCTTATGTGATGCTGAGGAATCGAACCCAGGGCCTCAGGCATGCAAGCCAAGCGCTCTACCACTGAGCCACTTTCCCAGCCCCCATTCTGTGAGTATTCTTTGTCTGAACTGGTTACTCCAGTCCTGAAATACACTTTATAGCTTGTGAAGATAGAATGGAAGAAACAAGGTCAAGAACCCATTACAACACTGCAAAGAAAACAGTCCTCTATGGTTTCTCTCATCTTTCTTCACTACTATTTTCTCATACTTTTATTAAAGTCAAGTGATTTTGAATTACATCTTCCATTCTTTTTCAAAGAATTACTGTTTAGTAATTAAATGTCAATTCACAAATTTTGATGTCTTTTTTTAAAAGAACTTTGAATTTAAATTCCATTGTAACCTTGTTTCACACAGTGAGAGTATATTTCCTGGGTAAGGACAATTCTCAAGGGAACCTACAGGATTTACAGCAAGGTTTGTGAGGCTTGTTTGTTTACTGTGAAAATGAGCCATATTCACCCACATTGCTCCCTCTCAGCTAAGTCTCCACGGATTTCTTTGCATGAAAGCCTATTTTCCCAGACAAATTTAAATGTTCTTAATAGGCTAAGTTGTTAAAAAGTTTGAACAATTAAAATTTATCTGTCATAAATTTTAAAGCTCTTTTGAAATTCCTTTATCAGAACCGTGAATTCACCAATCATAATCCCGCCTTTACCATCAAAAAGTGTTAACATGTTGTTTTCATGATATAGTATCCATGAAACTACTATTTTCCAGTGCCTTTGTTATGCATATATATGACCATATAAGCTGATGCTGAGCAAAATGAACTCCAAGATATGGAAAGAGAAATATTTATTTGCGGTTGTTGTTTTTGATGTACTATGTGATTTCTATTTTCTTTGAGATTTTCCCCTATGGTTTATCCTCTGCTGTGTTTGATTTTGGTACCCAGTGTATTTTGTATACATTTACCTTTATTAGGGAAGGGAACAGGAACAAAAAAATGGTGAGGCAAAGGACAAAGAACAAACCAATGCAATAGCAATTCTCACAAGAAAATAAGTTGGAAATGTACATTACAACGTCTGAGGGGTATTGGGATGAAGGAAAAACTGTGAGAAAAATGAGAGAGGGGATAACAAGTTTGAAAAGTTATGTATTCAGTACCTTCCAATGGCTGTAACCCCAGTGCACATCACTTTCACATTAAAATTAAATTTAAAAAATAAGCTGATGAAATAAAATTTCACTGTTTTGGTATAGTAAATATTATTCTTTGTGTAGTAACTTTTTAAAAATCAGTATTATTTGGCATCTAATTTGAATTAATTACCTCTTCTTTATCAGAGGGTCATCAACTTGAATGATATCCAACTAGACAATTTTTTCACAATATACTTGCCAATATTTTGAAAATAGAATAAATTTAGTACTTTCTTATACTAAAACAGAAAACAGTTTAATTCTATGGAAACCCATAACTTTTAAAAGTAAATAAGTTGTTAAGAGGACAGAATGTATGTGTTCTTCAAAATTCCTATGACTAATAACTACTCATTTTCAAATTCTGAACATTCCATACCTGAGAGATTCAAAATATACCTGTTTGCATGTTATGTAATTCTGCAATAGATGCATTTTCCAATGGGCTGTTACAGACTGAGAAGTGAACAGAAAAAGAGCCACATTCTGATAAAGGATAAAACTATGAAGCATGTTATAATTAATTCTTCAAGAGTAAGCAGTTGTTTATCAGATTAAGCTATTATTTCATGACCATCAATCACAAGATTTATGCCATAAAGTCATCCTAGCCCACCAGTTTCCAACTTGTAGGGTGCAACTCAAAATTCCCTTAATTCACATCAAGAATAACTTATCTCCATTGTGAAAATACACTGCACCTCTGCTAATCTGATGCCCTCCGTGTTCTGGAAAGAACACCACTATAAACTGGGTTGCATCATTTTTCCTCCACTGTTATTCTTGGAAATATTATTTATATTTATACTTTTTTAAATATCATAGATAATCAGGATGCTAAGATTGTAAGATTACAGTTAAAAGCCTGTGAAGACTCAGGGTATAGGTTGAAGGGGCAGAATGATGCAGGCTCCAGCCTCAGGATTATCTGAGGACTGTGTTTGAGTATTAGGAAAGCTCTTGGTATGCTGGGCTAGAGAGGGAAAATGTTCTCTCTCCCTATCTCAAAACACACAGACTCCTGGGAGCTGAGGAAGTAGCTCTTCTGCTTGCTTAAGCATAGTTGAACAGCTGGTCAAGCATTTTGCTGAGATTGGAGAAGTGGTTTGAGCTTGCTCTAAAATAGTTTAGACAATAATATACCAAGACAGGGGTGGGAAGGTGGCTCACTGGTAGAGCGCTTGCCTTGCATGCATGAGGCCCTGAGTTCGATTCCTCAGCACCACATAAGCAAAAAGAAAAAAGCCGGAAGTGGTGATGTCGCTCAAGTGGTAGAGCTCTAGCCTTGAGCTGAAGAGCTGAGGGACAGCGCCCAGGCCCAGAGTTAAGGCCCCAGGATCAGACCCCCAAAAAATAATATTATACCAAGGCATTGTCTCATAGGTCAAGTAAAAATGTATCTGTTGAAATTTTTGTGTCAATGTCTTCTGACCAAATCTTGGCAAAGTTCATGCTTGCTTGTCTTTAAATACCCACTAACAATAAAGCATACCATGCAGTGGCAATTGCTGTATGCACTCTGCATCCCCTTTGTCCTGGTGATTTCTATACCCTTACCCTGAGACCCCAAGGCACTAGATGATACAACTGGCACCCAAACAAGGACCCTTCATTGTTGAATTCAGGAAGGGATATTCAGGTAAGTACTTTTAATTACAGGGTGATGGGACAAGTTAAATCTACTCCGTACTTACATATGCTTAAACATTTACTTGCTGCTTATGGTCTAAATATTTCTTCTTCTGACATACAAATGTGTATTAATGTAATTAGGGAATGGAATCCTTGGTTACCCGATGAAGGAACATTAGATGTTGATAATTGGAAACGAGTAAAGAATAATGTAGAAAGAGCTGTTCGAGAAGGGGAAAAGATTCCTATTAGATTTTTGTGCATTTGGGCTATTTTACATACCCTTTTTAAAGCTTTGAATGAGGAAAGATTAATAGCAGACTTAAAGAAAGAGGCCACCCCTTCTATTTTAGGTTTACAATTGGAATCTGAGGTTAAGGACACAATAGATAAGGATGCATTGCAATTAACAGAGAAAAAACAAGAGGTAAAAAATGCTGAAAAGGAACAAACTGAAAGTGTAAATAAAATGTCTGAGCAAATGGAATTGATTTTATCAAAATTACAACATATGGAGTTGGAAATTAGCAGAGTGAAAGGAGAACCTGAAAATGTGAAAGTAAAGCAGCCTTCGGCTCCTTCACTGGCCAATGCAATTTTTACAGCATCACTCCCTCACAAAACAGAGGGCTCAGACCGTGAGTTTGATGATGAAATGCCTATTTTTTTCTTATCCTGTAATTCGACCACCCCCTATGAATGGTATATCTCAACCAGCCATATATGAAGGTGCTGCTGTTGATGATATTGGTATACTTAAGAAGGCAGTGATGGTGTATGGTCCTTGTAAGGTCAGCTCCAGGATGGCGAGCAAACTCCACCCTCCTTGCAGCAAAGTCTCCACCCAGTACCTGCATTACCTAGGCAACTGGGACATCTGGAAGAGGTCACATCTGCATCCACTGAGGTCACATCTGAATTTGATGTGGCCACACCTCCTCTGCCCATACCCTAGATAAGGCCTAGCCCAGGCCCAGAGGCACTCTCCCGCTGCTCTTTTCTTGCTCTCTCATTGTTCTTTTCTAGCTCTCTGCTCTCTCTCTGCTCTCCCAGTGTTCTTTTCTAGCTCTCTCTGCTCTCTCGCTGCTCTTTTCTAGCTCTCTCTCTTCTCTTTCTTTCCTCTCTCTTTCCCAGCTCTCTCTTTCCTAGGCCTTTCCGAGCCACGTGGAGTGCCAATCTTGCCTGGTCCCAGCAGGTCTACTGAATAAATCTACCCCTTACCTGAATACCACGTGCGTGGTGCTGTTCTTACTCAGCTACCATTTTTTAAAAACCTAACATAAATAGTGGCATGACTCGGATAAAGGGCTTAAAGTCAGGATAGCTGGGATTTCTCTGTTTTTTTTTCCCTCTTTTTACTTTTTCTGTTTGTTTTTCCCTTTTTGCTCTGAGGAATACCCACAGTTCTGATGGCCTTTTGCGAACCTATCTGTCTGCTGAAGACACAGCGCATTGATACCATTGCTGGCCTTCACATCTACGTCCACACCACTTCTCTACTCTGGTGAGTGAAGCTACTCTATTGTTCTCTGTTGCTCTCTCTAGAGGGCTCTGGGGGACGTCGGGACGCTGCTTCTGCCTCATCAGCTCTTCTTCACTCACCAGACTGACTCTCCTACTCATTTAATGGTGTGCTGAGAATCACGCCTGAGCCGTGAAACCCCATTGAAATGTCTCCTGCGCTCCCTGGAAAGCTAGAGCGCCTCATTTTTATGCCATTCTCAGATGTAGACAGTTTTTGCTACTGCAATGGTAAATGGTCAGAATTCTGTTTATTTTCAGGCTCCCTTTGCTCTCTCTCTGCCATTCATGTCCAACTTTCCCTATCTCTCCTTTCTTTTTCCTACATTTTGGTTTGTGCCCTGAAGAGTGAGATGCAGGCTGCGTCCCAGGGACCCCCTCTAGGTTCTCTCTCAAAGGCTAGCCAATTGTAGTCTTGGTCTATTTGTTCAGGGTGTCTTTGCATTTTGTTTTTTTTCAGAAATTCTCCATCTTGAGTTTGCCATCTTGGCCACATGGTGGCTTAAGGATTTGGCCCCATCTGGCCCTTAACCTTCCACCAAACTTACTACTCCATTCAGGTATTCTAAGGTGCCTTGCTAACAATTTGCTTTTTTCACAGGCCCTGGTAACTGAGGCCCAACCATGTGCTGTGCTTTGTTAGCAAAAATGTCTAAACATTGTTGTCAAAATTTTAGGTTTTGAGTTTTGCCTTTTTTGTTTTATGTTGTGTATTCTACTAACTACATGGTTTTAAAATACTGGGCATATCTGTGCTAAAATTCTCATCACATCTAATGAGTTTTGTCATTTCAGAATATTTGTCGGTCAATTCTTGATAAGAACCAGGTAAGCTCTACTTATTCTACTTGATCTCCTTGTTGCTTTAATTGGAAATAATAAAGGGCTTTTGTGGCCAAGATTGCAGTTCAAAGACAGCCTGGGCTGAAAAATCCTTAAGACTCCATCTCCCAACTAACCTGCAAAGAGCCCGGCTGCAAGCATGGCTCAAGACTCTTATCTCTAAGCAGCCAAACACTGGTAGTGCTATTGTAACTCAAAGTGGTAGAGTACTAGCCTTGAGAAGAAGTGCTCAGGGACCATGCCCAGCCCTTGAGTTCAAACCTCCTTGAATACCAACTGGGACAAGCCATCCCAGCAATGAGCACCTAGACACAGCCAGTCTGGGGAACAAGGGAACATGGAGAGGAGTAAGAGAAGATGACACATCAGCTACTTTGTGCCTGCCCTTTCAAAATTAACCAGAGCCGGGAGGTCAGTGGAAGTAAGAAGCCTGCCCATCCAATGTCTATACCTGTCTACCTATTAACTGAACAGGAATTTATATTCTTGCCTTTGTCACCTGACTTCTCTACCTAGTCGCCAGATATCAGAAGTAGCTAGGGACATTTCTACAACATTTTCAGCCCCAAGTCCTTCCTCTTGCCATTTATTTGCTCTCTAGTATTTTTTTTCCCAGTCCCTCAATGCTCATGAGACTTCTCCGGATTTCATCTAAGGACTCACGCAACCAAGGGACCACTGCTGCTCACTGCCTTCTGTGGGAAGGGACCAAATTCCAGGCTTTTATCCCTATTGTCGATGCTCCCTTGTCAGCAGGAAGTAGCCAGAAAGAATCCACACCCTATTTTATGATTATTAAAAGGCTGGAATGTAAGGTCTGCTCCAGGATGGCGAGCAAACTCCCTCCTTGCAGCAAAGGCTCCACCCAGTATCTGTGTTACATAGGCAACTGGGACACCTGAAAGAGGTCACATCTGCATCCAATTTGGTCACATCTGAATTTGATGTGGCCACACCTTTCTCTGCCCATACCCTAGATAAGGCCTAGCCCAGGCCCAGAGGCACTCTCTCGCTGCTCTTTTCTAGCTCTCAGTGTCATATGTTACTATAATATCAGAAGACGGACAGACAGCTGTCCTTAAACCTTATATTATGGAAGTTCCAGTTAACATAATTGGTAGAGATATACTGGAACAATGGGGAGCTCATATTCAATTTTAACATTTTTGGATGGAGCCCATAGAGATATTATGGAAATCTGAGGAACTTCTTTGGGTTCAACAATGTCCTTTATCTAAAGAAAAATTAGAAGCAACTCATCAATTAGTTGAAGAACACTTAACCAAAGTACATATTGAGCCATCTATGTCACCATGGAATTTTACAATATTTGTTATTAAAAAGAAGTCAGGGAAATGAAGATTGCGAACTGATTTACAAGGAGGTAAAGCATCTATGTACCCTATGGGGGCTTTTCAACTTGGTATACCGTCGTCTGCCATGTTTCCTAAAAGTTGGCCAATAGTAGTAATAGATTTACAAGATTGCTTTTTTTTTTTTTTTTTACCATTACTGTACATGTAAAAGATTATAAAAGATTTGCCTTTTCTTTACCACAAATAAATCATTAAACCCCTCATCAGCACTTCCAATGGAAAGTGGTGCCCCAAAGAATGATGAATTCTCCAACTATGTGTCAGATATATGTTGATAAGGCCTTAAAACCTGTTAGACAAAAATGGCCTCACATTTATATTTTTCATTATATGGATGATATTTTATTTGCAGGAAAAAATGTGACAGAATTAGAAATGTAGTTACAGTGTTTACCCTCTATATTTAAAGATTTTGAATTAATAATAGCACCTGAAAAAATACAAAAAGATATGGAGGTAAAATATTTAGGATATTTTTTTTGTTTTTTGTTTTTGTTTTTTTTATTGTGAAAATACAGTACAGAGGGGTTACAATTACATGGGCAAGAGAGTGAGTACATTTCTTATCAAGCATTGTAGCCTCCTCCTTAGTTTACCCTTCCCATCCCTTCCCATCTTCCCTCCCCCCCACCAAATCCCCCCACAAGTTGTAAAGTTCGTTTTTGACATGACAACTTGTACTTCTCATTGTTGCAAAAGGTCCACTTGTATTCTTATTTAAATGACTTGTTTTTCCCCTTCCCCTCCACAAATTATACCGACATCAAATACAGTGAAAGCAGTGGTTATACAGTGGGGGAGGGACATACAAAGCAACAAAGAAATAATCTTATAAATGCGTTAGAAACAAATGCATGAAAGAAAAAAAACATTTAAATACATATCTTAGGATTCATTTTTCTAACATCACCTTATCTGACCTTTTCTGCTTGACTCATACATATACTAGAAATTGCAAATAAGGGAAATCATGGGACGTATGTTTCTTTGGGCTTGGCTTACTTCACTGAATATAATTTTTTTCCAAATCTTTCCATTTCCTAACAAATGGGACAATGTCATCTTCCATGCTCCTGGATTGGAAAGATTAACATCCTGCAAATGACAATACTTCCCAAGGCTATCTACAAATTCAATGTGATACCTATCAAAATTCCAACGTCATTCTTCAAGGAAATAGAAGAGGCAATCCAAAAATTCATGTGGAACAATAAAAGACCCCGAATAGCAAAAACGCTCCTCAACAGAAAGAACACTGCTGGAGGAATATCAATACCAAATTTCAAACTCTACTATAAAACCATAGTAATCAAAACAGCTTGGTACTGGCACAAGAATAGACCTCAGGACCAATGGAATAGAATTGAAAACCCAGAAATGAACCTACTGACATACAGCTATCTAATCTTTGATAAGGGAGCTAAAAAAATAAAATGGAAGAAAGACAGCCTCTTCAGCAAATGGTGCTGGCAAAACTGGTTAACTACATGTAGAAAACTAAAGCTAGATCCTTATATATCACCCTACACCGGAATCAACTCCAAATGGATCAAAGACCTCGGAGTCAAAGCAGACATTCTGAAAACATTACAGGATGGAATAAGAGAAACCCTAGGTCTCCGTGGCGCAGGCCGAAATTTTCTTAATAGAGACCCGGAAACACAAAAAATCAAAGAATGGTTGGACAAATGGGATTGCACGAAATTGCAGAGCTTCTGCATGGCAAAGGACATAGCTATCAAGATCAATAGAAAGCCCACGCATTGGGAGAAGATCTTCACTAGCCATACAATGGACAAGGGTCTCATATCTAAAATATACTTGGAACTCAAAAAATTAAATCCCCCAACAACAAATCCTCAGAGAAACAACTACCCAATAAATAAGTGGGCTAATTACTTAAAGAGAAACTTCTCTGAAGAAGAAAGAAGGATGGCCAATAGACGCATGAAGAAATTCTCAACCTCCCTAGCCATAAAAGAAATGCAAATCCAAACAACATTGAGAAATCACCTCACCCCAGTTAGAATGGCTAAAATCAAGAACTCTAATAACAACAGATGCTGGAGGGGATGTGGACAGAAGGGAGCCTTACTTCATTGTTGGTGGGAGTGTAAACTTGTTCAACTACTTTGGAAAGTAGTATGAAGTTTCCTCAAAAGACTCCACATCGAGCTCCCCTATGACTCAGCAATCCCACTTTTGGACATTTACCCAAATGTTTACAAATAAGACCACATTAAAGCTACCGGCACAACTAGGTTTATTGCAGCATTATTTACCATAGCTAAGATCTGGACCCAACCCAGATGCCCCTCAGTTGATGAATGGATCAAGAAAATGTGGAATATATACACAATGGAATTCTATGTCTCCATCAGGATATGTTGTTTGTAGACAAACAGTGACACCTCAAAAAATATCATTACGACGTGGCCAATTACATACGTTAAATGATTTTCAAAAGTTACTAGGAGATATTATTTGCATGCCACTGGCCTTAGGAATTCCTACTTACCAATTACATAATTTGCTTTCATTGTTACAATTGGAGCCTGATTTACATAGCAAAAGAACTTTAACTAAGGAAGCTGAAAGAGAAGTACAATTTGTAGAACAGAGAATTAAAAAAAATGTTTTTACATCGTGTAACGCTAAATCAACTCATAAATTTATGTATTTTAGATACATGGAAATACCCAACAAGAATTATAGGACAAAATGCGATACCATTAGAATAGATTTATACACAGCATAGATTTATAAAAAATATTATGCCTTATGAACAACAGTTGGCAATTATTATTCAACAGGCCAGGCAACAGGTATTTACCCTATCATGGTATGATTTATTTGAAATTATCATTCCTTTGCCAAAAGTCCAACTAAAATATTTGTTAAACCTGTCTGAAACGCTACAAATAGCATTAGTAAATTTTACTGGGCAATTTTCCTATCATTTTCCCAAAGGTAGATTGTGGGATTGCTTGCATAAACAACAACTTGTCATTAATAATATAATTACCAAGGCCCCTATTTCCACTGCTCTTACCCTTTTTACAGATGGCTCCAAAACAAAAGTGCTATTGGACAACAAATAAATATTGAGTACAAACAACTACTTAAGCATCAGTTCAACAAAATGAACTTTTTGCTATTATTAAGATGTTACAAGATTTTGTGGGAGATATTAATATTGTTACTGATTCTGCCTATGCTGTAGGAGTTGTGACTAATATAATTGGAGTTACACATTCATCTAAACCCCAGCTAAACCAACTATTTAAACAATTGCAAGCTTTACTGCAACAACGTAATGCCAAAGTGTTTGTAACACACATTAGAGCTCACTCTTCGTTACCTGCTACCTTGTATATGGCAATAATCAGGTTGATAAATTAGTTAGTTTTGCTTCTGCTAAACAGGATCATGCTCATTTACATACAAATGCTAGCCATTTACATATACATTATAAAATACCTTATTCTCAACTTAAACAAATTATAAAAAGGTGTCCTATCTGCAGACCAATGCATTTGAGAGTTGTACCTGCTGGAGTAAATCCTCGCGGATTACAACCTAACAAGCTCTGGCAAATGGATATAACCCATATATAAGCCTTTGGCCGTTTTTCCTTTGTACATGTTACAATAGATACGTATTCCAAATTTGTTTGGGCTTCTGCCCTTATAGGAGAAACTGTTAACCGTGTAATAGAACACTTATTGGAAGTTTTTGCCATTATGGGAGTGCCTGCCAAAATAAAGACTGATAATGGACCAGCCTATAAACGTATCAGATTTAAAATATTTTGTAAACTTTATGATGTGGTATATATTACAGGAATAGAATACAAGCCCCAAGGACAAGCCATTATTGAACGAGTTCATGGCATACTAAAACAACAAATTAAAAAATTAAAAAGGAGGAATAGGTTGGATGAGGGTATGGATATTTTGTGGTTTTCCATGCAAAATCCTAAAATAATTTTACATCAAGCTCTTTATGTTCTTAATTTTTTAAACTTACCACAAGGAGATATTTTAACTAGAGCTGAGCGCTATTTTGAACAAATATCAGAAAAACCTTATTTAAATGCTTCTGTATGGATGAAGATTGTATTGGATGCAGAATGGCAACTAGGAACATTATTACATAAGGGGCAAGGATAGGGTTTTGTGTCTACACAGGATGGCAAACAATACTAGCTTCCTGCCTGATGGATACAGATGCAGCCCAGTGAGGACAGCCCTGTATCCTTCAAGGAATCGGCCACCAGTTGAGGAAAAAGAACCCTTAGATATGTATTTTAATGTTTTTTTTCCTTCATGCATGTGTTTCTAACGCATTTATAAGATTATTTCTTTGTTGCTTTGTATGTCCCTCCCCCACAGTATAACCCCTGCTTTCACTATATTTGATGTCAGTATAACTTGTGGAGGAAATGGGAAAAAACAAGTCGTTTAAGGATACTGGTGGACCTGTTGCAACAATGAGAAGTACAAGTCATGTCCAAATCGAGCTTTACAACGTCGGTGCGGGGGGTGGGGGTGGGAGAAGGATTGGGACTGGGGGGGGGGAGGCTAGGAAGGGATGTGAAGGGTAAACAAAGGAGGAGGCTGCAATGCTTGGTAAGAAATGTACACATTATCCTGCCCATGTAATTGTAACCCCTCTGTACAGTATGTTCACAAATAAAATAAAAATAAAAAAAAAAGATATCCCCACTGACCATCTGGGGGCAGGTTAAAAAGTTGACTGAAGAAGGACAAAAGATGTTACAATTCAAAGGTAAACCTGTCACTGCTGAGAACTTGTTCCTGGCCATGTGTGCCCTCCTTACTGTAAACTCTGTCCATGTTAATGTTAATGTAAGTTATTGGGCCTTTGTCCCTGACCCTCCTTTATTGGAACCTGTTGTTTGGGGATATAACCGTCTATACTCTTCCTGCTGTTTTATCTCCTCCTTGGAATAATTTCACATTTTGCAATAAGGATGATGGTAGCTTTTTAAATTTTCTTACTATACTCATTCATTGCCTGTTTGTCTGGGGCCTCCTCCATGTTTAGTAATGAATTGGCAACATTGGGTTTTACCTGGGAAACGCACTTCCAATTCTAAAACACAGTTTCAGCGATTAACTTTTTGGCCATTAATAGTAGCTGGGAAAGTGTCACTGATGGCGAGTTATCCTTACCTATGTGCCCTGATTTTACTTATATTGATTTAAAATATCAGCCTTTTGTGTGGCAAGAGTGTAGAGGAACATTTGGAAAAATGTTCAATAATTTTATTAATTGAGGACCTTTTGGACAGTTTATTAACACATGTTCAGAATGGAATATTACCAGATGTGATTTATCAAATGTTACTAGGATGCCGGAAGCCATTAATGGATCGCTTACTGGAGCTCGATAGATGGCCTGGGGAGATGGAGGCATTGCAGATGCTCTATGGGCTTTCATGGCTGCACCCACTGCTGTTCTGACTCATTTTTGGAATGTCGCAGCGGCGCTGAAACCCATGATGCTATCAAATGGATCTTTTTCAGGGACGGCGAACTCTGCATCCACTTATAATTTTACTTTGTACAAATCTTATGATGCAACTGCTTGTGTAGCTCTGCCTTATGCACTTTTAGTGGGAAATTTTACATTTTCTCCTACTATTTCTTGTTTTAATTGTCGCCTGTGTTCTTGCATTAATTCCTCTCTTAATTTTAATGACAGTATAGTACTATGATATTACAACAAAGAACTCATATTTGGCTACCTGTTAAATTAGGAAGAGAATGGTCCCAAAATCCTTTGGATAGTGTTGTTATTGAATTTTTTACCAAACTACTAAAATGTACAAAGCGCATGATTGGAGCCATTGTAGCTGTGATCTTAAGCTTAATTGCTATTACCACTGTTGCTGCGGTGTCTGGAATTGCCCTACACACTTCCTTACAAATTAGCACTTTGTGGAAGAATGGCACCGGGATTCACATGAATTGCGGGTCTCAAAGGTAGAAATTGATGCTCTATTACAAACACAGATTAATATTCTTAAACAGACAGTGGGATGGTTAGGACACAAGTTATTGGTTGTGGAAAAACAGTTATTGTTAAAATGTAATTGGAATTTTACTAACTTTTGCATTACTAATGTAAAATATAATAAATCTATACATGATTAGAATGTAATACAGCAGTATTTATCTGGAAATTCTACTGCTACTCAATTGATTGCTCAGTTATAATTTAAGGTACATGAGAATTTTGGTAAACAATTTACAAATGATGATGCTTCTAATATTGCTGATGCACTTATTAAACAATTGGAAGGGTTGGATCCGAAAGAAATACTACAAAGCATTTCACATATTGCTAGTGGTATGGAAATTATGATTGTTATTATTTTGTTTGCACTTGTACTGTTATATTTGATTTTTATGAAACCAATGCAAACATCTATGATAACTCTGTGGAAAACTTTACTTTTAAAACAAAAGAAAAAAGAAGGAAATTGTGAAGAGTCAGGGTCTATGTTGAAGGGGCAGAATGATGCAGACTCCGGCCTCAGGATTATCTGAGGACTGTGTTTGAGTATTAGGAAAGCTCTTGGCATACCGGGCTAGAGAGGGAAAATGTTCTCTCTCTCTATCTCAAAACACATGTCCCAGACTCCTGGGAGCTGAGGAAGTAGCTCTTCTGATTGCTTAATCATAGATGAACAGCTGGTCAAGCATTTTCCTGATTGGTTTGAGCTTGCACTAAAATAGTTTAGATAATAATATACCAAGACATTGTCTAATAGGTCAAGTAAAAATGTATCTGTTGAAATTTTTGTGTCAATATCTTCTGACCAAATCTTGGCAAAGATCATGCTTGCTTGTCGTTAAATACCACTAACAAAAAAGCACAGCATGCTGTGGCAATTGCTGTTTGCACTCTGCATCCCCAGTGTCCTGGTGACTTTGTTACCCTTACCCAGGGACCCCAACGCACTAGACATTGGCAAAGGCCCACCGAGGCAGGAAGGTTCTCCAGATTCTTATCTCCAATGAACTTCTTAGGAAAAGCCAGACACAAGTGAGCTGAGGTTGAAGTGGTAGGGTACGTGCCTTGAGCATAAACAGGCTCAGAGACAGTGTCCAGTCCCCGAGTTCAAGCCCTAGGACAAACCAATAAAACAAAAACGAAAATAAAACAAATCCCAAACCTAGCATTTTTCTCACTGTATACAGAGGCACGTAATTAAGGAAACTGCTTCCTCTCTTACATACAGGTAGAAGAAAGAAGATGTCACACAATTATTCTCTTCATACCATGTTATACCAAAGCCTCAAAAAATCGCCCTTTTTCTAAATTTATAAATTAATATCATCCATTTTTGCCAACTGTGTCTACATTATTCACATTATCATTTTATCCATGAAGTGTTGGTATTATCTACTAACTGAGTTCTAATTATAACTCTCATGAAAGAATATTCTAGGCAAATAGCATGCAAGAAGCATTTGTAAATTTGTCAATTATACCCTCTACTTAAAAAGAATTTTGTAGCATCCTATAGAATATGAAATTACAAACAAAACCAAACCATTTATTTTAAATCTAAACTCTAATTTAGCAAGATTTACATAGTGCTACATTAGATTAACTTTGCTATTTTTCCAAGCTTAAGCTTTTGTAACCCTTCATCCTTTCCTTGGAATCTATCAGAATGATGATTAGTTACTTTTTCAAATTTTGGATGGGAATCATGAGCCATTTTGCATCTAAGAATGTTTTGTAATGACGAGAACATTTCAAACACAACTGAGGATTATATATGAGTTGCATTTCAATAGGAAACATGACTTCTCAAAACATAATGACAAAATTAGCCCAAACTTACAACTTTGTATTCCTTCCTTGTTTGGTTTGCTTTATTAAGACAAAATTATACTACCTGGTCCAGGGAAGGTATCACTGTGTAATTCCACTATCTAATCTCCTGTCTTAGTCTGAGTGCTAGAATTCTAGCCTTGTATCACATTGCCCCTCCATAGTTTCTTGGTTTATTTAATCTAGATACAGACTAGCAATTCTGAATTTCTCCAGTAATATTATCCACTATACTGCTCAGAGTGTTCATGTACTCTTTTCAAAGATATTCTAACATTTGACACAGAATATGAACATTTTCAGATGCACCTGCAGGAGTCTCTGATTCATTCCTCCATGGACCTGATCCCATTAATAATGATTACTTGACTCTCTTACTATCTCTGGTCCCTATCTATGTAATATTCTTAAACTTTTTGAAGAAGGTTCACTTGAGGACTTTCTAACATTAAAAATTATCACTTGATTCTAGTCTTACTCAGGACATATTTTCTATTGTTTTCTAACTTTTCCACATATTCTGAGAGTTGCTTCATATGTGTATTTGTGTGTGCACATATAAGTGTCTCTATATATATGTGTATGATTGTATGTATGTATGCAAAAGCATCAAGATCTTATTCAGCAATCTTGCTCATGACTGGTATTCCAATACTTGAGCCATGCTTCCAATCCAGCTTTTGGTTGGTTAATTATAGTTTCTCAAAGACTGTTCTGCCCAGGCTGGATGCAAACTGAACTTCCCAGATACCTTTACATTCTTAGGTTTTATTTCTCCAGTAGTATCAACTTTTAAATTACAAACATTTTCCTGAGTGTAAAGGCTAAGCTGTAGCCTAGATTTTTAACTTAAGAATTCATATAAAGATACATGAACATGCACATTATATATGCTGTGTGTACACTGTTAGAAGTGTGATCTTAAGCTGGATGGTGGTGAGATCTTCGAATAGGGTTCAAAGCCAGGCCAGGCAGGAAAGTCCCGGAGACTCTTTTTCCAATTAACTACAAGAAAAGTGAAAGTGGCACTGTGGCTCAAGTATAGAGCATTAGCCTTGAGCTGAATAGCAAAGGGACAGCTCCCAGGCCCAGTGTTCAATTGCCAAGACCACCACCAACAAAAAATACATAAATAAAGGAAAGAAAATAAATGTGATCTTATCCACCAGTTCATGGCTAGTATAATCCTTGCTCTCTCAGGATGGACTTTTTTTCCAATTAAGTCCATGCTCTTATATCTGATTTGCATTGGAAACAGAATTATGCTTCCATTCTACTGTCTACAAAGTTTCGTGATTAGCAAGCGTGATTTAGAAAGGGAGTGGCCTCATACTTCCTGTTCCACTTAGGAGTAATGCTTTCTCTTTATCACTCTCAAATCTACATACTGGACTTGGCTTTATTGTTTCAACGTGGTCTTATTTGTAGAATCTTCTATAGTGTATTGAACCCTTATACTTAAACACAAAACTTCTCTTTCTCCTATTATTGCTATTGTTTCCTTACTGTTAACTCATGAACAGTTGGGAAATAATGCGCAGCACATACACTCACAAAAAAATGATCTGAGAACTTTCTTCCCATTTAAAATTCACCTTAATTTATAGAGAACTTACAAAGTTTGAACTCAATATACTCATGGAAAATGTATTTAAAAGCAATATAAATTTCATATTTTCTCTTTACTAAGTTGTCTCTGAAACACTTGTAACCTCAAATCAGGGTGTCCTTGTGTTATTTCGGTGAAGCAAGAAAACATTCATTATACCTCCGGCAGCACCATAGATTGTTCCTGGAAGTAACTGCTACTGGATGTGGAAACTGATCCCAGGAGAGGAACGGAACATAGAGGATTGACAAAGTTCAAGTTAACTTGTGCTTTCCTTTTTACTGTACAAGAAAATCCCAAGGCTTGAAGGAAACTCTGTCTCCGACTTTTTCGTGTGTGTTTTTACTCATATATAACTTTTCTGTAAACTTCTAATTGAGAATATTACAAAAAGAAATAATGTGCCATTTTAAGGCCAGCATAGAACAAAAAGAAATAACGTTGTTTTAAACATGTTCTACGGCAGGGACTGGGAAGTTGCCTCAGTGGTAGAGTGCTTGCCTTGCATGCATGAGGCCCAGGTTCGATTCGTCAGCAATATATAAGCAAAAATTAAGCCAGAAGTGGTGCTGTGGCTCAAGTTGTAGAGCGCTAGCCTTGAATTGAAGAGCTGAGGGACAGCGCTCAGGCCCAGAGTTCAAGCCCACGACTGGACCCCCACAAAACCGTTCTACTGCTAAGAAACAAAGACATGGAGGTTTTAAAGTCTTTTATCGCTACTATTTTCACCCCTGAGATGATTCTCTTGTTTCAGGACTCAGTTATCAATTCCTTTAGTTTGGTCCGGAATTCTCCAGAGCAATAAGGATTCCAAAAAAGCATCCAGTGAGTATGATCAGCAAAAGTTGCCTCTTCTCAGACCAGTACTCCTTTAAGGAAATATTTGGTTTTTTTTTTTGTTTGTTTGCTTGTTTTTTTACTTTGTGTTGGTTATGGGGCTTGAACTCATAGTCTGGATCCTGTCCCTGAACAGTTTTCTTCCCTGCTAAGCTGCCCCCAAAGCTAGTACTCTACTGCTTGAACCAAAACTCCACTTGTGGTTTTTTTGCTGTGTAATTACAGATAAGAGTTTGACAGACTATCCTGCCAGGGTTGGATTCGAACTAAGATAGTAAGAAAGCCAAGCGACATCAACTGTATAAACATCTCTCTTCAAAGAAGAAATATTAGATGTTTATTGTAAAGCTAATATTTGACATTTTTTTCTTTTTTTATTGTGAGAATACCTTACAGAGGAGTTACAATTACACGGGCAAGATAACGTGTACATTTCTTATCACGCATTGTTGCCTCTTCATTGTTTCCCCTTCCCATCCCTTCCCATATTCCCCCTCTCTCCCCATACCATCCTCCTCCTCAACAAAGTTGTAAAGTTCGTTTTTTGACATAAGGACTTGTACATCTCATTGTTGTAATGGGTCCACCTGTATCCCTAAACGATTTCTTTTTAGAGAATATGTCCAGCACCGATTCCATAACATAACTCACCAAAAGTAGGTGCACTGAATCATTTTGGAATTAATTTTTTTGCTTGGGAAGATTATTGATCTTGTCATTCCTTCTGGGGAACTTAAAGTCATATTTCACCTTCTTTGTTGGTTGTGGGGTTTGAATTCTGATCCTGGGCACTGTCTCTCCGCTCTTCAGTTCAAGTTGAGCACACTAACACTTTAGCTACAGCACCACTTCCGGGTTTCTGGTGGTTAATTGAAGATTAGGGTCTCATGGACTTTCCTGACAAGGCTGGCTTTGAACCACAATCCTCTGATCTCAACCTCCTGAGTAGATAGGATTACAGTTGTAAACCACCAGCACCATTTCATATTTGCATTTAGGTGCACTGAATGACACTGTGTAGACAAAGAATGGAAATTTTAACCAAATGATGACATTGCAGCTTTTCAGAAAAATTGAGGTAGCAGTAAATATGTCCTCCTTTTCCATTTTGTTACATTAATGACTCATGAGCTATGGGACCCTTACATTAGCATCCTGTGACATCTGTATAGGTGTATTTAGTATCAGAAAATGTTCATAGAGAAATATAGAAAGACTGAGATTTTTAGAAAAAAAAGGAGATAAGGTATGAAAGAACAGCATAGAAGGAGATACATTTTGGGAGTTCCTGGAAGATGACGGAGGAGAAGCTGGAGGCAAAACAAGCTCTCGCATAGAAAGCAGTTTTAGCGTTCCAGTGAACTGTCCTAAGCCAGAGAATCACACCAAGTGTGCCATCACAGGACAGAGAGTTAGGCCAGAGAGGGAAAATCCAGGCAAGGAGACAGATCTGAGCTCTTGCCAGCAGCTGCTGCTGCGACGGCATCGTCGACGGCAACAACGGCGGTACCCCCATACCTGAAACAGAGAGAGTCTGGGGACGAAAGAGCCAGATGCAGCAAGTGAGCGGATTCTACTCAACACCAGTAAGAACAGACAAGGAGCAGACATCTTCATCCTGCAGTTCACAGACCAGAGACTGCCCAGGAAGCAAGATGGTGTGAGTAGAAGCCTGACGTCCTCACTCCTTCTCAAGGAGCAGAGGATTGAAGGCCACTCCTCCCCCCCCCCCCAATACCGGAGATCTCCATCTTGGATACCGACAAAGCTTGGCAGAGCTGCTAGCTCCAACTCAGGCCTTGGAATAAAACTAGCATCATTTAGCAGGTCACAAGAACTTAAAGGCGTGACCTGCCAGACTCAGCTCTACCCAGGGAAAAGTCACCCAGTTCGGGCACCAGACCTAGGAGTGGCTTTCTTCATCGTGTAATCAGAGCCAGAGGCTGCCCCTCCCTTTACCAGCTTCAACAACAATAAACAGAAACCCTGAGAGTGGCTCCAGGCTGGGCTCTGTGAGTTTCTCACAAACTAGTCCCTGGGAAATGCTACTGTTTGCTGAAAGGCCTCAAGTCTACACAGAACCTAGCCTCATCACAGCATCTCCAAATTTGAGGAAAAAGCCATCTCCCTCTTTTGTGATACTCAAAGCACACCCCGCTCCCATTGAACTAACTTGGGAGGAGGATCAAAAAAATCCTGGGTAAAGCAGAGTATTTTTCTGCCTGTCCAAACAAACTGACTTAAGAAACCAACCAAGCCAGAGGACCACAAGCAGAACAGAGACTCCAACCAGAGGCTGATTACAGACACAAGGGAGATACAGGATTTTTCCCAACGCTCCTAAAAAAATCAAAGAACTTTTTTTTTCATCTTCTAATCTTTTTTTATACCTTTTACGAAAAAAAAATTATTTTTCTTTTCTAAAACTTTTTTTAATCTTTAATTTTTACCTTTTTTGAAAAAAATTATTTTCTAGTAACTTTTTTCCCCCTTCTAATCTTTATTTTAGGTATACATGCGTGTGTGCATTTTTCTTTCTATCTTTTTTCTTCTTTTTATTTTTTTTTAATTTTTTTAATTTTAATTTTTATTTTTTGTGAACATACTGTACAGAGGGGTTACAACTACATGGGCAAGATAATGAGTACATTTCCTATCAAGCATTGCAGCCTCCTCCTTTTTTATCCCTCACATCCCTTCCCAGCCTCCCCCGACCCCCCACCCTTTCTCCCCCACCCCCCGCACTAAAGTTGTAAAGTTCGTTTTTAACATGACAACTTGTACTTCTCATAGTTGCATCAGGTCCACCTGTATCCTTAAACGACTTGTTTTTCCACATATCCTCCACAAATTATACAGACATCAAATATAGTGAAAGCAGGGGTTATACTGTGGGGGAGGGACAGAAAGAATGACATTTCCCCATTTGTTAGGAAATGGAAAGGCTTGGAAAAAATTATATTAAGTGAAGTAAGCCAAGCCCAAAGAAACATAGGTCCCATGGTTTCCCTTATTTGCAATATCTAGTATATGTATGAGTCAAGCAGGGAAGGTCAGATAATGTGATGTTAGGAAAATGAACCCTTAGATATGTATTTAAAAGTTTTTTTTCTTTCATGCATTTGTTTCTAACTCATTTATAAGTTTATTTCTTTGTAGCTTTCTTTTTTTTCTTCTTTTAAAAAAATTTGCTTTTTGCTTTTTGCTTAGCTCGATTGAACTTCTGATCTTTTTTCTTTCTTCCTTATCCTTCCTACCTTTTCCCCAATTTTGTTCTTTATGGGACTTAATTGTTGTTCTGTACATCCTCAGATATACCTGTAGTTGACTATTAGACCCTATCCCCCATTGTGTATACACTTAATCCACAAATTTATTACTCAATTCAAAACTTTTGAGATTTAAATTCCTTAATAGCAGTACTACCTCTTTATACCTATATAACATTTTAAGTATTTTTATTTTTAAGTTTTTCACATCTCCTTTATATCCCTCCCCTTCTCTCAATATATTCATGTTCTTTGAATAGTTTGCTCTCGATCTGCATATTATTAATTTATATATTTCTATTTTTTCTGGTCTCTTTTTCTCCCTTTCTCTTTCTTCTTGTTTTCTCTCTCTCTACTTCCATCCTATCCAACCTAATTCCTGCTTTGAGACTAGGACATAGTTAAGTTAACTCTCCCTGTACCTTCCCACATCACTCTATTCCTATTTTTTACCCACATCTCTCCCTAACCCTAATAATTTCTGGTTTACCAAATTCTTCTTTGCGGTTTGTAGCCCATTAATATATAGTCGTTTGATGTTGAATAGAGGTAACTGTTGAACTAGATTGTATCTGCAGATTGTTGACTATGCAAATTCATACTTTGGTTGATGCTTGCCTTAAGTTAGTGTTCTAGCACAAAACTGGTGTTACATTCATCCCAAATGGGCAGAGTAAGCCGGAAAACCACAAGAAAATGGCAAGTCTGGGTATCTTCAATCCCACTGATGGTAATCAGGGGACAGAACAGATAATGAGTAATCCAGAGGAGAGTTCCCAAATAGCTCTACAAACACTGCTGGCAAACCTGATAAACAAAAAGATTGAAAACATAAAAAGAACTCTGTATGAGTGTGATAGGGAGAGAGAGGAGGCAAACAAAAGGACAATGCAAGAAAAGATTGAAAACCTACAAAAACTCTGTATGAGCATGATTGGTAGAGAGAGGAGGCAAACAATAGGTCAAAGCAGGAAAAGATTAAAAACCTACAAAGGACTCTGTATGAGTGTGATAGGGAGAGAGAGGAGGCAATCCAAAGGTTTATAGAGGAATATCATGAGCGTGAGGAAGCTACTCAAAACCTGATACAGGATTTGCGTGAGCAGCTTGAGAATACTCAAAGAGAAAGGCAGGAATGGCGTGAACAGGCTGAGAAGACTCAAAGAGATCTAGAGGAATGGCATGAACGGGAGGAAGCTAGCAAAGAGTAATACAGGAATTGAGAGAGCAGGATGAGAATACAGAAAGATCACTAACGGCATTCATGGGATCCATTAAAAAAGAGCTGAGGGAAGTCAGGGAGACCACAAAGGGAATGCTGAATGGAACCCAACAGAAGGAATGGGAGTCCAAGGAAACCATAACCAAACAACTAAGTGATTAGAGAATAAACACTGAACACCAAATTAAGGAAGTAAAGAAGTTAATACAAGATCTAAAACAAAGCTTCAACAAAGAATTTGAAGCCATCAAAGCTGACCAATTAGAAGGAAAAGAGATAAAAAAACAAAGTAGAAAGTCTTGACTGCAGTTTAGACCATGCAGAAGATCGAATCTCAGGGATTGAAGACAGCCTAGATATTATAGAGAAAGAAGATACATCCACCCAAGAGAAGTCCAAGAAATATGATAGATCTATCCAAAACTTGGAAGACACCACCAGAAGGCCTAATTTAAGGATAATAGGTGTAGAGGAGCACCTAGAAACAGAAGTTAATGGTCTAGGAAATTTGTTTAACAGGATCCTAGCAGAGAACTTCCCAAACATGTAAAAAGATAGGCCTATACAGATACAAGAAGCTTTTAGAACTCCAAATAGACCAGATCAGAATAGGACATCCCACCGTCACATTATAATCCACACAGGATCAACACAGACAAAGGAAAAGATCCTTAAAGCTGTGAAGGTGAAAAGATTAATCACTTATAATGGGAAACCAATTAGAATCACCTCAGATTTTCTCAGCAGGGACAATCAAATCAAGAAGAGCCTGGAATGATGTATGCCAAGCCCTAAAAACAAACAACTATCAACCAAGAATACTGTACCCAGCTAAACTCACTTCCATAACTGAAGTCCAAATAAAAACTTTCCATACCAAAGAAAAATTGAAACAATACATTTCCACCAAACCAGCTCTACAAAAGATTCTTAAAGATGTCCTACACATAGAAAACCAACAAGACCAAAGTAAAGGCCAAGAAACTGCACATAAACTGAGAATCCAAGAACCAAAGGAAGAACACAGTTTTCCCAACCCCCAAGAAGGTGGATGACATGGCAGGAACTCCCAAATACCTCTCAGTCCTATCTCTTAACATTAACGGACTTAACTCTCCAATTAAGCGACATAGACTGTCTAGTTGGACTGAAAAACAAGATCCTTCTATCTGCTGCCTTCAGGAGTCACATCTTGCCTGTAAAAAAAACACATTTTCAATGTTAAAGGCTGGAGCAAAATCTACCAAGAAAATGGCCCCCATAAACAGGCAGGAGTTGCAATCCTAATATCAGATAAAATAGACTTCAAATTCAAATTTGTGAGAAGAGATAAAGAAGGTCGCTACGTACTAATTAAGGGATCTCTCCTTCAGGAGGATATTACAATTCTAAATTTCTAACCGCCAAAAAATGGAGCAACCAAATTTATCAAAGAAACACTACTTTCCCTCTAATCCCACATAGATCGAAAGACCTTAATTGTTGGGGATTTTAACACGCCAATATCCCCACTAGATAGATCAACTCGGCAAAAACTCAAAAGAGAAACTGCAGATATAAACAGCGGCATAGATTAACTAGATTAAACAGATATCTACCGAATATTTCACCCAACAGCATCAGAATGCATGGTTTTCCGAGCAGCACATAGAACACTTTCTAAAATAGAACACATTTTAGGCCACAAAGCAAACTTGTCCAAATTCAGAAACATTGTAGTTATACCTTGCATTCTCTCTGAACACAAAGGAGTAAAATTAGAATCAAGACCAAAAGCCAACAAAGAAAGTCCGGTAAAACATGGAAGCTGAACAACACACTGCCGAATCAGGAGTGGGTCATGAAGAGATTAGAAAGGAAACTCAAATGTTCATGCTATTTAACAATAATGAGCACACAAATTACCATCTCCTCTGGGACACAGCAAAGGCAGTATGCACAGGCAAGTTTATAGCTCTGAGCTCCTACATCAACAAATTGGAGAGATCTGAAACCAAAAATTTAATGAGACATCTGAACCTCATTAAAAAAGAGCAGCATGATGAACCCCAAAACAGTAGATGGAAAGAAATAATTAAAATTAAATCAGAATTAAATGAATTAGAATCCAAAATAACTATAGAAAGAATCAACAAAACAAAGAGTTGGTTCTTCGAAAAAATTAACAAAATTGACAGACCCTTAGCAAATCTTATCGGAAAAGGAAGAGAACACACCCAAATTAATAAACTCAGAGATGAGAATGGAAATATCACCATGGAAACAACAAAGATTCAGAACATTATAAGGGAATACTTCTCAAAACTTTATGCTAATATGTTTGAGAACTTGACAGAAATGGATCTTTTCCTAGCAAATATTGGCATGCCAAAACTAAATCAAGATGAGTTAAACCATTTTAACAGGCCCATATCAAGCATTGAAATAGAAAGAGCAATAAGAGGACTCCCAGCTAAGAAAAGTCCAGGACCAGATGGTTTTACAGCGGAATTTTACAAGGACTTCAAAGCAGAGCTCACACCAATACTCCTCCATCTCTTCAATGAAATTGAAAGAGAAAGTTCACTACCGAACACATTCTATGAAGCCATCATAACCCACATCCCAAACCAGGCAGGGACTCATCAAAGTATGAGAATTATAGACCCATTTCTTTGATGAACATTGATGCAAAACTTCTCAACAAAATTTTGCCCAATCGACTTCAACAATTCATCCAAAAAATCATACACCACGATCAAACAGGATTCATTTCAGGGATGCAAAGCTGGTTCAATATATGCAAATCAATTAATATTATTCATCACACCAACAGGAGCAAGGATAAGAACGACATAGTTATTTCAATAGATGCAGAAAAAGCATTCTACAAGATCCAACACCCCTTTATAATGAAGGTTTTGGAAAAATTAGGAATCCATGGAACATTCCTCAATAAAATAAAGGCTGTATATGACAAACCTACAGCCAACATTATACTTAACGGTGAAAAAGTAAAGCCATTTCCTCTTAACTCAGGAACAAGACAAGGATGTCCACTCTCTCCACTTCTCTTCAATCTAGTATTAGAATGCCTAACTACAGCAATAAGACAAGGTGCAAACATAAAGGGAATCCAAATAGGGAAACTAGAAATAAAATTCTCCCTCTTTGCAGATCACATGATCTTGTATTTAAAGAATCCCATAGACTCCACTCCCAAATTACTCAAGCTGATTCAAAACTTTGGCAAAGTAGCAGGGTATAAAATTAGTCCCTCAATATCAATGGATTTTCTGTATGCCAAAAATGAAAAAAGTGTGGCTGAAATTAGGAAAGTAACTCCATTTGTAATAGCCCCTCAAAAAATAAAATACCTAAGAATTAACTGAATCAAAGAACTGAAGGACCTCTATGATGAAAACTTTAAAATCTTGAAAAAGGAAATCAAAACAGAACTTAAAAATGGCAAAACCTCCCATGCTCCTGGATTGGAAAGATTAACATCATGAAAATGGCATTACTTCCCAAGGCTATCTACAAATTCAATGCGATACCTATCAAAATTCCAACCTCATTGTTCAAGGAATAGAAGAGGCAATCCAAAATTTCATATGGAACAATAAAAGACCCCGAATAGCAAAAACGCTCCTCAACGGAAAGAACACTGCTGGTGGAATATCAATACTAAATTTCAAACTCTACTCTAAAGCCATAATAATCAAAACAGCTTGGTACTGGCATAAGAACAGACCTCAAGACCAATGGAATAGAATTGAAAACCCAGCAATGAACTTACAGACCTATAGCCAATTAATCGTCAATAAGGGAGCTAAAATAATAGAATGGAAGAAAGATAGGCTCTTCAGTAAATAGTGCTGACCATATTGGTTAACTACTTGTAGAAATCTAAAACTAGTTCCTTATATATCACCCTGCACCAGAATCAAGTCCAAATGGATCAAAGACCTCGGAGTCAAAGCAGACACTCTAAAAACATTACAGGATGGAATAGGAGAAACCCTAGGCCTCTTTGCTCAAGCTGAAATTTTCTTAATAGAGACCCGGAAACATAACAAATCAAAGAAAGGTTAGACAAATGGGATTGCATGAATTTGCAGAGCTTCTGCATGGCAAAGGACATAACTAGCAAGATCAATAGAAAGCCCATGGATTGGGAGAAGATCTTCACTAGCCATACAACAGACAAGGGTCTCATACCTAAAATATACTTGGAACTCAAAAAATTAAATCCTCCAACAACAAAGAAACAACTTCCCAATAAATAAGTGGGCTAAAGACTTGAAGAGAAACTTGTCTGAAGAAGAAAGAAGGATGGCCAATAGACACATGAAGAAATGCTCAACCTCCCTAGCCATAAAAGAAATGCAAATCAAAACAACATTGAGATACCACCTCACCCCAGTTAGAATGGCTATAATCAAGAACTATAACAACAACAGATGCTGGAGGGGATGTGGACAGAAGGGAACCTTACTTCATTGTTGGTTGGAGTATACACATGTTCAACCACTTTGGAAATCAGCATGGAGGTTTTTGAAAAGACTACACATAGAGCTCCCCTATGACCCAGCAAAACCACTTCTGGGCATTTACCCTAATGTTTACAAACAAGACCACACTAAAGCTGCCAGTACAACTATGTTTATTGCAGCATTATTTACCATAGCTATGATCTGGAACCAACCCAGATGCCCCTCAGTAGATGAATGGATCAAGAAAATGTGGTATATATACACAATGGAATTCTATGCCTCCATCAGAAAGAATGACATTTTTCCATTCTTTAGGATATGGAAAGGCTTGGAAAAAATTATATTAAGTGAAGTAAGCCAGGCCCAAAGAAACATAGGTCCCATGGTTTTCCTTATTTGCAATATCTAGTATATGTATGAGTTAAGCATGAAAGGTCAGATAATGTGATGTTAGGAAAATGAACCCTGAAGTATGTATTTAAATGTTTTTTTTTCATGCATTTGTTTCTCACTCATTTATAAGATTATTTCTTTGTTGCTTTGTATGTCCGTCTCCCACACTATAACCCCTGCTTTCACTATATTTGATGTCGGTATAATTTGTGGAGGAGATTGGGGAAAACAAGTCTTTTAAGGATACAGGTGCACCCGATGCAACTATGCGTCATACAAGTTGTGATGTCAATAACGAACTTTACAACTTTGTTGCCGGGGGGAGGGGGGGATTTGGTAGGGGGGACGGGTGAGAGGCTGGGAAGGGATATGAAGAGTAAACAAAGGAGGAGGCTGCAATGTTTGATAAGAAATGTACTCATTATCTTGCCCATGTAATTGTAAACCCTCTGTACAATATGTTCACAAAAAATTAAAATTAAAATTTAAAAAATAATAAAAAGAAAAAAGAGAAAAAAATGTACACAAGTAAATAAAAAAAGAAGGATTTACATGTATCAAGCAGAGATTAAGAACTAGCCTAAGAGATTTAGAATGCTAAAGGCAATGAGTAAAAGCCTAGTTGACAACTAGTTCTTCAATAACCAAAAATGGTTCTCTAGACCAGTTTCTGGTATACCTTATTTACTATCATTTTTTCCTTCCATCCGGAGTTACTCCTTATTTTCTGTCACAACTATTAATTAGCTTCTGCCTTTTTGATGCCAAAACTGATCAAAAAGATTTCAAAATCACACTTAGACTACTTTTCACTTTGTGATTAGCAGTGATGACACAAAATCCTGGAATCCTTGAATTTCCGGAATTAATCTTCAGCTGACAATTAAGCACATTCCTGGCATTAATTGCTGTGACTTAATGAACAAAACTTTTTTCAACACATTATCCTAACATAAGTAAAATACATGAATTAGGGGCTATTATTAGGTGTCAGTATGGAAGTAGCAATTATATATTTCAAGTATGTGTTCTTTCTTTTCCATTTACTAATTTTTTGCCAGTCCAGGGTCTTAAACTCAGGGGTTGGGAATTATTCCTGAGCTTTTTTTTCTTCAAGGCTAGCACTCTACCACTTGAGGCACAGCATTCCTTCTAGTGTTTTTCTTTTTTCTGTTTTACTGAGGAATTGAACCCAGGGTTTCATGCATGCTAGGCAAACACCATACCATGAAGCCACATTCCCAGAGCCCTAAATGACTTTCTTAAGAAGGCATTACATTTTCATTCCGTAACTACGTATCATAAGTTTGGCCACGTGCTAGAAAATGATGTAGAAAGCAATACAATACAATAAGTCCAGTAAGGCTGGATGGACAATGAATTTCATGATCTAGCCAGGGCACAGTGGGGCTTACCTCAGGGAGCTGTTTCAACAGGCTGAGCGAGACAGCTCCTGACCCACAGCCCACCTCCAGAATGAGAGCGTCACCTTGTATTCCAGCCACATGGGGATGCTGGACCCCCTCCTCCAGCACCTATTCAACCAGTTTTTGTAAAAGAGAGAGAGAGAAATCAGAATTAAAATTAAGTTGGGTGCCAGTGGCTCAGAACTCTAATCCTAACTACACTGGAGGCTGACATTTGAGGATCATGGTTCATAGACAATCCCCACAGGAACATCTTTGAGACTTTTATTTCCAAAGAACCACCAGAAAACCAGAAGTGGTGCTGTGGGCTCAAGTGGTAGAGCACTAGCCTTTTGCTGAGGAGCTCAGGAACAGTGCCCATGCCTAGGGTTCAAGCCCCACAACTGACAAGAAGTGGACTTCCTACCACAAGAAGTGGATTGAATAGCACCCATTGTCCTAGGGAGCATGGTAGTGAAGTCAGGCCGAGCTTCCTGTGAAGTTGAAGTCATAAGGAGGTCACCTGACTTCTCTGTGCCTCGGTTTCCCCAGATGCAAAATTCAACACAGTGAAGGATCCCCTTCCTCATGGGGATAGGGTAATGATGAAAGAGAGCCATGTTTTGTTTCAAAATCCCCAGCTGTTGCATGATTAATAACTGGCCCCACCTGAGCCCTTTGTGGGTATCTTCCTGTCATTTGCTCACAGAATTGCAGAGAACCTTCTCTGAATGCCACTCCCTCCATGCCAAGCCATGCTCCAGAGATTCCCTCTGTATAAATCCCTTGTTTCCTCAAACTGTCCTTTGAGGAGAATGAGTTCTGATGGTTGTGGCCCTACCCAGAGCTTCACCTGTGGTCAAGAATTGGCTGCTGTGGACTAAAAGTTTGGGATAATCCATCTAAATCAATGACTGAGCATGGCGATACAGGTTTACCATCCCAACTACAGAGGACCAGGCCTGGTGGAGCATACCTGTCCCAGATAGGAGGACCTTGATCCAGTCCAACCAGAGCATATATTGAGTCTCTGTTTCAGAAGTGCTCAAGACAAGACAGAAATGTGGTTCCTCAGAGTCAGGGTGAGGAAACAAGCAGGGGGTCATGGTGCCCCCAGAGGGGTGTCTGATCCCAGGTAGTGTGCTGCGGGAAAAGCTGCTGGAGGCTGCTCCAGGTGGGGCAAGCAGCAATGGCAGCGGCATTGCAAACACATGGGCCAAGAGCAGAGAACAAGGGCCAGGGACCAGGTCAGGGCTTTAGGTGGGCTGGCAGTGCACCATTGCCTGAGGTTTGAAATCCTGCAACTTGGGAAGGTGGGGAGGGAGCCGGGATGCGGGCAGGCATCTCAATTTCCTACTATACTCCAAAGTTGCTTGAGTCTCTTCCTCACCACTCAGCTGCCTTTACCTTCCTCAACTGCTGGTAGTGATGTAAACTAACAGAGGGAATCCAGGGTGCTACTAGGCAGCATGGAATGTGGGCGTGGTCACCATTCTTGTATCCCATTGGTCAGAAATAACCATGAAAGAATGGGGGTGTGGCCGGAATTCTGTGATGCAAGCAGCATGGGCGGAGTCAAGAAGATAGCAGCTCCCCCAGCCCTTTTCCCAGGGAACAATGTCCAATTCAGTTGGAGATGAGAAGGTGACCTGCTTTAGCTGGATGGCTGCACAGATTGTTCTGTATGTCTGTTTGTTGCCAGACCCGGACCTTGAACTCAGGATCTGGGCACAGTCTGTGCACTGCTTTTGCTCAAGGCTCACCCTCCACAGTGGAGCCCCGGGCTTCTGGCTTTGTTGGCACTGAAGTTGGAGAGAGGTTCAAGGACATTCCTGACTAGGCTGACTTTGACCATGATCCTCCCATCACGGCCTTGTAAGTATCAAGGAGGACTGCTGAGAATCACTGGTGCCTGTCTAATCATTGGTCTTGCTGATATTCTTGGACAAACCTATCCCCAGGTTGAAGTGGTGGGAACTGGAGCTCACAGTTGGAATCCTGGTCCTGCCACTTCCAAATGGCTAGAGATCCTAAGGAACTTGTTCCTTTCCATATGATTGAATGGACAGTTCTTGAATGATTCTAGGATAAAATTATACACAATTATGTTATAGGACACTGATTGATTTTAATTAATTCTTTACTAAGCAGTTAAACAATCACATTCATAAAATGGAGGCATAATGAAATGCTTAAGAATTGGGCCTCACATACTGCAAAGGTGTCATTTTTCTGCCAGGACTGGGATTGAAACTCAATGTCTTGGTAACTCTGTAGCACTGTGTGGGAATGGGAAGCTGGCCTCCTTAAAGTCAAGAAATTCAGGTCTGTTCCTTATGCCTAAAATAGATCTCCAACACTAGAAAATATTCTATTCATGTACAATTTACTTATATTTATATACATATGTTGACTCCATATTGCATTCAGTGTAGTTATTTTTTTTGTTTTATTCATGTATTGACCATTTATTTTATTGACTATTAGGGAACATAAAACATTGATTACATTGATTACACAGAATATAGTTCTGCATATGTATTCCACTTCATACCTGACACCCAGGACTTTCACAGAAAAGGAAAAGGTGTCACCATCATCTTCTTACTCCACGATTCACTTTTGGGAGTGCTGGCATCTGAACTCAAAACCTACAAGCCTTCAAGGCCCAATTAATGAATGAGTGAGTGTTAGCATGCAATCCTGGGGCAAATTGAGCTGACAGGCTGTTCCCAGGACCTCAGATCAAGACCTAGGGGTGACCAAAAGAAGAAACGATTGACATGCAGATGGCAGTACGCTAATAAATATATATCTTTATAGAGTGTCAGTGATGTCTATACATTATTCAGTTATATAGACTACATTCCTTCCAATTCCTGGGTATTAATTATGCCTCCATGTAATTAATGTAATTAGTGTAATGTAATTAATTGTTTTCATCCTTAAACTATTAATGAAATTAGTGTCCTGAAATTATTGCGTTCCTTTAAGTAATAATATTCTTTTAATGCTTCATAAATATTAAATAAAATGAATCAGCCTCCTGAAATGATGTTGTATAATTTTATAGGAGCATCATTCATGATCAATTCATTCAACCGTCGCATTGACAACATTCCATTGTTAATCCTGTGGATGGGAACCATTTTCTTAGTAGCTCCTGCCATTGGTTGGTGTTAGGACAGGGATTCGAAATCAGGGCATCCCATCACTTCTCAGACTCCCCTTACCCAATCCTCTCCCCCCCACCAAAGTTGTAAAGTTCATTTTTCAACATAACGACTTGTACATTTCATTGTTGCAATGGTTCCACCTGTATTCCTATTTAAAGGACTTGTTTTTTCCGTAACCCTCTACAAATTATACCAACATCAAATACAGTGAAAACTGGAGTTATTTTTTGTTTTGTCAAAAAACGAACTTTACAACTTTGGCCAGGGAATGGGGTAGGGAGGGAGTGGGGATCAGTGTGGGGGGAGGTGAAAGGGATGGGAAGAGGAAACAAAGGAGGAGGGAACAATGCTTGAAAAGAAATATACTCATTACCTTGCCCATGTAATCGTAACCCCTTGGTACAGTATTTTCACAATAAATAAAACTTCAAAAAATGTTTATCACTTATTATAATTCAAATACCAAGCAAGCGTTATTTTATATAATCATTACAGATATCATTTTATCACTATCATAAAACAGAATAAAAAGACCAGTCCCAATTATTACCTATCTATCATTATCCTTAATTCCTAATCATTACCTAAATATCTTAAACAATCTAAATAGTCATGTCTTTAACATGGACATAAATATTCTATACTTTTTACTTAAAAATTTCCAGGGGCATGTATTCATGTCTCTAAGAAATGTTCACAGCAGTTAAAAAATGTTTTTGTGAAATTAATGTGAGATATGTTGTTGTTGTTGTTCTTGTTTGCAAGTCCTGGGCATTGTCCCTAAGCTTTTTTGTGCTCAAGGCCAGCACTGCACAACTTGAAGCACAGGGCTAATTTCTGTTTTTGAATGGTTAATTGGAGAAAAAGAATCTAACATATACTTTTCTGTTTGGGCTAGATGTGAAAACAATTGTTAGATCTCAGCCACCAGAGGAGCTAGAATTATAGGCTTGAGTTACCGCCACTTGGTTTGATGATTGTTTTTAATTTTAATTATGTTTTAAGATGTTTGTTTCACTATAATGCACATAATTTTATACATAAATTTTTATATATACATATGATAACAAATTCCCTCTAAAAATATATGACTTTCTACACATAACATTTATACACACACACACACACACACACACACATATTTCTGAATATATACACTCCTTCTAAAACTGTTATGCTACTACTTTTTACCCCTTTCATTTCAAAGATATAGTCTATTTTTCCAAAAGTTTCCTAGACTAAAAAGACTAATATTTCAATAGAAAGTAGAATATATTATTTTCAAGGTAATTTTAGATATACACATGATGTCGTAGTAATATTTATAGTATATTACTTGAAAAAAATCTGTTCAAGCCCTGAAATATTTGTGTGTAATGACAGGGAGAGGGGAAGTTAATTCATACTGGTTAGAAATGTGCAATGCTTCAAAAATCTGTTCAATAATTTGTCATAATCACATAGTCAAGCTACCTGTTATTGTTTAGTTTTTTTTTTGTTTCTTTATTTATTCAAAAATTTAACATGGATGCATGCACAATGGTAATATTAAAATTATTAATCAAAATACAAATAATAAAAAATCATAGACACATACCAGACTTTCAATAATTAGCACTTATGATGCTAATAATAATTTTGTAGAAGATGATGATGACCAAATTGACCTTGATAATGGCAATGTTATGATTAAAAAGGAAAAATTTTAGACATTTTTGAAGTTAGATTTCTCACATTTAATACATAATAATAAACAGTGTTGGATTACATACAATAAGAATAACAAGAGGAGAGTTTCAATATCAAGAAATAACAATCAGATAATCAGGTGAGACAGTAGATCCCTAACGTTATTCTTGCAGTCTCTCTAATGTATACTCACTTTTCTTGGTGATATTGTTTTCTTATAAATAAAATCTTTTATTTTCACATGTTTATTATCACACATAGATAAAATATAAGATGCTGAGTGCTTTGTTATCAAATGATATTGTTTGTTCTAGCCTTGGGAACTTAGGAGAAAGCCTTTCACCACCCACATAGCCAGTAGCTTAGTTATATATCCCTAGAAGGTAACAACACATGCCTCAAACATGCTTCACTCATTAAGCAGAAATCCTTAGTCAGTTTTAGTTTCTATCCAGTTCACTGAAGAAAATCTATGTAGAAATTTATGAAGAACACTTGGCAGCACATAAAGCAATAAGAAAATTTTGATGGACTAAGATTAGTTTTCAACTTAGTGTGATTAGTTCAAGTAACATTCTCATATAGATACTATTCAATAACCAAAGTTTTCCAATGATATGTTGAGTATGTTCTTCAATACAAATGTGGACACATGACCCAATTTACATAATACCACTTACATATCTGTAGTTGCCTTAAAAGGACACAACACTTAGAGCCAGGAGGTAAACATTATTTTTATTTCTGCATGAAGCAATTTGTGACTTTAAACCAACAAACTGAATTTGTGTCTTTCCTTATTTGTAAGCTAAGTTGGAAAATGTAAGGACTCTTCACTTTTCTTTTTTCTTGCTCTAGGAATAAGCAAAGTATTCTTCAATATTTCTGGTAGATTACATCCATTTATAGATGAGAAATGTAAGGCCAACAGTCAATGTAGTGAGTAAATAATGATACTAGGAATTGTGTCTGAACTCTTCCCTCTGCACACTTACAAGGAACAGTAATTTGTTGATGGAGAGGACCAATATGAAAACACTATGGGGAAAAAACATACTGTGTAAAAAGTTGTTGGGGCTGGGAAGTTGGCTCAGTGGTGGAGCGCTTGCCTTGCATGCCTGAGGCCCTGGGTTCAATTCCTCAGCACCACATAAGCAAAAAGAAAAAAGCCGGAAGTGGCGCTGTGGCTCAAGTGGTAGAGCCTTGAGCTGAAGGGCTGAGGGACCGTGCTCAGGCCCAGAGTTCAGGCCCCACAACCGGACCAAAAAAAAAAAAGTTGTTTAAGACTAGGTGACCAGTGATGAGTACATGAAACAGACTTTTGTCAAGGGCATAAAATGGAGTACATAGAAATCATATTAGTGCTGGGCGCCAGTGGCTCATACCTGTAATCCTATCTACTCAGGAGGCTGGGATCTGAGGATCACGGTTCAAAGCCCCCCCCAGGCAGGGCTCTATCTCAGGTCCTGGGATGGACCTAACCCTCTATTGGCTCACAGGCTGGTGTACTCACCATGACCCATTCATCACTTTGGTTTGCTAGGCCTTGAGTTCAAATCCCAGCACTGTCAAATGATGAACACTGATGTGAGAAGCCAAGTGATCCTCCTCTTTTCCTGTGCTGTGAAAGTCCTGCTTCTCAGCTAGGAATGGAATATGCTATATAGGCAACTCTATAGCCATGGGAACAGGTTGACATCCATGTAAGCACAGTTATACCTGCCACCATACTCAGTAAAATACACAATACCTCCATGAATTAGACACAAATTAAGAAGTGCACCGAACGCAAGATGCTATTCACACATGTATATCAATAGAGGTCCTATGTTTAAATTATGAATTTATGCCCATCCTGGCCGTCTCTGGTGCTCAATGTCAGGTCCTGGAAATGTTCTAGCTCCTCAGTTGCTCACAGGCCAGTGTCCTCACCTTTACCCTTTCACCAATTGGGCCTGCTAGGTTCTGAGTTCAAATCACAACACTGTCAAAACATGAATCCTGATGTGAGCAGTACATCAGTTCACCTGCTTTCCTGTCCTGTGAAAGTCCTGGGTCTCATCTAGGATGGACAAGGCATAGGCAACTCTATAGACATGGGAATAGGTTGTCATGCATATCAGCACATTTATATCTGTCATCATACTCAATAAAATACAAAATGCATCTCTGACTAAGACACACGATAAAATAAATAACTAAACTGAAAGCATGATGCATTCCACACATGTATATAAATAGAGATTCTATGTGTAAAATAGGTGGGCATATGATTTTTGCCAGTGTTGGGCTTCAATTCAGCCACTGGGAGCAGGCCAATGTAGTCTTCAAAGATGGTGATCTTCCCCTTCTTCCACAGTGCAACAGAGTTACCCAGACCTGAGTTCAAATCCCAGCTCTGGCAGTAAAATGGGGCGAATACGGAACTAGGGTGCTTCCTTCATAATTTTTTTAACAGAGTGAGAGGTTGAACTCAAGTCGTGGCAACTCTGCTTCAGTTCCGATCATCTTAGGCTGAAGCCTCTGGACCTACAACCCATCATTGGATCCTAGGACCCCAGGGCTTGCAGATAAAAAAATAGCTGCGAAGGGGAAAAAAAAGTTGCAGGAAGTTCCACCTGCCGTTTTTATGTTCATTTTCCTTTGCATGATGACCATGCTGGGTCCGAACTCAGCGGCCTGCAGAGTGAAGGTGACCTGGAGTGGCTGAGAGTCTGCTGGCTCTCGTGGAAGCCCAAGGGCGTCAGGCTATCGCAGACCTCAAGGTCGAATACAAGTCAGCCCCCCTCCATTGAGGGAATGGCGGGAGATTCTGAGATACACTTTTCCAGCACTTGGAAGAGTCGTGGAATTCGATCAATCTCATCTTTGAATGAGTACTTTCTGCAGGATGCATGTAGGAAATAATAGGCAAGACTCATTGTGTATCGATTATTTTCAATGAAGTGTTGATGAAGCTTGACCATAATCATCACAGTCATGAAATGGAGGCATCGGGAAAGGTCCAAAAATCGGTAGTCATGGGGTATATTGGATTCCATCACAGGTCGCCATCTCTCCTACTGTATACAAATATGCAGACTACCTTCAGCTTATGAAGGGATGAGTATTGTGCTCTCCCCCTCCCACTCCCGGGGCTCAACCTCAGGTCCTGGGAACAGCTTAGTTCCTTATTAGCTCTCAGCATGGTATCCTCACCTTGACCCTTTCTCCTGTTGGGTTTGCTAAGCTCTAAGTTCCAACCTCAACACTGCCAAAAGTGGAATGCAGATGTGAGAATCCAATATGTCCACTTGTTTTCCTGCCCTGTGAAAATTCTCGGTCTCAGCTAGGATGGAGAAGGCTTAAGCAATGTTATAGACATGGGAATTAGTTCTCATCCCTGCCAGCACAGTTACATCTCTCATCATAATCAATAAAATACAAAATGCATCCATGACTAAGACACACAATAAAAAGAATAACTACATTGAACACATGATACATTCCACACATTTAAATAGAGATCCTATTTTTGAAATAGGTGGGCATATGATTTTTGCCAGTGAGGGGGATTCAATTCAGGCCCTGGGAGCAGACCTGACCTTGTAGTCTTCAAGGATGGTGATCTTCCCCTTCACCCACAGTGCTATAGTGTTACCCAGACCTGAGTTGGAATCCCAGGTATGGCAGAAAAAATGGTGCGAATTCTGAGCTAGGTGGTTTATTATTTTTTATTTTATTATATTTTTTTCCAACCAAGCAATTTGAACTCAGTTCATGGCAACTCTGCCTCAGCTTCAATCACTTTAGGCTGGTGGGCTGCCATGGACACATAGCAGATCCTGTGATCCTAGGTTCTGAAGCCTTGCAGGAGAAAAAAATACCCTCACTAAAAATAGCCGCGGGATGGATTTTTTACATTTTATTCCTTTGCATGGTGACCAACCTGGGTCTGAATGACAAGGCTACAAGTTTAATTCATTTTGCATTGGCCAAGGCTAGCAGGCTATCGTGGAAACCACAGGCCCATATGTCATCGAAGGCCCTGATATTGAATCCTGGTCCTGACGCCTATCAGTGGGGAGACTTCCCAAGAGACTTGTTCCTATGCATGGGAATAATGATGGAATGTTTGGAAACTCATGATTGAATAAGTTTCTGCGGGCATCGGTCTAATCTAAAATGGGATGCAATGATCCTAGGACGTTGATTGATCTTAATGAATGGTTTATTAAGCATGAAAACAATACTATTCCTTCAATGGCAGCATAATAAATACCTAAGAGTTGGTAGAAATGTAGTTGATGTCATTGAATCCTAAGTAGATGTCTCTGGAATTCTATACAAATATATATTTATTGGTATACTGTCACCTGCCTATCCATGTATGGTTATTTTGTTCACCTCTGTGGCTCAATCTCAGGGTCTGGGAACTGCCTGGCAGCTTCCTTGGCTAGAGGTTGCCGTGTTGACACATTCATTCTTGAATTGGGTCTGCTAGGCCCTGAGTTCAGATCCCAGCACTGCAAACAATTGGATTGTGGAATAAGAAGCCAACTGTGACACCTGTTTTCCTTTTCTCTGAGAGTCCTGGGTGTAAGACATGAAGGACAACATGTCTACAAATTTAGATACTATGTGATGGGATGTCATCAGTATAATAAATTGAATGCATATCATCACAGTCAATAAACGGTAAATAATTGAATAAAACAAAAATACAATCAATAACCACAACAAACAGGATATGGACTGAACATCTATAGGTAAATACAAATTCTATCTTTACAATGAATATAAATAGTATGTTTTCCAGGGCTGGGCTGGAATTCAGGCATAAGGACCAGGCGGGACTTTCTTGTCTTCAAGCATGGTGAGCTTCCCCTTCGTCCACAGTGCTACAGAGTTACCCAGACCCTGAGTTCAAATCCAATGCCTGGTAGTAAAAAACAGCGTGAATTGCAAGCCAGGGAGCTATTTTTTTTTTTTTTTTTTTTTTTGCAAAGCAAGGTCTTGAACACAGGTCATGGCAACTCTGCCTCAGCGTCCATCATCCTAGGCTGGGGTGCAGCCACTGGAGCCACAGACGATCCTGGGATCCTAGATCTCCAAGCCTTGCAAATGGGAAAAATATGCACATAAAAAAGTGTCAGAGCCGGGTGCCGCTGGCTCACAACTGAAATCCAAGCTACACTGGAGGCTGAGATCTGAAGATCGCAGTTGAAAGCCAGCCCGGGCAGGAAAGTCCATGAGAATCTTATCTCCAATAAACCACTAGAAACTCGGAAGTACTGTGGTGACTCAAGCAGTAGAGTGCTCACCTTGAGCTGAAGAGCACAGGGACAGTACCCAGGCCCAGAGTTCAAGCCCTATGACCTACCAAAAAAAAAGTTGCATGATTGCATTTTTACATTTTCTTCCTTTGCACCATGACCATCTGGGTCTGAATGACAGGGCTCCAAAGGGTACTTCATCTTGCATTGCTGAAGGCTGGCGGGCTATTGGGGAAGACATAGTCCTGCACAGGAACAGAGGTCTAGAGTTCAAATCCATGTAATGCCACTTCCAGATAGTGGAAGATCTTAAGGGACTCGTTCCCATCCATAGGAATAACGATGGAATGTTATCAATGTCACAGTTGAATGAGCTAATCATGAATGCTACTGATATAAAATTAGTTATCATAATTTCAGTAGACTGATTTTATTTAATATGAATCATTAAAAGAATACTATTTCTTACAGGGATACAATAATTTCAGGACCTTGATTTACTTTATAGTTTATTAAGGATTAAAACACTAACATTAATTACATGGAGGCATAATAAATACCCAAGAATTGGTAGAAATGCAGTCTATATAACTGAATAATGTGTAGACATCTCTGGCAATCTATAAAGATATATATTTATTAGCATAATACCATCTACATGTCAATCTGCTCTTATTTTGTTAACCCTAGAGACTTGATCTCAGATCCTGGGAACTGCCTGTCAGCTCAATTTGCCCCAGGATGGCATGCTGACACTTACCCATTCATGAATTTGGCCTTGTAGGCTTTGAGTTCAGACACCAGCACTCCCAAACAATGAATAATGGAGTAAGAAGCTGATGGTGACAAGTTTTCTTTTTCTGTGAAAGTCCTGGGTTTCAGGTATGAAGTGGAATACATATGCAGACCTATATCCTATGTAATCAATGTTCTATGTGCCATAATAGTCAATAAAATAAATGGCTAATACATGAATAAAACAAAAAATAAAATGAATAACTACACTAAATGCAATAAAGAGTCAATATATGTATGTAAATATAAATAATTTATGTAAAATATACATGACAAAGATGTTTTCTAGTGCTGGGGATCGATTTCAGGCCTAAGGAACAGACTTGAATTTCTTAAATTCACGGAGGTGAGCTTCCCCTTCCCACACAGTGCAACAGAGTTACCCAGACCATGAGTTCCAATAGCAGTCCTGGCAGAAAAAATGGCACCTTCATACTATGTGACACCAAATTCGTAGATATTTCATTATGCCTCCATTTAATGAATATAATTGTTTAAATGTTTCATAAAGTGTTAGTTAAAATTGATCAGAATCCTAGGATATAATTGTGTATAATTTTATGCTAGAATCGTTCAAGAAGTCCCCATTCAATCATGACATATATCACATTCCATTGGTATTTATATGGATAAGAATGAGTTTCTTAGGATCTCCTGCCATTTGGAAGTGGCAGGAACAGGTTTCAAACTGTGGGCTCCAGCTTCCATCATTTAATCCCCAGGATAGGGAACTCACAGGTCTGTCCAAGAACATCAGCAAGACCAATGATTAGGCAGGCACCCGTGGCTCTCAGCAGTCCTCCTTAATACTTACAAGTCTGTGATAGGAGGATCATGGTCAAAGTCACCCTAGGCAGGAAAGTCCTTGAGACCCCAATCCAACTTCAGTGCCAACAAAGCCAGAAGTAGAGCGGTGTGACTCCAGAGGTTGAGGGCTAGCCTTGATCAAAAGCAACTCATGGACTGTGCCCAGATCCTGAGTTAAAGGTCCGGGACTGGCAACAAACAGACATACAGAACAATCTGTGCAGCCATCCAGCTAAAGCAGGTCACTTTCTTGTCCCCACTGGATTGGACAAAGTTTCCTGGGAAAGCGGCTGCTCTCATCTTGACTCTGCCCATTCTGCCTGCATCACAGTATTCTGGTCACACCCCCATTCTTTCATGATTTTTTCTGACCAATGGGATACAAGAATGGCGGCCACACCCACATTCCATGCTGCCTGTAAGCACCGGGATTCCCTCTGATGGTTGACACCACTACCAGCAGTTGAGGAAGGTAGAGGTGGCTAAGTGGTGAGCAAGAGACTCCAGGCAACTTTGGAGTAGAGTACGAAATTGACTTCCTAATCAGTGAGTGGGAGAAGAGAGGATTTCCCAGAGCCTGGGAACGTGGCCAGCCTATCTTTCCCATCTCAGTGCTCAGATGTCTGAAACAACAAGACTCCATGAGAAAACTAAGGGCATGAAACTGCCACCAGAACACCAGTAGAAGAATCCTCCTGACATACCTGCAACACTCAAGAAAACAAAGAACATGAAAAAGGGACGGATCCCCAAGACAAACCCCACTGGGGAGCATGATTCAACGGAGGGTCCGCCCAAAGGTGATGCCCACCACGGGCTTCCCGTGCCTTTGGACACAGTCACAGCCACGAGGTTCCAGAGTGTCAATCCTCCTGATACCACCAAGGATCTGCAGAGGTACTACCGACATGTGGTGCCCACCCTGGACCCCAGCAAAAGAAGAAACCAGGCACTGTATGCCGAGATCCAATCACTGAAGCAGGAAAAGACAGACCTTCAGGATCAATGGGAAAAAGAGAGGGAGAAGATAGCCCAGGTGCCTGCAGCACCTAAAATAGAGCTAGAGATCCACAAGGCACCCATACAGAGGTTGGTTTCGGCAGAAAGCAATTTACAATTCCGCCTGTGTGCAGCAGGCTACTGATGACACAGAAAGGGAGCACGAAGCTCTCACCAGCTGCCTGCAGGCTGCAGAGCAGTGCATGGCAGAGATGGCGATGTCGGCTTCTGTGGTCACTGATCACAGAATGAGACTGAAATGTTCTTTGAACAGTTGCATGATGTGACCCTTCTGCTCAAGGAAAAGGCCAGAAGCTTCGATGACTTGGAGCAAGTGAACTCAAAGTTATAGAAGAAGCTGGAAGTGCTCTGGACAACAGGAAGAAAGGAATCTGCAAGTTCCAACAAGCACTGGTGGAGCATGAGGTACTGAAGAGACTACTGGACAGTGTGAGCTGACTAGTGAGCACAGCGAATCTAGAGAGAGACACCTTCACAGAAGACCTGAGCTTTGAGAGGTCCACGTGGAAGGAGGAGGCCCGGCAGCTGACCCATCAGGTGAACCAACTTACAGAGGAGAAGGAGTGAGGGGCGAGGCAGGTGTTCTGCCTAGAGAACAGGCTGGAGGAACCATGGCCCATCTCAGGCTGAGTGGCAGTTGCAGGCCCACGCCTACTGCATGCAGATGGAGTTGAAAAACCTGGAGGAATAACTTCACATCCAGGTCCAGGAAAACCAGAGGCTCCATCTCCAGAACCAAGAGCAGCAGGAGCAATGGTGGTAGACTGGAGGAGAAAGCCAAGGATTGGCAGGAGATCCCTGACACCCCATGACGCGCATATGTGTGTGACGGACAGCTGGAGGAACAGCTGGCCCTGCTGTGGGACGCTCTCCACAGGGTGAGAGGTGAGAAGGAGCTCGCCAGCATCCTGGACACAGAGCAGGAGGTGAAGAAACACCTGGGGGAACACCTGGTTCACACAGAGGAGAAGATAGAGGAATGGAAAGAAGTGGCTGAGAGAGAAAGAAAGCCAGCATCTCATGACCAGCAGGAGCAGTCCCTGGCCCAGCTGCAGGATCTCAGAACCACCTGTGAGCAGCACACACCTCCAATTAGCGGCTGAGCTCCAAGAAGGAGGCCCTGCTGCAGCACCTTAGAGAGGCAGACCCAACTCCTGTAGCAGCTGAAGCAAGTGCACGGCCAGAAAACTGGGGATACCAGGTGGTTCCCCCAAAGTGACAGGACACTCTGAAGTGCCTGAAAGCAATCAGACCACCGGAAGTGTGACTGCAGGCCCAGCTGAGCTTCTTGACTTTCCCTGGGGAAGGGAAAGTCGAAAACCCTGGAGAAGCAAAAGGTGAGGAGTCGACTCCCCCCCTACACATGACCATTGCAGAGGATGGAGACATTCCCCAAACCAAGAGGGACGTGGATTTGTGAGTACCCTTAGTGGTTGAAATCCACAGGGGGAAATTCCTGTAGCAGGAGTGGCAGGCCTGCTGTGGTCACCTGGTTCACCTGGCAGCTCAGTGCCAGAGAAAGCTTGAGCCACAGGCCCTCCATCCCATGAGCTGGCACCACAGTCTGTGTGGGGATGGGAAGCGGAACACGTGGGCGTCCAAGAAGAAAATCTACTTTGTCCACAACCTGTCTGATGAGATGGACTTCCATAGTCCAGCGGGTGATCTTCAACATAGATGCAGCCAGCTGTCGGCACACATCTCACTGTTGAGGGGTCCCTCATGGCATGTAAAGAGCAGATGTTCATTCGGGCTGAGCTGTGTCAGAAGAAACCTGAGCATGTGTACCAGCTGTCCTAGGAGAAGATGGAGAAAAGGAGAGAGCTGCGGGAGCCGCTGTCACTCCTCACAGGGGAAGACATGGACAACGGGCTCCAGATGCCAGCACAGGCTGAGCCTCCTCTCACTGCCACTGCTTTGGATGCCTCCAGGCTCCAGGGCAGGCGAAATGAGGGAGGAGCAGAAAGGTTTTGAAGAATTGCCACTTCAACGCAGTGTGGAAACTGCCAGAGGAGAGACGGAGGTTCCCAACCCCATAGAGGACTCCCCCACAAAGCACATCCTGTTGCAGCTGCCCCACATCCAGAGCCACCCACAGCTCACAGACTCAGTGAGGAGCGCTCCCTCCCTTTCTTCTGTAGACTGATGCAGATGATGACTATGTGACATAATGACTCTCCAAAGCCTCAGCAGCCACCATAAGTAGGTGGCCAGGTAGCCTTCTCTCAGGCCTCCATCTGCTGGTCATGGGACGGGTAAACTGCTGGTCAGTTAGGGCAAAGGCTGCCGGGAGGTGGCCCATATTCAAGGGACATCTTATGGCCTATTGGTGGCCAGGGAAGAGGGCCATGTTATGCTTATCACAAAGAATAAATTGTTTTCAAAGGGAAAACAAGCCTCCAATAAAGATTTGTTGTTCCAGTCCTGGGGCTTGAACTCAGGTCTTGTTCACTGTCCCTTAGCTCTTTCTCTCATGGCTAGCACTCTACCACTTGAGCCACAGGGCCACTTCTTGTTTTCTGATGGTTCATCGATGATAAGAGTCTCACACACTTTCCTGCCCAGGCTAGCTTTGAACCGTGATCTTCTAGATCTCAGCTTCCAGAGTAGATAGGATGACAGGCATGAGCCACCAGTGCCCAGCATTTGATACCTTTTAAAGGTGTCTTGGCGAGTCTGTAAAAGGATACCCAAAGGGCATGGGTAGACTTTGACACAATCAAGGAGCTGGGATGGGGAAGGCTGACCTTCTAGCCATTCTGTTCCCCAAAATTAAAGATGCCAGGTGGTGTTGGATGCATCAAACACCTAGGCCAACAGCCACCAGACTCAGTGGGGAAAAGGTAGAGAATACCCAAAGATTGCAGTGTAGAAATCTTTGATTTTCCGTGTATGTCGTGTGTGTATGTCGTGTGTGTGTGTGTGTGTGTGTGTGTGTGTGTGTGTGTGTGTGTGTGTGTGTGAACTCAGGGCCTAGGCTCTATCCCTGAGTTTTCTTGCTCAAGGCTAGTGCTCTGCCACTTGAGCCACAGCCCCACTTGCTTTTCGATGGTTAATTTTAGGTAAGTCTCAAGGACTTTCCTGTCCAGGGTGACTTCAAAGCATGATGGGGGCCCAGGGAAACAGGAGTAAACACAATCCCTATGGTGGGCAACTCCTGCCTCCTCGTGGCCAGACGTGGAACATGCATCCCTGTGCTATCGTGGGGGACTATTCTCCCCTAGAGTTCAATTTGGGGAAGTGACCGGGGCCAACCTGACTTTCACTCACCCTGAGTGCTGATTCCAGAGCAGATCTGTTCCACCCTAGGCCAAGAGAGCTCCAGGAGGCCCTGCTCCCAGGGGCACAAGAAAGTGAGAAGTCAGCTCCAGGCCCAGCTAAGAGCCTTTGCCCATGGGCACCCCAACTTGGCCTTCCTGATCACCATAAGGCCTGTCAAAGAACAACCCAAAAAAACAAACCAAAACTGGAGCTGTGAATCAAAGTGGTAGAGCTCTAGCATTGAACCAAAGAGCTCAGGGACATGAGCCCCAAGCTTTGAGTTCAAGACCGCCAGCTGACCGTCCCCCATAAAACACACATTAGCTAATGTGAACTAGTAGAATTTGTGAAGTGTTTCTGAAGAATGGTGATACTGAAGAAAGCACCCTAATTCTAATGACAGCTGAACTTGTGTCACACAGGTATGTGCTGAGTCATTCACAGGTTACTGTTTTCTGGGTCCTTCCCACATAGCATGTTTTTTTCTGAGCCTTCAAAAACCATGCTGTGTGCTGAGTCATCCCAAAGGGTGCTATGTTCTGAGTCCTTGAGAAGAGTGGGCTGTGCTGGATTTTTCAAAGGGTGCTGTGTGCTTAGTCCATTACACAATGTACTTTATGCTGAGTCCTTCAAAAGTGCGGTGTGCTAATTCATCCCAAATGGTGCTATGTGCTGACCCCATGAGAAGGGAGGGACAGGTGAGTTTTTCAATGGGAGCTGTGGCCCAGTCCTTTACACAGGGTACTTTTGCTGAGTGCTTCAAAGAAGGCTGTGTGCTGAGTTGTCCCAATGGGTGCAATATGCTGCATTCTTGAGAAGAGAGGGATGAGGAGAGTGCTGTCTGCCGAGTCCTGTAGACTGTTTGCTCTGTACTGTCTTTCAAATGGTGCTGTGTGATGAGTTCTTCCACAAGGTGGTATGTGATGAGTCCTTCAAAACTGTGTTATGTGCTGAATTTTTCAAATGGTGCTGTGTACTGAGTGTTTTACACAGGGTGCTACATACTCAGCCCTTCAAAGTGTGGTGTGTATGGAGTCTTAACACAGGGTGCTATGTGCTGAGTCCTGGGAAAGGGTGCTACGTGCTGAGTTTTTCAAAGCGTGCCTTGCACTGAGTCCTATACACTGTGTGCTATGGACTCCCTCCTTCAAAGGGTGCTGTGTGCTGAGTCATCCCAAAGGCTACTATATGCTAAGTCCTTCAAAGGGCACATTGTGCTGAGTCTTTTACTCAGGGTGCTTTGTGCTGTTTTTTGAAGTATGCTATGTGTTGAGTCATCCCAAAGGGTGCTATGTTCTGAGTCCTTGAGAGGTAGTTTTCCCCAATAATCTCTCTCAGTCTCTCAGTCTCTCAGTCTCTCAGTCTCTCAGTCTCTCTCTCTCTCTCTCTCTCTCTCTCTCTCTCTCTCTCTCTCACTGGGTCACTGTGCACGTTCTTGATATGTGGAGTGGAGAGGCTTGGAGGAGAGTCTCCTCTAGTGGTGGGGCTGAGGGGAGATTCGATCCCCTGAGCAAGTGCTAGGGTTGGCGGGGAGTGCTGAGCTGAGGTGAGGCTGTAATTCCCATGGCCTGGAAGCCTTAGGGCCCAGTCAGGACTGCTCTTTTGGGCAAGGGTAAGGGGCAGAGCCAAGGGGAAGAGGGGACTGGGCAGAGGGGAGGAGGAAGCAGGGCCCAGGGGCCTCACTATGGAGGCAGCAGTGGCCAGGGTCTCACAGGGGTAGGTGCACATTGGCAGAGGGTGGGAGGTGGCCTGCGAGAGGAGTGGAGGTAGATAGAGAGAGCAGAGAGGAGCGAGTACAGGCACGAGGGGAAGTGGCTTCATATGCTCTGTTCGTGGGTCAGTAGAAAAATAGTCAAAATGAGAATAAAGGCAACAAATGTACAGCCAAGAAAAATATAGTTAGAATAAAGGTGGAGTCAATAAAGGTGCAGCCAAGTGTATAGGACGCCTTGAACCAACACCCCCTTCCTGCAGGCATGCTTCCATGAAGCTTATGCTTTGTCTGGCGCGATCTCGCGATCTCTCACACAGATTCAGCAGGAGGTGTCATGGCATTTCTTCTTTTTTTTAATTTTTTAATTGAAGCTCATGAATGTCTCCGTGCACAGAAGAGACAAATCTAAAGATCATCCAGAAAATGACTGGAAATATAAGAATAAGAATTGGGAGAATTGATCTGACAATGGCAATTATAATTATTACACTAATCCAATCCAGAGGATTGAGGGCCTCCAAGTTATGCTTAAATAATGCTGCTAAAGATTGTAAATTTTTTACATCTAAATGAGCTTTACTAACTGCTATAATTTTGTCCTGTAAAGATTCCATAACATGAGAGATATCTTTATCTCTCCAAACTCCTAACAAATGATTTTTGGTGCCATTCCAATTAAAAGAAAAGTTATAATTTAGAGCAGTAACACAGATATATTTAAAACTAGCATGACATTTAACTGAGAGTTGTGTTTTTAAATTTTGAACGTCCTGACCTATAACCAGAACCACTTCCTCCAGACCATTTATTTTCATTTCTAACTTTTTATCTATAATTTGTTGTTCTGCTAGGGCTAATGAAACATTTTTGCTTAAATCAGTAACAAAACGAGCAGTGTTTACTTCATTTACTAAGGCTGCTGTAGAAATTGCTAAAGAGCTAATTATTGTTATTAGAGCACTTATTCCTAAAATCAAGGCCGCAACAAAGCGTTTTGGCTGCAACATAATATCCAGAATGTTCAGCATTCGTAAAGCAGAATTTTTAAACCAAGGATCATTTTATAGATCTACAAGTAACATTACATATGAAGGTCTTTTTAAAATAAAAATTACAGAATATGTTTTATCCAGAGAAGAAGTAAGACAATTAGTAAAAATACAATCCTTACAGCTAATATAATAAGATTTTCCTTGAATAATAATGATTAAATTATCTAGTTTTCCAGCTAAAATTCCCATAGGATATCCCACACATGCTCTTACCCCAATTGCAGTACTCTTAGTTTCTTTGGGCTTTTTCAGTAAAATCATGTTTGTTGCTGCAAAAAGTCTGAACAAATCCAGATGAATGCCCATTTTATTGTGAAAGGGAGAGTGACTCACCAAAATGGAAGCCCCCCACCCTGGAGTGAGCCATCTTTTCAGGGGTTCCCCATGCGTTTCAGGAGCATAGCCATTACACTTTCCTGAATTATGTTTTAAGTAGGCAGCATAATCATAATCGGGGTTACCAATGGAAAAATCAAAAATACTATCTAGTGCCCCATAGGGTTGTAAAAAACAGGCCTTTTGAAATCCACATTCCCACCATTTTGGTGAGGTAATTAATACATCCCCAAACTGATCTTTGTTATGATATTTTTGTAGGCAGTTACCTAAATGTATATTCCTCTTGGGAATGAAAAAGATTCATTATAAGTATGAAAACCTAATATCATGCCAATTTCCCACATCAATCTTTTTTTGAACTTTTTATCATTGGATTGATCAAGGTCATCAGTCAAAAAAGTTCTATAGTTTATAGGCAAACATCCGGGGAGATTTTCTCCTGATAGCATTATGCAAATTGGAGTGGTATCTGTCATTCCTTCATAATTAATTGTTTGAGAAGTCATATGAGAATTAGAATAGTCCTCCAAACCCCCTAGCAGGTCACTATTATTTTTCATTACTTGTATTATATCCTCATCTCCCCCATCCCACGGGATGTAGAAGAGGAGGATTAGGAACATATGCCCAGTATTGTTCTCCTGAAACAGACACTGCCTGCACAGCAAAAATGGCAAGCATAGCAAGAAACGTATTTTAAACAGTGATAGTCTTTCCTGTAGAAACAACAATCTCCTCCGCAGAATGGGTGAGCTTCTTAATTTGTTCCCAGGTTGGTGGTTGGGCTTCTTTTGTTGTCGTCGCCTGTTGAGAAGAAAGGTAAAGACTTTTGAGCTTGTGCATCACCTTCTTCATTTGCATCTTCTGGGTTTTTTTTTTTGCCTGGGTTTCTCTTATTTTTGTAGGGCACACGAGTCTATAGAGATTCCAGATGGGTGACTAGGCATCCTGTGGAAACACACATGTATACCCTCTTCCGGAGGTGATTAATACATCCGGCCCTTTCCAGGTGCCTGTGAGCAAATCTTTCCTTTTAACTTTTGGCGGAACTTTAAATCCAATTTCGCTCCAATGTTTTTGCATAAGTGTAAGATTTTGTTCATTAGTATTAACGTGATTAATTACAAATAAAGCATGATGGTTTCTCTAGTTAATAAGTCAGCCATCATATTTCCAAATGAAAGAGGATCTGGTAAATTTGTATGTCTCTTATGTGTTCAATAAATAATTTTTCTTTTCTAAGTTGAATTAATTTTTGTAACTGTTGTAACAACTCTATAATTTTTGATTTCCCTGATAAAAGAACTGTTTCTATGGCGGGAAATAAGTTAACCACATGCTTAGTCTTTGTAAATGTTATGCTGTTGGGGAAATATGGTTAAAGCTAAAATTACAGCAATAATTTCCGTCTGTTGCTCTGAAATGTCAGATGACCTTTTAATAATAGGGAAGTGGTCTGGGATGTATACCACCGAAGTTCCATGTGATGACCCATAAGTAAAAACTGTTAAAGCTCCTTCTAAAGGTGTTCTTACCACTAATGGAAAAATGGTTTTTACCTCTTCCACAAATTTTAATAAAGGATGTTGAGGAACATGAAATTTTATTTGTCCTGTATAATTTAATAATGCTAATCCCCAATTCTCATCATTCTTTAATAATATTTTTAATTGTTTTTTTTATTATAAGGCATAATTATATTATTCATTTCTTTCTCATATAACTCTCAGGACCTACTCCTTGCCTTGACAATGAGTTGGCTGCACAAATATACATAAGAAACTATCATTCTTGTCTGACTGTGAGGCAAGTGAAGCCATTCCAGGACTGCATCTTGCCATAAACATCTTGTATGAGTATAAGATGTCTTTAATATTATAAAATCCCAGTCATTATTATAGTCCAATTGGACCACTTTTGCTTGTAACTTTTCTTCCACCAATAAATTTTTTCTAACATTATTGGAGTGAATTGTCTCTTAGATTTAGGATTAGAATCCCCTTTTAGGGTTTCAAACAATGGGTGTAATTCTCCTGTTGTAATTTTCAAGTAGGGTCTAACCCAATTTATGTTTCCTAGTAATTTTTGAAAATCATTTAATGTTTTTAATTTATCTAGCTTAATACTCATTTTTGTGAAATGATGTATTATTTTTCCTAAATAATTTAAAGGTGTATTATGTTGAATTTTATCTGGAACAATAAGCAAACCAAAGTTGGATAATTGCTCAATGGTTAATTGTTAAATTTGTTCTGTTAAATGTTTAATTTCAGCAGCTATTAAAATATCGTCCATATAATGAATAATATAAGCATTAGAAAACTCTTCCCCAGTTTTTTGTAAAGCTTTATCCACAAATTTTTGACACAATGTAGGAGAATTTTTCATGCCTTGTGGCAAGAACTTCCACTGATATCTCTGCCAGGGCCTTTTCAAATTACATGAGGGCACACGAAATGCAAATCTTTGAAAATCATTAGGATCCAATTTTATTGTAAAAAAATCCTGAAAATCAATGATTATTATATAATGTCCTTTAGGAATAGCCACAGGAGATGGAAGTCTTGGCTGAAGAGCCTCCATGTCATGCATGGTGTTATTAATGGCTCTGAGGTCTTGTAACAACCTCCATTACACAGATTTCTTTTTAATTACAATAATTGGAGTATTCCAAGGGTTATTGGATTCTTCTAAATGTCCTTTCTGTAATTGCTCATTTACCAATTTTTCTATAGCCTGTATCTTCTCTTGAGTTAGGGACCACTGATCAACCCACACAGGCTGATCATTTTTCCATGATATTGCATCAGCAAACTTCTCATCAGCGGCCCCTTTGAAAAAATTTGTACACTAAAGGAATCTGCAGTAACTAATTTTAGTTCCATGTTTTGCATAATGTCCCTGCCCCATAATGTAAGGGCAAAGCAGATACAATATAAGGTTGAAAGTTTCCAAATCTATTTTCACACTCCCACTTTAAAATTTTTGAACTTTGAGCAACATTGTTAGCCATACCCAATCACATTAATATAGATTCTGTCTTCATAATTGGACAGAATAAAGGCCAGTCTTTTCTTACTATACATGTTGGGTCTGCCCCTGTGTCCAAGAGACCTTTACTTGGCTTTCTATTCACTTTTATAGTTTTCATGGGTTGATCCTTAGAAATAGATTGTACCCAAGCCACAGTTTCTGTGGAACTGAAACCTCCTGTACCTCGATCTTCTTTTAGGATTTGATTTGGAAGATGGACATAATTTAAAATTAAGATTTGAGCTAATCTTTGATCCATATGTATTTGCATATTTTCTTTTAAAGACCTTACCGTTACTTTAATTTCCCCTTGATAATCTGCATCAACTACTCCTGGTAATACCTCAAAATTTTGTTATAATTTGAGCTTCTAACAATTATCAAGCCCACAGTTCCTTCAATTACAGGACCATAAACTTGAGTGTTTTTTAGCTGAACACCATGCATGATAGCGATAATGTAATCTCTTTTTGCTGCCAGATCTAACCCTGCACTTCCTGGAGTAGCTCTTGGCAAATCCCATACTGTAAATGGGGAGACAAGGGATTTAATGGAATTGATCCCTTAGGGGATTTTTGTGTAACAGTAGGTGTTTCCCCTCTTTCGTTTACGGGGCTGAGGGAGCACACCTCTTCTTGTTTTTTGTCTCCTTTTCTTCTGCTGTTAGGAAAATTCTATCCTTATGATATTTTGATCTACACTCATTTTTCCAATGATTGCGTTTCTTTCATCATGGACAAAGTCCAGGCGCTTTACCCTTTTTATTGTTACTAGGTTTATTTTGCTTTTGTTGACAATCTTTACTCATGTGTCCTGACTGGCCACATGAGAAACAGACCCCATTTCTGGCATGAGGTCATTACTTATGTAATATTTGTTCATAAGCACTGAATGGTTCTCCTGTCATTGCTGCAGCATATGCCATTCCTTGAATGGCTGCTGGTGAGGCATCTATGCATGCTTTAACATTATCTTGCATTGATCCCGTCAGTAATTGTAAAGTACTTAATACATAACTTTTCATACTGGTTACCTCCTCCCTCATTTTTCTCACAGTTTTCCTTCTCCTCAATACCTTTCACAAGTTGTTATGTACATTTCCCATATATTGTCTTGTGAGCATTGCTATTACATTGGTTTGCCCTTTGTCTTTTTTCTCACCATTTTGTTTTTCCTCTTCCATTCCCTAATTAAGGTAAATGTATACACAAAATACAGGGTATCAAAATCAAATACAGCAGAGGATAAACCATAGGGAGAAAACCCAAAAGAAAATAGAAATCACATACTACATTAAAAACAGCAACCGCAAGAAAAAAAACCTCTGTTTCCATATTTTGGAGTTCGTTTTGCTCTGCATCAGCTTATATGGTAATATATATGCATAACAAAGCCATTGGAAAAGAGTAGTTGTATGGACACTATATCATGAGAACAACGTTAACTGTTTCTGATTGTAAAGTTGGAATTAGGATTGGTGAATTTGCGATTCTGATAAACTAATTTCAAAAGAGTTTTACAATTATGACAGGTAAATTTTAATTCTTCAGGATTTTTAACAACTTAGCCTATTAAGAAAATTTAAAATTGCCTGGGAAAGAGGCTTTCATGCAAAGAAATCCATGGAGACTTAGTGGAGAGAGAGCAATGTGGGTGAAGATGGCTCATTAAACTAAACTAAACAAACAAACAAACCAATAAACCTCAGAAAACTTGCTGGGAATCCTGTAGGTTCCCTTGAAAATGTCCTTACCCAGGAAATATAATTTCAGTTTGTGAAACAATGTTGTAGTGGAATTTAAATTCAAAGTTCTTAAAAAAAAGACATCAAAATTTGTGAATTGACCTTTAATTACCAAACTGTAATTCTCTGAAAAAGATATTTTGAGACAAAATATTTAGAGAGAAAGTGCCCTGCACAATGAATGAATGTATTAGGTTTATATTTTTCTGTTTGTAATTCTTTCCACACTGTCTTTGCACATGAACACTGAAACGCAGAAAAAAAAATCTGATAGGATAATTCCAACCAATGATTTCACATTTCTAAGTAGCTCACAAAAAATAATATCCTTATTAAGATGAGATAGTGAACACTTCCCTTATTACATAAGCCAAAAAATTTTGGGATCAGAAAAGAATTGAGGAAATGGAAAAGGTAACAAAACTCTTCTTAGAAGCCCTAGCTAAGCATATTGGCTTCAACAGTGGAGAGAGGCCAAAACTTTTTTATATAGATTCTCTTAATATTTTAGCTACCTAAAGTGATTTTACAGAGCCTATTTGGCTCACTACGATGCAATGAATGAAGACATGAAAATAAATTCCACATCCGAATGAGGCAACTTAAAAGAGTTTTAAACGAGAAACCATGAAGATGGAGCAATGGGGGAGGCCTTATACTCCTTCAGCTTCTCTAAACTTGAAGCCAAGAAGCTGTGATAAATTGAAAATCAGGAAAGAGCTAAGAGGAGGACATAGAAGTAGGACATAGAAGCATTGTCCTTTGTAACAGACACTCATCCAAGGTATGGATGATTTAACTCTATTCTCCTCGATACATCTTGTTGAACAAATGCAAAACCAAGAGAAAAATAATCAATTGAAATAATTTTGCAAAGAATAACTTCACTTTTCCTGATATTTTATCTAAGGAGAGACTTAAGAGAAAAGATAAAAAGTGGAGTATACTTTGGTTTCCTCTAAGCATCTTGTTACCAAAATATATTTTTGAGGTTAGAAACGATTGTACCAAAAAGTGGACAACTTATTTTTGTGGGCAATTTAGACACAAGAAGACTTTCAAGGTAAAAAAAGAAAAAAGAAAAAAGTATAGCCAAATATTTGTGATCACAGCTTCTTGGACTGGTTTTTGGAGACAAAGTTTTACATTCGAGTTTTTCCTCATTAACATAGAAGTTGGGTATTCATGACAACCAAATTCAAGGGGGAAGTTTAATGGACTCGCTAGGAAAGTACATCTTATATAAGGGGTGGGAGTAGAAGGGTAAGAGGAAATCTAAAGGGTTCTACATCTATGGCCAGGCAAATGTGTTAGTGATATTCTTGGTGATAAGGATTACAGGTGAAAATGATGGATTTAGGGAAAAAACCTCTCTGATAGTTCTAAAGTTTATATTAAACAAAGGCAAAGATTGATCTGTTTAGATATCATCAAAATATCCATGACCATGAATATGAAAACGAATGATAAAATTGGGGGCATTATTAAAGGGAAGAGGAAAAGAAAAGTTATGACATAAGTGTAGCAATGTGAGCACCAGTGTGGACAAGATTGGAAGAAAGAGATAAGGAAACAAGAGAGTAATAAAAACAGATTTACAGAAGTAAAGAAAGGAAAGAATTTGCAGGAAGAAAAGGTCAAAACTGTTACAAAGACATTGAAGGAAATATGCTATTTGGATTTGAAAACTAAAAGGACATAGACAAATTCAATAAGAACAATGTTTTGGTGAACTGGTAGAGATGTAAGTTGTATTGATGAAATTTTGAGATATGAATGTGAAGCCATAAAATTCTAGATCCATGTATTCAACAGATCTTTTTTATTTTAAATGTTGGGAACAAATGCTTTTATCCTGACCTTAGAAGTATTATACAGATGTAACTGTCTGTGAATATTTTTGAAGACTATTTAACCAGGAGATTATGGATTGAAATATATCACAGACAAGCCTAATTTGCTCTGCAGTTCCAATGAGTGACCCATGTATCTACATCAGTTTGGGATTTTACTGAAATATCATTAGATATGTTTGGACATCTTATCAGGCTACTCATTATAACTGTAGGACAAGTAATACCAAGTATAGGTTGAACATACTATTTTACTGATGTTACTGAAGACTCCGCAAATTGATTCTTCTTTAGAATAGAAAATGCCTCAATAGCCATTGATACGTCGTAACTGCCATACACTCTATTTAAATATAATTCTTGTTAGGGATATCTCCACACATTCTTATATGTAGGAAGTGCTCTTATAAACTTCAAGCTTTTATTGAATGGAAGAGTTCAGACATTACTCTCACCACAAGGACTAAATGCCTAAAAAGAAAAGACATTTTTTTAATGCCTTTCTTTCATTTTCTGATACACATATGCATGTAGGGAAGGATTCTGATGTAACAATAATACAATGGTGACTTGTAATAACACAACATCTAGGATCTAGTGCTAATTCAGTTACTTACTAATTTGCTCCAAATTGTGTGGATATTTATATTTCTCCTGGGTAAACTAATGAGCTCCAAGAAAATGTCCCTAAGGAGCCTTTCAATTCAAATCTCACTGTCTCAAAATGCCTTATATTCTACATCTTCTAATGTTGGCATACAGTTATACTGTGGAACATTTCTCCTCAGAGAGTGAGTACTACCCTATTGGTTAACATGGACAAATTACCTTCATAAATAGATTGTGTGTTTGCAAACAAGAAGTGGTAGCTGAACAATGTTTTAGCAGTTTGTACAGATGAAATGGAAATAGAGCAATCAAAAGGAACATGCAAAAAAGACAAAGGCACAAAATAGAATATGCCAAGGAAATGCTGATGTACAATTTCAAATAATGTGCTCAGGTGTGAGGGTGTGTTCAAAGTACAGCGTCAGACAATATACTTGGATACCTTGAGAAAAATCTGCATTAAACTATTCTGAAATTATCATACAAGTAGAAACCTGTTTCGCCGACTCTCTAATCAGTCACAGCATCATGAATTTAGGGAGTATTTTCCAAGAGCATACTGAGAAAAAGAGGGCTCATCACAACTAGTGTTCAGGTTGAACTAACGACAATCACATAACGTTTCTTATAAGTCTTCATTTATTTTAGAGCATTAAAGTGGGAAAAAGCCAAGTAAATATTTTGCATGTATCTAAATTAAGTGGGACGTATTATATTGGTCTCTCTTTAACTTGGAAGTTATAGGTTATGTCTTTCTATACTCTAAGTTGGGACAATGATCTGCTTTAAGTTATTTTCTTCTCTTCCCCTTCTTTTGCCCTTCCACTTAAAGAGACATACTTGAGCTTGCATTTCTAATTTCAAAATTATCTGAATTTCTCCATACTTCTCACAGCCTCCTATGTCTTTCTCAAGGGAATATCTTCTCACTAACATTTTTTATCCCATATGATATTGGATATCTTCCTGCCTAATTCAGTGCAAGATACACATTAGACTCATCCAGATATCTCAACTCTTGTACCACCATAAAATCCTATCTTACTTAGAAATCAAGATTTTAGTATGTCTGGGGAGATGACATCTGTCATTTTTGAATGACCATAATTAATACTTACATGGAAGCATGTTTTAAACCAATATGCCTCTCAGTAGATCAATGAATCGGCATGTCCATTGCGGCGCTGTGGGCTGTGGCAGGGACGAGGAAGAAAAATGGTTGGCTACCCTCGGTTATTAATCCTGGGCCCCGGGGATGGCCAGATGGAGAGTTTCCCTGCATAGGGTAAGCATTTTTATAGGAATTCCTTTATTGTCTATTTTTTTAATTTAATTTAATTTTATTAGTGAACATACTGTACAGAGGAGTTACAGTTACATGGACAGGATAATGCGTACATTTCTTACCAAGCATTGCAGCCTCCTCCTTTGTTTACCCTTCACATCCCTTCCCAGCCTCCCCCCTCCCCCCCAATCCCAATCCTTCTCCTTCCCCCCCCCCCCCCCCCGCCCCTCCCTCCGCACCAACGTTGTAAAGCTCGTTTTGGACATGACAACTTGTACTTCTCATTGTTGCAACAGGTCCACCTGTATCCTTAAACAACTGGTTTTTCCCCATCTCCTCCACAAGTTATACTGACATCAAATATAGTGAAAGCAGGGGTTATACTGTGGGGGAGGGACATACAAAGCAACAAAGAGATAATCTTACAGATGTGTTAGAAACACATGCATGAAAGAAAAAAACATTAAAATACACATCTAAGGGTTCATTTTCCTGACATCACATTACCTGACCTTTTCCGCTTGACTCATACATATACTAGCTATTACAAATAAGGGAAACCATGGGACCTACGTTTCTTTGGGCCTGGCTTACTTCACTTAATATAATTTTTTCCAAGTTTTTCCATTTCCTAACAAATGGGGCAATGTCATTCTTTCTGATGGAGGCATAGAATTCCATTGTGTATATATACCACATTTTCTTGATTCATTCATCTACTGAGGGGCATCTGGGTTGGTTGCATATCTTAGCTATGGTAAATAATGCTGCAATAAACATAGTTGTGCTGGTAGCTTTAGTGTGGTCTTGTTTGTAAACATTAGGGTAAATGCCCAAAAGTGGGATTGCTGGGTCATAGGGGAGCTCTATGTGAAGTCTTTTCAGGAACCTCCATACTGCTTTCCAAAATGGTTGAACAAGTTTACATTCCCACCAACCATGAAGTAATGTTCCTTTCTGTCCACATCCCCTCCAGCATCTGTTGTTGTTAAGAGTTCTTGATTTTTGCCGTTCTAACTGGAGTGAGGTGATATCTCAATGTTGTTTTGATTTGCATTTCTTTTATGGCTAGGGATGTTGAACATTTCTTCATGTGTCTATTGGCCATCCTTCTTTCTTCTTCAGAGAAGTTTCTCTTTAAGTCTTTCGCCCACTTATTTATTGGGCAGTTGTTTCTTTGAGGATTTGTTGTTGGGGGGTTTAATTTTTTGAGTTCCAAGTATATTTTAGATATGAGACCCTTGTCCGTTGTATGGCTAGTAAAGATCTTCTCCCAATCCGTGGGCTTTCTATTGATCTTGCTAGCTATGTCATTTGCCCTGCAGAAGCTCTGCAACTTTATGCAATACCATTTGTCCAACCTTTCTTTGATTTGTTGTGTTTCCGGGTCTCTATTCAGAAAATTTCGGCCTGAGCCAAGGAGACCCAGGGTTTTTCCTATTCCATCCTGTAATGTTTTCAGAGTGTCTGCTTCGAGTTCAAGGTCTTTGATCCATTTGGAGTTGATTCTGGTGCAGGGTGATATATAAGGATCTAGCTTAAGTTTTCTACATGTAGTTAACCAATTTTGCCAGCACCATTTACTGAAGAGGTTGTCTTTCTTCCATTCTATTGTTGTAGCTCCCTTATCGAAGATTAGATGGCTATAGGTCTGTGGGTTCATTTCTGGGTTTTCAATTCTATTCCATTGGTCCTGAGGTCTGTTCTTATGCCAATACCAAGCTGTTTTGATTACTATGGCTTTATAGTAGAGTTTGACGTTTGGTATTGATATTCCTCCAGCAGTGTTCTTTCTGTTGAGGAGCGTTTTGCTATTCGGGGTCTTTTATTGTTCCATATGAATTTTTGGATTGCCTCTTCTATTTCCTTGAAGAATGAGGTTGGAATTTGGATAGGTATTGCGTTGAATTTGTAGATAGCCTTGGGAAGTATTGCCATTTTCATGATGTTAATCTTTCCAATCCAGGAGCATGGGAGGTTTTGCCATTTTTTAAGTTCCGTGTTGATTTCCTTTTTCAAGATTTTAAAGTTTTCATCATAGAGGTCCTTCACTTCTTTAGTTAAGTTAATTCCTAGGTATTTTATTTTTTGTGGGGCTATTACAAATGGAGTTGCTTTCCTAATTTCAGCCACACTTTTCTCATTGTTGGCATACAGAAAAGCCATTGATTTTTGGGGGTTAATTTTATAACCTGCTACTTTGCCAAAGTTTTGAATCAGCTTGAGTAATTTGGGAGTGGAGTATATGGGATTCTTTAAATACAAGAGCATGTCATCTGCAAAGAGGGAGAGTTTTATTTCTTCTTTCCCTATTTGGATCCCCTTTATGTCTGCATCTTGTCTTATTGCTGTAGCTAGGCATTCTAATACTAGATTGAAGAGAAGTGGAGAGAGTGGGCATCCTTGTCTTGTTCCTGAGGTAAGAGGAAATGGCTTTACTTTTTCACCAATGAGTTTAATGCTGGCTGTAGGTTTGTCATACACAGCCTTTATTGTATTGAAGAATGTTCCATGGATTCCTAATTTTTCCAAAACCTTCATCATAAAGGGGTGTTGGATCTTGTCGAATGCTTTTTCTGCATCTATTGAGATAACCATGTTGTTATTATTCTTGCTCCTGTTGATGTGATGAATAATATTAATTGATTTGCGTATATTGAACCAGCTTTGCATCCCTGAAATTTATCCTGTTTGATCGTGGTGTATGATTTTTTGGATGAATTGTTGAAGTCGATTGGGCAAAATTTTGTTGAGAAGTTTTGCATCAATGTTCATCAAAGAAATGGGTCTATAGTTCTCTTTCTTTGATGAGTCCCTACCTGGTTTTGGGATGAGGGTTATGATGGCTTCATAGAATGTGTTCGGTAGTGAGCTTTCTCTTTCAATTTCATTGAAGAATTGGAGGAGTATTGGTGTGAGCTCTGCTTTGAAGGCCTTGTAAAATTCCGCTGTAAAACCATCTGGTCCTGGACTTTTCTTAGATGGGAGGTCTCTTATTGCTGTTTCTATTTCAGTGCTTGATATAGGCCTGTTAAGATAGTTTAACTCATCTTGGTTTAGTTTTGGCATGTCAATATTTGCTAGGAAAAGGTCCATTTCTGTCAAGTTCTCAAACTTATTAGCATAAAGTTTTGAGAAGTATTCCCTTATAATGTTCTGAATCTTGGTTGTTTCCATGGTGATGTTTCCATTCTCATCTCTGAGTTTATTAATTTGGGTGTGTTCTCTTCTTTTTCCGATAAGATTTGCTAAGGGTCTGTCAATTTTGTTAATTTTTTCGAAGAACCAACTCTTTGTTTTGTTGATTCTTTCTATAGTTTTTTTGGATTCTAATTCATTTAATTCTGATTTAATTTTGATTATTTCTTTCCGTCTACTGGATTGGGGTTTATCTTGCTGCTCTTTTTCAAGGAGGTTTAGATGTGTCATTAAATTGCTAGTTTCAGATCTCTCCAATTTGTTGATGTAGGAGCTCAGAGCTATAAACTTGCCTATGTGTACTGCCATTGCTGTGTCCCAGAGGAGCTGGTAATTTGTGTGTTCATTTTTGTTGAATAGCATGAACATTTGAATTTCCTTTCTAATCTCTTCCATGACCCACTCTTGATTCAGCAGTGTGTTGTTCAGCCTCCATGTGATACCGGACTTTCTTTGGTGGCTTTTGGTGTTGAGTTCTAATTTTATTCCCTTGTGGTCAGAGAGAATGCAAGGTATAACTTCAATGTTTCTGAATTTAGACAAGTTTGCTTTGTGGCCTAAAATGTGGTCTATTTTAGAAAACGTTCCATGTGCTGCTGAGAAAAACGTGCATTCTGATGCTGCTGGGTGAAATGTTCGGTAGATGTCTGTTAAGTCTAGTTGATCTATGCAGCTGTTTAGATCTGCGGTTTCTCTGTTGAGTTTTTGCCGAGTTGATCTGTCTAGTGGGGAGAGTGGTGTGTTAAAATCCCCAACAATTAATGTCTTTGGATCTATATGGGATTTGAGGGAAAGTAGTGTTTCTTTGATAAATTTGGGTGCTCCATTGTTTGGCGAATAGATATTTAGAATTGTAATATCCTCCTGAAGGAGAGATCCTTTAATTAGTATGTAGCGACCTTCTTTATCTCTTCTCACGAATTTTAATTTGAAGCCTATTTTATCCTATATTAGGATTGCAACTCCCGCCTGTTTATGGGGTCCGTTTGCTTGGTAGATTTTGTTCCAGCCTTTAACATTGAAAATGTGTTTGTTTTTACGGGCAAGATGTGACTCCTGCAGGCAGCAGATAGAAGGGTCTTGTTTTTTTAATCCAACTAGACAGTCTATGTCGCTTAATTGGAGAGTTCAGTCCGTTAACGTTAAGAGATAGGACTGAGAGGTATTTGGGAGTTCCTGCCATGTTATCCACCTTCTTGGGGGCTGTGAAAACTGGGTTCTTCCTATGGTTCTTGGATTCTCAGTTTGGGTGCAGTTTCTTGGCCTGTGTTGCGGTCTTGTTGGTTCTCTATGTGTAGGACATCTTTAAGAATCTTTTGTAGGGCTGGTTTGGTGGAGATGTATTGTTTCAATTTTTCTTTGCTATGGAAGATTTTTATTTGGCCTTCAGTTATGAAGGAGAGTTTAGCTGGGTACAGTATTCTTGGTTGATAGTTGTTTGTTTTTAGGGCATGGCATACATCATTCCAGGCTCTTCTTGCTTTGATTGTCTCTGCTGAGAAATCTGAGTTGATTCTAATTGGTTTCCCTTTATAGGTGATTAACCTTTTCTCCTTGACAGCTTTAAGGATCTTTTCCTTGTTCTGAGTTGATCATGTGTGGATTATAATGTGACGGTGGGATGTCCTATTCTGGTCTGGTCTATTTGTGGTTCTAAAAGCTTCTTGTATCTGAATAGGCCTATCTTTTTGTATGTTTGGGAAGTTCTCTGCTAGGATCCTGTTAAACAAATGTCCTAGACCATTAACTTCTGTTTCTAGGTGCTCCTCTACACCCATTATCCTTAGATTAGGCCTTCTGATGGTGTCTTCCAGGTGTTGGATACATCTATCATACTTCTTGGACTTGTCTTGCATGGTTGTATGTTCTTTCTCTATAATATCTAGGCTGTCTTCAATCCCTGAGATTCGATCTTCTGCATGGTCTAACCTGCTGTCAAGACTCTCTACTTTGTTTTTTATCTCTTTTCCTTCTAATTGGTCAGCTTTGATGGCTTCAAGTTCTTTGTTGAATCTCTGTTTTAGGTCTTGTATGAATTTCTTTACTTCCTTAATTTGGTGTTCAGTGTTTGTTCTCAAATCACTTAGTTGATTGGTTATGGTTCTTTGGACTCCCATTCCTTCTGTTGGGTTCCATTCAGCATTCCCTTTGTGGTCTCCCTGACCTCCTTCAGCTCTTTGTTAATGGATTCCATGAATGCCTTTAGTGATCTTTGTGTGTTCTCTACCTGGTCTCTCAATTCCTGAATTACTCTTTGATTAACTTCCTCCCGTTTGTGGGATTCCTGCAGTTCTCTTTCCTCCCGTTCGTGGGATTCCTGCAGTTCTCTTTGAGTGTTCTCAGCCTGCTCACGCCATTCCTCCCTTTCTCTTTGAGTATTCTCAAGTTGTTCACGCAAATCCTGTATCAGTTTTTGAGTAGCTTCCTCACGCTTATGATATTCCTGTATAAACTTTTGGGATGCCTCCTCTCTCTCCCTATCACGCTCATACAGAGTCCTTTGTAAGTTGTCAAACTTCTCATTTATCATGTTTGCCACCAGTGTTTGTAGAGCTATTTGGGAACTCTCCTCTGGATTGTTCATTATCTGATCTGACCCCTGATTATCAAGATTGGGAATTGAGATACCCGAATTTGCCATTTTTCTTGTTTTTTTTTTCGGCTTACTCTGCCCATTTGAGATGAAAATAGCACCAGTTTTGTGCTAGAACACTATCTTAAGGCAACCATCAACCAACGTTTGCATTTATACAGTCAATAGTCTACAGATACAATCTAGTTCAACAGATACATCTATTCAACATCAAACAACTATATGTTAATGGGCTTCGAACCGCAGAGAAGAATTTGGAAAACCAGAAATTTTTAGGGTTAGGGAGAGATGTGGGTAAAAATTAGGAATAGATTGGTGTGGGGAGGCACAGGGAGAGTTAACTCTGTCCTAATCACAATGCAGGAAATAGGTTGGGTAGGATGCAAGTAGAGAGGGAGAGAAAATGAAGAAAGGGAAAGGGAAATGAAAAGAGACCAGAAAAAAAATTAGAAACGTAAAAATTAATATAGTTATGGAGATTGAAAGACCATCTATTTAGAGAGGAATGTGAATTTAATGAGAAAACAGGAGGGAGATAGAGGAGATGTGAAAAACTTAAAAAATGCTTAAAATATTATATAGGTATAAAGAGGTAGTACTGCTATTAAGGAATTTAAGTCTCAGAGGTTTTGGATTGAGTAATAAATTTGTGGATTAAGTGTGTACACAATTATTGTCTATTTTTTATCTACACACTCTTGCCCAGTGCTTTCCTTTTTACATTTATGGCAAATTCCTGGTTCTCTCTTGTTAACATCAGTAGCCTTTTTACAATTCTTCTTTATATGTCCCGTTTGACCACATCCAAAACATTTTTGATTAGATGGTTTGTAATGCATGCCAGGTAGTGAGCATAGTTTCAGCAAACCACTGCATACGCCGGGATTCGGATGTAATTTCTTTACATGCCCTTAAATATGTAGTTACATCCCCAGATTCTTTAATAAGCAATAGGGCTCGTCTACAGTCCTCATTAGCATTCTCATAAGCCAACATGCCCAGTAGTTGTTGCAGTACAGCCTCTCCCACAACAGTATGTTCCAAGGGCAGTGTCAATCATGATAAAAATTCAACATAGGGTTTATTAGGTTTTTGCATTACTTTAGTCCAGGAGCCATAATGCTCTCCTACCAGCCGAATCCTCCCCCATACCTCAATACCCATGTCTCGTAACTGCTCATGGATCTCTTCAGGAGAGTTCACTTGCATATGAGCATCTGCATATTGTTCTGTCCCACTCAACATGGGACAGGTTATGACCTGCAGGTATGGATTATTGCTCTGTGCATTTTGTCTAGTCCTTTCTGTATATAACTCAGTAAACCAGATTTGCCATTGTAGGTATTCAGGTTCCTTAAGCAAGGCTCTACAAAGCATCTTCCAATCCTCGGGAACAAAATTATTATAATGTCCCTGAAGCCCATTAAGCAATTCCTTAACATAATGAGACTGAGGACCATACGTCACTGCCTTCTTAAGTTTTCCAGTATCATCGACAGCAACACCGTCATATCTGGCTGGTTGAGCAATACCATTCATAGGAGCTGGTCAAATTACAGGATAAGAAAAAATGGGCATTTCATCATCAAACTCACTGTCTGAGCCTTCTGTTTTGTGAGGGAGTGACGCGGTAAAAATTGCTTCAGCAAGCAGAGGAGCCGAAAGTTGTTTTACTTTCACTTTCTCAGATTCTCCTTTCACTCTGCTAATTTCTAACTCCATATGTTGTAATCTTGATAAAACCAACTCCATTTGCTCAGACATTCTATTTATGCTTTCAGTTTGTTCCTTTTCAGCTTTCTTTACCTCTGGTTTTTGTTCTGTTAATTGTGATGCAGCCTTACCTATTGCGTCCTTAACTTCAGAGTCCAATAGAAAATCTACAATAGAAGGCGTGGCCTCTTTCTTTAAGTCCGCTATTAATCTTTTCTCATTGAAAGCTCTAAATATGATATGTAAAATAGCCCAAATGGACCAAAATCTAGCAGGAATCCTTTCCCCTTCTGGAACAGCTCTTTCTACATTATACTTTACTCATTTCCAATTATCAACATCTAACGTCCCTTTGTCGGGGAACCAAGGATTCCAGTCCCTAACTACATTAATACACATTTCTATGTCAAAAGAAGAAAATAGTTACACCATAAGCAGCAAGTAAATATTTTAGCATATGTAAGTATGGAGTAGACTTAACTTGTCCCATCACCCTGTAATTAAAAGTACTTACCTGAATATCCCTTCCTGTATTCATCACTGCAGGGTTCCTGTTTGGGTGCCAGTTGTCAACAACTCAGGCATTGGGGTCCCTGGGTAAGGGTCGCAAAATCACCAGGACACAGGGGTTGCAGAGTGCAAATAGCAATTGCCACTGCATGCTGTGTTTTATTGCTAGTGGGTATTTAAAGACAAGCAAGTATTATCTTTGCCAAGATTTAGTCAGGAGACATTCACACAAAGAATTTCAACAGATACAATTTTGCTTAAACTATGTGATAATTTTTTGTACATTTTTATCTAAACTCTTTTAGAACAAGCTCAAACCACTTCCCCGTACTGAGGAAAATGATTGACTAGCTGTTCGTCTATGCTTAAGTAAGCAGAATAGCTACTACCTCAGCTCCCAGGAGTCTGACAAGAGCTTTGAGATAGGGAGAGAGAACATGTTCCCTCTATAGCCTGGCATGCCAAGAGCTTTCCACATACACAAACACAGTCCTCAGATAATCCTGAGGCCGGAGCCTACATCATTCTGCCCCACCAACACAGACCCTGAGGCTTCACACAGATTGTCTCACCAACTCTTCTATTACTTTAAGCAAAAACAAAGCAAAGCAAAGCAAACAATATAGACTTTATGGTTAATAATGCTGCTATGAAAGATTCCAGGCACAATTATACTGTTAAATGATGTTAGTAAATATGTTTTGTAGATACTGATCTCACATGTGTCACAAAAATACCATGCATTCATAACTAGAAACTCTGAAGTTAAAGTTTATTAAAGAGGTGAGTTTCATTAGGTAGCCAATAAAGAGAACACCACACAGTATTCAGTCAGGTAAAGAAGTTTATTTACTGAACTGCTGCCCATGCCATACATGGTGGAAATGCATTTAAAAAAAATGGGGCGACCCAACCCAGGGCAAGGATGTATCTATGTGAAGGACCAGATGAGGTGTGGCAGTTTGGCCGAAACTCTGGCCACACTGGATCTGGATGTGACTTCAAGTTCCAGGACTCACCTCTGGTCAGATGGAAAGTGCGATCAGAGGCTGACCAGGTTGTGACTTAACAGGATGGGGAAGTGGCTGCCTCCAGGTGTGCCAGATACTAGGCAACACATAAAGGGTTGAAACTTAGCCAAGAAGTGGGAAGGTGTCTGCATAGGGTCTGCATGACCTGGTGCAGACCTAACACCAAATACAGGTAGTAACTCTGACATATGACACCTGACTCCAAACAATTCATTCTCAATCATTTTCTTTCTTTCTTTCTTTCTTTCTTTCTTTCTTTCTTTCTTTCTTTCTTTCTTTCTTTCTTTCTTTCTTTCTTTCTTTCTTTCTTTCTTTCTTTCTTTCTTTCTTTCTTTCTTTCTTCCTTTCTTTCTTTTTTCTTTCTTCCTTCCTTCCTTCCTTCCTTCCTTTCTTTTCTCCCTCCCCCTCTCTCTCTTTCGTTTTTTTGGTCAGTCGTGGGGTTTGAACTCTGGGCTTGGGCACTGTCCCTCAACTGCTCAAGGCCAGTGCTCTACCGCTTGAGCCACAGCGCCACTTCTGGATTTGAGTGGTTTATTGGAGATAAGGATTTCATGGACTTTCCTGCCCAGGCTGGTTTTGAACCGCAGTCCTCAGATCTCAGCCTCTTGAGTAGTTAGGATTACAAGTGTGAGCCACCGGTGCCTAGCTCTCTCTCTCTTTCACTCACCCTCCCTCTCTCCCCTACCTCAGTATTCTCAACTCTCAAATAATGAACACTTGCTGAGTTGAACTCACCGGCTGGGAGAGCAGCTCAATTGGCATATGTGAAATTTATTTAATGTTTCCTTATACTTCTACCACAGGTCACTGGAATCAAATAATGAACACTCTGTAGCATGGCATCTCAAGCCATTTGGAGGAGGAAAGCAAGCATGCTCACTGCATTCTCTGAGGTCCACCCTGGGAAGTTGGGGAAGACTCCTCCCTCCTCTTGCTAAATCTCAGCCCAGTTTCTGCATCAGTAGAGGTGACTGCCTCCAAGAGTCCCAGTTATTTAAGTGACACAGATACTAGGCAGAGACTTAGCCTCTTGTGGTGCTGAGATTAATGGCATGATTCAACATGATCCACTAGTTTGTTGAGATTGGGACTTCTTAAATTTTTGTTTAGGCTATGTTCAACTTGTGATGTATTTATTTCTGATTGCTAATCAGGATTATAGATGTGAACTAGCACATCAAACCATTCAAAGTTCTTTATCCCACATGGAAGACATGAAGTTTATTTTACCAAATGACATACAAGTTGACAGACAGCAAAGTAAGTCCTTAATTCTGGTCAAGATGTGTTATTAATGTGAAACAAAATTACTTAGCAAAATATCTGACTACTGTGATTACACTTTCAATCTTACCTTACACTTTAATATCAAATCACCTATATTAGCCAATGATTCATTCAAATTACCTGTAATCATTTATGTCTGTCCTATCTTCTAGAAGTAAGAAGAATGAGCTCACACAATTAACTAAAGTGGTAGAATTTGAGAGGATCACAGTTCTGAATCAGTCTAGGAAGTAAAGTATCACCCATATCAACCTACTAGGTAGGGATATTAGAATGCAATCATGATCCCTGCTTTTTGGGATGGGTGCAAAAATTGCTACTCTATGAGTAAAGTAACTTAAACTAGAAAGGATTGGTGGAGTGACTCCAGTGATGGAATACTTGTCTGGCAAACACAACATCAAAACTCAAATCAACTTCCTAAAGATTAAATAAGAAAAGGAAAGAAAGAACAACTCATACTGAGCATGTGTTCAATGTAACGATTTACACTAAATTATTGTAGTTATAAATGCCATCATTTATTTCTAGGAGCCCACACATTTTGTGTCAAGATTAAATAAAAAAAATAACACCATATGTATAAAGTTTTGGTAAAACACAGGTCTAGCTTACAATGGTGAACACTAAAGTTTGCGAGTTTAGTGGTATTGCAGGGTTATTAAGGTTTATGGAAGTTCATCTTTTTGATGAACTTGACATGATGAAATTACCTAACCATACCTAACCATACAGTTCACTGGACAGATACTAATGATACATACATACATACACACACACATATATATATATATATATATATATATATATATATATATATATATATATATATATATATGCACACACACACATATATATTGCTCACACATGTATGCATTTATATTTTAAGTGACATGTAAATAAAAATAAAAAAATTATAATGAATAAATTTAGTCTACAGATAACTTTTCCAAAGTATTACTTTGCCTGAACCAGTTCATGTCTTAAAGTCTCCAATTCTATATCAGAGTTACATGGTTGCTGATCCCCTTCAGCTTTTTTATGATATTGTTTCTTCTTTGTTTTTCAGGTGAAAAGCCAATAAATATACTTTCATGACATTCCTTTCTTTAGAAAATGAGAAGCATGTTGTGTTATCTGGCTCTTTATGTATCATCAAAATATTTTTTTTTATAATTTCAAGTACATATTGTCTTAGATCTCACTCATTCTCTTCCAATAGTACCTATGGGAAGGAGAAAATGAAGGATAATTCGGTTACTTTGGGAGTTTCTGTTATTAATAACTGCAATAAATATGAAAATTAAACTCCGAAATTATTTAGAGAGGTAATTTGAATTTTACCATTCTACACACTCATGTTACTCCCCCAACTAAATCACAGAACTTAAAATAAGTAACCTTTTTAGCTGGGTGCCAGTGGCTCATGCCTGTAATCCTAGCTAGGATTAGGAGCTGAGATCTGAGGACAGTAGTTCAAAGCTAGCCCTGGCAGTAAATCCATGACACTCTTACTTCCAATTAACCACCAGAAAACCAGAAGTGGCACTGTGGCTCAAGTGGTAACGTGCTAGCCTTGATCTGAAGAGCCCAGGGACAGCGCCCAGACCCAGAATTCAAGCCTCTTGACCAAGAAAATTAAAAAGAAAAAAAGGAGGAAAAGTAATATTTTAAAGCTAATGTGCATATATACACAAAATTTATCTTGAAATAAAACTATAACAGCCCCTGGACTGGCAAAAAAAGAGATTAAAGTGAAATTGCCTTCAATAATTCTTTTAGATGATCTATACTGAGGTCAGGCTACTGGAACTCACATCACTAATTGAAGAGGTAGAATTTGAGAGGATCACATATCAGAACCAGTGTTTAAGGAAAGTAATGAGTCTCATACCATCCTAACTGTTCGCATGTGGGAATGCATTTGTGATCCCCGCTACTTGGCAGACTGAGGTGAGGAACTTAACCTGTGTTCGGCCCTCAGCAAAATGGATAACCTATGAGCAAAAGTAAATAAATCGAAAAAGGATTATTCAAATGGTAGAAAACTTGTTCAGCAAACAAAATATCTAAATTCATACTCATTTCCTAAAAGAGGAAGGAAAAGGGAAGAAAGAAAGGAAGGAAGGAAGGAAGGAAGAAAGAAAGAAAGAAAGAAAGAAAGAAAGAAAGAAAGAAAGAAAGAAAGAAAGAAAGAAAGAAAGAAAGAAAGAAAGAAAGAAAGAAAGAAAGAAAGAAAGGAAAGAAGGAAGGAAGGAAGGAAGGAAGGAAGGAAGGAAGGAAGGAAGGAAGGAAGGAAGGAAGGAGGGAAGGTAGGAAGGAAGGAAGAAAGAAAGAAAAAAGAAAGAAAGAAAGAAAAGAAAATAGAAAAGAAAGAAAGGGAAGAAGAAAGAAAGGGAAAAGGAGAGGTATAAATAAAAACCTCTGCATGCGTTAGATGTTAACAATAACCCTAAATCATTTTAGCTATAAATGCCATCATTTAATTCTGGGCAGATACATTTTGTATCAAGCCTAAAAAAAGTCATAGCATACCACATACAAATCCTGGGTTAAATACAGGTCTGCCTGACACTGTTGGACCAATAGGAATGTATGTCTAGTGCTGTTGCAGGTATGTTAAGGTGTGTGGGAGTTTATCATCATGATGATCTTGCAATGATGAAATTGACTAACTACACAACTACCTTGCCAGATCCCTGCTGAAACCTTTATTAAGTCACAGGTTAACAAAGAACAATATATACAATGAAATATATTGAACAACCAGGCATTGTGACCAAAATTATTTTTACCTGATTCAGTGTATTTTTACATTCTATATCACATGTACAAGTTCTTCATTCCCTTCTGTCTCATTATGATGTCTTTCCTTGGTTTTGTTTTGGTTTCAGAACCATGGTATAAGAGAGCATTTCTTATATTTTTGTGTTCTAGTCTTCAGAAAGTCTGCAGTTAAATATGCTTAAGTTCCTTTCATTAGAAAATTTAAACCACAGTGGGTAGGGTCTTCATCATGATTTTGTTATGATCTCAAATACGTTTATATTTCTGGCATTCTACCTGTATAATCTCACTTTAATCTGTTCCAAAGGGCACTTTAGTGGAAGGAGGAAATTCAAGGTGGATTCTGGTAGAGAATTTCTGTTACTAAAAACTCTGGTACATAGTAAAGTAAGCAAGTCCAAAATTATTCATTAGAAAGATGATTCGAAAGTCATCTTATTACATCTTAATACTCTTTCCTCAACCAAACCATAGGATTTAAAATAACTAATATTTTTAGTTAATGGACACAAATGTGCACGAAAATTCTAGAAATAATAAAAATGATCACTCATGAAACCTTACGGATACTTCACAGAATGCTTTCCAGTTAGAGGAATCATCTTCACACATTTTCACACAATGTGTATCTGCCTGGTAACAGAACCCCAAACTAGACTAAGGCATCTAATAGCTATCTAATTTTTGTTGTCTATTGGCAATACTGCTTCTTATCATATTGATTAGTATGAATTCTGTGACCATTATAAAATCACATTTGTAATAAAAGTTCCTAGGTGGAACTTCAAGGATGAGGTGGTGTGGGGTTTCTGCTGGAGCCCTGTCTAGTTCATGGGAGGAGTTGGTATTGGCACAGCCTCTGTGGTAGAGCAGGGTGGGGCTTTGAGGGTGAAAGCCAGTCTGTGTAGGGCTTTGAGACAGCACGGAGGGGACAGGAAAGACTAGGCTTGTTAGGAGCAAGGTCTCTTGTGGAGTAGGTGGGAATTTAGGATGGAGACTGGCAGGTGGATGGGTTTTCAGTGGAAGAAGGTGTGGTCACTGGAGAGGAGGCTGTTTGGGGCAGAGCTTTGAAAAGGAAGAACAAGGCTACAACGGAGGAGTTTACTTAGAGGAGGGTTGTGGTGTAGCACTGTGAACTCTGGTGGGATACGTAGGGTGAGGTTTCCCATAAGGCAGGGAAGAGAATGAAGGCACGAGGCTGACAAAAGGTGGGGATTCTGGTGCAGGAATGCGGAGCTATGAGGGAGAGGCTTTTCAGGGTCTGTGAGAGGGCAGAGCGGTGCTAGGAAGAAGTGGGCTAGTAAGGTGTGTGGTTTCTGGTGGAGAATCGTAGGCCTTTGGGAAGTGTGTTAGGGTGGAGGTGGGGTTTCTGGCAGAGCAGGATGTAATAACAATGTATGGAGGAATTTTTCAGAACCAGAGCTTTGTGAGAAAAGGGATAGGATCCAGTGGACTAGTCTAGTTAGGACAGGGTTTCTGGTGTAGTCAGTCACCACTTCGAAAAGAGTAGTAAGTTTGGGTGGGGATTTCAGTGTTGCAAGGCAGGACATTAGACTTTGGACAGGGTTTCCAGTGGAGCAAGGCAACCTTCAAAAAGGGAGTATGAATGGACAGGGATTTACAGTTGAGCCTGGTGAGGCTTCCAGACAGAAGCCAACAGATGCAGTGGTTTGAAGTGGAACAATGTGGGTGTCGAGAGATGGGATAGTGTGTTGGGGGTTGTCTAGTGGGGGTTTTCTAGAGCAGGTCGGGGCTTGGAGCCATGGGGTTAATTGGAAGAGGGACTTTGAAAAGGAGTGGAAGGTCTACGAAGGTGTAGGGTAATTATGGGCAGGGTAACTGGTTGAGTAGCATGTGGATCTGTGGGAGGATCCAATAAGGGGAGGATTCATCTCGGGAACAATGCAGCCACCATTGAATGAGTAGATATGGGAGGTAGAGAAGCCTGTGGTGGAGCAGGGCTGGCTTTCCAGGCAGGAGATGGTCTGTGTGAGAAGGTTCTGGTCAACCAAGGCGGGCTACAAGGGCAGTTATAGAGAGGTGGAGGGTTTTTGGTGTAGTATGAAGGGCTTTGTGGGAAGAGGTAGGTTCAGGGCTCGGTTTGAGACGTTAGGCCACTTAGAAGTAGACTACTTATGGATGGAGTTTCTGATGAAACAAGGAGGGGTCGAGGGAGAAGTCTGGTTGGGAGTGGGGTATGAAAGGGACAAAAGGAGCTTGGAAGTAATAGAATATGGGAGCAATGGGACTATGAGTGTATAGAATAGTTAGGGACGGGGTATCTGGTGGATGAAGTTAGGATTAGAGGGAGGAGTCTGATGTAGGCGGGGTACTTGGTGCAGCAAGGCGGATCATAGGAGAAGATATGGATGTGGCCTGGTTTCTGGTGGTGCAGAGCAGGGATTCCAGGAAGGGGTGGAGTGGAAGAAGGCTTTCCCTATAGCAGAGGAGGACTTTTAGGAAGGATTCTGGTTGCAGTCAGTCCTTTGAAAGTTTATAGCAGGACTACCAGGGGATAGGTTAGTTAAGGTTGGGTTCTTTAAGAACGAGGCTGACTGGAAGTGCGTTTCCAGTGAATCCAGTCAAGTTTTATGGGAAGGGAAGACAGGAAAGGGACAAGACTTAGTGAAGAGTGGGGCTACAAAAAATAAACAATTACTCTAATAGGAACACCATTTTCAGTCAGTGTAGAATTATATTACTTTCATGTTTGCGAGAGATATTGGAGAAAGTAAGCAACTAATAATTCCTTTCTAGTGAAATTTTTCTTTATTCCAGTTGAGTGAAAATAAAACCACAGGTCACATCAGGCTCATAGGCTGCCAGTAGACTAAGACACATAAAGCACTGGACTTGATTCCCCAGCACAACCTTTAAGGACTACACATAAAAATTTTAAAATATCTCACTTGGTCATAATGGACACTCTATTATCTTAAAATTGTGAATGAATAGAACTTTTACTCTGACCGTTTTAGAAATCCTAAAACTAAGTAAGTGATAATGTTTTAACTTTATATAATATTGGGAAATATACTAAAATAATTAGGAAAATATAAAATTGTACACAGAATGTTTGTTGTCCAGCATCAATTTTAATCTAAAAGAATTCAAAACCAGAAAATTACCATATAGTGAGATTGCAGTATGGTTTCTTTTCAGTCATCAAAACGGTGACTTAAGAAATGTGTCTTCATCATTGATGCATTGATGTTAAAACATATTTAAAAATGTGAAGCACTACACAGACACTGAAGAAGATCAGAAGGATTTGTGAAATGAAGTTAGAATAAAATGTATGACTAATTGCAGTAGGAATTGATCTTCACTAGGCCCATAAATATTTTCCAGAAGAAAAGACTACATTGAAAAATAAACAAAACAGTGAAAAGGAAGCAGGCAGGCAGACCTTGAAGTAAACATTATCCAATGAACAACATCTATTGAAGCATGATTGCAATCATCTTTTACCTAAGTTATAGTATTGATCTATGTTCTTCTCTTATGACAAATAACAAAGCCATGAAAATGCTTTAATAATTTTCAAGATATTAGACTTTACACAAGGAATTCAATGAATGTATTTCTAGAAAGTAAAGATAAATGTCTGAGATAAAGAGTAAAGCAAATATCCCCAATTTTTATCCCTTCAAGGTAAGAAGGGTACAAACCGAAGCACAAGGAGAATGGACAGAAGTACAGTAATGTATACCAGTAGTTCCCAAGATGCAACTATGAATGTAACAGGGGAGAAAATCGACATGACCATCACAGGACTTAGCACCGGAGAGTAGAGAGAAGAACAGTGAAAATCCATGGAGAATTACAAAGGATGCCCTTGCATATTTGGCAGAAGTGTGCATTGCATGGCATTGAGGTCTAAAATACGAGGAGGTATTATAGGAAACTATTTGTGCCCATATGGTGCCTCAAGAAATGATAAACTTATGATTTACAGGACACTGAATAATTATAAAGGTCTTGCCTCAGTATTGCAGAGTTAAACCTTGATAAATTCTGTTTTTAAACACGTAACACCCTATAAAACCAAGACAAGAAGATTCAAATTATATATAAGTGACTTGACTGCAACAATAGAGTTCGAAAAATCAAATGGCATCATGTGCATGCAAAAGGATTACATTATTAAGGTAATCTTTAAACAACACACATTTTATGTGAATAGTCCTGATTATAAATGATTTGTTTTCCATACAGATTTTGGATGCAAAAAAGCAACAAAAACAAAACAAAACAAAGCAAATGACATTTGGCACTAGAGCTAGATGCCAGTATCTCATCTCATGAGGCTGAGACTGGAAGATCATGGTTCACAGATGGCTGGGGTAGCAATCCACGAGACATTTATGTTCAATTGTTCAATCAAACACAGAGTGAAACCTTGGTTAAAATAGTACAGATTCAGCCAGTCATGAGTGAAAAAAAAAAACAAGCAAGATTTTGAGGCTCTGAGTCAAGTTTCATTACTGAACACACAAACACACACACACACACACACACACACACACACACACACACACACACACACACACACACACGGAATGGGAATGGGAGAGGATGGAGAGAAAAAAGCGAATATGAAGAGTGTAAAAAATGAACCTATCTGCCAGGACTATACTAAGCATATATTAATAAAAATGAGGGAAACCATAAAGCCTATGTTGGTTTGAGTCTGGCTTCCTTCACATAGTGATTTTTTCCAATTATTTCCATTTTCTTAAAATAGAGGCTGTGTCATTCTTTTTGATAGAAGCATGAAATTCCATTGTGTATCTATACTACATTTTCCTGATTCATTCATCTATTGAGGGGCATGTTGATTCCTTCCATATCTTAGACATGGTAATAATGCTGCAAAAAACATACTTGTGCTGGTAGTTTTAGTGTTTTATTTTTGGAGTCCGGTCGTGGGGCATGAACTCTGGGCATGGGCACTGTCCCTCAGCTTGTCAGCTCAAGTTTAGTGCTCTACCATTTGAGCCACAGTGTCACTCCCGGCTTTTCTCTGTTTGCTTAAGAATTATTTTTACTTAAGAATCGAACCCAGTGCCTCTTGCATGCAAAGCAAACACTACCATTGAGCCACCTTCCCAGCCCGAGAGAAGATATTTTAACTTATTTTCTACAAGTAAATTAATATTAGTCAAAGCTAATGAAAATAATTACTTATTTACTCTTCAGAGAATGAGAATAGTACTCTTGGATATCTTGGAGGAAAAGACTTCAGACTCATTACAACTGATGCCTTGCATTGAAATTACAGGCTAAACTTTCTTCTTCATGAAACAAAAGCTTTAGTTCTTTCATATTAGAATTATAAAATCATAATACCTGCATGTTGATTTGTTTTCCTCTGCTATTTTCAATTCCATTCTTCATCCATTAGCAAACTAGAAATAATTTCGACAAATGCCCTTATCTCTTTCTTCCAATCTTGTCCACACTGGTGCTCACATTGCTACACTTATGTCATAACTTTTCTTTTCGTCTTCCCTTTAATAATGCCCCCAATTTTATCATTCGTTTTCATATTCATGGTCATGGATATTTTGATGATATCTAAACAGATCAATCTTTGCCTCTGTTTAATATAAACTTTAGAACTATCAGAGAGTTTTTTCCCCTAAATCCATCATTTTCACCTGTAATCCTTATCACCACCAAGAATATCACTAACACATTTGCCTGGCCATAGATGTAGAATCCATTAGATTTCTTCTTACCCTTCTACTCCCACCCATTATATAAGATGAATGATCAAGATGTTTTCAGTTTCTGTTACTAATTTGATTTCTTTTTTGTTTGTTTGTTTGTTTTTGTTGGTAGTGGAGCTGGAACTCTGGGCCTTTGTGCTGTCCCTGTGCTCTACAGCTCAAGACGAGCACTCTACCTCTTGAGCTACAGCACCACTTTTGGGTTTTCTAGTGGTTTTCATTGGAGATCAGAGTCTCATGTACTTTTCTGCCCGGGCTGGCTTTGAACTGTGATCCTCAGATCTCAGCCTCCTTTGTAGATAGGATTAAAGGCATGAGCCACTGGCACCCAGCACTAATATGATTTCTATGTACTCCTTTTTATGCCCCTGACACATGTCTGTTTCAGGTACTCATTACTGGTCACCTAGTCTTAAACAACTTTTTATAAAATATGTTTTTTCCCCATAGTCTTTTCATATTGGTCCTTTCCATCAACAAATTACTGCTCCTTGTAAGTATGCAGAGGGAAAAGCTCAGACACAAATTCTAGTATCATTATTTACTCACTACATTGACTGTTGAGCCTTACATTTCTCATCTGTAAATGGATGTAATCTACCAGAAATATTGAAGAATGCATTTGCTTACTCCTAGAGCAAGAAAAAAGAAAAGTGAAGAGTCCTTACATTTTCCAACTTAGCTTACAAATAAGGAAAGAGTCAAAATCAGTTTGTTGTTATAAAGTCACAAATTGTTTCATGCAGAAATAAATATAAAGTTTACCTACTGGCTCTAAGGGTTGTGTCCTTTTAAGGCAACTACAGATATGTAAGTGGTATCATGTAAATTGGGTCATGTGTCTACATTTGTATTGAAGAACATACTCAACATATCATTGGAAAACATTGGTTATTGAATAGTATCTCTATGAGAATGTTACTTGAACTAATCACACTAAGTTGAAAATTAATCTTAGTCCATCGAAATTTTCTTATTGCTTTATGTGTTGCCAAGTGTTCTTCATAAATTTATACATTGATTTTCTTCAGTGAACTGGATAGAAACTAAAACTGACCAAGGATTTCTGCCTAATGAGTGAAGCATGCTTGAGGCATGTGTTGTTACATTCTAGGGATATATAACTAAGCCACTGGCTATGTGGGTGGTGAAAAGCTTTCTCATAAGTTCCCAAGGCTTGAACAAACAAGATCATTTAATAACAAAGCACTCAGCTTATTATATTTTATCTATGTGGGATAATAAACATGTGAAAATAAACCATTTTATTTATAAGAAAACAATTCCACCAAGAAAAGTGAGTATACATTAGAGAGACTGTAAGAATAACATTAGGGATTTACTGTCTCACCTGATTATCTGATTGTATTTCTTGATATTGAAACTCTCCTCTTGTTATTCTTATTGTATATAAATACAATACTGTTTATTATTATGTATTCAATGTGGGAAATCTAGCTTCAAAGATGTCTAAAAGTTTTTCCTTTTCAATCATAACATTGTCATTATCAGCGACACTCTGGTCATCATCATCTTCAACAAAATTATTGTTAGCATCATAAGTGCTAATTATTGAAAGTCTGGTATGTGTCTATGATTTTGTATTATTTTTATTTCGATTAAATATTTTAATATTACCACTTTGCATGCATCCATGTTAAATTTTTGAATAAATAAACAAAAACTAAACCATAACAGGTAGCTTGATTATGTGATTATAACAAATTATTGAACAGATTTTGAAGCATTGCACATTTCTAACCAGTATGAATTAACTTCCTCTCTCCCTGTCATTACACACAAATATTTAAGGGTTTGAACAGAATTTTTTCAAGTAATATACTATAAATATTACTATAACATCATGTGTATATCTAAAATTACCTTGAAAATAATACATTCTACTTTCTATTGAAATATTAGTCATTTTAGTCTAGGAAACTTTTGGAAAAACAGACTATATATCATTGAAATGAAACGGGTAAAAAATAGTAGCATAAAAGTTTTAGAGAGAATGTATGTATTCAGAAATATGTGTGTGTGTGTGTGTGTGTGTGTGTGTCTGTGTGTGTGTGAATAAATGTTATGTGTAGAAAGTCATACATTTTTAGAGGGAATTGGTCATCATATATATGTATTTATTTATTTATGTATAGAATTATGTGCACTAAAGTGAAACAAACATCCTAAACATTATTAAAATTTAAAATTTCATCAAACCAAGTGCAGGTAACTCACGCCTATAATTCTAGCTCCTCTGGCAGCTGAGATCTAACAATTGTTTTCACATGTAGCCCCGACAGAATAGTACATGTTAGATTCTTATCTCCAACTAACCATTCAAAACCAGAAATTAGCCCTGTGCTTCAAGTTGTGCTGGCTTTGAGCGCAAAAAAGCTTAGGGACAATGCCCAGGACTTGCAAACAACAACAACAACAACATGTCTCACAATTTCACAAAAGCATTTTTTAACTGATGTGAACATTTCTTAGAAACATGAATACATGCCCTTGAAAATTTTACGTAAAAAGGATAGAATATTTATATCTATGGTAAAGACATGACTATTTAGATTGTTTAAGGTATTTAGGTAATGATTAGGAATTAAGAATTATGATAGGTAGGTAATAATTGGGACTGGTCTTTTATTCTGTTGTATGATAGTTATAAAATGATAACTGTAATGATTATATAAATTACTCTTGCTTGGTATTTGAATTATAATAAGTGATAAACATTTTTGAAGTTTTTTTTGTGAAAATACTGTACCAAGGGGTTACGATTACATGGGCAAGGTAATGAGTATATTTCTTTTCAAACATTGTTGCTTCCTCCTTTGTTTCCTATTCCCATCCCTTTCACCTCCCCCCACACTGATCCCCACTGCCTCCCTCCCACATTCCCCGGCCAAAGTTGTAAAGTTCATTTTTCAACATAACAAAAAATAACTCCAGATTTCACTGTAGTTGTTGTTGGTATAATTTGTAGAGGGGAACGGAAAAAACAAATTGTTTAAATACAAATACAGGTGGAACCATTGCAGCAGTGAAATGTACAAGTCGTTATGTTGAAAAATGAACGTTACAACTTTGGTGGGGGTGGGGGAGAGAATTGGGTAAGGGAGTCTAGGAAGTGATGGGATGGGGAAACAAAGGAGGAAGCAACAATGTTTGATAAGAAATGTACTCATTATCTTGTCCATGTAATTGTAAACAATCTGTATGGCATTTTCACAATAAAAAAAACACCTCTCAGTCCTATCTCTCAACATTACCGGATTTAACTCTCCAATTAAGAGACATAGACTGTCTAGTTGTATTAAAAAGCAAAATCCTTCTATCTGCTGCCTTCAGGAGTCACACCCTGCCCATAAAAACAAACACATTTTGAAAGTGAAAGACTGGAACAAAATCTACCAAGCAAATGACCCCCATAAACAGGTAAGATTTGTAATCCTAATATCAGATAAAATAGACTTCAAATTAAAATTAGTGAGAAGAGAAAAAGAGGGTCGCTACATACTAATTAAGGAATTGCTCATTCAGGAGGATATTACAATTCTAAATATCTATTTACCAAACAATGGAGCATGTAAATTTATCCAAGAAACACTACTTTCCCTCAAAGCTCACATAGATCAAAAGATATTAATTGTTGGGGACTTTAACACATCACTATGCCCACTAGATAGATCAACTCGGCAAAAACTCAATAAACTGCAGATCTAAAAAACTGCAAGGATCAACTAGATTTAACAGATATCTAATGAATATTTCACCCAGCAGTATCAGAATACACGTTTGTCTCAGCAGCATATAGAACATTTTCAAAAACTGACCATATTTTAGGTCACAAAACAAAAGTCCAAATTCAGAAACATTGAAATTATATCTTGCATTCTCTCAGACCACAGGAAATAAAATTAGATTCCAATGCCAAAAGCCAAAGTCCTGTAACACATGGAGGCTGAACAACATACTGTTGAATCACGAGTAAGTCATGTAAGAGATTAGAAAGGAAATTCAATTGTTCATGATATTCAACCAAAACGAACACACAAATTACCAGCTCCTCTGGGACACAGAAAAGGAAGTACTCAGAGGCAAGTTGGAGATACATGAAACCAACAATTTAATGACACATCTGAACCTCCTTGAAAAAGAGCAACAAGATAAACCCAAAGCCAGTAGATGGAAAGAAATAATTAAAATTAAATAAGAATTAAATGAATTAGATTCCCCCCCAAAAAAAACATAGAAAGAATCAACAAAGAGTTGGTTCTTCGAAAACATTAAAAAAATTGACAGACTCTTAACAAATCTTATCAGAAAAAGAAGAAAACTCACCCAAATAAATAAACTTAGATTTGAGAATGAACATCACCAAAGAATCAACCAAGATTCAGAACATTTTAAGGGAATACTTCTCAAAACTATGCTAATAAGTTTGAGAACTTGGCAGAAATGGACCTTTTAATAGCAAATATCAACATGCAGAAACTATACCAAGATGCGTTAAACTATTTTAACAGGCCCATATCAAGCATTAAGATGGAAACAGCAATAAGAGAAGTCCTATCTAAAAAAAAATCCCAAGACCAGACAGATTTACATCAGAATTATACAAGGCCTTCAAAGCAGAGCTCACACCAATACTACTCCAACTCTTCAATGAAATTGAAAGAGAAAGTTCACTACAGAACTTATTCAATGAGGCCATCAAAACCCTCATCCCCAAACCAGGCAGGGACTCATCAAAAAAGAGAAGTTTAAACACATTTCTTTGATGAACATTGATGCAAAACTTCTAAACAAAATTTTGGTCAATTGACTTCAACAATTCATCCAAAAAATAATACACCACGATCAAACAGGATTCATTTCAGGGATGCAAAGTTGGGTCAATATATGCAAATCAATTAATATAATACATCGCAACAACAAGAGCAAGGATAAGAACCATATGGTTATCTCAATTGTTTGAGAAAAAGCATTTGACAACATTCAACAAACCCTTTATGATGAAGGATCTGGAAAAATTAGGAAACCAGGGAACATTCCTCAATAGAATAAAGGCTGTATATGATATACCTACAGCCAGCATTATACTTAATGGTGAAAAACTAAAGCCATTTCCTCTTAAATCAAGAAGGGGACAACGGATTTTTGGGTCAGAGGGAAGCTCTATGTCGAGTCTTTGAGGAACCTCCATATTACTTTCCAAAGTGGTTGAACAAATTTACACTCCTACCAACAATGCAGTAAGGTTCCCTTCTGTCCACATCCCCTCATGCATCTGTTGTTATTAGAGTTCTTGATTTTAGTCATTCTAACTAGAGTGATGTGATATCTCAATGTTGTTTTGATTTGCATTTTTTTATTGCTAGGGAGGCATTTTTCATGTGTGTATTGGCCATCCTTCTTTCCTCTTCAGAGAAGTTTCTCTTTAAAGCTTTAGCCCACTTATTTATTGGGCAGTTGTTTCTTTGAAGATTTGTGGTTGGGGGACTTAATTTTTTGAGTTCCAGGAATATTTTAGATTTGAGACCCTTGTCCGTTGTATGGCTAGGGAAGATCTTCTCCCAATCCGTGGGCTTTCTATTGATCTTGCTAGCTATGACCTTTGCCATGCAGAAGCTCTGCAGTTTCATGCAATCCCATTTTTCCAACCTTTCTTTGATTTGTTGTGTTTCTGTGTCTCTATTAAGAAAATTTCGGCCTATGCTGTATTTACCCAAATGTTCACAAACAAGACCACACTAAAGCTACCAGCATGTATATGTTTATTGTAGCATTATTTACTATAGGTAAGATATGGAACCAACCAGATGCCCCTCAGTAGATGAATGGGTCAAGAAAATGTGGTACATATTACCAAAGGAATTCTATGCCTCCATCACAAAGAATGACATTGCCCAGTTTGTTAGGAAATGGAAAGGCTTGGAAAAGATTATATTAAGTGAAGTAAGCCAGGCCCAAAGAAACATAGGTCCTATGGTTTCCCTTATTTGCAATATCTAGTATATGTCTGAGTCAAGCAGAAAAGGTCAGATAATTTGATGTTAGGGAAATGAACCCTAAGATATGTATACAAAGGTTATTTTTTCTTTCATGCGATTGTTTCTAACACATTTGCAAGACTATTTCTTTGTTGCTTTGTTCCCTCCCCACAGTATAACTCCTGCTTTCACTGTATTTGATGTCGGTATTATTGTGGAGGGGAAGGGGAAAAACAGATCATTTAAATAGGGATACAGGTGTACCCATTGCAACAATGAGATTACAAGTCGTGATGTCAAAAATGAACTTTACAACTTTGGTGCGGGGTGGGGGGGGCGAAAATTGGGTGTGGGTGGGGGAGAATGGGAAGGGATGGGAAGGGGAAACAAAGGAGGAGACTACAATGCTTGATAAGAAATGTATTCATTATCTTGCCCATGTAATTGTAACCCTTCTGTATAATAAAAGAAGGGGACAAGGATGTCCACTCTCTCCAGGTTTTTTTTTCAGTTTAGTATTAGAATGCCAAGCTACAACATTAAGACGATGCAAACATACAATGGATCCAAATAGGGAAAGATGAAGTAAAATTCTCCCTCTTTGTAGATGACATGATGTTGTATTTAAAGAATCCCATGGAATCCACTCCCAAATTACTCATAGTGATTCAAAACTTAGGCAAAATAGCCGGTTATGAAATTAACCCTGAAAGACTATGGCTTTTCTCTAATCCAACAATGAGAAAAGTGTGGCGGAAACCAGGAAAACAATTCCATCTATAATAGCCCCGCCAAAATAAAACACCTAGGAATTAACCAAAAAGTGACAGACCTTTATGATGGAAACTTTTTTGATTTTGTCAGTCATGGGTCTTGAACTCTGGGCTTGGGTGCTCTCCCACAGGTCTTCAGCTCAAGGGGAGAGCTCTATCACTTCAGCACAGAACCACTTCCGGTTTTCTAGTGGTTTATTGGAGATAAGAGTCTCACGGACTTAACTTCCCTGGCTAGCTTTGAACCATGATCCTCAGATCTCAGCCTCCTAGTAGCTAGGATTACAGGCGTGAGCCATCAGTGCCCAGCTGATGAAAACTTTAAAAACCTGAAACAGAAAATCAAAACAATACTTAGAAAGTGGAAAAAGCTCCCATGCTCCTGGATTGGAAGGATCCACATCGTGAAAATGGCAATACTTGCCAAGGCTATGTACAAATTCAATGTGATACCTATCAATATTCCAACCTCATTGTTCAAGGAAGTAGAAGAGGCAATCCAAAAATTCATATGGAACAAAAAAAGACCCCGAATAGCAAAAATGATCAAAAACTGAAAGAAAAGTGATAGAAGAATATCAATACCAAATTTCAAACTCTACTACAACACCATTGTAATCAAAACAGCTTATTACTGACACAAGAACAGACTTCAGTACCAATGGAATATAAGTGAAAATCCAGAAATGAACCTACAGACCTATAGCCATCTAATCTTCGATAAGGGAACTAACAAATGGAATGGAAGAAAGACAGCCTCTTCAGTAAATGTTGCTGGCAAAATTGGTTAATCACTTGTAGAAAACTAAAACTAGATCCTTATATATCACCATGCAAAAGAATCAACTCTAAAAGATCAAAGACCTGGAGTCAAAGCAGAGACTCTGAAAATATTACAGGATGGAATTGGAGAAACTATAAGGCTCCTTGTTACAGGCCGAAATTTTCTTAAAAGAGACCCAGAAACACAACAAATCAAAGAAAGGTTGGACAAATGGGATTGCATGAAAATGCAGTTTCTTCATGGCAAAGGATGAAGCTAGCAAGATCAACAGAAAGCCCACGGATTGGGAGAAGATTTTCACTAGCCATACAACAGACAATGTTCTCATATCTAAAATATACCTGGAACTCAAAAAATGAAATCCCCTACCAACAAATCTTCACAGAAACTACTGCCCAATAAATAAGTGGGCTAAAACCTTAAAGAGAAACTTCTCTAAAAAGGAAAGAAGGATGTCCAGTAGACACATGAATTAATGCTCAACCTCCCTAGCTATAAAATAAATGCAAATCAAAACAACATTCAGATTCCACCTCACCCCAATTATGGCTATAATCAAGAACTCTAACAACAGATTCTGGATGGTATGTGGACAGAAGGAAACCCTACTGCATTGTTGTTGGGCGTGTTAAGTTGTTCAACCACTTTGGAAAGTAGTATGGAGATTCCTCAAAATACTCCACATAGAGCTTCCCTATTTCCCAGCAATCACACTTCTGAACATTTATTCAAATGATACAAACATGATTATTTTAAAGCTACCAGCATGACTGTGTTTATTGCAGCATTATTTACCATAGGTAAGATATGAAACCAACCCAGATGCCCCTCAGTAGATGAATGGATCAAGAAAATGTGGTATATATACAAAATGGAATTCTATGCCTCTATCAGAAAGAATGACATTGCCCCATTTCTTAGGAAATTGAACGACTTGGAAAAACTTTAATTTAGTGAGGCAAGCCAGGCCCAATTAAACATAGGTCCCATGGTTTCCCTTATTTGCAATAACGTATATTTGTGAGACAAGCAGAAACCATCAGATAAGTTGATATTAGGTGAAATGAACCCCAATATAAGTATTCAAAAATTTTTTTCTTTATTGTAATTTTTTCTAACATTTATAAGATGATTTTTTGGTGCTTTGCATGTCCCTCCCCCACAGTATAACCCCTGTTTTCACTGTATTTGATGTTGGTATAATTTGTGGAGGGGAAGGGAAAAAACAAATCGTTTAAATAGGGATACAGATGGACCCATTGCAACAATGAGCTATACAAGTCATTATGTTGAAAAATGAACTTTACAACTTTGGCCTGGGGCGGGGGGGGGGGGGGGAAGGGGAACACCTGCTGGGGGGATGAGAATGGATGTGATAGGGAAACTGGAGAGGAGGCAACAATGCTTGATAAGAAATGTACTTGTTATTTTGCTCATGTACTTGTAACACCTCTGTACAGTATTTTCACAATTAAAAAAATATGCTATTCAGAAAAAAATATATAGAATTAGGGGCTAGGAAGGTGGCTTAATTGCAGAGCACTTGCCTTGCATTCTTGAGGCCCTGGGTTCGATTCCTCGGCACCACATAAGCAAAAAGAAAAAATCAGCAAGTGGCACTGTGGCTCAAGTGGTAGTGCACTAGCCTTGAGCTAAAGAGCTGAGAGACAGCACCCAGGCCCAGAGTTCAAGCCCAATGACTAGACTCCCCAAATAATATATAGAGATAATTATAAGATATAAAAATATTTAAGACTCAGGATAATTGTAGCATTAACAAATGTGTGCCATGTATCTGTTGGATATATTTTCACTTCTGTTATAGTGTCCTTTGAATTATGAAAGGTTATCATTTGATGTTATCCGGTTCATTCTTGCTTTTCTTTAGCCACTAATGAGCATCCTGAGCATCTAGGATAACAGGCATGACATATTGGTGCATGTTTGTCTTTCACTATTTTAAGGGTTTTCCTCTTTTGTTTGAATTCAAACATTGTCCTGTCAGTAATTCTGCACATTCTCAGACTGTTGTTCTCAAAGATGATAAGCATCTGTTTGATGGACATTGTGTTTGACATAGTTTTCATTGTTTCTATTGATTTGCCCTTCCTAATTATTTCATATGATGATTAGAATATTTAATATATAGACTTCAGGTTTGCCTCTATGGAGATTGTAGAAGTCATGTCAAAAGAATGTTTTAAAAGATTCTTATAGAGACAGCATTGTGAACTTTATACATAAAAACGAAAAATTTTAGTTGGACAAACAACTCTTGAATCCATTTTGACATCAAAGTCAGGCAATTCACGTGGAAAATACCATGGAATCCATGAATTTTTAAATTAAGATATTGCTGTTATTTTGTATTATGAAAATATTTTGTAGGGACACAAAGGATGGACTGGCACTTTTGAAATGTAAGAAACTTAACAAAACCATTACTACATAGGAGAACAAATAGTACAGCCTTTCACAAATTCAAAGAGGTAGTGATTCATACTTATCCTTTTGGAAATATCAAATGCAGTTTCTTCCAACTTGTTCCTCAGACCCGGTTTGATACAATGGTTCAACAGAAGGAGATACAGTATATCTTGCCTATTTCTATGCCCAGCAGCAACATGAAAGTGGGGGTCAAGAGGCCTTATTTTGGGGATTGGTATCTGCATCATGATGACGTAAGAAAGAATCCATTCTGGTATTATTCAACATAAAAGCACTGTGCAGGAATGCCAAGCCATTCAAAGTTATTGCATGAATATCTGCCTTGAGCTACCAACTCATGGACAATGTCTAAATGTCCACTCTAGGCTTCCCAATGAAGAGGGGTATACTTACCTCATCCTAGTATACATATGCGTGGCCTTTTTGCAAAGTAGTCTCAGCACTGTAGTAAGCCGATTAATTTTGGCATCCCAAAGAAGAAATTTGTATGGAATCTTCTCCATTATTTTCTTGCAATTGATACCATTCCTCACGTTTTCATCTTGTTCCTTGTCTTTATCAGAATTGCCTAACCAGAGACTTTGAATACCAGTGGGAATGAGGTGTCCATGTATTTCCCCAATAATTCACATTGGTTGAAATGGTCAGAAAAATTCGGTGAATTTTCTGAATATGTTTGTTCACCATGATTTATTTTCTCTTTTTCCATTTTTACTATTTTAAATTATTCTAACTGAGAGTAGTGAATTGATAGAGAGCAGAGGAAAGATTTTCCTCTGTATTCAAATGCACAGACTGAAAATGAGGACCAGTGGTGTCTTCATGTGTAGCTTATTCTAGGAATGAGAAAATAGGAAACAATGCCTTCTACATAAATGATTTGGGAAATACCATGATATAGTATAAGAGAACATACTACTCAATATATGATCTTTAAGAGCTTTCTAATAGATCCATTATTTATTGGTACCCAACATTAGAAAAAAATGTATAATGCAGTAGTAAAATAGAAGTCCTTTGCGTGACTACTTAAATTCCTTGATTTTTAAAGACACTTGTTTTCATCTAAAAAAGTAGGCCTATCTATTGTCTTCAGGTGATTTTTGATGATTGAAGATGCTTAATGAGGAGTCAACATGTATTAGTAGTCCTTTGATACCAATTAAATTTCATTTTTTCTTCTTGGATAATATAATGATCAAAGCAATAGTTCAGAATCAGCAAACAATAGCTCAGCATCTTACTTCCAATGCAAGTGGATCACCAGTAAGTAATCCTCGATACCATTTTCCACAAAGTTTTATCACAGATACAATCTGCCTGCCTTCTCTAGCTGCTTTCCTAGCCTGGACCTTTTATTTCATTGTGCAGGAAAAGTGTGATTCAACTGATTTCAGTCAGATCTGTTCCTAGAATTATCAAGGATTTAGATTAGTTTTTAAAAAATTAGTTGTGGGGCCTGGACTTTGGGCTTAGGCACCGTCCTTGAGCTCTTCAAGGCAAACGCTCTACCACTTGAGCCACAAAATCACTTCTGTGGTTCTGTTTATGTGGTGCTGATTTGGGAAATGGCAGAGCAGAAAGTGAAATGATGCAACCAAAAATATAAAGAAAAATAAATTAGGATAATTATGGAGCAACCATATAGTCTATGAGAATCATGAAAGAAAGAGAGGAAGAGAGATACAGATGTGCAATGACCTAGCTAGCCACAAAATCCATGCTTCTGATCAATTTACAAAGCAAACAATTTTATTTTTTATTTGTTAAAAAAGATGAAAGTAGAATTTATGTATTTACTGGAATTAAGTAAGTATATTTTTAGTGGCCTACATAAAGAGACATAGCTTTGACCAAATTACAGACAAGAATCTTAATCCTTGGGCTGGGAAGGTGGCTCAGTGGTAGAGTGCTTTTCTTGCAGTTTACTACAGTGCGGAGACTACTTTCCAAACAGGCCCCTCATATGAATACTAGGGATGAGGGTGAGTATACCACTCTTCATTGGGAAGCCTAGAGTGGACACTTAGACATTGTCCATGAGAAGTTAGCTCAAGACAGATATTCACGCAATTACTCTGAATGGCTGGACACCCCTGCACAGTGCTTATATGTGAAACATATTGCAACAGCACACACACACACACACACACACACTCACACACACACACACACACACACACACACATCATATTTCTACTTAAGTATTTTTTGTGTATGGTCTTAAGAAGAAATTTACATTAGTAACTTGAATTTCTGACAGAACAATATAATCACTATACATCTTGCTTATAAACTCTCAATATTAAAATTGCTATCTAAGTATGTGCGATAGATAAGTATAGGAAAAAGTAAGAGCCACACTGGTGGCTCATGTCTTTATTCCTAGCTAATCAGAAAGACGAAATCTGATGATTGTGGTTTGAAACCAGACCAAGAAAAAAATCCATTAGATTCTGGTTTGAAAGTAACCAGCAAAAGCTAGAAATGGAGCTGTGGTACAAGAAATAAAATGCTAGCCTTGAGAAAACTAAAACAAAAACATAACAAATTCTGTGACAGAGGTAGGCCCTGAGTTCAAGCCCTAGTATTAGTATTTAACTAATGAAGGAACGAATTAGTTAATTAATTACCTAAAATAAATTAAGTGGTCACATGTGGAGGGGCAGGAAAAATGTAACTACCATGGTGACTGGATTATGTATTATTTTGTAATGAGGCAAATTATCATTTGTCCTAATCACTAATATTTTATTTGAACTTTTTTGTACAATAAACCCTGAATTTGGCATGCGTGTATATGTGTGTACATGTGCACACATGTGTGTTTATGTGTGTGTGTGTGTGTGTGTGTGTGTGTGTGTGTGTGTGCTGTTGCAATGTTGCTTGCCAATATGAACAGGGTGAGGCTGAAAAGAGGTGTGTTGCAATGTTTTTTATTTATCAGTTTTCTGTCCTGTCATTTCAGTGGAACCACCCTTCTGTACATTTTATTTGTTTATAACATCATCATAATCAAAGCATTTACAACAATATGTTAGATAAAAGAGATCATTTTCAGCTCTTAGTATATGTTACATAAAAAGATACACATATAATTAGGCAGTAAGTTATTGCTGTAAGATGACTGTCAGTACAAAATATTTACTTGACCTCTTAAATTGGTTATATTTTTAAGAAATACTCATGGAGTGATTTTGACTGACTTGACCAAATAGTTATTACTCTTTGATTATTCCTGTGAAACTCAAGGTGGATAAACTCTTTCCGGATTTCTGTTGAAAATAACTTTCTTTGTAAGATCGTATCTATTCACACTAAGATAATAAACCCCGTATTTTTAAGGTTTGAATATCCCATCATATTGACTGAAAATCAGTATTGTGGCTATGCTTGTTAGATATATATTTCAAATAAAACCAAAAACATGTGTCACCTCCAGATTGTGGATGCATTTGAAGTTGTTTTGTACATACAAAGATTTCTTCTTTAATAGTTCTTTTGTGGGAGTAACTATCACAACTTTAACAAATAAGGCTTTTTGAATATCTTTTCCAATATAAATAACATCCCAGAGTGAGTCTTGCAATTTCTGAAAACCATTTAACTATTTTAGTATTATTTTAGTTCATTGACTATGCAACTAAAGACATTTCTGAAATAAATATTATTAAGATCTGAAAATGTAAGTGGGTATATAGGCTTTTTATGCATCATTTTATGAAAAGCCAGTTTTTGTGAAACTAAAAGAAATAGAGTAAAAGAATGTAAGTGAATTGTGTAACCTAATTATTAGTATAATTTTGTTTCTATTAGCACAGTACTTTGAATGTAGATTATGCAGTTAAATTATTTTTTGTGTCACAGTGCTTTAGTTATTTTTAGAATCTTTGTAGTTATAAGAGTGAATTTGTAGTATAAATATAGGCCTTTTAAAATGATTAGGATTAATCTTGTGTTTTGTGTTCCACTCCCATGAAAATGAGTTATTTTCAAGTGTTAATAGTTTATAATTGAATCTTCAGTATCATAAGAAATTTTGAAATAATTTGTTAGTATTGATGTCTTTTTTTTAGGGGGCGGGGTCCAGTAGTGGTGCCTGAACTCTGGGTGCTGTCCCTCAGCTCTTCAGCTCATGTCTAGCGCTCTATCACTTGAGCCACAGCGTCAGTTCTACCTTTTTTCTTTTTGCTTGGGTGGTGCTGAGGAATTGAACCCAGGGCCTCATGCATGCAAGGCAAGCGCTCTACCACTAAACCACCTTCATAGACCTTCATGACTTTTTAAACCAGTAGTAGTTCACAAGTTGGAGATCTTTAATTCATACTTAAGTCTTGGTGTCTATGATTTTTAACCTCTCATTCCTAACATTAATGATAGGTCAGAGTGCATTTTGGGGTATAGGAAAGGTAAAATATTTATCTAGGGTCAAAGGTGTTTTTTATATCAGTCTTGCTTTAATAGCATTTCTCTCAAAATATTGGGTATAAAAAGCAATCAAAATACTTCTAATGGTATACAACTTAGTTGAGCTACAATGTGGAAATGATTGGTACATAAGACCTGCAGAATATTTCCATCAGGAATTGGGGAGGTCATTCTTTCAGTAAGACAGTGTTAAACAGAGATAGGTTCCCCAGGTCGTGCAGTGTTGAGTGAAGGGATAAAATATGATTTCTACTATTTTGAGCTAGATATCAAGAATGTTATACTATAGCAGTTCTTTTCACCAGGGAGGTATGCATTGATTATGAATTTTGAGTTTTCATATTACAGTTCCCTATTTTCTAACAAAGATAAAGTGAAATATTATGAGTGTACACAATAATTATAGGAAATTTTCCTAGAATAGTAGACTAAGTGCTGGTATTTTAATCATAAAATAGTATGAGGTTAATTGATACAGTGGGAGATGAACCACAGGCTAACACTTATCATGGGTGCAATGTTGTACTAGTAATTCTAACTCTGAAGACTTCAATATTATCATCTGAGAATTAAAAATGTATAGAGCTCCACTTTATGCAATTATTGTGACGATTAAATTATATACCATAGGAAAAGTACTTGGAAAAACAATCAATTAGCATTTGGCAAATTCTACCTGTTATTTTATCATGTGATGAATTCTAACATTTTTACTGTGATTTTATATGTGCAATGTGATGTATTGATATTCATTGCATTGATCACTTTTCTGTCACTGTGAGGAAAAAACCTGCAAAGAAAATTTCTGAGGAGGAAACTATTATATTGACTCATGGTTTAAAAGAACACAGTTTAAGATCAAATATCTCCATTATTTTCAATTATATTTTTATTATCTTAACTAGGTGTACACGGGAATTTCCATTGAAAAAGTGAGTTTTTTAAGTATAATGGATCTTCATATAACTTTTCCCTACCCTTGCAAACCTCACCGAACTTTAATTTTTTGTAGTTTCATATTATTTGCATTGAATATAATGTCTTCACTCTTACTCCATAACTCTCTTTATTCTTTATCTTTGACTTCCCCTCACATCTTCCAAGTGATAGTTTTCTTGTATTAATTTTGTTGGCTTAAAAGTTCACTTTTGTAAGAAATTACACCTTTTAAATACTGCTGAGAAAAATGAAAGCTTTGGTTAATACTGTTGTTTATCTTGCATAAAATTCTGGCTTCCAAGTACAAGACAGAACATGGGTCCTTTCTGTGTCTGGCTCTGACTTCGTTTACTTAACATATTTTTAGATCTATCCATTTCTTTGCAAATAATGTAACAGTCCTCATAATGGATAGGTGCAATCCAATTGTGTATATATGACACACTTTCTCCAACCATCCCTTCGCCAAAGGGCATCTTGGCTGTTTCCATAACTTGGCTATGGTGAATAGTGCAGTAATGAACATGGTTGTGAAAGTGATTTTACTGTAACCTTTTGGAAGAATTTATCACTATCTTTCTGGGAGCAATCCTCTAGCCAGTTTTCCAGAATAAACACATCCTTCCCTTCATCTCCATCACAACGTTTTGCAAGTCCTCAAAAACACACTAACCCATACAGGTCTCAATAAGCTAAGAACACACTGTGCCCATATCCTTTCAATACATTTTTAATAATTACATAAATTTAGTGAGATCCTTATATGTACTTTCCTAATGTGGGAATGAGAGACATAACAACAGAGGAAAAAGTAAGAAATATGCATTTTAATAAGCTATTATCATATTTAAAATCTTTTTCAGCTCTAACTCATAGACTTACTTACTATTATTTTAATCTTTATTTGATTACTTCATCTATCCCCTAAATTATAACAGACGAGTTAAATACAGACAAAAAATTGTGGTTTGATTTTGACACTCATGTGTGAGGATGCACAACATGGGCAAATACATGGATTGGAATTAATAGCAATTACCCATTTTGTTAAAGTAGAGATGGTTTTCCCAAACTGATTCATATTTCATTCAAAAAAAAAACCTGTAACAATTCCCTTTGTTTTGTTCCTCATTAACTTTTGTTTCCATTTTATTTTATAATGAAGGATTATTTCATATATGTACTGTAGATACAAAAATATGTTAAACTATTTCTATCCGTATGTATTGATATATACATACATACATATATTACACAGGTTACAATGATAATTTATAACTTCTGTAACTAAATTATTAAAAACATCGACGGCTCATGCCTGGAATTCTGGTTACTCGGGAGGCTGAGATCTGATGAACATGGTTTAAAGCCATCCTGGGCAGGAAAGTCCATGAGCCTCTTATCTCCAAACAACCAACAGAAAATCAGAATTGGAACTGTGGCTCAAAGTAATAGAAGGGTATCCTTGAGAAAAAAAGCTCAGGGACATCACCCAGGCTCTTAGTTCAAGAACTACAATCTACCCAAAAAAATCTATTTAATTTACACCTGTGTAAGTAGAGTATTTCCATCACCCAAATGCACATCCATGCTAATTTGCAAGGTAACTCTGTTTTGTCTGAAGTACCACTAAACAATATCATTTAAGTAGAAAGCATTGGAACGTGGGTTCATTCTATATCTTTCATGGATTTTCCTCAACTCAAATACTCAATTATTACAATTATTCCAATTATTTAAAATCATAGCTTTTTTTCTTTAATACCCCTAATATTACAGTTTGAATTCAGTGTCTTGTGCCCCCTAAATGGGCGTTCTTACGACTTTGTCATGTGCCAGCCTTAAATTGTCCGGATTATTTTTCAGATAGAAACTGGCATCCTACTGTGTATGATTTTGGCCTCAGTCCATTTGATGTTATTCTTCCTTGAATTTAAAATAATAAGTACATAGTATTATGTACAGATCTTTCTGTCTAGTCTGGGCTTTAGCCACTGTTCTCACAACAGTGCACTTCCATGTCGTCAGTATTTTCATAAGCTTGTCATAGGTGATTATTTTTAAATCTTTGCATTTCCTGCAGGTTCTTGAGTACTGAATTAATTTGTGTTTTCTTGTGTTGTTTTGTTTCATTTGAATGTATGTGTTGAATTGTTCCTCACTTTTCCTTTTGTTTCTTTCCCTGAAGTTCTTACTTAAAGTGCTGAGAAACCAATTCTTTTTTCTCAAGATAGTCAGGATGAACATTATTTATTCCAAACAATTTCAGTTACATTTAAACACCTTCATATCCATGAATGATATAAAAATACTAAGTGCTGAGAAGGGTGTTTTTACTTTCATGGTAGTCTTTGTCATACACAGATCATGAAATATATGAAGATAATATAAGTACAGATGCATGTCAGGAGGAGAAGAACCTATTATTAATTGTTTAACAGAGGCTTCCCTTCTAGTGAAAGAAATATATTGCTTGATGCAGGATTTCACAAAATCATATTGCTAGGAAGAACCTAAGCAATCATCTAATACTATGGACTTAAGAGTGATGAATTGACTTACTGAATAATTTACTTTGGGGTCAAATAAAAGCAGGCTTCCAAAAAGAGAGTAGATTTTAGAGAAACATGTTGAATTTTATGTAAATAGGTCCTTAACTGATTTTGTTAATTTGTGAACTAATACAGGGAAATAAAGTACAGCAAGGTAAAAGATTAAAGAACTTCACATTGAAATACTCATTTGTGTGTGTGTGTGTGTGTGTGTGTGTGTGTGTGTGTGTGTGTGTGTGTGTGTGTGTTCATGCACATGCGAGTATGCAAACGCACATGTGCATGTGCTTATGCATGCATTCATCATTCTTGAGGCTTGATAGTCCCTGGCAACTATTCCTCAGCTTCTATGCTAAGGATAGTGGGCTACCACTTCAGCCACTTCTGTTTTTTTTTTTTTTTAGATAATCACTTGCATATTAATGATTGGATTGGCTTTGAACACTGATCATCAGATCTCAGACTCCTGAGTAGATAGCTAAGCTTATTCAGCCTCTGAGTAGCTAATCAAAATTCTGCCGGTCCTCTATGCTTCACTGCTCTTTTATTCATTTCCTGAGGTAATCACAAGCCTAAGTCTTATATATGTCTAATTGCTTTAAAAATACTGTTACTGCTTGGCACCAGGGGTTGCCATTTATACTCTTAACTACTTACGAGGCTTCAGAACAGAACCCAGGCCAAAAGTTTAGTGGAATTCCTTCTCAATCTATAGCTGGGTGTATTGGATCATTTCCACCATCCTTCACTATCTAGTTACTATGATTGGAAGGACTGGGGAACCAGGCCAGTCAAGGTAGCAGGCTAGACAAGTTGGTGTTCATCTCAGATGCCATTGATGATGGGAAGGCTAAAAGGACAAATCAGGTGCAAGTTCTTGTGGAAAGGAAACACCTATTCTAAAATTAGCCAATGATATGACGCCGGCCTAGCTAGAAAAATATACCCAGAGTTGAAATACCCACAATTTCCCACAACCAAAATGAGTATATATGTGAACATTCAAAAACTTAGTACATTAAAACACATATCTAAGGGTTCATTCTCTTAACATCACATTATCTTACCTTTTCCGCTTGACTCACACATATATTAGATATTGCAAATAAGGGAAACCATGGGACCTATGTTTCTTTGGGCCTGGCTTACTTCACTTAATATAATTTTTTCCAAGTTTTTCCATTTCCTAACAAATGTTTATTTTTTCTTTCCTGCATGTGTTTCTAACACATTTATAAGATTACTTATTTGTTACTTTGTATGTCCCTCCCCCACAATATAACCCCTGCTTTCACTATATTTGATGTCAGTATAACTTGTAGAGGAGATAGGGAAAACAAGTCGTTTAAAGATACAGGTGGACCTGTTGCAACAATGAGAAGTACAAGTTGTCATGTCCAAAACGAGCTTTACAACGTCGGTGCGGGGGGGGGGTAGAGGGGGGGAAGGATTGGGATTGGGATTAGGATTGGGAGGGGGGAGGCTGGGAAGGGAGGTGAAGGGTAAACAAAGGAGGAGACTGCAATGCTTGGTAAGAATTGTATGCATTATCCTGCCCATGTAATTGTAACCCCTCTGTACAGTATGGTCACAAATAAAATTAAATTAAATGAAAAAAAAACTTAGTACAATCTGTTCTTTGCCCTAATATCTGCTTTATCTGATTATCATATGATGTGAAAGAATAGTTTCTTCATTAAACTTATGATAATTTAAAAAGACCTAGAAAATTCTTTCTCACTTATTAAGTGCAAATGAATGGCAAATTGCCTCATTTCTTACATATTTGACTACCACTATAAATTCATCTTATGATTATTATTAATAGTAATATATTCTGATTTATTACTTTACTTTTTAACAGTTTTTAACTTTTTGCTTTTCTGCTGAAGTTGAAGTATTTAAATAGTATCATCAAAGTATATTCCTTGGGTATTTAGGGCAGTTTTTTACACAGTTTTTAACCAATGGCTTCTAAGTATTCTTAATTGGTATATCATTTGGTTTATTTTTCATTTCAATTTAATTTTATTTTAATGATAATGTACACAGGGGTTACAGGTACATGAATAAGGTAAGGTAATGAGTACATTTCTTAGGGAAGGAACTTTGTTATCTCTTCCATTGATTTTTTAGTACACTCAAAACAAGAACTAGTGATGCTTTTGCTGTTGCTAGTGATCCATGGGTACTTTCGCTTTCTTTCTTAATGCATTTTTATTATAAAATTGATATACAGAGGATTTACACTTAATTAAGACAACTTAAGAGTACACTTCATTTTATTTTCTAAATTTCAAATTTTGGGCTTGAATGTTTTCTTTTGTCCCTTTAGGGTAATTCATTTTTTTCAGAGTTGTAGGATTAGTTAATTTATTTTTGCATGATTTTTACACATGTAAATTATTCACACACATATATTTTGCTTTTATAATATTTAACATGTGACTATTTAAAAATTGTTTTCTTAATTTTTATATGGTTAATGATTTGAAATAAATTTATTTTCTTATAGTTATAAACATATTTGTCCAGGTAACAAATACTGTATTTTCAAGAAGCACATAATGTATTAAGAAAGGCTTCATTGGGCTGGGATGGTGGCTCAGTGGTAGAGAGCTTGCCTCGCATGCATGAGGCCCTGGCTTCGATTCCTCAGCACCACATAAGCAAACAGAAAAAAGCCAAAAGTGGCGCTGTGGCTCAAGTGGTAGAGCGCTAGCCTTGAGCTGAAGAGCTGAGTGCCCAGGCCAGAGTTCAGGCTCCACGCCTGGACCCCCCCACCCAAAAAAATAGAAAGGCTTCATTACTTGGTCACTTTTTGGAAGTATTTTTACTTGAATTTAACAAAAAGTTTGAGCTCAGCATGGTGATTTGTGACATCCATTTTCTATCTAGGGTGGGAAGTGTAAATAGGGTTTGTAATTCAGGAGATACTGAGAAACTCTGTCACCTTATTATAAAAATATTCAGAGTGAATTGATTAGAGATATAGCCATCGCTAGTGTTATATAAGGCACCTCCTTATCATATTCTAAATCTTGGGCTAAAACACCAGTAACATCAATCTTTTGTCAAAATAAAAGGACAAATGTTTCAAAATGTTAATTATTTAAACTTAATTGCAAATATTCTCTTTTCTTCTATTAATTTTCAATTTACCTAATCTATTAAAATCCAAGTATATTGTGATTATTTTATTTCTATTAAACTTTTAAATAGTATGAGCAATATTATGATTTCATATATTAACATACTTTAACATACTTTTACATGCTTTTAACATAATTTCCACCCTTTAATATGATAATATCAATATTCCAAATGTGTGTATGTGGTGTGTATGTGCGTGTTTATGTGGTTTTTTTGTGTGTGTGCTTTGTGTGTACTTTGTAATGCTTGGGAGATCACACCATTGCTTCACATATGCAAAGCCAATGGTTTACCACTGAGCAATACTGCCTAGTTATAATCCAAATAGTGTTTTAAACCATGAGTTTCAAGCTTTCATTCCTAGTATGCTTTTTCAAAATTATATATGATAAAATGTGATCCATATTCTATCCACACTAGCAATTTTTATTGTTACATAGAATATTCCCACTGCCTTTCCACTTCCAAACTCTTGTGTTTGTTATTGATAAAGGTTTTACTTTGCTTCTTTTCTCTCTTCATTGTTTTTTCCTTTAGAGTTTAGCTAACCTTTCTCTTATTTCTTTGCGAATTAATTATCATATTCCTATTACAATTTCCTTACATTGTAACAGGTATATACAATGCTTTATTTTCTATTTTATTTTTTCCCATTTTCACTGACTTTTGGTCCAGACTATTTGATGGATTAAAAAGAAACTTGACTCAGGACACTTTACTTTTCTCCTTCTCTTCTCTGAATTCTTTCTGTTTTTTTGAAACACAATAGCAATGACATATAGCTCCTACATGGTCCATCATTCTTTCCCCTCTTACTCTCCTCTGTTGTACAGCTCAAGTTGTTATCATTCAGATTTATTATGCTACAGCATTATCTAAATCTTAACTCATTCCTAAATTAATTTTAGTTGTTTCAAGTATTCTCTAAAGACATTTCTCTATATATAATATCTGGGGTCTTGTTTTTTTCCAAGGTACAAAATATGAGGGACTATCTAACATCTAGATATCTCTGTAGAATATTGGTCCACCTGCTCAATAAGCTCGTATGTAAATTCAAGGAATACAGGTCAGTTAGAACAATCTTGTAAAATTGTGTAGCTTCAGGCTTCATACTAGCTTTGAATCTTTTTAACATGCTTAGTAGTAAAGACAACATAGTTCTACTACAAGAGCAGACACATAGAAGAATGTAAGATTTGTCAAAAATAAATTCTCAGTTTTATGGTCAATAGATTTTGAAAACTATCCTATGATTTTATGAAATAAAAATAGAATCTTAAATGGCTATATTGGCACTATTGTCTCTCGAGATTTAAAGAATGATCTTAGACTACTACCTCAATCCATTTTTTTTTTTGTCATTCATGGGGCTTGAACTCTGGGCTTAGGTGCTGTCCATGTGCTCTTCCGCTCAACGCGAGTGCCCTACCGCTTGAGTCACAGCACCAGATCTGGTTTTTCTAGTGGTTTATTGGATATAAGAGTCTCATGGACGTTCCTGCCAGGGCTGGCTTTAAACTGTGATCCTCAGATCTGAGGATTTACTGATAATGAGCCTCAGGCACCGTCCACCTCCAGCGTTATTTAAAATAAAAAATTTAAAATAAAAATTTAAAATAAAAAATGATTATCAAACTAAATGTGAGATGTGAAAACCTATAAAACATAAATATAAAATTTCATGACACTGCATCAGTAAAGGTTTCTAAAAATTTGACATGGAAAGCATTAGTGGCTAAAGAAAAGCAAGAATATACTGGATTATATTAAGCCATAGCCGTTCATAATTCAAAGGAGACTATAACTGAAGTGAAAACATATCCAACCGATACAGGGAACATATTTGTTAATGCTACAATGTTAATGCTACAATGATTCTGAATAGTAAGTATTTTTATAACTTCTAATGCTATATAAATTTTTTCTGAATAGGATATTTCTTTGAAGAACATATGTAAATTAATAGTCAATAGGAGCAGCATATGAAATAAGTTCCTCTTTATTATCTAAGAAAAAAGACAAAGAAAACTCACTAGTATTACCTTAATACAAAAAGATGCACAAAATTTAGTAGTGCCTTTGTGGAGAAAATGATAAACTCTACATAGGAGAATGATTTGTATAATACTGCGATCATTTTATCAAGCAAGATTTCAAGTTTTCAAAAGGTCAAAGAGAATTGTATATGATAGAGCCATTACACTTCTATGTATGTATTAAAGAGAAGTAAAAAATTTGTTTGGACAGGGAATGTAGTTCATTGACAGTGCACTTGAATAATATGTGTGAGATCCTGGAAATAATCCCCAAAAACAAATTTGAAAAGACACACTATAGAGGATGTATGCTGGACAAATTCCTGTAAGTGAATTTTATATCTATTTTAATGTCTGTTCTAAAATTTACAGCATTTCTATTTGAGGAAATGCAAGTTTGTGAAAATTAGGCTTGGAAAACTTATTATTGTACAATTTACTTCCAAAGCACTAAAATGTATACAATAAAAGGAGATTATAAATTGCATGTGAATTTCATGGCAGGAAAAAAAGAAAACTATTGTTAAAAATACTTCACACAAATTGCAGAATACCTAAAAAGATGTTTTCAGTGTTGGCTAAAAATTCTTTGTAAACTACAGTGTTTAAAACAAAGATGTGATTTCTGTTTATTTTGAATTTTTTGGTCTGTTTTTTTTGAGTTTATACAGAGATACCTCAATCAAAAAGTGTATGTGATAACTGTAATATCTAGGAATTGTGCATCACTTATAATTAATTGATAACCTTTTCTGGAAGATACTTTTAGCAAATGACAGAAGACCCAAATCTATGCATCTGCATTCTATGAAAGTCATATGTTACTTCCTCAATCCAATTGCTTTTCTCTACTTTGCTAAAAAAAAAATTATTCTCAAGGTAAGAGCCATTAGCAGTGAAAAGAAACAGAATATATAATCATCTTGATTTATTTGTGAAAATAACAAATTAAATAAAACAATTCCACTTAAGCGATTCCAATATTATTACCTATGAAGATCTTCCTGTGGCTACGTGGTTTAGTGAGACCTTTGCACAGAATAAGCTGACAAAATGACCCAGGCCTGAGTTGAAGACCTGTGGGTGTACACACCCACCCACCCACCCACCACACACACACACACACACACACACACACACACATACACACACACATTTCCCAGTTAGAGCAAGTAGAATGGCTGTTTTCCCAGTAACATGTCTGAGTTACTGTCCTATGTGTTTGGATGTATCATCAACTTACCTAATTTTAATAAATGACACCCTGTTCATTATTATTTAATCCTGGTTACAAGACACATTTTCATGCAGAAAATTGAGTTTGTTCTCAAAATCATGACTGTCTTGATTTGTAAGAATGAAATAATTGTGCCTTTAATTCAATAGTTCATTAATTATAAAAGTAACCCTAACCCTAGAACTGATTGCCTTTGGATTCAAAAAGCCACACAAATACATTAGATTTTATTCCTCCTATCTTGGTTTCAACTCATCTTTCTTAAAATAGTTTGTAGTTTTACTCAATATCTGGCCATTTTTGTAACCTGAACCCTAACTGGAACATTTAGGCTAACCATCACATTAATCATACCCTAATCCTAATATTATTAGCAGTTTCCTATTTCATATTCATCCTAATTCTAACTTGACTTGTCATTTGAAGAGTTACTTCCAGTTTGACCCTAAATTTTCCATTTGCCTAATGTGAAAACTAAGCCTAGCTGGAACTGTAACCTAACTTTCCACCTAATGAGAGTCCAATATTAACGTTTAAGAAAAATACTCTAGTTTTTATTCATTCTATCGAAAACTCCAATTTGCACTCTGGAAATGAGTTTCAATTTTCCCTAATTCCGAAAAATTTCCTAACTCTACTTCTAAAGTTTACTTGTTCCCTAACCTGAACCATTATGTTACTTGTCATCAAATTCTATTATCGTTAAAAATACTGTATTATCCATTGATCTACCTTTCCTAAACCACTGTATCCTAAAACAGTTTCAGATTTACTTACCACCTAGTCCATTACTTAAACCTAACTCTCAACTTAAACCTGGCTGGAAAACTCTGGGTAATCATTACAAGAATGATCACTGAGAAATAAATATAATGATAATGCTCTAGTTACTATTCAGCCTGACATTTTTGCTTCTTTTTGTTAGTGAAAACTAAATTTTATAAAAAAATCTCATAACACTAATCATAATCAGAACAAAATACTGACCCTGATCTTAATCCCAATTATATGTCAATACTAACACTCACACAAGTACACTAATTTTTTACTCATCCTAACTTGATTCAAATAAGCCTTCCAAACATAGGTTACAATTGTTTTTCCAATCTTAGTCATTTTCTAACCCTAACTTAATCTTATCTGGAAAACTGAGAATAAACATAACCCTAATTGCAAGTAAATTCTAATATTAGTAGCAATACTCTAGCTGACATTCACTCTAATTCTTACCAGGCTTATTCTAAAATTTACCTTCAATTTGAGCCCCATTTTTGTTCCTCCTTCACTCTAACCCTAACCATGGCTGGAATCCTAACCATAACCTTGACACTAATGCTATCCCAATTCTAAAATTTATGAAAAATGCTCATTTTGTGTTCTCCTAACTGAAATTCCACTTGTAATTCTCAAAATTAATTGCAGGTTTTCCTACACCCTACAGATTTCCTCATTCTTATCTCTGAATCTATCTTATTCCATATGAGGAATCATTGTACCCATTGATCTCAAATCCTAATATAATGAAATACATTGTACTTCCATTATCCCAGCATTTCCTGAATTCCTAGAACCTAAAATACGTTCAAATTTACCTAACATTTTTTCCCATTTCTTTTTTTTATCTTTTTGTTGGTCGTGGAGCTTCATCTCTGGGCTTAGATCCTATCCCTGAGTTCTAGGCATGGGGATGATCTTTGGGTTCGTCAGCTCAAGGTGTGCACTTTGCCACTTGAGCCACATCACCACTTTCTGGTTCCTGGTGCTTAATTGGAGATAAAATATCACAGACTTTCTTGCTAAGCTGGCTTTGAACTCTGATCCTCAGAAATCAGCTTCCTGAGTAGCTAGGATAATAGGAATGAGCCACCAGTTTAATCCTTTTCATTACTCTATCCTCAACCCCTTTAAGCAGAAACCTAATGCTAATCACAATCTGAATTAAAACCGAATGATTACTGTAAGGAAAATTGTCTATATTTAATCAATCACACATTTTTTTTTGCTTCTACTTCTTAGTTGAAAACTAAATTTTACCCTAAAGCTTGTCCTTCCCTAACCCTAACCAGAACTAAAACAGTAACTCACACTTTAAAGCAAATTGTATCTGAATGTTTAAAGTAACACCGACACTGGTTTTCATTCATTGTAACTTTGATGTTATTCATTCTTCTTAAAATATGCTGCAGTTTTACACAATATCTTACATCTTAACCCCAACTCTAACTGCAACACCTTGCTTAATCCTAAGCCTACATATAACCGAATTAAAATGTTAATAGCAAGCTTCTATTTCACATTTATCCTAGCTCTTGCTCAGCGTGTAGGTCTAAAATTTAATTGCAATTTGAACCTAAATAACAGCAATAACAATAATAATATATAAAAATAAAAATAAAATAAAATAAATAATAATTGTTATTATTATTATTTTAATTGTGAAAATACCGTACAGAGGGGTTACAATTACATGGGCAAGGTAATGAGTACACAAGCATTTTTGCCTCCTCCTTTGTTTCCCCTTCCCATCCCTTCCCATCTCCATCCCCCAGCCAAAGTTGTAAAGTTCACTTTTCGACATAACGTCTTGTACATCTCATTGTTGCAATGGGTCCACCTGTATCCCTAAAATTATGCAGCAAAATATCTCTAAGACATATATTTTTCAATAAGGTGTTTCAATCCTTAGATAAAGTTCATTTTACTTTGATATAAAGTTATCTCCAAAAATAAATTCTGCAACTAACCTAATGTATGTTTTCTTGCACAAAATGCTGTGACTTCTTGTCTTGTTATGTGATTTTAATTATATTTTACATTTGTGACATAATCCCTACTTACATTTGTTACAAACTTCTGTAATTATACAAATCATGCCTGTACACACTAATTTGAATACTTTAATATTCAAACAAAATTATCTTTTTTCCTGTCTCCCACATGGAAGGATGAGGTGCTGAAGTACATGGAATGGAAATTTGCAACTTGAAGATGGGATCATGAACACTTTTTACTTGGCTGAATAAGAATTCTTGTTTCTACAGTACATTCTTACCATTTAATCACACAGGGAAAGCCACAAAATTTTAAGTTCATATGAAGGAATTACATTCCCAAAAGATGTGGAAACCCGGCTCAAAAGTTCAATCTTATCACTAGTTCTTTGTGCTTGCTGGCTGATATATTTCTCTATCATATGTTTCATATTGTTAAGTATATTAGTAATTCAGCTGTCAGTACATGGCCGGAGACTCCTGAAATCACAGCTATTGCTATGTAATATTGAGAAGAGAGGAAAAAAATTATATTGATCTCCAGTTCCTACCTTTGGCCTTCAATATACTAATTAATAGTCAAAACAATCACCTAAGATGTTAGTTTATTTTCCCTTTTTAATTAAATATTAAGCAAGTGTTTATCACAATAAAAAGTGATAGTGCTATCAGAGCTCTGATATGAGCACCTTCTCCCTAACAAGTAATGCTATATGGACTGTAAATATGGAAGCCACAATAAAATTCTCTCTCTCTCTCTCTCTTTCTCTCTCCACACACACACACACACACACACACACACACACAGCTGCCACCCAGACAAATGAGACATCAGTTCCATTCTTTTGTAATTATAGTTGATTGATGTTTCCTCCATAGGTTTTTCTTTGCTTAAGTATCTTGCCTGGACCTATATCTTTCCCTGAAATCAAGTACATTCAAGTCAAACTCCATGAATTCATAATACTACTCCAAAATACTAAGATGTATTGGATCTCGAGACCAATAAAAACACCCACCTTGTTATTTTAGTAGAAATTGACATCATGAAAGTAGAGGAATATTGATCAAGTACGGAGGTAAGAGAACAGGAGTATGTGGGAAAATGTATGTTAGAGATACAGAATCAACTTCTGTAGGCTCATGTATTGAAAACTTGTCATCCTATATTGAAAGCTCAATTTACACATACAGTTTTCCAGTTACTTTGCTTACCTATCACTTCTGATCACAAATCGTCTTATGAATGTTCATAGTGTCTTTGAATAAATCACACAATTTGCACATACTTATAATCTTAAGCAGACAGTCTGCTACTACATGTTTCATTCTATGTGACAAAACCTTATTTTTTGTTTCTCTATTTGCTGAATAAATGTATTTCTGGAAACAGGATATTGACAGTAAATCTGGGTGTAATTTTCATTTTGTAAATTTCAAAAATAATATAAACTTTGTATTGACTAGTCATTTTCTTAAAATGAGTGATATTTATGAACACAATATTTTGGTGCCTTTAAGTAAATTGAGAATTGATGTGGTAGTTCTTGTGTCTAATTTACTTAACCACTAAATTGTTTGTGTATGAAGATGTGCATTGGACTTTTTTATTTTTACATATAAAGTAGTCCTCAAGGATTTACTTTAAACTGATAATGGGGTGGAGTCTTCCTATTCCAAACTTTATATTTACTTCACTAAAAGTACTAGAAACACATGATGCTTACCGGAGCAATATAAAATATGAGAACATATTTCTAAAGAGATTGGATTTATTGATTAAAACATAGAAAAGACTAAAATAGGTTCCTTGCTTGAGACTGCATAAATTTCATATGAATGTAGCTCAAGATGAGAAACAGATAAATTCATATTAATATTACTGAGATTTACATCACAATATAAGCAATATAGATATTTTTAAGTAATTGGTCATTCAAAGCCCTAGGTAACTCATGGATGAAGAATTGAATTGAAAATAGCAGAGGAAAACAATTCAACATGCAGCTAGTATGATTTTATAATGCTAATATGAAAGAAATGGAACTTTTTCTTTTCTGAAGAAGAAAGTTTAGACAGTAATTTCAATGTAAGGCATCAGTCATAATGAGTCTAATGTCTTTTCCTCCAAGATATCCAAGAGTAGTAAACTCATCCTCTGAAATGTAAATAAGTAATAATTTTAATTAGCTTTTGTTAATATTAATTTAATTGTGTAGCAAGAAGTTAAAATGTTTGCTTTCTTTCCTTCAATATAATAACATACATTTCATACTTTACTGTCTCTTCATACAAGCCTGAAATCACTACTTCAAAATGAAACACACAGAAAAACAAAAATAACCTGATACAACAATCACAAATCCTAAATTATGTGAAAAAATTCCACAATAAAAATAGATAAATCTGGGCTGGGAAGGTGGCTCAGTAGTAAAGCGCTTGTCTTGCATGCCTGAAGCCCTGGGTTCAATTCCTCAGCACCACATAAGCAAAAAGAAAAAAAATTGGAAGTGTCACTGTGGCTCAAGTTGTAGAATGCTAGCCTTGAGCTGAAAAGCTGAGGGACAACATACTGGCCCGGCGTTCAGGCCCCATGTCTGGATCCTCCCCCCCAAAAATAATATAAATAAATAAATTAAATAAATAAATAAATCTGAGGAAGAAGAAAAACAATGACAGAAGATTACCCTAGCTCTCTCTAATGAAACAGAGATTTAGAGTCCTAGCAGGTACTCCAGTTCTAGAGGGTCACACTAAGTCAGCTATAATTACATATACATATACATTTCGAAAGAAGAGTTTGTACTGTCTTCAGAAGAAAACAGAAATCTATGAAAAGTTACCCAGCCAGGTAGGTGACTGTTGTGACTATGTTGGCCAACATATTCAAAAGTGGAAATAGGGCAACATGGAAAAAAGCAGGAAAAGAAATGTACATCAGAGAAAGCCACATCCATGTACAGAGACAATTCACCATATCACTGGACAGTGTGAACTGTGGCTGGAACCACAAGTATTAACATCACAACATCTCACCACAACTAGTTTCTACTCCTACACTTAATGGTCTAGACAAAAACCTAATTCCAGAAAAGCAAATCACAACAGAAAACCAACACCTGGCAAATCAACCAAGAAAACAGAGAGTCCTGTATTAAGATCATAGATCCCCCAAAAGAAAATCTCCAAATGGACAGAATAAATCAGAAAAATACAAGAAAAATGATGTCAAGGTAGTATAAATCACATAGTAAATAACCAGATATTGGAACAGACAATCAAGGACCTCGAAGATAGTTATCAAAATACATTACAAATACTGCTGAAAAATGTGATTAAAGGAAAGTTAGAAAACCTCTACAAGGAAATTTGTGAACAAGATGAGACCAACCAAAGTTTAGCAAAATAATTCATGGAGACTACAAACAGAAAGATAAAAAATACTGAGAAGGCAAGGGAGTCCAAGAAAAAATAGATGCCTAGTTAAAAGATATGAGAGATGACACAGCTAAGAAAACAACCCTTGCTACTCCCCACCCAAAGAAAATACGTACAAATAGTCCATATAGGACCTAAAACAAAGCTTTAATAAAGTGATAGAACCACTAAAAATGACCAAAATTAGAAGACGGGGAAATCCAAAACAAAGTAGAAAGTCTCCACAGCAAATAGATGACATAGAAGATAATCTCATGGTCAAAGTCAGAATAGGTCTAATAGGAAAGAGGAGATAATCATTTAGAACAAATCCAAGACATAAGAAAAGATCTTGCCTGAACTTCAAGACTCAGAAGATCAAATTTCAGGGAGATAGGTATCAAGAAAGAGAAGAGCAGGAAACTACATTGATGGGAAACATATTACATAATTCTAGCAGAGAACATGACAAACATCCAAAGAGATAGACTCATTTAGAGAAGAGAAGCCTTTAGAACACCAAGCAGAATTCTAGAACTGAAAAATGCACCACCACAACATAATCCATTAGAGGATCATTAAAGATCAAGGAAAGGATTCTTAAAGTTGCCAGCGTGAAAAGATTGATTATTTATAAAGAATATACAGTCAGAATAAATACAGATTTCTTAGCTGATATGGTAAAACGGAGAGCCTGGCATGATATAAGACAAACATTAAGGGTAAACAACTACCAATCACGAATATGGTCCCAAGCCAAACTCTCCTTTACATTTAAAGGATATATAAAAATATTTCATGATAAAGAAAACTTGAAACAATGTATCTCCACCAAATCAGCAGGATAATAGTTAATCAAATATATGCAACATAGAGAAGATCAAGAAGAATAGGAACTGGTTTTATAAAATTCTCCCTACCAAAGAACAAGGTAAATATATTAACAGTAGATGAGGCACAGCTTCTAACAACAGGGGTATAACATAGTAGGACTTGTCAGATATTTCTCAGTCTTAACTCTCAATATCAATGGATTTAAATTTCCAAATAGAAGACATAGATTAGATAGTACTATCAAAAAAAAGACACATCCATCTAGGATATTCAAGAGACACATTTTATTGACAAAAACAAACACATACTCAAACTAAAAGGATAGAAGTAAAATTTTCAAGCAAATGGACACCATAACCAGGCCACAGTAGAATTACTAACATAAGATAAAATAGAATTCAAATTAAAATTAGTAGGAAGAGACATTACATATTGATAATGGCAACTCTCAATTAGGAGATATAGCTAGTCTAAATATAAATGACCTGAATCCTGAAGCATCCCACTTCATCAACCAAATTCTACTTAACCAAAAAAGACATCTCAACACATCTTTCCCATCTATGGATTGGTTATCCAGGAAAAACTCAACCAAGAAACTGCAGACCTAAATAACTTCATTGACCACCAAGCCCTAACAGACATCTATAGAATATATATTCAGCGTCAGAATATACATTCTTCACAGCAGCTCATGGAAGATTCTCCAGAACAGAACATACCTATGTCACGCAGAAATTCTGTCCAAATTGAAAGAAAAATTATTTGAATACCCATATCTTGTCAGACCATAACAGAATAAACTTAGAATTTAACAGCTAAAGCAAAAAAAAAAAATTGTAAAACTCATGATGAGTGAACAAAAAGTTGCTGAATGACTAGTGCAACACTGAAGGGATTAGAATGGAAATCTGAACTTTTCTAGAATTTAAGAAAAATGAACACACAAAATACCAGCTCCTCTGGTATTTGCAGTAATTACTGGAAGATTTATAGCTCAGAGTGCCTACATCAATAATTGGGGAAATCTCAAATTAATATTTTAATTATGTATCTCAAGCTCCTTGAAAAAGGGAAGAAGCCCCAAACCCAAAGCAGTAGACAGAAACAAAAAATTTAAATGAGAAATAACTAAATATAGTCAAAATAAAACGTAGAAAGAATCAACAAATCAGAGTTGGTTTTTTAAAATAAATGAACAGACTTGGCAGACCCATACCAAATCTAAGAAGAGAATTTATATAGATAGATAGATAAAAAGCACGAAGATTGGGTGAAGAACTTTACTTGCTCTGCAACGCACAATTGCCTCATATCTCAAATATATTTAGAGCCCCAAAAATTAACCCATCAAAAAAAATTCTCAAAGAAAAAACAACTCTCTTAATAAATGGGCTAAAGATTTAAAGAGAGACCTCTCTGAAGAAGAAATATGCATGGCCAATAGACACATTATGAAATCTGCAAAATTTCTAGCCATAAAAGAAATACAAATTAAAGCAACATTGACATTCCACCTCACCACAGTTAGAATGACCATTATGAAGAAAATTAATAATAACAGATGCTGGACTGGTGGAGATGTGGCCAAAAAGGAAAATTACTACACTATTGGTCAAAATGTAAAGTTGTTCAAATACTCTGTAATGAAGTATAGAAGTTCCTCAATAGAGCTCCCCTATCACCCAGCAATGATGGATCAAGAAAATGTCATATATATTCACAACAAAATTCTATGCTTCTATCAGAATGAATGACATTGACCCATTAGTAAGAAAATAGAGTCACTTGAAAAACATAGTAAGTCAAAAAAACCAGACCCAAAGAATCATAGGCTAGAGATTTGCACTCATTTGGAAAAACTAGAATATGTCTAGGATATTCATAATAGCTCAATAACAATGTGCATATCACCATATAAAATGATGCTTATCGAAATGAGCTCCAAGAAATGGATACAAGATGATTGTATAGTGAATAGTTTTTAGTTATTTCCATTTAGTTTTTACCCTTTGGTTTATTCCCTGTAGTCATTTTTTTTTATTTCTGTACCCTTTTTCTTATACCTAAATTAATGTGATTTGGGGAAGGGAAGAGAAATCACAGAAATGGTTGGACAAAGATTAACCAAAGCAACAGTAATATACACTACACACTATGTTAGAAATAAACTTCATAATTTTGGGGTGTAGGATGTCAGGGTTGGGGGAAGGAGGAAAAAATGAGGAAGGGGTAACTTTGCTAAAAAATGTAGTTATTACTTATGTAACAGTAACCCACCCCTAAGTATATCACATTCATGATATAAAATCCAAAAAAAATAAGAGAACTCACACAAATAGAGAAAATTAGAGACCAAAATGAGACAACACAACAGATACAAGTAAAATTAAAAATGTTATAAGAGAGTACTTTGAAAACCTTATGCCAATCACCTGGAGAATCCTGGAGAGATTGATGCGTTCCTATACTCGATCTGAACCAAGAAGTAACACATAAGAAGTAATGAAAATGAAATGTCAATAAACCATATCCCATTCCAGAAAAATCTAGGACTCAATGAATTTATCACAAAATTAAGGCCTGAAAAGAACTTACAATACTCAGATCTAACTCTGCAATGGAATAGAAAGGGAAATGGAATTTTCAAAACACATTCTTTGAGGCTAGAAATTAGACTCTTCCCCAACTCACATAAGAACTCACCAAAGAAAGAGAACTATAAACCAAAATCTTTGATAAGCATTGATGCAGAACTTATTAATAAAATTCTCACCAAGCAATTTAAGGAACTAACAAAAAATCATATGGTATGATCAAATAGGATTCATTTTTCATACAATTGGATTCAATATTCTTGTCAATAAATGTAATAAAAACCATCAGCAGAAGCAGGGACAAGAAACACATGAACTTCTATAGGGGTGTAGAATTAGCTTTTAACAAGCTCGAATACCACTTTATGGTTCAAAGGTCTGAGAAGCTAGGAATGCAAGGAACATTACTCAATATAATACATAGTATGTATATAACAGAGATAATTAGCCTTTACCTAACAGTGGAAGCATGAAAACATTAACATCAGGAATGAGACAAGAATGTCCTCTCTCTCTACAACTCTTCAATATGGTAGTGGACTTTCTAGCAAGAGCAATATACAAGAGAAAAACATAAAGCATATACAAACAGGGAAGAAGTAAAACTATCCCTTGTTACAGATGAAATGACCTTGTATTTAAAGGACCCTATAGCTTCCTCCCTCAAGTTAGTAAAGTTGATGCTAACCTTCAGCAAAACCCATAAGAATCAGTAGTTTTTCTGACCAAAAATGGGAAACTCCAGGCTGAAATCCAAAAAACAACCTCATATGTATTAACCTCAAAATCAAATCAAATCTAAACAAAACCAAACAACAACAACTAAACTAGGTATTAATTAATTTAACTAAAAATGTGAAGGACCTCTACTCTAAAAACTTTAAAAATCTAAAAAGGGAAATTGAAAGAGATTCATGGAAATGGAAAGTCTTTCAATGCTCAATGTTGGAAGAATTAACATTTTGAAAACTGAAATACTGCCCCTAAACAATTGGCAATGCAATAATCATCAAAATCCCAATAATATTCTTCAATGCATTTGAGAAAGCCATTCAAATTTAATATGGAATTACAAAATTACAGATGAAAAAGAAGGCTTAGAAATGAGCCTATAGTCATGGGCCTATAGTCATCTTACACACACACACACACACACACACACACACACACACACACACACACAATGTAATTCTATTCACCCATCAGAAAGGATGGCTTTTCACCAGTCTTAAGGAAAATGAAAGGCTTGGGAAAATTATAATAAGAGAAAAGAGAAAGGAATGCAGATGCAGAGCAATATAGGTTTCATGGATTCATTCCTTTATGGTAGCTAGAAAGTGCCCACAAATCTACAAGTGAACAATACATATTCTACCTCATCCCAGTTAGAATAGTCATTATCAAGAAAACTAACAATAGCAATTGCTGGCAAGGATGTAGCCAATTGGAAACCCTATTATACTGTTGGTGGGAAATTAAACTTGTTCAACCACTGTTTAAAGCAGTACCGAGTTTCCTAAAAAGATTAAATATAGATCTCCCTTAGGACCCAGTAATTCCCCTCATGGGTAGTAATCCAATAAATAACAATCTCACATGAAAGGCTACCAGTTTAACCATGTTCATTGCCCAGGCCCAGAGTTCAAGGACTGGAAAAAAAGTTACCACTGCTGGTATTTGTTTCCGCAAATAAGAACTGTTCGACATAAGATACCAAATCATTCTATTTGCAGTAGCTAGGATAGGACTTAAAGGTAGTGGGTGATAAAATGGCTTCTTTGTTGAATATTAGGAAAAGATGCAGGCAGTCCGAGAAAAGAGAGATTTGTTGTTGCTGTTGTTGGTCCAGGGGCTTGAATTCCTGGCTTGGGCACTGGCCCTGAGCTCTTCAACTCAAGGTGAGTGCTGTATCTCTTGAGCCACAGTTCCACTTCTGGTTTTCTGGTGGTTAAATGGAGAAAAGATTCTCAGGGACTTTCCTGCCAAGGCTGTCTTTGAACCACAGTCCTCAGATCTCCGCTTCCTGAGTAGCTAGGATTACAGCTGTGAGCCACTGTCACTAGGCTAATAATGGGGGATTTTTAGAAAAGAAAATGCACCTCTTCACTTGTGTCTAGACCTCAGATATCACAATTAGAATACTTCATCTTCATCTCATTTCATCAGACATTTATAATTTTTTTTCTTTTTGTTCATGTAGGAATACTGCAGTCAATATCAACTCAGCTTTGGGACTGGATCAATTGTAGGGCAATTGCTAACACCTAAATCAAGAACTGTTACATCAAAACAAGTGAGACCCTCTTTTGGAATAATTGTTTTCTCTTTTCATTACAAATCTTTGCTTGATTACTTCCTAATATGATATTGGACCTCCTAACAGAGTGATGACATTTTCATTCTCTTCAGCTTTCTCCCACATGTGGTCAAATATTTAAGAATTCAAAGATGTCCATTGAAAATTCATTAAGCTGACCTCTAAGGAAATGTGCATTTCTGGATTTTGGTCTGCTGTCTTGTTCTTACATGCACAGGCTTTCTTTGATGTATTGGTTCTACAAGGAATTCTACTTTCTAATCTTTGTGTGATCAATTTTAGTCCCTCTGATCTGTCTTTCCGACCTTCTCTCTGGAGCCTCATTTCAGTCTGCCTCATAAAAACTATATTATTTATCAACAAAATGACTCTCAGCATCTGTTTTTTGCCTGACTTCATGTAGGCTGTGATAGCAGCCCTGACTAGTTTTTGTTTGTTTGTTTTGTGTGGCTTTTTTTTTTTTTTTTTAGAGTTCTAGGATTACTATTCAAGATAGTAGATTCTCAGGGTCCCAGTGATGCCCTGACCTAGATTCAATGGTTTTTTCTCCTAAAGATAGAAAGAACAGCTGACTAAATTCCTGCTTTAATTTTCTCAAAATGAGGCAATCTGACATCCTTGCAAAGCCATCAATAATCCTCTGTAACAACTTACAGAAATATTCTATCAAGATGGCTTTTCAAGGTTGACTGTGAAAAAATTTCATTTCCAATTCACCACCATAAAGCAGATCACTAAGTAACTTTCTTAAGATGGCATTACTTTTTCATTCTGGGTATGTTTCCTAGGAAGGAAGAAGGAGGATGTGGGAGGTGATGGTGGAATAATATGTATATTGGCTCCCTGTCCACATTTTCTGCATTTTTTAAAAGTGCTACTGATAAACTCTCATTTACATCTAATTGACTATGCAATCTGCACAAGATGCAGACATATGAAGGCATTTATTCTGTCGATAAAATGCTTTCTTCTCCTAGCAGAACAAAATGTAATATTGAAATAATTACTCCAGCATTCTTTGAGATTTTATGTTGTCTCAGTATCAAAATGTTCTCCAATTCCTTGCCCTTGGCTAATTTTTTAAAACAGTTTTTTTTTTTAATAAATAGAAATTTTTAAATTTTTAAAAAATAATTTTAAATAAATAGTGATTTGTTGTTTGCTTTTGGCAGGCATGAAATAAGACTACATTAACATTGTGTGAATTGAGAGGCTAAATTTTTATCGGAATCTAAACATAATGAAAAATAGATGATTTTAAGGCAAATAGCTTATATGTTGTTCAAATTTAATGACAGGATAGCAGGTTATAGTGAAAAGAATGCTAAACAGCAAAATACCTTCCCAATATATCTATCATCCCCAAATATCTAATTCCTCAACGTAGATTTACATATATACATATATATATATGTAAAATAAAAACCTTTCATCACCCAAGGAATGCCAATTTGAATAATTATCAGATGGGAGAAACATACTCAAATAGGTACTTAAAAGTCCCACCTGTATTTCGAAAGGGACATGATAAGGTATGAACCAGCACAAAGATGTAAAGAAGCTACATCAGAAGATAAAGGTAAAGACAACAATCCAGATTCTGAAGTTTCTGGAAAGCGGAAGGGGAAGTAAATGCCTTTCCACTAAAATCATCTGAAAGTATTTCAGCTCTGTCAGTGGTTCGATTTTAATCTAGTGAGACTTCTTTTAGAGTTCTGTCATTTAGAACTGTAAAATTATAAATACAGATGGTACAATCCACTTAACTTGTAGAAATTTGTCACAGCACATTTAGTTTAGTAAACTAACTCAACTACTGCTTTTCCTGATGCAAATACAGGGACAACATATATCCTTGTTTCTGAGAATAAGAAAAAGTTGCCACTGGTGATGTACGCATGTATGATGTACATACTACTAAGGGTCTTGCATTAATGAAGTCTGGAAATACTAAACAATATCTAAATAAGAAGCTCCCTATCTTTATTTTCACATTTGTGGATCACTAAGTACCAAAGTTATGTAGAAGGCTAGGGTAAGACTATAGAAATGAAATCTGTCTCCTAATATTATAAATATAATTTATGTCATTTTGAGCTACACTTTCTAAAGTAATAAAAAAAAAGGTAAAACAGAAACAGGAACTCATTTTTCCATTTTTCCTAACATTCCAACAGAAATTAGAGAATCCAGTAAAGATATAGCAATCCCAGGATGGTATAGGATGTTATAGAATCACTAGATGGTGAAAAAGAAGATAACAAAAATGAATTTCCTGATACAATGGGAAACAAAATCTGAAACTTCAGATTGTGATATAGCTAGAAAGTAGTTTCCACTAGGCCGTCTTTGATATTTTAGGTTTGTTTACACAGCAACATTCCTCTCAGGAAATGATTTTATTAATACTCAATGGTTTGCAGCTTATAACCCAGCAACAAATAATGCTTCTAAATGTAAACAAGGCTACTTCCATTGCTATAGCTGATAAATAAGAATGATTTGGGGAATAGTCAGTCTTGAACTTTTTCATACCTTTCTTCTTCTCCAACATGAGAAGTCCAAGGCAAGGTATGTAAAACATTATCAGACGATTTTTAAGTGTTTTATTGTTCAAACTAAAGGAAGTACATTTTCACACTTTGGGGGCCTGACTTTTAAAGAGACAGACCCTCACAATTATTTTATAGACAAAAGTTTACTGCTTTGGATTAGATGTTTTCTAGCCTTTGGGTTTTGCTCTCTATTATTTTGGCAACTACATTGAAAAACATGATAAATCTATCATGTGTATGTTGGATTGTTCAAAGTCAAGCCATCTCCAAACAAAGTGAAAATACTGTACAAAGGGATTACAATTACATGGGCAAGGTAATGAGTGCATTTATAATCAAGCATTGTAGCCTACGCATTTGTTTCCCCTACCCACCCCTTTCAATCTTCACCCCCCCACACAAATTCCTCCCCCCCAACCCCACACCAAAATTGTAAAGTTCGTTTTCGACATAATGACTTGTACATCTCATTATTTCTTTTCCTTCTAATTGGTCAGCTTTGATTGCTTAAAATTCTTTGTTGAAGCTTTGTTTTAGATATTGTATGAACTTCTTTACTTCCTTAAGTGTTCCTTTGGTGTTCAGTGTTTATTCTCAAATCACTTAGTTGATTGGTTATGGTTTCCTTGAACACCCATTCCTTCTGTTGGGTTCCATTCAGCATTCCCTTTGTGGTCTCCCTGACTTACTTCAGCTGTTTGGTAATGGATTCCATGAATGCCTTTAGTGATTTGTGGATTCTCATCCTGCTCTCTCAATTCCTGTATTACTCTTTGATTAGCTTCCTCACCTTCACACAATTCTTGTAGTTCTCTTTGAGTGTTCTCAGCCTGCTCACGCCATTCCTGCCTTTCTCTTTGAGTGTTCTCAAGCTGCTCACGCAATTCCTGTATCAGTTTTTGGGTAGCTTCCTCATGCTCATGATAATCTTGTATTAACCTTTGGTTTGCCTCCTCTCTCTCCCTATCACGCTCATACAGAGTCTTTTGTGAGTTTTCAGTCTTTTCATTTACCATGTTTACCAGCAATGTTTGTAGAGCTATTTGGGAAGTCTCCTCTGGATTATTCATTATCTGTTCTGTCCCTTGATTATCATGAGTGGGAGTTGAGATACCCGGACTTGCCATTTTTCTGGATTACTCTGCCCATTTGGGATGAAAGTAACACCATTTTGTGCTAGAACACTATATTAAGGCAAGCATGAACCAAAGTCTGTAGTTGCACAGTCAAAATCCGCAGATACAATCTAGTTCAACATGAAACAACTATATATTAATGGGCTATGAACCGCAAAGAAGAATTAGGCAAACCAGAAATTATTAGTTTTAGGGAGAGATGTGGGTAAAATTAGGAATAGAGGGATGTGGGAAGGCACAGGGAGAGTTAACTTAACTAAGTCCTAATCTCAAAGCCAGAAATAGGTTGGATAGAATGAAAGTAGAGAGAGAGAAAAAAAGAAGAAAGAGAAAGATAAAAAAGATACAAGAAAAAATAGAAAAGAAAAAAATTAAAAATTAAAATGTGCCATGCTTAAAAATAATGCAAATTGAAAACAAAATGTTCTGAAAGGAACATGGATAAAATGAGAGAAGGGGAGGGATATAAAGGAGATGTGAAAAACTTACAAAAAATGCTTAAAATACTATATAGCTATAAAGAAGTAGTAGTGCTATTCAGGAATTTAAGTCTAAGAGGTATGAAATGAGTCATAAATTTCTGGATTAAGTGTGTACACAATGGGGGATAAGGTCTAATAATCGACTATGGGTACATCTGAGGATGTGCAAAACATCAATTAAGTCACACAAAGAATAACGAAAGAGAAGAAAGAGTGAAATGAATGAGAAAGAAAGAAAAAAAGATCAAAAGTTCAGTAGAGCTAAACAAAAAACAAAAAAAATAAAATTTTTAAAAAGAAAAAAAGAAAGAAAAATGCACACACACATATACTTCTAAAATAAAAATTGTAAGAGGAAGCAAAAAAAGTTACTAGAAAATAATTTTTTAAACTTAAAAATTAAAAAAAGTTTTAGAAAAAAAATTTTATACAATGTACCAAAAAAAAGTTCTTGATTTTTTTTTTGGGGGGGGGGCATGGGAAGATCCTGTATCTTCCGTTTGTCCATAACCACTCTCTTGTTGGAGTGTCTGGTCTGCTTGTGGTGTTTGATTTTCTTGTGACTTGGTTGGTTTCTTAAGTCAGACTGTTTGAGCAGACCTAAAAATGCTTTGCTTTACCCAGGATTTTGTGTTCTTCCACCCAGGCTAGTTTAATGGGAGGGAGATCTGCTTTGAGTATCAGAAAAGAGGGAGATGGCTGTTTCCTCTAGTTTGGAGATGCTGTGATGAGGCTAGGTTCTGGATAGAGTTGAGGCCTTTCAGCAAACAGTAGCATTTCCCTGAGGGGCTAGCTTGTGAGACACTCACAGAGTCCAGCCTGGAGCCATACTCAGGGTTTATGTTTACTGACTTTCCATTGATTGACAAGGCTGCTGTAGGGAGGTGAAGCCCCTGGCTCTGTTTACCCAGTGAAGAAAGCCACTCCTTGGACTGGTGGCCCTGGCCAGGTGACTTTTCCCTGGGTGGAGCTGAGTGTGGCAGGTCAGGTTATGTTCTTGTAACCTGCTAAATGACTCTACTTTTCTTCCAAGGCCTGAGTTGGAGCTAGGAGCTCAGCTGGGCCTTTGTCAGTATCAAAGATGGAGATCTCCAGTAGTGTGGGGGAGGGGTGGCTTTCCCTCCTCTGCTCCCTGGGAAGGAGTGAGGATGTGAGACTTCTACTTACACCAAGTCTTGGTTCCTGTGTCCTCTCTGGTCTGCGAACTGCAGGATGAACATGTCTGCTCCTTTTCGGTTCTTGCTGGTATTGAGTAGAATCCGTTCACCTGCCGTGTCTGGCTCCTTCATTTGGGACTCTCTGTCCTGCAGGTATGGCGGCTATGGCCGCCCTCACTGCAGCTCCAGACGCAGCCGCGGCTGCTGGCAAGTGCTCAGATCTATCTCCTTGCCTGGATTTTTCCTCTCTGGCCTAACTCTCTGTACTGTGACGGCACACTTGGTATGATTCTCTGGCTTAGGATTGTTCACTGGAACACTAAAACTGCTTTCTATGTGAGAGCTTGTTTAGCCTCCAGCTTCTCCTCTGCCATCTTCCTGGAACTCCTTCAAACAAAGATTTCTATTCCCTTCTTCACTGCTAATTAAAGTTTAATTATTGCTCTTTAAATGATGACAAAACGTGTTACTTTAACGAATATTCTCCTTGCATCAGGTGAAGACAGGAGTGTCTGTGATTGCTTTTTAAATTGTTTACAAGTATTTTCCTCCACTATTTTAATTATTGTCTTTGTTCTGGTCTTCTAATCAGGAACACAGGGTTACACAAAAAGATCTTCGAAAGATATAGGATGTTAGGCAGAAAAAAATATATGTTTAATTAAAGATTTTCATCTCTTAAGATACTGAAAAGCTCAGAAGACATTTTGCTGTTACTGGCATGGTTATGATGACTTGAATGTTTTGGTTCTTAAATTAAGTGAAATGCATGTAAAATGTTACAGTTGTTCCAAACAATGATTATGGCTTATACTTTTCTGCTCCAATGAGACGAAACCTCTGTCAAGGTTGGAGGGCATATCGATTTTCTGGCAGAAGTGTTAATGTTAGAAAGCCAAGGGAGATTCCTAAAACAGCACTGCCTATCACGAATCAGTTCATTATACTTACGGCATATAAGTATATAAACATACAAATATGAATTGAGTGAGAAATGTCTGATTTACACAATTGATTCAGTGTCAACTAAAAGCAGAAAACACTTCTTGACATTTATATAAACTAGTATATCTAGTGAGGATTTAAAAAATTTTAGAATATTTATTTTAACGTTTATGTCAAATTATTTGTTTATTTTTCACTGTTTATTTTTAATTGTTGTCAGTCCTGGGGCTTGAAATCGGTGCCTGGATATTGTCCCTCAGCTCTTCTTCTCAAGACTAGTGCTCTACCACTTGAACCACTGCCAGTTTTCTGGTGGCTCATTGGTGATAAGAGTCTCACAGACTTTCCTGCCTAGGTTGGCTTTGAACCAAGATTCTCAGTTCTTAAACTCCTTAGCAGATAGGGTTGCAAACATGAACCACTGGCTCCTCGCTACACTATTATTATTTACACATTTATGAAGAATGGAGAGGTAATCACATTCATTTATATGTTGTGTCATGACCAAGCTATATCATATTCATTAATTTCTGTATGTAACATTCCTTTTTAGTGAGACTTCTAAAAATCTTATCTTTTGGCAGTGATGAAATATCTCTTCTTAAGTATAATCACTTTGCTTCTTGTGCTATACAATTAATATATTAACTTTTAGTCTTGGAAGTCTGTTAATTAAACTTATATAAAACAAGAAATTAATATGAAAGAAATTCATGGTTCTATTACTTGCTTTAGGAAAACAATTATGCCTGTTGTTTTCAATTATATTTCTGCGGGAATGTGTAAAATTCATTGATTTAACTATTAAAATCGATAACAGTTACATTATATCAAGTTGATTCAAACTTGAATGTGAAAAATTGCACACTTAACCCAAATATACCTCCACTTTCTTCTACCACATATTAAAATACCAGTAAAGCAAAGCTTGGTGTTAGCAGCTCATGTGTAGAATCCTAGAAACTCAGGATCCTACGACCTGAAGATTTTGGTTCAATGTCAGTCTAAGCAGACAAAAATGTGAAAACTTATCTCCAATTGGCCATCAAGGAGGAGAAGTTGAGTATATGGCTCAAGGAATAGAATGTCATCAGCCATGAGCAAAAAATGCAAGGGAGACTATTAAAAATTGAGTTCAAACCTTAAAAATGGCATATACACACAAAACAACAAAAAAGTAGTATGAACATGAATAATGATGTCAAAATAGTAGAAAAGATCATGAGAAATATTGTGTAAACATCTGGAAGACAGAAATCATTTGACAGGTTTTTAATTCATGAGAGGGAAAAGTCGCAGTCTCATTTGTACAATCTCATTGTACTGATTGTGTTGAAACCTGGCTAATGGGTAACCCGTGAAAGAGTAGATTGGATGACCTGACATAGCAGACATTGCCAGTAATTATGCACCATGTCACTCTGGTGAAATCTAAAATTGTGCGTGTTAATTTAAATAAAACCTCATGAAAGAGAGTGTTTGGTTCACATATATAAGGATCTTTATTTTGAGGCTTCAGACCAGTGCTTTTGTTTATCACCACTCCTGCATTCCCTTCACTCCCTTGTACATCTAAACCTTACTAAACTGCACCAAGCCAAGGCTTTGAACTAGAGCCCCCTGCCTTAATCCCACCTTTCTCCTGCTACAACACATTTCACATGCTATCTCTGTCTTAGCATTAGTGGCTGTCATTCTAATCCCCACCAGAAAACTCTTTTATTCATGCAAACCTACAACAAATAACCTAGTTAGAAAAAGGAGTAAGATTTAGCATTGGCTGAGGCTCTCATCTATAGGTTTATTCCCTAATAAATCTGTGCTAAACTATCACTTTTGTCTCCATGGCTTTTGAGTCAGACAAGTGATTGATTTGGTTTGATGTAATCCAATTTATCCAGACTTATATTGCAAGATTTGACCTGTGCCAAGGAGTCCTCGTGTTTCCCCTAACTCTTCCTGTAACATTCTCAAGTATCTGGACATTGAGGTCTTCGATCCATTTGGAATCGATTCTGGTGCAGGAGGATATATAAGGAACTAAATTCATTTTTCTGTGTACAGCCAATTCTACTGGCACACTTTTTTGAAGAGGCTGTTTTTCTACCCTCCTGTGATTCTGGCTTCCTTATGAAAGATTATGTTCCTATAGGAGTGGATTCATTTCTGGGCCTTCAATTCTGTTGCTTTGATGGAATTCTGTGCTTTCATTGAAAGAATGGCATTACACCATTCCAGAGGAAATGGAAAGACTGGAAATTAGCTAGATTTAAATAAATATATGTTGCATGGTTTTCCTCATTTGTAATAACTAGATATGTCCATAAATCTACAAATTATCCAATAGATAGTAAAGGACAAATAATTACAATTGGACATGATTAACTAACAGCACTGTAAGCATTCACATGGCAAGAACAAGGGAAGCTATTCTTAGGAGAGAATCAAAATGGCTCAATAGCTATGTGCATATGACCATATAAAGTGATGATTATTGCAATGAACTCTAAGAATCAATAATACATGTGAAATACATATATCTGTATATAATTTTAATAGATGTCATAAAATTGACTGACTTCTCTGTAATCTCAAAAGCAAAATTTTAAGTTCAGAAGATAAAATTGTGGAAAGTTTTCAACACATATACTAAAATACATAGGGGAAAATGTAAGAGAGAAAAGATAAGATGAAAATTAGAGTAGCTATCTATTGAAGAATTCATAAACATTTTCCAAAACTATACAAGAGTGTTGGGGTACAGCTCATTCGTAGGACTAGACTAATATATACAAAGACATGGATTCAATATCCAAGAAGGCCAAATAATAAGTTAATAAATAGCAACAATAAAATAATTCTTTGAAATAAATACTTTCATATTAGAGAGGCCTGAATCCTACCAGTAAGAAAAAAATACTTTCAATTCTTGTATCCAATGACATGAAACTACAAGAATGAAGATGAAATGGTTTTCCTTTTCTATCCTTTCTTTTCTGCTTTCTTTTCTTCTTTCCTTTTCTGCTTTCTTCTCTTCTTTTTTCCTTTGGCAATACTGGTGCATGAAGCTAAAGCTCTGACACTTTAGATTATTTTTCAGAGACACTTTAGATTATTTTTCAGAGAAGGTCTTGCTTTTGGCCAAGCCTCCCTTGAGCAATAATCTCTTAACTATGGCTTCCACAAACGTGAGATAACAGGGAAATCACACTACATCTAGCTTTCTTTGTTTTTGTTGTCTCTCACGAATTTATTATTAGATCTGGCCCTGGATATCAGTCTTCTAAAATTCTGCCTTCTAATTAACAAGGTATATTTCATCTCCGGTTGGACTCAGACAATTTTTCAATATAAACATTCAATATTGACTTCTGTTTTCTAGATATCATTAAATTCAATCGAGGTTAGGATAGATCTTTATGATGTTGTAAGAAGAACACAGAGAAAAAAATGCAATCCTCAACAGAAAGAACAGTGCTGGAAGAATACCAATACCAAATTTCAAACTTTACCATAAAGCCATAGTAAACAAAACAGCTTGGTACTGGCACAAGAACAGACCTCAGGACCAATGGAATAGAATTGAAAACCCAGAAATGAACCTACAGACCTATAGCCCTATAATCTTCCATAAGGAGCTAAAAAATGGAATGGAAGAAAGACAGCCTCTTCAGTGCATGGTGCTGGGAAAATTGGTTAACTACTTGTAGAAAACTAATGCTAGATCCTTATATATCACCCTGCACCAGAATCAACTCCAAATGGATCAAAGTCCTCAGAGTCAAAGAAGACACTCTGAAAACATTTCAGGATGGAATAAGAGAAAACCTAGGTCTCCTTGGCACAGGCTGAAATTTTCTTAATAGAGACCCAGAAACACAAGAAATCAAAGAAAGAAAGGTTGGACAAATGGGATTGCACGAAATTGCAGAGCTTCTGCATGGCAAAGGACATAGCTAGCAAGATCAATAGAAAGCCCACGGATTGGGAGATCTTCACTAGCCATACAACGGACAAGGGTCTCATATCTAAAATATACCTGGAACTCAAAAAATTAAATCCCCCAACAACAAATCTTCAAAGAAACAACTGCCCAATAAATAAGTGGGCTAAAGATGTGAAGAGAAACTTCTCTGAAGAGGAAAGAAGGATGGCCAATAAACACATGAAGAAATGCTCAACCTCTCTAGCCATAAAAGAAATGCAAATCAATACAACATTGAGATAACACCTCATCTCAGTTAGAATGGCTATAATCAAGAACTCTAATAACAACAGATGCTGGAGGGGATGTGGACAGAAGGGAACCTTACTGCATTGTTGGTGGGAGTATAAATTTGTTCAACCACTTTCGAAAGCAGTATGGAGGTTCCTCAAAAGACTCCACATAGAGGTCTCCTATGACCCAGCAATCCCACTTTTGGGCATTTACCCAAATGTTCACAAAAAAGACCACACTAAAGCTACCGGCACGACTATGTTTATTGAAGCCTTATTTACCATAGCTAAGCTATGGAACCAACCCAGATGCCCCTCAGTATATCAATGGATCAAGAAAATGTGGTATATATACACAATGGAATTCTATGCCTCCATCAGAAAGAATGACATTTCCCCATTTGTTAGGAAATGGAAAGACTTGGAATAAATTATATTAAGTGAAGTAAGCCAGTCCCAAAGAAACATAGATCCCATGTTTTCCCTTATTTTCCATAACTAATATATGTCTGTCAAGCAGAAAAAGTCAGATAAGTTGATGTTAGGGAAATGAACCCTAAGATAAAGATTCAAATGTTATTTTTCTTTCACGCAATTGTTTCTAACACATTTATAAGATTATTTCTTTTTTGCTTTGTATGTCCCTCCCACATGGTATAACCCATGCTTTCATTGTATATGATGTTGTTATAATTTGTACAGGATAAGGGAAAAAACAAATCGATTAAATAGGGATACAGGTGGACCCATTGATAGAATGAGACGTACAAGTCATTATGTCGAAAACGAACTTTACAAGTGTGGTGATGTGGAGCAGGGTTCGTTCCGGTGGGAGAGGGAGGATAGATGGGAAGGGTTAACAAAGGAGGAGGCTACCATGCTTGATAAGAAATGTACTCAAAATCTTGTGCATGTAATTGTAACCCTTCTGTACAGTATTTTCACAATAAAAAACACAAATAAAAGAACACAGAGAAATCCCTTGAATATTTTCCAGTTTATTTATATTTTTCTAGTACACTAATACTTCACAAGTACCTTATACAGACTTCAGTTATTTAAATTATTTTTTGCAAATATTAAGTCTATTATAGTTTTATCAAATCTATATGAATATACCATATTTACAGATACGTTTCTTACCAAAAATGTCTGTCTCGTTCTTCACTTTTATAATTAAACACACTACTTCTCTTTGTTCCAACCCAAACCTGTTTTATCCTAGCAACCAACGCATTTCTTTCCTCTGATTTCTCGATCATGCAATAAATAAGCTTTTAGGATTGCCTTCTTATCTTTGGTAGATTATTCCCAGGTATTGGATGCCTTAATATTGTATTGTGTTCACTCGAGTTGCTTTTTGGTTCTGTCATTATAAAATTTAGCATAATTTGTTTCCCATTCACCTGAAGAAAGCCTGAATTGATTTCCATTTTTTTGACTAAAGGAAATAATGCTGCTATAAACCTCTGTGTTTTGGCATTTGGGTGAACGTTACATTTTATTTCTATCAGACAATGCGTGAAGAGATCAATTCCTGTGCTATATTGTGAGAGGTTGCATATTTTATATTCTAGGAACCTGACAAAATTTGTTCAGAAGTGGCTTTCTTATTTGACATCCTGCCAGTTTCCAGTTTCTCTGTTTCTTGATAGCATTTAGTATGGTCATTATTGTATTATGGGAAGTTATTCTCATACATGTTTATGGTGTAATTTTAGTTTCAATGTACATTTATTTGATGACTGATGATGTTTTTCTTGTGCTTATTTTCCACAAGATGTATTGTTTTGGTTTGTAATTGATGTTCTTTTTTAACATTAGGTTTTGAGCGTTCTAGGCAGAGTCTAGACTTCAGTCATTCTTCAGGTATAGGATTTGCAAATATTTTATCCTTGACTACGGGAACCCTTCATCATCATTATATTCATCATCATCATCTATATCATCATCACTGTTAGTACTACTATTATTATTTTTGTACATGTACGTATCCTCTTGGGGTTTGAACTCAGGGTCCTTGAGATTTCTTGCAATTTGTTAAAAATTTACCATTTGACTCATGCCAAACTTCTGCCTTTTTTTGCCATTAATCAGAGGTACGATTCTCAGGGACTTCATTTTGTGGGCTGCCTTCAAATAGCAATACTCAAATCACAGCCTCCCAAGTAGCTAGGATGAGATACATGAGCCCCCTACTCCCAACTTCTATTCACTATTTGCGTATGAGCTTTCACAGACTAAACTATTTTACACTTTTATTGATTTCTACTACATCAAGCTTTCTTTTCCTATACTTTTAATGCCAAATTTAAGAATTCTTCATTTCAAAAATTGTCAAGACATCTTTCTGTGGTTTACATTTACATCACTATTTTTGTTTTATATGCCACGTTTTAATCCTGATTGAAGTTAATATTTGAATAAATTATGTTTAAATCAATGTTCACTTTTTAATTCTCCCCAATACTCTCTACCCTATCACCACTTATTAAGGAGAATGTCATTCCACAAATGTTTGGTTTTACACTCATTAAATTTACCTTGATAATATGTATGTGGCTCTAATCTGGTGCCCTACAGACCCATTGAGTTGTATAATCTTTCCTCTACAATTTGTATAACAATTTTACACTTAGAGTGTTAATATTGTACAGAGATATATAGTCCAGTTTATTTTTCTTTGTCAATGAGTCAAAAAGTGCTGATCAAGTGTTTTCAAAAATTGTCATAAAATTATAAATAAAACTGTGAAACTGGGTACTGGTGGCTCATGCTTATTATCCTAGCTGCATAGGAGGCTGAGATCTGAAAATTACTGTTCAAAGCCAGCTGGAACGGGAATGTGTGTGTGAATCTGATCTCCAATTAACCACCAGAAAACTAGAAGTGACACAGTTGCTCAATGGGTAGAGGCCTCACTTTGAGCTGAAGAGCTGAGGGACAGTGCCCAGGCCAGATTTCAAGCCCCATGAATGACCAAAAATAGCGGTGTGGGGGACAATTAATGTCTTTTTTCAATTATATCCTCCAATCCACAAAAACTATATGTCTCCATTTATTTAGATTTTTGTTTTTATATTCAGCATTGTATAATTTTCAATGACAGTGGGTGAATAGCACTGAAATACATTTTGACGATGTGTGAAGCTAGCACAAAGATATTCTAAGAAAACAGTTGAAAATTAAGGGGCAATGGTAATGGAGAAAGACAGAAAAGGTGAATAAGGCCCTTGATCAATATGTGAGTGTAAAATATTTCAGTAAGATTACTTCTTACAAAAAATATACACCAACTGATAAATATCTTCCAAAGGCATTGGTATTCAAGTATGACATAAAGGATATAAACAGATTTTGTGTTTAAATGAAAGAAAGATAGATGAGAAAACGTAGCAATTGTGTAAATTAAGAAATTTGGTCAATATTTTGAGGGCTCATGGCTCACTGGATTAAAAGTCTGTTGGTATCTAAGATAATACTTAAATGTTAGACATGAGCCTATCTTTAGACTGCTTAAATCTATTGTTTTTGAGTCAGTATTATTTGCTGTTGTTGTTTACATGGACTTACTTTGGAAACACTAATATTACATGGGAGAAATGTGTAAAATAGAGTACATTATCTAATTATATGAGGTTTTTAAATCGGCCCATCTGTAGAGGTAGAATATGAAATAGTTGGTGCTCATGTGGAGGGTAAGTTGAAATTATGACAGGAAATGACTACTAATAAATATTGGAATATTTTGAGAGGGTAGTGATGATAAAATGTTCTAGAACTGAAGGTAATATTCATAGTCCAACTCTTTAACTTTCTAACAATTGTACTTTATTGAAGAAATACAGATTGCATTTGCTTTAACCTTAGGAAAAAATTTAGATTAGTAGTGGGTGAATCTGAGTGATAATTCAGAATTTAATATCACACAATTCTCAAAGGTATAAGTTTAGTATGTTGATGAATAAGACTATCAATAAAATATGATGTGATATATCCTCTGAGTGACTACATATGACATTGTGAATCAGTGAATATTCTACAAAATTATGTAAATTGCGGGATGAAATAGAATTGAGAGGGATGAGAGATAATGATCATCAACATGCAGTATATTGGGCTGGGAATGTGGCTTAATGTAGACTTAGTGGTATTGTTCTATATGCATGTGTATACTTGTGTAATACCCTCAATGGGCATGTCAATATGTTATTATATGTTATTGTAAAAGGTTTTGCTATGTATATTCCTGTACATGTGTCTCATGGGACATATGTTGAAATATATTTTGTATATAAAGTTATGATTCAAAATGTTGTATCATAGCGGCAACTTTATGTGTAATATTTAAAAGATTACCTCTATGTTTAACAAACTGACAATATCACTTTAAGTGTCAAGAACCAATGTATAAGGATTCCAATTTCTACATAGTGGTTGTGCAGTGCTCTCTTATTGTTTCTTTTTCCACTAATCACTATATGTATGCAATGTCTAGGTAGGTTATCACCTTTCAATATGTTCTTTCGTTGTTTGTATATTAGTATAGAGATACTTATTTGGATTTTTTGCTATATGTTACTTCCCCAGCCCTCGGCCCCTCTATAGAAGATTGGTAAGGGTCCGGGTCTTGCAGATTCCTCTTGCAGGTCCCATAGTGCACCTTACCTCCCCCCAATAAGGGGAGTAGGGTGGGGGCCTAGGACTGTCAAGGGCACCCAAGTCATAGGGGTAACATTCACCCTCGTTTTGACTTCTACTGTGCATGTCTTGCTGCGTTCTTGGTGGAATTTGACCCATTCCTTTTCTTTCATACTTCCCAAGTCCTCCTTTACTCCCCCTAGGCCTAATGCTGCCTCCTCCTCTTCTGTGAAATAGCATTACCCATACTAAGGGTTTCACTTACCTTGAGAGAGCATTTAGCTTCAGCCAGTATCTTTTCCTTTCGAGCCCCACGTTGGGAGCCAGATGTTGGGTCTTTGTCTGTCCCACGAAAGATGGATGGGGTCCAAGGAAAGGTTAGTGCGGCCGCTTGCCTGTTCCCCAACCTCCCTTAGCCCAAGAGACAATCAGACACAGTGGGAATTCAAGTCAAGCAAGGACTCGTTTATTAACACAGAGCAAGCCCTTTCTAAAGCAAAAGACTGCGTGGGAGGGGAGGAAATGGAACCAACCAATCACTGTAAAGGTCACACCTTATCATGCGCCTAAGCTTCCACAAGCTGTTTACACACTGAACTTAAACAAATCAGGCTCTGCCCATTCAACTTCCCCTCAGGGCAATCTTTGATGCCTGTGTGCCCACACTGTACTCATAAGCCTTGTGTCGTGCCCTTTATGAACTCATAATCTGTTTTAAACCTTATAATATTTCAGTTATGATATGTGATATCAGAAATCCACTGTGACATCATGACCATTGTGACATCATACTGACAGACATCATGAACACTGTGATATCATAATCCTAGGACTTCAACAAATTTGCAAGGACACCTGCCTTTGTAGATACCACAATCCATTAGTGAACTCATATTCTCTGTGATTTCATGACAAATGAGACCCTTTATGCCATTTGGATATCACCAACCAATTGTGACATCATAGACCTACTGTGACTCATTACCTGTATGGCATCACCAACTAACTATGACATCACAACTTTTGTGATGTCACAATGTGACATGGTGATCATGACATCTGTCAGTGTGATGTCAGAGTTGTCATGATGTCAGTGGATTTCTGGTATTTCATGTTACATGAAATATGAGGTTGAAAAATAATGAGGGCAGAAAGGTCTAACATATCACAATGTTAACATAACACAAAAGTTAGGAGGACAGATGTTAGTGATATCACATTGTGTTAGTGATATCACAATGGCACTGTGATATTGCAATGTGATTATGACTTCAAAATGGTTATGTAGGTTATGTAGGCACAAAAATGTGTTTCTGATATCAACTCTCATGCCACATTTGAAATACAATGAAATCACAGAATAAGCATTCACAATGTGTCTATGATGTCACAATGAGAATTGTTGTCATAATGGAATTATGTCATTGAGTTTGGTGATATCACAACGAGTTGATGCTCTCATAATGAAAATGTGATGTCACACTGTTGAGAATGTCACAAACACTTTTTGATGTTATAATGGCATGTCTGATCTCAATTGTCAGATAAGAACAAGGATATGGGTACACAAACGGACTGTGCTGTTGAAAAGGGCATGGATTTTTCAAAGGAGCTAAGAGGTCATAATAGATTTGAGATGTCACAATGGAATCATGATGTCACAATGACAATATTGTCACAATGGGTTTGTGACGTTGTGCTGATGATGATGTCAAAATGGGTTTGTGATGTCACAATGAGTTTGTAATATTAAAATCAAATTTCCAATTTCAATTGCTACTAGTTCACAAGGAGGATACTGTAATAATCAGCAGGACCCCAATAATCTATAGGGTCCGATAATCAGCCAGGCACCATCTCCTGGGCAGCTGGAAAGGACAAAGTATGCCACCAAAGAAGGTGGGGCATTCTGTCGGAGGTGCTGGTGCATTAATCAACGGGTGTTTAGCTGTTAAGAAGTGATTGGGCTTTAGGCAGTTTGGGATGTAACAGTTGAAAGCTGTTAGGCAGTTGGAGTAGAGAAGGGGTACAGACTTTATATAAGCTACTTGTTCAGAGAAATAGAAGGAAAGAGAAAAAAGGAAAAGTCCTGGAAGGAAGGAAGTGGTGTGATAGCAGAAGGGGAAAGAACCTTGAGGAGAGGAAGTTGAGGGGGGGCAGGAAGTGAAGGATGGCAACTGACGACCCAGGCAAAGCAGTTCAGACATGTGGAGAGTGGAGAGGCCTGAAGAGAAGAAGGAACTGGTAGAAGGGAAAAATGGAAAAACATCGAAGGATGTATAGTTCTGTAGCCAAGGATAGACAAAGGGAAGGGGGAAAAAGGCTTGCCCTCCCCTTTGTTTGGAGCTTTGGCTATCATAATTTTGGGGGTTGGTTGTTTGGAGAACATTTATTATAATAAATGTGTCTCCATGGATTCTCTTGAACTACAGAGTTCCTAATTTTCAGAAACCCCATCGAGATAATCCATTTGGATAGCATCAGGCCTTGTCCCAAGGGAAAAATCCTCATAGGTGAAAGGGTCAACCCTCAGCGTTAAGAGTCTACCTCGAGTGTTTGTCTCCAGAGGACCAACATTGAAAAAGTCCTTTAGGTTCCTTTAGGGGTGCGTCTAGGAAAACTTGCCAGCCTGTTTTGGGGACCCCCTCTGGAATTCATTTGTGGCTTCTGGGAACTCCTTGAGAGGTCATGTATGGCTTCCTTGGAAGCAATCTGGAACCTCATCAAGAGTACATCTACTGGGCTGGGAAGGTGGCTCAGTGGTAAGAGTTCATTCCTTGCATGCCAGAGGCCCTGGGTTCGATTCCTCAGCACCACATAAGCAAAGAGAAAAAAGCCGGAAGTGGCGCTGTGGCTCAAGTGGAAGAGTGCTAGCCTTGAGCTGAAGAGCTGAGGGACAGCGCCCAGGCCCAGAATTCAGGTCCCATGACCGGACCCAAAAAAAAAAAAAAGAGTACATCTGCGACTTCCTTGAGAAGCCATCTGAAACCTACCCTGGAGGTCGTCTGGGGCCTTCTTCAGGGGCCATCTTGGACTTTCTCCAGAGGTCATCTGGGGCTTCCTCAGGAGGCAACCCGAGAACTCTTCAAAAATAGGCTTTAGGACTTCCTTAAGAGGCAATCTAGGACCACCTCCTGAGGTCATCTGGAACTTCTTTGGGAGGTCAGCTTGGGTTATCTTGATGAGAAATGTATGACCGTCTTCAGACATCATCTGGGACTTCCTTGAGAAGCCATATAGGACCTTCTCTGGAGGTCATGTGTGGCTTTCTCAAGAGGGTTATCTGGACCTTCCTCTGGGGTTCACATATAGCTCTTTGAGTGGCCATCTGGGAGCTATTGGAGAGGTAATCTCAGCCTCATTGAGAGGACATCTTGGACCTCCTTTGGAGGTCGTCTGACACTTCCTTGGGGAGCTATTTGGAACCTCCATGAGAGATTCTCTAGGGTCTCCTAGGGACGACATATGTGACATTTTCCAGGGCTCATCTGCGGCCTCCTCGAGGCAATGTGGGACATTCTCTCTGTCATCTGGGACCGCTTGTAGTGGTCAAGATTGAGACGTATGGGACATGTAAGTTAAGCGTCTGTGGCTATTGGTCTGTTTGTGTATGCTGATAGTTTTACCTGTGTTCTGTATGCATCTCTGTTTACTCCTTTCTTCAGGATTGGAGAACAAGGTCATATCCAAGTTGCCATATCCAAAAAATATTCTCCCCCAGGGTTATAGAGTCCCTCAGAGGAAGATGCATTGATGTACTCTCTCCTATTCTTTGCCATCAGCACCTGTCAGGTTAAGTCCTCCTACACCAAAAGTGGTTACTTTTATCAGCCTGAGGTGGTACAATGTGGTATGTTACCATTATTACCCTTGAAAGAGGAACATGGAGGAGATGGGGGGGGCAGGACCCCATTTGAATATATGTTCCCTTTACAACTAGTGACCTGTATAACTGGAAACAGCAAACTCCATTCTTTTCAGAAAAAAAAAACAACAGGGGCTCATTATTTCATTACAGACAGTAATTTTCACACACAAGCACATCCGGAATGAGTGTCAGCAAATTTTACCTGTGCTTTTCACCTGGTAGAAAAGGGAATGAATCCTGCTTGGTGATTTGAAAGTAGTACTTGGACCAGACAGTAGCCCCAATATTGAACCAGACCATTTGGAGCAAGTCTTTCCACAGACGTAGCCAAGCTGAGACTAACAGTGATCAAGGTATGGAAGTGCTTACCTATTATTGCTAGGTTTGATTAGCAGGGATACCGCAGTGGCTAGAAAGCCAAGTCATCAAACTAAGATGAGGGAGATGGTACAGTTCCCAAGTGAGTACCCTAATGCTTTTCTGGAACTTCTCCCAGAAGACTATAGGACATATAGGCCTATAGATCTTGAAGCCCTGGAGAATCAAAGAGCCCTAAATATGGCCTTTATTACCCAGTCAGCCCCAGATATTATAAGAAAGCTTCAAAAGTTAGAAAGTTTTGAGAGAAAGGTGTATTCTAAGTTGGAAGTGGTTACCCAGTAGGTGTTTGATAACAGAGATACCCTGGATAAAAAAGACTCTAAGATTTGAGCATTTACCCAAATGTTTACAAACAAGACCACACTAAAGCTACCAGCACAACCATGTTTACTGCAGCATTATTTACCATAGGTAAGATAAGGAACCAACCCAGATGCCCTTCAGTAGATGAATGGTTCAAGAAAATGTGGTATATATACACAATGGAATTCTATGCCTCCATCAAAAAGAAAGACATTGCCCCATTTGTTAGGAAATGGAAAAACTTGGAAAAAATTATATTAAGTGAAGTAAGCCAGGCCCAAAGAAACATAGGTCCCATGGTTTCCCTTATTAGCAATATCTAGTATATGTATGAGTCAAGTGGAAAAGGTCAGATAATGTGATGTTAGGAAAATGAACTCTTAGATATATATTTTAATGTTTTTTCTTTCATGCATGTGTTTATCACATTAAACACCTGGAAAATGTGTTCATAGCTCTGGAGTAACATGCAAATGAGCTTGGGGCTCAGAATTCCAACTGTGTTCAATTTAAAAAGCAGCCCTCTGAACTTAAGAAGAAATGTGGCAAAGAAAAATTCACACACTTCTATCTCAAAACACAGGCTTATAAAAGATTGAATCTCCAATATGTGCCAGTCAAAAGCAACTGAGAGGTTAAAAGCACATAGAAGAGCACATTGGAAAAAACAGAGAATTATTTGACGTGAAGAAAATATTTGAAGATATAAACTTGTGAGAGTCAAAAATGAGAAGAAAATCCTCAAAAGGAACCTAGAAAACACTCAGAATCAAATGAAATTCAAGTTCATTCTTCTGGATGAGTATGAGGCAAATTAGGGGATCACAGGCAAACAGAAGCACAAGACAGCAATACTGCCATCCTTGCTAACCACAAGAGAGGCAAAGAAGAGATCCTGATGCTGCATTAATAAATCATGGACATGAAAAAGGAGCTGGGCCTGATATAAGAATTTTTAGGCTGAAGTACATGTCAGTTATAAGCTTTGAAGAGTGTCACCAGAAATTCAAAGCATTAGAGAAAGAAGGAAAGAATAGTTAGCAGAGAAGACGGGGAAGTGCTGTGTCATAGAAGATGAGGCCAAGAAAGGTAAACAGGAAAATATCAGGCTCAAGAAAGAGACTGTTACTCTTCAGAAAGAGTTAAAGGACCACATGCTCTGATAGGGAATGCTGGGGAAAGGGAAAGAGCATTAGGAAGAAAAACAGAACAGCTAAACAAACAGTTGAAAGATCTGTCACAAAAATACACTGAAGTGGAAAACTAGAAAGAGAAACTACTAGAGTAAAATCTCCAAAAGACTGCTGAGATCTTCATTATAAATGTAATGCAGAAGCATCGTGTCCCAATGGAACAGGTGGAGGTGGGAAAAAATATCTCGCAATAGCACCTTTGCGAACTTAAGGGAGGAGCTGAAGAGCAAACAAAGGTGTTGTGAGAAGGAGCAGCAACCAAGAGGTTAAAAGCACAGTCAAAGGAACTCTCCTGTGACCCTGCCAAAACAGTTAGAGGTTAAGGAGCACATTGAGAAGGAGAGTGGGATCTTGAAAGCAAGTTTGAGAGAAAAGGAGGAGAATAAAATGGAAGCAGTCTCCAAGGTTCAGAGTACTGTACAGGAGGTAAAGAAATTAGAGACCCTAAGATACAGGGGAACATCTGAGCTGATCAGGTAACTTGGGAGATCACTCTAAAACCAGTGGGGTCTCTAGAGCTACTAGTCGTTAAAATTAAAGGAACAAGCAAAAACAGTTGTAATAAGTGTCCAAGTGTTGACACTGAACTTGTAAAAAATTCATACAGGCTCAAGCTTTCTGTCAGTTTACGTGTAGATATTTGCACCATGGTAAATTTTCCGAGGTCACTACCTAAAACTCTTCTGAAAACAAGTGGGGCATTAGCCTGACAATACTTTGTAAGGTTTGTAGGTAATTTCCAACAGGTAAATGCTGAAAAGCTGGAACCTATGGAAAGAATTCATACGTGAGGAACCTCAGATGGTGAATTTGGGAAAGTGGACTTCAAAGAGGTAAAGCTTGGAAAGTATGGGTATTGGTATCTATTAGTAATAGTGGACACTTTTTCAGGCTGAGCTGAGGCATGTAATAATTCCTTGATTTGGCTTACCCTTAGCTTTGGGGTCCAAAGATGGCCCTGCATTCATGGCCCATGTTCTCAATTATTAACTAACACTCTAGGAATAAATTAGAAGTTACAATCCATTTATAGAACTCAGAGTTCAAGGCATTAGAAAGAATGGATATGCCTTCAAAGCAAACTAACTAAATTAAATACAGAGACTGTCCATGGCTAGGTGAGCCTCCTCCACTTTGTTCTCCTTCGACCAAGATGTAGCCCTTATGTTAAAGGATTTAATCCCTTTGAAATATTTTAGGGTGGACCACCCCCTTTAGTTCCTAAATTTGGGAAGGCTATATTAACAGAAATATCTATCTACAATCTGCAGGCTTTACAACATATTCTTTTATGGACCTATCCTTTGGTAACCAAGTCCCACTGGCCACCTAAGAAAAACTCCACCTGAAGGGGAGGGGCCAAGATGGCTATGGAACAGCAGAGAAACACCACATCTCTCCCCAATGAAATACAGAGTTTGGATTTCAATGCTCCATTTCTGCAAGTGACCCACAAAAAAAAGGCGATTACTCAGAGAGATACCGGAAGTGAAAAAAGAAAAGGGAAAAACCTACACAGACAGTAAAATAGGAAGACCCTTTCCCCAACCCTTGTTGGTGATGGGGCTCCCCGCTGAGCAGCTTAAGTGGTGGAGTTTTGTGCCAGGTTGCTTTAGTGACCTGGCTCTGGACCCTCTGAGGACCACACACCCGCAAGCATCCTAAGCCTCACAGAAGACTTCCCAGGTCCAGTGCCAACCCAGAGAATACAAACCGAAATCTCAGAAGAGCCGGCATGAAGATTCCCCTCACCCTCTCTGACATGGTGCCTCTGCCTGGCTGGTGAAAGCAGGCCAACCCAGTCAGGAGCAGCAGCAGCTGTCAGCAGTGGCAAATGACCCTAGACTCACAGTGTGGCAGTTCTGTCCTGCTGGTGTAAACAGCCAAGCCTAACCTGGAGCAACAGCAACAGCTGGAAGTAGTGGCAAACCATCCAGACTCTGGGCACAATGCCTCTTGGCACTAGCCCACAGAAATAGCCGAGACCAGCCCAGTGCAACAGTAATAACTGGCACGGGGACAGCTGCAGTGAACAACTCCAGACCCATGGTGCTTTGTGCCAATCCATACTGGCCCACATAAGCAACCCAGCCCAGCCTGAGTTAGCAGCACTGGTTAACACCTGACTCCTGGTGGGTTGGAGGGCCTCTCCATATCAGCTTTCATGAGCAGCCCAGTGCAGCCCATGGTGGCAAAGATGGTGAACAACCCCAGACATGACGCAGGGTGTGGAGCTGAACAACCCCAGAAAAGCTTTCCTGCCTGGTCTGGCTTTGAACCTGAATACACAGATCTGAGCCTACTGAGTAGCTACAACTACAGGCATTCACACCAGCAGGGTCTAACTCTTGCCAACCCCTACACTTTTTCTACAATAGATCACTTTTTAGTTCATGCAGGAATTTAAGCAACTACAAGAGGATTGACGTAATACCCTATATTCTATCTGACCATAGTGCAATCAAACTGGTTCTCAATAACAAGGCATAAAGTAGAAAAAGCTTAAACACATGAAAATTAAACTGCACTAAGTTGAACAATACGTGGGTCACAGAAGAAGGTTAAAAAGAAATTAAAAAGTTCCTACAATTCAGTGAAAATGAAGAAACATAACAAAGAAACCTATGGGACCCAGTGAAAGCAATCCTGAGGGGCAAATGTATTGCTCTCAGTGCACATATCAAGAAAACAGAGACCAAGTAAACAATCTTATGATACAACTAAAACTGCTAGAGAAACAAGAAAAAAATGAACCTAAAGTTGCTAGCCAGAAAGAGATAACTGAAATAAGAGCTGAAATTAATGAGATAGAGACTGAGAAAATTATAAATAAATTAATACAACAAAAAAATGTTTTTAAGAAAAAAAATCAATAAGACTGATGGATCACTGGCAAGATAAACTAACAAAATAAGAGAGGAGACCCAAATCAATATTATCAGAGATACCACAGGAAAAATTACAACAAACATCCAAGACATCCAAACAATCATAAGGAAATAATTCCAGACTCTACTTACAAAAGAAGGAAAACCTAGCAGACTACACAAATACAAATTGCTATTTGCCCTTTCCTGGTGGGGGCAGCAGTTCAGTAAATAAACTTCTTTCCTGCCTTAATAGTGTATGGTATTCTCTTCACAGGCTACTGAATGAAATCTACTTATTTAATATTCCTTACATATGATGCTGTAACTCAGATGGGGTTTTTGAGTTGGAAATGTTAAAATTTCCTAACCACTCCTTTTCTGTGAACTAAACTGCCCTGAGACACCACGGGAGACTTTTCACCAATACCATTGCTGGCTTTCACATCCACGTCCACACCACTTCTCCTCTCTGGTGAGTGAAACTACTCTCTATGGCTCTCTGTTGCTCAATCTCTGTTCAGATATGGCACCATGCCAGAGAGTTCCTATGGCCTTCAGCGGAAAGGCTGGTCACCCCCGAACCCGAGGTTGCTTGGTTATGGGGTCTTGGCCATTTCTCTCTACAGTGTTCTAGGGGAAGTAGGGACATCGCTTCTGCCCGGTCAGCTCTCCTTCACTCACCAGACTGACTCTCCTACACATTTAATGGGGTGCTACGAGTCATGCCCGAGCCATGAAACCCCTTGAAATGCCTCAGGCGCCCCCTGGATAGCCAGAGCACCTTCTTTTTTATGCTTTTCTCATATTTAGACAATTTTTGCCTCAGCAATGGTAAATGGTCAGAAGTCTGTGTACTTTCAGGATCTCTTTGCTCTCTGCTAATCATGTCCAACTTTCTATATCTCTCCCTTTCTTTTCTACAACTATTTGTATTATGCCATGAAGCGTGCGACATGGGCTGGGTCCAGGGGACCCATTCTACTTTCCCTCTAAAAGGCTAGCCAAACTAGGCTTGATTTTTTGTTCAGGCTTTCTTTGCATTTTTTTAGAAATTTGCCATCTTGTGTTCGCCATCTTGGCCAAATGGTGGGTGAAGGATTTGGCCCCCTCCAATCCTTACACTTCCACCAAGCTTTGTTCTCCTCCATCCATCTATTCAAATGTGCCTTGCTAACAATTTCCTCTTTTCACAGACTGGTAACTGAGGCCCAACCATCTGATGTGCTTTTTTAGCAAAGATGTCTAAACATTGTTGTCTAAAATTTTAGGATTTGAGTTTTGCCTTTTTTATTTTGTGTTATTTAGGCTAGTACTGACTAAGTGATTCTAAAATATTGGGCATATCTGTGCTTAGATTTTCCCATCTAACAAGTTTTGTCATTGAAGAATATTTGGTCAATACTTGATAAGGAACAAGTAAGCTCTACATATTCTATTTGATCTCCTTGTTGCTTTAATTGGAAATATCAAAGGGTTTTTATGACAAAAGTTGCAATTCAAATCCAGCCCGGGCTGAAAAATCCCTAAGACTCCATCTCCCAACTAACTTGCAAAGAGCCAGGCTGGAAGCTTGACTCGAGCCTCTTATCTCCAACCAGAAAACACTGCACGAGTTTCTATAACTCAAATTGGTAGAGTGCTAGCCTTGAGCAGAAGTGCTCAGGGACAGTGCCCAGGAATTGAGTTCAAACTCCTTTGAATACCAACTGGGACAAACCATCCCACCAATGACACTTAGAATCAGCCAGTCTGCAGAACAAAAGAACATGTAAAGGAGTAGGAGGAGATGATACCACATCAGCCACTTTGTGCCTGCCCTTTCAAAAGTAACCAGAGCCGGGAGGTCAATAGAAGTAAGAAGACTGCCCATCTAATGTCCATACCTATCTACCTTTCAATTGGACAGGAATTTATATTCTTGCCTTTGTCACTTGACTTCTTCTCTACCTAGTTGCCAGATGTCAGAAGTAGGTAGGGACATTTCTACCAACATTTTCAGCCCCAAGTCCTTCCTCTTGCCATTTATTTGTACTCTAGTATTTTTAAGTCCTTCAATGCCTCGTGAGACTTCTCCATACTTCATCCAAGAGACTTGCCTCCTCCAGACTTCATCTAAGGACTCATTGCCCAAGTGACAGCTGTTGCCTGCTCCCTTCTCTCAGAGAGGATCTCATTTCAGCCTTTTACCCCTACTGTTGATACCCCTTCCAAACAGGAAATAGCCAGAGAGAATCTTCACCTTTTTTCGTAATTATCAAAAGGCTGGAATGTAAGGTCTGAACAGGAACACCTCCCTCCTTCTTGGCTAAGTTTCCGCCCAATATCTGTTACATAGGTAACTAGCAGACCTGGAAGCAGTCACCTTCTCCTCCTGCTAGATCACATCGTGGACCACCTCTGGTCACAAGCCTCCCATCTGACCTTAAGAGAGTCCCAGACACTAAGGTCACATCGAGATCCAGTGTGGCCACACTTTTCCCCACCTGGCCACACTTCTTCCTTTCCCTAGCCTAGATAAGTCCTGGTCCAGAGGTGGGTTGCCCCGCTTCCTTTTAAGCCATGCTTCTCCACTATACAAGTGTAGGAAGCAGTTCAGTAAATAAACTTTTTTCTGCCTGAAAAATAAGAAAAACAAATTGCCCAAACAGAACCAAGAAGAAAGAAATCAATTAAACCTGTCAATTACCTACAATGATATAGTAGACGTAATCAGAAATCTTCCAACAAGAAAACCCCAAGACCTGATGGATTCACTACAGAATTCTATAAGACCTCAAGCTCTTCAGAGAAATAGAAACAGAGGGAGTAATCCCAAACGCATTCTCTGAAGCCAATATAACATTCATCCCCAAACCAGGCAAAGACCCAGCAAAAAAGAACTACACACCAATCTGTTTGATTAAGACAGATACAAAGCCCCGCAATAAAATTGCAGCTAAAGGAATCCAGAAACATTTCAAAAAAATCATACATTATATCCAAGTGGGTTTCATTCCAGAGATGCAGGGATAGTTTAACATATGTATATCAATAAATCTAATCCATCACATCAACAGATCCAAGGTCAAGAACCACATGATTATCTCCATTGATGAAGAAAACTCTTTTGATAAAATTCAGCACTCATTTATGTTAAATGCTATGGAAAAAATAGGGGTAGAAGGAACATTTCATAAAATAATAACAGCCTTACATGGCACATCAAAGGCCAATATTATACTTAATAGGGAAAAACTTCAACCAATTCCCCTAAAAACAGGAACAAGGCAAGGATGCCCACTATATCTACACTTCTTCAATATAGTTCTGGAATTCTTAGCCAGAGCAATAAGGCAAGAAAAATACATTAAAGGGATCCACATAGGACAGGAAGAAGATAAAGTATCTCTTTTTGCAGGTGGCATTATTTTATAAATTACCGATCCCTAAAGCTCCATCCCCAAACTCTAAGAACTTATAAACCAATTTGGCAAAAAAGCAGGATACAAAATTAACCCACAGAAATCAAGCGCCTTTCTGTATAGTAACAATGTACAAATAGAAAGGGAAATCAAAGAAACAACCTCATTCACAATAACCTCAAAATAAAAAGTATCTAGGAATTAACCTAACTAAAGATATAGAGGGTCTGTTTCATGAAAACTACAAAAGCCTTAAAAAAAGGAATCATAGAGATTACCAGGAAATGGGAAGAAATGGGAAAAAATATTTACCAGCAATATAACAGACAAGTGTGTAATATCCATTATATTATAATATCCATTATATTATATATGGTGAAGTCAAGAAACTAACTCTTCACAAACCTAACAAAAAAATATTGAAATGGTCAAGGAAGCTAAAGAAAGACTTATCAGAAGAAGAGATAAAAACAGCAAAGAAATACATGAGGAAATGTTCATCATCCCTGGCTGTAAGGGAAATGCAAATAAAAACAACTCTGAGATACAACCTTACCCCACCCAGAATGGCCCACATCCTAAATTCAGCCAATGACAAATGCTGGAAGGGATACAAAGAAAGAAACATTACTATATTGCTAGTGGGAATGTATACTAATACCACCACTTTGGAAACAGTCTGGAGGTGCCTAAGAAAGCTAAATATCGACCTTCCTATGATCTGGCCATACCACTCCTAGATATCTACTCTGAACAACAGGAACCAGTATACAAAGACACACACACACACACACACACACACACACACACACACACACACACACACGTCTATGATTATTGCAGCACTGTTCACAATAGCCAAGATTTGGAAACAACCCAGATGAGCCATAAGTGATAAGTGGATTCAAAAATTGTGAGACCTATATACAATAGAATACCATGTAACCTTTAGAAAGGAAAAAATGCTGGTATTGGCAGGGAAATAGATGGAACTAGAACAAATTATTTGAGTGAGGTAAGCCAATAACAATGAGATAAAACGGCATAGGGTCTACCAGATACGTGGATGCTAAAGCCAAAATGCAAGAAGGTATGACAAAGTAAACAGAACTCGAGAAACAACGGACAGCCACTCATTTTGTTGTATCACCATTAATGACTACATGTTCTTGACTATGTAGACGGTAGAAATATGCACCCAATGGATGGAAGCCAGGAGGAGAAACACAATAAGTGGGAAATGGAACAACATACAACAAAGGGGCCCTTCAGCTGCACTGGACATAGAAGAAAAATAACTAAGCAACCCAAACACAGTAATGGGAAGAGATGAATGAGAGGGAAAGAAGGCAAGAGGGAATAGCCTACATTAAGCAAAAGGAATAAAATGTAAATATCACCTGAGGTGGGAAAAATAATTTGGATTGTAAAAGCTCATAGAATTAACAAACTTTGGACCATGATAACAATAATTTGCCTTGTCAAGGTTAAAATGTGTTTGTGACTTTAACTAAGTTTCACAATTCCATAATATTGTGAAATATGTGAAATATACATAATCACCTACCTCAATTTTTACAAAAATGTGTGAGAATGGAAGGGTTAGGAGGGATGAGTGAAAATGTTGTCAGACACCTTGTATTTGTGTACTGTTTTGTAGAATGGGAACTTCTTTGTACAACTACTTAAAGATAATAATAATAAAAAGTATTTAAAAAATAAAGATTAGGATGAAAATAAAAATTTCAAATATAAAATAAGAAATTAAATCCAGTTGAAAGGAAAATTTCTTTGAAGAGAGTAGTTTATTTTATTCTATAGCAAGTCTCACTTCAGAAATAAATTAAAAAACTATACCCCAGGTAAGTGAAATAAACTAAGAAATGGAGTTGAAAAAAGAAAATAGGAAACTCTACAAACTCTTTCTTGCCTGGACAGCTGGTGTGGGTAAAAATTCATCATGCTCCTGTATTGAAACCGAAATGGCTAGGACCTTACTTGGTGGTGCTAACTTCACAGTCGCCTATTGTATTAGCACGAAAACAGCATTGGATCCATCAGTCTCAAGTGGAATATGTAGTGGACCAATATACAGAGAAGGCTGCAAGATGGACTGTTAAGGATATGACTTACTAAATGTTAATTAGTGCTAACTAGTGTGTTTCTATAATTTACTTGTTTTCTATTAAATTTACATTTTAAGCCTGTTCATTGGGTGGAGAGAAGGGAATTTTTAGGATTTGGTAAAAGGAATCAAGGATTTCATTGGACATGAAAAAACAGTGGGGGATATATAAAGCAGAATGGTCCTAACAATGAGCAGGGCCCACTAATCAATGTTGCCCCATGACTTGGCCCACTGGAGTGCATGGGGCATGCCACACAAGTGAGCATTGCATGCTGCTAGAGGGGGTAGGATGTCATCCTCACATGATGACCTGTGAAGAATTGATTGGGGAACAGGCAGTTTGTGAAGTGATGGTTGAACACTGTTAGGTAGGAGACCCACTGGAGTGATGGAGGGGTTCAACCTATATATAGGCTATATGGACAGAGCAATGGAATTGGAGAAAATCAAGGGAAGACCTGCAAAGAAGGAAGTGGTGAGACAGCAGGAGGGGAAAGATCTGGGAGAAGAAGAATTTGAGGGAGAGCAGGAGGGGAAGGAAGCCAATTGGCCACCTGTCCAGAGAAGTGTAGTTGAGAGGCCTAAACAGAAGAAAGAAGTGATGGAAGGGAAAAAGGGAAATGCAGGAAAAGTCTATAAAGAAGGAGGGAATAAGGGAAAAGGATAAAGCCTTACCTATTGAAGTTTGGAGGGTTGAAATGATAATTTCGGGTTTTGGTGTTTTGCAAACCAATTAACTATGCCTATTGGACGTCTGAGGTTTGGTGGTTGGGGTTGGGCTGTCACTGAGTGTACAGCTCAGGACAAGGTAAATGCAGGCCCATTTCTAGTGTAATGTTATCTTCAATGTGCCTCATTGGATTGTCTTGTGTTTTATGCATTATAAGTGTGCAAGTTCACAAGTTAATAGGCTCAAAGGCCACGAGTTTTGTAAAATGTTATGAGGTAATAATAGGTTTGAAAAACCTAAAGGAACAGTGATATCACAATGGCAACATGATGTCACAATATTGAGTGATAATAATATTTTGATGTTATACTTAGTTGGTGATGCTATAATGGTGATGAGGTCACAATAGGTTTACAATGTTAAATATTCACAATAGTTTTTTTTTTAATTGTGAAAATACTGTACAGAGGGGTTACAATTACAGGGAAACGATAATGAGTACATTTCTTATCAAGCATTGTAGACTCCTCCTTTCTTTCCCATTCCCATTCATTCCCATACTTACCTGGCAGGGGAAATATCACGATCACACAATGGGCTTATGAAGACAGTTATGATGTCAGTAATGATGTCAGTTCCACCCAGGAGAAAGTCACCCAGAACAGGCAGTAAAAACTCCACCCACACAAGAGTGACTTTTTCACCAGGTAAACAGAGCCAGAGACTGCCTCTCCCTACAACAGCCTAGACAAACAATTGAAATTCAGTAAACATAAAGCCCTAGAAAAGCTCCAAGCTGGGCTCTGTGAGTGTCTCAGGAGTTAGCCACTCAGGGTAAAGCTACTGTTTTCTGAAAGACCTCAACCATACCCAGAACCTAGGTGCATCACAACATCTCCAAACTAGAGAAAACAGCCATCTCCCTGTTTTGTGATCCTCTAAGCAGATCTCCATCCCACTGAACCAGCCTGGGAGGAGGATCAAAAAACATGCCTAACACAAAGCAGTTTCTGCCTGCCCAAACAGACAAGAAATCAATCAAGCCATAGGAAAACCAAACACCACAAGCAGACCCGAGACTCTACCAAGAGACTCGTTATGGACACAGGGGAGTTACCGGGTCTAGCCATTCACCTCCGAAAAAAAACAAAAAATGAAGGAACTCTTTTTTGAAACTTGTCTTAAATTTTTATTTATTTTATGTATTTTTTATTTTTATTTATTTTATTTATTTGTGAATATACTGTACAGAGGGGTTACAATTATATGGGCAGGATAATGCATACATTTCTTACCAAGCATTGCAGCCTCCTCCTTTGTTTACCATTCACGTCCCTTCCCAACCACCCCCCTCCCCCCCACCCAATCATCCCCCACACACACACCGACGTTGTAAAGCTCGTTTTCAACAGGACAATTTGTACTCCTCATTGTTGGAACAGGTCCACCTGTATAATTAACGACTTGTTTTTCCCCATCTCCTCCACAAGTTATACTGACATCAAATATAGTAAGAGCGGTGGTTATACTGTGGGGGAGGGACATAAAAAGCAACAAAGAAATAATCTTATAAATGCGTTAGAAACACATGCATGAAAGAAAAAAAACATTAAAATACATATCTAAGGGTTCATTTTCCTAGCATCACATTATCTGACATTTTCCGCTTGACTCATACATATACTAGATATTGCAAATAAGGGAAACCATGGGACCTATGTTTCTTTGGGCCTGGCTTACTTCACTTAATATGTTTTCCAAGTTTTTCCATTTCCTAACAAAGGGGGCAATGTCATTCTTTTTGATGGAGGCATAGAATTCCATTGTGTATATATACCACATTTTCATGATCCATTCATCTACTGAGGGGCATCTGGGTTGGTTCCATATCTTAGCTATGATAAATAATGCTGCAATAAACATTGTTGTGCTGGTAGCTTTAGTGTGGTCTTGTTTGTAAACATTTGGGTAAATGCCCAAAAGTGGTTTTGCTGGATCATAGGGGAGCTCTATGTGAAGTCTTTTGAGGAACCTCCATACTGCTTTTGAAAGTGATTAAACAAGTTTACATTCCCACCAACAATGAAATAAGTTTCCCTACTCTCCACAACCACTCCAGCATCTGTTGTTGTTAGAGTTCTTGATTTTTGCCATTCTAACTGGAGTGAGGTGGTATTTCAATGTTGTTTTGATTTGCATTTCTTTTATGGCTAGGGAGGTTGAGCATTTCTTCATGTGTCTATTGGCCATCCTTCTTTCTTCTTCAGAGAAGTTTCTCTTTAAGACTTTAGCCCATTTATTTATTGGACAGTGGTTTCTTTGAGGATTTGTTGTTGGGGGATTTAATTTTTTGAGTTCCAAATATATTATAGATATGAGACCCTATGGCTAGTGAAGATCTTCTGCCAATCTGTGGGCTTTCTATTGATCTTGCTAGATATGTCCTTTGCCTTTCGGAAGCTCTGTAACTTTATGCAATCCCAATTGTCCAACCTTTCTTTGATTTGTTGTGTTTCCGGGTTTCTATTCAAAAAATTTCATTCTGAGCCAAGGAGACCTAGGGTTTCTCCTATTTCATCCTGTAATGTTTTCAGAGTACCTGCTTTGACTTCGAAGTCTTTGATCCATTTGGATTTGATTCTGGTGTAGGGTGATATATAAGGATCTAGCTTTAGTTTTCTACATGTAGTTAACCAATTTTGCCAGCACCATTTACTGAAGAGGCTGTCTTTCTTCCATTCTATTTCTTTAGCTCCCTTATCGAAGATTAGATGGCTATAGGTCTGTAGGATTATTTCTGGGTTTTCAATTCTATTCCATTCTTCCTGAGGTCTGTTCTTATGCCAATACCAAGCTGTTTTGATTACTATGGCTTTATAGTAGAGTTTGAAATTTGGTATTGATATTCCTCCAGCAGTGTTCTTTCTGTTGAGGAGCGTTTTTGCTATTCGGGGTCTTTTATTGTTCCATATGAATTTATGGATTGCCTTTTCTATTTCCTTGAAGAATGAGGGTGGAATTTTGATAGGAATTCCGTTGAATTTGTAGATAGCCTTGGGAAGTATTGCCATTTTCACGATGTTAATCTTTCCAATCCAGGAGCATGGGAGGTTTTGCCATTTTTTAAGTTCTGTGTTGATTTCCTTTTTCAAGATTTTAAAGTTTTCATCATAGAGGTCCTTCACTTCTTTGGTTAAGTTAATTCCAGGGAATTTTATTTTTTGTGGGGCTATTACAAATGGAGTTATTTTCCTAATTTCAGTCACACTTTTCTCATTGTTGTCATACAGAAAAGCCATTGATTTGGTGCGGTTAATTTTATACCTTTCTACTTTGCCAAAGTTTTGAATCAGCTTGAGTAATTTTGGAGTGGCGTCTATGGGATTCTTTAAATACAAGATCATGTCGTCTGCAAAGAGGGAGAGTTTTATTTCTTCTTTCCCTATTTGGATACACTTTATGTCTGCATCTTGTCTTATTGCTGTAGGTAGGCATTCTAATACTAGATTCAAGAGAAGTGGAGAGAGTGGACATCCTTGTCTTGTTCCTGAGTTAAGAGGAAATGGCTTTAGTTTTTCACCATTGAGTATAATGCTGGCTGTAGGTTTGTCATATACAGCCTTTATTGTATTGAGGAATGTTCCAGGGATTCCTAATTTTTCGAAAACTTTCATCATAAAAGGTGTTAGATCTTGTCGAATGCTTTTCTCCATCTATTGAGATAACCATGTCCTTATTATTCTTGCTCCTGTTGATGTGATGAATTATACTCATTGATTTGCATATATTGAACCAGCTTTGCATCCCTGAAATGAATCCTGTTTGATAGTGGTGTATGATTTTTTGGATGACTTGTTGAAGTCCATTGGCCAAAAACTTGCCTCTGAGTACTGCCTTTGCTGTGTTCCAGAGGAGCTGGTAGTTTGTGTGTTCATTTTTGTTGAATAGCATGAACATTTGAATTTCCTTTCTAATCTCTTCCATGACCCACTCATGATTCAGCAGTGTGTTGTTCAGCCTCCATGTGATACCGGACTTTCTTTGGTGGCTTTTGTTGTTGAGTTTTATTCCCTTGTGGTCAGAGAGAATGCAAGGTATAACTTCAATGTTTCTGAATTTAGACAGGTTTGCTTTGTGGCCTAAAATGTGGTCTATTTTAGAAACTGTTCCATGTGCTGCTGAGAAAAACGTGTATTGTGATGCTGTTGGGTGAAATGATTGGTAGATATCTGTTAAATCTAGTTGATCTATGCAGCTGTTTATGTCTGCGGTTTCTCTGTTGAGTTTTTGCGCAGTTGATCTATCTAGTAGGGAGAGTGGTGTGTTAAAATCGCCAACAATTAATGTCTTTGAATCTATATGGGATTTGAGGGAAAGTAGTGTTTCTTGGAAAAATTTGGAAGCTCCATTGTTTGTCGAGTAGATATTTAGAATTTTAATATCCTCCTGAAGGAGAGATCCTTTAATTAGAATGTATGGACCTTCTTTATCTCTTCTCACAAATTTGAATTTGAAGTCTATTTTATCTGATATTAGGATTGCAACTCCTGCCTGCTTATGGGGGCCATTTTCTTGGTAGATTTTGCTCCAGCCTTTAACAATGAAAATGTGTTTCTTTTTATGGGTAAGATGTGACTCCTGAAGGCATCAGATAGAAGGGTCTTGTTTTTTAATCCAACTAGACAGTCTATGTTGCTTAATTGGAGAGTTCAGTCCGTTAACATTAAGAGATCGGACTGAGAGATATTGGGAGTTCCTGCCATGTTATTCACTTCCTTGGGGGCTGCGAAAACTGGGTTCTTCATATGGTTCTTGGATTCTCAGTTTGGGTACTGTTTCATGGCCTTTGTTGTGGTCTTGTTGGTTTTCTATGTGTAGGACATCTTTAAGAATCTTTTGTAGGGCTGGTTTGGTGGATTCAAAACTCGAAATTATGAAGTGTAAAGAATATTAATTAGGTGAGTTTCATTAGGTAGCCAATGAAGAGAACACCACAGGGTATTCAGTCAGGTAAAGAAGTTTATTTACTGAACTGCTGCCTATGCCATACATGGTGGAAAGGCATGTAAAAAAAAATGGGCCCACCCAACCTCGGGCAAGGATGTATCTATTTGAAGGACCGGACCAGATGATGTGTGGCAGTTTGGGGGTATCTCTGGCCACACTGGATCTGGATGTGACTTCAAGTTCTGGGATTCACCTCTGGTCAGATGGAAAGTTTGACCAGAGGCTGACCAGGTTATGACTTAACAGGATGGGGAGATGGATGCCTCCAGGTGTGCCAGATACTAGGCAACACATAAAGGGTTGAAACTTAGCCAAGAAGTGGGAAGATGTCTGCATAGGGTCTGCATGACCTGGTGCAGACCTAACACCAAATACAGGTAGTAACTCTGACATATGACTCCTGACTCCAAACAATTCATTCTCAATCATTTTCTTTCTTTCTTTCTTTCTTCCTTTCTTTCTTTTTTCTTTCTTTCTTCCTTCCTTCCTTCCTTCCTTTCTTTTCTCCCTCCCCCCTTTCTCTCTTTTGTTTTTTGGTCGGTCGTGGGGTTTGAACTCTGGGCTTGGGCACTGTCCCTCAACTGCTCAAGGCCAGTGCTCTACCGCTTGAGCCACAGCGCCACTTCTGGATTTGAGTGGTTTATTGGAGATAAGGACTTCATGGACTTTCCTGCCCAGGCTGGTTTTGAACCGCAGTCCTCAGATCTCAGCCTCTTGAGTAGTTAGGATTACAGGTGTGAGCCACTGGTGCCTAGCTCTCTCTCTCTTTCACTCACCCTCCCTCTCTCCCCTACCTCAGTATTCTCAACTCTCAAATAATGAACACTTGCTGAGTTGAACTCACCGGCTGGGAGAGCAGCTCAATTGGCATATGTGAAATTTATTTAATGTTTCCTTATACTTCTACCACAGGTCACTGGAATCAAATAATGAACACTCTGTAGCATGGCATCTCAAGCCATTTGGAGGAGGAAAGCAAGCATGCTCACTGCATTCTCTGAGGTCCACCCTGGGAAGTTGGGGAAGACTCCTCCCTCTTCTTGCTAAATCTCAGCCCAGTTTCTGCATCAGTAGAGGTGACTGCCTCCAAGAGTCCCAGTTATTTAAGTGACACAGATACTAGGCAGAGACTTAGCCTCTTGTGGTGCTGAGATTAATGGCATGATTCAACATGATCCACTAGTTTGTTGAGATTGGGACTTCTTAAATTTTTGTTTAGGCTATGTTCAACTTGTGATGTATTTATTTCTGATTGCTAATCAGGATTATAGATGTGAACTAGCACATCAAACCATTCAAAGTTCTTTATCCCACATGGAAGACATGAAGTTTATTTTACCAAATGACATACAAGTTGACAGACAGCAAAGTAAGTCCTTAATTCTGGTCAAGATGTGTTATTAATGTGAAACAAAATTACTTAGCAAAATATCTGACTACTGTGATTACACTTTCAATCTTACCTTACACTTTAATATCAAATCACCTATATTAGCCAATGATTCATTCAAATTACCTGTAATCATTTATGTCTGTCCTATCTTCTAGAAGTAAGAAGAATGAGCTCACACAATTAACTAAAGTGGTAGAATTTGAGAGGATCACAGTTCTGAATCAGTCTAGGAAGTAAAGTATCACCCATATCAACCTACTAGGTAGGGATATTAGAATGCAATCATGATCCCTGCTTTTTGGGATGGGTGCAAAAATTGCTACTCTATGAGTAAAGTAACTTAAACTAGAAAGGATTGGTGGAGTGACTCCAGTGATGGAATACTTGTCTGGCAAACACAACATCAAAACTCAAATGAACTTCATAAAGATTAAATAAGAAAAGGAAAGAAAGAACAACTCATACTGAGCATGTGTTCAATGTAACGATTTACATTAAATTATTGCAGTTATAAATGCCATCATTTATTTCTAGGAGCACACACATTTTGTGTCAAGACTAAATAAAAAAAAATATCACTATATGTATAAAGCTTTGGTAAAACACAGGTCTAGCTTACAATGGTGAACACTAAAGTTTGCGAGTTCAGTGGTGTTGCAGGGTTATTAAGGTTTATGGAAGCCCATCTTTTTGATGAACTTGACATGATGAAATTACCTAACCATACCTAACCATACAGTTCACTGGACAGATACTGCTGATATATATATATACATATATATATATATATATATACATATATATATATTGCGCACACATGTATGCATTTATATTTTAAGTGACATGTAAATAAAAATAAAAAAATTATAATGAATAAATTTAGTCTACAGATAACTTTTCCAAAGTATTACTTTGCCTGAACCAGTTCATGTCTTAAAGTCTCCAATGCTATATCACACTTACATGGTTGCTGATCCTCTTCAGCTTTTTTATGATATTGTTTCTTCTTTGTTTTTCAGGTGAATAGCCAATAAATATACTTTCATGACATTCCTTTCTTTAGAAAATGAGAAGCATGTTGTGTTATCTGGCTCTTTATGTATCATCAAAATATTTTTTTTTATAATTTCAAGTACATATTGTCTTAGATCTCACTCATTCTCTTCCAATAGTACCTATGGGAAGGAGAAAATGAAGGATAATTTTGTTACTTTGGGAGTTTCTGTTATTAATAACTGCAATAAATATGAAAATTAAACTCCGAAATTATTTAGAGAGGTAATTTGAATTTTACCATTCTACACACTCATGTTACTCCCCCAACTAAATCATAGAACTTAAAATAAGTAACCTTTTTAGCTGGGTGCCAGTGGCTCATGCCTGTAATCCTAGCTACTTAGGAGCTGAGATCTGAGGACAGTAGTTCAAAGCTAGCCCTGGCAGTAAATCCATGACACTCTTACTTCCAATTAACCACCAGAAAACCAGAAGTGGCACTGTGGCTCAAGTGGTAACGTGCTAGCCTTGATCTGAAGAGCCCAGGGACAGCGCCCAGACCCAGAATTCAAGCCTCTTGACCAAGAAAATTAAAAAGAAAAAAAGGAGGAAAAGTAATATTTTAAAGCTAATGTGCATATATACACAAAATTTATCTTGAAATAAAACTATAACAGCCCCTGGACTGGCAAAAAAAGAGATTAAAGTGAAATTGCCTTCAATAATTCTTTTAGATGATCTATACTGAGGTCAGGCTACTGGAACTCACATCACTAATTGAAGAGGTAGAATTTGAGAGGATCACATATCAGAACCAGTGTTTAAGGAAAGTAATGAGTCTCATACCATCCTAACTGTTCGCATGTTGGAATGCATTTGTGATCCCCGCTACTTGGCAGACTGAGGTGAGGAACTTAACCTGTGTTCGGCCCTCAGCAAAATGGATAACCTATGAGCAAAAGTAAATAAATCGAAAAAGGATTATTCAAACGGCAGAAAACTTGTTCAGCAAACAAAATCTCTAAATTCATACTCATTTCCTAAAAGAGGAAGGAAAAGGGAAGAAAGAAAGGAAGGAAGGAAGGAAGGAAGGAAGAAAGAAAGAAAGAAAGAAAGAAAGAAAGAAAGAAAGAAAGAAAGAAAGAAAGAAAGAAAGAAAGAAAGGAAAGAAGGAAGGAAGGAAGGAAGGAAGGAAGGAAGGAAGGAGGGAAGGTAGGAAGGAAGGAAGAAAGAAAGAAAAAAGAAAGAAAGAAAGAAAAGAAAAAAGAAAAGAAAAGAAAAGAAAGAAAGGGAAAAGGAGAGGTATAAATAAAAACCTCTGCATGCGTTAGATGTTAACAATAACCCTAAATCATTTTAGCTATAAATGCCATCATTTAATTCTGGGCAGAGACATTTTGTATCAAGCCTAAAAAAAGTCATAGCATACCACATACAAAGCCTGGGTTAAATACAGGTCTGCCTGACACTGTTGGACCAATAGGAATGTATGTCTAGTGCTGTTGCAGGTATGTTAAGGTGTGTGGGAGTTTATCATCCTGATGATCTTGCAATGATGAAATTGACTACACAATTACCTTGGTAGATCCCTGTTGAGACCTATATTAAGTCACAGATTCACAAAGAACAATATATACAATGAAATATATTGAACAAGCAGGTATTGTGACCAAAATTATTTTTACCTGATTCAGTGTATTTTTACATTCTATATCACATGTACAAGTTCTTCATTCCCTTCTGTCTCATTATGATGTCTTTCCTTGGTTTTGTTTTGGTTTCAGAACCATGGTATAAGAGAGCATTTCTTATATTTTTGTCTTCTAGCCTTCAGAAAGTCTGCAGTTAAATATGCTTAAGTTCTTTCATTAGAAAATTTGAAACACATTGGCTAGGGTCTTCATCATGATTTTGTTATGATCTCAAATACGTTTTTATTTCTAGCATTCTACCTGTATAATCTCACTTCAATATTTTCCAAAGGGCACTTTAGTGGAAGGAGGAAATTTAAAGTGGCTTCTGGTAGAGAATTTCTGTTACTAAAACCTCTGGTACATAGTAAAGTAAGCAAGTCCAAAATTATTCATTAGAAAGATGATTTGAAAGTCATTTTTTTTGCATCTTAATACGCTTTACTCAACCAAACCAGAGGATTTAAAATAATGAATATTTTTAAGTTAATGGACACAAATGTGCACGAAAATTCTAGAAATAAAATGATCACTCATGAAACTTTACTGATACTTCAAAGAATGCTTTCCAGTTAGAGGAATCATCTTCACACATTTTCACACAATGTGTATCTGCCTGGTAACAGAACCCCAAACTAGACTAAGGCATCTAATAGCTGTCTAATTTTTGTTTTCTTTTGGCAATATTGCTTTCTTATCATATTGATTAGTATGAATTGTGTAACCATTATAAAATCACATTTGTAATAAAAGTTACTAGGTGGGACCTTCAAGGATGAGGTGGTGTGGGGTTTCTGCTGGAGCCCTGTCTGGTTCAAGGGAGGAGTTGGTATTGTCATAGCCTCTGTGGTAGAGCAGGGCGGGGCTTTGAGGGTGAAAGCCAGTCTGTGTAGGGCTTATGAGACAGCAGGGAGGGGACAGGAAAGACTAGACTTGTTAAGAGCAGAGTCTCTTGTGGAGTAGGTGGGATTTTAGGATGGAGACTGGCACGTGGATGTGGTTTCAGTGGAAGAAGGCAGGGTCACTGGGGAAGAGGCTGTTTGGGGCAGAGCTTTGAAAGGGAAGAACAAGGCTACAAAGGAGGAGTTTACTTAGAGGAGGGGTTGTGATGTAGCACTGTGAGCCCTGGTGAGATATGTAGGGTGAGGTTTCCCATAAGGCAGGGAAGAGAATGAATGCAAGAGGCTGACAGAAGATGGGGATTCTGGTGCAGGAATGTGGAGCTTTGAGGGAGAGGCTTTTCAGGGTCTGTGAGAGGGCATAGAGGTGCTGGGAAGAAGTGGGCGAGGAACGGGCATGGTTTCTGGTGGAGAATGACAGGCCTTTGGGAAGTGTGTTAGGGTGGAGGTGGTGTTTCTGGCAGAGCAGGATATAGTAATTATGTATGGAGGAATTTTTTCAGGACCAGAGCTTTGTGATAGCAGGGAAAGGATCCAGTGGACTAGACAGTTAGGACAGGGTTTCTGGTGTAGCCAGTCACCACTTCGAAAAGAGGAGTAAGATTGGGTGGGGATTTCAGTGTTGCAAGGCAGGACATTGGACTTTGGACAGGGTTTCCAGTGGGGCAAGGCAACCATCAAAAAGGGACTATGAAGGAACAGGGATTTACAGTTGAGCCTGGTGAGACTTCCAGAGGGAGGGCAACAGATGCAGTGGTTTGCAGTGGAGCAATATGGGTGTCGAGAGATGGGATAGTGTGTTGGGGGTTGTCTAGTGGGGGTTTTCTACAGCAGGTCAGGGCTTGGAGACATGGGATTAATTGGAAGAGGGACTTTGAGAAGGAGTGGAAGGTCTACAAAGGTGTAGGGTAATTATGGGCAGGGTAACTCGTTGAGTAGAGTGTGGATCTGCAGGAGCATCCAATAAGGGGAGGATTCATCTCGGGAACAATACAGCCATTGAGAGAGTAGATATGGAGGTAGAGCGGCCTGTGGTGGAACAGGGCTGGCTTTCCAGGCAGGAGATGGGCTGTGTGAGAAGCTTCTGATTAACCAAGGCTGGCTACAAGGGCAGTTACAAAGAAGTGAAGGGTTTTTGGTGTTGCATGAATGGCTTTGTGGGAAGAGGCAGGTTCAGGACTGGATTTAAGACATTAGGCCACTTAGAAGTAGACTAGTTATGGATGGAGTTTCTGATGAAACCAGGAGTGGTTGAAGGAGAAGTCTGGATGGGAGTGGGGTATGAAAGGGACGATAGGAGCTTGGAGGTAATTGAATATGGGAGCAATGGGACAATGAGGGAATAGAATAGTTAGGGACAGGGTATCTGGTGGATGAAGTTAGGATTAGAGGGAGGAGTCTGATGTAGGCGGGGTTCTTGGTGCAGCAAGGCGGATCATAGGAGGAGATGTGGATGTGGCCTGGTTTCTGGTGGTCCAGAACACGGATTCCAGGAAGGGGTGGAGTGGAAGAAGGCTTTCCCTATAGCAGAGAAGGACTTTCAGGGAGGATTCTGGTTGCAGTCAGGACTTTGAAAGTTTATAGCAAGACTGCCAGGGGGTAGGTTAGTTAAGGTTGGCTTTTTAAGGACGAGGCTGACTGCAAGTGGGTTTCCAGTGGATCCAGTCAAGTTTTATGGGAAGGGGAGATAGGAAAGGGACAAGACAATGAAGAGTGGGGATACAAAAAATAAACAATTACTCTAATAGGAACACCATTTTCAGTCAGTGTAGAATTATATTACTCTTATGTATGCGAGAGATATTGGAGAAAGTAAGCAAGTAATAACTCCTAGTGAAATTTTTCTTTATTCCAGTTGAGTGAAAATAAAACCACAGGTCAAATAAGGCTCAGAGGCCCACAGTAGACTAAGACACATGAAGCACTGGACTTGATTCCCCAGCACAACCTTTAAGGACTACAAATAAAAATTTTAAAATATCTCACTTGGTCATAATGGACACTCTATTATCTTAAAATTGTGAATGAATAGAACTTTTACTCTGACTGTTTTAGAAATCCTAAAACTAAGTGATAATATTTTAACTTTATATAATATTGGGAACTATACTAAAATAATTAGGTAAATATAAAATTGTACACAGAATGTTTGTTGTCCAGCATCAATTTTAATCTAAAAGAATTTAAAACCAGAAAATTGCCATATAGTGAGATTGCAGCATGGTTTCTTTTCAGTCATCAAAATGTTGACTTAAGGAATGTGTCTTCATCATTGGATGCATCGATGTTAAAACATATCTAAAAATGTGAAGCACTACACAGACCCTAAAGAAACTCAGAAGGATCTGTAAAATGAGGTTGGAATAAAATTAATGACTAATTACAGTAGGAATTGATCTTCACTAGGCCCATAAATATTTTCCAGAAGAAAAGACTACATTGAAAAATAAACAGTGAAAATGAAGCAGGCAGGCAGACCGTGAAATAAACATTATCCAATGAACAACATCTAATTGAAGCATGGTTGCAATAATCTTTTACCTAAGTTACAGTACTGATCTATGTTCTTCCCTTATGCCACATAACAAAGCCATGAAGATGCCGTAATAATTTTCAATACACTTCACTTTACAGAAGGAATTCAATGAATGTATTTCTAGAAAGTAAAGATAGATGTCTGAGATAAAGAGTAAAGCAAATATCCCCAATTTTTAGCCCTTCAAGGTGAGAGGGGTACAAGCCGAAGCACAAGGAGAATGAACAGAAGTACAGTAATGCATACCAGTAGTTCCCAAGATGCAATGATGAATGTAACAGGGGAGGAAATCAACATGAGCATCATAGGACTTAGCTCTGGAGAGTAGAGAGAAGAACAGTGAAAATCCATGGAGAATTACAAAGGATGCCCTTGCATATTTGGCAGAAGTGTGCATTGCATGGCATTGAGGTCTAAAATATGTGTAGGTATTACATGAAACTATTTGTGCTCATATGGTGCCTCAAGTAGTGATAAACTTATGATTTACAGCACATTGAATAATCATGAAGGTCTTGTTTCAGTAGCAAAGAGTTAAACATTGATAAATTGTTTTTAAACACGTAACACCCTATAAAACCAAGACAAGAGGATTCAAATTATATATAAGTGACTTGACTGCAACATAGAGTTCAAAAAATCAAATCACATAATGTGGATGCAAAAGGATTGCATTATTAAGGTAATCTTTAAACAACACACATTTTATGTGAATAGTCCTGATTATAAATTATTTGTTTTCCATACAGATTTTGGATGCACAAAAACAACAAAAACAAAACAAAACAAACAAAGCAAATGACACTTGGCAATAGAGCTAGATGCCAGAATCTTATGAGGCTGACATTGGAAGACCATGGTTCACAGATGACTGGGGTAGCAATCCATGAGACATTTATGTTCAATTGTTCAATCAAACACAGAGTGAAACCTTGGTTAAAATAGTACAGATTCAGTCAGTCATGAGTGAAAAAAAACAGGCAAGATCTTGAGGCTCCGAGTCAAGTTTCATTACTGCACACACACACACACACACACACACACACACAAACACACACACAGCCAATATTAAGAGTGTAAGAAAATGAACCTATGTGCCAGGACTATCCTAAGCATATATTAATTAATAAAAATGAGGAAAACCATAGATCCTATGTTCCTTTGAGTCTGGCTTCCTTCACATCATGAGTTTTTTTCCAAGTCTTTCCATTTTCTTAAGAAAGGGGCTGTGCCACTCTTTCTGATGGTAGCATGAAATTCCATTGTGTATATATATATACACCACATTTTCCTGATCCATTCATCTATTGAGGGGCATCTGGACTGGTTGCATATCTTAGATATGGTAATAATGCTGCAAAAAACATACTTGTGCTTGTAGTTATAGTGTTTTATTTTTTGGAGTCTGGTCGTGGGGCATGAACTATGGGCATGGACGCTGTCCTTCAGCTCTTCAGCTCAAGTTTAGCGCTCTACCACTTGAGCCACAGCGCCACTTCTGGCATTTTTCTTTTTGCTTATGTGGTACTGAAGAATCGAACCCAGGGCTTCTTGCATGCAAAGCAAATACTACCACTGAGCCATCTTCCCAGCCCGAGAGAAGATATTTTAACTTATTTTCTACAAGTAAATTAATATTAAGCAAAGCTAATTAAAATAAAATAAAATAATAATAAAATAATCCTCTTCAGAGGATTATTGGATATCTTGGAGGAAAAGACTTTAGACTCATTACAACTGATGACTTGCATTGAAATTACAGGCTAAACTTCCTTCTTCATGAAACAAAAGCTTCAGTTCTTTCATATTAGAATTACAAAATCAGAATACCTGCATGGTGATTTGTTTTTCTCTGCTATTTTCAATTCCATTTTTCATCCATTAAGTATCTAGAGATAATTTCGACAAATGCCCATGAGTGGGATTGCTGGCTCCAGAGCTATGTACATTTGACCATACAAAATGATGCTAATTGAAATGAACTCCAAGACATGGAAACAACAAGTACTTTTTTTTTTTTCAGATATCAACCTTGATGTCGGAAAGTAGTGTATCTAGATCTTATTTGATTTCATTTGTCTTTGATTTATCCCTTGACATCTCTGTCTTGATTCAGGTACCTTCCATTTTGTATATACATTATCTGATTTGGAGAAGGAAAGGGAAATAACATAATGATGAAAGAAGTGATCCATTGCAACAATGATATTCACAATACACTATACTGGCAATGAACTTTACAACTTTGGGGTGGGGGGGTATGGGTGGGGGTGGGAAAGGATAGGAGAACAACAATGGAGTGGGTAACAATATTCAACATAGAATGTACCTTACTCATGTAACTGTAACCACTCTGTACAGTACCTTTAAATAAAATACAATTTAAAAAAGTGAACCTACCCTAGAAAAAAAATAGCCTTTCAAAATAACCCATCTGTAATAGTACTTGTGAGGGATTCTAGAGTCAAACTGTTATACCTGGAAAGGGATATATTGGGAAGCCATATCAGACGGCAATCAAAAGGCTGAGAGCTGTGCTCTGGAAAAGTCAAACAGTTCAGGGAAGACAGGGGTATGGGTTATTAACTCAAAAGTATTTAAGTTAGAGCGGATGTACACTAAAAGTTTAAGACTTTTGAGACAAGATGGATGTCTGTGCTATGGTTGTAATGACTATTGTTCCCTTCTGCTCCCTAAAAATAAGGGATTCAATTATCACTATGTATACAAACAATACCTCAGTTAATACTTGTAACCACAAGCTAGATTGATGCCTTAGTTTGTGGACATACCTGTAGCCACTCACTACCTCACCCCTGTAGTAGAGTGAATATAAAGCATGTTAAGCAGGATTTGAGGATCCAGAAGATAGCAATGAGGCTTTGGGCCCTCTGGTGTCTCTTTCCCATCACTTCCTGTGATTTCTCATTTCTTTGGCAAGGTATCCCATCATCTTTGCTGTTCTATGTTTGTGGTTAGTGACAGTACTGATATTTTGAACACCTCAAAACAAAGGATGGAAAAGCACTTCCTCAAAGAAAATTTACAAATATATAGGAGCACCTGAAAAGGTACTAAACATCAGCAGTCTCCCTATGATCCTCTAGCAAGAAAGTATAATTCAGGAGTATCTTAACTTCTGATAATATAAGCGATGGACAATTGTCCCATTTTTACATTTGGTATTTGATACTGCATAAATTTTCAGAAACGCATATACATTGTGAAATAATGTTATTTTTTTATTTTGGGGAGGTTTTTAAATTATTTTTTATTGTGAAAATATTATACAAAAGGTTTACAATTACATGGGCAAGGTAATGAGTACATTTCTTTTTTTATTTTTTATTTTTTTATTTTATTGTGAAAATACTGTACAGAGCGGTTACAATTACATGGGCAAGATAGTGAGTACATTTCTTATCAAGCATTGTATTTATTTCATAGTTCACAAACCTCGTCACTGGAGTAATGAGCCTAATGTCTTATCTCAGTTGCCTGATTCCGACTTAGATGAGTGTGAATTACATAATTATGAACATTTCTCCATGATACTTAACAGAATGAAATTTGAGGGTCAGGCCACTCCATACCTCTAAAGATTTTACATATATTACAGTAATACACACCTAAAAGGCTCAGTACTCACAGCAAATTGGTGTGTTATAATTGTCTTCAGATCAGAAATACTCTAGAATTTAAAGTAGAATGATGGGCTGTACATTTTCAATACAAGAGTGATGATCACCCCCTGCAATTATTCTCAGTGGAAAATCCTTCCTATACATTTTACTGACTTAGCTTCTACTCTGTGCTATATCATTATCAGGGAGGGTCACACTGTATCGAGCTACAATAGTGCAGCAACCTTAGCTGCCTTTGAATTTTACCTCTAATCTTAATACCAAGGTCAGTTCCGCAACTACAATCACATCATTAGTGGACACCTGAACTTTCCAAGCTTGGTTAAAAATTCAGCTATCATTTCTCATTGCCAGTGTTAAAGATTTCATTCCATTAGATTTACTGTGTTTCTTCTAGTATTTCCAACACTGCCTTAGATGTTGGTTTTTGATATAGAGCTTTTAGTTTGCATTTGATTTATGGAAGTGTTAGTGATGCCAGTTGAACTGCATATATTATAATGTACGTAATTTGATGTTTTGACATATGAATTTAATTTTGGCAATTGAGGAAGTCAATCCACATCACTCACAAAAGTTTCTTTATATGTACTGGTATTGCTTTATTGTGAACTTCCTAAAAGCCAGTCATTGGAGCACATGTCCTAATCCCATCATTTCTGTCACTGAGACGAGGTTTGAAAGGTCCAGACGACTTGGCACTTCATAGTGAGAAGGTTTCTACAATGAAGGATGAGAGAATAGAAAAAAGAGCAAATGAATCTTCCAACTGTTCTGTTACATGTTCTTTACACTTAGCCATTAAGACACCATAATAGTATTTTTATGACTTCTTACCTACTCTTTTCCTGTTCTGAGATGTTTTATTTATGGATCTCTAAGAAATCATATAAGAATCACATAATAAATATATAAATCATATAAGAAATCTTAATAAATGTTTTGTTAAGGATATATAACCTAAAAGGAATAATTATAGGAAAGTACTAAGCACATAAAATGTAATGCATACCTAAAATTGTCTCTTTATTTAAAACTTCAGCAGTTGTAGTTTATTTATTCTGATAACAAAGATTATAAACTAAGTTACAATAGTATTCCAAATGGAACACAGAACTAGAAAAATAAAGGGTAGCACTAAAGAATGCTACTGATACCACTAATAGAGTAAGAATAAAATTTAGGCAAAACTCCTTCAGAGTAAAAGCCACAGGACAGCCCCAACATTACTTTCATTGTTTCATATGAAGAAAAGACTTTTTTTTAGTAAAGACAAATTTTCACAGACATTAGTATCAATTGGGCATATATGTCTTAAGGCCTTCAGGAAGGATGCAGGGACCATGTTGATGGAAGTTGACTTCTCTCGGACCTAGTACAAATTTGCAGACACCATTCCAAGAACTGCACCTGCATTAGGGTAATTTTAGTTCTTATGATAGTTCTTCCAGTTAGGAAATGAATTATTTTATGAAAAACAGAAGTAGGAAAGAAGGCCAAACAAATTAACCAAGTACTTAATACTGATCAGCTGTCGACCCATAATTGAAATCCAGGTTTCTACCAGGCATATCTGAGGATATTCTGTAAGTTTCACATTCATTACCTTTCAAGATGTATGGAGCAGATGAACCTACATTATCTTCCTAATTATGGTTATAATGGCAATAACATTGCTACAAAATATACATATTTTTAAATGAAAAGGGTGTGTGTAATGACATTGTAGGTGATCTTTATACCAAATAAAGCCCAAGCAAAAAAGAAAAGTAAGGGGCTGGGAAGGTGGCTCAGTGGTAGAGCGCTTGCCTTGAATGCATGAGGTCCTGGGTTCAATTCCTCAGCACCACATAAGCAAAAAGAAAAAAGTTGGAAGTGGCGCTGTGGCACAAGTGGTAGAGCACTAGCCTTGAGCTGAAGAGCTGAGGGACAGCACCCATGCCCAGAGTTCAGGCCCATGACTGGACCCCTCCTCCCAAAAAAAGAAAAATAAAAGAACCTAGGCCCCAAATTTAAGTCATAGTATTGGCACTCATATACCATATATATAGTTCCTAAAATATACAGTGAGTTAATTTGTTGAAACCTGGTCATAGATTAAATATGAAGTGTGAAAAAGTATGTAAGTCTTAAATGACTCCAAAGTATTTTGAAAAGACAGCTGGAAGATTTATCACTTAATCAAATAGTAATGAGGGATTGGTTTGTAGATAGAGATCAAAGCTCACTTTGGGGTCTTCTGAGTTTGCTAAAATCAGTAGTTAGGAGTTGTCAGTAGACCGGATGCTATTAAAGACTTGAATTAAAGAAAACAGAACAGGAGAAAAAATACAGAAATAATTACTCTACTCAGTGGTAACAACCATGAGAAGGAATATTACAGAGCTAAGTCCTGGGATACACAAATATGTAAAACATGACAAATGAAGAAAAACAGTAATAAATATGTAATGCAGACTTATGTGGGTAGGTATTTTTAATGTTTAAGGGCTATGAAGTGATTGTGTGATGACCTACAATTTAAGAAATTGGTAAGGTCAACTATCCTTTGGGTCAACCATAGCTGATAGTTTAATTAAAACGGGGCCACAATAGTGTGTCTTGTTTTACCACAGTGAAAATAGGCCAATATTTGGAAAGCCACTTTTTGGACATGTGGTTGGAGTGGCAATTACTGCAGTTTGTTCAACTGTCAATAGAAAACTACAGGTTTAGCACAATGATAGAAATCTTTCAGGGATCTGGTAGATTTTCCCTCTGTCTTTCTGTCTTCAATTTCCCTTTTATTCTGAGAGCTAAAATATCATTACTGGAAGCCTGTCTAAATTGTGCCTTTGGCAATTAAGAGATAGTCAGTCTATCACATGCCCAAATAAAAGAGAATGGGAACAGGTCTACATTGAGCACTCACAGTAGACGGATCTCTGGACTTTCTCAAAAAGAGCCTTTTGCCATTGTGGGATGGATAGGGCTGAATAATATGCAAAATAGACACCATAGATTGAAAGTATTCTGCTAAGTTGACACTTGAGATATCGGATGTTTTAACTGCATTGTATTGATTTTTATGAATCAGTTAATCAGATTCTTCATACCATATGATATTACTAGACTGTAAAATGTATGCTTATTGCATTTCCTTTGTATAACATATAGTATGTTTTGAAATTTGGTATAAAATATCCGTCTTTTCATTTATTTATTTTTAATATGGATTACTCTAGTTCTCAAGAGTAGGGAAATGCCTTGGAACTTTGTAATTTGATGTCACATATAATTTATTTTTTTAATTCTTATTTATTGTCCATTGCAGCACCGGCTATATGTAATTTAAACTGTAGTTTTCTTCAAGTGTATCATCCTACACTGAAGTTTTTTTCTTACAAGCTTTCTAAAAAATATGTAATCTATTCAATTTTGAAAAGTACTGCTGTACCTCCCACTTATTTGTGGCATTTCTGAAATCCAAGTTCCTCTATGTTTCAGGGTGGATACTTTTGCCTGTAACAGTTTTGTTATTGAATACATAGCATCTGGCTACTTAGGGAACAAAGGATGTGAAGCCACAGTATACCGATAAAGAACGTCCAGGTCAATTCAAGGGCAACTCATATACTCCCTGTGTTGGTGAATAGGAGCAAGAAAAGAAATTCTTATACATCAAGGTGACTGGGAGTTTGTGCACATAGGTATTCACTTATTTATCTGTTGTTATAGTTTTACATATTCACTATTATTAAACGATATGTTATGTATATTTAAATATATATATGATCAATTTCATATATATATATATATATATATGATCACAATTTCCAAAATCCAGAGAACCACATCCATGGGCATCGCTTTCCTATGTTGCTCTCTGGGTAATAAGAATGAAACCTGGTATTGTACTGTGGTAGAGAAATAACTCAGAGATTCAATCATTTTTCTTTCAATATGTTGCCTGTTCCTACATCTAAAATTCGGAAGTCTGTTAATACATAATACATGTTATAATATATTTAATATATAATACAATGTATAATATATTCTATATTATAATATATATTATATAATATCTGACAGTATTATATATTTATAAGGAAAAATACAACAAACGTATCAATGTCCATACTTTCCTAGCCATGATTAGGTTCAGTAGAGTTAGGTGCATTATATCTCAACAGGAAAAGTCTACTGAAGTTCTGATGACCTTGAGCTAGATAAGGAGAATTTCTGTAAAAGGAGCCTCTCTTCAATTATGAGAAAAGATAAGTTTGGGAGTTTGTTCTTTTGTTTTATTTTTTTGTTTTCATTTAGGCCAGACAATGGGCCTGAACTCTGGTCCTGAGCACTGTCCCTCACCTCTTCAATTCAAGGCTAGTTCTCTACCACTCGAACCATAGCAGCATTTCTGGCTTTTTCTGCTTATGTGGCACTGAAAAATCGAACCCACGGTCTCATGCATGCAAGGCAAGCACTCTACCACTGAACCACATTCCCAGCCCAAGTTTAGAAGTTTTTGAGAAGAGGAATTTGGCATTTGCTTTGCATCCTTGATTAGTAAAAAATAGATATCATTTTGCTCCAAATTTTGTCTCCTTTTATGATCGCTAAACAGTTACACATGATCATCATTCCATCGCATATATTTAAGTCCTTTTATTTCTTTTATCATTATTGTTTCTTATTGTTTTGCTGATCCTAAAGCTTGCACTCAGGGCATAGGCATTGTCCCTGAGCTCAAGGCTCATGCTCTACCACTTGAACCACAGCACCACTTCTGGCTTTTTCTGCCTGGGCTTGCTTTGAATCATAATACTCAGATCTCAGCCTCCCGGGTAGCTAGGATTACAGGTGTGAGCCACCAGTGCCCAGAAAGTCACTCTCTTTTAGATATTATTCTAAAAGCCTCCTATCCAAGGTCACTCCTAATATAGTAGATGGACCTATGCCAATAGTTCCTTCATACTCTCATCTCCTGTTATGGCTATGGTGTGTCTTTCCATTGTATCCTGAACCTACTTCACTGTTCTCTTCCTAATCCGTGATTCTAGATGTATTACTAATAATTACCTAATTTTGTGGCTATAAACCCTAAATTACTTACCTATTAATTTAATTTAATTTTTTCAGTATGTTTGTTGTTCTGTACAAATCTGAGCTTATATTCACCTCTTGAATCTAACTCTTGGCATGACCATAGCCTGGGCCTATTCTACCTTAAATGCAAGAGGTTAGCCAAAGAACAGCCTACAGAATTCCTGCCTAGGAGTCAGGACAGGTAGCTGAGTGCCTGAAAGAAGGAATGCATTCCTGACATGAGAAGGGGTGAGAGAGACAACAGCCTAGAGAGCAAACTGGCAGTCACAACATTTAACAATTTCTCCTTTGGGGAAACAGACTTCCTGCAAAGTGACAGTGAGATAACTTACCTTGTGAATTTTTTTATGAAGGAAGTTTTCATGTCTCACTACATAACTCCCTTGTAATCAAAGAGAGGGTCATTCTTTTGTTTCCTCCTTAGGCCCAGTCTCAGTTTATCTCCATCTTAGACTTTGCTCAGACTCTATTCCTACCAGAAGGTCCTTGATGAGGAGGAAAGTGTGATCTCTTGGTTTCTGACTGGCCCTTTGGGACCTGAGGCCACTTTTAGTTTTCAACCTGTTCTTTCTGACAATGGGAAAGCTCATTCTCTGAATTGTGCCCTAGTATCAAATCTCTTCAGAGAAAGTCAAGGAATGACAGATTCTGCCTGAGGGAGTGAGTTTCTCCATTTCCAAAGAGGTCAATTAATATCAGATTCTGAGACTCAGGTGGAAGTTCTTTACCAGATCCTCCAAGCTGGAGTGGATGTTATCTCAGACTCCAAGCCATCCTCATATTTTTCCAGCTCTTTCTCATGAACCAAAAGGTTACAGGAGTTTAGTTCAGAAACAAGGAGAAATGAGAGTAGCAGAAGAACCATTGGCAGTGTGAGGAATTAGAAACTTGGTGAAAAAAGGGCTCAGAAAACCTAGGATCAGGGGGCTGGGAAGGTGGCTCAGTGGTAGAGAGCTTGCCTTGCATGCCTGAGGCCCTGGGCTTGATTCCTCAGCACCACATAAGCAAAAAGAAAAAAGCTGGAAATGACGCTGTGGCTCAAATGGTAGAGCACTAGCCTTGAGTTGAAGAGCTGAGGGACAGCGCCCAGACCCAGAGTTCAGGCCCCACAACCGGACCCCCCCCCCCAAAAAAAAAGAAAATCTAGTACCACTCACATCATTTGGGAATCACATCATAAGATTAGGGAATAAAGGTAATAAATTACTACCTAAATTACTAACTCCACTACTCTACATTACAAGTGTTCTGTCAAAAGTTAGCTGTCCTAGCTCTATTTTGATCAGGAAAACGGAGCACATTCTTTCCTCACAAAGTTCTACTGAGTATCTTTATCCATACCCCAGGTTGTTCTTACTCTCTCCTTCTCTGTTACTTTCCTTTGCTGGATTCAATCAATGACACTTGAAAGTGTTAGCATCTTAAGACATGTAATTACACTTTCTTCTAATTCATTTGTTATAAAGTAAAACAAATTATGGGGAAACGTATATCTATGGTACATTTTCTTCCATGGCACATTTATTTGATGTTATTAAGTATTATTTTAATAGATTCATTGTTAAAACTTGAGGAAAATGTTTTACTATTAGCAGTAATTAGTTGCACATTTTTTTTGTATTTTTCCATGTCTGTGTATTTGTTAAGCTTCTAACAGCGTCTTTTTCCCCAACCGTTGCCTTCTTAAAATTGGTTCAAATTATAAACTATATATGATGGTCCTCTATGTGTTCATCGATATATTTAAATTTTGATCTAATATCCACATATTATAGGATATCTTCAACCTATTGTAACTTGTCTGAAAATCAATATGGACATTCCTCATTAAAGCAAAAACACAATTCCACAAAACCTAGTGAAAGTAGGATTAGGTATATATTCAAATTATTTAGCAATGATACAGTAGAAACATTCACTTCTCATATAGCAGAACATGTTCACAGCTATGAATAGCACATTTTCTTCATTCCCTCTTTCTGGTGCATCTAGGGTGATTACACAGCTTGGTTGCTGTGAATATTGCTGCCATGAACATGTATGTTCATGTTGATTTATATTCCTTCAATATGTATCCAAATGCAGTAAAGGACATCAACATATCTGTCTTTTTGATATTGTGTGAACTTCCATTAAGATATCCCTGTGGATTGCACTAGTTTACAATGCCACAAAACCAAATATAGTTCCTGATTTATTTCAACCTCTCCAGCATTTTATTTATTTGAGTGGTGATAGCTATTCTGGTGTGTAAGATAGGATCTAAGTGACTTTCCTCTTTATTTTTCTTCTTATTTTCTATTTGGATATGAATCTCAAATATTTCATTTATTTATTAAACATTTACATTTTTCCTTCATTCCTGATTAGTGTCTTTCTTTTTCTTTTGGTATTTGATCAATTTTTAAGATTTATAACATTTGATTTTTTCCCATTACAAATACTCATTTTAGTAAAAAGATTTTTTTTTCATTACAGTTGTGCACAATTAACTAAAAACCACAGATTGTACATTTTTATCACTGAATTTTTTTTTTGTATTTACAGCCAGGAAATTGTTTCAATAAAGATGCTGAACTTCTTTCACTGATATACTGAAAGTATTAGTATCTCATATTGTCCTAAACTGATCTCAGAATTAACAGGCACAGCCTGGGCCACCACAGTCTGGGCTAAGTAAAACCACTAACACAGCACAAACTGCATTTAAAGAGAGCAAAGTGCTTCATAATAGTTAGAAGAAAGACATCACCTTCATGAAGCAAATGTTGAAGTTCATAAGCAGACCTTAGGAATCTGAATATCAAGAAGATCAAAGGATAAAAGTATTTAGAAGGACAACTTTAGAACTCAAAATTGGGGAGGTGGGACTAACAATAGATACCAAAACTCAATGCTGAAGGGCAAGAGTATTTTACCCCAAACCTCAGCTGTGTCTGACTCTCTCACACAACACACACACACACACAAACACACACACATCACACACACACACACACACACACACACACACACACCCCTAGTGAGAAGTCTTTGCCAAAGTACAGGCATTCTAGACTTAGACTCCGAATTCTCTGAAAGTATCCATTGTGAAGACCTTTACTGAAAGTACCCATTGTAAGTAGACTTTTACTGAAAGTTAGAACTCAGGTTCCTGGAAAAAACGTGAAATGTCACAATAACGTTCTGCCCATAACTCCCCTAGCAATAGCCATCAGCGGATGACAGGAAGTACCTAAAGCTACAGATTTTTTTTAATTTTTTAATTTTTTTTACTTTTTTATTGTGAAAACATTGTACAGAGGGGTTACAATTACATGGGAAAGATAAGGAGTACATTTCTTATCTAGCATTGTAGCCTCCTCCTTTGTTTCAACCTCCCATCCCTTCCCATCCTCCCCCCGCCCCCTCATCGAATCCTCCTTCCCCCTTCCCCCCCACCAAAGTTGTAAAGTTCGTTTTTCTCCATAAGAACTTGTACATCTCATTGTTGCAATGGGTCCACCTGTATCCCTATTTAAACGTTTTGTTTTTTTCCCTTCTCCTCCACAAATTATTGTTTATTGCTTAGCCTGCACTCGATAGCCAATAAGATTGTTATAAGATTAACCAATTAACTGAAGGGTCGGGGCTCTCAACTCTGACCCACTGCAATGGTGACAGTTGTGAGTCCAGGCTCGAGCTTGCAATAAATGACTCTACTGTGTTCACATGAGACTGGCTTCGTGGTGGTCTTTGGTGATCGTTATCTAAGCAAAAGACTAGTGTACACAGAGTGCCCCAGGGGCAGCTGTATCTGGGACAATGAAGCTTTTTTCCTCTTCTTTTTAGATAATCAATCATGATGTTGCAGTTGGCTCCACAGCTGCTCCACACCTGAGCAGGAGGAAGGAAAGGATGCCTTAGACTGCAGGACAGCTTTGTGTACCCCTGGATTTCTGTGTAAGAATGCAGTTTGTGGTCCTATAGGCAGGGGTCGCCAAGCTGAAATGGGGGTATGCTTTGCCTGGAGGATGGCACCCTTTGAGCCCTGCATTCATGGTGAAGCAGCCTGGAAATCCCTGTGAGCATCTCCGGGATGGCCTCTCAGTGGCTTGGAGAAGTTGACTCCTGTAGTTGGACATGGCAGGAGGCAGGAGGAGAGCAGGAATCCAGAAGATGGGAGAGGCACAGAAGCAAATGCACCTCTCCATTGAGACTCCTCGGCCATTCTAAGGAGGTTCACAACCCACACGTGGCAGCCACTGCCCAGGTCCACAAAGGCCCTACTTGTCTGGAGCAGTGCCTGATCCTGATCCAGAGTTGGAACTTCCCAAGTGGCCCTGAGCTTGGCTGGGCTGGAGCAGAGCCTACCAGCCATGCTTCCTCTGGCCTTCTGTGTATACCTCCTAGCAACTGCCCAGGCTACAGCACCCACAACAGGCCACCTCCTTGGGGCAGGCTGAGGCTGTGCTGACAATTCCTGGTGCCTGCTTCAAGGCAAGAGTCAGGCTTAGCCCACAGCAGAGCTGGCCCTCACTTCCAAGGGCATCGAGGGAAGTATGACAACCACAGGCCCAACCTTGTTGTTCTCACTGCCCCTAGAGGTTACCTATAAGTCCCTGCCTTTGTTCTTGAAATTCTTCAGGCATTGGTTGTCTCATTTTTCATTATCTGTTTGAGTGGGACTGGAGACTTCTTCCTCTCCTCACCAAACAAACAGGCCCCAGCAAATTCACCCCAAATTCCACACCTCACAGACACTCCCCAGAACCCATCTGCCTTTAGGGCTGCTGCTGCGTGAGCTGTTAGCCAACTGCCTCTTCCTTGCTTCACACCCTCTGTCAGGGCCTCCCCACCATCCTCTCCTCACCTCCCTTAGCCCCAACCAAAGCTCGGCCTCCCCTGTGGCCTCCTCCCTCTCCACACAGACCCCATTCCCAAGCCCAGCAGTGCCACTGCTCTAGGGAAAAGAACTGTGGGCCTGGCACAGCAGAATCAAAGGTGTCACAGTGTGAAGCCTGCTGAGAATTGGAGGCAGCATAGATCTCTGATAACTGTCTTTCACTTCACTTACACATGTATTAATGTTTTAATTTGGTATTTAATAGTGGATCTCATAACTTCTTATTAAGCCTTTGCAGAATAGCTAGTAGAATTATAGTCCCAAATTCGTATTGTCTCTTGTTTAATTCTTCCAAGATTCAGAGATATTTTAAGTAGATATAACCATCAGAAATTCTCATTTACATAACAGAGTGTTATTCAGAAAATATTTGCTTATGCATCTGTTATCAATTATTTCCAAGACTGGAAACTTTTAAAGTTCCAAATATTATAGAAGATCTTTGATTCATGTTGAATGGATGTGAGTAGGTTGAGCTGTTGCATATATTCGTGTGTGTGTGTGTGTGTGTGTGTGTGTGTGTGTGTGTGTGTGTGCGTGCGCACGCGTGCACGCGCGTGTATGGGGGGTTTATATGTATCATTGAAATCAAGGACAAGGAACTTTTTTCCTTTTTCTGAGATATGCATTATGGTGTTTCTTTGTTGGTGGTAAGCTCTGATTTCTTGCTTTTGCCTGATGTGCACATTCCAGCTCAATTTTTCAATTAAACCTTCTTATTTAATATTGAGCATATAGTGCTCTGATATTGCTTTGTCTTTAATTTGTCATCTAGGATCTTCTTTTCCTCTTTAACTATTAACATTCAATATAAATTTTACCTCCTGACTGTTTTTCCCCTTTAATTTGCATCTTGAAATAAGAATTATAAGACCTTTGATCTCTGTATTCATGAAAAAAAAACCATTTTGAATTTTCTGTTTAATGTAATAACACCTGGACACATTTGTTAGGAACAAGATCTTAAATTTTATTTTGTAGTTTTAGTTTAAAAAACCTTCCTCCATGTTTTTAGTATGGGGAGACAAACACTTCCAAGTATCAATGATAACAGTTTTATTCATTAAAATATCAGATAATTCATAATTTTGAATATGTCTAGTGGCAAATGAATACATTTGCTCAATAGATTTGCTTGATATACCTGTGCACAAACATACCACTCATAAGGGCTGAGAAGGTGGATCAGTTGTAGACAGCTTACCTTGAATGCACAAGACCCTGGGTTTGATTCCTCAGCACCACCTAAGCAGAAAAAGGTAGAAGTGGTACTGTGCCTCAAGTGGTAGAGCACTAGACTTGAGCTGAAGAGCTGAGGGATGGAAACCAGGCCCAGAGTTCATCACCAGCCACAAATTAAATCAATAAATAAAACTCATACTCAAGTACATTAATTTCAAAGATTACCATTTTAGTTAGGGGCAGGGTGCCAAGATATAGCAGACCTTTGTCACAAAGCTTTAAGAAGGATTCAACACCTGATAAGTACTAAAAACAAAAAGTAAAAATTTAGATCTGACAACAACATATAGAATCGCCACTCAAAGAGAAAGAGGTACTAAGAATGAAATACTTTTTATAACATTTCTTAAGAGATTCTGACTCTACATTAATTATCATATAATGTGACCTTCAAAAACTCCAGGTGAACCTGAGTCTTAAGGACCTCTGCAAAAACTGGAATAGAGAATCATCAACCTGGATTTTTCAAATGGTTTTTGTTAAGGTAGTGTACATACAGATCACCATTTTATAAGTCGCTAATGAGTTCACTTCTTGTTTGACAATCTCATCACTTTGTTCTCTCTCTGATTTTCCATCCTGTCCCTGTCCACAAGTTTAGCTCATTGTGAATATAATACCTACAGAGTACGACTGCTGCATTGGTTTCCCTGTTCTCCTTGAATTTCTGTGGCTCCTTCAATGTCCATAAAAGGATAAACAAGAACAGAAAAATCCCTCTTGTTTCCAATTCCTGGAATTCATTTCAATATAAATACCAGTAGTTTTATGAGAGTGTCAGACTATGTCCACACATCCTGAACATTTATACTTCCTGCACCTAGTTATAACTCCCACTGGATTCATAGGTCCACAAAGTAATTCTTTTCACTTTCCACACAGGAAGAACCTGAGTGTCAGAAAGATTAAGTAACTTACTGGAAATACTGGGCTGAGCATAGTGGCTCAGATCTGAAAATCATAGTTTGAAACTAACTCAGGTTGACATATCCATTACATGTTTATCTCCAGTTTGAGGCAACCTGGACATCAAAGTAACCCATCCTAGCTACAAGAGTCTGGATATCCAGAGCCACAGAGAGAAGTTGGAAGAGCATCAACAAATGCTCTTGCCATATTCTAGGGAGTGGCTTGGTGCCAGTTTAGGGTATAGCTGCACCAGTGAAGGGGAGTAAAACAGGAGTGGTTATTAAAAAAAGCACTTGTCTGAAGCCACAAAATAAGTACCCCAGTCTGTGTGGACCAAAAAGTCTCTAGCATGAGGTTCTTTTTAAATTAACAGGCACGATTTTAGATTTTTGCAGAGTGGGATGGTGTATAGTTTCAGGCAATGTCTCCTATGTCAGGTAATCCAGTCTGCTCTTTCACATGTTACCCAATAGCCAGGTTTCAACACAAATGACTTCAATGAGATTGTTAAAATTATACTGTGACTTTTACCTCTAATGAATCAAAATTCTGGCAAATGATTTCTGACTTCGAGATGTTCACACAACATTTCTCATGATCTTTTCTACTAGTTTTGTCTTTATTATTGATGTTTATACTACTTTTTTGTTGTTGTCTTTTGTGTATATACCATTTTTAGGGCTTGAACTCAATGCTTAATGGTCTCTGTTGTATTTTTTGCTCATGGCTTATGACACCCCACTCCTTGAGCCACATCCTTACCTTCTGCTTCCTGCTAGATAATTGCAGATAAGTTTTCACATTTTTGTCTGTTTGGACTGGTATTGAACTAAAATATTCAGGTCTTAGCATCCTGAGTTTCTGTGATTCTACACATGAACAGCTAACACCAAACTTTCCTATACTGCTATTTTAATTATGTGTTAGAAGAAAGTGGAAGTATATTTGATCTGTGTACAATTTTCAAATACAAGTTTGAATCAATTTGATATAATATAATTGTTATCAATTTTAAGTTAAATCAAAGAATACTACACATTCCAAAGAAATATAATTGAAAAAGTGCATAATCATTTTCTTTAAATATGTAATGGAACTATGAATTTCTTTCACGTTACAATTCATGTTTGATATAACTTTAATTAGCAGACTTCCATGACTAAAAGTAAATATATTAATTTTATACTACAAGAAGCAAAGTTATTATAGTTAAGAATAGACATTTCATCATAGGCAAAAGATAAGTTTTTGAGCATTCTCACTATAAAGAAGTGTTACATGCAGAAATTAATGGATATGATGTAGCTTGATCATTAAACAACATATAAATGAATGGGATTACCACTCCATACTTCATAAATGTGTAAAAAATATTTGTATAGCTAGGCGCCAATGGCTCATGCTTGTAACCCTAGCTACTAAGGAGGCTGACAAGTGAGAATCATATTTTATTTTTTATTTTTTATTGTGAACATACTGTACAGAGGGCTTACAATTACATGGGCAAGATAATGAGTACATTTCTTATCAAGCATTGCAGCCTCCTCCTTTGTTTACCCTTCACATCCCTTCCCAGCCTCCCCTGCCCCAACACCCAATCCTCACCCCCCCCCACCAAAGTGGTAAAGTTCGTTTTCGACATGACAACTTGTACTTCTCATTGTTGTAACGGGTCCACCTGTATCCTTAACGACTTGTTTTTCCCCTTCTCCTCCACAAATTATATTGACATCAAATATAGTGAAAGCAGGAGTTATCCTGGGGGGAGGGACATACAAAGCAACAAAGAAATAATCTTATAAATGTGTTAGAAACAAATGCATGAAAGAAAAAACAACATTTAAAATACATATCTTGTAATACCTGTTTGGTCAAGTTGGTCAAAATCACTCCATGAATATATCTTAAAAGTATATCCAATTTAAGAGGTCAAATACATATTTTGTACTGAAAGTCATCTTACAGCAATAACTTACTACCTAATTATATGTGTATCTTCTTACCTATCATATACTAAGAGCTGGAAGTGATCTCTTTTATCTAACTTAATGATGTAAATGCTTTGATTATGATGATGTTATTATTTGACAAATAAAATGTGCAGAAGGGTGGTTCCACTGAAATGACAGGACGGAACACTGATAAATAACAACATTGCAACACAGCTCTTTTTAGCCACACTCTGTCCACATTGGCAAGCAACATTGCAAACGCACACAAACACACACACACACACATACACACACATGTGTGCACATGTACACACACATATACATGCATGCCAAATTCAGGGCTTATTGTACAAAAAAGTTCAAATAAAATATTAGTGATTAGGAAAAATGATAATTTGACTTATTGCAAAATAATACATAATCCAGTCACCACGGTTGTTACATTTTACCTGTCTCTCCACATGTGACCACTTAATTTATTTTTAGTTCATTCATTCTTTCATTCATTAGTTTGGTGCTAATACTAGAGCTTGAACTCAGGGCCTGGCTCTGTCCCAGAATTTGTTATTTTTTTTGTTTTAGTTTTCTCAAGGCTAGCATTTTACTGCTTATACTACAGCGCCATTTCTAGATTTTGTTGATTACTTTCAAACGAGAATCTAATGGACGTTTTTTGTCTGGTTTCAAAGCACAATCATCAGATTTCATCTTTCTAATGAGGTAGGATTAAAGACCTGAGCCACCCGTGTGGCTCCTACTTTTTCCTGTACTTATGTAATGCACATACTTAGATATTAATTTAAAACTGAGAACATAGAAGAAAGATGTACAGTGAAGATATTGTCCTGTTAGAAATTCAAGTTAGTAATGTAAATTTCTCCATAAGATCATACAAAAAAATACTTAAGAAGAAATCTGATGATGATGATGATGATGATGATGTGTGTGTGTGTGTGTGTGTGTGTGTGTGTGTGTGTGTGCTGTTGCAATATGTTCCACAAATAAGCACTGTGCAGGGGTGTCCAGCCATTCACAGTTATGTCATGAATATCTGCCTTGAGATACCAACTCATGGACAATGTCTAGGTGTCCACTCTAGGCTTCCCGATGAAGAGGGGTATACTCATCGTCATCCCTAGTATTCACATGAGTGGCCTTTTAGGAAAGTAGTCTCTGCACTGTAGTAAGCTGCAAGGCAAGCACTCTACCACTGAGCCACCTTCCCAGCCCAAGGATTAAGATTCTTCTCTTTATGTAGGCGACTAAAAACGTATTTACTAATTTCTATATATAAATATTATTTCCGTCTCTTTTAAAAAATAAAAAAATTGTTTGCTCTGTAAATTGATTAGAAGCATGGATTTTGTGGCTAGTTAGGTCATTGCACATCTGTATCTCTTTTCCTCTTTCTCTTTCAAGGTTCTCATAGACAATATGTTTGCTCCATAATTATCCTAATTTATTTTGCTTGTATATTTTTGGTTGCATCATTTCACTTTCTGATCTGCCATTTCCCAAAACAGCACCACACAAATAGAAAAATCCAGAAGTGGTTCTGTGGCTCAAGTGGTAGAGCGCTTGCCTTGATTTGAAGAGCTAAAGGACAGTGCCCAGGCCCAGAGATCAGGCCCCACAACTAATTTAATAAAAAAAATCTAAATACTTGATAATTCTACTAACAGATCTGACTGAAATCAGGTGAATTACACTTTTCCTGTACAATGAAGGAATAGGTCCAGGCTAGGAAATCAACTAGAGAAGGCAGGCAGATTGTATCTGTGACAAAACTTTGTGGAAAATGGAATTGCGGATTACTTACTGGTGATCCACTTGCAGTTGAACCATGATTCTGAACTATTGCTTGCTGATTGTGAACTATTGCTTTGATAATTATATTCTCCAAGAAGAAAAAGTGAAATTTAATTGACAGCAAAGGACTACTAATACATTTTGACTTCTCATTAAGCATCTTCAATCATCAAAATCACCTGAAGACAATAGACAGGTCTATTTGTAGATGAAAACAAGTGTCTTTAAAAAAAACAAGAATTGGGGAGTTCCGGGAAGATGGCGGAGGAGAAGCTGGAGTCTAAGTAAGCTCTCGCATAGAAAGCAGTTTTAGAGATCCAGTGAACAGTCCTAAGCCAGAGAATTACACGAAGTGTGCCATCACAGGACAGGGAGCTAGGCCAGAGAGGGGAAACCCAGGCAAGGAGACACTTCTGAACTCTTGCCAGCAGTCGCCGTGGGGGCGGCAGCTGTGGCTATGGCGTGAAAGCACAGGAGCCTACCTGAGCCACAGAGAGTCCGGAACGAAGGAGCCAGACACAGCAGGCGAGCGGATTCTACTCAACACCAGCAAGAACTGACAAAGAGCGGATATCTTCATCCTGCAGTTTGCAGACCAGAGACAACTCAGGAACCAAGACTCAGCGTGAGTAGAAGCCTGACCTCCTCACTCCCTCTCAGGGAGCAGAGGAGGGAAGGCCACCACCCCCCCCCAGCACAGGAGACCTCCATCTAGGATACCAACAAAGCTTGGAGGAGCTGCTAGCTCCAACTAAGACCTTGGAATAAAACGAGTAATTTAGCAGGTCACAAGAACTTAACGGCAGCGTGACCTGCCAGACTCAGCTCCACGCAGAGAAAAGTCACCCAGCTCAGGCGCCAGCCCTTGGAGTGGCTTTCTCCACTGGGTAATCAGAGCCAGAGACTGCCCCTCTCTCTAGCAGCCTTGACAATCAATTGAAATTCAGTAAACAGAAACCCTGAGAATGGCCCCAGGCTGGGCTCTGTGAGTTTTCACAAAGTAGCCCCCGGGAAAAGCTACTGTTTGTTGAAAGGCCTCAACTCTACCCAGAACCTAGCCTCATCACTGCATCCCCCTCTTTTCTGATACTCAAAGCAGATCTGCCTCCCAATGAACCAGCCTGGGAAGGGGATCGCCAAATCCTGGGTAAAGCAGAGCATTTTTCTGCCTGTTCGAACAAACTGACTTAAGAAACCAACCAAGCCACAAGACCACAAGCAGACCAGAGATTCCAACAAGAGGCTGGTTAAGGACACAAGGGAGATACAGGACTTTTCCAACTCCTCCAAAAAAAATCAAAGAACTTTTTTTTTCTTTCTTCTTCTTCTTCTTTTTTTTTTTCATTTTTTATTTTTGGTACCTTCTATAAAAAATTTTTTTTTCTAAAACTTTTTTTTAAATCTTCAATCTTTGCCTTTTTTTGAAAAAAAATTGTTTTCCAGAAACTTTTTCCTCTTATAATTTTTATTTTACGAATAAGTGAGTGTGCATTTTTCTTTCTTTTTTGGTTTTCTTTCACTTTTTTTGTCTTTTTTAATTATCTTTTTGTTTTTTGCTTAGCTCTACTGAACTCCTCATCTTTTTCTTCTTCCTTTCTTATCCTTTTCACCTTCTCCTCTCTTTCATTCTTCTTTATGTGACTTAATTCTTGTCCTGCACATCCTCAGGTAAGCCCGTAGTTGACTATTAGACCCTACCCACATTGTGTACACACTTAATCCACAAATTTATTACTCAAGTCAAAACCTCTAAGATTTAAATTCCTTAAGAGCAGTGCTACTTCTTTATACCTACATAATATTTTAAGCATTTTTATTCTTAAGTTTTTCACATCTCCTTTATATCCCTCCCCTTCTCTCACTAAATTCACGTTCTTATCTAAATAGATTTTTATCGAATCTACATAATTTTATTAATTTTTACCTTTCTATTTTTTTCTGGTCTTTTCTTTTCCAGTTCCCTTTCTTCTTTTATTTGCTCTCTCTACTTTCATCCTAACCAACCTATTTCCTGGTTTGAGATTAGGACTTAGTTAACTCTCCCTGAGCCTCCCCACATCAATCGATTCCTATTTTTTACCCACACTTCTCCCTAACCCTAATAATTACAAGTCTTCCAAATTCTTCTTTGTGGTTCGTAGCCCATTAATGTATAGTTGTTTGATGTTGAATAGATGTATTTGTTGAACTAGATTGTATCTGTAGACTATTGACTGTGCAAAGTCACACTTGGGTTGATGCTTGCCTTAGGATAGTGTTCTAGCACAAAACTGGTGCTATTTTCATCTCAAATGGGCAGAGTAAGACAGAAAAACACAAGAAAAATGGCAAATCCGGGTATCTCAATTCCCAATCTTGATGATCAGGGGACAGAACAGATAATGAATAATCCAGAGGAGAATTCCCAAATAGCTCTACAAACATTGCTGGCAAACATGATAAATGAAAAGATTGAAAGCATAAAAAGGACTCTTTATGAGCGTGTAGGGAGAGAGAGGAGGCAATCCAAAAGTTTATACAGGAATATCATAAGTGTGAGGAAGCTACTCAAAAACTGATACAGGATTGGCGTAAGCAGCTTGAGAATATTCAAAGAGAAAGGCAGGAATTGCGTTAGCAGGCTGAGAACACTCAAAGAGAACTACAGGAATCGCATGAACGCAAAGAAGCTAATCAAAGAGTAATACAGGAATTGAGAGAGCAGGAAGAGAATACACAAAGATCACTAAAGGCATTCATGGAATCCATTAACAAAGAGCTGAAGGAAGTCAGGGAGACCACAAAGGGAATGCTGAATGAAACCCAACAGAAGGAATGGGAGTCCAAGGAACGAATAACCAATCAACGAATTGATCTGAGAATAAACAATGAACATCAAATTAAGGAGGTAAAGAAGTTCATACAAGATCTAAAACAAAGCTTCAACAAAGAATTTGAAGCCATCAAAGCTAATCAATTAGAAGGAAAAGAGATAAAAAACAAAGTAGAAAGTCTTGACAGCAGGTTAGACCATGCAGAAGATCGAATCTCAGGGATTGAAGACAGCCTAGATATTATAGAGAAAGAACATACAAACATCCAAGACAAGTCCAAGAAATATGATAGATCTCTCCAACACTTGGAAGATACCATCAGAAGGCGTAATCTGAGGATAATGGGTGTAGAGGAGCACCTAGAAGCAGAAGTTAATGGCCTAGGAAAATTGTTTAACAGGATCCTAGCAGAGAACTTCCCAAACATGCAAAAAGATAGGCCTATTCGGATACAATAAGCTTTTAGAACTCCAAACAGACCAGACCATAATAGGACATCCCACAGTCACATTATAATCCACAGGATCAACACAGACCAAGGAAAAGATCCTTAAAGCTGTCAAGGAGAAAAGATTAATCACCTATAAAGGGAACCCAATTAGAATCACCTCAGATTTCTCAGCAGAGATAATCAAAGCAAGAAGAGCCTGGAATGTTGTATGCCATGCCCTAAAAACAAACACCTATCAACCAAGAATACTGTACCCAGTTAAACTCTCCTTCATAACTAAAGGCCAAATAAAAACCTTCCATAGCAAAGAAAAATTGAAACAATACATCTCCACCAAACCAGCCCTACAAAAGATTCTTAAAAATGTCCTACACATAGAAAACCAAGAAGATCACAATAAAGACCAAGAAACAGCACCCAAACTGAGAATCCAAGAACCATAGGAAGAACTCAGTTTTTGCAGCCCCCAAAAAGGTAGATAACATGACAGGAACACCCAAATATCTCTCAGTCCTTTCTCTTAACGTTAACGGACTGAACTCTTCAATTAAGCGACATAGACTGTCTAGTTGGATTAAAAAACAACATCCTTCTATCCACTGCCTTCAGGAGTCACATCTTGCCCATAAAAACAAACACATTTTCAATGTTAAAGGTTGGAACAATATCTACCAAGCAAACGGCCCTCATAAACAGGCGGGAGTTGCAATCCTAATATCAGATAAAATAGACTTCAAATTAAAATTCATGAGAAGAGATAAAGAAGTTTGCTACATACTAATTAAGGGATCTCTCCTTCAAGATGATATTAAATTCTAAATATCTACTCGCCAAACAATGGAGCACCCACATTTATCCAAGAAACACTACTTTCCCTCAAATCCCATATAAATCCAAAGACATTAATTGTTGGGTATTTTAACACATCACTCTCCCCACTAGATAGATCAACTCGGCAAAAACTCAACTGAGAAACCACAGATGTAAACAGCTGCATATATCAACTAGATTTAACAGATATCTACCAAATATTTCACGCAGCAGCATCAGAATACACGTTTTTCTCAGCAGCACAAGAAACATTTTCCAACATTGACCACATTTTAGGCCACAAAGCAGACTTGTCTAAATTCAGAAACATGGAAGTTATACCTTGCATTCTCTCTGACCACAAGGGAATGAAATTAGAACTCAACACCAAAAGCCACCAAAGAAAGTCCGGTATCACATGGAGACTGAACAATACACTGCTGAATCACGAGTGGGTCATGGAAGAGATTAGAAAGGAAATTCATATGTTCATGCTATTCAACAAAAAAAAGCACACAAATAACCAGCTCCTCTGGGACACAGCAGTACTCAGAGGCTATTTTATAGCTCTGAGCTCCTACAACATCAAATTGGAGATATCTGAATCCAACAATGTAGTGACACATCTAATCCTCCTTGAAAAAGAGCAGCAAGATCAACCCCAATCCAGTAGACTGAAAGAAATAATTAAAATTAAATCAGAATTAAATGAATTTGAATCCAAAAAAACAATAGAAAATATCAACGAAACAAAGAGTTGGTTCTTTGAAAAAATTAACAAAATTGACAGACCCTTAGCAAATCTATCAAAAAAAGAAGGGAACACACCCAAATAAATAAACTCAGACATGAGAGTGGAAACATCACCATGGAAACAACCAAGATTCAGAACATTATAAGGGAACACTTCTCAAAACTTCATGATAATAAGTTTGAGAACTTCACAGAAATGGACCTTTTCTTAAAAAATATTGACAACCCAAAACTAAACCAAGATGAATTAAACCAGTTAACAGGCCCATATCTAGCATTGAAATAGAAACAGCAATAAGAGACCTTCCAGTTAAGAAAAGTCCAGGACCAGATGGTTTTTCAGCGGAATTCTACAAGGCCTTCAAAGCAGAGCTCACACCAATACTCCTCCAAATCTTCAATGAAATTGAAAGAGAAAGTTCACTACCAAACACATTCTATGAAGCCATCATAACCCTCATCCCAAAACCAGGCAAGGACTCATCAAAGAAAGAGAACTATAGACCCATTACTTTGACGAACATTGATGCAAAACTTCTCAACAAAATTTTGCCCAATCGACTTCAACAATTCATCCAAAAAATCATACACCACGATCAAACAGGATTCATTTCAGGGATGCAAAGCTGGTTCAATATACGCAAATCAATTAATACTATTCATCACATCAACAGGAGCAAGAGTAAGTACCACATGGTTATCTCAATAGATGCAGAAAAAGCATTCGACAAGATCCAACACCCTTTTATGATGAAGGTTTTGGAAAAATTAGGAATCCCTGGAACATTCCTCAATACAATAAAGGCTGTATATGACAAACTTACAGCCAGCATTATACTTAATGGTGAAAAACTAAAGCCATTTCCTCTTAACTCAGGAAAAAGACAAGGATGTCCACTCCTTCCACTTCTCTTCAATCTAGTATTAGAATGTCTAGCTACAGCAATAAGACAAGATGCAGACATAAAGGGGATCCAAATAGGGAACGAAGAAATAAAACTTTCCATCTTTGCAGATGACATGATCTTGTATTTAAAGAATCCCATAGACTCCACTCCCCAATTACTCAAGCTGATTCAAAACTTTGGCAAAGTAGCAGGGTATAAAATTAACCCCCAAAGTCAATGGCTTTCCTGTTTGCCAACAATGAGAAAACTGTGGCTGAAATTAGAAAAGCAACCCCATTTGTAGTAGCTCCACAAAAAATAAAATACCTAGGAATTAACTTTACCAAAGAAGTGAAGGACCTCTATGATGAAAACTTTAAAATCTTGAAAAAGGAAATCAACACAGAACTTAAAAAATGGCAAAACCTCCCATGCTCCTGGATTGGAAAGATTAACATCGTGAAAATGGCAATACTTCCCAAGGCTATCTACAAATTCATCGCGATACATATCAAAATTCCAACCTCATTCTTCAAGGAAATAGAAGAGGCAATCCAATAATTCATATGGAACAATAAAAGACCCCGAATAGCAAAAAAGCTACTAAACGCAAGGAACAGTGCTGGAGGAATATCAATACCAAATTTCAAACTCTACTATAAAGCCATCGTCATCAAAACAGCTTGGTACTGGCACAAGAACAGAATTCAGTACCAATGGAATAGAATTGAAAACCCAGAAATGAACCTACATGCCTATAGCCATCTAATCTTCGATAAAGGAGCTAAAACAATAGAATGGAAGAAAGACAGACTCTTCAGTAAAGGGTGCTGGCAAAATTGGTTAACTACTTGTAGAAAACTAAAGCAAGATCCTTATATATCTCCCTGCACAGAATCAACTCCAAATATATCAAAGACCTCGAAGTCAAAGGAAACACTCTGAAAACATTACAGGATGGAATAGGAGAAACCGTAGGTCTCCTTGGCTCAGTCCAAAATTTTCTGAATAGAGATCCCGAAACACAACAAATCAAAGAACGGTTGGACAAATGGCATTGCATAAAGTTGCAGAGCTTCTGCATGGCAAAGGACATAGCTAGCAAGATCAATAGAAAGCCCACGGATTGGGAGAAGATCTTCACTAGCCATACAACAGATAAGGGTCTCATATCTTAAATATACTTGGAACTCATAAAATTAAATCCCCCAACAACACATCCTCAAAGAAACAACTGCCCATTAAATAAGTGGGCAAAAGAATTAAAGAGAAACTTCTCTGAATAAGAAAGAAGGATGGCCAATAGACACATGAAGAAATGCTCAACATCCCTGGCCATAAAAGAAATGCAAATCAAAACAACATTGAGATAACACCTCACTCCAGTTAGAATGGCAAAAATCAAGAACTCTAACAACAACAGATGCTGGAGGGGATGTGGACAGAAGGGAACCTTACTTCATTGTTGGTGGGAATGTAAACTTGTTCAACCACTTTGGAAAGCAGTATGGAGGTTCCTGAAAAGACTTCACATAGAGCTCCCCTATGACCCAGCAATCCCACTTTTGGGCATTTACCCAAATGTTTAGAAACAAGACCACACTAAAGCTACCAGCACAACTATGTTTACTGCAACATTATTTATTATAGCTAAGATATGGAACCAACCCTGATGCCCCTCAGTAGATGAATGGATCAAGAAAATGTGGTATATATACACAATTGAATTCTATGCCTCCATCAGAAAGAATGACATTTCCCCATTTCTTAGGAAATGGAAAGACTTGGAAATATTTATATTAAGTGAAGTAAGCCAAGCCCAAAGAAACATAGGTCCCATGGTTTCCCTTATTTTCAATATCTAGTATATGTATGAGTCAAGCAGAGAAGGTCAGATAAGGTGATGTTAGGAAAATGAACCCTTAGATATGTATTTAAAAGTTTTTTTTCTTTCATGCATTTGTTTCTAACGCATATAAAAGATTATTTCTTTGTTGCTTTGTATGTCCCTCCCCCCACAGTATAACCCCTGCTTTCACTGTATTTGATGTCGGTATAATTTGAGGAGGGGATGGGGAAAAACAATTCGTTTAAATAAGGATACAGATGGATCCGTTGCAACAATGAGAAGTACAAGTTGTCATGTCGAAAACGAACTTTACAACTTTGTTGTGTGGGGAGGATTGGGTGGGAGGCAGGGGGAGGCGGGGAAGGGATGTGAAGGGTAAACCAAAAGGAGGCTACAATGCTTGATAAGAAATGTACTCATTATCTTGCCCATGTAATTGTAACCTCTCTGTACAGTATGTTCACAATAAAAATTTTAAAAAATTCAGAATTGTATAGCTATTAAAAAAAAAGAATTTAGGTAGTCATACAAAGGACTTCTATTTTACTAATGGATTATACATTTTTTCTAATGTTGGGTACCAACATTAGAAAGCTATTAGAAAACTCTTAAAGACTTTATGTTGAATAGTGAGTTCTTTTACACTATAACATGATATTTCCCAAATCATTGACATAGAAGGCATTGTTTTCTATTTTCTCATTCCTAGAATAAGCTGCACATGAAAACCCCACTGGTCCTCATTTTCAGTCTGTACTTTTTAATACTGAGGAAAATCTTTCCGCTGCTCTCTATCAATTCCCTACTATCCAGTTAGAATAATTTAAAATAGTAAAAATGGAAAAAGAGAAAATAAATCATGGTGAAAAAACATATGCTGGAAATTCACCAGATTTTTCTGACCAGTTCAACCATTGTGAACTCTTGGTGAAATACATGGACATCTCATTCCCACTTGCACTCAAAGTCTCTGGTTAGGCAATTCTGACGAAGACAAGGAACAAGATGAAAAAGTGAGAAATGGTATCAATTGCAAGAAAAAAAATGAAGTAGGATGCAAGCAAATTTATTCTTTGGGATGCTGAAATTAATCGGCTTACTATGGTGTGTAGACTACTTTCCAACAAGGCCACCCAGATGAATACTAGGGATGAGGATGAGTATAACCCTCTTCATTGGGAAGCCTAGAGTGGACACTTAGACATTGTCCATGAGTTGGTATCTCAAGGCAGATATTCATGACATAACTGTGAATGGCTGGACAGCCCTGCACAGTGCTTATATGTGCAATAATACTAGAGTGCCTTCTTTCTTAATTCTTCATGATGCAGATACCAATACCCAAACTAAAGGCCTCTTGACTGCCTTGCATCTTGCTGCTTGGAATAGAAATAGAAAAGATACTCTGTTGAACCATTATATCAAACCAGGTCTAAAGAACAACTTGGAAGAAACTGCATTTAATATTGCCAAAAGTATAAGTATGTATCACTACCTCTTTGAAGTTGTGGAAGGCTATACAAATTGTTCTCCTAAGTCGTAATGGTTTGGTTAAGTTTCTTAAATTTCAAAAAGGCCAGTCCATCCTTTGTGTCCCTTAATTTTTTTTTTCACAATACAATGCAACAGCAATATCGTACTTTAAAAATTCATGGATTCCATGGTATTCTTCCAAGTGAATTGCCTGACTTTGATGTCAAAATGTATTCAAGAGTTGTTTGTATACATCTATAATCAATTCTGCAGTTTGTGATTTTTTAAAATCAGAAATAATTTTAACTTATCTGTTGAAATGAATAGTATAGAAACTAAAGTTTTTCCTCATAGTTTTCTGAAAAAAAGTATATCTATGTTTGTATAATATCCATAATCTATTTCATTCGTTCCTAGATATAATACTTGGAATTCTACATTGTTATATAATGTATAGGTTCATTAATAAATGTGTCTTTTCAGATTGCATTCCATATAGAAGAAGTTTAAGATTTCTTTTTTTCCTAGGTCCTTATATTATTTTATTTCTTTGTGATAAAATTACAATGTTATCTAATTTCAAGTTTTGTAAAGGTTATGCTATGTAAAGGCCTTTCTAAGATGAAGAATTAATACACTGATGTCAAACTAACCTTTAATTCTATAAATTAGATGTATTGTTACACTTGTTTTTTTGTAATTAACTTTTTAATAACTGTTTTTCATTTCTTGCATCAGAAGAATGAAAAATATGGAATACTTCACAAATTTTCATATCATCTTTGTGCAAGTGCCATGTTAAAATCTGTATTGTAATTTGGGTAGACCTGCTTCTGAAGCATGTAGTACCCTCTAAATTTAAGTACTTAATGATGCAATCTTTATACAGGCCTATATCCATGGTTCCCTATTTGTAACAAGGAACCCTTATTGTTCCTAAAAATGCTATTGATCTTATTTCTCTAAAATTCTGTGTATAGTGGAAAAAACATATCGTTTGGTCGATTACTCACATTTACAATATTTTTGTCAATGTCTATTTTGTCATTTTCATTTTAAATTTGATCATACTTTGAAACCGTTTCAGCTAAGTCCAAAGGTGATGGTTTTCAAGTACTTATTTATCAACTCAGTTAGATTTGTAGAGCTAATGGATTCAAAGTAAGCCTTGCTTAAGAGCTACTTCTAAACTTCTGCAGCTTAAAATTTCCGAAATGAGGTCTTGCTGGGACAAATGTCTACTTGAACCTTTACCCTTCTTCCATGTAGGAACAGACCAACCAGAATATCTTACCCTGACAGCATAGATTGTCTTACTGGAACAAAACTAATCTTAGTTACAAGGGATCATAGAGAGATGAACAGTTCAGACAGAATTGTTCAAAATGGAAGGTATTTTATCAAAATTTAATTGTTTATTATACTTATCATTTCAAAAGTAGCTAAAGCCAAGAAGGTGAAAAAATTGTTCATATGCATGATTACCTACTGTTCTAGCCTGTCTATCATCCAACCTGGCAGGAATTTACACTACTGACTTTCTATCACCAAATATTTCCATAGCTCCTAGAGAAGGCCATATGTTTCTCCTTGATATTAGGCCTTAAATTGGTAATGTTTTAATCATAGTGTTTCCTCTTGCCTCTAGGCTGTAAATCTACAAATGGTAAAGCTTTAAGTCTAACTCTACCAAAAACTGAGGTAGAGATAATGGAATAATACTTTGAAACACAGTTGCTTTTGATTCCCTAACCACAACACAATAATGCAAAACAATTTTTATTTTATATATACTTATATATTTTATATTTCTATGTGCTGATTTTAAATTTCACACAGTGAATCTTTCTAGAAAATAATTGAAGACTCTTCTCAATTTCTCATTTCCTACATTATTTCAGGACCCCAATTCGTTACAAGAATTACCAGAAATCAATTGTGAAATGCAAGGCAACTTAAAATGAAAGATGAGATCACAAAATCTGAGAGAAAGTACTGTAATTCAAACTTTCAATTTACAGATGACCAGCCCATATGAGTGAACAAAATCACAAATGAACAAGATTATTTTTAGTACCCCTCTCCTAATGAGTAATGAAAGATTTCAGTGCAGCCAAAAAAATAGTTTCTGTAGGGCTGGGAAGGTGGCTCAATGGTAGAGCACTTGCCTTGCATGCTTGAGGCCCTGGGTTCGATTCCTCAGCACCACATAAGCAAAAAGAAAAAAGCCGGAAGTGGCGCTGTGGCTCAAGTGGTAGAGCTCTAGCCATGAGCTGAAGAGCTGAGGGACAGTGCCCAGGCCCAGAGTTCAGGCCCTACGACTAGACACCCCCCCAAAAAAATAGTTTTTGTAATGATAGATCCATAATTGGTCTACCAAGTCTAGGAATACTTGATTTAGAGGTCAAATATAATTTAGAAAAACATTAACTGGGAAGATCCTTAGTGCTTCAACACACTGGTAGTTCAGTAAAACTAGGTTCTGTAGTATAAAAATGTTGTCATTCTCAAACCAATAATAACCTACATTTAATCTCCTGAAAGTATATTCATTTTCAAATGAACTATTTAAAATCACATTTGCCAAAATAACCCTTAACAAGTAGATGATAGTGACATTACAAGGTTTTCAAGTGTAGGGAGCAAGTTACAATAGAGGAACAAGACAAGGATGCCCACTCTCTCCACTTCTCTTCAATCTAGTATTAGAATGCCTAGCTAGAGCAATAAGACAAGGTGCAGACATAAAGGGGATCCAAATAGAGAAAGAAGAAATAAAACTCTCCCTATTTGCAGATCACATGATCTTGTATTTAAAGAATCCCATAGACTCCACTCCCAAATTACTCAAGCTGATTCAAAACTTTGGCAAACTAGCAGGTTATAAAATTGAACCCCAAAAATCAATGGCTTTTCTGTATGCCAACAATGAGAAAAGTGTGGTTGAAATTAGGAAAGCAACTCCATTTGTAATAGCCCCACAAAAAATAAAATACCTAGGAATTAACTTAACCAAAGAAGTGAAGGAATTCTACGATGAAAACTTTAAAATCTTGAAAAAGGAAATCAACACAGAACTTAAAAAATGGCAAAGCCTCCCATCCTCCTGGATTGGAAAGATTAACATCGTGAAAATGGCAATACTTCCCAAGCTATCTACAAATTCATCACGATACCTATCAAAATTCCAACCTCATTCTTCAAGGAAATAGAAGAGGCAATCCAAAAATTCATATGGAACAATAAAAGACCCCGAATAACAAAAATGCCCCTCACCTGAAAGAACACTGCTGGAGGAATATCAATACCAAATTTCAAACTCTACTATAAAGCCATAGTCATCAAAACAGCTTGGTATTGGCATAAGAACAGACCTCAGGACCAATGGAATAGAATTGAAAACCCAGAAATGAACTTACAGACCTATAGCAATCTAATCTTCGATAAGGGAGCTAAAACAATAGAATGGAAGAAAGACAGCCTCTTTAGTAAAAGGTGCTGGCAAAATTGGTTAACTACATGTAGAAAACTAAAGCTAGATCCTTATATATCACCCTGCACCAGAATCAGCTCCAAATGGATCAAAGACCTCGGAGTCAAAATAGACACTCTGAAAACATTACAGGATGGAATAGGAGAAACCCTAGGTCTCCTTGGCTCAGTCCAAAATTTTCTGAATAGAGACCTGGAAACACAACAAATCAAAGAAAGGTTGGACAAATGGGATTGCATAAAGTTGCAGAGCTTCTGCATGGCAAAGGACATAGCTAGCAAGATCAATAGAAAGCCCACGGATTGGGAGAAGATCTTTACTAGCCATACAACGGACAAGGGTCTCATATCTAAAATATACTTGGAACTCCAAAAATTAAACCCCCCAACAACAAATCCTCCAAGAAACAACTGCCCAATAAATAAGTGGGCGAAAGACTTAAAGAGAAACTTCTCTGAAGAAGAAAGAAGGATGGCCAATAGACACATGTAGAAATGTACAACATCCCTAGCCATAAAAGAAATGCAAATCAAAACAACATTGAGATATCACCTAACTCCAGTTAGAACAGCAAAAATCAAGAACTTTAACAACAGATGCTGGAGGGGATGTGGATAGAAAGGAACCTTACGTCATTGTTGGTGGGAATGTAAACTTGTTCAACCACTTTGGAAAGCAGTATGGAGGTTCCTGAAAAGACTTCACATAGAACTCCCCTATGACCCAGCTATCCCACTTTTGGGCATTTACCCAAATGTTTAGAAACAAGACCACACTAAAGCTACCAGCACTACTATGTTTATTGCATTATTTACCATAGCTAACATATGGAACCAACCCAGATGCCCCCCAGTAGATGAACGGATCAAGAAAATGTGGTATATATACACAATGGAATTCTATGCCTCCATCAAAAAGAATGACATTGCCCCATTTGTTACGAAATGGAAAAACTTGAAAAAAAATTATATTAAGTGAAGTAAGCCAGGCCCAAAGAAACATAGGTCCCATGGTTTCCCTTATTTGCAATATCTAGTATATGTATGAGTCAAGCGGAAAAGGTCAGATAATATGATGTCAGGAAAATGAACCCTTAGATATGTATTGTTTTTCTTTCATGCATGTGTTTCTAACGCATTTATAAGATTATCTCTCTGTTGCTTTGTATGTCCTTGCCCCAATGTATAACACCTGCTTTCACTATATTTGATGTCATTATAACTTGTGGAGGAGATGGGGAAAAACCAGTTGTTTAAGGATACAGGTGGACCTGTTGCAACAATGAGAAGTACAAGTTTTTATGTCCAAAACGAGCTTTACAATGTCGGTGGGGGGGTGGGGCGGGGGGGGGGGACGGGGGGTAAGGAGAAGGATTGGGATTGTGGGGGGAGGGAGGAGGCTGGGAAGGGATGTGAAGGTTAAACAAAGGAGGAGGCTGCAATGCTTGGTAAGAAATGTACGCATTATCCTGCCCATGTAATTGTAACCCCTCTGTACATTATGTTCGCAAATAAAATAAAATTAAATTTAAAAAAAACAATAGAATTGTTTTACTTACCTAGCACTAATACCAAACAAGTTAAACCATTCATTAAAGTGTAGAAATAGTACCCCTCACCATTTGTGTTGTTTAGTAGGTGCCTTCCAGAAATGTGTTAAATAGATCAGCCTCCCATATTTCAAACCCAAATATTAGCTAACAAAGTAAATTTCATCACACAAGAACGTACATTTTAAAAAGTCACTAATAGCTGCCTTATCATGTGTTGTTTTATGTTTTTTCCTATCTGTCTAACATAGTAAGAAATATGATTTTAAGTCTTGAATATGGGTACTGATGAGAGATGTGACAAACATAAAATCTGTCTTCTATTTCTGTCATATTCCTCTAAGAAGTAAAATTTAGTTTTCTTCTTTTTCCAAAACTTATAGTTAGTAGAAAATATTATCTTATGTAAAATAAAATAATCACTCACCATTGTCCAAAGCTATTTATAAAAACTGGTAGGAATAAATTCTAAGCCATTTTTAAACTTTCTTATTGATTAAAGATTAATCTTCCAAATGAATGAGAATAAAATCATGTCTAAGTGCTTAACATCTCCAGTCTTGCAAATTGTTATTGCAGATGAATGAATTATGGAAATATAAGCTGACCACAGTTCAAGTGTATGTGGGAGTGAAACTCCATGGAATGTATATAAACCTTTCAAAGTATTAACAGACAGTTTAACAGAGTGACTATCAGCATATTGAAACCAGAGAGGAACAATAGTCAAGAAATAGAATGAATGAAAAATGGAACAAGGGGCAAGTACAGCTAGAATACTCAATGTACATATATAATAAAGGAAGTGGTAAATCTGAACTAAATCTTGGAGAAAGGGTTGGTTGAGATTGATAGAAGGAGTGACTCTGATCCAGGAGCATTAGACAATTAGATGGACATATTTAATTGTAACACACTTGCACAACCTTTTGAAATTCATTTAAAAACATCAATAAAAACACACAAAAATCACAACCAAACAGCAATCTCTAGAGAGTATGAATATGACCTCTCAAAATTTTAAGCAGTTAATGAAGGGCGGTCTTTGGAAAAGCAAAGAAAGCTGTTCAAAGAGGGAAGTTTGGGGTAGGGGAGAATTTTGAACAGATTTAAAAAGATTGTCTAAGGTTATAAATCACCTATATCTACTGCAAATATTTTCTTCTGCAAGTGCTCTTTGTCTGAACTGGATACTCCAGTCCTGACGCACACTTGATAGCTTGTGAAGAAAGAATGGAAGAAGCAAGATCAAGAACCTATTACTCCACTGGAGAGAAAATAGTCCTCTATGTTCTCTCTCTATCTCTTCACTACTCCATTTTCATACTTTTAATAACGTCATGTGATTTTGAATTTTCTTTCCTTCTTTGTTCTCACAAAGTAATTGTTCAAAATAATTCATTAAATATTATTTGCCATTATTTTCTATCATGCTGTTTACTTGTTCAAGCGAGTCCATTAAACTTCCCCTTTCATTTGGTTGCCACGAAAACCCACAACTATATTAATGAGGACCAACACTAATGCAAAACTTTGTCTCCAAAAATCCAGTCCAAGAACCTATAATCACAACTATTTGGCTATAATTTTTTTTCTTTTTTCTTTTACCTTGAAATTTTCTTGTGTCTAAAGTGCCCACAAAAATAAGTACTCCACCACTTTTTGGTTCAATCACTTCTAACCTCAACGATATATTTTGCTAACAAGATATTTAGAGGAAACCTAAGAATACTCCACTATTATCTTCTCTCTTAAGACTTTTATCTTCTCTCTTAAGACTCTCCTTAGATACCATATCAGGAACAGTGAAGTTATTCTTTGCAAAATTATTTAAATAGATTATTTTCCACTTTGTCTTGTATTTGCTCAACATGATGTATGGAGAAGAACAGAGTTAAATCACCGATTCCTTGGATGACATTGTCTGTTACAAAGGACAATACTTCTATGTCCTACTTCTATGTCCTCCTCTTAGCTCTTGCTTGATTTCCAATTAATCACAACTTCTTGGCTTCAAGTCTAGTGAAGCTGAAGGACTACAAGACGTCCCCCACTGCTACATCTTCATGGTTTCTCTTTGAAAACTCTTTTACTTGGAGGTGGAATTTATTGTCATGTCTTCATTCAATTTGTTCTTCATTATACTGAGCCAAATAGGCTCTGTAAAATCACTTTAGGTAGCAAAAACATTAAGACAATCTATATCAAAAAGTTTTGGTCCCCTCCACTGCTGAAACCAAAATGCTTAGCTAGGGTTTCTAATAACGTGTTTTCTTACCTTTTCTATTTGCTCAATTATTTTCTGATCCCCAAACTTTTTGGCTTATGTAATAAAAGAAGTCTTCACTATCTCATGTTAATAAGGATATTATATTTTTTAAGCTACTATGAAATGTGATATCATTGGTTTGAAGTATCCAATCAGATTTTTTTCTGTGTTTCAGTGCTTCACCTGCAAAGACATTGTGGAAAGTATTAAAACAGAAAAGTGTAAACTCAATACGTTCTTTCCTTGTGAAGGGCACTTTCTCCCTAAATATTTTGACTCAAATTATCTTTTTAAGAGAATTACTGTTTATAATTAAAGGTCAATTCACAAATTTTGATGTCTTATTTAAAAAAAAAAACTTTGAATTTAAATTCCATTACAACCTTGTTTCACGCAGTAAGGATATATTTCCTGGGTAAGGACAATTCTCATGGGAACCTACAGGATTTACAGCAAGGTTTGTGAGGTTTGTTTGTTTACTGTGAAAATGAGCCATCTTACCCACATTGCTCCTTCTCAGCTAAGTCTCCATGAATTTCTTTGCATGAAAGCCTATTTTCTCAGGCAATTTTAAATTTTCCTAATAGGCTAAGTTAAAATTTTGAACAATTAAAATTTACCTGCCATAATTTTAAATCTCTTTTGAAATTCCTTTATCAGAATCTCGAATTTACCAATCCTAATTCCACCTTTACCATCAAAAACAGTTAACATGTTGTTTTCATGATATAGTATCCATGAAACTATTATTTTCCAGTGACTTTGCTATGCATATATATGAACATGATGCTGAGCAAAATGAACTCTAAGATATGGAAAGAGATATTTATTTGCAGTTGTTGTTTTTAATGTACTATGTGATTTCTATTTTCCTTGGGTTTTTCCCCTATGGTTTATCTCCTACTGTGTTTGATTTTGGTACCCTGTGTATTGTGTATAAATTTACCTTAATTAGGGAAGGGAAGAGGAACAACAAAATGGCGAGACAAAGGAAAAAAGGCAAACCAATTCAATAGCAATACTCAGAAGACAATATGTTGGAAATGTACATTACAACTTGTGAGGGGTTTTGGGGTGAAGGAAAACTGTGAGAAAAATGAGAGAGGGGATAATAAGTTTGAAAAGTTATGTATTCACTGCCTTACAATTGCTAACCCACTGCACATCACTTTCACATTAAAATTAAATTTAAAAAATAAGCTGCATGAAATAAAATTTCACTGTATTGGTATAGTAAATATTGTTCTTTATGTAGTAACTTTTTAAAAAATCAGTACTATTTGGCATCTAATTTGAATGAATTACCCCTTCTTTATGTGAGGGCCATCAACTTGAATGTTATCCAACTAGACAATTTTTTCACCATATACTTGCCAATATTTTCAAAAAAGAATTAACTAGTATTTTCTCATACTAAAACCGAAAACCGTTTAATTCTATGGAAACCCATAACTTTTAAAAGTAAGTAAGTTGTTAAGAGGACAGAATATGTATGTTCTTCAAAATTCCTATTACTAATATCTACTCACTTTCAAATTCTGAATATTCCATACCTGAGAGATTCAAAATAGTACCTGTTTCCATGTTATGTAATTCTGCAAGAGAGGCATTTTCCAATGGGATGTTACAGATTGAGAAGTGAACAGAAATATAGCTACATTCTGGTATAGGATAAAACTATAAAGCATCGGTTATAATTAATTCTTCAAGAGTAAGCAATTGTTTATCAGATTAAGCTATTATTTCTATGACCATCAATCCCATAATTTATGCCATAAAGTCATCCTAGACTAACAGTTTTCAACTTGTAGGGTGCACCTCAAAATTCCCTTAATTCACATCACAAATAGCTTATCTCTATTGGGAAAAATACTACACCTCTGCTAATGTGATGCCCTCCATGTTCTGGAAAGAACACCACAATAAATTGGGTTGCATCATTTTTTCCTCCCCTGGTATTCTTGCAAATATTGTTTATATTTATACTTTTTTAACTATCATAGATATTCAGGATGCTAAGATCGGAAGATTACAGTACAAAGCCCATGAGGCAGGAAGGTTCCCTAGATTCTTATCTCCAATAAACTTCTCAGCAAAAGCCAGACACAAGTGGTACTGAGGTTGAAGTGTTAGGGCACAAGCCTTGAGCTTAACAGGCTCAGAGACAGTGTCCAGGTCCAGAGTTTAAGCCCTATGACAAAGCAATAAAACAAAAACAAAAATAAAAACAAACCCCAAGCCTAGCATTTTTCTCACTGTATACAGAGGCCCGTAATTAAGGAAATTGCTTCCTGTGTTCCATACAGGTAGAAGAAAGAAGATGTCACACAATTATTCTCTTCATACCATGTTATATTAAAGCCTCAAAAAATTGCTTTTTCTAAATTTATAAATTAATATCATCAATTTGTTGCAACTCGGTCTACATTATTCATATTATCATTTTCTACATGAGCAATTAGAATTATCTATTAACTGAGTTCTAATTATAACTCCTTGAAACAATATGCTAGGCAAATAGAATGCAAGAAACATTTATAAATTTGTCAATTAAACCCTCTACCTAAAAAAAAAAATTTGTAGTATCCTATAGAATATGAAATTACAAACGAAACCAAAGTATTTTTTAAAGTCTATACTTTATTTTAGCAAGATCTATAAAGACCTACATTAGATGACCTTTGCTATTCCTCCAGGCTTAAGCTTTTGTAATCCTTCATCCTTTCCTTGGAATCTAACAGAATGATGATTACTTACTTTTTCAAATTTTAGATGGGAATCATGTACCATTTTGCATGTAGGAATGTTCTGTAATGAAGAGAGCATTTAAAACACAACTGAGGATTATATACCAGTTGCATTTCAATAGAAAACTTGGCTTTTCAACCATAATGAGGAAATTAGCCCAAACTTCCAACAGTGTATTCCTATCTTGTGTGGTTAGTTTTATTAAGACAAAATTATACTACCTGCTTCAGGGAAGGTATCAGTAGTAATTGCAGTCTCTAATCTCCTGTCAGTCTGAGTGCTCGAATTCAAGGCTTGTATCACATTGCCCCACCATAGTGTCTTGGTTTTTTTACTTATTTGTTTGTTTGTTTATTTTTGGGTCCGGTAAGGGGGCCTGAACTCTGGGCCTGGGTGCTGTCCCTCAGCTCTTCAGCTCAAAGCTAGCGCTCTACCACTTAAGCCACAGAGCCACTTCCAGCTTTTTTCTTTTTGCTTATGTGGTGCTGAGGAATCGAACCCAGGGCTTCATGAATGCAAGCCAAGTTCTCTACCACTGAGCCACATTCCCAGCCCATTCTTGGTTTATTTAATCTAGATACAGATTAGCAATTCTGAACTTCTCCAGTGATATTATCCACTGGACTTCTCAGACTGTTCATGTACTATTTTCAAAGATGTTCAAACATTTGACACAGGGTATGAACATTTTCAATGCATCTGCCGGGTCTCTGATTCATTCCTCCATAGATCCAATCCCTTTAATATTGATTACTTGACTCTCTTACTATCTCTGGTCTTTACCTATGTAATATTCTCAAACTTTTTTGAAGAAAGTTCATTTGAGGATTTTCTCATTTTAAAAATTATTACTTGATTCTAGTTTTACTCAGGACATGTTTTCTATTGTTTTCTAACTTTTCTACATATTCTGAGAGTTGCTTCAGAGGCACATATAAGTGCCTCTGTGTGTATGTGTATGTTTATATGTATGTATGCAAAAGCCTCAAGCTCTTATTCATCATTTTTGCTCATGACTGTTATTCCATCACCTGAGCCATTCTTCCAATCCAGCTTTTGGCTGGTTAATTATAGATAGTGTCTCAAACACTGTTCTGCCCAGGCTGGATGCCAACTGAACTTCCCAGACTCCTTTACATTCTTAGGTTTCATTTATCCAGTAGAATCAACTTTTAAACTACAAACATTTTTTTGAGTGTAAAGTCTAAGCTGTAGTCCAGATTTTTAACTCAAGATTTCATATAAAGATAGATGAATATACAAATTACATATGCTGAGTGTACACTGTTAGAAATGTGATCCTAAGCTGGGTGATGTTGAGATCTGAAGATTGGGGTTCAAAGCCAGCCCCAGTAGGAAAGTCCCGGAGACCCTTTTCTCCAATTTACTGCAAGAAAACTGGAAGCGGCACTGTGACTCAAGTGGTAGAACATTAGCCTTGAGCTGCATAGCAGAGGGACAGTGCCCAGGCCGAGAGTTCAAGTGCCAAGACCACCACCAACAAAAATATATAAGTAAAGGAAAGAAAAAAATGTGATCTTATCCACCAGTTCATGGCTAGTATAATCCCTGCTCTCTCAAGATGGACTTTTTTTTTTCCAATTAAGTCCATGCTTTTATATCTGACTTGCATTTGAAACAGAATTATTCTTCCATTCTACTTTCTGCAAAGTTGTGTCATTAGCAAGCGTGATTTAGAATATACTTCGTGTTCCACGTAGGAGTAATGCTTTCTCTATATCACTTTCATAAATCTACATACTGGACTTGGCTTTATTGTTTCAACGTGGTCTTATTTGTAGAGTCTTCTGTAGTGTATTGAACCCTTATACTTAAGCACAGAATTTTTCTTTCTCTTATTATTGCTATAGTTAACATGAGTTAACAAATTCATGTACACTTGGGAAATAATGTGCAGCACATACGCTCACAAAAAAAATGATCTGAGAACCTTCTCCCCTTTAAAATTCGCCTTAATTTACAGAGAATTTACAAATTTTGAACTCAATATACTCATGGATAATGTATTTATAAGAAATATAAATTTCATATTTTCTCTTTACTAAGTTGTCTCTGAAACACGTGTTAACACAGGTCCAAAGGTGTCCTTGTGTTATTTCGGTGAAGCCAGAAAACATTCATTATACCTCAAGCAGCACCATAGATTGTTCCTGAAAGTAACTGTTACTGGATGTGGAAACTGATCCCAGGAGAGGAATGGAACATAGAAGATTGACAAAATTAAAATTAACTTGTGCTTTCCTTTTTACTGTAAAAGAAGAGAATCCGAAGGCTTGATGGAAACTCTGTCCCTGACTTTTTCTAGTATGTTTTTACTCATATATAATTTTTCTGTAAACTTTTTGTAGAGAAAATTACAAAAAGATATAATGTGCCATTTGATGGCCAGCATAGAACAAAAGGAAATAACGTTGTTTTAAATATGATCTACTGCATGGGCTCGGAAGGTGGCTCAGTGGTAGAGCACTTGCCTTGCTTGCCTGAGGCCCTAGGTTATATTCCTCAGCACCACATAAGCAAAAATAAGCCAGAAGTGGTGCTGTGGCCCAAGTTGCAGATCACTAGCCTTGAGTTGAAGAGCTGAGGTAAAGCACCCACGCCCAGAGTTCAGGCCCACGACTGGACCCCCCCCCCCAAAAAAAAAAATTCTACTGCAAAGAAACAAAGACATGTTGGTTTAAAAGTGTTTTATGGATGGATATTTCACCCCTGAGATGATTCTTTTTTTTTTTTTTTTTTTTTTTTTTGTTGGCCATGGGGCTTGAACTCTGGGCCTGGGCGCTGTCCCTCAGCTCTTCAGCTCAAGGCGAGCGCTCTACCACTTGAGCTACAGCGCCACTTACGGTTTTCTGGTGGTTTATTGGAGATAGGAGTCTCACGGTCTCTCCTGCCCGGGCTGGCTTTGAACTGCGATCCTCAGATCTCAGCCTCCTGAGTAGCTAGGATTACAGGCGTGAGCCTCCAGCGCCCGGCCCCTGAGATAATTCTTTTGTTGCAGGAGTCAGTTATCAATTCCTTTAGTTTGGTCCTGAGTTCTCTAGAGCAATAAGGATTCCAAAAAAGCATCTAGTGCGTATGATCAGCAAAAGGAGCCACTTTTCAGACCAGTACTCCTTTAAGGAGGGTCCCAATGAAATATCTGTTTTTTTGTTTGCTTTTTTGTTTAGCTTGTGCTGGTTCTGGGGCTTGAACCAGAGGCTGGACCCTGTCCCTGAACAGTTTTCTTTCCTGCTCACCTACTCGCAAAGCTAGTACTCTACTGCTTGAACCAAAACAACACTTCTGTATTTTTTGCTGTGTAATTACAGATAAGAGTTTGACAGACTCTCTTACCTGGTTTGGCTTTAAACTAAGATAGTAAGAAAGCCAAGTGACATCAACTGTATAGATTTCTCTTTTCAAAAAGAAATTTTAGATGAAGTTTATTGTAAAGCTAATATTTGACAATTTTTTCTTTCTTTATTAATGTGAGCATACCGTACAGAGGAGTTAAAATTACATGGGCAAGATAACGAGTGCATTTCATATCAATCATTGTTGCCTCCTCTTTGTTTCCCCTTCCCATCTCTTCCCATATACCCCATTCCCACACTTGATCCTCCCCCCCCCCAACAAAGTTGTAAAGTTCGTTTTTCGACATAACGACTTGTTCATCTCATTATTTCAATGGGTCCACCTGTATCCCTGGTTTAACGATTTGTTTTTGGATAATATGTCCAGCAAAGAATCCATAACATAATTCAGCAAAAGAAGGTGCACTGAATCATTTTGGAATTATTTTCTTTTGCTTGGGAAGATTATTGATCTTGTCGTTCCTTTGGGGAAACTTAAAGTCATATTTCACCATTTTTGTTGGTTGTGGGGCTTGAACTCTGATCCTGGGTGCTTAGCTACAGCACCACCTTCGGGTTTCTGGTGGTTAATTGAAGGTTAGGGTCTCATGGACTGTCCTCACAAGGCTGGCTTTGAACCACAATCCTCTGGTCTCAACCTCCTGAGTAGCTAGGATAAAAGGAGTAAACCACCAGCACCTGGCTCATATTTGCATTTATGTGCACTGAATGACACTGTGTAGACAAAGAATGGAAATTTTAACCAAATGATGACATTGCAGCATTTCAGAAAAATTGAAGTAGCAATAAATATGTCCTCCTTTTCCATTTTGTAACATTAATGACTGATGAGCTATGGGATGCATATATTAGCATCCTCTGCCATCTGTATAGGTGTATTTAGTATCAGGAAATGTTCATAGAGAAATATGGAAATAATAAGATTTTTAGAAAGCAAAGGAGATAAGGTATGAAAGAATAGCATAGAAGGAGATACATTTATCAAACAGAGATTAAGAGCTAGCCTAAGAGATTTAGAATGCTAAAGGCAATGAGGAAAAGCCTAGTTGACAACTAGTTCTACAATAACCAAAAATGATTCTCAAGAACAGTTTCCGGTATACCTTAATTACTATCATTTATTCCTTCTATCTGGAGTTATTCCTTATTTTCTGTCACAACTATTAATTAGCCTCTGCCGTTTTGGTGCCATAATTGACCAAAAAGATTTCAAGATTACACATAGCCTACCCTTCTCTTTGTGATTATCAGTGATGACACAAATCCTGGAATCGTTGAATTTCCAGAATTAAACGTTAAGTGTCATCTAAGCACATCCCTGGCATTAACTGCTGTGACTTAATGAACAAAACTTTTTTCAACACAGTATCCTCATATAAGTAAAGTACATGAATCAGGTGTCAGTATGGAAGGACCAATTATATATTCCAAGTATGGTTATTTATTTTGCATTTACTGTTTTTTTTTTTGTTTTTTTTTATTTGTTTTTTTCTTTTTGCCAGTCGAGGGGCTTAAACTCAGGGGTGGGGAATTTTCCTGAGCTTTTTTTTTCTTGCTCAATGCTAGCTCTCTATCACTTGAGGCACAGCACCACTTCCAGTGGGGTTTTTTTATGTGTTACTAAGGAATTGCACCCAGGGTTTCATGGATGGTAGGCAATCACCGTACAATGAAGCCACATTCCCAGAGCCTTAAATAACTTTCTTAAGATGGCAATACATTTTCATTACGTAACTACGTATCATAATTTTGGCCAGGTGCTAGAAAATGATGTAGAAAACAATACAATACAATAAGTCTAGTAAGGCTGGATGGACAATGAAGAACTGTCACGGTCTAGCCAGGGAACAGAGGGGCTTATCTCATGGAGCTGTTTCAACAAGCTGAGCGAGACAGCTCCTGACCCAGAGCCAACCTCCAGAGTGAGAAGGCCTCCTTGGTTCCAGCCACATGGGGATGCTGGGCCCCCTCCTCCAGCACCCATTCAACCAGTTCTTGTGAGAGATAGAGAAAAAAAGTCAAAATTACAATTAAGTCTGGTGCCAGTTGTTCAGAATTCTAATCCTAACTACACAGGACGCTGATATGTGAGGATCATGGTTCATAACCAGCCCAGGCAGGAACGTCTGTGAGACTCTTACTCCAAAGAACCATCATAAAATCAGAAGTAGTGCTCTGGGCTCAAGTGGTAGAACACTAGCCTTTTGCTGAGGCTCTCAGGAACATCGCCTATGCCTAGATTTCCAGCCCCACGACTGACAAAAAGTGGACTTCCTACCACAAGAAGTGGATTGAATAGCACCCATTGTCCTAGGGAGCAAGGTAGCGAAGTCAGGCAGAGCTTCCTGTGAATTTGAAGTCATAACTAGGTCACCTTGCTTCTCTCTGCCTTGGTTTCACCAGCTGCAAAACTTAACACAGTGAAGGATCCTCTTCCTCATGGGTTTAGGGTAATTATGAAAGAGAGCAATGTTTTGTTTCATAATCCCACATCTGTTACACAATTAACAGGCCCCACCTGAGCCCTTTCCGGCTACCTTCTTGTTATTTGCTCACAGAATTGCGGAGAACCTTATCTGAAGGCTGCTCCCTCTGTACCTAGCCATGCTCCGGAGATCCCTCTGTATAAATCCCTTGTTTCCTCATAACTCCTCTGAGGAGAATGAGGTCTAATGGTTGTGACCCTACCCAGAGCTTCACCTGTGGTCAAGAATCGACTGCTGTGATTTTTTTTTGCCTGCTCAAACTGACTTAAGAAACAATTCAAGCCACAGGAATATCAAACACCACAAGCAGACCAGACACTCCAACAAGAGACAGGTTAAGGACAGAAGGGAGATACAGGATCTTCCAATCCCCCCCCCCCCCAAAAAAAATCAAAGAACTCTTTTTTTTACCTTTTATAAAAATTTTTTCTAAAAGGTTTTTTTTAATTTTTAATTTTAATTTTTTTCTATTAATTGTTTCTTCCTCTCATAATTTTTATTTTAGAGGATATGTGTGTGTACTTTTTTTTCTCTTTAAAATTTTTTTTTTTGTTTAGCTCTACTGATCATTTGATCATTCCTTTCTTTCCTTCTCACTCTTTTCACTTTTTCTTCTTTTTCATTCTTCTTTGCGTGACTTAATTGTTCTTGTGCTCATCCTCAGATATGCCAATAGTTGATTATTAGACCTGATTGTGTACACACTTCATCCAGAAATTTATTACTCAATTTAAAACCTCTTAGACTTAAATTCCTTAATAGCTGTAATACCTCTTTATACATACATAATATTTTAAGCATGTTTATTTTTAAGTTTTTCACGTCTCCTTTATATCCCTCCCCTTCTCTTATTCTATCCATATTCTTCTTTAAATATTACGTTTTCATTTTGCATAATTTTTAAATGTTGCACTACTTAATTTTTAATTTTTGTTTTTCTATTTTTTCTTGTCTTTTCTTTCTCTTTCTTCTTATTTTCTCTCTCTCTACTATCATTCTATCCAACCTATTTCCTGCTTTGAGATTAGGATTTAGTTAATTTAACTCTTCCACTGCCTTTCCACATCCCTATATGCCGATTTTTACCCATATCTCACCCTAAAAATAATAATTTCTGTTTCCAAATTCTTCTTTGTGGTTCGTAGCCCATTAATACATAGTTGTTTGATGTTGAATAGGTATATCTGTTGAACTAAATTGTATCTGCAGATTTTTGACTGTGAAACTACAGACTTTGGTTGATGCTTGCCTTAAAATAGTGTGCTAGCACAAAACCAGCGTTACTTTCATCCCAAATTGGCAGAGCAACCTGGAAAAACACAAGAAAAATGGCAATTCAGGGTATCTCAACTCCCACTCATGATAATCAGGGGTCAGAAAAGATAATCAAAAATCCAGAGGAGAGGGCCCAAAAAGCTCTACAAACACTACTGGTAATTATGGTAAATGAAAAGATTGAAAACCTGCAAAGGACTCTGAATGAGCGTGATAGGGAGAGAGAGGAGGCAAAACAAAATTTAATACAAGAATATCATGAGCGTGAGGAAGCTACTTAAAGATTGATACATAATTGCATGAGCAGATTGAGAACACTCAACGAGAAATAAAGGAATGTTGTGAGCAGGCTGAGATCACTCAAAGAGAACTACAGGAACTGCGTGAACGTTAAGAAGCTAATCAGAGAGAAATATAGGAATTGAGAGAGCGGGATGAGAATGCAGAATGATCACTAAAGGCATTCATGGAATCCATAAACAGAGAACTGAAAGATGTCAGGGAGACCACAAAGGGAATGCTGAATGGAACCTAACAGAGGGAATGGGAATAACCAATCAACTAAATAATTTGAGAATAAACACTGACAACCAAATTAAGGAAGTAAAGAAGTTCACACCAGATCTAAAACAATGCTCCAACAAAGAATTTGAAGCCATCAAAGCTGACCAACTAGAAGAAAAAGAAATTTAAAACAAGGTATAAAGTCTTGATAGTAGGTTAGGCCATGCAGTAGATCGAATCTCGGAGATTGAAGACAGCCTAGATATTTTAGAGAAAGAACATACAACCATCCAAGACAAATCCAAGAACTATGAGAGATCTATTCAACACTGGGAAGACACCATCAGAAGGCCTAATCTGAGGATAATGGGTGTAGAGGGGAACCTAGAAACAGAAGTTAATGGTCTAGGAAATTTGTTTAACAGGATGCTAGCAGAGAACTTCGCAAACATGCAATAAGATAGGCCTATTCGGATACAAGAAGCTTTTAGAACTCCAAAAAGACCAGACCAATATAGGACATCCCAACATCAAATTATAATCCACGCAGGATCAATTCAGACCAAAGAAAAGATCCTTAAAGCTGTCAAGTAGAAAAGATCAATCACCTATAAAGGGAAACCAATTAGAATCACCTCAGATTTCTCAGCGGAAACAATCATAGCAAGAAGAGCCTAGAATGATGTATGCCATGCCCTAAAGACAAACAATTATCAACCAAAATTCTGAACCCAGCTAAACTCTCCTTCATAACTGGAGGTCAAATAAAAACCTTCCATAGCAAAGAAAAATTAAGACATTATATCTCCACCAAACCAGCTCCACAAAACATTCTTAAAGACGTTCTACACATAGAAAACTAACGAGATAACAATAAATGCCAGGAAATCGCACCCAAACTGAGAATCCAAGAACCTTAAGAAGAACCCAGTTGACCCAGCCCCCAAGAAGATGGATAAAATGGCAAGTACTCCCAAATACCTCAGTCCTATCTCTCAACATTAACAACTTAACTCTCCAATTAAGCGACTTAGACTATCTAGTTGGATTAAAAAGCAAGATCCTTCTATCTGCTGCCTTCAGGAGTCACATCTTGCCCATAAAAACAAACACATTTTGAATGTGAAATGCTGGAACAAATCTACCAAGCAAACGGCCCCCATAAGCAGGCGAGAATTGCAATCCTAATATCAGATATAAGAGACTTCAAATTAAAATTCGTGAGAAGAGTTAAAGAAGGTCATTACATACTAATTAAGGGATCTCTCCTTCAGGAGAATATTACAAGTCTAAATATCTATTCGCCAAACAACGGAGGACCCAAATTTATCCAAGAAACAGCACTTTCCCTCAAATCTCACATAGATACAAAGACATTAATTGTTGGGGAATTTAACACACCACTCTCCCCACTAGATAGATCAACTCGGCAAAAACTCAACAGAGAAACTGCAGATCTAAAAAACTGCATAGATCAACTAGATTTCACAGACATCTACTGAATATTTCACCCAGCAGCATCAGAATACACATTTTTCTCAGTAGCACATGGAACATCTTTCAAAATAAAACACGTTTTAGTCCACAAAGCAAACTTGTCCAAATTCAGAAACATTGAAGTTATACCTTGCATTCTCTCAGGCAACAAGGGAATAAAATTAAACTCAACACCAAAAGCCACCAGAGAAAATCCTGTAACACATGGAGGCTGAAGAACATACTGCTGAATCACGAGTGGGTCATGGAAGAGATTAGAAAGGAAATTCAAATGTTCATGAACACACAAATTACCAGCTCCTTTGGGACACAGCAAAGGCAGTACTCAGGGACAAGTTTATAGCTCTGAGTTCCTACATCAAAAAATTGGAGAGATCTGAAACAAACAATGTAGTGACACATCTAAACCTCCTTGAAAAAGAGCACCAAGATAAACCCCAATCCAGTAGATGCAAAGAAATAATTAATATTAAATCAGAAGTTAATGAATTAGAATCCAAAAAAAATCATAGAAAGAAGCAACAAAACAAAGGTTTGTTACTTCCAAAAAATTAACCAAATTGACAGACGCTTAGCAAATCTTATCAGAAAAAGAAAGAACACACACAAATAAACTCAGAAATGAGAATGGAAACATCACCACAGAATCAACCAAGATTCAGAACATTATAAGGAAATATTTCTCAAAACTTTATGCTAATCAGGTTGAGAACTTAGCAGAAATGAACCTTTTCCTAGGAAATATTGACATGCCGAAACTAAACCAAGAGGAGTTAAACCATCTTAACAGGCCCATATCAAGCATTGAAATAGAAACAAGAGACTCATATTTAAAGTATACCTGGAACTCAAAAAATTAAATCCCCCAACAACAAATCTTCAAAGAAACAACTGCCCAATAAATAAGTGGTATAAAGACTTAAAGAGAAACTTCTCTGTAGAGGAAAAGAGGATCGCCGGTAGACACATGAAGAAATGCTCAACCTCTCTAGCCATAAAAAAAAAATGCAAATCAAAACAACATCGAGATACCACCTCACTCCAGTTAGAATGGCTATAATCAAGAACTCTGATAACAACAGATTCTGGAAGGGATGTGGACAGAAGGAAACCTTACTATATTGTTGGTGTGAGTGTAAATTTGTTCAACCACTTTCAAAGGCAGTATGGAGGTTCCTCAAAAGACTCCACATAGAGCTCCCCTATGATCCAGCAATCCCACTTTTGGGCACTTACCCAAATGTTCACAAACAAGACCTCACTAAAGATACCAGCACAACTATGTTTATTGCAGACTTTTTTTTACCATAGCTAAGATATGGAACCAACTGAGATGCCCCTCGGTAAATGAATGGATCAGCAAAATGGGGTATATATACACAATGGAATTCTATGCCTCCATCAGAATGAATGACATTGCTCTATTTGTTAGGAAATGGAAAGACTTGGAAAAAATTATATTAAGTGAAGTAAGCCAGGCCCAAAGAAACATAAGTCCCATGGTTCCCTTATTTGCAATAACTAGTATATATCTGAGTCAAGCAGAAAAGTTCTGATAAGTTCATGTTAGGAAAATGAACCCTAAGGTATGTATTCAAACTTTTTTTCTTTCATACAATTGTTTCTAGTACATTTATAAGATTATTTCTTTGTTGCTTTTTATGTCGCTCCCTCATGGTACAATCCCTGCTTTCACTGTATTTGATGTTATAATTTATGGAGGGGGAGGGAAAAAACAAATCGTTTAAATAGGGATTACAGGTGGACTCATTGCAACAATGAGACGTAGAATTTTTATGTCAAAACTGAACTTTACCCCTTTGGTAGGGGGAGGTGGACAATCGGATAAGGGTGCGGGGGGAGGATGGGATGGGAAGGGCAAACAAAGGAGGAGGCTACAATGCTTGATAAGAAATGTACTCATTATCTTCCCCATGTAATTTTAACCCCTCTGTACAATATTTTCACAATTTAAAAAAAAAAAGATTCGGCTGCTGTGTACTAAAAGTTAGGGATAATCCATCTAAATCAATGATTGCGCATGTTGATACATGTCTACCATCCCAACTACAGAGTACCAGGCCTGGTGGAGCATACCTGTCACAGATAGGAGGACCTCCATCTAGTCCAGCCAGAGCATATGTTGAGGCTCTGCTTCAGAAATGCCCAAGACAGAAAGGTGGCTCCTCACAGACAGGGAGAGGACACAAGTAGGGCGTCATGGTGCCCCCAGAGGGGTGTCTGACCCGGGGTAGGGGTGGTTTTGTGGCAGCCACTCAAAAGTGCTCCTGGGAGAAGTTGCTTGAGGCTGCTCCAGGTGGGGCGAGCAGCGATGGCAGTGGCATTGCAGACAAATGGCCTCAGAGAAGAGAACCATGCCCAGGGACCAGGTTGGGGCTTTACATGCCCTGGCTGGGTGCCATTGCCTGATGTTTGAAATTCTGAACCTTGGGAAGGCAGGGAGGGGGCTGGGGTGGAGGCAGGCATCTCAATTTCCTTCTATAGAAGGAGTCTTTTCTCACCACTCAGCCATCTCTACCTTCCTCAACTGCTGATAGTGGTGTAAACTAACAGAGGGAATCCAGGTGCTACCAGGCAGCATGGAATGTGGGCGTGGCCACCATTCTTGTATCTCATTGGTCATAAAGAACAATGAAAAATGAGGGTGTGGTCAGAATCCTGTGATGCAAACAGTATGGGAGGAGTCAAGAAGATAGCAGCTCCCCCAGCCCTTTTCCCAGGGAACAATTTCCAATTCAGTTGGAGACAAGAGGGTGACCTGCTTTAGCCAGCTGGCTGCACAGATTGTTGTGTATGGCTGTTTGTTCCCAGTCCCAGACCTTGAACTGAGGATATGGGCATAGTCTGTGAGCTGCTTTTGCTCAAGGCTGGCCTTCCACTCTGGAGCCACAGGGATTCTGGCTTTGTTGGCACTGAAGTTGGACTTTCCTTCCTAGGGTGACTTTGACCATGATCCTCCCATCACAGCCTTGTAAGTATCAAGGAAGACTGTTGAGAGCCACTGGTGCCTGCCTAATCATTGATCTTACTGATGTTCTTGGACAGACTGGTGAGTTCCATATCCTTGGGTTTAAGTGGTAGGAGCTGTAGCCCACAGTTGGAATCCTGGTCCTGCCACCTCCAAATGGAAGGCGATCCTTAGAAACTTATTCCTGTCCATATGATTACCGATGGAATATGATGTATGTCATGATTGAAAGAGCATTTCTTCAATGATTCTAGGATAAAAATTATATACAATTATGTTATAGGACACTAATCAATGTTAATTAACGCTTTATGAAGCATTTAAACAGTCACATTCATAAAATGGAGGCATAATGAAATACCTAAGAATTACTATACTATTACATAATATAAAGGTGCCATTTTTCTGCCAGAACTGGGATTGGAACCTATGGCCTTGTAACTCTGTTGCACTGTGTGGGAAGGGGAAGCTGGCCTCCTTGAAGTCAAGAAATTCAAGTCTGTTCTTTAAGCCTGAAATAGATCCCCACCACTAGAAAACATCCTATTCATGTACAATTTACATATATGATTTATATTTATATACATATGGTGACTCCATACTGCATTCAGTGCTGTTATTTTATTTTTTGTTTTATTCATGTATTGACAATTTATTTTGACTATTATAGCACATAAAACATTGATTACATTGATTACATAAGATATAGGCCTGCATATGTATTCCACTTCATACGTGACACCCAAGACTTTCACAGAAAAGGAAAACATGTCTCACCATCAACGTCGTACTCCACAATTCAATTTTGGGGAGTGCTGGCATCTGAACTCACGGCCTACAAGCCTACAATGCCCAATTCATGAATGGGTGAGTGTCAGCAAGCCATCCTGGGGCAAATTCAGCTGACAGGCTGTTCCCAAGACCTGAGATCAAGCCCCAGGTGTTAGCAAAATAAGAACAAATTGACATGCAGATGGCGGTACGCTAATAAATATGTATTGTTATAGAGTGTTAGAGATGTCTATAAATTATTCAGTTATATAGGCTACATTCCTATCAATTCCTGGGTACTAATCATGCGTCCATGTAATTAATGTTATTGTTTTCATCCTTATACTATTAATGAAATCAATCACTGTCCTGAAATTATTGTGTTCCTGTAAGTAATAATATTCTTCTTATGCTTCATAAATATTAAATAAAATCAATTAGCCTCCTGAAATGATGCTGCCTAAATTTATAGGAGCATCATTCATGATCAAATCATTGAACCTTCACATTGATAACATTCCATTTTTCTTCCTATGGATGGGAACCATTTTCTTAGTATCTCCTGCCATTGGTTGGTATTAGGAGGGGGATTCAAATCGGGGCCTATGTTGCCACGTGGGCCTATGACTTCCCAGATATTCTGGCAGCCTTCGGCAATGCAAGGTGAAGTACCCTTTGCAACAGTGTCATTCAGACTCATGAGGGTCACCGAGCAAAGGAAGAAAACATAAAAAGGCCACATTTTTTTCTGTGCATAGCTTTCCCTACAAGACCTGGGTGTCTAGGATCCCAGAAGCAGCTGTAGGTCTAGTGGCTGCACCCCAGCTTAGGGTGATTGAAGCTGAGGCAGAGTTGCCACAACCTGACTTCAAGCCCGTACTGAGAAAAGTAAAATAAAAAAATAATAGCTCCCTGGCTTGCAATTAGTGATATTTATTCTTCCAGGCATTGGATTTGAACCCAGGATCCGGGTAAATCTAGTGAGGGATAAAATTGTAAGAGTGAGACTAGAAATGTGGCTTAGTGGTAAAGAGCTCGCTTAGCATGCATGAATGCCAGGGTTTAATCCTCAGTGCCACATACTCAGAAAAATCCAGTAGCTGTGGAGTGGCCCAAGTGGCTAACTTGAGGAAAAGGAGTTCAGAGACAGTACTCACACCATAAGATCAATCCCAAGGACTGCCAAAAACAACAGACGAGATATCAGTGGCTCACACATGGAACTCTAGAATCTCAGGAGGCTGGGAGCTGAAGATTACAGTTCAAAGACAGCCTAATCAAAGAAAGCCTTTTAGATGCTTATCTCCAGTGAACCACGAAAAGACCCCATGTGACACTGTGGTTCAAGTGGTAGAGTGTTCGCCTTGACTTGAGGGGCACTGAAACATGCACAGTGGAAGTCAAAACGAGGGTGAACGTTAACCCCTCTGACTTGGGTGATCCTGATGGTGTAGGCCCCCTCCCTATTCCCCCAATTGGAGGGGAGGTATGGCACCCACAAGACCTGCGAGAGGGACTTGCAAGACCCAGACCCCTATCCCATGGAGGGCCAAGGGGTGGGGAAGTAACCTACTGGAAGACCTACCCTGGAAAGTAAGGGCCACCCAAGAGCCCAGACTCTAGGCCACAGGATTCGCTTCCCCAAGCGTATCCGTTCAATCTGTCACCAGGGGCTAACAGGCCCTTGGAGTAGTATCCATGGGAAGCTAACGATCTTAAAGAGCTCCGCAAGGTGGTGGCAGAGGATGGCCCAAACTCTCCTTGGGCCCAGACCCTATTATAGGACATTGTTTATCACCCATGTGTCCCTAAGGACTGGCTGGATGTGGCCAAAGCAGTTCTTGCTAGTCCTCAGTTTATTAAATGGTGTGCTTTCTTTGAGGAGGAAAGCAGAGTGTGGGCGGAGAATAACTGGCAGGCTCAACCTGCGATAGCTATTACTTATGCCATGTTAGCAGGGATGGGGGAAGGGTACTCCACTGACATCCATCAGGCCAAAATACCTGGCGTGTACTGTGACCAGGTGAGGCAGACAGGACTTGCCTCGTGGTACAAACTGGATGATAGGCCTACTGAGTCTCCCATAGCAGGAGTGAGACAAAAACCGGGTGAGCCTCTACCAGATTTCATAGACCGAATCCAATCGAGCATTCACAGCAAGCTGCCGGAAGGGAACCTCCATGATCAGTTTGTAAAGCAGCTGGTCTGGGAAGGGATGAATGCAGACCACCACATGCCCTGCATGGGACTGAGAGAGAGTTCCCTGGGCAGCTGGGTGGTGGCCTCCCATGATGTGGGAACGCAAAAGCACCAGTTCCAATCTTTAGCTTTAGCTTTAAAGGCTCAGACATCTGCAATGAGTGAGGCTATTACCCAGGCATTGGCAGCCCAGGGCCAAGGAACCCCAAGATCATCTGGGAGAGGACTTGTTTTAAATGCAAGCAGGAAGAGCACTTTAAGAGGGACTGTTTACAACAATTCCCCACCAATCAGCCTGGGGGCAAACCATCCCCTACACTCTGCCCCAGGGGCGGGGAGGAATACAAGTTTGATTTAGATGGGAAGCCTTTAAACTAGGGGAGGGGCATCATCCAGCCCTGCTAACTCAAGGAGTAACCCCCTCTGCTGAGAAGCCCAGGCAGCCTTCTGGCAGGGCCACCCAGGCCCATTGGACCGTCCCTCTGGTGGAAGGACTCTGCCCTAAAATGAGTATTCTCGTAGGCGGAAAGAGGTTTCACTGCTTAATTGACACTGGGGCAGATCGAACCATACTAAGGGAGGAGGAAGTGCCCTTGAACTGGAAGCTTTCACCTGGGCCCCTGTTATTGGAGGTAGAGGTCAACACCCAGTTCCAAGAGACGGTTGCCCTTATGACATGGACTAGCCCAGATGGAGAACAGGAAAAGATATGCCCTTTAGTGGCAAAAAAAACTCCCTGCCAATTTACTAAGACAAGACATGCTAAGACAAATGGATGCTGTGGTCACTATAGACCATCAAGCATCCTATGATGATATCCTAGATGGGGATGAAGCACAAAGGCTTAAACAGGATCTAGAGGGAGTTAAGGAAAAGGATTTTTTTAACTTTCATAATTACAGAGAAGAACATAGGGGACCCACTCAGGTGCACCCCCAATCCTAAAATCACTTCCTCCGGTGTACCTCCCATTAGGTGGAAGCCAGGAAGCCCAATCTGGATGGAGCAGTGGACATTGACAACATCTAACACCCATATTTGTTATTCAAAAAGCCTCCTGGGCTTGGCATATGCTCCAAGATCTACATAAGATACATGAAAGGATGGAGCTAATAAGAACACCCCTAAGAAGCATGCCCTGGACTCCTGCTATACCTTCAGAATATACCTTGGTTGTGAAAGATTGTGTTTTTCTATCCCCGTGACATGACAATGGAGAGGACCTGACCCCCTAATTACTATGGGCAGGGGATTTGGATGCGTTTTTCCCATAGGGGAGACAGCCTTCATTTGGATCCCTGCCAAGAATCTTAAGTTTTTACCCATCTCCTCTATACAAGAGGATGACCAAAGATAAACTAACTAGCAAGGAAAGAAAAACAGCCATGGGCGGGGCTTGTGTTTAAAAGAGAAAATCCAGAAAGATAACTAATAACTATCCCCAAGGGCAACCAGCCCTTGAGAAGCTTTTGTGTTCTCTAACAATTGCAGATGGCCATATCCAGCTGTTGGCTGTCCTGAACCTCCCAGTCCTGGCAATGGACCTACGGAATCTGCATCAACCTCAGCGGTTGACCTGGGCAGTGATAAGCGCTGGCAATGCAGAAACCATCAATAGCACCACAAGAGAAGCTGTCCCTTTGACCTGGTGGCCTGACCTTCATTTTGATCACCACCGCATGTCATTTTAATATTACCTGCTTTAATTGTTCTTTTACTAATTGCTTGTATGGTGGCATTGAATCCATACTTATTGTTAAGCATCCACCTTTTGTTACAAGCCCCACCTCTGGACTCTGAAGTGGCAAAGACTGCTATTCCATCCTTCACTAATGTTAAAGGACTGGTAATGACATTTCCTGGCCTGGTAATGCTTTTGCTAATGGTTTTTCTATGCCTTCCTTGCATTATACCTACACTGCAAAAGTCTTTTGAGCTTAGCCAGCCTGTTACATAAGATCAAGCTACAAGTGAATGAATTTCCCCCCTAGAGGAATCGCAGCCAGAGACAGGTAAGAGGGGGTGTAAGTCTAACCAACCTAAATACAGGGCCTTCAGCTTCACTCTGAAGAACTTCCCGATGACGAGTAAGGCAGACAAGGCCATCCACCCAATGTAAGACAGGTGGGTTCGCTTCTTTAAACAAAGATGGGGGAGATGATGTTGGGAGCCATTAACAGTAAAGCTCAAAGGTCATTTTGACCCCTGTGATAGCTTAAAGGCATGTACAAGGAACTTGCTTACTTAAAAGACACCAGGTGCCCAGGATTGCTTTGCTATGTCTGCAGTTTGTTTTAAATTTTCCTTGTTTTTCTAGACTACAGTAGAATGGCCTAAGTGTGGGGGCCCACGAGGATGTACTGTGCCACATGTGTAGAACTCCCAATACCCAGGTTGCTCCCATGTTCTAAAGAGGACAACCTTACGAGATACTGATACTGACTTTTATATATGCCCAGGAAATAATTGAACTGCTTCAGACATTTCTAACTGTGGTGGGACTGATGTTTATTACTGTGCTAGATGGGGATGTGAGGCAACTGGGACAGGCTCTTGGATCATGCACAAGGGTCCTCCCTATCCTTGTCTGGTGAATCTCGACCCCCAGACTTGCCTCAAACCCCCTGTGTGGCAAATCCTATTCTTACAAATGTAATCCTGTTAAAACAAGAAAAAAGTGAGGGGGAATCTGCAGGGCACATGGGCAGCAAAGTGGTGCTGAGAGAGTAGAGTGGGCTGAGCCCAATTTGCCTTAAGTTCAGTGCGGAACCAGCCCGTGAAAGCTTAGTTGCCTTATAGGGTGTGACCTTGACAGTGGTTGGTTCCTCTTCCTCCCCTGCCACGCCACCCACCATTTTTGGCTTTAAAAAGGGCTGCTCTCTGTTAATAAATGAGTTTTTCTTCCTGCTTGATTTGGCTTCCCACTGTGTCTGATTGTCTCCCGAGCTGAGGGAGGCTAGGGAATGGGCAAGCGCGGCACTGACCTTTCCTTGGACCTCGTTCTTCTTTCGTTGGACAGACACAGACCCAAAACCTAGGTATATTTTTGCCAGTTCTTGTCTTGAACTCAAGGCCTGGGCACTGTCTGTAGCACTCTACTACTTGAGCCACAGTCCCAATTCTGACTTATTCTGTGTATGTGCTACCAAGAAATCGTACCCAGGGCTTCTTGCATGTTAGACAAGCACTCTCTCAATAATCCACATTCACAGCTCCCTCTTTTCCTTAATGGTAGTTTTTTACATAAGTATGCTTCCATTTTACGTCCCCAAGTTTAATTTTCTGAATACTAGTTACTTGTATGAAACCTGATCTTCTCTTCCCCTGCCTGGTTTGTTACTGTTCCTGCATTGGCCTCATAATAAAATGTAAATAAAATCTTCTGAAAGCGTCAGTGTATCATATAAGTACACAGCCTGGAACCCTGGAAGAGAAAAGCTATGGGCCTGAAATGAAGAGAATGATGCAGTATGCATAAGGAGCATATCTGAAAAATAAATCAGTAAATAAAAGGAGAAGCATTGTGTAAGGTCTGTTTGCATTCTGGGAGGTAGTATACAGATTAAGTAGGTAGAACAATGAAAGTTTTTAGTGGCCATACTAAGGCTTAAACTCAGGGCCCGATGCGTTTCTCAGTTGTTTTTCCCAAGGCTGAGGCTTTACCACTGCCACAGCGCCACTTTCAGCCATCTGGTCGTTAATTGGACATAAGCGCCTCCCAGGCTTTCCTTCCTGGTCAGGCCTGTGAATACTGCTCAGCTTTCTCTCTTACAGCTGGAGCTCTACTCTCTGGAACACTGTACCACTTCTGGTTTACTGTTGGTTTATTGGAGATAAGAGTCTCACAGAATTCCTGCTCAGGCTGAATTTGAACGGCAATCTCGCAAACAGGATTCAATCGGCTTTCCTCAGGAAGACACCAAGGAGCCCCTCCATACAAAACCTTAGTCTAAATCTCGAGAGGCACTAGAGAAAAAGTGATACATGAAGACCAGTCTAGTGTGTTCTACATACTTAAGTTTGGAGACACACAACTCTCATAATTATTAAATCATTTCATAGACAAAAGGAGCAATGAAGACAATATAAGGATCGCTCCAGCTTTCGGTCCTCTCATCTTGAGACAGCAAATTCACTGCAGCTCAATGCTAAGTGACAGAACGTGCATGTCCTGTGGACATTTGCTCCCAAATCCTGTGACACTCTTTTCTCACTTTTGGCTTCAAACCGGTGACCGAGAGGAGAAGGTGAGGAGAGAAAATCCTTCTCAGAGATAACAGCTATAAAGAACATTGGGTAGATAAATTATAAATTCAAACCTTTGGAATGACCCTGTTAAGAAGTCAGATTGTCCAGATGAAAAAATGAAGAAGAAAAGAAAGAAGGTGCCAGTCGCTTCTCACTGTAATCCCAGCTTCTCAGGAGGCTGAGGTATAGAGAATCTGAGTTTGAACCCACCAAGTATAGCAAAATCCATGACATTGTTATTTCTAAGAGATCACATGAAAACCCAGAAGTGGGGCTGTGATTCAAAGTTAATGCACTACCCTTGAGCAAAAGGAGTTCAGGGACAATGCCTAGGCTCATAGTTCAACCCCAGGACCTGCCTCCTCAAAAAGAGCCTGTACCACCATGTCTTTGGGTATGTATGGATATATTCCTAGAGGTGAAGCTCCAGAGTAGTTATGATGAATGGCATCAAGCTAGGAAATTTGTATTCAATAAAATGATTTCATAACAGAGACTGCTTTCATGACAGTGCATAATACAGAGCTCCCCTCACTGTTCCCAGTGTAGCCTGAGGGCTTCTCTGCATCCCAGGCCTGCTGGAAGAAGTCTCTCTCATTGTCTGGACAGGCAGGCAAAAGCCTCACTCCTGTACAGCTGTGTAACAAACAACTCCATCTGGGTCAGATAGTGAGGATGATTTTGGGCGGGCTCTGAAGGTCAGGAGAAAAAGGTCTCTTTGTACCCCAAACTATCTCTCTCCCCAGTGCTCTGGTTTGACAGGAAGCCTTCATTTGTGCCACCTCCTGCGGCAGGCCAAGTCCTGTGCACTTATCCTGCCTTTGTGAGACTATATTCCGGTGTTCAGATACAGTGCTCAATATAATTCAAGAGTCCATCTGGCAGACAACTAGGGCACTGAACTTAATGTTTCATTGCCAGTGATGATGGGCCTATGATGCCTCTCCTAGGTGTCTGGAAGCTTGGGAAATCCAAGCACATGTCTGATATCACAAAGGTTCCTGTCATCTAGGGATGGTGAATCTCATCAGGTTTTGAAACATTTGACCTCTCCTAGTTGGGCCCTGGGTGGCTAAGTTTGGAGGTTGAACACAGGGCCAGGGTGCTGACCATGAGCTCAGTGCAGAAGCTCGGTGCTTTACCATTTTGTGTAACAGCATCAATTCTAGTCTGTGTGTGTGTGTGTGTGTGTGTGTGTGTGTGTGTGTGTGTGTGTGTGTGTACGCACGCGGGTGTACAGGGGCACGGGCACATACATCGTTCTTGGAGGTTGAACTCAGGACCTGAGCACTGTACCTAGTTTCTCTTGTACAATCATAGCCTTCTCCCTCTTGAACCACAGAGCTACTTCAGTACTTTTTTTTACTGTTGTGGTCCTGAGAAATCAAACCCAGGGTTTCATATTTGCAAAGCACTCTACCCCTAAGCCATATTCCAAGCCCTCTACTTCAGGTATGTTAGTTTGTTTCTCTATATTTTTATTATTGTAGGAGTTGATGTCTGGGCCTGGATGCTGTCCTTGAGCTCTTCAGGTCAAGTCTTGTGCTCTACCACTTGAGCCAAACACCATTTCAGCTTTTCTGGTGGTCCATTGGAGCTAAGTGTCTCAAGGACTTTCCTGTCCAGGCTGCCTTTGAACTATGATCCTCAGATCTCATCCTCCTGATTAGCTAGGATGACAGGCATGAGTGACAAGCACCTAGCTTCCACTTCAGGTTTCTTACTGGTGAACTGGAGATAATACGCTCATGGGACCTTTTGTGTCTGGGATAATTTGGAACCCAGATCCTCAGATCTCAGCTTCCTGGAAAGGCAGGATGAGAGACCTCAGCTATAGACGCCTAGGCTGTGGCATCTGCTGCAAGGGGTCCATGGCTCCAAGCGGTGGAGTGCTAAACATGAGCCCAAGAGGTAAGGGTCAGAGCTTAGACCCCTATTTCAAGGTTTATGACTGAGAAAAAACAAAACAATTGTCTGAAGTAGACAACTCACTAGTCTACAGTAATACATAATTTTGTCCCTGCCATGGATACATATATGAGCCTCAATATTCTTGTCTGTATAATCATCTCAGTGGGGAGATCTTACAAGGACCCAATGAAAGAATGCACCTGGTGAAGGACACAGCACATGGCACTCTTTGCATGATTCAGCACACAGCATCCTGTGAAAGACTCAGCACCCAGCACCCAATGCAGGACTCAGCACACTGCTACCTGTGATGATCTCAGCACATAACACCATGTACAGGACTCAACACAGAGTACCCTATGGATGATTCACACATAGCTCTGTTCCACAAGCTGTCATTAGACTTAGGGCACTCTAATCAATATCACCATTCTTTGAGGAACATTTCACAAACCACACAAGTTCACACCTAACAGTTTAATGGGATTATTTTTTGGAGGGGAGGGGTTAGTCATGGAGCTTGAGCTTAAAGCTTGGGGATATTATTGTTCTAATAACATTTGCAAAAGGCTAGAACTCTACCACTTAGAGCCATATTTCAAAGTCTAGCAGACTTCCTGCCAGGTTTTAAAGCCCCAGAGAGGCCAGGATATCGGGGGTAAGCTAGGGTAAGCCAGGATGATGGGTGTAACCGATGGAGCTGGGTTGCAGCAGTTTATATCTGACTAAGTCAGGTTAGGTGGCAGCTGTCAGCACCAGACTCCTAGCTTGCTCTTTCATGTGGTATTTGAAGTCCTGTCCTTCTATAGTTGCCGTTAGAACATTGTACCTCTTTTTGGCGGCAATCCTGGGGCTTGAATAAAGGTTTTGACACTGTCCCTAAGCATTTATGCTCAAGGGTAGAACTCAATTGATTGAAAGACAGCAGAATTCTGGGTTTTCTGTTTATGTCGCACTGAGGAATCGAGCCCAGGGCTTCATGCTCACTAGGTGAGCACTCAACAACCGAGCCCCAGGAGTGAACAGGTATAAATAAAGATTGATGTATATAAGCATTATATACACAGAAAGATGTCTGTATATGATTAATTTATAGATATTAGTACCAATTATTACTTATTAAATTATTAATGATGTGTCCCAGTTAACCATTAATAAAGCATTAACTAAATTACTCAATTGTTTATCACATATGTACATACATCCATATACATAATTTCATATTTAATAGAATGAGACAGATATATATATATATATATAGTTAAATTATGCATCATGTGTTACTACCAATTATTAGGTATTTATGTTTCCATGCAATTTTTATTCTGGTAATACTTAATAAAATATTAAACTTAATCCACATCCTATAATTTTAGTGTCTAATTTTATCCTAGAATGATTCACTACTAATTCAATCTGCTTTTCATTTATTGTAGTGACAATTCTTCCACCTATGACATTTTTTACATTTATGACATCCTATTACATATAGATTTGCATATATTACATATAGATTTTCATCTGAATTATACATCCTACCTGTCACCAAGCACTTTCAAAGAAAAAGAAAACATGTGTCACACTTGGCTTCTCACTTCAAGATTACATATTTTGGCAGGGCCTAGAAGGCTCAATTCATGAATGGCTGACTGTCAGCACAGCAGCTTCTAGGGAATTCAGCTGCCAGGCACTTCCCAGGCCCTGAAATCGAACCCTGTATGCTGACCCCATATTGTGCTTAGTGTACTTATTCATTTTATTTTTGTTTTATTCATTTACTTACCATTTATTTTATTGACTGTTATTACACATGAAATATTTATTACATTTATTACATAGGATATAGATTTGCCTATGTATGAAACTTCACACCTGATACCCAGGTCTTTCATAGAAAAGGAAAACGTGTCACCATTGGCTTCTTACTCCACAATTCAATTTTTGTGTGTGCTGGCATCTGAAGTCACAACCTACAAGGTCCAATTCATGAATGGATGAGTGTCAGTTTGCCAGCCTGAGGCATATTGAGCTGACAAGCATTTCCAGAACTTGAGATCCAGCTCCAGGAGTTGACAAAATTAGAACAGATAGACATGCAGATGGTAGTACACAAATAAATATTGATTTTTATAGAGTGCCAGAGATGTCTATACATTATTCGGTTACATAGGCTACATTCCTATCAATTCTTGGGTATTTCATGTACCTCCATGTAATGAATATTATTGTTTTCATCCTTAATTATTAATTAAATCAACCACTGCCCTGGAATTATTGTGTCCATGCAATTAATAGTATTCTTTGAATGTGTCAAAAATATTCATTAAAATCCATTGGCCTACTAAAATCACTCTATTTATATAGTAGTATGCAGAAACAACTAATTCAACCTTGCCATTCATATTCTTCCATCGTTATTCCTGTGAATAGGAAGGAGACTCTTAGGATCTCCATCCATTGGTAGGGGTCAGGACCTGGCTTCAAACACAAGGCCTATATTGCCATGTTGGCATATGGCTTCCCTGGTAGCCCGCCAGCCTTCAGCAATATCAAATTACCAACATTCTTCAATCGTGTCATTCAGAAGCAGGATGGTCAACTTGCAAAGAAAACAAATGTAAAACTGGTAGCCATCTGCAAGTTGCTAGTTTTGTTTTTTTTTTTCATTATTTTTTTTCTTGTCAGCCTTTGGGTCCCAGGAACTCAGGTTCGGCTGTGGGTCCAGTGGCTGCACCCTAGCCTGGAGTGATCAAAGCAGAGGCAGAATTGCCATGATCTGAGTTCAAGCCCTGTGGTTGACAAAAGAAAAATAATACATACATACATACATACATACATACATACATATATACATATGTACATACATTAAAAATATATTAAAAAATTATGAGGCTCCTTGGCTTGGAATTCATGCCATTTTTTCTGTCAGGCCGGGGATTCGAACTCAGGGCCTGGGTCAGGTCTGGGTAAATCCTCAGCACTGTGGGGGATGGGGAAGATCACCATTCTGGAAGACAAGAAAGTCAGGCCTGTTTCTAGGGCCTGAATTCAAGTCTTAGCACTTGAAAAAATAATATTCGTATATATTTTAAGTACAAGATTTTTATTGACCTACAAATTTTTACTGCATATTGCAGTCAGTGTATTCATTTTATTTTGTGTTTTATTTGTTTCTTATATATTTTAGTGAATATGATTACACATATAATATTTTTTGCATCTTATTACATAAGACATAGATTTGCCTATGTATTCTACATCATTCCTGAGTCCCAGGAATTTCATCGATAAAGAAACCAAGTGGGACAATTGGCTTTCCACCAGGATTAAGTTTTTGGCAGTTCTGTGACTTGTATTCAGGGCCTAGCTGGCCCACTTCGTGAGTGGGTAAATGTTAGCACACCAGTCTGATGCAAGAGTTGGCGGGCAAATTTGAGGACCTGAGATCAACCCCTAGGAATGGCCAATATATAAACAGATAGATGATTAGACTGCAGTGTGTGTGTGTGTGTGTGTGTGTGTGTGTGTGTGTGTGTTGTTAGCTGTTTTTGACCAGGGCTAACCCTCTACCACTGGAGCTACACAGGTCTACTTCTGGCTTTGTTGGCACTGAAGTTGGACAAGGATCTCAAGGACTTTCCTGCCTAGTGTGAATTTGACCATGATCCTCCTATCACAGCCTTGTAAACATTAATGAGGACTGCTGAGAGCGACTGGTGCCTCTCTAATCATTGGTCTTGCTGTTCTTGGACAAACCAGTGAGTTCCCTATCCTTGAGTTAAAATGGTGGGAGCTGGAGCCCACAGTTGGAATCCTGGTCCTGCCAACTCCAAATGGAAGGAGATTCTTAGATACTCATTCCTTTCTATATGAATATCAATGGAATGTGATGTATGTTATGATTGAATGGGCAGCTCTTAAATAATTCCAATTATACACAATTATATTATAGGACACTGATCGATTTTAATCAATACCTCATGAAGCATTTAAACCATCATGTTCATTAAATGGGGCATAATGAAATACCTAAGAATTGGGCATCACATAGTATAAAGGTGCCATTTTTTCTGCTAGGACTGGGATTGGAACTCATGGTCTGGGTAACTCTGTTGCACTGTGTGGAAAGGGGAAGCTAGCCTTCTTGAAGTCAAGAAATTCATATCTGTTCCTTAGGTCTGAAATCGATCCCCAGGACTAGAATACATCTTATTTGTGTACATTTTAAATATATGATTTATATTTACATACATAGGTTGACTCCATATTGCATTCAGTGTAGTTATTCATTTTATTTTTTGTTTTATTCATGTGTTTGTGGGGCACATGGGCAGCAAAGATGAGACTGAGAGGAAGTTGAGTGGGCACAGCTCAATTGTTTACCTTAAAATCTGATTGGATAAAGCTTAGGCGCATAGTAGGGTGTGACCTTTACAGTGATTGGTAGGTTCCTTTCCATCCCCTTCCATTGCTCGCAGTTTTTCCCTTTAAAAGGTACTTGCTGTCTGGTAATTAACGAGTTCTTGCTTGACTTGACTCCCCACTGTGTCTGAATGTCTCCCGGGCTAAGGGAAAGGACCAGTGGTACACTTAACATTCCCGGGCCCCATCCATCTTTCCGGGGCAAACAAAGACCCAACATGTATTGACTGTTTATTTTATTGACTAATATGGCAAAAAGAACATTGGTTACATTGATTAAATAGGATATAGCTCTGCATATGTATTCCACTTATACCTGATACCCAGGACTTCCACAGAAAAGGAAAACATGTGTCACCATCAGTTTCTTACTCCATGATTCATTGTTTGGGCGTGATGGCATCTGAACTCAAGGCCTACAGGGCCAAATTCATGAATGTGTTTGTGTCAGCATGCCATCCTGGAACATATTTAGCTGATAGGCAGTTCCCAGGATCTGAGGTCAAGTACCAAGGGTTGACAAAATAAGAACAGAATGAAATGCAGATCGTAGTACAGTAATATATATAAATATATATATATATATTTCAGTAATATATATATATATTTCAGTAATATATATATATATATATATATTTACAGAGTGCCAGAGATGTCTATCCATTGTTCAGTTATATAGACTACATTCCTACCAATTCTTGGGTATTTATTATGCCTCCATGTAATTAATGTTATTATTTTTATCTTTAATAAACTATTAAGTAAATCAGTGTCCTGAAATTATTGCATCCCTGTGAGAAATAGTTTTCTTTTAATGTTTGATAAGATATTAAATAAAATCAATCAGCCGACTGAAATCATGAAGTCTAATTGTGTACAATTACCATTCATGAGCATGTCATTCAAGTGTGACATTGATAACATTCCATCATTATTCCTGTGGATGGGAATGAATTTTTTAGGATCTCGAACCATCTGGAAGTGGCATGACTGTATTCGAACTGCAGGCCTATATTGCCGTGTGGGACTACGGCTTCTCCAATAGCCCTCAATTAAAAAAATATTTATCTCCCTGGTTTGCAATTCATGACATATTTTCTTCCAGGCCTGGGATCTGAACTCAAGGTCTGGGTACACATGCAGCACCGTGATGGAAGGGAATCTGAACATGCTTGAAGGCAAGAAAGTCAGGCCTGTTCTCTAGGCCTGAATTCAAGCCTAAGAGCTGGAAAACATACTCCTTATATCCAGTTTAAAGATAGGATTTATACTTCCATACACACAGTCAGACCATATTTTGTTGGGTGTGGTTATTAATTTTATTTCTTTTTTTATTCATTTATTTACCATTTATTTCATTGACTCTAATGACCCCTCTACCATTTATTACATTGTTTACATCCTATCACAGCATCCAGATTTGTAAATATGTTCTCCATCATGCCTGACACCCAGGACTCTCACAGGAAAGGAAAACATGTGTCACACTTGGCTTCTTACACCAACATTAAATTTTTGGAAATGCTGGGATGTGAACTCAGGGTTTAGCAAGCCCAATTCATGAATGGATGAGTGTAAGCATGGCAGCCTTTAGCCAATGAAGCTGTGAGGTGGTTCCCAGGTGTTGAGATCCAGCCCCAGGTTTGGCCAAAACAGTGATACATGTGTAGGCAGAGGGTGGTATACAAATAAATATATATTAGTAACGAGCGCCAGAGCCATCTATCCGTGATTGAATGGCACCTACTACATTCCTACCAACTCTTACGCATTTATTATATTGCCATTTAGGGAATATTATTCTTTTCATGCATAATAACGTATTAATTAAGATCAATCAGCGTCCTAGGATTATTACATCCAATTTTAGACTAGACCGAAGCATGATGTACTCTTTCAGTTGGTATTCCTATGCATAGGAACGAGTCTTTTGTGATCTCCTGCCATTGGTAGGTGTCAGTCCTGGGATTTTTTACCCGGGGCCTATGTTCACAGGTTGGCCTATGGATTCTCTGATAGGAAGCCAGCCTTCAGGTATGGCAGGTCAGGTCCACTTTGCAGCCATGTTATTCAGACCTAGGATGGTCACTGTGCAAAGAAAAAAATGTAAAACCCTCAGCCCTCTGCAGCTTGCCACTTTTTGTGCTATGCTACGTATTTCTTTTTCTTCCTGAAAGCCCTCTGGGCCTAGGATCCCTGGATTGGCAATGGGTCCGAGGGTGCCCCACCCTAGGGCGATTGAAGCTGAGGCAGAGTTGCCATGACCTGAGTTCAAGCCCCGTGTTGGCAAAATAAAGAATAAATAAAAAACATTAATTAATTATTTAACTAAATTAAAAAAGAAATAAAGCTCCCTTGTTTTGAATTTCTACCAGTTTTCTTTCCTAGCCTGGGATTTGAACTCAGGGTCATGGTAAATATGTAGCAATGTGAAAGAAAATGCAGATTTGCCACTACTTGAGTGCAAACCCCATGCAAATCCAAAAATAAAAATTAAGTCACTGAGCTCAGCACGGGGAGTAGTTGTGGAGACGGGAGGGAAGGAATGGTAGGGGGAAAACAAAGGAGGAGGCAACAATGCTCAATAGGAACTGTACTCTTTACCATGCTCATTTAACTGTAACTCCTCTGTACGACATTTTTACAATAAAAAAATGAAAAAAGTAGTGCTTAGACAAGCATTTTGGGGGTAAGAGAAAGTGTCTGAATAGATGTACAAAATTCTACACTGCATTTTTTTTAATGTTCAGTATGTAACTGAATAAACATAACTGCTTCCATTAAAAAATTTAAGTCACTGTCTTGGAACTGGGGCCAGTATTTCCATCATTGCTGGGATTTGATCTAACCATCCAGGTAACTCTTTTGCACCATGGATGTAGGCAAAGCTCACTGTCCTTGAGGAAAAGAAATTCAGGCTAGAGTTCCCAGCGTCTGAATGAAAACCCTGCAATGGAAAAAATATTTCTATATATGTGTAATATATGATATATATTTACATATGTATGTTTATTACATATTTTAATTTTTATTATTGATTTTGTAATTATTTTATTTTTTATATTTCATTTACTTATTGTTTATTGTATTTAGTATTATTATGCACACAATATTTAGTACATGTTGTACATCTATTATAAATTTATACACAATAATTTAGGATATTGACTATTTTTTCATTAATATTTTATTAAGTGTTAAACATGATACATAATTAAATGGAAACATTTTTCACAGTCTTCACATGTTTAGAGTCTCTCCCATGTATGAACTTTGTCTTCTTTATCTTTAGAACTTTCCTATAGGAATTTCTTTAGATGATTTATACTCAGATGCCTTTTCTTGGGGATAGTCAAGTTGAGGGATAAAATTGTAATGGTGGGGCTAGAGATGTGGCTTAGTGGTAGAGAGCTGGCTCAGCATGCATGAATGGTAAGGTTTGAATCCTCAGTGCCACATACTCAGAAAAAGCCAGAAGCTTTGGAGTGATTCAGCGCTAGGCTTGAGAAAAAGGAGCTCAGAGACAGTACCCAGGTCCTTAGTTCAAGCCCCACGTCAGGCAAAAACAACAGGCCAGATGCCTGTGGCTCACAACAGGAACCTTAGCTTCTCAGAAGGCTGAGATCTGAAGACCACAGTTCAAAGACAGCCTAGGCAAGGAAAACCTGTTAGACTCTTATCTCCAATGAATCACAAAAGACCACATGTGATGCTGTGGGTCAAGTGGTAGAGTGTTTGCCTTGAGCTGAAGGGCTCAGGGACAGTGCCAAGGCTTGAATTTGAGACCAAAAACTGGAAAAAAGTGAGGGTGAAGCAAAGTACTTTTCCTATTTGCAAATTAGAACATTCTCTGGAAAAAATGAATGTTCATGTATACCAGACATGGAGTTAGAGCTCAAGGTTCAATTGTAGCCCATCCATATGCATAGCCTCTCAGATTCTAGCATTATAACCTTGTGTCCTACAGGTTTCTGAAAGGCCCAATGTTGAAAGGCCTAATATGCTGCCCAAGCCCTTTGTGATACGCAGCTGACTTGTAATGCAAACATCATTACAGTTCTGAACCTAGCAGAGCACCAGTAGCTCATGCCCATCACCTTAGCTCAGGAGGCTGAAGTCTGAGGATCACAGCATGAAGCAAGCCAGGGCTGGAAAGTCTATGACTCTCTGACTACTACTGCTGAAAGGTCAGATGTTCAAGAGCTTCCTGTGTTTCCCTTGGTAATGAGAAGTTGCTTGCACTCTAAATGTTCTTAGAGTTCTTGAGTTATAAAAGCAGGAAATAAACATCATTGACCAATCCTGGGTTCGCATGAAGTTCTCAGCTTCCACCCCTAGTCTTGTTAGCAGGAAGAACTCCAGTGAAACAATATTTGAAGGCAGAAACCAGTTTCAAAAGCCAGACTAGGCGAAGAGACCTAGGCCTACAGGATTAGGAGGCAGAATGTACACACTCAACAGGGAAGTGAGCTGCAAAACCACTTCATTCATTCCAGACACGGCCAGCAATGAGGGGAAACCTTGAACATTTGTCAGAGTTACAAAAGGATGAGGCTTTTCTCAGCCTCTTCAAACAATGACTAATTAACCTTCCTCCCTCAGGTGAAGGGAATCTCAGGCTATCTTTAGGCTAACAATAGAGAGCCTTGCTCTTTGGTCTTAGGGAGTGGGTTTTTGACTCTCCATCTGTCAGTTTTGAAGGCCCTTCTTCTCCCTCTGCCAGTCCATTCTCCTTCCTTCATTCTCCACATCATTAATGCAAATCCCCAGTCCAAAGAGAGGCAGGGTCCTTTCTCTTGTGGCTCCAAGCACCTGAGTTAGAACATGGCTCTGCTTTCTTGACTCTGGGGCCCTTGGCTGACTGAGAAGTGGGAGACAGTCTTCCTGCTCTGTGGTTGTGTGAAGACCATGTTGGTGTCCTGGCACACTGCAGAAGGCCTCATGACCAGGGAGTGTTCCCTTCTTTCCTCCTGACATCCAAGACCAATTCTGGCTTTTTCTTGAATGTACTACTGAGGAGTCAAACCCAGGGCTTCTTGCATACTAGACAACACTCTCTCACTAAATCACATTCCCAGCCCCCTCATCTTTTTCTTAATGGTAGTTTTTACATAAGTGTGCTACCATTTTATGTCCCCAATTTTAATTTTCTGAATATTGGTTACTTCTAAGAAACCTGATCTTCTCTTCCCCCTGTGTGGTTTGTGACTGTTCCTGCATTGGCCTCATAATAAAATGTAAATAAAGGCTGCTGAGGGTGACCTGCTTTAAGCAGATGGCTGCACAGAATGTTGTGTATGGCTGTTTGTTAACACTCCTGGACCTTGAATTCAGGATCTGGGCACAGTCCTTGAGCAGCTTTATTGAAGGCTAGCCTTCTAACACTGGAGTCATATGGCTACACTTCTGGCTTTGTTGGCCCTGAAGTTGGACAGGGTTCTCAAGGACTTTTCTGCCTAGGGTGACTTTGACCATGATCCTCCTATCTCAACCTTGTAATGAGAAGTGTGATATATATAATCAGATAGACCTGTATTTGCATTTGTATTAGATCTGCTTGAAGAATGCAGCTGCTATTCTATCCTCCCTTGAGCCCCAGACACTCCTGGATCTGGAGCTGAAATTAACGACCCTCTGGCAGGGAGTACCTGACAAAGTACACATTCCAGATCACTTTCCTCTGTGCGTAGGATCTGAGATAGTGGCTGCTTGGCAAAACCACTTCCCCCGGGTCGGGGTCAGAGATAGTGGCCATCTGGCAACCACTTCTCCTAAGTTACCCTAGAAATGCCGTCTAATTAGTTTAGAGCACAATAGCTCACTAGCGCCCATCATCTGCTAGAATTATGATTTAAATTTCCCACGTGGTATATTAATTCATTGCCAATACATACTGAGGCCTTACCCCTACCAAAGAACATATAAAAAGTGTTGTAACCCTCTGCTTGGGGCCTCTCTCTGCAATCGGACATCAGTGCACAGAAGGGTCCGTGCTCGAGCTCGTCAATAAAAGACTCATTGCCGCTTGCATTGGTCTTTGGTCCCTGGTGGTCTTTTTGGGGGGCTCCAAGTCTCCGAGCATTATAGTAAGTATCAAGGAGGACTTCTGAGAGCCACTGGTGCCTTCCTAATCATTGGTCTTGCTGATGTTCTTGAACAGACCAGTGAGTCCCTATCCTCGGGTTGAAGTGGTGGGAGCTGGAGCCCACAGTTCGAATCCTGGTCCTGCCACCTCCAAATGGCACGAGATCCTAAGAAACTCATTCCTATCCATATGAATACCAATGGAATGTGATGTATGTCATGATTGAATGGGAAGTTCTTAAATGATTCTCGGATAAAATTGTAAACAATTAGATTATAATACACTGATCAATTTTAATTAGTACTTATGAAACAATTAAACAATCACATTCATTAAATGGAGGCATACTGAAATATCTCAGAACTGGGTGTCACATAGTATAGGGGTGCCATTTTTTCTGCCAGGACTTACTTTAGTTAATTGTTATATCCCATGAATGTAATTTGATATATGAAACTAGGCTATATTATAAATCAATTATTCAAACAGTTTTTATCATAAATATTTATAGCAAAATATAGAGATAAATCCAAATTATATATATTTGAAGACAGTGCTTGGTTAGTCCTCTTCTCATATTCCCCATGCCCTTCATGAGAATAATACACATTGTAAGGTAATCCTTAGAATGTTTTGCTTAAATAGGGTGACTTTAAACCAGTGAGTTACTCTATGCTGCATTTTGTTTACTTTATATCCAGAAAATCTAATTTCTTACTTTGTCATTTTCCTTAGGCTTTATACTCAGATTTAATCTCTGATGGGTGACAAATAAAGATATAAACATTTTTAACAGTGGCTAAATTTAGACTGAGGAATCTAGGTACAATGAAACTCACGCAGATAGGCCTCATAAGTCATGAGACTCTGGTATCCAAATGTTAACCAATGCTTACTGGTGTCATGCTTATGAGATTTTGTGTATTATAAACAGTGGTTATTAGAACGTTTTTGGAATCAACATCATTTCATGGGTTAGGAACTGAAGAGAGACATTATACTCAGAACAAAATAAAGAAGGCATCCAAAATTAGATACCAAGATATACATCATGTAACACAATGTTTTTAAAATGCAAACTAAAGGAAATAATTTATGAAAAAACATCAACATTTACAGTAAATACAGAATCACTTTGACTGATTTTTTTTTTACCCTAGTTGCAATACAGCTTACATAATGACTTTTCTGGTGATATGTTTACTTAGGTCTTGATATTTAGTTGGAGAAGTTATGCTATTTCATATATTCATTTGTCAGATCAAAGAGGAAATGAATTCCATGCCAGAATCAACATCCATAACAATGTTACAGATGTATCCTGCAACTTTGCCAAAGTTTCAAATCAGCTTTAGTAACTGAGGTCTCTTTTTGGATCCAAATAAATAGGTATGCAATTTTGTCAGTACTAGGAAGATTTTGACCACCATTTGTTAAGCTATTATTTTCCAGAAACTACTTCTCTCGTTTCATGAGATTTTTAATTTCATTTTTATCAGTTGTTGATGTTCTCCTTTAGATTACCCACATTCAGTCTTCTACAAAGTATAATTTGGAGTAGTTTAAAGTTATATACACTCATGTACACTGCTCAGATTTTATTATTTGCATATTTTTTCTTGTTAAATCAGTAGGAATTAGTTCTCAATATGGATAATATTGGACTTATTCATTGCTTTTCTGAATTTGTTAAGTATGTTCATGATTTTGTTATTTTGTTCTTTTAAATATGTGCAGATCTCACTCCGCATACAGTCACATTCATTTTAACCAATTTGATCCATTCAAGGGATTTGCTACATTAGGCTTATCTAGATGAATTTAATTACAAATTAAGGAAACCATATTTCTGAGACACAGTTATCTTTATGGCTCTACTCCAAGTTAACATGTATTTGAAGTTTTTGTGCATAAAAAAACTGGGCACAACATGTTTTTTTTCCTGGAGGACTTGTACTTTGTTGGTTGTTTTTCCAGTTGTGGTGCCTTCAACATATGTGTGCATTTTATTTCAATTGTTTTGTTTCAGTATTTTGTTTCATATAACAGATATTACAAAATAGTTAGTGATTTAGAACTTTTCCAAATAGATTCTAAGAGAGACACTTGAAATTTTGTTACAACTGGGAATGGGCAGGTCTTCATAGTGGAGGGGATAGCAGAATAACTGACATTGTTTGACATGATTTTAATTCTTGCTCCTCTTGCCTCACTATTTCCAATGGTTTTACTTCAAAGTCTTTAGTGGAAAGAAAATATTTTTGTCTGTATGAACTCAGAATTTTTTATTCAATTGGGACACATTATAAATTTAAATTTCATTTTAACTCGAAAATCTTCTTTCCTTCATTTAAAATCACAGTTGTGAATTTATAATGCTAATGTAGCATCTACTAATTTATACGAAATGGTCCAAAATATTTTCACTTCTCACTATATGTAAGATAGAGTGTAATAATAATAATGAGTAATATAGTATGTAATAATTTTCTTTGGGGAAAATCAATTACAGTGGGGCTTTGTGAGATACTGAGTAATAGTAAAACATACTTGATTCTATTAAAAAATTCCCAGTTACATCTAAAAAGTACTGATAGTTATAAATTAATGCTGAAAAATAACATTGTTTATTAGAAAAACCAGAAGTTTCAATAAGCTTGCTTTTTTAAACTTGTCTTGAATCTGGGCTTCAGTGGCTCATGCCTGACATCCTAGCTACCCAAATGTCTGAGATCTGAGGATAGTGGTTCAAAGCCAGTGTGGGCAGAAAAGTCTGTGAGACTCTTATCGCCAATATATCTCTTGAAAACAAGAAACGGCACTGTGGCTCAAGTGGTACAGTGTTATCCTTGAGCTTAAGTGCTCAGGGACAGTGCCCAGGCCCAGTGTTCAAGCCCCATGACTGGCAAAAAAAAATTGGCATGGATTTTTACTTTATTATTTCATGATTTTTAATGTGAAAATACATACAGAGGGTTTTAAAATTGCATGAAGAAAGTAATGAGTACATCTCTTATCAAGCATTGTTGCCTCCTCCCTTGTTTCCCCTTCCCATCCCTTCCCATCTCCCTTTGGGCCCCTCCCCCCCTCTGCCCCCTGCACCAAAGTGGTAAAGTTCGATTTTCGACATAAAATCTTGTACATGTCATTGTTGCAATGGGTTCACAAGTATCCCAATTTGTTTATTCCTTCCTCTCCCCAAATTATACAAACATCAAATACAGTGAAAATAGAGGTTATATGGTGGGGGAGGGACATAAAAAGCAACCAAGTAATCATCTTGTAAATATGGTAGAAACAACAGCAAGAAAGAAAAACCATTTGAGTCCTTAACTTGGTGTTCATTTCACATAACATCGACTTGTCTGAGAGTTTAAGTTTATCTCTGACATATACTAGGTATTGCAAATAAGGGAATACATGGATGCTATGTTTCTTTGGGCCTGGATTACTTCACTTAATATAATATTTTCCAAGGCTTTCCATTTCCTAACAAATGGGACAATGCCATTTTTTCTGATGGAGGCATAGTATTCCATTGTGTATATATATACCACATTTTTTTTATTGTAAGAATACTGTACAGAGGAGTTACTGGGCAAGATAATGAGTACATTTCTTATCATGCGTTGTTGCCGCATTTTATTGATCCACTCATCTACTGAGGGTCATCTGCGTTGGTTCCACATCTTAGGTATGGTAAATAATACTGCAATAAACATAGTTGTGCTGATAGCTTTAATATGGGCTTGTGTGTGATCATTTGGTAAATGCCCAAAAGTGGGATTGCTGTGTCATAGGGGAGCTCTATATTGAGTCTTTTGAGGAACCTCCATACTATTTTCCAGCATGGTTGAACAAGATTATAGTCCCACCGACATCCTGTACAGCTTCTGTTGTTATTACAGTTCTTCATTATAGCCATTCGGACTGGGATAAGGTGGTATCTCAATGCACTTTAGATTTGCATTTCTTTTATACCTAGGGAGGTTGAGCATTTCTTCATGTATCTATTGGCTATCCTTTCCTCTTCAGAGAAGTTTCTCTTTAGTCATTAGCCTACTTATTTATTGGGCAGTTGTTTCATTGAGGATTTGTTGGTGGTGGATTTAATTTTTTGAGTTCAGGTATATTTTAGATATGAGACCGTTCTCTGTTATATGGCTAGTGAAGATCTTCTCCCAATCCGTGGGCTTTCTAATGATCTTGCTAGCTATGTCTTTGCCATGCATAAACTCTGCAATTTCATTTGTCCAACCTTTCTTTGATCTGTTGTGCTTCTGGGTCTCTATTAAGAAAATTTCAGCTTGTTTCAAGGAAACATACGTTATCTCCTAGTTTGTCCTGCAATGTTTTCAGTGTGTCTGTTTTGACTCTGAGGTCTTTCATTCATTTGGAGTTGATTCTTGCGCAGGGTGATATATATGGATCTAGCTTTAGTTTTCTAAAATTGATTAACCAATTTTGTCAGCACCATTTACAGACGAGGCTCTTTGTTCCTTCCTATTTTTTTAGATCCCTTTTGGAAGATTAGGTGGCTTTAGGTCTGTACGTTCATTTCTGGGATTTCAATTCTATTCCATTGGTCCTGAGGTCTGTTCTTGTGCCAGTACCAAGTTGATTCGATTACTATGGCTTTCTAGTAGAGTTTGAAATTTGGTATTGATATTCCTCCAGCACTTTCCTTTCTGTTAATGATCTTTTATGCTATTCAGAGTCTTTTATTGTTCCATATGAATTTTTGGATTGCCAATTCTATTTTCTTTAAGAAAGAGTTTGTAATATTGATAAGCATCACATTGAATTTGTAGATAGCCTAGGGAAGTATTGCCATTTTCACGATGTTGATTCTTCCAATCTGGGAGCATGGGAGGTTTTTCCACTTTCTAAGTTCCGTTTTTTATTTCCTTTTTCAAGTTTTTAAAGTTTGCATCATAAAGATCCCTCACATCTTTGATTAAGTTAGTACCTAGGTATTTTATTTTTTATGGGCTATTATGAATGGAGTTGCTTTCCTGATTTCAGCCATGCTTTTCTCATTGTTGGCATACAGAAAAGCCATTGATTTTTTAGAGTTAATTTTTCCCCTGCTACTTTGCCAACGTTTTGAATCAGCATGAATAATTTTGGAGTGGAGTCGGTGGGATTATTTAAATACAACATCATGTCATCTGAAAATAGGGAGAGTTTTACATCATTTTTCCCTATTTGGATCCCTTTTATGTTTGCTTCTTGTCTTTTGCTGTAGCTAGGCATTCAAATACTAAATTAAAGAGAAGTGGAGAGAGTGGACATCCTTGTCTCGTTCCTGAGTTAAGAGGAAATGGCTTTAGTTTTTCACCATTAAGTATAATGCTGGCTGTAGGTTTGTCATATACAGCCTTTATTGTATTGAGGAATGTTGACTGGATTCATAGATTTACAGAGCTTTCATCACAAAGGGGTGTAGTATTTTGTCAGTTCTTATTCTGCATCTATTGAGATAACTATGTAGTTCCTATCCTTGCTTTTGTTGATGTGATGAAATTTATTAATTGATTTGCATATATTGAACCAGCTTTGCATCCCTGAAATTAATGCTGTTTGATCATTGTGTATGATTTTTTTGTATGAATTGTTGACATTGATTGGCCCAATTTTTGTTGAGGAGTTTTGCATCAATGTTCATCAAAGAAATGGGTCTACAGTTTTCTTTCTTTGATGAGTCCCTGCCTGATTTTGGGATAAGGGTTCTGATGGAATCATAGAATGAATTCTGTAATGAACTTTCTCTTTCAATTTCATTGAAAATTTGGAGGACTTTTGGTGTGAGCTCTACTTCGAAGGCCTTATCGATTTCCGCTATGAATCCATCTGGTCCTAGGCTTTTCTTAGATGGGAGGATGCTTATTGGTGTTTCTATTTCTATGCTTGATATGGGCATGTTAAGTTGATTTAACTCATCTTGGTTGTTTCGGCATGTTAAGATTTGCTAGGAAAAGGTGCATTTCTGCCAGGTTCTCAAAGTTATTCGCCTAATGGTTTGAAAAGAATTCCTTTATAATTTTTTGAATCTTGGTTGTTTCTGTAATGATGTTTCCATTCGCATCTATGATTTTTTGTTTTTGTTTTTTTTTTTAATTTGGGTGAGTTCTTTTCTTATTCTGATAAGATTTTCTAAGTGTCTGTCAATTTTGTTAATTTTTTCGAAGTAACAACTCTTTGTTTTGTTGATTCTTTCTACGATGTTTTTGGTTTCCAATTCATTTAATTCTTATTTAATTTTAATTATTTCTTTCCATCTACTGGATTGGGGTTTATCTTGCTGCTCTTTTTCAAGGAGGTTCAGATGTCTTATTAAATTGTTGGTTTCAGATCTCTCCAATTTGTTGTTGTAGGACCCCAGAGCCATAAACTTGCCTGTGAGTACTGCCTTTGCTGTGTCCCAAAGGAGCTGGTAATTTGTGTGTTCATTTCTTTTAATATTATGAACATTTGCATTTACTTTCTAATCTCTTCCATGACTCATTCTCGATTCAACAGTGTGTTGTTCAGCCTCACTGTTGTACAGGACTTTCTTTGTTGGCTTTTGGTATTGAGTTCTAATTTTATTCACTTGGATGCTGTTTCTTGGCTTTTACTGCGGTCTTGTTGTTTTTTTATGTGTAGGGTACTTTTGCCTTTTGTAGGGCTGGTTTGGTGGAGATATATAGTTTCAATTTTTCTTTGCTATGGACAGTTTTTATTTGACCTCCAGTTATGAAGGACAGTTTAGCTGGGTACAGTATTCTCGGTCGATAGTTGTTTGTCTTTAGCATATGGCATACAACATTCCAGGCTCTTATTTCTTTAATCGGCTCTGCTGAGAAATCTGGGATGATTCTAACTGGTTTCTGTTTATAGGTGATTGTTCTTTTTTTCCTTGAGATCTTTAAGGCTCCATTCCTTGGTCTGAATTGATCCTGTGAAGATTATAATGTGATAGTGGGATGTCCTGTTTTGGTCTGGTTTTGTGGGGTTTCATAAGCTTCTTGTATCTGAATAAGCCTATCTTTTTGCATGTTTTGGAAGTTCTCTGCTGGAATTCTGTTAAATACATTTTCTAGACCTTTAACTTCTGTCTCTAGGTGCTCCTCTACACACATTATCCTTAGATTATGCATTCTGATGGTGTCTTCCAAATGTTGAATATATCTATCATATTTTTTTGGATTTGTCTTGCATAGTTGTATGCTTTTTCATTATAATATCTAGGGTGTCTTTAATCCCCGTGATTCGATCTTCTGCATGGTCTAACCTACTGTCAAGACTTTCTACCTTGTTTTTTATTTATCTTCCTTCTAATTGGTGGGCTTTTATGGCTTCAAATTCTTTGTTGGAGCTTTGTTTTAGATCTTGTATGAACTTCTTTACTTCCTTAATTTGGTGTTCAGTTTCTCAAATCACTTAGTTGATTGGTTATGGTTTTCCTAGACAACAATTCTTTCTGTCAGGCTCCATTCAGCATTCCATTTGTGATCTCCCTGACTTCTTTCAGCTGTCTGTTTATGGATCCCATGAATGCCTCTATTGATATTTAACTATTCTCATCTTGCTCTCATAATTCCTGTATTACTCTTCGATTAGTTTAGTGAAGTTCACACAATTCTAGTAATTCTCTATGGCTGTGCTCAGCCTGTTCACACATTTCCTGTATTACTCTTTGACTCTTCTCAATCTGCTTATGCAATTCCTGAATTAATCTTTAAGTAGCTTCTTAATGCTTACAAGATTCCTGTATTAATTTTGGTTTGCCTCCTCACGCTCCCTATCACGTTCACACTGAGTCCTTTGCAAGTTTTCAATCATATCATTCACCATTTTTACCAGTAGCGTTTGTACAAGTTTTTATGGAATTTCTCTGGATTATTCATTAACAAGTCTGTCACCTGATTAACATGAGTGGGAGTGAGATACCTGGACTTGCCATTTTTATTGTGCTTTTCAGCTTTTTCTGCCCATTTGGTATGAAAGTAACACCAATTTTGTGCTAGAACACTATTTTAAGGCAAGCATCAACCAGAGTCCTGTAGTTGCACAATCAAAATGGCTGCAGATACAATCTAATTCAACAGATACAATCTATTCAACATCAAACAACTATGTATTAATGGGCTACAAACAGCAAAAAAGGGTTTGAAAAACCAGAAATTATTAGCTTTAGGGAGAAATGTGGGGACAAATAGGACTAGAGGGATGTGGAAGGGTAAAAGGAGAGTAAATGTAATCAATTCCTAATCTCAGAGAGGAAAAAGGATTGGACAGAATGACAGAGAAATTAAAAAAAAGAAAATTGGAAAAACAAAAATTAAACTTAGGAAGTGAAACACTTAAAAATTACGTATGTTTAAAGAAATGATATTGAGAGAAGAAAAGGATAGGATGAGAAGATGGGAGTGATAGAAAGAAAACATGAAAGCAAAAAAATAAAAAAAAATTAAAATTAGTAACTTGATAATTATGTAGGTATAAAGAGATGATACTGCTCTTAAAGAAGTTAAGCCTAAGAGGTTGTGAATTGAGTAATAAATTTCTGGATTAAGTATGTACACAATGGGGGATAAGGTCTAATAATTGACGACAGGTAGAAATCTGGGGATGAGCAGAACAGCAATTAAGTCATGCAAAAAAAAAAAAAAAGACAGAAAAAAATGAAAACAATAAAAAAGGACCTAAAGGTCAACAGAGATTAAACACACACCCACACACATACACACACACACACACACACACACACACACACACGCACACACACACACACGCCAAAAATAAAAATTATGAGAAAAAAGATTAACAGAAAACACTTTTAAAAAATAAAAATTCAAGAAAAGTTTCAAAATAGAGTTCCTTAATTTTTTGGTTTTTTTTGGGGGGTGAATGGGAAGACCCTATATCTCCCTGTGTCCATAACAAGTCTCTTGGTGGAGTCTCGGGTCTGCTTTTGGTGTTTGGATTTCCTATGGCTTGATTGTTTTCTTAAGTCTGTTTGGGCCTGCTAATTGCTCTGTGTTAGGCATGTTTTTTGATCCTCCTCCCAGGCTAGTTCAGTGGGAGGGTGCTTGGAGTATCAGAAAAGAGGGAGACAGCTGTTTCCTCTAGTTTGGAGATGCTGTGATGAGCCTAGGTTCTGTGTAGGGTTGAGGTCTTTCAACAAACAGTAGCTTTTCCCTGAGGGGCTAACTCTTGAGACACTCACAGACCCCAGCTTGGATCTTTTTCGGGGTTTATGTTTACTGAATTTCAATTGTTTGTCTAGGCTTTTGTAGAGAGGGGCAATCTCTGGTTGTGTTTACTTGGTGAAGAAAGTCACTTCTCTGTGGGAGGAGTTTTTCTGCCAGGGCGGGATGTCTTCCTCCTGGGTGGAACAGACATCATAACTGACATCATAAGTCTATTGTGTGATCGTGGTATTTCCCCTGCCAGGTAAGTATGTGAAGGGATGGGAAGGGGAAACAAAAGAGGAGGCTATAATGCTTGATAAGAAATGTACACATTAACCTTCCCATGTAATTGTAACCCCTCTGTACAGTATTTTCACAATAAAAAAAAAACCTATTGTGACTTATTGTAACATCCTATTGTGACCTCATCACCATTATGGCATCACCTATTAAGTATAACATCAAAATATTATTATCACTCAATATTGTGACATCATATTTCCATTGTGATATCATTGTTCCATTGCGTTTTTCAAACTTATTTTGACCTCATAACATTTTACAAAAATCGTGGCCTTTGAGACTATTAACTTGTGAACTTGTACACTTATGCATAAAACACAAGGCAATCCAATGAGGCACATTGAAGATAATTTTATTTACACTAGAAATGGGCCTGCATTTACCTGTCCTGTGCTGTACAGTCAGTGACAGCCCAGCCCCAAACACCAAATTTCAGACCTCCAATAGGCATAGTTAATTGGTTTGCAAAACACCAAACCCCCAAATTACCATCTCCACGCTCCAAACTTCAACAGATAAGGCTTTTTCCTTTTCCATTATTCCTTCCTTCTTTATAGAACTTTCCTTCATTTCCCTTTTTTCCCTTCCATCACTTCCTTCTTCTCTTTAGGCCTCTCCACTACAATTCTCTGGCCTTGTAGCCAATTGTCTTCCTTCCCCTCCTGCTCTCCCCTAAATTCCTCTTCTCCCAGGTCTTTCCCCTTCTGCGACTCACCACTTCCTACCTTGCAGGACTTCCATTGATTTTCTCCAATTCCATTGCTCTGACCATGCAGCCTATATATAGGTTGAACCCCTCCATCACTCCAGTGGGTCTCCTACCTAACAGTGTTCAACCATCACTTCACAAACTGCCTGTTCCCCAATCAATTCTTCACAGGTCATCATGTGAGGATGACATTCTACCCCCTCCAGCAGCATGGCCTGCTCACTTGGGTGGCATGCCCCATGCACTCCAGTGGGCTAGGTCATGGGGCAACATTGATTAGTGGGCCTTGCTCATTATTGGGACCATGCTGCTTTATACATCCCCCACTGTTTTTCATGTCCAATGAAATCTTTGATTCCTTCTTACCAAATCCTAAAAATTCCCTTCTCTCCACCCAATGAACAGGCCTAAAAGGTGAATTTAATAGAAAACAAGTAAATTATAGAAACACACTAGTCAGCAATAATTAACACTTAGTAAGTCTTATCCTTAACAGTCCATCTTGCAGCCTTCTCTGTATATTGGTCCACTGCCTATTCCACTTGAGAGTGATGGATCCAATGCTGTTTTCGTGCTAATTTAATAGGTGACAGTGATGTTATCACCACCAAGTAAGGTCCTTGCCACTTCGGTTCCAATTCAGGAGCATGATGCCTTTTAACCCACACCAGCTGTCCAGGAAAGAAAGAGGGGACTGAGTTTCTTATTTTCTTTTTTTAACTCCATTACTTAGTTTATTTCATTTACCTGGGGTAGAGTTTTTAATTTATTTCTGAAGTGAGACTTGCTATAGGATAAACTAAACTTTTCTCCCCAAAGAAATTTTCCTTCAACTGGATTTAATTTCTTATTTTATATTTGAAATTTTATTTTCATCCTAATGTTTATTTTTAAACACTTATTATGATTATTGTCTTTAAATAGTTGTACAAAGAAGTTCCCATTCTACAAAACAGTACACAAATACAAAGTATCTGACAACATTGTCACCCATCCCTCTAACCCTTCCCTTCTCACAATTTTTTGTAAAAATTGAGATAGGTGATTACATATATTTCACATATTTCACAGTATTATGGAATTATGATACTTAGTTAAAGTCACAAACACATTTTAACCTTGACAAGGCAAATTATTGTTATCATAGTCCAAAGTTTGTTAATTACATGAGCTTTTACAATCCAAATTATTTTTCCCACCCCAGGTGATATTTACTTTTTTTTTGCTTTTGCTTAATGTAGGCTATTCCCTCTTGCCCACTTTCCCTCTCATTCATCTCTTCCCATCACTGTATTTGGGTTGCTTAGTTATTTTTCTTCTATGTCCAGCTGATGGGCCCCTTTGTTGTATGTTGTTCCATTTCCCACTTATTGTGTTCCTCCTCCTGGCTTCCCTCCGTTGCGTGCATATTTCACTGTCTACATAGTCAAGAACATGGAGTCATTATTGGTGATACAACAAAATGAGTGGCTGTCCTTTGATTCTCTAGTCCTGTTTACTTTGTCGTACCTTCTTGCATTTTTGCTTTAGCATCCACGTATCAGATAGACCGTATGCCATTTGTCTCATTGTTCTTGGCTTACCTCACTCAAATAATTTGGTCTAGGTCCATCCATTTCCCTGCAAATACCATCATTTTGTCCTTTCTAATGGCTACATATATTCCATTGTGTATAGGTTCCACATTTTTTGGATCCATTTATCAGTTGTGTCTTATCTGGGTTGTTTCCAAATCTTGGCTATTGTGAATAGTGCTGTAATAATTATAAAGGTGTTTATGTCTATATATACTGGTTCCTGTTGTTCAGAGTAGATGCCTAGGAGAGGTATGGGTTCATAGGACAGGTCGATATTTAGCTTTCAAAGGTACCTTCAGACTGCTTTCCAAATTGATTGTATTAGTATACATTCCCACTAGCAATGCAGTAATGTTTCTTTCTTTGTATCCCTTCCAGCATTTGTCATTGGCTGAATTTAGGATGTGGGCCATTTTGACTGGGTAAGGTGGTATCTCAGAGTTGTTTTTATTTGCATTTCCCTTACAGCCAGGGGTGATGAACATTTACTGATGTGTTTCTTTGCCGGTTTTATCTCTTCTGAGAAGTCTCCCTTTAACTTCCTTGACCATTTCAATATTGGTTTGTAAGGTTTGTGAAGGGTTAGTTTCTTGACTTCACCATATATAATATAATGGATATTATAATATAATGGATATTAGATGCTTGTCTGTTATATTACTGGTAAATATTTTTTTCCCATTTCTTCCCATTTCCTGGTAATCTCTATGATTCTTTTTTGTAGGCTTTTATAGTTTTCATGAAACAGACCCTCTATAACTTTGGTTAGGTTAATTCCTAGATACTTCTTTTTTTGAGGGTATTGTGAATGTGGTTCTTTCCTTGATTTCCCTTTCTATTTGTACATTGTTACTATACAGAAAGGTGACTGATTTTTGTGGGTTAATTTTGTATCCTGATACTGTGCCAAATTGGTTTATAAGCTCTAAGAGTTTGGGAATGGAGCTTTAGGGATTGGTAATTTATAAAATAATGCCATCTGTAAAAAGAGATAGTTTATCTTCTTCCTGTCCTATGTGGGTCCTTTTAATGTCTTTCTCTTGCATTATTGCTCTGGCTAAGAATTCCAGAACTATATTGAAGAAGCGTGGATAGAATGGGCATCCTTGTCTTGTTCCTGATTTTAGGGGAATTGGTTGTAGTTTTTCCCCATTAAGTATAATATTGGCCTTTGATGTGTCATATAAGACTTTTATTATCTTATGTAATGTTCCTTCTATTCTTATTTTTCCATAGATTTTAATATAAATGAGTGCTGAATTTTGTCAAAAGCCTTTTCTGCATCAGACCTTGGATCTGTTGAGGTGATGGATTAGATTTATTGATTACATATGTTAAACCATCCATGCATCTCTAGGATAAAGCCCACTTGGTCATAAGGTATGATTTTTTAATATGTTTCTGGATTCTGTTGGCTGCAATTTTATGGTGTAGCTTTGTATCTGTCTTAATAAAACAGATTGGTGTGTAGTTTTTTTGTTGGGTCTTTGCCTGGTTTGTGGATGAAAGTGATATTGGCTTCATAGAATGAGTTTGGGATTACTCTCTCTGTTTCTATTTCTCTGAAGAGCTTGAGGAATGTGGGTATTAGTTCCCATTAAAGGCCTTACAGAATTCTGTAGAGAATCCATCAGGTTCTGGGCTTTTCTTGTTGGAAAATTTCTGTTTACTTCTACTATCCCTTTGTAGGTAATTGACCTGTTTAATTGATTTCTTTCTTCTTGGTTATGTTTGGGCAATTTGTATTTCATTTTCTCAGGCAGAAGAAGAGTTTATTTACTGAACTGCTGCCCACACCATGTATGGTGGAGAAGCACAGCTTAAAAGGAAGGGGGAGACCCACCTCTGGGCCAGGACTTATCTAGGGAAAGAAGTAGTGTGGCCAGGTGGGGGAAAGGTGTGGCCACACTGGATCTAAATGTGACCTCAGGGTCTGGGACCCTCCTAAGGTCAGATGGGAGGTTTGTGACCAGAGGTGGCTCAGGATGTCACCTAGCAGGAGGGGAAGGTGGCTGCTTCCAAATCTGCTATTTTCCTATGTAACAGATATTGGGCAGAAACTTAGCCAAGAAGGAGGGAGGTGTTCCTGTTCAGACCTTATATTCCAGCCTTTTGATAATTATGAAAAAGGGTGAAGATTCTCTCTGGCTATTTCCTCTTTGCAAGGGGTATCAACAGTAGAGGTAAAAGGCTGAAATGAGATCCCCTCTGAGAGAAGGGAGCAGGCAACAGCTGTCACTTGGACAATGAGTACTTAGATGAAGTCTGGAGGAGGCAAGTCTCTTGGATGAAGTATAAAGTCTCATGAGGCATTGAGGGACTGAAAAAAATACTTGAGAGCAAATAAATGGCAAGAGGAAAGACTTGGGGCTGAAAATGTTGGTGGAAACATCCCTGTCTACTTCTGACATCTGTCGACTGGGTAGAGAAGAAGTCAAGTGACAAAGGCAAGAATATAAATTCCTGTCCAGTTGAAATTTAGACTGGTATGGACATTAGATATGCAGTCTTCTTACTTCTATTGGCCTCCCGGCTCTGGTTAATTTTGAAAGGGCAGGCACAAAGTGGCTGATTTGTATCATTTCCTCTTACTCTTTTCCATGTTCCTTTGTTCTGCAGACTGGCTGATTCTAAGTGTCATTGGTGGGATGGTTTGTCACAGTTGGTATTCAAGGAGGTTTGAACTCAATTCCTGGGCACTATCCCTGAACACTTGCAGTGTTCGCTGGTTAGAGCTAAGAGGCTTGAGCCAAGCTTCTACCCTGGCTCTTTGCAGGTTAGTTGGGAGATGGAGTGTTAGGGATTTTTCAGCCCGGGCTGGATTTGAATTGCAACTTTTGTCACGAAAACCCTTTGTTATTTCCAATTAAAGCAACAAGGAGATCAAATAAAATAAGTAGACCTTCCTTGGTCCTTATCAAGAATTGACCAAATATTCTGCAATGACAAAACTTGTTAGATGGGAGAATCTTAGCACAGATATGCTCAATATTTTAGCATCATGTATTCAGTATTAAACTAAACAACACAAAACAAAAGAGGCAAAACTCAAATCCTAAAATTTTAGACAACAATGTTTAGACATCTTTGCTAACAAAGCACATCAGATGGTTGGGCCTCAGTTACCAGACTCTGTGAAAAGAGCAACTTGTTAGCAAGGCACATTTGCATAAATCCATGGAGAAGAAGTAAGTTTGTTTGAAGTGTAAGGATTGGAGGGGGCCAAATCCTTAACCCACCATTTGGCCAAGATGGCGAACTCAAGATGGCAAATTTCTAAAAAAATGCAAAGAAAGCCTGAACAAAAATTCAAGCCTAGTTTGGCTAGCCTTTAAGAGGGAACCTAGAATGGTTCCCCTGGACCCAGCCCATGTCGCACGCTTTATGGCACAATACAAATAGTTGTAGAAAAGAAAGGGTGAGCTATAGAAAGTTGGACATGATTCCCAGAGAGCAAAGAAATCATGAAAGTGAACAGACTTCTGACTATTTACCATTGCAGAGGTAAAAATTGTCTAAATCTGAGAAAAGCATAAAAAATTAGGTGCTCTGGCTATCCAGGGAGCACAGGAGGCATTTCAGAGGGGTTTCATGGCTCGGGCATGACTTGTAGCACCACATTAAATGTGAAGTAGAGTCAGTCTGTTGAGTGAAGGAGAGCTGACCAGGCAGAAGCGTTGTCCCTACTTGCCCTAGAGCACTCTAGAGAGAAATGGCCAAGACCCCATAACCAAGTATCCTCGGGTTTGGAGGTGACCAGCCTTTCCACTAAAGACCAAAGAGCTCTCTGGCATGGCTCCACATCTGAACAGAGATTGAGCAACAGAGAGCTGTAGAGAGTAGTTTCACTCGCCAGAGAAAAGAAGTGGTGTGGATGTGGATATGAAGGCCAGCAATGGTATTGGTGAAAAATCTCGTGTGGTGTCTCAAGGCAGTTTAGTTCACAGAAAAGGGGTGGTTAGGAAATTCTAACATTTCCAACTCAAAAACCCCATCTGAGTCACAGTATCATATGTAAGGTATATTAAATAGTTAGGTTTCATTCGATATTATATGAAGAGAATACTACACACTATTAAGGCAGGAAAAGAAGTTTACTTATCTAACTGCTGCCCCCACCATACATGGTGGAGAAGCAGGACCAAAAAGAAAGGAGGGATAGCAATTTGTATTTCTGTAGACATTCATTCATCTCTGCTAGGTTTTCCTTCCTTTGTGAGTAGAGTCACTTATGATTGTTATAGAGTCCTTATGATTGTTTGGATGTCTTGGATTTTTTTTGTAATTTTTTCTGTGGTATCTCTGATAATATTGATTTGGGTCTCCTCTCTTATTTTGTTAGGTACTCTTGCCAGTGGTCTGTCAGTTTTATTGATTTTTTCTTAAAAACAGTATTTTTGTTTAATTAATTTTATTTATAATTTTCTCAGTCTCTATCTCATTAATTTCCGCTCTTATTTTGGTTATCTCTGTCTAGCAACTTTAGGTTCAATTTTTTCCTATTACTGTAGCAGTTTTACTTGTATCATAAGATTGTTTACTTGGTCTCTGTTTTCTTGATATGTGCACTGAGAGCAATACATTTGCCCCTCAGGACTGCTTTTGCTGGGTCCCGTAGGATTCTTTGTGATGTTTCTTCATTTTCACTGAATTATAGGAACTTCTTAATTTCTTCTTTAACTTCTTCTGTGACTCATGTGTTGTTCAACTTAGTGCAGTTTAATTTTCATGTGTTTAAGTTTTTTTCTATTTTATGTCTTGTTATTGAGAACTAGTTTGATTCCACTGTGGTCAGATAGAATACAGTGTATTATGTTGATCCTCTTGTATTTGCTTAAATTCCTTGTATGAACTAAGAAATCATCTATTGTAGAAAAAGTGAAGGGTTTGGCAAGAGTTAGACCCTGCTGGTGTGAATGCCTTTAATTGTAGCTACTTGGGAGGCTCAGATTTGTGTAATCAGGTTCAAAGCCAGACCAGGCAGGAAATTTCATGAGGCTTTTCTGGGGTTGATCAGCACCACACTCTGCGTCATGTTTGGGGTTGTTCACCACATTTGCCACCATGGGCTCGGCTGGGATCCTTATGCAAGCTGGTATGGAGAGGCCCTCCACACCACCACGAGTAAGTGTTAACCAGTGCTGCTGCCTCAGGCTGGCCTCGGCTGCTTATGCGGGCCAGTATGGAGAGGCACAAACAGCCATTGTTCTGGAGTTGTTCACTGCCACTGTCCCCGCCACAGTTATCACTGCCGCCCCAGGCTGATTTGGGCTGTTCGTGTGGGCTAGTACCAAGAGGCATTGTGCCCAGAGTCTGCGTGGTTTGCCACTACTGCCAGCTGCTGCTGCTGATCCAGGTTAGGCTAGGCTGTTTACACCAGCAGGACAGAGGTGCCACACTGCGAGTCTAGGGTCATTTGCCACTGCTGACAGCTGCTGCTGCTCCTGACTGGTTTGGGCTGCTTGCACCAGCCAGGCAGAAGTGCCATGCCAGGAGGGTGAGGGTAATCTTCATGCCGGCTCTGTCTTCTGAGATTTCGGTTTGTATTTTCTGGGTTGGCCTGGACCTTGGGAATCTTCTGTGAGCCTTGGGATGCTTATGGGTGTGTGATCTTCGGAGGGTCCAGGGCCAGGCCACTTAAGCAACCTGGCACAAAGCTCCACCATAAGCTGCTCAGCAGGGAGCCCCATCACCAACAAGTGGTGGGGGAAGGGTCTTCTCACTTTACTGTCTATGTAGGTTTTTCCCTTTTATTTTTTCACTTTCTGTATCTCTCTGAGTAATTGCCTTTTTTTTTGGTGGGTCACTTGCAGAAATGGAGCATTGAAATCCAAACTCTGTATTTCATTAGGGAGAGCTGTGGTGCTTTCCTGTTGTTCCATCGACATCTTGGCCCCTCCCCTTCAGGTGGAGTTTTTCTTAAGTGTCTGGTGGGCTTTGGTTACCAAAGGATAGGTCCATAAAAGAATATGTTGTAAAGCCTACAGATTGTACTTAGACATTTCTGTTAATATAGCCTTCCCAAATTTAGGAAACTAAGTGGGTAGTTTACTCTAAAGTATTTCAAAGGGATTAAATCTTTTAACATAAGGGCTACATCTTGCTCAAAGGAGAGCAAAGTGGAGGAGGCTCACCTAGCCATGGACAGTCTCTGTATTTAATTTAGTTAGTTTGCTTTGAGGACATATCCATTCTTTCTAATGCCTTAAACTCTGAGTTCTATAAATGGATTGTAACTTCTAATTTATTCCTAGAGTGTTAGTTAATAATTGAGAACTTGGGCCATGAATGCAGGGCCATCTTTGGACCCCAAAGCTAAGGGTAAGCCAAATCAAGGAATTATTACATGCCTCAGCTCAGCCTGAAAAAGTGTCCACTATTACTAATAGATACCAAAACCCATACTTTCCAAGCTTTACCTCTGTGAAGTCCACTCTCCCAAATTCACCATCTGAGTTTCCTCACGTATGAATTCTTTCCATAGGTTCCAGCTTTTCAGCATTTACCTGTTGGAAATTACCTACACACCTTACAAAGTATTGTCAGGCTAAAGCCACACTGGTTTCAGAACAGTTTTAGGTAGTGGTCTCGGGAAATTTACCATGGTGCAAATATCTACACGTAAACTGACAGAAAGCTTGAGCCTGTATGCTTTTTTCACAAGTTCAGTGTCAACATTTGCACACTTATTACAACTGTTTTTGCTTGTTCCTTTAATTTTAACGACTAGTAGCTCTAGAGATCCTACTGGTTTTAGAGTGATCTCCCAAGCTACCTGATCAGCTCAGATGTTTCCCTGTATCTTAGGGTCTCTAGTTTCTTTAACTCCTGTTCAGTACTCTGAACCTTGGAGACTTCTTCCATTTTATTCTCCTCCTTTTCTCTCAAACTTGCTTTCAAAATCCCACTCTCCTTCTCAATGTGCTCTTTGAACTGTTACTGTTTTGGCAGGGTCACAGGAGAGTTCTTTTGACCGGACAACTGCTGCTCCTTCTCACAACACCTTTGATTGATTTTCAGCTCCTCCCTGAAGTTCACAAAAGTGCTATTGTGTGGTATTAATTCTCACCTCAACCTGTTCCCTTGGGACACGATGCTTCTGCATTACATTTATGGTGAAGATTTCAGCAGTCTTTTGGGGCTTTTACTTTAGTAGTTTCTCTTTCTAGTTTTCCACTTCAGTGTATTTTTGTGACAGATCTTTCAACTGTTTGTTTAGCCCTTCTGTTTTTCTTCCTAATGCTCTTTCCCTTTCCCTAGCATTCTCTATCAAACCATGTGGCCCTTTAACTCTTTCTGAAGAGTAACGATCTCTTTCTTGAGCCTGTATTTTCCTGTTCATTTTACTTGGCCTCATCTATGACAGCACTTCCCTGTCTTCTCTGCTAACTACTCTTTCCTTTTCGCTCTGTTGCTTTGAATTTCTGGTGACAATTTTCAAAGCTTATAATCGACATGTACTTCAGCCTAATACATTCTTATTTTAGGTCCAGCTCATTTTTCATGTCCACGATTTCATAATGCAGCAACAGGATCTCTTCTTGGCCTCACTTGTGTTTAGCAAGGATGGCAGTATTGGTGTCTTGTGCTTCTGTTGTCCTGTGGTCCCCTAATTTGCCTCATACTTATCCAGGCTAATGCGTTTGAATTTCATTTAATTCTGAGTGTTTTCTAGGTTCCTTTTGAGGATTTTCTTCTCATTTTCCTTTTTATAAAATTTATTTTATTTTATTTGTGAACATACTGTACAGAGGGGTTACAATTACATGGGCAGGATAATGCGTACATTTCTTACCAAGCATTGCAGCCTCCTCCTTTGTTTATCCTTCACATCCCTTCCCAGCCTCCCCCCTCTCCCCGAGTCCCAATCCTTCCCCCCACCCCCCGCACCAACATTATAAAGCTCGTTTTTGACATGACCACTTGTACTTCTTATTGTTGCAACAGGTCCACCTGTATCCTTAAACGACTTGTTTTTCCCCATCTCCTCCACAAGTTATACTGACATCAAATATAGTGAAAGCAGGGGTTATACTGTGGGGGAGGGACATACAAAGCAACAAAGAAATAATCTTATAAATGCGTTAGAAACACATGCATGAAAGAAAAAAACCTTAAAATACATATCTAAGGGTTCATTTTCCTAACATAACATTATCTGACCTTTTCCGCTTGACTCATACATATACTAGATACTGCAAATAAGGGAAACCATGGGGCCTATGTTTCTTGGGCCTGGCTTACTTCGCTTAATATAATTTTTTCCAAGTCTTTCCATATCCTAACAAATGGGGCAATGTCATTCTTTCTGATGGAGGCATAGAATTCCATTGTGTATATATACCAAATTTTCTTGATCCATTCATCTACTGAGGGGCATCTGGTTGGTTCCAGATCTTAGCTATGGTAAATAATGTTGCAATAAACATAGTTGTGCTGGTAGCTTTAGTGTGGTCTTGTTTGTAAACATTTGGGTAAATGCCCAAAAGTGGGATTGCTGGGTCATAGGGGAGTTCTATGTGGAATCTTTTGAGGAACCTCCATATTGCTTTCCAAAGTGGTTGAACAAGTTTACATTCCCACCAACAATGAAGTAAGGTTCCCTTCTGTCCACATCCCCTCCAGCATCTGTTGTTGTTAGAGTTCTTGATTTTTGCCATTCTAACTGGAGGGAGGTAGTATCTCAATGTTGTTTTGATTTGCATTTCTTTTATAGCTAGGGAGGTTGAGCATTTCTTCATATGTCTATTGGCCATCCTTCTTTCTTCTTCAGAGAAGTTTCTCTTTAAGGATTTCGTCCACTTATTTATTGAGCAGTTGTTTTCACTCTCACAATTTTATATCTTCAAATCTTTTCTTACCATCAAATAATTCTCTCTGTTTTCTCCAATGTGCTCTTCTATATGCTTTTAACATCTTGGTTGCTTTTAACTGGCACATAATGGAGATTCAGTCTTTTATAAGCCTGTGTTTTGAGATACAAGTGTGTAAATTTTTCTTTGCCACATTTCTTCTTTAGTTCAGAGGGCTGCTTTTTAAATTGAACACAATTGGAATTAAGAGCCCCAAGCTCCTTTGCATGTTGCTCCAGACATATGAACACACTTTCCAGGTGTTTAATGTGAATACATACCTGTCATTTTTTTATTTTTTTAAATTTAATTTTATTTTATTTGTGAACATACTCTACAGAGTGTTTACAATTACATGGGCAGGATAATGCGTACATTTCTTACCAAGCATTGCTGTCTCCTCCTTGGACATTCCTTTTCCCAATGTCCATTTTGCTTTCAATAAGCACTCTGATCTAGTCCTAGAGGTTCCCTACTGCCATTTGCAAATTTATTGTACTGTCTTTGCCAAGGGTTTCTTGATCCCTGTTTTGGTGCTCTTACCAAAACTCAATCCCCTTTCTTAGAGTCTTTTTTATCCAGGGTATCTCTGTTATCAAACACCTACTGGGCATCCACTTCCAACTTACAATACATTGTTCCCTCAAATCCTTCTAACTTTTGAAGCTTTTTTCTAATATCTGGGGCTGACTGGGTAACAAAGGCCATATTTAGGGCTCTTTTACTCTCCAAGGCTTCAAGATCTATAGGCCTATATGTCCTATAGACTTCTGGGAGAAGTTCCAGAAAAGCATTAGGGTACTCACTGGGGTACTTTACCATCTCACTCACCTTAGATTGATGACTTGGTTTCTAGCCAATAAGGTATCCCTGCTAATCAAACCTAGCAATAATAGGTAAGCACTTCCATACCTCGATCACAGTTAGTCTCAGCTTGGGTAAGTCTGTGGAAAGACTTGCTCCAAATGGTCTGGTTAATAGTGGGGCTACTCTCTGGTCTAAGGACTACTTTCAAGTCATCAAGCAAGATTCACTCCCCTTTCTACCAGGTGAAAAGCACCTGTACAATTTGCTGACACTCATTCTGGATGTGCTTGTGTGTGAAAATTACTGTCTCTAATGAAAAAAATGAACCCCTGGTTTCTTTTTTTTTTTCTTAAAAGGATGGAGTTTGCTGTTTCCAGTTATACAGGTCACTAGTTGTAAAGGGAATATACATTAAAAAGGTGGCCTGCTCCCCATCTCCTTCATGTTCCTGTCTCAAGTGTAACAATGGTAACATACGACCTACCACCTCAGGCTGGTAAAAGGATCCACTTTTGGTATGGGAGGACTTAACATTACAGGTGCTGATGGCAAAGAATAGGAGAGAGAGTACATCAATGCATCTTCCTCTAAGGGACTCTATAACCCTTGGGGAGAATATTTTTTGGCTATAGGAACTTTAGGCCTTGTTCTCCCATCCTGAGAAAAGGAGTAAGCAAAGGTGCATACAAGACACAGATAGAACTATCAGCATAGACAAACACACAAATAGCCACAGACACTTAACTTACATGTCCCATATCTCTCAATGTTGACCTCTGCAGGAGGTCCCAGATGACAGAGAGAATGTCCCAGATTGCCTCTTGAGGAGGCCGCAGATGACTCCTGGAAAATGTCACATATGTCCTCCTTAGGAGGCCCTAGATAATCTCTCATGGAGGTTCCAAATGGCTCCCCAAGGAAGTGTCAGATGATCGCCAAAGGAGGTCCCAGATGTCCTCTCAGTGAGACTGAGATTACCTCTCCAATAGCTCCCAGATGGCCACTTAAAGAGGCGATAGATGAATCCCAGAGGAGGGTCCAGATAACCCTCTTGAGAAAGTCACAGATGACCTCCAGAGAAGGTCCTATATGGCTTCTCAAGGAAGTCCCAGATGATGTCTGAAGACAGTCATGCATTTCTCATTAAGATAACCCAAGCTGACCTCCCAAAGAAGTTCCAGATGACCTCAGGAGGTGGTCCTAGATGGCCTCTTAAGGAAGCCTCAAAGACGACTTTTGAAGAGGTCTCAGGTTGCCTCCTGAGGAAGCTCCAGATGAGCTCTGGAGAAAGTCCAAGATGTCCCCTGGAGAAGGCCCCAGATGACCTCCAGAGTAGATTTCAGATGGCTTCTCAAGGAAGTCGCAGACGTTGAGGTTCCCGATGGCTTCCCAATGAAGCCCTACATGACCTCTCAAGGAGTTCCCAGAAGCCACAAATGACCTCCAGAGGGGGTCCCCAAAACAGGCTGACAAGCTTTCCCAGACATACCCTTAGAGGGACCTAAATGACTTTTGTCACTGTTGGTCCTCCGGAGACAAACACTCGAGGTAGACTCTTAACCCTGAGTGTTGACACTTTCACCTATGGGGATTTTCCCTGGGGCCAAGGCTTGATGCTATCCAAATTCATTATCTTCATGAGGTTTCTGAAAATTAGGAACTCTGTAGTTCAAGAGAATCTATCGAGACACATCTAATATAATAAATTTTCTCCAAACCACCAACCCCCAAATTTATGATATCCAAAGCTCCAAACATCAAAGGGCAAGCCTTTTTCCCCCTTCCCTTTGCCTCTCCTTGGCTACAGAACTATACATCCTTCGATATCTTTCCATTTTTCCCTTCTACCAGTTTCTTCTTCTCTTCAGGCCTCTCCACTCTCCACAGGTCTGAACTGCTTTGCCTAGGTCGTCAGTTGCCATCGTTCACCTCCTTCCCCCCCTCAACTTCCTCTCCTCCAAGGTCTTTCCCCTTCTGCTATCACACCACTTCCTTCCTTCCAGGACTTTCCCCTTTTTCTCTTTCCTTTTATTGCTCTGAACAAGTAACCTATATAAAGTCTGTACCCCTTCTCTACACCAACTGCCTAACAATTTTCAACTGTCACATCCCAAACTGCCCACAGCCCAATCACTTCTTAACAGCTCAACATGTGGTGATTAATGCATCGCCCCTCCCACAGAATACCCCACCTTCTTTGGTGGCATACTTTGTCCTCTCCAACTGGCCAGAAGATGGTGCCTGGCTGATTATCAGACCCTATAGATTATTGGGGCCCTGCTGATTATTACAGTATCCTCCTTGTGAACTAGTAACAATTGAAATTGGAAATTTGATTTTAATATTACAAACTCATTGTGACATCACAAACCCATTTTGACATCATCAGCAGCACAACATCATAAACCCATTGTGACAATATTGTCATTGTGACATCATGATTCCATTGTGACATCTCAAATCTATTATGACCTCTTAGCTCCTTTGATAAATCCATGCCCTTTTCAACAGCACAGTCCCTTTGTGTACCCATATCCTTGTTGTTAACTGACAATTGAGATCAGACATGCCATTATAACATCAAAAAGTGTTTGTGACATTCTCAACAGTGTGACATCACATTTTCATTATGGGAGCATCAACTCATTGTGATATCACCAAACTCAATGACATAATCTCATTATGACAATTCTCATTGTGACATCATAGACATTGTGAATGCCTATTCTGTGATTTCATTGTATTTCAAATGTGGCATGAAAGTTGATATCAGAAACACATTTTTGTGCCTACATAACCATTTTGTCATCATAATCACTTTGTGATATCACAGTTCCATTGTGATACTACTAACACAATGTAATATCACAAACATCTCCTGTCCTTATAACTTTTGTGACATGCTAACATTGTGATATCTTAGACCTTTTGCCCTCATAATTTTCCAACCTCATATTTCAGGTATGACATGAGATACCAGAAATCCACTGACATCATGACCATTGTGACATCACACTGACAGATTTCATGATCATCCTGTCACATTGGGACATCACTAAAGTTTTGATGTCACAATTAGTTGATGATGCCATAGAGGTAAGGGGTCACAGTAGGTCTATGATGTCACAATTGGTTGGTGATATCCAAATGGCATAATGGATCGCATTTGTCATGAAATCACAGAGAATATGAGTTCATGAATGGACTGTGGTATCTACAAAAGCATGTGTTGTCGCAAATGTGTTGAAGTCCTAGGAGGATTATGTCACAGTGTGACACAATAGTCGTGATGTCTGTCAGTATGATGTCACAGTGGTCATTATGTCACAGTGGATTTCTGATATCATATATCCTAACTGAAAAATTATAAGGTTGAAAAAAGTTTATGAGCTCATAAAGGGCCTAAGACATCACAATTGTAGCACATCACAAGACTTATGAGGACAGTGCTGTCACACAGGCATCAAAGATGGCCCTGAGAGGAAGTTGAGTGGGCCAAGCCTGATTTGTTTAAGTTCAGTGAGTAAACAGCTTGTGGAAGCTTAGGTGCATGATAAGGTGTGACCTTTACAGTGATTGGTTGGTTCCATTTCCTCCCCTCCCACGCAGTCTTTTGCTTCAAAAAGGGCTTGCTCTGTATTAATAAATGAGTCCCTGCTTGACTTGAATCCCGCTGCTTCTGATTGTCTCTTAGGCTAGAGGAGGCTGGGGAATGGGCAAGCAGCCACACTTACCTTTCCTTGGACTCTGTCCGTCTTTTGTGGGTCAAAGGAAGACCTGACATCTGGCTCCCCACATTGGGATCGAAAGGAAAAGATACCATCTGAGGCTAAGCACTATCTCAGGGTAAGTGAAACCCTTAGTATGGGTAATGCTATTTCACAGAGGAAGGAGGAAGGGGCAACATTAGGCCTAGAGGGAGTAAAGGAGGACTTGGGAAGTGAGAAGGAAATGGAATGTGTCAAATTCCACCGAGAATGCACCAAAACATGCACAGTGGAAGTCAAAACGAGGGTGAAAGTTACCCCCTATGATTTGGGTGCCCTTGACGGTCCTAGGTCCCCACACTATTCCCTTGATGGGGGGGGGAGGGATAAGGCACCTTATGGGACCTGCAAGAGGGACCTGCAAGACCCGGACCCTTACCAACCTTCCATAGAGGAGCCGAGGGCTGGGGAAGTAACCTACTTGGAGTCTTGACATTTAAGGGAAGTGCCACATAGGAGTCCAGACCTTAGGCCACAGGATTCACTTCCCCAAGCTTATCCGGTCAATCTGGCACCAGGAGGTAATATGCCCTTGGAATGGTATCCTTGGGAAGCTAAGGATCTGAAAGAGCTCCTCAAGGTGGTGGTGGAGGATGGCCCAAACTCTCCTTGGGCCCAGACCCTATTACATGACATTGCTTATCACCTACTTGTGTGTCTGGTGAGATGCAGAGTGTGGGCAGAGAATAATCAGCAGGCTCAACCCGTGATACCTATTACTTATGCCATGTTAACAGGGTCAGGGGAAAGGTACTCCGCTGGCGTCCAACAGGCCACAAGACCTGGCCTGTACAATGACCAGGTGAGACAGGCAGTACTTGCTTTAGGCTACAAACTGGATGATGGGCCCACTGAATTCCCCATAGCAGGAGTGAGACAAAAACCTGGTGAGCCTCTAGCTGAGTTTGTAGACTGAGTCCAACAAAGTATTAACCACAAGCTGTTGGCAGGGAACCTCCACGATCAGTTTGTAAAGTTGCTGGTTTGGGAAGGGGTGAATGCAGACCACTGCATGGCCTGCATAGGATTTAGAGAGAGTTCCATGAGCAGATGTGTGGTGGCCTCACAGGATGTGGGAATGCAACAGCACCAGTCACAATCATAACCTTTAGCTTTACAGGTTCAGACATCTGCAATGACTGAGGCTATTAACCAGGTGCTGGCAGCCCAAGGCCGAAGAACCTGAAAACCATTGGGGAGAGGGACTTGTTTTAAATGCAGGCAGGAGGGGCACTTTAAGAGGGACTATTCACAACCCCCCCCCTGCCAAACTGCCCGGGGGGTCTTAACCTCCCCCTACACCCTGCCCCAGGAGCAGGAAGGGGTACCATTGGAAAAAGGATTGCCCATCCAAATTTGATGTAAACAGGAAGCCTTTAAACTAGGGGAGTTGTGTCTTCCAGCCCCATTAACTCAAGGAGGAACCCACTCTGCTGTGAGTCCCATGCAGCCTCATCGCAGGATGACCCAGGCCCATAGGACTGTGCCCCTGGAGGAAGGACTCCACCTTAAAATGACTATTTTCATAGGTGGGAAGCAGTTTTACTGCCTAATTGACACGGGGGCAGATCAAACCATACTCGGAGAGGAGGAAGTGCCCTTGGACTGGAAGCTTGCACCCGGGCCCCCAATATTGGGGGTAGAGGGCAACTCCCAGTCCAAAGAGATGGTTACCCGTATGAAATGGAGTAGACCAGATGGAGAACGGGGAAAAATATGCTCTTTATTGACAAAAACCTCACTGCCAATTTACTAGGGCAAGACATGCTAAGATAAATGGATGCCATGGTCACTACAGACCATCGAGCATCCTACGATGATATCCTGGATGGAGAAGAAGCACAAAGGCTTAAACAGGGTCTAGAGAGAGTTAAGGAAAAGGATCTTTAACTTTCATAATTACAGAGAAGAATATAGCGGATCCGCTCAGGTACACCCCCAATCCTAAAGGCCACTGCTATCGAGTACCTCCCATTAGGTGGAAACCCAGAAGCCCTATCTTGGTGGAGAAGTGGCCATTGACCAAGCCTAAACTTGTAGCCCTCCACTTTTTGGTGAAGGAACAGATAAACCTTGGGCACGTATGTCCTTCTATTATTCCTTGGAACACACCTGTATCTGTTATTCAAAAGACCTTGTGTGGCTTGGCGTATACTCCAACATCTAAGTAAGGTAAATGAAAGGATGGAGTTAGTAGGAACGCCCCTAAGAGGCATGCCCTGGACTCCAACTCTACCTTCAGAATATACCTTAGTTGTGATTGATATTAAAAATTGTTTTTTTCTATCCCCTGCATCCAGATGACTGTGAGAAGTTTGCTTTCTCCATCCCTTCTCTTAATTTTTCCCAGCCTGATCTGAGTTTTGAATGGACGGTGCTGCCACAGAGAATGGCCAATATCCCAACCTTTTGCCAACAATACTTGGCCCCACTTTTTGGGCCTGTGCTGGGTTCAGATACCTCCTTTGCCTATGCCTACATGGATGAAATAATTCTGGGGCACCAAGACCCGGGATGCATGGAGAGCCCTCTGGACCAGGTTCTCGCCATATTAAAAATGGGTTTTACCATAGCCCTCAATAAAATTCAAAAGGTAACTCCTTTTAAGGTGCTCTTGTCCCACCTTACCTTGACTTAGGCCAGCACCTTTAAGCCTTTGCTGGACATTCCAACCTCTCTGACCTTAACCCAACTTCAGAGCCTTTGGGGGGAAAACAGTTGGCTGTTGGCATGGGTTCCTCTCCCTAAAGATAGTCTTGTGCCTTATTTGCTCTACTAAAAGACAGAATGCCCCAAGAAGTTATTACAATTTCAGATAGCCATTGGGCAACATTTTTGCAGTTCCAAAAAGCCCTGGATGAAGTTTACCTGAAGGAGTATTCTATTTTTAAGCCCATTTTCCTTTGGTTGTTTGCAGGTGTTACATTGATTTCTGCAGTTTTAACTTAAAGTGGGGAGCCATTAGAGTGGTTTCATACTCCCCTGGTGGTCACCCCTCGGGTGTACTCTCAGGCAGGCCAACTTGCAGATGTTATTGTCAAGGGAAGGACCCAACCTCAAAGGCATTATGGACTCAACCCTCACTCCATTGTTTTTCCTTTTCGGATGGTAGACGTTGAGTGGCTCACTCGAGCCAATGCTCATCTTGCTCTCTCCGAGGAGGGGTTCCTAGGCCAAATTGATTGCCATTATGGACCATCCAAATGGACTGTCACGTTATGGCGACTTCCCCTCAAAATGCCTTCTCTATTTTCTCCTACGAACCTTCCTGGTGCCCTCCATATTTTTTTTCTGATGGAGGTAAAGCAGGCTCTGTGTATGCAGCCTTTGAAGAGCAACAAAAGACCCCGAGCCAACAAATATTTCAACCTTGTCAAGGGTCAGCACAATATAAAGAAATGCTGGCCGTAATTAAGGCCCTTCAGGACATTCAAAAACCCTTTAATTTGTATTCTGATATCCTATATATGATTAACTTGTTCCCTCATATTTCCCAGGCACATATTAAGCTGGATGAAAACCCTATTTCCCCTCTTATGGTTACACTTAAGGGTGTGTTAGAAGGGTGAGGATCCCCTATTCATATTCAACATTTGACAGGGCATTCAAAACTTCCTGTGTTTTTATCTGTAGGCAATAATTGGGTGGACCAGTTAGCTACTGGTCCACCAGTATTAACATTACAAGAGGCTACTTGTTTGCATGATTTCACCCACCTTAACTGAAGAGGTCTTCAACATAGATTTCCTCAGATTCCTGAGTACATACCTACAAAACATGCCAGCCCTTCTTAAAAGTACCCCTGTTACAACCACCAGCGGTAAATCCCAGAGGCCTTAATCCTGGCAAACAGACATTACTCATTTCCTAGCCTTTGGTACATTTAAATATCTCTTTGTCTGTATAGATACCTACTCAAGAGCATGCTGGGCCAAAGCACATACAGGAGAAAGAACTAAACATTCACAAGCACATTTTCTTCAATGCTCTGCCACCTTGGGTCTACTAGCACAAGTTAAAACCAATAATGGTCCCTGTTTTGTTAGTAAAGCAATGTCAGAGTTTTTTGACAAATGGCACATTAATCATGCTACAGTATTTCCCTATAATCCCCAAGGCCAAGCAATTATAGAACGAAATCACCAATGTCTTAAGGAGAAATTATTAAAACAAAAAGTGGGAGTTTGCCCCCATATACAGTTACAGATAGCTTTGTTTACCATTAACATTTTAAGTTTTCCAAAAGGGGCAACTGAATCCAGGTTTCAGAAGCACTGGGGACAACCAAACCCTAAGCCCCAAGTGAAATTCAAGTGGAAGGACCCCCTGACACAACAATGGAGAGGACCTGACCTGCTAGTTACCATGGGCAGGGGATTTAGATGAATTTTTCCCACAGAGATGACAGCCTCCATTTGGATCCTTGCCAGGAACCTCAGTGCTGGCAATGCAGACATAGCTCCACAAGAGAAGCTGTCCCTTTGACCTGGTGGCTTGACCTTCATTTTGGTCACCAACATATGTCATTACGTATGGACCATTTAATATTTCTGTAGGAGCTATTTATTTTAATGCTACCTGCTCTAATATTCCTTTTACAAGCCCCACCTCTGGACTCTGAAATGGCAAAGACTGCTATCCCATCCCTGACTGTTAAAAGACTGCTAATGACATATCTTGGCCTGGGAATGCTTTTGCTGATGTTTTTCCTATGCTTTCCTTGCATTATATGTGCACTGCACACCTCTTATGAGTTTAGCCAGCCAGTCATAAATTTCCCTCAAAAGGAACCGCAGCCAGAGATGGGTAAGAGGGGGTGCCAGTCTGACCAACCTAAGACAGGCCCTTCAGCTTCACTCTGAAGAAGTTAAGGATGAAGGGTAAGACAGACAAGATGATCCACCCAACCTAAGACAGGCGGGTTAGCTTCTTTGAACAAAGACGTGGTGTTGGGAGACAACAGTAAAGCTCAAAGGTCATCTTGACCCCTGTACTCGCTTGGAGGCACAAACAGAGAACTGGCTTTATTGAAAGACACCACGTGCCCGGGATTGCTTTGCTATGTCTGCAGAGTTTTTTTTTTCAAATTTTCCTTGTTTTTCTGGACTATAGTAGAATGTCCTGAGAGTGGGGGCCCATGAGGATGCACTGTTTCGCATACCCAGGCTGCTCCCATGTTCTGAAGAGGACAAGATAAAGACTGTTCTATATGCTCCAGAATTAATCGAACTGCTTCGGACATTTCTAACTGTGGTGGGGCTGATTTTATTACTGTGCTAGTTGGAGATGTGAGGTAACTGGAACGGGCTCTTGTATCATGCACAAGGGCCCTATACTTTTCTGGCAAATCTTGCCCCCCAGACTTGCCTCAAAGCACCTGCATAGCCAATGCTATTCTTACCAATGTAATCCTGTTAAAATAACCTTTACAGAGGAGAGGAAAAGGATAACTAACTGGGAGTTGTATCTGCCATTAATATAGAAAGGCAGAATCTGTGGGGCACACAGGCAGCAAAGATGGCCCTGAGAGGAAGTTGATTGAGGAGAGCCTGATTTGTTTACCTTTAGGGTGTAAACAGCTTGTGGAAGCTTAGGTGTATGATAAGGGGTTACCTTTACAGTGAATGATTGGTTCCATTTCCTCTCCTCCCACGCAGTCTTTTGCTTTAAAAAGGTCTTGCTCTGTGATAATAAACGAGTTCCTTCTTGACTTGACTCACTGCATCTGATTGTCTCCTGGGCTAAGGGAGGCTGAGGAATGGGCGAGCAGCCACACATAGCTTTCCTGGGCTAAGTGTTTTTTCAAAGGTGCTAAGAGGTCCTAATAAGTTTGGGATGTCACAATGTGATAGTGATGTCAAATATCTATGAAAGCTCACAATGGGTTTGTGATGTCACACTGGTGAAGAAATCAAAGTTTTGTGAAGTCACATCTTATAATCACATGCCCAATTTCAGTTGCTACTACTTCACAATGAGGATATGAGTTCACAGAAGAAGATAAATATAAAAGGCCATGAATTTTCTAAAATGCTATGAAGAAATTCTACGTTATTGAAAACACAATGGAACAGTGACATCACTATGGCAATGTGATGTGGCAATATGATGACCTAATAATGTCTTGATACTACAATTGGTGAAGCCACACTAGTGATGAGTTTACAAGAGGTGTGTGATGTCACAATGGGTTGGTGACAACAAAATGACACATGTGATCTCAATTGTTAACTCACAATGAGTATATGAGCTCACAAAAGGCCTGTGATGTCTCCAAAGTCATGCGTTGTCTCAAAAGTGATGAAGTATTACGTGTGTGTTGTCAGAATGTGACTAATGCTCATATTATCTATCAGTGTGTTGTCACCATGATCTAAATGTCACACTCGATTCGGGTATCACATTTCATATCTGGATTGGGTAAGAGAGTATTGGAATTTCACAGTGGATTAGTGATATTACTATGGAAATGTAGGGTCACAAAGGGATTGTGCTACCACAATTTCTATTAGATGACAATGTGTTTTTACTATAATAGGTTTGTGCTGTCACAATTGGTTGGGAATATCACAATGGCATGCCAATTCTCAAATATCATTAATTCACAATGAAGATATGAGTTCACAAAGGGACTGTATTGTCTCCAAAGTCATGTGTTGGCACAAATGTGATGAAATCCTAACAGATTTGTGAATTCACAATGTGACACCATGGTCTTGATGTCTATCAATGTGATGTCACAATATTCATAATGTCAGTTTCAATTTCTGATATCATATGTCATACCTGAATTATTATGAGTTTGAAAACAGAATATAAGATTACTAAAGGCCTAAAATATCCTAATGGCAGCATATCACACAAGTTATGACTAAAAACTCATGGTCTTTGGATCTTAAGATTCTTTCTTTGAAATTGTATCCTCATTGTGAACTAGTAAAAATTGAAATTAGACATGTCATTGTAATAATACAAACTCATAGCTACATCACAAACTCATTGTGATCTCATCATCAATGTGACATCACAAACTCATTGTGACATCACATTATTGTTGTGCCTTCACAATCACATTGTGACATCACAAAGCAATTGTGAAGTCCTAGCACCTTTAAAAAAAACACATGACCTCTGTGGCCTCACAGACTGTGTACACATATTCTCATAGTGAAAATTGTGATCACACATAGCATTGTATCATCACAAATACTTTGTGCAATAATTACGACTGTGAAATCACATTGTCATCATGAAACCATCATCTCATTGTGATAACACCAAACCCCAATGACACCATACCATTTTTTTCTTCTGTACGTTTTTTATTGTAAATATAGTGTACAGAGGGATTACAGTTACATGAGTAAGGTAATGAGTACGTATACTATCAAACATTGCTGCTTTGATATCACATTGTCACTTTGATGTCATAGACCCATTGTGAATGCCTATTCTTTGATTTCATTCTATTTCAAATGTGTCATGTGGGTTGTTATCAGGAAACCTTTGTGAACTCATTACATTTGTGACATCAAAATCTCTTTGTCATAGCACATTGCCTTTGTTATATCACTAATCCACTGTGACATCAAATACCTCTCCTGTCCTCATAACTTTTGTGACATGTCATTGTATTATTTTAGGCCCTTTGTGAGTTGAAAATCTGTGTTTGACTTCATATTTCAGATATGACACGAAATATCTAAAATCCAGTGTAACATCATGATATCACACCACTGGACCTCATAATCATTGTGTCACTTTGTGACATCTCAGAACTGTTAGTTCTTCACCTTTTTGACTACATATACTTTGGGGACATCAGAATCCCTTCCCAAACCCATATACTCATGGTGAGTTAATGACAATTGAGATCCCACATGCCATTGTGACATCACCAACACCTTGTGACATCTCAAATCTATTGCGACCTCCTCATCAGTATGGTGTCACCAATTGTGACAGTAAAACATTATTACAGCATGATGTTGAGACATCACATTGTCATTGTGAAATCAGTGTCCCATTGGGTTTTCACATAGTATGACCTCATACAATGAAGCTTCTTCTATCACCTGGTATACTCATATTGAATTATGAGTAATTGAAATTGGATATATCATTCTGTTATTATAAACTGTGACATTACAAAACCATTGTGACCTCATCAAAAACCCAATGGGACATCTCATTTCCATTGTGATCTTATGAATCACATTGTGCCATTCCAAAGCTATTATGACCTCTTACCACCTTTGCAAACACACATGGCCTCTGTGACATCACAGAATATTTTTTGTATCCATATCCTCATGGGGAACTAATGAAAACTGACATCAGACATACCATTGAAATATAAAAAAATCCTTTCTGACATCGTCAAAATTGTGACATCATGTTGCCATTATGACAACATCAGCTCATTTTGACATGTAAAACTACAATGACATCATAGCACTGTAATATTACATTGTCATTCTGATATCATAGACACGTGTTTGCCCTTTATGTTATTTGATTCTATTTCTAATGTGGCATGTTGGTTGATATCAGAAACCCATTGTGAGTTCATGACCATTGTGATATCATGGTGCCTTATTAGCATTACATTGCCATTGCAATGTCACATTGCCAAATTGATGTCACAAAGGGATTTTGATGTCACAAACGTTATGACATCGCAATGAGTTTCTGATATCAACCCACATGCCACATTTCAAATACATTGAAATCACAGATTAGGCATCCATAACGTGACTATGATGTCACAATGACATAATGGCAAATGGTATAATGTCATTGTCATTGGTAATGTCACAATAGCTAAAGATATCATAACAACAATGTGATATCATACTGTTATGACGCCACACAGAGTTTACAATGTTACAATGGTTATGAGGTCACAATGTGTTTCTGATATCAACTGATAGGCCACATTTAAAATAGAATGAAATCATAGGATATACATTCACAATGTGTCTATGACAGCAAAATGGCAATGCGATGTCATAATGCTATGATGTCACTGTAGCTTAGTGATGTCACCATGAGCTGATGGTGTCATAATGACAGTCTGATATCACACTGGTGATGATGTCACAAAGGGTTTGTGATGTCACAGTGGCATGTCAGATCTTAATTGCCATAAGTTTATAGTGAGGATATGAGAATGAAATCACAATGACATACATAAATGAACTGTGATGACACAAAGGCAATGTTTTTTGTCAAAAGTGCTAAAGTTCCTAACAAGTTTCAGTTGTCAAAATTTTAATGATATAAAAATGGGTTAGTGATGTCAAAACTAGTTTGTAATATCACATCTTATTTCAAATTTCAATTGCTATCAGTTCACAATGATGCACGTTCACAGAAAGAGCATGATATCCCAAAGGCTATGAATTTTCTAAGATGTGATGAGGTCATAACAGGTTTGTGAAAGTATGATGGTACAGTAATATCACAATTGTAATATGATGTCAAATTATAATGTCATGTGTGTTATGTTACAATTAGTTAGTGATGCCATAATAGTGATGATTTCAAAAGAGATTTGTGATGTCGCAGTAGATTGCTGATGTGACAATTCCATTCCAAATCTCAATTGTCATTAACTGACAATGAGTATATAAGTTTAGAATGGGATTTTGAGGATTCCAAAGGCATTTGTTGGCACAAATGTGATGAACTCAGATGTGACAATGTGACACAATGGTCATTACATCTAGCAGTGTGATATCACTATATTCATGATGTCACAGTATATTTCTAATATTTCTTGTCATACCTGAAATAATGAGGTCAAAAATAGAGTGAGCTCTCAATGGGCCTTAAATAACATAGTGGCAACATGTCACAAAACTTATTAGGACAGGACATGTTTGAGTTCTCACAGTTGTTTAGATATCACAATGGCAATGTTATGTCATAAAGGGATTGTGATGTCACAATGGTTATAAAGTCAAAATGTGTTTTTGATATGAACCCACATGCCACATTTGAAATATAATGAAATCACATAATAGATATGCATAATGTATATATGATGTCACAATGACAATGTGATGTCATAGTGGTATGATGTCATTACATATTTGTGATGCCACAATGAACTGATGTCCTAATGACAGTGATGTCACACCAATGATTATATTGTAAATGTTTTGTGATATTACCATGGCGTATCTGATCTCAATTGATATTTCACAATGAAGATATGGATACACAAAGGTATTGTGATGTCAAAAAGGTCATGTGTTTTTTCAAAGGTGCTAAAGATGTCATAATGAGTTCGGGAGGTCTCAAGGTGATTGTAATGTCACAATAGCAATGTGACATCACAAAGGATTGTGATGTCACATTGGTGATGAGGTCACAATGGACAGGACAAGTTTGTGATGTCACAACAGGTTAATGATATCACAATGGCACTGTGATGTCACAAAGGGATTTTCATGTCACAATGGCTTTGAAGTCACAATGGATTTCTGTTATCCTCCAATATTGCTCACTTGAAATAGAATGAAATCACAGAATAGGCATTCACAATATGTCTATAATGTCACTATGACATATGATGTCATAATAATAATAATATATTTAAGTTTAGTGATGTCTAAATAGCATGTCTAGTTTTATTGGTCATTAGATTACCATGAGGATCCCAATGGTTACTAAGTGCTGAGTCCTTCAAAAGGCACATTGTGCTGAGTCCATTACACAGGGTTCTTTGTGCTATCTTTTTAAATTGTGCTGTGTGCTGTCATCCCAAATGGTGCTATGTTCTTAGTCCTTGAGAGGTAGGTATCTCCAACAATCACACACACACACACACACACACACACACACACACACGGAGGTTCACCGTGCACCTTCTTGGTGTGTGGGGTGGATGGCGAAGAGTATCCCCCAGTGGTTGGGATGAGCAGCTGCTGGATTTAGGGGGAAGCCCTGAGCTGAGGTATGGCTGTTTCTGCTATGGCCTGGTAGCCTTAGGGCAGAGTCAGGGCAGCACAAGACCAAGGGTGGGGAGGGGGTGTGACCGAGGGGCGGACAGGGCAAAGCCAAGGGGGCACATAGCTGCTACAGCCAGGGGCACATGGGTGCTAGTGCACTGACGTGGCGGTAGCGGGGCAGCCCAGGAGAGAAGTGGGGGCAGAGAGAGAGAGAGCAGATAGAAGAGCAGGCACATGCACCAGGGGAGGTGGCATCAATGGCTGGCCTCTGCTGCTCTAGGAGCACAGTTCTGGGCCAGGAGCACAGAGCACAGAAAGCCAGCACGGCACAACCCTCGCACTACCCCAGGGAGGGTCAGAGGCTAAGTAGGCCCTAAGTCCAAGGATCCTGGGCCGGGAGCTCAGCTTCAGGGAGGTGCACTCAGCCCTACCACCCGCCTGCCCTGCCCCAGCACCCTTTCCTGCCCTTCCTGCGGCACTGCTTTTCAAGCATGTCCCTGCAGGTTCTGACCCGTGGTGACTTTTAGAGTCATGCAGCAATGTTGCACCCCTGGCCGGATTGCAGCCCTGACCTGGTCCCAGACCCCGGTCCCCTGCTCTGGGCCTGAGCGTCCACCAAGCCACTGCCATCATGGTCTGGTGCACCTGGAACCATAGCCTACAGCTTCTCCCCAAAGCAAACATTAGTGCTGCCCCATGGACCCACACCTCAAGAACTCCCCCTATGCACCCCCTTCTCCCCAGCTCCCCCCCCTCACGGACCCAGCCCAGTGACTCTCATCTCTCCTCTCGTGTCCCAACCACAACTCCCCAGGGCCAAGCAGGCCAGCCCTGAGTCTGAGAGAAATGCAACCCAGGACGGGGGATGGGGGAATGGATTTCGACTCAAAGAACCTACCCCAATCCCTAGTGGCCAGCGTCCCAGGAAACAGGGAGATGCAGGAATGGGTGAGAAGGGGGCGTCACCTCACCTCACCCCTGGCCTGGAGCAGTGGGAGTCACACAGCTGCACATCTGCACCCTTACTCTCCCTGGTGGGAACCTGGTGGCTTTAGTCAGAGGTGGGGAGCAGCATCTCCACACCTGCCTTCTTGGGTTTTTTCCTTTTTTCTGGGGGTGGGGGATGTTGGATGCAGAAGATAGGCCCCCATCTTGCTGTGTGAGTCGTTGTCCTCTGTGCTGTTACCCTTTCACCTGAGGAGGGTCCCAGTAAAGCCCACTAGGGAGGTGATGGCACTGGGGGTCAGATAGAAGGTGAATATCTGGGAGAAACACACTCTCTCTGACACACATACACCTGGCCTGTCCCCCCCACCCCAGCTGTCAACACTACTCACAGGGTGATCACATTTCCCAGCTCTGCCAGCATCTGCTGGTGCTTCCAGTCCATCTGGTCTCCTTGTCCTCCCCAAGAATCCACCCAGTCACCCAGAAGCATCTAGGCTGGAAGTAGGGAGTCTGTCCATGTATGTAGCCTTTAGGACCCAATCAATTTCCCCAACACCACCCCCACCCAGGGTCAGAAACCCCCCTGTGCCCTGGCCTATGTTTTTGGTGAATGAGGAGTTAAGGCTGGTTGTTCCCAAGGGGAAGGGCTGGCCCTGGGGAAGGGGAGAGATGGGTCGTGCTGTGTCATTAGAGTAGTGCTCCCCTTGGGTGGGAGCCCTTGGTTTTTACAAGGGAACAGGGAATGGGAACCTTTGTCCTTCAGCTTGTACATTGTCCCACATGAGGAACCAACAAAGTTAGGAGAGGCAGTATTCTGAGTCTGTGTGTGTGTGTGTGTGTGTGTGTGTGTGTGCATGTGTGTGTGTGTGAGAGAGAGAGAGGGAGAGAGAAAGAATCTTTCTCCTTGTACAGACTGACTGTGCTCAGGTGAGTAATCAGTTGGCAAATTGCAGGGGCTACATGGATGATGAGACTTCTGTCACCGTTCTGGATTTGTGTGTGTGTGTGTGTGTGTGTGTGTGTGTGTGTGTGTGTGTATCTGTGTGTGTGTGTGTATGTTGGGAGAGCAGTTAGATGAGAGCAATGAAAATATACTTAAGTCATCATGTCTAAAAACAGCTAAAGCATTTGATTTCTGTGTGTGTATTTGTTGTTGTTCTTTTTTCAATAACTAGTATGAGACCAGCCACAATTTTTGTGTTCTCCTTCACAGTTTCTTGGCTCCTTTATGGGAAGATTTCAGTAGACATTCCTTTCCTCCTATTTCCACCTCTCTTCCCACTTTGCTATAGCCCACAGTAGATGCTGGGCCTGCATGTGCCTCCCCTAGGTGACCTGTGTGAACCCTGGACTAGAGTGGACACCTGTTCTTCTATCCACAGCCAAAAGTTTGGTGAGGCGAGTGTGACCACAGCCACACTATTCCAGCCAGACACTCTGCTTTTGTGTTTATAGTTGGAGCTAATTCAACGGTTGGGAATGTGTCTGCCTAACAAAATTAAGGAATGAGGTGGGGAAGAAGGGTAGGGCAGGGGCTGTGAAGCTATGACATGGCAGATGGTTCACCATGACCGAGGAGGAGAGGGGAACCTTACCTAGGGCATTTATAATCTCTGTGGGCATTCAGGCACAGGGCTCTGGACTCCCACTGGTGGCATGGATTCCCTCCTGGGGCATTACACTAGTTTTCAATCCTCTCTGGAGTCCTGCAGACTCCAATCTATGTCCTGCCTGGGCTGTTTCCAGCTGGACAGTGGTATACAAGTCCATTCCCCCTGCTGGAGCCCTCTCCATATCAGGAGGTGGCAATTAGCTAGGGCTCACTGAATGCCAGTTTCTGCAACCAGCTGTAGGCTGTCTGGAAGGAAAAGGGGACCACTGACTTGGGAACACTTTAAGTTTGATTGAGACAGGGTGTTTTTTTAATTTAAGTTGGCAATTTTCACTAACACCTTGGATTATGGATCAAATTAGATGGATGATTTCAACCGCCAACAAATGATGTTCAGAGGTCAGGAAGATGGCAGAGGAGAAGCTGGAGGCTAAACGAACTCTCCCATAGAAAGCAGTTTTAGAGTTCCAGTGAACACTCCTAGGCCAGAGAATTACACCAACTATGCCATTACAGCACAGGGAGTTTGGCCAGAAAGGGGCAATCCAGGAAAAGAGACAAATCTGAGCACTTGCTTGCAGCTGCAGCGGCGGCGGCAGCAGCGGTGGCAGCTGTTGCCACATCTTCAACAGTTCAGGACAAAGGTGCCAGACCCAGCAGGCGAACAGATACTACTTAACACCAGCAAGAACTGACAAGGAGCAGATATCTTCACCCTGCAGATCGCAGACCAGAGACGACCCAGGAACCTACCCTCTGGCATGAGTAGAAGCCTGACATCCTCACTCCTCAGGGAGCAGAGGAGGGAAGGCACCCATCCCCGACCCCACTACCAGAGATCTCCATCTTTGATACTGACAAAGGCTTGGCTGAGCTGCCAGCTCCAACTCAGGCCTTGGGAGAAAACAAGACAGTCATTTAGCAGGTCACAGGAACCTGCCCAGACCTGCAAGGCACAACACCACCCAGGAAAAAGGAACCTACCCCAGGCAGAAGAAAATCTTGTCACCAGGAGTGGCTTTCTTCACTCGGTAAACAGAACCAGAGGCTTCCCCTCCCTACAACAGCCTAGACAATCCACTGAAATTCAGTAAGCATAAACCCTGAGAAAGGTTCCAGTTTGGGCTCTGTGACTGTCTCAGAAGGTAGCCCCTCAGGGAAAAGCTACTGTTTGCTGAAAGGCCTCAACTCTACCCAGAAACTAGCCTCATCACAACATCTCCAAACTAGAGGAAAAAGCCATCTCCCTCTTTTGCGATACTCAAAAAAGATCCCTCTCCCACTGAACTAGCCTGGGAAGAGGATCACAAAATCCTGGGTAAAGCAGAGCATTTTTCTGCTTGCCCAAACAAACTGATTTAATAAACCAATCAAGCCACAGGAAAACCCAACACCACAAGCAAACCAGAGACTCCACCAAGAGACTGGTTGTGGACACAAGGGAGATACCAATCTTCCCATCCCCTCCAAAAAAAAAAATCAAAGGACTTTCTATTTTTTGTACCTTATTTTTTAATTTTTTTTAATTTTTAATTTTTAAAATTTTTTTAAATTATTTTTTCTTTTCTTCCTAGTATAATTTTTATTTTAGGTGTATATGTGTGTGTGTGCTTTTTTAAAAAAATCTCTACTGACGTTTTGATCCTTTTTTTTCTTTCTTTTCTGATTCTTTTCATTTCTTCTCTTTCATTTTTTTCTGCGTGACTTAATTGCTGTTCTGCTCACCCTCAAATATACCCGTCATTGATTATTAGATCTTATCCTCTATTGTGTAGACACTTAATCCAGAAATAACTCAACTCAAAACCTTTTAGACTTAAATTCCTTAATAGCAGTATTACATTTTTATACCCATATACTATTTTAAAACTTTTTTATTTTTCTAGTTTTTCATGTCTCCTTTCTATCCATCCCCTCCTCTCATCCCATCCCCATTCTTCTCTGAATAATACTCTTTCAAACTTGCACTTTTTAAGGGTTTAACTTTTTAATTTTAATTTTTTTTCCATTTTTTCTTGTATCTTTTTTCTTTTTCTTCTCTTTTTTTCTTTTTCTTTTTTTCACTCTCTCTGCTATCATTCTGTCCAATGCATTACCTTCTTTGAGATTAGGATATGGTTAATTCCACTCTACCTCACCTTCCCAAATCCCTCTAATCCTATTTTCCCCACATTTTCCCTAAACCCAATAATTTCTGGTTGCCAAATTCTCCTTTGCTGTTCTTAGGCCATTAAAACATAGTTGTTTGATGTTCAATAGATTGTATCTCTTGAACCAGATTGTATCTGCAGATTTTGGACTATGCAACTATGGACTTTTGTTGATGTTTACCTTAAAATAGTGTTCTAGAAAAAAAATTGGTGTTATTCTCATCCCAAATAGGCAGAACAAGCCATGAAAACACAAGAAAAATGGCAAGCCCAGGGAACTCAACTCCCACTCATGACAATCAGGAGACAGAACAGATAATGAATAATCCAGAGGAGATTTCCCCAAAGGCTCTACAAACACTACAGTTAAACATTGTAAATAAAAAGAGTGAAAACTAGCAAAGATCTCAGTGTGATCATGATAGGGAGAGAGAGGAGGCAAACCAAAGATCAATACAGGAGTCTCCTGAATGTGAGGAAGCTACTCAAAGATTGATACAGTAATTGCATGTACAGATTGAGAACACTAAAAGAGAAAAAAAAGAATTGCATGAGCAGGTTGAGATCAGTCAAAAAGATAGACAGGAATTGCGTGAGCTGGCTGAGAACAGACAAAGAGAAAGTCAGGAATGGCGTGAACAGGCTGAGAACACTCAAAGAGACCTACAGGAAATGTGTGAACGTGAGGATGCTAATCAAAGAGAAATACAGGAACTGAGAGATCGGGATGAGAATAGACAAAGATCAAAGGAGGCATTCATGAAATCCATAAACAGAGAGCTGAAAGACATCAGTGAGACCACAAAGGGAATGCTCAGTGGAGCCCAAGAGAAGGAATGGGAGTCCAAGGAATCCATAACCAATCAACTCAGTGATTTGAGAATAAACACAGAACACCAAATTAAGAAAGTAAAGAAGTCCTTACAAGATCTAGAACAAAGTGCCAACAAAGAATTTTAATCTCTCAAAGCCAAGCAATTAGAAGGAAAAGAAATAAAAAGCAAAGTAGAGTTTTGAGAGTAGAATAGACCATGCAGAAGATCGAATCTCAGGGATTGAAGACAGCCTAGATATTATAGAGAATGAACATACAACCATCCAAGACAAAACCAAGAAATATGATAGATTTATTCAACACTTAGAAGATACCATCAGAAGGCCTAATCTGAGGATAATAAGTGTAGAGGAGAACCTAGAGACAGAAGTTAATGTTCTAGGAAAATTATTTAACAGGATCCTAGCAGAGAACTTCCCAAACATGCAAAAAGATAGGCCTATTCAGATACGAGAAGCTATTAGAACCCCAAATAGACCAGACCAGAACAGGACATACCACGGTCACATTATAATTCGTACAGGATCAATTTAGGCCAAGGAAAAGATCCTTAAAGCTGTCAAGGAGAAAAGATCCATCACCTACTAAGGGAAAACAAATAGAATCACCTCAGATTTCTCAGCAGAGACAACCAAGAATACTGTACCCAGCTAAACTCTCCTTCATTATGGAAGGTAAAATAAAAATGATCCATAGCAACAAAAACTTTAAACAATATATCTCCCCAAACCAGGCCAACAAAAGATTCTTAAAGATGTCCTACACATAGGAAACCAACAAGACCACAATAAAGGCCAAGAAACCACACCCAAGAATCCAAGAACCATAGGAAGAACCCAGTAGCTGCAGCCCCAAATTAGGTGAATAAAATGGCAGGAACTCCCAAATACCTCTCACTCCTATTTCTCAACATTAATGGACTTCACTCTCCAATCAAGCGACATAGACTCTCTAGATAGATTAAAAAGTAAGATTCTTCTATCTGCTGCATTTAAGAGTCACATCTGGCCCATAAAAACAAACACATTTTCAATGTGAAAGGCTGGAACAAAATCTACCAAACAAAAGGCCCCCATAAACAGGCAGGAGTTGCAATCCTAATACCATATAAAATAGATATCAAATAAAAATTAGTGAGAACAGATAAAGAAGGTCTCTACATACTAATTAAGGGATCTCTCCTTCAAGAGGACATTACAATTCTAATTATGTATTTGCCAAACAAAGGAGCACCCAAATTTATCCAAGAAAACTACATTATCTCAAATCTCATATAGATCCAAAGACATTAATTATTGGAGACTTTAACACAACACTATCCCCACTAGATAGATCAACACGGCAAAACTCAGCAGAGAAACTGCAGACCTAAACAACTGCATAGATCAACTAGATTTCACAGACATCTAACAAATATTTCACCCAGAAGCATGAGAATACATGTTCTTCTCAGCAGCACATGGAACATTTTCCAAAATAGACCACATTTTAGTCACAAAGCAAACTTGTCCAATTTCAGAAACATTGAGGTCATACCATGCATTCTCTCAGATCACAAGTAAATAAAATTAGAACTCAAAACCAAAAGCCATCCAAGGAAAATCCTGTAACACCTGGAGGCTGAAGGACACAATATTTAATCACCAATGGGTCATGGAAGAGATTAGAAATGAAATTCAAGTGTTCATGATATTCAACAAAAATAAACACACAAACTACCAGCTCCCCTGGGACACAGAAAAGGCAGTACTCAGAGGCAAGTTTATACCTCTGAGTTTGTACATCAACAAATTGGAGAGATCTGAAACCAAAAATTTAATGAAACAGCTGAGCCTCCTTGAAAAAGAGCAGCAAGATAACCCCCAATCCAGTAGACAAAAAGAAATAATTAAAATTAAATCAGAATAAATGAATTAGAATCCAAAAGAAACATAGAAAGAATCAACAAAACAAAGAGTTGGTTCTTCAAAAAAATTAACCAAATTGACAGGCCCTTAGCAAATCTTATCAGAAAAAGAAGAGAACACATCCAAATAAATAAGCTCAGAGATGCGAATGGAAACATCACCACAAAACAACCAAGATTCAGAACATTATAAGGGAACACTTCTCAAAACTTTATGCTAATATGTTTGAGAACTTGGCAGGAATGGACCTTTTCCTAGCAAATATTGACATGCCAAAACTAAACCAAGATGATTTAAACCATATTAATAAGCCCATATCAAGCATTGAAATAGAAACAGCAATAAGAGACCTCCCATCTAAGAAAAGCCCAGGACCAGATGGTTTTACAGAGGAATTCTACAAGGCCTTCAAACAGAACTCACACCAATACTCCTTCAACTCTTCAATGAAATTGGAAAAGAAAGTGCATTACCAAATTCATTCCATGAAGCTAAAATAACCCTCATCCAAAAACCAGGCAGGGACTCATCAAAGAATGAGAACTATAGACCAATATCTTTGATGAACATTGATGAAAAACTTCTCAACAAAATTTTGGCCAATCAACTTCAACAATTCATGAAAAAATCATACAACACGATCAAACAGGATTCATTTCAGGGATGCAAAGCTGGTTCAATATACTCAAATCAATTAACATAATTCATCACATCAACAGGAGCAAGGATAAGAAACACATAGTTATCTGAATAGATGCAAAAAAAGCAATTGACAAGATTAAATGCCCCTTTATGATGAAGGTTCTGGAAAAACTAGGAATCCATGTTACCTTCCTCAATACAATAAAGGCTGTATATGACAAACCTACAGCCAGCATTATATTTAATGGTGAAAAATTAAAGTCATTTCCTCTTAACTCAGGCATTAATGTCCACTCTCTCCACTTCTCTTCAATCTAGTATTAGAATGTCCAGGTACAGGAAAAAGACAAGATTCAAACCTAAAGGGGATCCAAATAGGGAAAGAAGAAGTAAAACTCTTCCTCTTTGCAGATGTCATGATCTTGTATTTAAAGAATCACAGACTCCACTCCCAAATTACTCAAGCTGATTCAAAACATTGGCAAAGTATCAGGTTATAAAATTAACCCTCAAAAAGCAATGGCTTTTCTGTATACCAACAATGAGAAGAGTGTGGCTGAAATTAAGAAATTATCTCCATTCGTAATAGGCTCAGAAAAAATAATATACCTAGGAATTAACTTAACCAAAGAAATGAAGAACCTCTATGATGAAAAAATTAAAAACCTGAAAAAGGAAATCAAAAGAGATCTTAGAAAGTGGCAAAAACTCCCATGCTCCTGTATTGGAAAGATAAACATCGTGAAAATGGCAATATTTCCCAAGGCTATCTACATTTTAATGCGATACCTATCCATATTCCAACTTCATTCTTCAAGGAAATAGAAGAGAAAATCCAAAAATTCATATGGAACAATAAAAGACCCTGAATAGCAAAAATGTTCCTTAACAGAAAGAACAGTGCTGGAGGAATATTAATACCAAATTTCAAACTCTACTACAAAGTCATAGTAATCAAAACAGCTTGGTACTGGCACAAGAATAGACATCAGGACCAATGGAATAGAATTTAAAACCAGAGATGAACCTACAGACCTATCTTTGATAAGGGACCTAAAAATAGAAGGGAAGAAAAACAGCCTCTCCAGTAAATGGTGCTGGCAAAATTGGTTAACTACTTGTAGAAAACTAAAGCTAGATCCTTATATATCACCCTGCACCAGAATCAACTCCAAATGGATCAAAGACCTCAGAGTCAAAGCAGACACTCTGAAAACATTATAGGATGGAATAGGAGAAACCCAAGGTCTCCTTGGCACAGGCCAAAATTTTATTAATAGAGACCCAGAAACACAAGAAATCAAAGAAAGGTTGGACAAATGAGATTGCATGAAATTGCAGAGGTTCTGCATGGCAAAGGACATAGCTTGCAAGATCAATAGAAAGCCTATGGATTGGGAGAAGATTTTCACTAGCTATACAACAGACAAGGGTCTCATATCTAAAATATACCTGGAACTTAAAAAATTAAATCTCCCAACAACAAATCCTCAAAGAAACAACTGCCGGATAAATAAGTGGGGTAAAGACTTAAAGAGAAACTTCTCTGAAGAGCAGAGAAGCATGGCCAATAGACACATGAAAAATGCTCAACCTCTCTAGCCATAAAAGAAACGCAAATCAAAACAACTTTGAGATACTCCCTCACCCGAGTTAGAATGGCTGTAATTAAGAACTCTAATAACAACAGATGCTGGAGGGGATGAATAAAGAAGGGAACCTTACTTCATTGTTGGTGGGAGTGTAAACTTGTTCAACCACTTTGGAAAGCAGTATGGAGGTTCCTAAAAACTCCACATAGAGCTCCCCTATGACCCGGCAATCCCACTTTTGGGCATTTGCCCAAATGATCACAAACAAGACCACGCTAAAACTACCAGCACGACTATGTTTATTGTAGCTTTATTTACCAAGCTAAGATGGAACCAACCCAGATGCCCCTCAGTAGATGAATGGATCAAGAAAATGTCGTGTATATACACACTGGAATTCCATGCCTCCATCAGAAAGAATGGCATTGCCCCATTTGTTAGGAAATGGAAAGGCTTGGAAAAATTTTATTAAATCAAGTAAGCCAGGCCGAATGAAGCATAAGTCCCATGGTTTCCTTTATTTTCAATAACTAGTATATGTCTCAGTCAAGCAAAAAAGGTCAGATAAGTTGATGCTAGTGGAATGAACCCCAAGATAAGTATTCAAATGTATTTTCTGTTTTTTTCCATTCACGCAATTGTTTCTATCAATTTTTTTTTAATTTAATTTTATTTTATTTGAGAACATACTGTACAGAGGGGTTACAATTACATGGGCAGGATAATGCATACATTTCTTACCAAGCATTGCAGCCTCCTCCTTTGTTTACACTTCACCTCCCTTCCCAGCCTCCCCCCTCCCTCCCAACCAATCATACCCCCCCTTCCCCCCCCCCCCGACATTGTAAAGCTGGTTTTGACATGACATTTTGTACTTCTCATTGTTGCAACAGGTCCACCTGAATCCTTAAACGAGTTGTTTGTCCCCATCTCCTCCACATGTTATACTGACATCAAATATAGTGAAAGCGGGGGTTACACTGTGGGGGAGGGACATACAAAGCAACAAAGAGATAATATTATAAATGCGTTAGAAACACATGCATGAAAGAAACAAAAACATTAAAATACATATTTGAGGTTTCGTTTTCCTAACATCACATTATCTGACTTTTTCCGCTTGACTCATACCTATACTAGATATTGCAAATAAGGGAAACCATGGGACCTATGTTTCTTTGGGCCTGGCTTACTTCACTTAATATAATGTTTTCCAAGCCTTTCCATTTCCTAACAAATGGGGAAATGTCATTCTTTCTGATGGAGGCATAGAATTCCATTGTGTATATATACCACATCTTCTTGATCCATTCATCTACTGAGGGGCATCTGGGTTGGTTCCATGTCTTAGCTATGGTAAGTAATGCTGCAATAAACATAGTTGTGCTGGTAGCTTTAGTGTGGCCTTGTTTGTGATCATTTGGGTAAATGCCCAAAAGTGGGATTGCTGGGTCATTGGGGAGCTCTATGTGGAGTCTTTTGAGGAACCTCCATACTGCTTTCCAAAGTGGTTGAACAAGTTTACATTCCAACAACAATGAAGTAAGGTTCCTTTCTGTCCACATCCCCTCCAGCATCTGTTGTTGTTAGAGTTCTTGATTTTTGCTGTTCTAACTGGAGTGAGGTGATATCTCAATGTTGTTTTGATTTGCATTTCTTTTATGGCTAGGGATGTTGAACATTTCTTCATGTGTCTATTGGCCATCCTTCTTTCTTCTTCAGAGAAGCTTCTCTTTAAGTCTTTCGCCCACTTACTTATTAGGCAATTGTTTCTTTGAGGATTTGTTGTTGGGTGGTTTAATTTTTTGAGTTCCAAGTATATTTTAGATATGAGACCCTTGTCCGTTGTATGGCTAGTCAAGATCTTCTCCCAGTCCGTGGGCTTTCTATTGATCTTGCTAGCTATGTCATTTGCCCTGCAGAAGCTCTGCAACCTTATACAATCCCATTTGTCCAGCCTTTCTTTGATTTGTTGTGTTTCCGGGTCTTTATTCAGAAAATTTCGGCCTGTGCCAAGGAGACCCAGGGTTTCTCCTATTCCATCCTGTAATGTTTTCAGAGTGTCTGCTTTGAGTTCAAGGTCTTTGATCCATTTGGAGTTGATTCTGGTGCAGGGTGATATATAAGGATCTAGCTTTAGTTTTCTACATGTAGTTAACCAGTTTTGCCAGCACCATTTACTGAAGAGGCTGTCTGTCTTCCATTCTATTGTTTTAGCTCCCTTATCGAAGATTAGATGGCTATAGGTCTGTAGGTTCATTTCTGGGTTTTCAATTCTATTCCATTGGTCCTGAGGTCTGTTCTTATGCCAATACCAAGCTGTTTTGATTACTATGGCTTTATAGTAGAGTTTGAAATTTGGTACTGATATTCCTCCAGCAGTGTTCTTTCCGTTGAGGAGCGTTTTTGCTATTCGGGGTCTTTTATTGTTCCATATGAATTTTTGGATTGCCTCTTCTATTTCCTTGAAGAATGAGGGTGGAATTTTGATAGGTATTGCGTTGAATTTGTAGATAGCCTTGGGAAGTATTTCCATTTTCACGATGTTAATCTTTCCAATCCAGGAGCATGGGAGGTTTTGCCATTTTTTAAGTTCTGTGTTGATTTCCTTTTTCAAGCTTTTAAAGTTTTCATCATAGAGGTCCTTCACTTGTTTCGTTAAGTTAATTCCTAGGTATTTTATTTTTTGTGGGGCTATTACAAATGCAGTTGCTTTCCTAATTTCAGCCACACTTTTCTCATTGTTGGCATACAGAAAAGCCACTGATTTTTGGGGGTTAATTTTATAACCTGCTACTTTGCCAAAGTTTTGAATCAGCTTGAGTAATTTGGGAGTGGAGTCTATGGGATTCTTTAAATACAAGATCATGTCATCTGCAAAGAGGGAGAGTTTTATTTCTTCTTTCCCTATTTGGATCCCCTTTATGTCTGCATCTTGTCTTATTGCTGTAGCTAGGCATTCTAATACTAGATTGAAGAGAAGTGGAGAGAGTGGGCATCCTTGTCTTGTTCCTGAGTTAAGAGGAAATGGCTTTAGTTTTTCACCATTGAGTATAATGCTGGCTGTAGGTTTGTCATATACAGCCTTTATTGTATTGAGGAATGTTCCATGGATTCCTAATTTTTTCAAAACCTTCATCATAAAGGGGTGTTGGATCTTGTCGAATGCTTTTTCTGTGTCTATTGAGATAACCATGTGGTTCTTATTCTTGCTCCTGTTGATGTGATGAATAATATTAATTGATTTGCGTATATTGAACCAGCTTTGCATCCCTGAAATGAATCTTGTTTGATCGTGGTGTATGATTTTTTGGATGAATTGTTGAAGTTGATTGGCCAAAATTTTGTTGAGAAGTTTTGCATCAATGTTCATCAAAGAAATGGGTCTATAGTTCTCTTTCTTTGATGAGTCCCTACATGGTTTTGGGATGAGGGTTATGATGGCTTCATAGAATGTGTTCGGTAGTGAGCTTTCTCTTTCAATTTCATTGAAGAGTTGGAGGAGAATTGGTGTGAGCTCTGCTTTGAAGGCCTTGTAAAATTCCGCTGTAAAACCATCTGGTCCTGGACTTTTCTTAGCTGGGAGGTCTCTTATTGCTGTTTCTATTTCAATGCTTGATATGGGCCTGTTAAGATAGTTTACCTCATCTTGGTTTAGTTTTGGCATGTCAATATTTGCTAGGAAGAGGTCCATTTCTGTCAAGTTCTCAAACTTATTAGCATAAAGTTTTGAGAAGTATTCCCTTATAATGTTCTGAATCTTGCTTGTTTCCGTGGTGATGTTTCCATTCTCATCTCTGAGTTTATTAATTTGGGTGTGTTCTCTTCTTTTTCTGATAAGATTTGCTAAGGGTCTGTCAATTTTGTTGAGTTTTTCGAAGAACCAACTCTTTGTTTTGTTGATTCTTTCTATAGTTTTTTTGGATTCTAATTCATTTAATTCTGATTTAATTTTGATTATTTCTTTCCGTCTACTGGATTGGGGTTTATCTTGCTGCTCTTTTTCAAGGAGGTTTAGATGTGTCATTAAATTGTTAGTTTCAGATCTCTCCAATTTGTTGATGAAGGAGCTCAGAGCTATAAACTTGCCTCTGAGTACTGCCTTTGCTGTGTCCCAGAGGAGCTGGTATTTTGTGTGTTCATTTTTGTTGAATAGCATGAACATTTGAATTTCCTTTCTAATCTCTTCCATGACCCACTCATGATTCAACAGTGTGTTGTTCAGCCTCCATGTGATACCGGACTTTCTTTGGTGGCTTTTGGTGTTGAGTTCTAACTTTATTCCCTTGTGGTCAGAGAGAATGCAAGGTATAACTTCAATGTTTCTGAATTTAGACAAGTTTGCTTTGTGGCCTAAAATGTGGTCTATTTTAGAAAACGTTCCATGTGCTGCTGAGAAAAACGTGTATTCTGATGCTGCTGGGTGAAATGTTCGGTAAATGTCTGTTAAGTCTAGTTGATCTATGCAGCTGTTTAGATCTGCGGTTTCTCTGTTGAGTTTTTGCCGAGTTGATCTATCTAGTGGGGAGAGTGGTGTGTTAAAATCCCCAACGATTAATGTCTTTGGATCTATATGGGATTTGAGGGAAAGTAGTGTTTCTTTGATAAATTTGGGTGCTCCATTGTTTGGCGAATAGATGTTTAGAATTGTAATATCCTCCTGAAGGAGAGATCCTTTAATTAGTATGTAGCGACCTTCTTTATCTCTTTTCACGAATTTTAATTTGAAGTCTATTTTATCTGATATTAGGATTGCAACTCCCGCCTGTTTATGCAGTCCGTTTTGTTTCTGTCAATTTTATAAGATGATTTCTATGTTGCTTTGTATGTCCGTCCCCATAGTATAACTCATACTTTCACTGTACTTGTTGTTGGTATAATTTGTAGAGGTGAAGGGAAAAAAAAAACCAAATCGTTAACTAGGGTTTCATGTGGACCCCTTGCATCAATGAGCTGTACATGTTATGTCGAAGAACAAACTTTACAACTTTGGTGGGGGGGTGGGGAGATGTTCGGGTGGGGGGACGAGAGGAGTATGGAAATGGATGGGAAGGGGAAACAATGAGGAGGCAACAATGTTTGATAAGAAATGTACTTGTTATCTTGCCCATGTAATTGTAAATCCTCTGTATGGTATTCTCACAATAATAATAATAATAAAATTACGTTCAAATCAGCACAGGCAGAGTTCCCAAGCCAGATTGTCTCCTGCTTTGAATGTTGTACCTTGACTGCCTTTCTATGCCCGCTGCTGAATCTCCTCCAGCTCTCTCTAAGGTGAGCACCACAGTGCAGGACATCCTGGAGAGCAGAGATTGTGACCTCACCATCCCCATCCTGCCAGCTGTGAGAGAGATGATTCCCAGCACCTGTACTGGACTCTGAGATATTCAGAGACCCCAGGCTACCTCAAGGATTCTTTCTCTCAACATGAAACTTGGGGGGGGGCGCAGATGTGATGGTCCATCATGTCTAGCCCCATGGGGAGGAGAGGAGGCCCCTTGAACCAGACACTCAGCTCAAGGCAACCTCATTCACACCTGAGTGGGGAATTGAGTGCCTCAGAGCTGGTCAGCCGCTGGACAGATATCTTTGAGAAGATAGGCATTCCATGAGGCCCCAGAATCCAGCGGGTACATTGTGGCTCACATCCTCAGAGCCAAAATAGACAAGTGAACTGGCACCAGAAGGCCACGAAAAGGGAGGAGGGAGAACAGTGGGAAAGCTACATGAGGATCTCCCCAACAGAGGATACTTATCTGAATCAGATGGGACTTTTCTCTAGTATTGTCATAGAGAGATACTCATTTATTTTTCCACAAACAGTTACAGAGTGCGCCAGGCTTTGGGGGGATAGCCAATGAAAGGTTCCAGGACTGGTTCCACAGAACATGAAGAAACCTTGGTTTGAGCTGGATGCTGGTGTTTCACACCTGCCATCGTAGCTATTTAGGAGGTTGAGATCAGAGGATTGAGGCTTTTGACCCAGGCAGGAAAGCCTGTAAGACTCTTGTCTCCAATTAATTACCAAAAACAAAATGCCAGAAGGGGATGTGTGGCTCAAGCCATAAACTGCTAGCCTTGAGTAAAAAGGCTCAGGGACAGCACCTAGGCTATGAGTTAGAGGTCCAGGACTAACACAAAGAAAGGACAGAGAGAGAGAGAAATGAGGGAAGGACAGAGGGAGAAAAAGAGGAAAGTAGGGAAGAAGGGAAAACATGCAAGCCTTGGTTTGGAGTTCCTGGATCAAGGGAGCCAACCATTCACAATTTCTGTGGGGACAGTTTCAGAGACTAAAGCCAGTATGTAGAACCAAGCCACTGACCCCTTAGCCACTTCATGACATCCAGGAGCTGTGTGGTCACCGAATGCAGAGGAAAGCAGCCTCGGGTAGATCCTAGGGCTCAGGGTTTTTTTTTTTTATCATCCCCGACCCCAAGAAGTTTATTTTCTGGTCAGATAAAAAGAAAGTGTCCTAGGGTTAGGGAGGTATTGGGGTGAGGGAGTGTCAAGAGTGGGGAGGCAAGGGATATGCAGGAAGATAAAGAGGGAGGATTATCCCAGGTCAGGTGTATCAGACATTGGAGTCATGATCTTACCTGACAACCTAGACTACCAGTGATAGAGCCTTTGATCCAGCCAAGCTGCTATTAAAAGTCAGGACACCTTGAGTTCACCGTTGATGACCTGGCCGTTGTTCGCTGCAGGATGCCTGTGCAGTACATCCTTGGAGCTGGGACTTTCCAGGGCTCACTCTGAAGATGACACCCCCGGTGTTCATTCCTCCACCAGAGACAGAGGTAAGCATGCCACTGTCACAGGACAGCCTGGGAATGAAGGTGGGAGTTGGGACCCATGACACCCTGAGACTTCATAGAGAAGGTGCTAGGGCCCTGTGCCTGCCATTCTCAGAGGCAGAAGTGGATCTCTTTGCTGGCTCTGTCTTTAGTCTAGATGGCAGATCTGGGATTCAGAGAGGGCAGGCTGAAGGTGGGGCAGGGCTGGGTAGAGGCTGGTGGGAAAACCAGAGGCACTGGGCTCTGAGCAGGGTTGTTTCTTTGATGATACTCACAACACAGGAACACTCCTGGGATAGAACACCCCTTTTCACATTCCTAAGAGGGACCTAGAGACCTCCATTCTCCATACCTTGATCAAAAAATCCTTTGGTTCCTATATCATGTGTTTGGATAACTAGATCTCACCTCACTGCCCAGTGTTGAGGCAGGACAGTGAGAGATCCTGATTCTTTGATAAGGTTATTGGATCCTCAGTATGAGATTATACTTGAATGTCCTAACTTGGTGCATGGTCAGTCCCACCTAATACTGCCATGATGTAAGACAAGGATTCTAGAGAATCAGAGCTGGATATGGTCTGTTCTGGGAGGCTTGAGTACTATGTGTTAGCTTTGAGCTCCGGTGTGCCCACCTGCTTCGCTTTCTTAGGTGGATCTATGCTAGAAAAAGCTTGAAACTAGGGTGTGGGTCTTGTCTTTGATGCTCAAAGCTAGCACTCTGCCATTTGAGCCACAGCTCCACTTCCGGGTTTTTTGGATGTTTAATTGGAGATAAAGAGTTCTCATGAACTTTGCTTCCAAGGGTTGCATCCAACTGCAGTCCTCAGATCTCAGTCTCCTGAGGGGATAAGATGACAAGCACTGAAAAGTATCTTTGGCTGGGTACCAGTAGCTCATGGTTGTCATCCTAGATACTCAGGAGCTGAGATCTGAGGATCATGGTTCAAAGCCAGCTTGGCAGGAAATACCCTGAGAGTCTTATCTCCAACAAACTACCAGAAAAGAGGAAGGGGTGCTGTGGCTCATGTAAAAGAGTGCTCACCTTGAGCTGAAGAGCTCAGGGACAGCACCCAGACCCTGAGTTCAAACACCACAACTTAAAAAAAGAAAGAAAGTAAAATATATTTGCCTGCAAAATGTGGAGGTGTGTGTGGGCGCTGTGATTGAGAAACAATGTGCTGACCTCACTGTACAGACATTTCTAAGAACTCCTCAAGTTTGCCCCAGTTTGAAGCCACAGTAGGATGCGTGGTGCCTTACCAAGAACTCAAGAGGACGAGGCCTGTGGCAGGCAGGGAGTGGTCGGATGGGTGCAGGGGTGGGATTGTTGTATCTGTATTCACTCCATTGAAGGATGGATTTGGATGCTGGGTGTCAAAGTTTGAAGTCAAGGGTTGCAAGAAGTTTGTAGCCTGACGAATTGGGTTTCCTCTGATTTTATGAAGGTGGCTGAAGCCTGTCACTGCCGGTGCTCACAACTGTCATCCTAGCTACTCATAAAGCTGTGAAGACCACGGTTCAAAGCCAGCTTGTGCAGGAAAGTCTGTGATACTTGATATCCAATGAACCACCAGAATACAGGAAGTGGTGCTATAGCTCAAGTAGTAGAGTGCTCATCTTCAGATGAAAAGCTGAAGGACAGCACCCTGGTCCAGAGTTCAAACCCCATGACCAAAAATAAACAAAGAGGTGGTCTGATTTTTCCACATAGCAGTGTGTATGGTAGGAAATTCCATGCTGGGTTATGAGACATTACAGGTATGTGAGAGGCTCAATGTTGTGTCTACAGTTAGTCTGAGTATGATAGTGCCATCGTCTCACAGGTCGGATGTGATCCTAATGGAGGGAGTTCATGGTTCTGTTCTCAGGAACTGCTGAGGCCTTGGAATGTCCATGTGTATCTGTGTGTGTGTGTGTGTGTGTGTGTGTGTGTGTGTGTGTGTGTGTAAAATTTTCCTTCATCTTTCTCTGTTCCCTTCCTGGGTGCCTGTCTGCCTCTTTCTGACCTCAGATGGTGCCCCTCCTCCACACCAACCTTGCCTTTAGTCCCCTACAATGAGTATTAAATTGCCAGAGGCCTGTGTTCCAACGTTTCTCTAGGGCCCAAGTCTGGCTGTCCCAACATTTGGCCACCTCCAGGGGATTCTGGGAAAGCAATGCCAGCTGGCATAGGTTCTCCCCTGCCTCAGAGGGAGGGCCTCAGTCATACGATGTCCTGTCCTTTTCCTCAGCTGGGCCTCTGACTGCACATCCCTCTCAGGAGGCTTGCAGTGGCTTGGGGAATGGGAGTTGCTGGTGGCTCTGGCCAATTCGAGCTTGACATCTGACTGAAGGCCGCTCAAGCAAGGAGGATCCAAGGCTACATGAGAGGTGAGGCCAAGGTGGCTTGGAAGTATCTGTCAGTGTCTAGGAAATGTAAACGTACTTTATTGCAGGAAAGTTTATCTTCCTGCACCAGCTGGGCCTCTCAGGTCCTTCTAGACAATTCCGGATACCCAGAATACAGAAGGCACAGACTTTAGTTTCCAGGGCCAGGGAACTGGAGGATGAGAAAATGGTATGGCCAATACCTCAACGTTCTGGGACATTAGTCTTGACCTGGCTATGCCCCCGCCCCCTTGTGTACATTCACTTCTTAACACAGTGTTGGCCACATACCAGCCACTTGTGGTAGTACTGTGGAAGGGGCAGGAGTGGAAGTGAGATCTAGGATGAACAAAATCAGGATTTTTGGCCTGTGAGGGTGGCAAAGGGTGTCTTTATAAAAATCTTAGAGCTGAAACTCAGGGTCTAGGCATTGTCCCTGAGCTTCCTTTGCTCAAAGGTAACATTCTACCACTTGAACCACAGCTCACCTTTCATCTTTTTTTACTAGTTTAGTCGAGATAAGAGTCTCATGGACTTTCTTGCCTGGGCTGGCTTCAAGCAGTTATCCTAAGATCTCAGCCTCTTAAGTAGTTAGGATTGCTGGTGTGAGCCACAGGCACCTGCTAAGGATGTTAGTGTGTGTGTGTGTGTGTGTGTGTGTGTGTGTGTGTGTGTGTGTGTGTGTGAGTGAGTTTACTGGGACTTGAACTTAGAGCCTAGGTGCTATCCTTTAGCTTGTTTGTACAAGCTTGGTGTTGTACCACTTGAACTACAGTAGCTCTGCTTTCCAGGTTTTGTTGATTCATTGGAAATGAGTCTACCCAGGCTAGGTTTGAATCTTGATTGATCCTCAGGTGTCAGCTTTGAGTAGCTAGAATGACAGGCATGAGCGACAGGTGCACAGCTGATAATGGCCTTTCTACACAGTGGACTGGAAGCTCCTGAAAACTTTTCTTTCTTTTTACTGTGCCAGTACCGGGGCTTGAACTCAGGTTTTGGGCTCTGGTCTCTTAAATATTTCCCTCAATGCTGGCACTCTACCACTTGAGCCAGAGCTCCATTTCTGGCTTTCGGTAGTTCATTGGCAAGAAGAGTCTCAAAAACTTTCCTACCCTGGGCTGGCTTTTACCCACAATCTCTGATCCCATTCTCTTGAGTAGCTAGGATTTACAGGGGTTGAGCCACTGGTGGCATTGTGTAGAAGGTTTTCTTAAGCAAGAGTTCTTCCCTGCATTTGCCCTGTCTCCTCCATGCAAAGGAGGCCTGAAGGTCAGGAGCTGTGAAAATTAGGCTTCTAGCCACAGGAAATGGCTGGGTCCATGGAGAAAAGTCAAAGCTAATCTTCCCCCTGGGCCCCATTCTGGGCCCCACCCTCTGCCCTACCTGTGACTGAATTACAAACCTTGACCCATCCTTGAATGTTCTGCTAGACTTGTCTGAGGCCAAAGAACTTTCATTCCACCCACACTACCTGCTCTATACCACACCTCAGGACCTTTGCCCATTCTGTGTACCTTCTGCCTGAGACTCTATCCTGTACCACATTTAGTACTCCTGTGGAATTTTGGCACTGCTTATATCACATAGTGGATCAAGTATTTCCTTGCCTTCTCCATCTTTTTTAAAAATATTGAGTTGCTAGAGATGGAAATTGTGCATGCTGACTGGCAAATGCTCTATATTGGTGTGTGTGTGTGTGTGTGTGTGTGTGTGTGTGTGTGTGTGTGTGTGTGTGTTTGTGTCACTCCTGGGTTTTGAATTCAAGGCCTAGACGCCATCCCTGAGTTTTTATGCTCAAAGCTAGCATTCTACTACTTGTATCACAGCTCTGGCTTTTTGTGTGCTTAATTGGAGAAATGAGTTTCATATATACTTTCCTGCCTGCACTGGCTTGTAGTTATGATCCTGAGATCTCAGCCTCCTGAGTAGCTAAGATTACAGGGGTGAGCCACCACACCTGCCCTCTATCTGTAACCTATAACCTCAGCCCTCTTCTGAGTCCCAGAAGAGTATGTCTCACCAAGGTCACATTTTTTTTTGCCAGTGTTGGGGCTTAAACTCATGGTCTGGGCCTGTTCCTGAGCTGCTTTTGCTCAAGGCTACATAGTGCCACTTATGGCTCTTTCTGTCTATGTGGTACTGAGGAATCAAACCCAGGGCTTCATGCTTGCTAGGTAAGCACTGTATCACTAATCCACATTTGCAGCCCAAGGCTCACTTCTAACAGGAGCTATGAGGGTGGAATTTATCTGGGTACCCTTTCAGCACAGAAATCGCTGACCCTTTCATATCTTTGCCAGGATTTGGGACCAGCCTGAGACTCAGAAATGAGGAACGATGAATGAGTGATAGACATCATTCCCCAGAGATTTAGGCTCACATCCTACAGATGGATAGAGAATATGGAGACAGAACCTTCCACAACTCCTACAGCCTGGGAACTGTGGCTTCCCTGCAGGCAGTGGCTGGCTGCTAGATGTTCCAGTGGGACATCTCAGCCAGAACATAATGCACTCATTGCATATGCCAGCCCAGGCAAGTCTTCGGAGCTTCAGTTATTAAATGGCAGAAAAGGGTGCTTTGTTCAAGCTACTTGCTTAGACTTAGTACTCTCTGAAGGCTTGTCCCAGCTTTCCCAGGTTGGGGGTCTGGGCATGGGCAACCTGCTGTATGCCCATCATCCATACATCATCAATCCACACACAGAGACATAGAGTTACTGCCTTCTTTTTTTTTTTTTCCTTTGGCAGGTCCAAGGTTGAAATATGAGCCTAGGCCCTATCCCTGATCTCCTCTTTCTCAAGGGTAGTGCCCTCCCTTGAGCCACAGCCCCAACCCATGGGGATACTTTCCTGTGATCTCTTAGAAATAAGAGTGTCGGGACTTTCCTGCCCTGGCTGAATTCAAATTGTCATTTTCTACATCTCAGCGTTCTAAGCACCTAGGATTGCACACAGGAGCCACTGACACCCTGGCTAACTTTTCTTCTTCTTCTTCTTCTTTCTTCTTCTTCTTCTTTCTTCTTCTTCTTCTTCTTCTTTCTTCTTCTTCTTCTTCTTCTTCTTCTTCTTCTTCTTCTTCTTCTTCTTCTTCTTCTTCTTCTTCTTCTTCTTCTTCTTCTTCTTCTTCTTCTTCTTCTTCTTCTTCTTCTTCTTCTTCTTCTTCTTCTTCTTCTTCTTCTTCTTCTTCTTCTTCTTCTTCTTCTTCTTCTTCCTCTTCTTCTTCTTCCTCTTCTTCTTCTTCCTCTTCTTCTTCCTCTTCTTCTTCTTCCTCTTCTTCTTCCTCTTCTTCTTCTTCCTCTTCTTCTTCTTCCTCTTCCTCTTCTTCCTCTTCCTCTTCTTCCTCTTCCTCTTCTTCCTCTTCCTCTTCTTCCTCTTCCTCTTCTTCCTCTTCCTCTTCTTCCTCTTCCTCTTCTTCCTCTTCTTCCTCTTCCTCTTCTTCCTCTTCCTCTTCTTCCTCTTCCTCTTCTTCCTCTTCCTCTTCTTCCTCTTCCTCTTCTTCTTCTTCTTCTTCTTCTTCTTCTTCTTCTTCTTCTTCTTCTTCTTCTTCTTCTTCTTCTTCTTCTTCTTCTTCTTCTTCTTCTTCTTCTTCTTCTTCTTCCTCTTCTTCTTCCTCTTCTTCTTCCTCTTCTTCCTCCTCTTCTTCCTCCTCTTCTTCCTCCTCTTCTTCCTCCTCTTCTTCTTCTTCTTCTTCCTCTTCTTTCTTCTTCTTCTTCTTCTTCCTCTTCTTCTTCCTCTTCTTCTTCTTCTTCTTCTTCTTCTTCTTCTTCTTCTTCTTCTTCTTCTTCTTCTTCTTCTTCTTCTTCTTCTTCTTCTTCTTCTTCTTCTTCTTCTTCTTCTTCTTCTTCTTCTTCTTGTGGCAATCTTAAATCTTCACAGTGTCATTCCAATGGTTTGCATTTGAAGTAAACTACCCAGCCCTGGAGTTCGAATGCCAGGACTGCCACCCATAAATGGAAGGAGATCCTGACAAACTAGTTTCTATTTATGTGAATGCTATCAAAGTAATAATTAAATTTGCAGTTAATTCATGATTCTATTTGAGAACACAAAAATTATTGGATTTATATCTTCCATTCTAGCACCATGGTATGATTCCCCTAATGGAAGGATATTGACTAATATTTAATTAATGTTTTTATAAGTATTCAACCATGATACTTCATTCAATGGAGATATAACTTAATAACTAATAATTGGTAACTATATATATATATATAATTTAATGATATCCTCACATTCTCTCTCTCTCCACACACACACACACACACACACACACACACACATATATGTATATATATATATATGTATATATATATATATATATATATACAGCAATCTACACATCTATCAATGTATATATTTGGCACTACTCTGGCTTGAGCACAGGTCCTCAGAACTTCCTGGCAGCTCAGTTTGCCAGAGGCTGGTGTGCTAAGACTGTAACCCCATTTATGGATTGGCCATTGTAGGCTGTGAGTTGAAATCCCAGCATGGCCAAAAATTTATTCATGGATTAAGAAGCCACTTTGGACACATTTTTTTCTTGAAAAAAGTCCTGGGTCTCAGTATGACGTATAATTCATATGCAAATATATCCTGTGTGATAGGATGTAATAAATGAAATGTTATATGGGTAATAATACTAAATAAATAAGGGTAATAAACGTCATACTCACTAAACCCATGTATGTGAATAGATATCATATATGAATATTATTTTTTCCAGTGCTGGGGCTTCAGTTCAGGCCTTGGGTACTGGTCTGAATTTCTTGTCTTCAAGTAAGGTGAGCTTCCCCTTCACCCACTGTAGCACAGAATGACCCAGACCCTGAGTTCAAATCCCAGGCCTGCCAGAAAAATGGTGCAAATTCCAAGCCAGGGCCTCATTTTATTAAGTTTTGGCCCAGCACAGGCCTTGAACTCAGATCTCAGCATTTCTGCCACAGCCGATCCTGGAATCCTAGGACCCGAGTTAAAATATCAGAGTTGTCAAAAAATAAATAAATAAAAAGGATTAGGATAAAATTAAGAAGTTCAAGAAGGTGCTTTTACATTTTTTTCCCTTTACATTGTGACCATACTGCGTCTAAATGACAAGGCCCAGAAAGTGTACATGACCTTGCATGCTGGATGTTTGGCTGGCTATTAGGGAAGCCATAGACAAAACCTCAACTGAGGCCTGGAGGTCGAATCCCAGGACTGCCATTAACGATTGGTGGGAGATTCGAAGAAATGCATTCCAATATACATCAATTCAAATGTTATAAAAGTAACAATTAAATTAGTAGCTAGTGTATGAGTATACTATAAAATTCTACACAACAATTATACTACATTGACTAATTTTCAATTAATACTTTATTATGTATTAAACCATGATACTTAAAAATGGAAGGAATAATTTAATTGTCAATAATTGGTAGTAATATAATATATGTAATTTCATGATATACAGACATCTTTCTTTTATTTTATATATTTGTATATGTGTATGTGTGTGTGTGTGTGTCAATGTACACAATTATCTTTTTATACACTTGTCACTCCTGGGGCTCAGTGGTATATTGATGGTTAGTACATACAAAGCCCCGGATTCAATTCCTCACTACCACATGCACATAAAAACCCGGAAGTTGTGCTGTTGCTCAAGCAGTTGAGCACTAGCTTTGAGCATAAAAGATAGGGACTGTGTCTAGACCCTTACTCAAGACCCAGGATGGGCACCAAAAAAAGACTGAATGTTGTGACTGCAACTCTGGAAAGATAGGACTTCAAATACCTCATCACAGAGCAAGCCGGGTGTCCGGTGCTGACACATGCCATATAACCTGACTTAGCCAGAGGTATACCACTACAACCAAGCTCGAATCCTTGTACAATCCTTGTACAAGAGAAACTAGGTACAGTGCTCATGTCCTGAGTTCAAGCTCAAAGGACTAGTGTATGCGCACACACACACACACACACACACACACACACACACACACACACAGAGAGAGAGAGAGAGAGAGAGAGAGAGAGAGAGAAAGAGAAGGCAGAAGTGAAGCTGTGACACAAAATGGTAAAGCATTAGACTTCTTCGCTGAGCACCCAGGCCCTCTGTTCAACTCCAAAACCTAGCCACCCAGGGCCCAACTAGGAGAGGTCAAAGGTTTCACCAGCCATAGATGACAGGAAGTTTGTGATATCCAACACGTGTTTGGATTTCACAAGCTTCCAGAAACATAGGAGAGGCATCATAGGCCCATCATCACCCTCAATGAAACATTTCATTATGTTCAGTGCCCTAGTTGTCTGTCAGAAGGACTCCTGAATTATATTGAGCACTGTATCTTAACACCGGAAAATAGTCTCACAAAGGCAGGATAAGTGCATAGAACTTGGACTGCCATGGGACATGGCACAAATGAAGGCTTCCTGTCAAACCAGAGCACTGGGAACAGAGATAGCTTGGGGTACAAAGAGAACTTTTTCTCCTGACCTTCAGAGCCCGCCCACACTCCTCATCACTAGTTGGCCCAGATAGAGTAGTTTGTTACACAGCTCTATAGGACTGAGTTCTTTTGTCTTCCTGTCCAGACAATGAGAGAGACTTCTTCAAGCAAGCCTGGGATGCAGAGAAACCCTGAGGCTACACTGGGAGCAGTGAGGGGAGCCCTGGAACACGCAATGTCATAAAAGCAGTCTCTGTGTTATGAACTCATTGTATTGAATACAAATTTCCTAGGTTGGTGCCATTCATCATAGCTACTCCGGAGCTTCACTTATAGGAATACATCCATACATACACAAAGACATGGAGGTACAGGTTCTTTTTGAGGAGGCAGGTCCTGGGGTTGAACCATGAGCCTGGGCATTGTCCCTGAGCCCCTTTTACTCAAGGCCAGTGCATTAAGCTTGAGTGAAAGCCCCACTTCTGGGTTTTTCTGTGATCTCTTAGAAATAACAATTTCAAGGACTTTTTTACACTGGATGGATTTAAATTCAGATTCTCTACACATCAGCCTCCTGAGGATCTGGAATTACAGTCAGCAGTCACTGGCACATTCTTTCTTTCTTCTCCATTTTTTAATCTGGAAAATCTGACTTCTTAAAGGGTCATTCCAATGGTTTGAACTTATAAGAGACTACCCAATGTTCTTTATAGCTGCTTTCTCTGAGATGGATTTTCTCTCCTCATCTTCCACTCTGGTCACAGCTTTGAAGCCAAAAGTGAGAAATGAGTGTCACAGGATTGAGGAGCAAATGTCCACAGGACATGCCAGTTCTGTCACTTAACATTGAGCTGCAGTGAATTTACTGTCTCAGGATGAGAGGACTGAAAGCTGGAGCAATTTTCATACTGTCTGCATTGCTCGTTTTGCCTTTAAACTGATAAAATAATTAAGAGTGTTTTGTATCTCCAACCTTAATTATCTAGAACACACTAGAAGCATATTCATGTTTCTGTTTTCTCTAGTACCTCTCAACATTTAGACTAAAAGTTTTTGTGGAGTGTCTCCTAGGGGAATCCCTGAGGAAAGCTACTTGTAGCCTCCACAGGAGATCACCATTCAAAGCCAGGCCTAGAAGGAATTTCTGTGAGATTCTTTTTTTTTTTGTCGGTCATGGGGCTTGAACTCTGGGCCTGGGCACTGTCCCTCAGCTCTTCAGCTCAAGGCGAGCACTCTACCACTTGAGCTATAGCGCCACTTCCGGTTTTCTGGTGGCTTATTGGAGATAGGAGTCTCACGGTCTCTCCTGCCCGGGCTGGCTTTGAACCACGATCCTCAGATCTCAGCCTCCTGAGTAGCTAGGATTACAGGCGTGAGCCACCAGCACCCGGCTCTGTGAGATTCTTCTTGTCTCCAATAAACCACCAGAAAACCAGAAGTGGAGCCGTGGCTTAGAGGGTAGAGCTCTAGTTTTGAGAATGTTGAGCAGGAGATATAGGCCAGACCAGGCAGAAAAGCCTTGGAGTTGCTTATGTTACAGGCCTGTGTCCTTATATGATGCACATTGAAGCCCTCAGCAGCCTTTATTTACATTTTATTATGAGGCCAATGCAGGAACAGTCACAAATAATTCAAGGAAAAAGAAGGTCAGAGTGTATAGAAGTAACTGGTATTCAGAAAGTTATACTTGAGGACACAAACTGTATCATATTTATGTAAAAACTATGATTAAGAAATAAAGATGAGGGGGCTGGGAATGTGGATTAGTGAGAGAGTGCTTGCCTAGCATGCAAGAAGTCCTGGGTTCTTCAGTAGCACATACACAGAAAAAGACAGAATTGGTGCTGTGGCTCAAGTAGTAGAGTGCTAGGGAAAGTGCCCAAGCTTTGAGTTCAACCCAAGAAATGTCAAAGGTAGGTAGGTAGGTAGTTAGTTAGGTAGGTAGGTAGATATATAGATAGATAGATAGAAAATTGATACATGAATCTGGTCTTGGATATCAGGAGGAAAGAAGGGAACAATTCCCAGTCATGAGGCCTTCAACAGTGTGCCAAGCCACCAGCATTGCCTTCATACAACCACAAAGTAGGAAGACTGTCCATTTCCCACTTCTCAGGCAGCAAAGTGCCCAAGAGACAAGAAGGCAAAGCCAGGTTCTAACTCAGGCGCTTGGAAACAGAAGAGAAACGGCCCTGCCTCTCCTTGGACTGGGGATTTGCATTAACGATGTGGAGAATGAAGGAAGGAGAAAGGACTGGCAGAGGTAGAAGAAGGGCCTTCAAACCTGACAGATGTAGAGTCTAAAACCCACTCCATAAGAACAGAGAGCAAGGTTTTTCTAGTCTCTTCCTCCCCTCTCCCCCACTAAACTGACTCTCTATTGATAACCTAAAGATAGCCTGAGGCTCCCTTCACCTGAGGGAGGAAGGTTAGTTATTATTTGAAGAGGCTGAGAAAAGCCTGACCCTGGTGTAACTCTAACAAATGTTTCAGGTTTCCCCCCATTGCTGGCTGTGCCTGGAATGAAGGAATGAAGTGGTTTTGCAGCTCACTTCCCGGTTGAGTATGTACAATCTGCCTCCTAATCCTACAGGCCTAGGTCTCTGCACCTAGCCTGGCTTTTGAAACTGTTTTCTGTCCTTCAAATACCGTGTTACACTGGAGTTCTTTCGGCTAGCCGCGCTAGGGCTTGAATCCTGAGAACTTCATTTGAACATTGGATGGGTCAGTGATGTTTCTTTCCTTCTATAGCTTGAGAACTCTAAGAACATTTAGAGTGAAAGTAACTTCTCATCACCAAGGGAAACACACAAAGCTGTTGAACATATCACCTTTCAGAAGTGGAAGTCAGAGTGTCATAGACTTTCCTGCCTTTGTTGGCTTCACCCTGTGATCCTCAGAACTCAGGCTCCTGAGCTGGAGTGATGGGTGTGAGCTAGGTTCAGAACTGTAATGACATTGATAATACAAGTCAACTGCTTATCTCATAGGGCTTTGGGATCATATTAAGGCTTTCAACATTGGACCTTTCAAATCCCTTTAGCACACAAGGTTATAATGCTAGAGACTGAGAGGCTGGGCATATGGATGTGCTATACTTGAGCCTTAAGCTCTGACTCCAATTCTGGTGTACATCAGCATTCATTTTCCAGAGAATGTTCTCCTAATTAGCAAATAGGAAAAGTATTTGATCAACCCTTACTTTTTTCCAGTTGTGTGTCTTATATCAAGCTTGTTCCCTGCCCCTGAGCAATTCAGCTCAAAGCTAACACTCTACCACTTGTGTCAAAGCGCCAAATGGGGTGTTTTTTTTTTCGTGGTATCTTGGACATAAGAGTCTAACAGGCTTTCCTTGCCTAGGCTGTCTTTGAACTATGGTCTTCAAATCTCAGCATCCAGAGAAGCTGGGGTTCCAGGTGTGAGCCACCCCCATCTGGCCTATTGTTTTTTAGAGTCCTGGGGCTTCTCTTTTTCAAGCTACCACTCTATCATTTGAGCCACTCCATTGCTTCTGGCTTTTTCTGAGTATGTGGCACTGAAGATTGAAACCCTGGTATTCATGCGTGTTGAGCGAACTCTTTCCACTAAGCCACATTTCTAGGCTTGCCCTTACAATCTTTTTTTTTTTTTTTAATTTTTTTTTTTTTGGTCCTGTTGTGGGGCCTGAACTCTGGGTCTGAGCATTGTCCCTCAGCTCTTCAGCTCAAGGCTAGTGCCCTACCACTTGAGCCACAGTGCCACTTCCGGCTTTTTTCTTTTTGCTTATGTGGTGCTGAGGAATCGAACCCAGGGCCTCAGGCATGCAAGGCAAGCGCTCTACCACTGAGCCAACTTCCCAGCCCTGCCCTTACAATCTTATCCCACAACTTGCCTGTCCTCAAGAAAAGGCTACCAAGTATAAATCATTAAAGAAATCCCTATAGGAAGGTGTTCAAAGATAAAAAGACAAAGCTCATCCTTGAGAGATACTCTAAACATGTGAAGACTATGACAAATGCCACCATTTAATTACGTATCATGTTTCAACACAAAAAGTTTTAATGAAAAATGAGTCAATGTCCTAAATTATTGTGTATAACTTTATAATAGATGTGCAAAATGTAATAAATATTATGTGTATAATAATACTAAATAAAATAAACAATAAATTAATGAATCAAATAAAAAAGCACAAAATCAATAATAAAAATCATAATATGTAATAAACATACATATATAAGTATATATCATATATTACACGTGTATAGAGCTATCTTTTCCATTGCAGGGCCTTCATTCAGGCCATGGGAACTCTAGTCTGAATTTCTTTTCCTCAAGGACACCCATTGTGCAAATGAGTTACCTAGATGGTGAGATCAAATCCCACAAATGGTAGAAATATTGGTCCAGTTCCAAGACAATGACTTAATTTTTAATGGAAGCAGTTATGTTTATTCAGTTACATACTGAACATTAAAAAAAATCAGTGTAGAATTTTTTACAGCTATTCAGACGTCCTTCCCTTACTCCCAATGTGCTTCTCTGAACATTACATTGTTTCTTTTTTTGTATGTTTTTATTGTAAAAATGTTGTACAGAGGGGTCACAGTTACATGAGCAAGGTCATGAATATATTTCCTATTGAGCATTGTTGCCTGCTCCTTTGTTTTCCCCCTACCATCCCTTCCCTCCCATCTCCACAACTACTCCCCATACCCAATCCTGGAATCGTACACCCAGAGGGCTTGCAGGAAAAAAAAAAGTGGGATAGCACGAAAAGTGGCGAGCCGCAGAGGGCTGGAAGCTTTATGTTTTTTTCTTTGCACGGTTACCATCCTGGGTCTGAATGAGACAGATGGCTGCAAAGTGGACATGACCTGCCATATCTGAAGGCTGGCGTGCTATGTGGGAACCCATAAGCCAACCAGTCAACAAGTATGACACCTGTTTTCCTTACCTGGGAGAGTCCTGAGTGTCAGGCATGATTGAGAACACATCTACAAATCTATATGCTATGTGATAGAATGTAAACTATATAATACTTAGTTAGGTATCATCATAGTCAATAAAATAAATGGTAAATAAATGAATAAAACCAAAAATATAATGAATAATCACCACAACATAATATAGGCTGAACATCTGTATGGAAGTTCAATCCTATCTTTAAAATGTATATAAGTAGTACGTTTTCCAGGGCGGGGGCTTGAATTCACACCTACAGAAAAGGCCTGACTCTTTGGTCTTCAAGCATGGTGAGCTTCCCCTTCCCCCACAGTGCAACAGAGTTACCTAGACCCCGTGTTCAAATCCCAGGCCTTGCAGACAAAAATATGCCACACATTCCAAGCCAGGGAGCTTCATTAACATTTTTAATATGTTTTTAAGTTCACTTCACCTTTATTTGATACATTTTGATTGTATAACACGAGTTTTTCAAAAAAGGTGTTTAAACTTTTACATTCCAGCATAGCCCATTGGTGTTTCTATTTTGACCATCTGCCATGAAGAGTGAGAATGAAAATAAGGACACAATTTCTCCCTAGATGGTGGGGACAGTTGAATTTATTTCTATTTAGAGTTATTTCTATAATTATAAACTGTCTGCATTTGTCTCATGTTAGTTTTCCTCAGCGCCTAACACAAAATACACTAGGGGATTACTGATAGCACAAAAGGTTGGGTTTCTGAATAAAAATTCACTTCTGTGAGGACAGTAGGTAACTGTAAGCATTTTGGGAATAAACTAGATTATAAAATGAAAAACAAAAACATTGGGACTGGGATGTAGCTCAGTAGTGGAGTATTTGCCTAAAGAGCATAAGACTCTGGCAGAAAAGTTTCCTAAAGCTTAGAATGTTAGAATTTTATGATCTGTATGAACAAAATTTTTTTTGATCAGGGGCCTGAACTCAGGGTTTATTTCTGTACTCTTCAGCTCAATTCGAGCGATCTACTGCTTGAGTCACAGTGCTACTTCCAGTTTCCTAGTGGTTTATTGGAGATAAGAGTCTCACGAACTTTCCTGTCCAGGCTGGCTTTGAACTGCCATCCTCAGATCTCAGCCTCCTGAGTAGCTAATATTATAGGCATGAGCCACCTATGCCAGGCACGTGAACAAACTTCTTAAAGATTGATTCTGAGAAAAGAAACTTGTAATACAATTTTAGTATAAATAACTTATAATGCCATGTTTAAGGCACTAATTCAGAAGTATTTATTCATTGGTTGGTTTCTTAGTTTATTTAAAGTTATATTATATATATATATATATATGCATTATTAATATATATACATATATATTATTTAAAACATAAATTTGAAGTGTACCTAAGAACATATGTGCTCATGTAAAGTTATACAACTGCAGAAGCTTCATTATTTTTTTTCCAGTTTGGTTGGTACCATAAATTAGGTGGTATTTTTATACTGCTGTTTTGTTCTCTGTTTTTGGAAGATTTCTCTCCCTTTTATCCCTCTGCCACCCCCCCCCCCCCTCCCTACACTTGAACTCAGCTTGCTCTTTCTTGGCTTGGTTGTTTATAGCTGATATTCTACCACTTCAATCATACCTGTAGCCGGGCTTTCCAGTTAATTGGAGGTGATTTCTCTCAGGCTTTTCTGCCTTCATTGGCTTTGAAATTGCATCTTCCAGTTCTCAGCCTCCTGTGTAGCTAGGATTACAGATGTGAGCCATTGGGGTGCCTAGGGATAAATTAGACTTTGGTTGGTGTTTTCTTTCTGTTTTGCTAAGCATGGGATCATCTACTATAGAACTTCTGTGAATGTCCTGTGTCTGAAGTAAGATATACAATACATATGCAAATCTGTATACTTCTCATATGATGTAATGAATTTAATACGTGTTATAAGTGTAGTAATAGTCAATAAATATAATGAATGAATAATAGAAAAATAAATACACTAAAAGAAATATGCAGTAAACATAAGTATGTAGATATTCATCATTTATTCAAATGTGGATGAATATTACTTAACAGGGCTGGGGATTGAATTCAGGCCTGAACAGGCCTGAATTACTTGTATTCAAAGAGGGTGAGTTTCTCCATCCTCCACAGTGCATTAAAGTTTCCCACACTCCAAGTTCAAATCCCAAGCTTGCAAGAAAAAAAAATGAGCACTAATTCCAAGCCAGGGAGCTCTATTAATATTTTTACTATTTTTATAATTTTAAAATTTATTTTATTTTATTTTTATATATTTTATTACAATTTTATTTTATTTATTTATTCATTTATTTTGTCAAGCACAGGGCTTGAACTCAGGTTGTAGCAACTCTGCCTCAGCCTCCATCATCCTAAGCTGGGATGGTGCAGCTTCTGGGCCCACAACCATTCCTGGGATCCTAGGCCTCAGGGGTTTACAGTAAAACAAATTGAAAACGGCACCGAAAAATTGCCACAAATTGAAGACGGTCGACGGTTTCTCGGTTTTCCTTACTTGCATGGTGACCATCCCAGTTCCAAATGACACGGCTGCAACCTGTAGGTCACCGGGCATTGCTGAAGGCTGGCAGGCTGGCAGCGAAGCCATAGGCCAATCTGGACACCTAGGCCCTGAGTTTGAATCCTGGTCATGCCACTTACAAAGGTCTGGAGAGCCTAAGAAACTATTGCCTGTCCATAGGAACACCAGAGGAATGTGATCAATGTCATGGTTGGATGAGTAGTTTGTCAATCAGTCTAACATAAAATTAAACCCAGTATTCACAAGATGTGGACTGATTCCAATTCATAGTTTATTATGCATTAAAAGAATACTTGTGTGTGTCTGTGTGTGTGTGTGTGTTTTGTCAGTAGTGGGGCCTGAACTCTGGGCCTCGGCACTCTCTCTCAGCTTTTCAGCTCAGGGCTACTGCTGTAACATTTGAGACACAGAACCATTCCCGGCTTTTTCTGATCATGTTGTGCTGGGGAATCGAACCCTGGGCTCATCCATGCAAAACAAGCATTCTCCCAGTGAGCCACCTTCCCAGCCCCTAAAAGACTACTATTGATTAAATAAAGTTCTCACTACATACCTGTGAATCACTAGGAAGGTAGAATATGTCATTGAATACTAGAAAGACATCACTGGCAGTATCTAAATTTCTAAAGATATATTTATTTGTATACTACCGTCTGCATAGAAAGGTTTTGCTATTTTGGCCAAACTTGTGTCTCATCCGAGGTCCTGGGATCCACTTGGCATCTGAATGTCCTAGAGGCTGTCGTGCTGACACTCACCCATTCATGAATTGGGCCTTTTAGGCCCTCAGTTCAGGCCCCAGCATTGCCAAAAATGCCTTCTTGGGGTAAGATTCCAAATGTGATACCTGTTTTCTTTTTCTGTGCAAGTGCTGGGTGTCAGGTATGATGTATATAATATGTCTGCAAAAGTACATGCTATTGAATAGATTTGAATGAATGTAATAAATGTTATAAGAGCACTCACAGTCCATAAATAAATGGTAAATAAATAAATAACTAATAAAATATCATGAATCATTCCAACAAACACGATATAAACTGAATATATGGATGGAAGTATAAATCATATAATAATCATGTCTATATATGTTATGTTCTCCAGGGCTGGGGCTTGAATTCAGGCCTAGTTAACAGGTTTGAATTGCTTGTCTTCAAGGGAGGAGAGCTTCCCTCCCCCCCCCCCCCACGCAATGCATCAGAGTTACCCAGATCCCAAGGTGACATCCCTGGCCTGGCAGACAACAAAATAGCATGAAATCCAAGACAGGGAGCTTCAGTAGTATTGTTAAATTCTTAATTAATTTATTTATTGCTAAGCACGGGGCTTGAACTCAAGTGGTGGCAACTTTGCCTCAGTTTCCATCACCCTAAGCTGGGATGGTGCAGCCTCTGGACCCACAGCCATCCTAGGTCCAAGCCTCGGGGGCTGACAGGAAAACAAAATGAAAACACCACCCAAAAAAGCCGCAAACCACAGAAGTTCAGCAGTTTCTGTTTTTCTTCCTTGCACAGTGGCCATCTTGGGTCTGAATGACATGGCTGCAACCTGTAGGTCACCTGGCATTGCTGAAGGCTGGCAGGCTGGCAGCGAAGCCATAGGCCAACCTGACACTAGGTCCTGAGTTCGAATCCTGATCATATCACTTAAAAGGGGCTGGAGAGTCTAACAAACTATTGCCTGTCCATAGGAACACCAGAGGAATGTGATCAATGCCATGGTTGGATGAGTAGTCCATCAAAGAATCTAGCATAAAATTAGACCAAATAATCCAGGACACGGATTGATTTTAATTCATAGTTTATTATGCATTAAAAGAATGCTATTGGGGGCTGGGAAGGTGGCTCAGTGGTAGAGTGCTTGCCTTGCGTGCCTGAGGCCTTGGGTTCGATTCCTCAGCACCACATAAGCAAAAAGAAAAAAGCCAGAAGTGGTGCTCAAGTGGTAGAGTGCTAGCCTTGAGCTGAAGAGCTGAGGGACAGCGCCCAGGCCCAGAGTTCAGGCCCCACGACTGGACCCAAAGGGAAAAAACAAAACAAACAAACAGAGTACTATTGATTAAGTGGAATCCTCACTAAATACATGGGAATCGGTAGGAACGTAGTATATGTCATTGAATACTAAATAGACACCTCTGGCAGTACCTAAATACCTAAATTTATATTTATTTATATACCACCATCAGCATAGAAAGTTACTGCTATTTTGTCCAAACCTGGGGCTTGATCCCAGGTTCTGGGATCCACTTGACAGCTGAATGGGCTAGAGGCTGTGGTGCTGACACTCACCCATTCATGAATTGGGCCTCTCAGGCCTTCAGATCAGGTCCCATCATTGCCAAAAATTTCTTCCTGGTGTAAGATTTCAAGTGTGACACCTGTTTTCCTTCTCTGTGCAAGTTCATAATATGTCTGCAAAGTTACATGCTATGGAATAGATGGGAATAAATGTAATAAATGTTTTAGGTGCACTTACAGTTTGTAAAATAAATGCTAAAAAAAATCAATAATAAAACATAATGAATCACTCCAACAAACACAATATAGACTGAATATATAGATGTAAGTATAAATTATATATTTAATATGTCTATAAATTTTATGAGGTTTTGAATTCAGGCCTAGGGTAGAGTTTAATTAATGCATAATTCTCATAGGAAATGATAGGCAAGACATATGGCACAACGATTATTTTTAATTAAGAGTTCATGAAGTCTGACAATAAAAATCCCATTCAGGAACTGGAGACAATGGGAAAGATACAAGAATCAGTACTCACATGTTAGATAGGATTCCAACACAGCCCGCCACATCTCCTACTCTAAACAAATAGGTATTTATTAGCATATTACTTCAGCTTATGAATGGATGAATATTGGGCCGCCGGGGCTTGATCTCAGGTCCCGGGTATGACCTAACTCCTTCGTTGCTCACAGGCCAGTATCCTCACCTAGATCCTTTTGCCAATTGGGCCTGCTAAGCACTGAGTTCAAAACCCAATACTGGCAAAAGATGAAATCTGATGTGAGAAGTCCATCAATCCACCTGTTTTCCTGTCCTGTGATAGTACTGGGTCTCAGAGAGGATGGAGAATTCTATATAGGCAACTCTATAGCCATAGGAATAGGTTGTCATCTGTGTTGGCACAGTTATGTCTGGCATCATATTCAATAAAACACAAAATGCATCCATGACTAAGACACACAATAAAAAGAATAATTACACTGAACACATGATGCATTCCACACAAGTATGTAAATAGAGATCCTATGTGTAAAATAAGTGGGTATATTATTTTTGCCAGTGTTGGGGCTTCAAATCAGACCCTGCCACCTGGCCTGATATTGTAGTCTTCAAGGATGGTGAGCTTCCCTTTCCCGCACATTGCTTTAGATTTACCGAGACTTGAGTTAGAATCCCAGCTGTGGCAGAAAAATGGTGCAAGTTCTGAGCCAGGGTGCTTTATTATTATTATTATTATTATTACCAAGGAAAGGATTTGAAATAAGTTTGTGGTAACTCTGCTTCAGCTTCAATCATCTTAGGTTGGCGGGCTGCCATTGGCCCATAGCCGATCCTGGGATCCTAGGCCCTGAAGTCTTGCAGGAAAACACACACACACACACACACACACACACACACACACACAGAGAGAGAGAGAGAGAAAAAAAGCCGCGGGATGGATTTTTTACATTTTGTTCCTTTCCACGGTGACCATCCTGGGTCTTAATGACATGCCTACAAAGGGTTCTTCAACTTGCATTGGTGAAGGCTAGCGGGATATCGGGGAAGCCATACGTCCATGCAGCAATGTAGGCCCTGAGTTCGAGTCCTGGTCCTGACACCTACTAATGGGGCGAATTCCCAAGAGACTCGTTCCTGTGCATCAAAATACCGATGGAATGTGAACAAACTCATGATTGAATGAGAAGTTTCTGCATGCATCACTCTAGTCTAAAATTAGACGTAATGATCCTAGGATGCTGATTGATCTTAATGAATAGTTTATTAAGCATGAAAAGAATCCTATTCCTTCAATGGTGGCATGGTAACTACCTAAGAGTTGGTTGGAATGTAGTTGATAGGTAGATGTCTCTGGAACTCTATACAAATATATATATATATATATATTGGTATACTACCACCTGCCTATCCATGTATGACAATTTTGTCCACCCCTGTGGCTCAATCTCAGGGTCTGGGAACTCCTGGCAGTTTCCTGGGCTAGAAGTTGCCTTGCTGACACACCCATTCATGAATTGGGTCTGCTAGGCCCTGAGTTCAGGTCCCAGCACTGCCAACAATTGGATTGTGGAATAAGAAGCCTAGTGTGACACCTGTTTTCCTTTTCTCTGAAAGTCCTGGGTATAAGAACTACCTTCAACTTATGAAGTGATGATTGCTGTGTGCCTGCCCCCCACCACCCCTACCTAAGGGCTCCATCTCAGGTCCTGGGAAATGCCTTGCTCATTAGTAGCTCACACGCTGGTGTGCTCACATGGACCCATTTGTCACTTGGGTCTGCTAGGCCCCGAGTTCAGATCCCAGCACTGCCAAAATTCACCCTGATGTCAGAAGCCAATTGTTGCACCTGTTTTCCTTTCCTGTGCAAGCCCTAGGTCTCAGGTAGGATAGAGAATGCATGGGCCACCCTTTGGCCATGGGAATAGGTTGTTATTCATGTCATCTCAGTTATACTTGTCATCATATACTCAAGAAAATACACAATACATCCATAAATAGCATACAAAATAGAATAATTACACTAAATGCACAATGCAGTCCACACACAGATATGAATATATATCCCATGTTTAAATGATCCATTCAGGACCATTATGGCCTACCTGGGGCTCGATCTCTGTTCCTGGGAAAGGCCCAGCTCCTCAGTGGCTCACAGGCTGGTGTGTTCACCATGACCCATTCACCAATTGGGCTTGCTAGGTCTTGAGTTCAAATCCCAGCACTGCTAAAAGATTCACCTTGATGTGAGAAGCCTGTCGTTGCACCTATTTTCCTTTGCTCTGCAAGTCCTGGGTCTCAGCTAGGATAGAGAATGCATAGGCAACTCTATACTCATGGAGATAGGTAGTCATCTAGGTCACAACAGTTATATCTGTCAACCTATACTCAAGAAAATACACAATACATCAATGAATAAGACACAAAATAAAGAGAATGACTACACCGAATGCAAGATGCTGCCCACCCATGTATGGAAATATAGATCCTCTGTTTAAATGATGACTTTATGTCTATTTTGGCCCCAACCAGGGCTTCATGTCAGGTTTTGGGAACGGCCTAGCTCCTTAGTTCCTCACAGGCTGGTGTGTTCACCATGACCCATTCACCAATTGGGCCTGCTAGGCCTTGAGTTCAAATCCCAGCACTGCCAAAAGATTCACCTTGATATGAGAAGCCAATTGATCCACCTGTTTTCCTGTCCCATGAAAGTCATGGGTCTCAGTGAGGATGGAGAATTCTAGATAGACAACTCTATAGCTGTGGGAATAGGTTGTCATCCATGTCAACACAGTTATGTCTATCACCATACTCAATAAAATACACAATACATCCATGAATAAGACAAAAAATAAAAAGAATAACTACACTTAATGCAAGATGCAAACCAGTCCTGTAGGTAAAGAGAGATCCTATGTTTAAAAAAGGTGGGCTTGTTATTTTGTCCAGTGCTGGGGCTTCAAATCAGGCCCTGGACCAGGTCTAACATTCTAGTCTTCAAGAATGGTGAGCTTCCCCTTCCCCCAAAATGCAACAGAGCTACTCAGACTTCAGTTCAAATCCCAGCACTGACAAAAGTTTCATTCTGTTGTCAGAAGCCAGTCGTTGTACATGTTTTCCTCTCCTGTGAAAATACTAGGCCTCAACTAGGATGTAGAATGCATAGGCAACCCTATAACCATTGAAACAGGTTGTCATCCATGTCAGCACAGTTATACCTGTCACCATACTCAATAAAATACACAATAACTCCATGAATTAGACACAAAATAAGGAGAAAATGTGCACCAAATGTAAGATGCTGTCCACACATGTATGTAAATATAGATCCTATGTTTAAATTATGAATTTATTACTATTTGGCCCTCCCTGGTACTCGGTGTCAGGTCCTGGGAATGGCCTATCTACTTCGTTGCTCACAGGCAAGTAACCCTTGACCCTTTCCCCATTTGGGCCTGGTGGACTCAGTTCAAATCCCAACACTGCCAAAAGATGAATCCTTATGTGAGAAGCCCATGGATTCACCTGTTTTCCTGTCCTGTGAAAGCCCTAGGTCTCAGCTAGGATGGAGAATGCATAGGAAACCCTATAGCCATAGCAATAGGTTGTCAGCCATGTAAGCACTGTTAAATCTGTCACCTTACTCAGTAAAATACACAATACTTCCATAAGACAGACAATAAGGAGAAGTACACCAAATGCAAGTTGCTGTCCACATATGTATGTAAATATAGATCCTATGTCTAAATTATGAATTTATGACTATCTTGGCCACCCTGGGAATCAATGTCAGATCCTGGGAATGGCCTAACTCCTTTGTTGCTCACAGGCTGGTGTGTTCACCGTGAACCATTTGCCAATTGGTCCTGCTAGGCCATGAGTTCAGATCCTAGCACTATCAACAATTGGATCATGGAGTAAGAAGCCAAGTATGAAAACTTTTTTCGTTTTCTCCGAGAGTCCTGGGTCTCAGGAATGATGAAGAACACATCTACAAATTTAGATGCCATGTAATAGGATGTCATCAATATAATAAAGGCAATGGGTGTCATCACTGTAAAATCAATGGTAAATAAATGAATAAAACAAAAAGTACAAGGAACAACCACACCAAATGTGTATGGACTGAGCATCCATAGGTAAGTACAAATCCTGTCTTTACAATGTATATAAATAGTACGTTTTCCAAGGCTGGAGCTTGAATTTTGGCTTAGAGTACAGGCCTGATTTTCTTATCTTCAAGTACAGTGAGCTTCCACTTCTTCCACAATGCTGCAGATTTACCCAGACCCAGAGTTCAAATCCAAAGCTTGGCAGATATATGGGGTGAATTGCAAGCCAGGGAGCTTATTTCTTTTAATTTTTTTTTTGCTCAGCAGGGAGCTTAAACTCAGGTTGTGGCAACTCTGCCTCAGCTTTGATCATACTATGCTGGGGTACAGCCAAAGAACCCGCAGCCGATCCTGGGATCCTAGACCCCCAGGCCTTGTGTGGCAAAAATATACAGAAAAATGTGATGAGATGGCCTTTTTATGTTTTGTTCCTTTGCACGGTGACCAATTTGGCTCTGAATGACACTGTTGCAAAGGGTACTTTACCTTGCATTGCTGAAGGTTGGCAGACTATTGGGGAAGCCATAGGCCCAAGTGGCAATGTAGGCCCTGATTTCGAATCCCCGTCCTGACACAAATCAAAGGAAGGATCTACTGGATCTACTAAGAGACTCGTTCTCAACCATGGAAATAACAAGGTAATGTTATCAATGTCACAGTTGAATTAGTTGATCGTGAATGATGCTCCTGTAAAATTAGACCCATCATTTCAGGAGACTGATTTTATTTAATATTTATGAAGCATTAAAATACTACTATTACAGGAATGCAATAATTTCAGGAAATTGATTGATTTAATTAATAGTTTTCTAAATTTTTATTTATTTTTTATTGTGAAAATACTGTACAGAGTGGTTACAATTACATGGGCAAGATAATGAGTACATTTCTTATCAAGCATTGTAGCCTCCTCCTTTGTTTACCCTTCCCATCCCTTCTTATCCTTCCTCCCGACCCCACCCAAACCTCCCCCCCCCCCCAGTTGTAAAGTTCGTTTTCGACATGACAACTTGTACTTCTCATTGTTGCAACGGGTCCACCTGTATCCTTATTTTTTTTTATTTAATTATTTTAATGTGAAAATACTGTACAGAGGGGTTACAATTACATGGGCAAGATAGTGAGTACATTTCTTATCAAGCATTGTAGCCTCCTCCTTTGTTTACCCTTCCCATCCCTTCTTATCCTTCCTCCTGACCCCACCCAAACCTCCCCCCACCCCAAGTTGTAAAGTTCGTTTTCGACATGACAACTTGTACTTCTCATTGTTGCAACTGGTCCACCTGTATCCTTATTTAAACGACTTGTTTCTCCCTTTCCCATCCACAAATTATACCGACATCAAATACAGTGAAAGCAGGGGTTATACTGTGGGGGAGGGACATACAAAGCAACAAAGAAATAATCTTATTATTGAGTTAGAAATAAATGCATGAAAGAAAAAAAAACATTTAAAATATGTATCTTAGGTTCATTTTCCTAACATCACCTTATCAGACCTTTTCTACTTGACTCATACATATACTAGATATTGCAAATAAGGGAAATCATGGGAACTATGTTTTTTGGGCTTGGCTTACTTCACTTAATATAATTTTTTTCAAGTCTTTCCATTTCCTAACAAATGGGGAAATGTCATTCTTTCTGATGGAGGCATAGAACTCCATTGTGTATATATTCCACATTTTCTTGATCCATTCATCTACTGAGGGACATCTGGGTTGGTTCCAGATCTTAGCTATGGTAAATAATGCTGCAATGAACATAGTTGTGCTGGTAGCTTTAGTGTGGTCTTGTTTGTAAACATTTGGGTAAATGCCCAAAAGTGGGACTGCTGGATCATAGGGGAGCTCTATGTGGAGTCTTTTGAGGAACCTCCATACTACTTTCCAAAGTGGTTGAACAAGTTTACACTTCCACCAACAATGAAGTAAGGTTCCCTTCTGTCCACATCCCCTCCAGCATCTGTTGTTATTAGAGTTCTTCATTTTTGCCATTCTAATTGGGGTGAGGTGATATCTTAATGTTATTTTGATTTGCATTTCTTTTATGGCTAGGGAGGTTAAGTATTTCTTCATATGTCTATTGGCCATCCTTCTTTCTTCTTCAGAGAAGTTTGTCTTTGTCATTAGCCCACATATTTATTGGGCAGTTGTTTCTTTGAGGATTTGTTGTTGGGGGATTTAATTTATTGAGTTCCAAGTATATTTTAGATATGAGACCCTTGTCCGCTGTATGGTTAGTGAAGATCTTCTCCCAATCCGTGGGCTTTCTATTGATCTTGCTAGCTATGTACTTTGCCATGCAGAAGCTCTGCAACTTCATGAAATTCCATTTGTCCAACCTTTCCTTAATTTGTTGTGCTTCAGGTTCTCTATTAAGAAAATTTTGTCTTGCGCCAAGGAGACCTACGGATTCTCCTATTCCATCCTGTAATGTTTTCAGAGTGTCTGCTTTGACTCCGAGGTCTTTGATCCATTTGGAGTTGATTCTGGTGCAGGGTGATATATAAGGATCTAGCTTTAGTTTTCTACAAGTAGTTAACCAATTTTGCCAACACCATTGACTGAAGAGGCTGTCTTTCTTCCATTCTATTTTTTAGCTCCCTTATCAAAGATTAGATGGCTATAGGACTGTAGGTTTATTTCTGGGTTTTCAATTATATTCCTTTGGCCCTGAGGTCTGTTCTTGTGCCAGTATCAAGGTGTTTTGATTACTATGGCTTTATAGTAGAGTTTGAAATTTGGTATTGATATTACTCCAGTTGTGTTCTTTCCGTTGATGAGGGTTTTTGCTATTCAGGGTCTTTTATTCTTCCATATGAATTTTTGGATTGCCTCTTCTATTTCCTTGAAGAATGAGTTTGGAATTTTGATAGGTATCGCATTGAATTTGTAGATAGCTTTGGGAAGTATTGCCATTTTCACAATGTTAATATTTCTAATCCAGGAGCATGGGAGTTTTTCCCATTTTCTAAGTTCTGTTTTGCTTTCCTTTTTCAAGATTTTAAAGTTTTCATCACAGAGATCCTTCACTTCTTTGGTTAAGTTAATTCCTAGGTATTTTATTTTTTGTGGGGCTATTACAAGTGGAGTTGCTTTCCTAATTTCAGCCCCACTTTTCTCATAGTTGGCATACAGAAAAGACATTGATTTTTGAGGGTTAATTTAATACTTTGCTACTTTGCCAAAGTTTTGAATCTGCTTGAGTAATTTGGGAGTGGAGTCTATGGGATTCTTTAAATACAAGATCATGTCATCTACAAAAAGGGAGAGTTGTATTTCTTCTTTCCCTATTTGGATCCCCTTTATGTCTGCATCTTGTCTTATTGCTGTAGCTAGGCATTCTAATACTAGATTGAAGAGAAGTGGAGAGAGTGGACATCTTTGTCTTGTTCCTGAGTTAAGAGGAAATGGCTTTATTTTTTCACCATTGAGTATAATGCTGGCTGTAGGTTTGTCACATTACTGTATTGAGGAATGTTCCATGGATTCCTAATTTTCCAAACCCTTCATCATAAAGGGGTGTTGGATCTTGTCGAATGCTTTTTCTGCATCTATTGAGATAACCATGTAGTCCTTATCTTTGCTCCTGTTGATGTGATGAATAACATTAATTGATTTGCCTATATTGAGCCAGATTTCAATCCCTGAAATGAATCCTGTATGATCAGGGTGTATGATTTTTTGGATGAATTGTTGAAGTCGATTGGCCAAAATTTTGTTGAGAAGTTTTGCATCAATGTTCATCAAAGAAATGGGTCTATAGTTCTCTTTCTTTGATGAATCCCTGCCTGGTTTTGGGATGAGGGTTATGATGGCTTCATAGAATGTGTTCGGTAGTGAACTTTCTCTTTCAATTTCATTGAAGAGTTGGAGGAGTATTGGTGTGACCTCAGTTTTGAAGGCCTTGTAGAATTCCGCTATAAATCCATCTGGTCCTGGACATTTCTTAGCTGGGAGGACTCTTATTGCTGTTTCTAATTCAATGCTTGATATTGCCCTGTTAAAGATGGTTTAACTCATCTTGGTTTAGTTTTGGCATGTCAATATTTGCTAGGAAAAGGTCCGTTTATACCAAGTTCTCAAACTGATTAGCATAAAGTTTTGAGAAGTATTCTCTTAAAATGTTCTGAATCTTGATTGTGTCCATGGTGATGTTTCCATTCTCCTCTCTGAGTTTATTTATTTGGATGTGTTCTTTTCTTTTTCTGATAAGATTTGCTAAGTGTCTGTCAATTTTGTTAATTTTTTGAAAGTAACAATTGGTTGATGTAGGAGCTCAGAGCTATAAACTTGCCTCTGAGTACTGCCTTTGCTGTGTCCCAGAGGAGCTGGTAGTTTGTGTATTGATTTTTGTTGAATAGCATGAACATTTGAATTTCCTTTCTAATCTCTTCCATGACCCACTCGTGATTCAGCAGTGTGTTGTTCAGCCTCCATATGATACCAGATTTTCTTTGGTGGCTTTTAGTGTTGAGTTATAATTTTATTCCCTTTGGTCAGAGAGAATGCAAGGTATAACTTCAATGTTTCTGAATTTAGACAAGTTGGCTTTGTGGCCTAAAATGTTGGCTATTTTCGAAAATGTTTCATGCGCTGCTGAGAAAAACCTGTATTCTGATGCTTTAGGTGAAATATTCGGTAGATGTCTCTGAAATCTAGTTGATCTATGCAGTTGTTTAGATCTGCGGTTTCTCTGGTGAGTTTTAGCCGAGTTGATCTATCTAGTGGAGAGAGGGGTGTATTAAAATCCCCAAAACTTAATGTCTTTGGATCTATGTGGGATTTGAGGGAAAATAGTGTTTCTTGGATAAATTTGGGTGCTCAGTTGTTTGGCGAGTAGATATTTAGAATTGTGATATCCTCCTGAAGAGAGATCCCTTTATTAGTATGTAGCGACCTTCTTTATCTCTTCTCACAAATTTTAATTTGAAGTCTATTTTATCTGATATTAGGATTGCAACTCCAGCCTGTTTTGGGGGGCCGTTTGCTTGGTAGATTTTTTTCCCAGCCTTTAACATTGAAAATGTGTTTGTTTTTACGGGCAAGATGTGACTCCCGAAGGCAGCAGATAGAAGGATCTTGTTTTTTAATCCAACTAGACAGTCTATGTCGCTTAATTGGAGAGTTAAGTCCGTTAATGTTAAGAGATAGGACTGAGAGGTATTTGGGAGTTCCTGCCATTTTATCCACCTTCTTGGGGGCTGCGAAAACTGGGTTCTTCCTATGGTTCTTGGATTCTCAGTTTGGGTGCAGTTTCTTGGCCTTTATTGTGATCTTGTTGGTTTTATATGTGTAGGACATCTTTAAGAATCTTTTGTAGGGTTGGTTTGGTGGAGATGTATTGTTTCAATTTTTCTTTGCTATGGCAGGTTTTTATTTGGTCTTCAGTTATGAAGGAGAGTTTAGCTGGGTTCAGTATTCTTGGTTGATAGTTGTTTGATTTTAGGGCATGGCATACATCATTCCAGGCTCTTCTTGCTTTGATTGTCTCTGCTGAGAAATCTGAGGTGATTCTAATTTGGTTCCCTTTATAGGTGATTACCCTTTTCTCCTTGACAGCTTTAAGGATCTTTTCCTTGGTCTGTGTTGATCCTGTGGATTATAATGTGACTGTGGGATGTCCTATTCTGGTCTGGTCTGTTTGGAGTTCTAAAAGCTTATTGTATCCGAATAGGCCTATCTTTTTGCATGTTTGGGAAGTTCTCTGCTAGGATCCTGTTAAACAATTTTCCTAGGCCATTAACTTCTGCTTCTAGGTGCTCCTCTACACCCATTATCCTCAGATTAGGCCTTCTGATGGTGTCTTCCAAGTGTTGGAGAGATCTATCATATTTCTTGGACTTGTCTTGGATGGTTGTATGTTCTTTTTCTATAATATCTAGGCTGTCTTCAATCCCCGAGATTCGATCTTCTGCAGGTCTTATCTGCTGTCGAGACTTTCTACTTTGTTTTTTATTTCTTTTCCTTCCAGTTGGTCAGCTTTGATGGCTTCAAATTCTTTGTTGAAGTCTTGTATGAACTTCTTTACTTCCTTAATTTGGTGTTCAGTGTTTATTCTCAAATCACTTAGTTGAATAGTTTTGGTTTCCTTGGACTCCCATTCCTTCTGTTGGTTTCAATTCAGCATTCCATTTGTGGTATCCCTCACTTCCTTCAGCTCTTTGTTAATGGATTCTATGAATGCCTTTAGTGGTCTTTGTGTATTCTCTTCCTGCTCTCTCAATACTTGTATTACTCTTTGATTAGCTTCGTCTATTTCGTGCGATTCCTGTAGTTCTCTTTGAGTATTCTCAGCCTGTTCATTCCTGCCTTTCTCTTTGAGTATTCTCAAGCTGCTCACGCAAATCCTGTATCAGTTTTTGAGTAGCTTCTTCACGCTTTTGATATTCCTGTATAAAGTTTTGGATTGCCTCCTCTCTCTCCCTATCACGCTCATACAGTGTCCTTTGTATTTTTTCAATCTTTTCATTTATCATATTTGCCAGCAGTGTTTTTAGAGCTATTTGGATTATTCATTTTCTGTTCTGACCTATGGTTATCATGAGTGGTAGTTGAGATACTTGGGCTTGCCATTTTTCTTGTGTTTTCTGGCTTACTCTGTCGATTTAGGATGAAATTAACACCAGTTTTGTGCTAGAAAACTATCTTAAGGCAAGCATCAAACAAAGTCTGTATTTGCACAGTCAATAGTCTGCAGATACAATCTAGTTCAACAGATACATCTATTCAACATCAAACAAGTGTATATTAATGGGCTATGAACAGCAAACAAGAATTTGGTGAACCAGAAATTATTAGGTTTAGGAAGAGATGAGAGAAGAGGAAGGATATAAAGGAGATGGGAAAAACTTAAAAATAAAAATACTTAAAATATTATATAGGTATAAAGAGGTAGTACTGCTATTAAGGAATTTAAATCTAAGAGGTTTTGAATTGAGTAATAAATTTGTGGATTAAGTGTGTACACAATGGGGGATAAGGTCTAATAATCCATTACGGGTGTATCTGAGGATGTGCAGAACAGTAATTAAGTCACATAAAGAACAGAAGAGAAGAAAAGGTGAAAAGGATAAGAAAGAAAGAAAAAAGATCAGAAGTTCAGTAGATGTAAACAAAAAGCAAAACAAAACAAAACAAAAACAAAAACAAAAAAGGAAGAAAAATGCACACACTATACCCCTAAATTAAAATTCTAAGAGGAAAAACAATTACTAGAAAACAATTTTTTTTCAAGAAAGGTAATAGTTAAAGATTAAAAAAAATATTTAGAGAAAAAAATTTTTTTTATAAAAGGAACAACAAAAAAAAGTTCTTTGATTTTTTTTGGAAGGGTTGGCAAAAATCCTGTGTCTCCCTTGTGTCCGTAACCAGCCTCTTATTGGAGTCTCTGTTCTGCTTGTTTTCCTGTGGCTTGGTTACTTAACTCAGTTTCTTTGAACAGGCAGAAAAATGCTCTGCGATCCTCCTTGGAGGTTAGTTCAATGGGAGGAGATAGCTTTTTCCTCAAGTTTGGAGATTCTGTGATGAGGCTAGGTTCTGGGTAGAGTTGAGGCCTTTCAGCAAACAGTAGCTTTTCCCGGGGACTGGTTTGTGAGAAACTCACAGAGCCCAGCCTGGAGCCACTCTCAGGGTTTCTGTTTACTGAATTTCAATTGATTGTCGATGCTGATAAAGAGAGGGACAGCCTCTGGCTCTGATTACCCTGTGAAGAAAGCCACTCCTGGGGCTGGCACAAGAGCTGGGTGACTTTCCCTGGGTGGAACTGACTGAGTCTGGCAGGTCAGGTTAGGCTCTTGTGACCTGCTAGATGACTCAGGATTTATTCCAGGGCCTGAGTTGGAGCTAGCAGCTCTGCCCAGCTTTGTCGGTATCCAAGATGGACGTCTCCGGTACTGGGGGGTGGAGGGGTGGCCTTCCCTCCTCTGCTCCCTGAGAAGGAGTGAGGACGTCAGGCTTCTACTCATGGCGAATCTTGGTTCCTGGGTCATCTGTGGTCTGTGAACTGCAGGATGATGATGTCTGTTCCTTGTCGGTTCCTGCTGTTGTTGAGTGGAATCTGCTCGCCCGCCACGTCTGGCTCCTTAGTCCCGGACTCTCTGTGATTTAGGTATGGCGCCTGCGGTCTCCACCACCACCGCTGCCACCATGGCGGCGGCTGCTGGCAAGTGCTCAGGGCTGTCTTCTTGCCTCTATTTTCTCTCTCTGGCCTAACTCTCTGTCCTGTGAAGGCACGCTTGGTGTGATTCTCTGGCTTAGGACTGTTCACTGGAACTCTAAAACTGCTTTCTATGAGAGAGCTTGTTTAGCCTCCAGCTTCTCCTCCACCATCTTTCCAGAACTCCAGTATAACACTTTTAAAACAAAGTTATTTCTATGCTGGCCTTCAAATGGCATACTGTTTCCTTTTTAAATACTCTCAACCAGAAGTTTAAAAACAAGTATTATATGAGTAAAGAACACACTAAAAAAGTCAGGGACAGACTTTCCTTCAAGCCTTGGATTCTTTTCTTGTACAGTAAAAAGGAAAGCAAAAGTTAACTTGAACTTTGTCATTCCTCTATGTTCAATTCCTCTCCTGGGATCAGTTTCCACATCCAGTAATAGTTATTTCCACTTACTTCCAGTAACAATCTATGGTGCTGCTCCAGATAAAATAATATTTTCTGGCTTCATTGAAATAGCAAAAGAACACCTTTGGACACTTGGTAACACATGTTTCAGAGACAACTTAGTAAACAGAAAATGTGAAATTTACATTGCTAATAAATACATTATCCCTGAGTACATTTTGTTCAAAATTCTTAATTGCTCTGTAAATTACAGTGAATTTTTAATGGGAAGAAGGTTCTCAGATCTTTAATTGTGAGTGTATGTGCTGTTCATTAATTTCCCAAGTGTACCTGAGTTAACAGTAAGAGAAACAATAGCAATAATAGGAGAAAGAGAATTTCTGTGTTTAACTGTAAGGATTCAATACAATATAAAAGACTACAAATATGACAACATTGAAACACTAAAGCCAAGTCTGGCATGTAGAGTTACGGAAGTGATATAGGGAAAGCATTACTCCTAACTGGAACATGAAGCATGAAGCCACTCCCTTTCTAAGTTATGCTTGCTAATCCCAAAATTTTGTAAAAAGAATGGAAGAATGATACTGTTTCCAATGCAAATCAGATATACGATCATGGACTTAACTGGAAAGAAAGAGTCCATCTTGAGAGAACAGTGATCATACTAGCAATGAACCTGGTGTCTAAGATCATATTAATTTTGCTTTCTTTTTCTCATATATATTTTTTGCTCTTGTTGGTCATGGCACTTGAACTCTATGACTGGACACTGTCCCTCTGCTATTCAGCTCAAGGCTAGTGCTCTACCACTTGAGCCACAGTGCCACTTCCAGTTTTATGGTAATTATTGTAAAAAAAAGTGTCTCCAGTACTTTCCTGCCCAGGATGGCTTTGAACCCCTGTCCTCAGATCTCACCACCACTTGGCTTATGATCACATTTCTAGCAGTGTACACTCAGCATATGTAATGTGTATGTTCATCGAACTTTATATGAATTCTTGAGTTAAAAATCTGGGCTACAGCTTACACTTTACACTCACAAAAATGTTTGTAGTTTAAAAGTTAATACTCCTGGAAAAATAAAACCTAAGGATGTAAAGGAGTCTGGGAAGTTCAGTTTGCATCCAGCCTGGGCAGAACAGGCTTTGAGACACTACATATAATTAACCAGCCAAAAGCTGGCATATCAGTCATGATCAAGATTGCTGAATAAGAGCTTGAGACTTTTGCATACATTCATACAAACATACACAGACACACATAGGCACTTATATGTGCACACAAAAATACAAAATGAAACAATTCTCACAATATGTAGAAAAGTTAGAAAACAATAGAAAATAAGTCCTGAGTAAGACTAGAATTAAGTGATAATTTTTAATATTAGAAAGCCCTCAAATGCACTATCTTCAAAAAAGTTGAGAATATTACATAGGTAGGGACCAGAGATAGTAAGAGAGTCATGTAATCATTATTAATGGGATCAGATCCATGGAGGAATGGATCAGAGACCCTGGCAGGTACATCTGAAAATGTTCATATCCTTTGTCAAATGTGAGAACATCTTTGAAAATAGTACATAAACAGTCTGTGCAGTCAGTCTAGTGGATAAGATCATAAGAGAATTTTAGAATTGCTTGTCTGTTTCTAGATTAAATAAACCAACAAACTATGGCAGGGCAATGTGATACAATTCTAGCACTCCGACTAAAACAGGAGATTAGAGAGTGGAATTACATAGCGATACCTTCCCTGGACAAGGTAGTATAATTTTGTCTCAATAAAACAAACCAAACAACAAGAAAGGAATACACAGTTTGAAGTTTGGGATAATTTTGTCACTATGTTTTGAGAAGTCAAGTTTTCTATGGAAATGCAACTCATATATAATCCTCAGTTGTGTTTTAAATGCTCTCTCCATTACAGAACATTCCTAGATGCAAAATGACTCATGATTTCCATCCAAAATTTGAAAAAGTAAGTAATTACGTTCCTCCTTACACATTGAGAAAAATGCTAGGTTTGGGTTTGGTTTTCATTTTTGTTTTTGTTTTATTGGCTTGTCTTAGAGCTTGAACTCTGGGCCTGGAAACTGTCTCTGAACCTGTTTATGCTCAAGGCTCGTACATTACCACTTCAACCTCAGTGTCACTTGTGTCTGGCTTTTTCTGAGAAGTTTATTGGAGATAAGAATCTAAGGAACCTTGCTGGCTAGGTGTGCTTTGAACCAAAATTTTCCGATCTTAGCAAACTGACTATCTATGATAGATAAAAAGTATAAATATAAAAAATATTTGCATGTGTTCAGAACTCAAGAATACCACTGGGGAACAATGATGCAGCTCAGTTTATTGTGGTGCTCTTTCCAGAACAAGGAGGGCATCACATTAGGAGAGGTGTAGTATTTTTTCACAATAAAGGAAAGCTATTCATGATGTGAATTAAGGAATTTTCAGGCGCACATTTCAAGTTGGATACTGTTGGTCTAGGATAACTTTATGACATAAATCTTGGGATTGATGGTCATAGAAATAGTAGCTTACTCTGATAAATAATTGCTTACTCTTTAAGAATTAATTATTAAAGATGCTTCATAGTATTATTCTCTACAGAATGTGGCTATTTTTCTGTTGAATTCTCAATCTGTTACACCCCATTGGAAACTTTATTTATTGCATAATTTCATAACTTACAAACAGGTACTGTTTTGAATCTCTCAGGTATGGAATGTTGAGAATTAAAAAATCAGTAGTTATTAGTCATAGGAATTTTGAATAACATATATTCTGTCCTCTTAACAACTTATTTACTTTTAAAATTTATGGGTTTCCATAAAATTAAACTGTTTTCGAACTTAGTATGAGAAAAAGTACTAAATTTATTCTTTTTTCAAAATATTGGCAAGTATATTGTGAAAATATTGTCTAGTTGGATAACATTCAAGTTGCTGAGCCTCTGATAAAGAAGGGATAATTAATTCAAATTACATGCAAATAGTATTGATTTTTTAAAGGTTACTACATAAAGAATAATATTTACTATAGCAATACAGTTAAATTATATTTTATGCAGCTTATTTTTAAAATTTTATTATCAAATTGATATACATTGTGGTTACAGTAATTGTAAGGTAGTGAATACATAACTTTTCAAACTTGTTACCTCTCCCTCATTGTTCTTATAGTTTACCTTCATCCCTTCACCCCTCAGAAGTTGTAATGTACATTTCCAATATATTGTATTGTGAGTATTGCTATTACATTGGTTTTGCCATTTGTCCTTTGTCTCACCATTTTGTTGTTCCTCTTCCCTTACCTAATTAAGATAAAAGTATACACAATACACAGGTTACAAAAATCAAATACAGCAGGGGTAAACCATAGGGGAAAATCCCAAAGAAAACAGAAATCACATAGTACATCTAAAAAAACCACCACAAATAAAAATATATATTTCTGTATCTTCGAGTTCATTTTGCTCAGCATCAGCGTATATGGTCATATATAACATAACAAAGCAACTGGAAAATAATAGTTGCATGGACACTATATCATGAAAACATGTTAAATTTTTGATGGTAAAGGTGGAATTAGTATTGGTGTTTTCGCGATTCTGATATAGGAATTTCAAAAGAGTTTTAAAGTTATGACAGGTAAATTTTAATTGTTCAAACTTCTTAAAAACTTAACTCATTAAGAAAATTTTAAATGGCCTAGAAAAGTAGGCTTTCATGCAAAGAAATCTATGGAGACTTAGTAGAGAGGAATAAATGTGGACCCAGATGGCTCTTTTTCACACTAAACAAACCTCAGAAAACTTGCTGTAAATCCTGTAGGTTCCCTTGACAGTTGTCCTTACCCAGGAAATATACTCTCACTGTGTGAAACAAGGTTGTAGTGGAATTTAAATTCAAAGTTCTTTAAAAAAAAAAAAAAAAGACATCAAAATTTGTGAATTAATCTTTAATTATCAAACAGTAATTATCTGAAAAAAGATAATTTGGGTCAAAATATTTCGGGAGAAAGTGCCCTCCACAATGAAAGAAGGTATTGGCTTCACACTCTTCTGTTTGTAATACTTTCCACATTTTCTTTGCACGTGAAGCAGTGAAACACAGAAATCTGATTCGATACTTCAAACCAGTGATTTCACATTTCTAAGTGGCTCACAAAACATAATATCCTTATTACCATGAGAGAGTGAAGACTTCTCTTATTACATAACCCAAAAAGTTTTGGGTTCAGAAAAGAATTGAGCAAATGGAAAAAGTTAGAAAATAGTGTTCTTAGAAGCCCGAGCTAAGCGTATTGGCTTCAGCAGTAGAGGGAGGCCAAAACTTTTTTATATAGATTGTGTTAATGTTTTTGCTCCCTAAAGTGATTTTTCAGAGCTGATTTGGCTCACTAAAATGCAGAACTTATTGAATGAAGACATGAAAATAAATTCCACATCTAAATTAGGCAACTTAAAAGAGTTTAAAAAGAGAAACTATGAAGATGTAGTAGTGGCTGAGGCTGTATAGTCCTTCAGCTTCACCAGATTTGAAGCCAAGTAGCTGTGATTAATTGGATATCAGGCAAGAGCTAAGAGGAGGACATAGAGGTAAGACACACAAGCATGGTCCTTTTGTAACAGACACTGTCTTCCAAGGTATGGCTGATTTAAATCTATTCTTCTCCATACATCTTGCTGAGCAAATGCAAGACCAAGAAAAAAATAATCTACTGAAATAATTTTGCAAAGAATAACTTCACGGTTCCTGATATGGCATCTAAGGAGGAGTCTTAAGAGAGAAGATAATAGCGGTGTAATTTTTGGTTTCCTCTTAGCATCTTTTTATCAAAATCTATCTTTGAGGTTAGAATTGAATGAACCAAAAAGTAATGGAGTACTTATTTTTCTCCTCACTTTAGATACAAGCAGACTTTCAAGATGAAAGAAAAAAGAAAAAAAGTGTAGCCAAATAGTTGTGATCCCAGCTTCTTGGACTGGTTTTCTGGAGACAGTATACATTAGATTTGTTCTCATTAAAATAGATGTTGTTTCATGGCCACCAAATGCAAGAGGAAAGTTTAATGGACTCGCTTGGCCAATAATAGTATGATAGGAAAAATGGCAAATAATATTTAGTGAATTACTTTGACCAATTATGTTGCCAGAACAAAGAAGGAAAATATAATTCAAAATGAATTGACTTAAAGATATGAAGAAAAAGTAGTGAAGAGAGATGAGAGCAAACATAGAGGATTGTTTTCTCTTCAGTGGAGTAATGAGTTCTTGATCTTTTTTCTTCCATTATATCTTCACAAGCTATCAATTGTGGCTCAGGACTGAAGTATCCAGTTCCGACAAAGAGAACTCGCAGAAGGAAGATAATATTTGCAGCAGATGTAGGTGAGTTATAACCTTAGACCATCTATTTACATCTGTTCAGAATCCTCCCCTACCACAAACTGCTCTCTTTGAACAGCTTTGTTTGCTCTTCCCAAGACTGCCTTCCATTAACTGCTTAAAATTTTTGAGAGGTCATATTCATACTCTCTAGAGATGCCTATTTGGTTGTGATTTTTGTGTTTTTGTTTGTTGTTGTGTTTTTTAACTGAATTTCAAAAGGTTGTGGTACAATTAAATATATCACTCTAATTATCCAATGCTCCTGGATCACAGTGACTCATGTCATTCTCAACCAACCCCTTCTCCAAGATTTACTTCCGATTTACCACTTCCTTTATCACATGTGTATATTGTACTTGCCCCTTTTTCCATATTTTATTCTTTCTATGTCTTAACTATTATTCCTCTCTGGTTTCAACTTTCTGATAATCATTCTGTTAATCTGTCTCTTAATATTTGAAAGATTTATATACATTCCATGGAGTTTCAATCCTGCATATACTTGAACTGATGTCAGCTTACATTTCCATAATTCATTCATTTGTAATAACAATTTGCAAGACTGCAGACTTGAAGCACCTAGACATGATTATATTCTCATCCATTTGGAAGATTAATCTTTATTCAACAAGTAAGTTTAAAAATGGCTTAGAATGTATTCCTAATTACCAATTTTTATAATTGGCTTTGTACAATGGTGTATGATTATTTTATTTTACATGGGATAATACTTTCTACTACCTATAAGTTTTGGAAAAAGAAGAAAACTAACATTTACTACTATAGAGGAATATGATAGAAATAGAAGATAGATTTTGTTTGTCATATCTCTGATGAGCACTCATATTAAAGTCATATTTCTTTCTATGTTAGACAGATAGGGAAAACATAAATCAATGTATGATAAGGCAACTATTCATGACTTTTTAAAATGTACCTTATTAAGTGATGAAATTTACTTTTTAAGCTGAGGTTTGGGGTTTGAAACATGGCAGGCTGATCTATTTAACACATTTCTGGAATGCACCTACTGAACAACACAAATGGTGAGGGCTACTATTTCTACACTTTAATGAATGATTGAACCTGTCTGGCATTAGTGCTGGGTAAATAAATCAACTCTATTGTAACTTGCTCCCTACACTTGAAAAACTTGTAATGTCACTAAGTATTATCTACTTATCGAATGTTATTTTGGCAAATGTGATTTTAAAAAGTTTATTTGAAAAGGAATACACTTTCAGGAGATTAAATGTAAAATGTAGGTTATCATTGGTTTGAGAATGACAACATTTTTATACCACAGAATCAAGTTGTACTAAAGTACCAGTGTTTTGAAGCACTAAGGATCTTCTCAATTAATCTTTTTCTGGATTACATTTGACCTCTAAGTCAAGTTTTCCTGGCCTTAGTAGACCATTATTGATCTATCCTTCCAGGAACTATTTTTGGGGCCATTTATGCTGGACTGAAATCTTAGATTCATCATTAGGGGAGGGGTATTAAAAATAATCGTCTGACACTTTGTGATCTTGTTCACTCATATGGGCTCATCATTTGTGAATTGAGTTTGAATTACAGTAATTTCTCTCAGATTTTGTGAACTCATCCTTCATTTAAAGTTATCTTGCATTTCACAATTACTTGCTGCTAATTCTTGAATCTCAAGAAATTGGGGCCCTGAAATATAAGAAAAGAGAAATTGAGATGGATCTTCAATTACTTTCTGCTGGCATGTTGCATAGGCCTAGCTGAGAAGTCTTGCCCCTTTTATCTGATGATAACATGTAACTGGGACATTGGATCCTAGGACCCATGGGTCCTGCAGAAGAATAATATTTTTTAGACATCATATCATCTAAATTTGGATATAATCTTTAGGAATGCTTCAGAAATATGGAAAAAAACAGTTTGGGGCGAGCAAGTTAAAACAATAAACAGAGCAGCAGAGTAAAACCTCCTATAGATTAGAGGAAAACAACATTGTTTCTTTAAGATGTGAATTTAGAAGACCACGAACACTGAGAAGGTATCACAAGTTTATACCAAAGACATTTGCATTGACAAATTTTATATTCTAATATATATTCTAAACTTAATTATTTATATTCCAATTCTACTTATTGGAATAAATATCAATTTATTTGTCAAATTATCAATTAATTATAGTAAGTTTCATTGCATGAAACATGAAATCAACACATAAATATAAAATATATAACTATATATAATATAATAAAATGGCACATTGTTCTGTTGTGGATTGGGCATCAAAGGCAGCTCTGTTCTAAAGTATTATTCCATTTTCTCTACCTCAGTGTTTGGTGGAGTTATACCTAAAGTTTTACCATTTGTAGATTTACAGCCTGGAGGCAAGGTGAGACATTACCAATTTAAGACCTAATAACAAAGAGAAACATATGGACTTCTGTTTCTATAGAAATATTTGGTGATATAAAGGCAGTATTTTAAGTTCCTGCCTGGTTGGAAGGTAGATAGGCCAGGACATTAGGTAATCATGCACATGAACAATTTTTTCATCTTCTTGGCTTTATCTCCTTTTGAAATGATAGGTATAATAAACAATTATATTTTGATAAAATACCTTCTAGTCTGAACACTTTTGTCTGAAATGCTCATCTGTATATGATCCCTTGTAACTAAGATTAGTTTTGTTCCAGTAAGACAATCCATGCTGTTAGGATAAGATATTCTGATTGGTCTGTTCCTACATGGAAGAAGGGTAAAGGTTAAGGTAGACATTGGTGCCAGTAAGACCTCATTTGGGAAAATTTCAACTGCAGAAGTTTAGAAGTAGCTCTTAAGCAAGGCTTACTTTGAATCCATTAGTTCTACAAAGCTAACTCAATTGGATAAATAAGTACTTCAAGAAGCCATTCCTGTTGGACCTAGCTATAAATGCTTCAAAATGAAAAAGACTTATAATAGTCATTGACAAAAAAATTGAAAATGCGAGCAATCTTCTGACCAATATAATTTTTTCCATTATGCACAGAATTTTAGGGAAATAAGATCAGTACCATTGTTAGGAACATTAAGGTTTCCTTGTTACAAATAGGCACCCAAGGATATAAGCCTGTATAAAGACTGTATCATTAAATTGCATGCTTCAATTTCGAGGACACTACATGCTTCAGCAGCACGTATACCCAAATTGCAACAATACAGAGATTAACATGACAATTGCACAGGATGTTATGAAAATTTGTGAAGTATTCCATATTTTTCATTCTTCAGATGCAAGAAATGAAAAACATTTATTTAAGTTGATTACAAAATTACAAGTGTAATAATACATGTAATTCATATAATTAAAAGTTATTTTCACATCATTGTATTAAATCTTCAAATTAGTGAAATCTTTACATAGCATAATCTTTAAAACACTTTTGAAATTAGACAACATTGTTATTTTATCCCAAAGAAATATACTATAAGGACCTAGGAAAAAAGGAATCTTACACTGTTTCTATATGGAATGCAATCTGAAAGGACACATTTATTAATGAGCCTATATATTATAAAACAATGTAGAATTCAAAGTATTATATCTAGGAGAGAATAAAATAGATTATGGACATTATACAAACATAGAATATAGAATATTTTAAAATATAATTTTTCAGACAAACACCAGAAATATGTTCAGTTTCTATACTACTCATTTCAACAGATAAGTTATAATTATTTCTGATTTAAAAAAGCACAAACTCTCCAGAAACCATTATAGATGTATCCAAATCTCTTTTGAATACATTTTGACATCAAAGTCAGGCAATTCACTTGTAAGAATTCCATGGAATCCATGAATTGTTACAGTAAGATATTGTTGTTATTTGGATTGTGAAAATATTTTGCATGGACACAAAGAATGGAATGGAATTTATGAAATTTAAGAAACTTAACCGAACCATGGTGATTTAGAAGAGCAATTTATACAGCCTTCCAAAACTTCAAAGAGGTAGTGATATATACTTATCCTTTTGGCAATATCAAATGCAGTTTCTTCCAACTTATTCTTCAGACCTGATTTGACATAATGGTTCAACAGATGGAGATCCAACATGTTTTTGCTATCTCTATTCCCAGCAGCAAGATGCAAGGGGGTCAAGAGGCCTTTAGTTTGGGAATTGGTATCTGGATAATGATGAAGTAAGAAAACAGCCACTCTGGTATTATTCCACGTAAAAGCACTGTGCAGGGGTGTCCAGCCATCTACAGTTATTGCAAGAATATCTGCCGATTGAGCCACCAACTCATGGAAAGTGTCAAAGTATCCCTTGTAGGCTTCCTGATAAAGATGGTTATACTCATCTTCATACCTAGTATTCACATGAGTGGCCTTTTTGGAAAGTAGTCCCTGCACTGTAGTAAACAGATTATTTTCAGCAGTCCAAAGAAGAAATTTGCTTGGATCCTTCTCCATTTTTTTTCTTGCAATTGATACCATTCCTCACTTTTTCATCGTGTTCCCCATCTTCATGACAATTGCCTAACCAGAGACTTTGATTGTCAGTGGGAATGATGTGTCCATGTATTTCCCTAATAATTCATGCTAGTTGAACTGTTCAGCAACATCCAGTGAATTTTCTGCATCTGTTTTTTTCACTATGATTTATTTTCTCTTTTTCCATTTTTACTATTCGAAATTATTCTAACTGTAGAGTAGGGAATTGATGCAGAGCAGAGGAAAGATGTTCCTCCGTATTCAAAGATACAGACTGAAAATATGGACCAGTGGTGTCTTCATGTGCAGCTTATTCTAGGAATGAGAAAAATGCATGCCTCTGATCAATTTATAGAGCATGCAGAATTTTTTTTAGGGGGGGGTCCAGTCGTGGGCCTGAACTCCGGGCCTGGGCACTGTCCCTCAGCTCTTCAGCTCAAGGCTAGCACTCTACCACTTGAGCCACAGCGCCACTTCTGGCTTTTTTTCTTTTTGCTTATGTGGTGCTGAGGAATCCATGCAAGGCAAGCGCTCTACCACTGAGCCACCTTCCCAGCCCCGAGCATGCAGAATTTTATGTTTTGAAAAGGATGGAAATAGAATTTATGTATTTACTTGAAATTAGTACATACATTTATAGCAGTCTACATAAAGAGACGTAGCTTTGACCAAATTTCAGACAAGAATCTAAATCCTTGATAATTGTAGGAACAGACCTGAATGAAATCAATTCAATCACACTTTTCCTGTAGAAGGAAGGAATAGGTCCATGCAGCAAGAGAAGGCAAGCCATTTATATCTGTGACAAATCTTTGTGGAAAATGGTATCAAGGATTACTTACTGGTGATACACTTGCACTTGAATCATGATTCTGAACTATTCCTTGCAGATTCTCAACTATTGCTTTGATCATTATATTCTCCAAGAAGAAAAAGTGAGATTTAATTGATAGCAAAGGACTACTAATACATTTTTACTTCTTATTAAGCACCTTCAATAATAGAAACCACATGAAGACAATAGACAGGCTTACTTTTATAGATGAAAACAAGTGTCTTTAATAGCCATGCAAGGGACTTCTCTTTTATTACTGCATTATACATTTTTTCTAATGTTGGGTAACAATAAATAATGAATCTATTAGAAAGCTCTTCAAGCTTGTATGTCCAATAATGACTTCTCTTATAATAAATCATGGTATTTTTTTGTGTATGGTCTTAAGAAGAAATTTAAATTACTATCTTGATGTTTTGACAGGACAATTTCATCACTGTACATCTTGCTTCTATACTCAGTTTTAGATTGCTATCTAAGTATGTGGATTAGATAAGTATAGAGGAAAAAGTAGAAGCCACACTGGCAGCTCATGTCATTAATCCTAGCTAATCAGAAAGATGGAGTCTGAGGATTGTGGTTTGAAACCAGACCAAACCAAAAAAAGGCCATTAGATTCTGATTTGAAAAAAAACCAACAAAAGCAAGAAATGGAGCTGTGGTACAAGCAGTAAAATGCTAGCCTTGAGAAAATTAAAACAAAAAAATATCAATTTCTGGGACAGAGCCAGGCCCTGAGTTCAAGCCCTATTATTAGCACCAAACAAATGCATGAATGAATTAGTTAATTAATTAAAAATAAATTAAGTGTTCACATGTGGATAGACAAGTAAAACGTAAAACCCGTGGCGACTGGATTGTGTATTATTTTTTAGTAAGGCAAATTATCATTTGTACTAATCACTAATATTTTATTTGAACTTTTTTGTACAATTAACCTTGAATTTAACATGTATGTATATGTGTGTGCACATGTGTGTATGTGTGTATGTGTGCATGTGCTGTTGCAATGTTGCTTGCCAATGTGGACAAGGTGGAACTGAAAAGAGCTAACTGTGTTGCAATGTTTTTATTTATCATTGTTCTGTCAAGTTATTTCAGTTCGACCTCCCTTCTGTACACTTTATTTTTCAAATAATAACATCATCAGAATCAAATCATTTACATTAAGTTAGATAAAAGAGACAGCTTTAGCTCTTATTATATGCTAGGAAAGAAAATACAGACATAATTAGGTAGTAAGTTATTGCTGTAAGATGACTGTCAGTTCAAAATATGTATTTGACCTCTTAAATTGGTTATAATTTTAAAATATGCTTATGGAATGAGTTTGACCAACTTGACCAAACAGGTATTCCTCTCTGGTTGTTCCCGTGAAACACAAGGTGAATAAACTCTGGCTTTCTGTTGAAAATAACTTTCTTTATAAGATCATATCTATTCTCACTAAGAGATAATCAACTCCAAATTTCTACGTTTGAATATCCCATGATATTGACTGAAAATCGGTACTGTTGATAAGCTTGTTAGATATTCCTTTCAAAAACAAACAAACAAAAAGCATATGTCATCTCCAGATAATAGATGTATTTGAAGTTGTTTTGTACATGCAAAGGGATCTTCACTAATGGCTCTTTTGTGGGATTAACTATCGCAACTTAACAAATAAGGTTTTTCGAATATCTTTTCCAATATAAATAACATCCCAGAGTGAGTCTTGCAATTTCCGAAAAGCCTTTAAATATTTTAGAATTATTTCAGTTCATTGACTACAAAGCTAAAGACATTTCTGAAATAAATATTGTTAAGATCTGGAAATGTAAGTGGGTATACAGGCTTTTATGCCTCATTTTATGAAAATCTAGTTTTTATGAAACTAAATGAAATAGAATAAAAGAATGTAAGTGAATTTAGTAAGCTAATTAATTATTAGTATAACTTTGTTTTCTATTAACACAGTCCTCTGGATGTAGATGATGCAGTTAAATTATTTCCTTTTGTGTCTGTACTTCAGTTATTTTTAGAATCTTTGTATTTACAGGAGTGAATTTTTGGTATAAATAAAGGTCTTTTAAAATGATTAGGATTAATCTTGTGTTTTGTGTACTACTCCCAAGAAAATGAGTTATTTTCAAGTGTTAATAGTTTATAATTTAATCTTCAGTATCATAAGAAATTTTTAAAAATTTAGTATTGATGACTTTTTAAACCAATTGTATTCACAAGTTGGAGACTCTTTAATTCATGCTTAGGTCTTGGTGTCTATGATTTTTAACTTCTCGTTCCTAGCATTAATGATAGGTCAGAGTGCGTTTTTGTGTATATGAAAGGTAAAATATTTATATGGGGTCAAAGGTGATTTTTATATCAGTCTTGCTTTAATAACATTTTAAAGTAGTACATTTCTCTCAAAATGTTGCACATCAAAAGCAATCAAATATTTCTCATGGTAAACAACTTAGGTGAGCTACAATGTGGAAATGATTGGTCCATCATACCTGCAGTCTGTTTCCATCCAGAATTGGGCAGGTCATTCTATCAGTAAGACTGTGTTAAACAGAGATGGGGTCCCCAAGCAGATCTAGACATCAAGAATGTTATACTTTAGCAGTTCCTTGCACCAGGGTGGTGTAAATTGATTATGAACTTGGAGGTTTCATATTAAAGCTACCTATTTTCTAACAAAGATAAAGTGAAATATTGTTAGAGTGTACACAATAATTTTGGGAAATTTTCCTAGAATTAGTAGACTAAGTTCTGGTATTTTAGTCATAAAATAAAATGAGGTTATTTGATACAGTGGGAGATGGGCCACAGGCTAACTCTTACCATGCGTACATGTTGTACTAGTAATTCCAAATCTGAAGACTTCAGTATCATCATCTGAGAATTAAAAATAGAAGCAAATCCACTTTATGGGAATATTGTGAGGATTAAATTAGATACCATAGGTAAAGTACTTGGAAAAACAATCAGCATTTGATACTTTCTACCTGTTATTTTATCATGAAATGATTCTATCATTTTACTCTGATTTATATATTGTGTCTATTTAGAATACACAATGTGATCTATTGATATTCATTGCATTGGTCACTTTTCTGTCATTATGAGGAAAATACCTGCAAATAATATTTCTGAGTAGGAGACTATTATATTGACTCATGGTTTAAGAGAACGCAGTTTAAGATCAGATGTCTCCATTGATTTTAATTATATTTTTATTAAATAGCTGGTCAAAAAATTTCTATTCCACAAATCAGTTTATAAGTACAATGGATCTTTACATAACTTACCCACACCCTTTAAAACCTCACCCCACTTTCATTTTTTCTAGTTTCATACTATCTGCATTGAATATTATATCTTCCCTCTCTTCCTCCATAGCTCTTTATTCCTTCCCTTTGACTTTCTCTCACATCTTCCAAGTGACAGTTTCCTGGTATTCATTTCCTTGAATTTAAAGTTCAATTTTATAAGAAATTACACCGTTTAAAGACTCCTCTGCAAATAGCATGCTTTGGTTAATACTATTATGTAATTGTAACCCCTCTGTCCGGTATTTTCACAATACAAAAATTCTCAGTTTTATGGTCCATATATTTTGAAAAGAATGCCATGACTTTATGAAATAAAAATAGAATCTTTAATGGGGTATTGTCACTATTGCCTGCCAGATTTAAAAAAATTTCTTAGACTACTACCTCAATCCTTATACAAAAATAAAAAAAAAGATTATAAAACTAAATGTGAGATGCAAAAACCTACAAAATATAAATGTAAAAATTCATGACATTGGATCAGTAAAGGTTTCAAAAAATGACAAGGAAAGCATTAGTGGGTAAAGAAAAGCAAGAATAAACTGGATAATATCAACTGATAACCTTTCATAATTCACAAGACAATATAACAGAAATGAAAACTTATCCAACAGATATAGGAGACATATTTGTTAATACTACAATGTTAATGCTACAATCATTTTGAGTCTAAGTATTTTTATATCTTCTAATTCTATATAAATTTTTCCCGAATAGGGTATTACTTTAAAGAACATATGTAAATTGATAGTCAATAGGAAGAGCAAATGAAATAAGTTCCTCTTTAGTATCTAAGACTAAATCAAAAGAAAACTCACTAGTATGACCATAATATAAAAAGATTACACAAAATATAGTAGTGCAATTGTGGAGAAATTGATATACTCCACATAGCAAATCAATTTGTACAATACTACAATCATTATATCAAGCAAGTTTTCAAAAGGTCAAAGAGAATTTATATGATCTATTTATTACACTTCTATGTATGTATTAAAGAGAAGTAAAAAACTTGTTTGGACAGGGAATGTAGTTTATTGACATTGCACTTGAATAGTATGTGTGAGACCCTGGAAATAATCCCTAAAAACAAATTTTGAAAATACACACTATAGAGGAGGACAAATTCCTGTAACTGAATTTCATATCTATTTTAACGTCTGTTCTAAAATGTACAGTATTTCTATTTGAAGAAATGCAAGTTTGTGAAAATTAGGCTTGGAAAACCTATGACTGTACAATTCACATCCAAAGCACTAAAATGTATGCAATACATGGAGATAATATATTGCAAGTGAATTACATGTCAGCAAAAAAAGAGAAATTATTTTTAAAAATACTGCACACAAAATGCAGAATACCTAAAAAAATGTTTTTGGTGTTGGCTTAACAAAGATATAATGTCTGACTATGTTGAGGTTTTTGTCTGTTTATTTTGAGTTTATACACAGATAACTCAATCAAAAAGTGTATGATAACTGGAATACCTAGGAATTATGCATCACTTATAAATAATTGATAACCTTTTCTGGAAGAAAATTTGGTAAATGACAGAACACAGAATCTATGCATCTGCATTTTATGAAAGCCATATGTTACTTGCTCAATCCAATTGTTTTTCTCTACTTTGCTAGGGGAAAAATATTCTCAAGATAAGAGCCAATAGCAATGAAAAGAAACAAAATACACAATCATCTTGATTTATTTGTGAAAATAACAAATGAAATAAAACAATTCCACTTAAAGGACTCCAATATTAGTATCTAAGAAGATATTCCTGAATGACAACATCCATTGAATTTTTGGAATTTTAATTTCTACAAACATATGACAATTAGAATAAGAAAACAAATATAGTCTTAGAGCAAACCAGCCTTGGAATAACTTTCTTAATTGTTTTGAAATTACATAAGAATTGATACTCCTTTCCTTTGGAAACATTTAAATAAGTTTATCATTTATTACAATTCAAATACGAAGCAAGAGTAATTTCATATAATCATTACAAATATCATCTTATAACTATCGCAAAATAGAGTAAAAGACCAATCCCAATATAGTACCTATGTATCGTTATACTTAATTCCTAATCATTACCTAAATATCTTAAACAGGGCTGGGAAGGTGGCTCGGTGGTAGAGCGCTTGCCTTGCATGATGGAGGCCCTGGGTTCGATTCCTCAGCACCACATAAGCATAAAGAAAAAAGCCGGAATTGTCGCTGTGGCTCAAGTCATAGAGCGCTACCCTTGAGCTGAAGAGCTGAGGGACAGCGCCCAGGCCCAGAGTTCAGGGCCCATGACCGGACCCCCCCCAAAAAATATCTTAAACAAACTAAATATTAATGTCTTTAACATAGATGTAATTATTCTTTACTTTTTACTTAATATTTTCCAGGGGCCTGTATTCATGTTTCTAAGAAATGTTCACAGCATTTAAAAGATGCTTTTGTGAAATTAATGTGATACATTTTGTTGGAGTTGAGTTGTTGTTGTTGTTTGCAAGGCATAGGCATTGTCCTTAAGCCTTTTTATTCTCAAGGACAGAACTCTACAACTTGAGGCCCAGAGCTAATTTATGTTTTTAAGAATTTAACAAGTAGTTTTCTGTCTGGGCTAGTTACAAACTGAATTTTAAGATCTCATTACACAGAATAGGTTGAATTATAAGAGTGAGTCACTGCCACTTGTTTAGATGTATTTGTTAATTTTAATTATGTTTTAAGATGTTTGTTTCACCATAGTGTATATCTCTCTACAAATAAATTTAGATATATGTATATATTTCTGATGACAAATTATCTCTAAAAATGTATGTCATTCGAAACATAACATTTAAATATATATATATATATCTGAAGACAGACTCCCTCTAAAATTTGTTCTACTGTTTTTGAACTTTTTCATTTCAAAGATATACAGTCTATTTTTCGAAAAGTTTCCTAGCATAAAATAATATTTCAATAGAAACTAGAGTTTATTACTTTCAAGGGAATTTTAGATATACACATGATATTGTAGTAACATTTACAGTATATTACTTGAAAAGTTCTGTCTAAACTCTTAAATATTTTTGTGTAGTGAGGGGGAAAGAGGAAGTTAATTTATACTGGTTAGGAATTTCCGATGCTTCAAAAATCTATTCCATAATTTGTTATGAGCACATAGTCAAGCTACCTGATATGGTTTAGTTTTTCTGTTTCTTTATTTGTTCAAAATTTTAATATGGATGTATGCACAGTGGTAACATTAAAATTATTAATCAAAAGAAAAATAATAGCAAAATCATAGACACATATCAGACTTTCAATAATTAGCACTATGATGCTAGTAATAATTTTGATGAAGATGATGATGATGAACACAGTGTAGCCTGATAATGACAATGTTGTGTTTGAAAAGGAAAAAAAAACCTGAGACATCATTGAAGGTAGATTTGCCACATTGAATACACAGTTATAAACAGTGTTGGATTACATACAATAAAATAACAAGAGGAGAGTTTCAATATCAATAAATAAAATCACATAAACAGGTACAGAGAGTAAAAAAAAAAAAACCTAACGTTATTCCTGCAGTTTCTCTAATGTGTAATTACTTTTCTTGGTGGTATTTTTTTCTAATAAATAAAATCATTTATTTCCACATTTTGATGGACTAAGCTATAGTTTTCAACTAAGTGTTATTAGCTCAAATAACATTCTCATATAGATAGTATTCAAATCAATGTTTCCAATGATATATTAAGAGTATGTTCTTCAGTACAGCTGTAAACACATGACACAACTTACATAATTCCACTTACATAGCTGTAGTTACCATAAATGGACAGAGGCCCTAGAACCAGTAGTTAAAATTTATTTTTATTTCTGCATGAAACTATTTGTGAATTCATACCAACAAATTGAATTTGACTATTTATAAGCTAAGGTGGAAAATATAAGGAAGCTTCACTTATCTTTTTTCTTGCTCCAGAAGGCAACAAATATATTCTTCAATATTTCTGGTAGATTACCTCCATTTACAGATGAGAAATGTAAGGCCAACAGTCAATGTAGTGAGTAAATAATGATACTGGAATTTGTATCTGTGCTCTTTACTCTGTGTGCTTACAAGAAGAGTAACTTGGTGATGGAGAGGACCAATATGAAAAGACTATGTGGAAAAATCATACTTTGTAAACGGTTGTTTTAGGACTAGGGGATCAGTGATGAGTATTTGAAACAGGCTGGTGTCAGGCGCAAAAAATGGAGTACATAGAAATTGTGTTAGTGAAAGAAACTGAGAAAATCTTCATCATTCATCTTATCTAATGGCAGGGAGTAGAAGGGTAAGAAGAAATCTAAAGTGCATTCACATCTCTGGCTAGGATTTGTGTTAGTTATATTCTTGGTGATAAGGACTACAGGTGGAAATGATGGATTTAGAGGAAAAAACTCTCAGAAAATTCTAAAGTTTATGTTAAACAGATGTAAAGATAAGTCTGTTTAGATATCATCAATATATCCACGACCATGAATATGAAAAATGGTAAAAAATCAGGGGTATTATTAAAGGTAAGAGGAAAAGGAAAATTCTGACATATGTGTGAGCAATGTGAGCAACAGTGTGGACAAGATTAGAAGAAAGAGATAAATAAGGATACAAAACCGTAATAAACACAGATTTACAGAAGTAAAGGAAGGAACGAATTTGCAGGAAGGTATTGAAGGAAATATGCTATTTGGATTTGAAAAATAAAGGACATTGACAAGTTCAAAAAGAACAGTGTTTTGGTGAAAGTCATATTGATAAAATTTTGAGATATGAATGTGAAGTCATGAAATTCTGGATCCATGAATTCAACACATCCTGTTGATTTTAAATGCAGAGAACAAATGCTTTTATCCTGACTTTAGAAGATTTATACAGATATAACTCTCATTAACTACTTAGAGGTATTCTGTGAATATTTTTGAAGACTTTGTTTAGCCAGGTGAATAAAGATTGAATTACAGCACAGGCAAGCCTAATTTGTGCTACCGTTCCAAGGATGACCCATGCATCCACACCATTTTGGGATTTTATTGAAATGTCTTTAGATATGTTCGTATATCTTATCAGCCTAATCATTATAAATGTAGGACAAGTAGCACCAAGTATTAGGTTGAACATACAGCTTTACTGATGTGACTGAAGACTCCTCGAATTGATTCTTCTTTAGAATAAAAAATGCCTCAGTCCCATTGACAAATCATAACTGCCATATACTCTATTTAAATCTAATTTTTGTTAGGAATATCTCCATGCTGTAATAACCCTGTCAATCAACCTGCTACAAATTCTTATATGTAAAAAGTGCTCTTATATCCTTCAAGTTTTTATTGAATGGAAGAGGTCAGACATTACCCTCACCACTAAGATTAAATGCCAAAAAGATTAGACATTTTGTGTTAATGCCTTTCTTTTATTTTTTCATACACATTGGCAAGTGGGAAAGAATTCTGATGTAATAATAACACAATTTTGACTTGTACTAACAAAACATCTAGGATCTAGTGTTAATTCAGATACTTACTAATTAGCTCCATATTTTGTGGATATTTATATTTCTCCTGGGAAAACTTTTGAGTTCCAAGAAAATGCCCCTAAGGAGCCTTTCAATTCCAATATCACTGTTAATGAGATAATGTCTCATATTGCTTTAAATTCTACATCCTCGAATGTAGGCATAGGGTTATACTGTGGAACTTTTCTCCTCAGAGAGTGAGTACTACCCTATTGTTTAACATGGACAAAATACCGTGATAAATAGACTGGGCGTGTGCAAACAAGAACTGGTAGTGGAACAATGTTCTTAGCAGTTTGTAAAGATGAAATGGAAATAGAGCAACCATGATCTCAAAAGGAACGTGCAAAGAAGACAAAGGCACAAAGTAGAATGTGCCAAGGAAATGCTGAAGTAAAATTTCAAATTATTTGCTCAGGAGTGAGGATGTGTTCAAAGTACTGCTTCAGAGAATGTAATTGAATATCTTGGGGGAAAAACTGCTTTAAGCTATTCTGGGATAATTGTACAAGTAGAAGCCTCTAACTCTGACTGTAATCAGCCACAACATCATTAAATTAGGGACTATTTTCCAAGTGCAAAGTGAGAAAAAGAGGCCTCATCACAGTTAGTGTTCAGGTTGAAGTAATGGAAATCACATAATTTTTCTGATAAGTCTTCATTTATTTTTGGAGCATTAAAGTAGGGAAAAGCCAAGTAAATATATTGCAAGTTCCTAAATTAAGCGGGATGTATCATATTGTTCTCTTTTTTAACTTGGAAGTTATAGATTATATCTTTTTATACTCTGACTTGGGACACTGATCTGCTCTCAGTTATTTCTTCTCTTCTCCTTTTTTGACCATCCACTTACATAATCTTTATTTAAAGAGACATACTTGAGCTTGCATTTCTAAATTCTTCAAAATTATCTGAATTTCTTCATACTTCTGTCAACCTCCTAAATCTTTCTCAAGGGAATATTTTGTCACTACCATTTTTATCCTATATGATATCTTCCTGCCTAATTCAGTGCAAAATATATATCATCCAGATATCTCAACACTTGTACTAACATAAAATACTATCTTAATTAGAAATCATGATTTCAGTATATCTGGGGAGGTGACATCTGTCATTTTTGAATGACCCTAAGTGATACTTACATGAAATCATGTTTTAAACCAATATGCCACTCAGAAGATGAACGAATCGATAAAATCGATTAAATCATTAATACACACACACACACACACACACACACACACACACACACACACACACACACACACACACACACACACACACGGTGGAATTCTATGCTTCCAATTCATAAGGAAATGGAAAGACTTGGAAAAATCCTACTAAGTAAAATAAGAAGACACAAAGAAACAGATTCTATGGTTTCCCTCATGTGTAATAAGTAGGAAATGTCTAGGATGATCCTAGCAGATGAGCAGAATGGCTCAAGAGCTTTGTATATATGACCATATAAGTGGATGCTGAGGAAAATGAACTCCTAAACATTGAAACAAAGGTTTTCCTTTGTGGTTGTTTTTTTTTAATGTACTATGTGATTTCTTTTTTCTTTTGTGTTTTCCCCTGTGGTTTATCCCCTGCTGCATATGATTTCAGTATCCTGTGTATTGTATACATATTTATCTTAATTTGGCAAGGGAAGAGGAACAACAAAATGGCGATAGAAAGGACAAAGAGCAAACCAATGCAATAGCAATACTCACAAGACAACAAGTTGGAAATTTACACTACAACTTGTGATGGGTATTGTGAATGAAAAGTATGAGAAAAATGAGGGAGGGGGCAAAAAGTTCGACATATTATGTCTTCACTACATTACAATTACTGAAACTATACAAAATTTTCAGAAAATGCTTGCCATTATTTCGAAAAAACATTATTTTAGTATTGTCTCATACTAAATAGGAAATAGTTCAATTCTCTGGAAACTCCTAACTTTTAAAACTGAAGTTTTGTTAAAAGGAGAGAATATATGTGTTCTTCAAAATTCCTATGACTACTAACTACGCATTTTCAAATTCTGAACATGCCATACCAGAGACATTTAAAACAGTGCCTGTATGCATTTTATTTAATTCTGCAATAAATGCAATTTCCAATGAGGCGTTACATAATTAAAGGTCAACAGAAAAACTAGCCACATTCTGGTAGAAGATAAAACTATGAAGTATCTATAATAATTAATTCCTCTAGAGTAAACATTTGTTCATCAGAGTAAGCTATTATTTCTATGAAAATCAATCCCAACATTTTATGCAGTGAAGTCATTCTAGCCGAACACTTTCCAACTTGTAAGTTGCACCTTAAAATTCCCTAAATTTCACAGCATGACTAGCGTAACACTATTGTGAAAAAATTCTACATTTCTACTAATGTAATGCCCTTTCTATTGTTCTAAGAACACTGCACTAAACTTTGTTGCATCATTTTCCCCCAAGTGGTATTCTTGAGATCAGATAATTTGTAAATATTCTTTATAGTTATCTTTTTACCTATAATAGATATTAAGGAGGCCAAGATCTGAATATTATGGTTCGAAGCACACCCAGGCAGGAAGATTTCTTAGATTCTTATGTCCAATGAACTGCTCAGGAAAAGCCAGACACAAGTGGCACTGAGGTTCAAGTGGTAGATAGTAGTCTTGACCAAAAACAGGCACTGTATGGACTTCTCTTTTGAAACAAGAAATATTAGATGAAGTTTATAATAAAGCTAATATTTGACAATTTTTAAAAGAAAAGAATATGTGCAGTAAAGAAGCCATAACTTAAATAACTCAGCACTGAATCAGTTTGTAATTATTTTTTCTGTTTGGGAAGATTACTATCGACTTCGTTGTTCCTTTTGGGGATAAAGTTCTATTTGCAATTTTTTTTTGTTGGTCATGTGGCTTTAACTCCAATCCTGGACTCTGTCCCTCTGCTCTTCAGCTCAAGTTGAGCACTCTGCCACTTTAGGTAAAACACCACTTCGGGATTTCTGGTGGTTAATTAAAGAAAAGGGTCTCATGGACTTTCCTGACCAGGCTGGCTTTGAACCACAATCCTCTAGTCTCATCTTCCTGAGTAGCTAGGATTACAGGTGTGAGCCACCAGCATCTGGCTTATATTTGCATTGATGTGCACTTAATGACACTATGTAGACAAAGAATGGATATTTCAATCAATGATGACATTGCAGCTTTTCAGAAAAATTGAGGTAGCAATAAATATATCCTCCTTTTCCATGTTGTTACATTAATGACTCATGTGTTATGGGACTCTTACATTAGCATCTTCTGTTATATGTGTATGTGGACTTAATATCAGAAATTGTTCATAGAGAAATATAAAAGACTTAGATTTTTAGAAAGCAAAGGAAGTCAGGTATGAAAGAATAGCATAGAAGGATATACAATTTATCACACAGAGATTAAGAACTAGCCTAAGTGACTAGAACGCTAAAGGCAAGGAGGAGTAAGTGTAGTTGATAATTAGTTCTTCAATAACCAAAAATGGTTCCCTAGAACAGTTTGTGGTATAACTTAGTTATTATTATCATTTATTCCTTCCATGGGGAATTATTCCATCTCTTCTGTCAAAGCTATTAATTATCCTATGACTTTTTGATGCCATGACTTACCAAAAAGTTTTCCAAATCTCGAATAGACTACCCTTCTCATTGTGATTAGCAGTGACCACTCAAAATCCTGGAATCTGAATTTACAGGATTAATCTTCACCTGATAGCTAATAATATTCTTGGAATTAATTGCCATGACCTATTAACAGAAAATGTTTTTTGTTTTGTTTTTTTCTTTTTTGTTTTTTTGGGGTCAAGTCTTGGGGCCTCAACTCTGGGCCTGGGCGCTGTCTCTCAGTTCTTCAGCTCAAGGTTGGCGCGCTACCACTTTTGCCACAGCAACACTTCTGACAGTTTTCTTTTTGCCTATGTGGTGCTGAGGAATCGAACCCAGGGCCTCATGCGTGGAAGGCAAGCACTCTACTACTGAGGCACCTTCCCTGCCCTTTTTAAAAAAATACTATTCTAATATAGGTAAAATAAATGAATTACAGACTATTGCTAGGTATCAGTTGGAATGAGCAATTGTATATTCCAAGTATGGGTTATTTATTTTGCATTTACTAGCTAAATGACTTTTTTGCCAGTCTTGGGGCTTGAACTCAGGTACAGGGAACTGTTCGTGAGATTTTTTTTTTTGGCTGAAGGCTAACACTTTACCAATTGAGGCACAGTTCAAATTTCAGTGTTTCTTTTTCTATTTATGTGGGACTGAGGAATTTAACCTAGGGTTTGATTCATGCTAAGCAATAACTGTTCCATTTAGCCACATTCCCAAAGCCCTAAATAACTTTCTTACTTATTTATATTAATACGTTTTCTTATTGTGAAAATACTATACAGAGGGGTTACAATTACATGAGCAAGGTAAAGAGTACATTTCTTAGCAAGCATTGCTGCCTCATCCTTCCCCTTACCATCCCTGCCCACGGATTCCCCATCCCTCCCCCGCCAAAGTTGTAAAGTTCGTTTTTCAACATAACGTCTTATACATCTCATTGTTGCAATGGGACTTGGTTAAGATGGGATTACTTTTTCATTCGATTACTATTATGTATTATAATTTAGGCCAGGTGGTAGAAAAGGAAGTGGAAAACAATACTAAGTCCAGTAAAGCTGACATTCCTATCACATAAGTAAGGAAGTACAGTATTAAGGCCTGCTGGACTCATAAGGCTGTTGCATGTGACATTATTATGTAAAACATTATTGACCATCATCTCTGACATCCCTAATATTCTGCTTCCACTTTCAAGGTCACGAGCCAAATATCTAAGTCTTTTTATTGATAGGGTGTGTTTCTTAGGAAGGAAGAAGGAGGATGTGGAAGGTGATGGTGGAAAAATATGTATATTGGCTCCCTGTCTACATTCTTTGCATTTTTAAAAAGTGCTACTGATGAACTCCCACTTACATCTAATTGACTATATTGTCTGCACAAGATGCAGATAAATGATGACATTTATTCTGGTGGATAATCACATATATTAACAAAATCCATTTGTGAAAAAAAAAGATACTAGGTAAGAAAATATAAAGTATTGTCTATAAAATGATTTCTTTTCTTGGAGAACAAAAGGTAGAATTGAAATGCTTACTCCAAGGTTGAGATTTTATGCTGTCTCAGGATCAAAATGTTCTCTAATTCCCGTAACATCCAAGCATAAAAGACATGATTTGAAGATCTCAGTAATTTTAGAAACAAAGGAACATAATAGCTTCCTTCCTGTAGAGACTTGTGATAGCAAGTATGATGGATTGTACTAGTTCTCATTTTTTTCCTCTTTATCTCAAGTGTTGCATATCTGGGCATTTTACTGTATCAGCTGCATCAGCTTCCTATAGGTGAGATTTACCTCTACTCTGCAATGTCAAGATAGGTCATGTGACTTACTTCAGTTTACAAAAATGAAACAGAATTGGTGAAAGCCTATTTCTAGGGGAAGATTTCTGTCTCATTGTCTGTGTTTAATAGCTGACTTGTTTTCCCTTAGCTATAAAAATAGCATCTTTTTAGAAGGAGTCTTCTTTCAACTTATATACTGGAAGAATATAGCATGTGAAATTGAGGCAAAACTCAAATACAGCCTCATACATATAACACAGGCAGAATTAAGCTAATATTAGAATATGATATTAAGATGTTAGTTTCTTACTATTCTTGTATACCTTTATGATAGTTGTCTATAGCACACCAGAATACTAAACAAGAACTAAGCAAATATATAACATTTCCTGTTGGAAATTATTAAAATTTTTTATAAATAAGCATTCTCCATGTGATCACTTATGAAGTTATATTTTTTCTATAGATGGGGTTAATCACTCTAGACCATTGTATCTAATATCCATAGTCACTATCCAGACCTTGTGATTGAGATGAGGAAGAACAAAATATCCAGATTTGTATTTCTCTTTTCCTCTTCCCCTTTATCTAGTGTGAATTCTCATCCTTTCTCCAAATTCTCCTATTAATAAAGGAAGAATGACACGCTGTGGATATCAAGCAAAAGGCTTCAAATCAAGAATTTCATTCTTTCAAAATTAGATGAATAAATCAGAGTGCCTCAAGGAAGAAAAACAACATGATTTTTTTCTCTTTCTGGCTTCTACCATAGAGTCTGAACATGACTCTAAATATCTAATAAACCATTTGCCTTGGCTAACTTTTTAAGAATATAGTTTGCTACAGAAATTTTTTAAAACTAAAAAAATAAATTTTAAATAAATAGTAATTTGTGGTTTGCTTTTGAGAGGCATGAAATAAAACTGCATTAACACTGTGAGTTGAGAGACTAAATTCTATCAGAATCTAAACATAATGAAAAATAGATGATTTTAAGGTAAATAGCTTGTAGGTACATTTTTAATGTGACATACCCACAGAGACATCTATTTTCTTTTCCTCTCCATACTGATTCAACTTCAATAAGCAGTTAATGTAATTCAAATAGCTGTGTTTCAGAAATAGGTTAGACACAAAATGTTACAAAAAAAGAACCAGTATTGGGTGGTCCATTCTTTAAAAATAGCAGTAAAATAAATATTAACCATAATTCCAAAATAATAACAATCAACTCCTCTTGAAAAGAGAAGATTGTAGCAGAATGTATAAAAAGTGATAGTGCCAGAACTGTTTCAGGAGCTGCTCTCTTGCATTTAGGATTTCTAGTACAGGACAATGTTTTAATCAGGATTAATTGCTTTCAGGAACTAACTTTTTTCTGGTTATATTTCATTGAAGAAATATGTTGTTCAAAATTAATGAATGGATAACAAATTATAGTAGAAAAAAGTGCTAGACACTCATTGTGGTTGGCAGTAAAATACCTTCCAATAATGTCTCTCATCCCCCAAAATGTCTAATCCCTCAAATGTAAATATGCACTATATATATATATATATGTACACACACACACATATATATATACACACACACACATACACACACACACACACAAACACACACACACATATATATATATACATTTGTAAAATATTGATCTTTTATTACCCAAGGAACACAAATTTGAATAATTACCAGATGGAGGAGGTATAATTCAAATGGGTACTTAAAATCCCAGCAGTAGTTCAAAGGGGAAATGATCATGTAAGAACCATCAGAAAGATGTAAAGATGCTATATTAGAAAACAAAGGAAAAGACAACAACCCAGATTCTGAATTTCTGAAAAGCAGAACAGGTTGTAAATGCCTTTCGACTAGAATCATCTAAAAAATCTTTTAGCCCTGTAGGTGGCTTGATTTTAATGTGGTGAGACTTCTTTTAGATTTCTGTCCTTTAGAACTGTAAAATGATAAATACGGATTATTCAAGCCAATTAACTTGTAGAAATTTGTTACAGCAGATTTGGTTTAGTAAACTAACTCAGCTACAGCCTTTTCCTGATGCAACTATAGAGACATCACATATCCTAGTTTCTGAGAATAAGAAAAATTTGCCACTGGCTTTGTACATATGTATGAAGGATATACTACTAAGGGCCTTGCATTAATGAAATCTTCAAATTCTAAATAATATTTAAATAAGAAACTTCCTATCTTTATTTTCACGTTTGGGGATCAAAGTACTAAAGTTATGCATAAGGCTAGGGTAAGAACATGGAAATGAAATCTGTCTCCTAATATTATAAAGTTAATTTATGTCATTTTGAGTTACTAAAGTATTTGAGTTTCTAATGTATTATAATATAAAGTAAAACAGAAACAGACACTCAATTTTCCATCCTTCCTAACTTTCCAACAGAAATTAGAGAATCCAGTAAAGATACAGCAATCCCAGGATGGTATAGGATGATATAGGATCACTAGACAGTGACAAAGAAGATCACACAAAAGGGTCCCTTGGAACCATGGGAAACAAAATCTACACCTACAGGTTGTGATAAAGCTACAAAATAGTTTCCACTATGCTAAGTCTTTGATATTTTATGTTTGTTTTCACAGCAACTTTCCTCTCTTAGGAAATGACTCTTTATTAATACTCAAGGGTTTGCAGCTTATAACCCAGCAAAAAATAATGCTTCTAAATGTAAACAAGCATGATTCTAAGAGTAAACAAGGCTACTTGTGTTGCTATAGGTAATAAATAAGAATGATGTTGGGGGATAGTCAAACAATCTTGAACTTTTTCATACCTTTCCTCTTCTCCAATACAAATCATCCTAGTCAAGATATGTGAAACATTAATAGAGGATTTTTATATTTTTTATTGTTCACACGAAAACAAATACACTTTTCCTCTTTCCAAGCCTGAATTTGAAAGAGTTAGACCATAACAATTTTTTTATGTACAAAAGTTTACTGCTTTGGCTTAGGTATTTTCCTGCCTTTGGATGTTGCTCTCTATTATTTTTGTAATTACAGAGGAAAAACAAGATAAAGCCATTATGCTTATGTTGAATTATTCAAAGTTAAGCTGTCTTCAAAGACAGTTTTCTGTTCCCTTCGTCACTGCTAATTAAAGTTTAATTATTGCTCTTTAATGATAAAAAAGTGATACTTTAAGTTATATTCTCATTGAAACTGATTAAAACAGGAATGTCTGCGATTGCTTTTCAAATTTTTTCAAGTATTTTCCTTGGCTATTTTCATTATTGCCTTTGTTCCAGTCTTCTAATCAGGAACACAGGGTTACACAAAAAAGATCTTCCTAAGATATAGACTGTTAGAAAAAATTACATGTATATTTAAAGATTTTCATCTCTTAAGAGACTAAAAAGCTCAGAGGACATTTTTCTATTACTGGCATGTTTCAGATGACTTAAATATTTTGGTTCTTAATCTAAGTGAAATACATGTAAAATGTTACAGTTGTTCCAAACAATGATTACGGCTTATACTTTTCTGCTCCAATGTGTTGAAACTTCTGACAAGATTGGAGGGCATATCGATTTCAGGGGAGAAGTGTTAATGTTAGAATGCCAAGGGAAATTCCTAAAACAGCACTGCCTATCACATATCTGTTAGTTATACTTACTGCATATAAGTGTATAAACCTACAAATATGATTTCAATAAGAAATGTGTGATTTACACAATTCATTCAATAACAACTAAAACCAGAGAACACTTCTATATATTTATATAAACTAGTATAGCTAGTGAGGATTTAAAAAATTTTAGAGTATATATTTTAACATTCATTTCAAAGTACTGTTTATTTTTAACGGTTTGTTTTTAATTGTTGTCAGTTTGAGGGCTTGAAATCTGGACCTGGACACTGTCCCTCAGTTCCTCAGCTCAAGATTAGTGCTGTACCACTTGAGCCACTTCCAGTTTTCTTTTGTCTCATTGGAGATAATATTCTCACAGACTTTCCTACCTAGCCTGGCCTTGAGCCATGATTCTCAGCTCTCAACCTCCTTAGTAGCTAGGGTTACAAGCATGAGCAACTATATCCATTAATTTCTGCATGTAACATTTCTTTTTAGTGAAAATGCTCAAAAACTTTTCTTTTGGCTTTGATGAAATATCTATTCTTAACTATGATCACTTTTTTCTTTTTTTTTTTTTTTTTTTTTTAATTTAATTTTATTTTATTTGTGAACATACTGTACAGAGGAGTTACAGTTACATGGGCAGGATAATGTGTACATTTCTTACCAAGCATTGCAGCCTCCTCCTTTGTTTATCCTTCACATCCCTTCCCAGCCTCCCCCCTCCCCCCCTAATCCCAATCCTTCTCCTTCCTCCCTCCCCCCAGCCCCCCCCCCCCCACCAACATTGTAAAGTTCGTTTTGGACATGACAACTTGTACTTCTCATTGTTGCAACAGGTCCACCTGTATCCTTAAACAACTGGTTTTTCCCCATCTCCTCCACAAGTTATACTGACATCAAATATAGTGAAAGCAAGGGTTATATTGTGGGGGAGGGACATACAAAGCAACAAAGAGATAATCTTATAAATGTGTTAGAAACATATGCATGAAAGAAAAAAACATTAAAATACACATCTAAGGGTTCATTTTCCTGACATCACATTATCTGACCTTTTCCGCTTGACTCATACATATACTAGATATTACAAATAAGGGAAACCATGGGACCTACGTTTCTTTGGGCCTGGCTTACTTCACTTAATATAATATACTTGGAACTAAAAAAATTAAACCCCCCAACAACAAATCCTCAAAGAAACAACTGCCCAATAAATAAGTGGGCGAAAGACTTAAAGAGAAACTTCTCTGAAGAAGAAAGAAGGATGGCCAATAGACACATGAAGAAATGTTCAACATCCCTAGCCATAAAAGAAATGCAAATCAAAACAACATTGAGATATCACCTCACTCCAGTGAGAACGGCAAAAATCAAGAACTCTAACAACAACAGATGCTGGAGGGGATGTGGACAGAAAGGAACCTTAATTCATTGTTGGTGGGAATGTAAACTTGTTCAACCACTTTGGAAAGCAGTATGGAGGTTCCTCAAAAGACTCCACATAGAGCTCCCCTATGACCCAGCAATCCCACTTTTGGGCATTTACCCTAATGTTTACAAACAAGACCACACTAAAGATACCAGCACAACTATGTTTATTGCAGCATTATTTACCATAGCTAAGATATGGAACCAACCCAGATGCCCCTCAGTAGATGAATGGATCAAGAAAATGTGGTATATATACACAATGGAATTCTATGCCTCCATCAGAAAGAATGACATTGCCCCATTTGTTAGGAAATGGAAAAACTTGGAAAAAATTATATTAAGTGATCACTTTTTTCTTGTATAAAATTAATATATTAACTTTTAGTCATGGAAGTCTGCTAATTAAAGTTATATAAAACATTAATTGTAAAGTGAAAGAAATTCATGGTTCTATTTCTTGTTTTAAGTAAACAATTCTGCGTTTTGTTTTCAATTATATTTCTTTGGGAATGTGTAATATTCTTTGATTTAACTGTTAAAATTGATAACAATTACATTATATCAAGTTGATTCAAACTTGTATTTGAGAATTGCATCCTTACCACAAATATACTTCCACTTTCCTCTATCACATAATTAAAATAACAGTAAAGCAAAGATTGGTGTTAGCCATTCATGTGTAGAATCCTAGAAACTCAGGAAGCTAAGACCTGAATACTTTAGTTCAATGTCAGTCGAAACAGACAAAAATGTGAGTAAACTTATCTCCAATTATCCAGCAAGAAGCAGAAGGTGAGAATGTGGCTCAAGGAGTAGAGAAAAAATTAGAGCAAAAAATAGAGCAAAAAAAAAAGCCATGAGTAAAAAATTCAAGGAAGTCCATAAAGCATTGAGCTCCAGCCCTAAAAATGGCATATACACACAAGACAACAACAAAAAGTAATATTGTAGTAGGAAGATCCCTACTCAGACAGGCAAGCCCACCTAGTCGTCCGGAGTGACAGAGCCCACGGCAACAAAGTTGTTATTAAAGAACCAACTTTATTGAGAAGGTTCCTACACTGACCGGCCAGGGCCACAGCACAGGCTCAGGAGCTGATATTGCGACCTCGAGCGGTCCACGTACTTAGGTTTTTAAAGGCAAAAGTCACAAGGGGAAGCCTGGTCATGTAGGCGACCAATGAGATTGTCACACACCAAAAGATGGTACAGTCATACCAGACCACACGCAGGTGGCCAATGAGGTAACACTTTGTCACATAATGGCTGTATAAACCAGTCTATCACTTTTGGTTTCTATGACTGATGAATTCAACGGTAAAGTGGAGCTTGAGGTAAGCATACACAAAGGAGGAGTTTAGTGGAACTTAACATAAGCACGTGAAAAAGGCGGAGTATATGATAAACTCATGATGATGTCAATATGAGCCATATTACTGGCTATCTGTTTAATCGGTCAGTCCTTAACAGACCAATCCCTAAAACAAAGGCAAAGCCTGGAAAGAAGCTATAGTAGCTCCAGTCTCCAATCAGGTCCTACTTCACTCCCACCTTTGACTTGTTCCTAAGTCAAATCATTGACTCAATTTTTCCATTGGGATGGAATCATATTGAGTTCTCCTTACCATTAATTTTATGGCCCCAATCCTCTTTTGTGTGAATGACATTAATGCATTAATTACACAAGGGCCAATTTATAGCATCAGGAAGGTAAGAATCAAGGTGGGCAGCAATAGCTGAAATCAGCTTCATCATCCATGGAGACCTACAGTTCATATCAGAAGCAAAAGAACTACACCAGCCAAGGCAGTTATTAGAGTTGTCACCCATGGGGACCATGAGAGGAGAGGCTGATAACATGACTGAGTCCCTCAGACACTCCTAACCGAGGCCAAACTTTCCCTAATACAAAGGCTACCTTGCTTCATGAGAAGTCCAGTGCCGGGCGATTTCAGAACTACCTCTGCCAATGAGTCTACCTGGCGGCTCTAACTGAACCAGCATCTAGATTGCAGTAGGCATATAGATAAGACAAAGAATATTCCATATCAGTGTGGAGCACATGGGCAGCAAAGATGGCACTGGGAGGGGGTTGAGTGGGCAGAGCTTAATTTACTGTAGAGCACATGGCCAGCCAAGATGGCTCTGGGAGTGAGTAGAGTGGGCAGGCCCCAATTGATCAGTGCCTAACCAGACCGTGAAGGCTCAGGTGAATGATAGAATGTGACCTTGACAGTGATTGGTTCCTCTTCCTCCCTTACCACGTCACCCACCCTTTTTGTCTTCAAAAAGGGGCTGCTCTCTGTTAATAAAAGACTTTTCTACCTGCTGGATTTGGCTCCCCGCTGTGTCTGATTGTCTCCCGGGCTGAGGGAGGCTGGGGAATGGGCGAGCGCTGCACTTACCTTTCCTCGGACCCCGTCCATCTTTTGTGGGATGGACGAAGACCCAACATCTGGCGCCCAACGTGGGGCATGAAAGGAAAAGATACCGGCTGAAGCTAAGCGGTCTCTCGGGGTAAGAGAAACCCTAAATATGGGTAATGCTATATCTCAGAAGAAGGAGGAGGAGGCAACATTAGGCTTAGAAGGAGTACAGGAGGACTTGGGAGATGAGAAGGAAAAGGAAAGTGTCAAATCCCATCGAGAACGCACTGAGATGTGCACAGTAGAAGTCAAAACGAGGGTAAAAATTACCCCCTCTGACCCAGCTGATACTGATGGTCCTAGGCCCCCTCCCTATTCCCCTGATTGGAGGGGAGGTATGGCACCCTATGAGACCTGCGAGAGGGACTTGCAAGACCCAGACCCCTACCAGCCTTCCATGGAGGGGCCAAGGGCTGGGGAAGTAACCTACTTGGAGACCTACTCTGGAAAGGAAGGGCCACCCAAGAGCCCAGACTCTCGGCCACAGGATTTGCTTCCAAAAGTGTATCCGGTCAATGTGGCATCAGGAGCTAACAGGCCCTTGGAATGGTATCCATGGGAAACTAAGGATCTTAAAGAGCTCTGCCATGCAGTGGCGGAGGATGGCCCAAACTCTCCTTGGGCCCAGACCCTGTTACAAGACATTGCCTATCACCCGTGTGTCCCTAAGGACTGGATGGATGTGGCCAAAGCCATTCTTACTAGTTCTCAGTTTATTAAATGGTGTGCTTACTTTAAGGAGGAATGCAGAGTGCGGGCAGAGAGTAACCGGCAGCCTCAACCAGCGATACCTATTACTTATGCCATGTTAGCAGGGACAGGGGAAGCCTACTCCACTGGCATCCAACAGGCTGCCATACCTGGCCTGTACCATGACCAGGTGAGGCAGGCAGGACTTGCCGCGTGGTACAAACTAGATGATGGGCCTACTGAGTCCCCCATAGCAGGAGTGAGACAAAAACCGGGTGACCCTCTACCTGATTTCATAGACTGAGACCAACAGAGCGTCCCCCGCAAGATACCGGCAGGGAACCTCCGAGATCAGTTTGTAAAGCTGCTGGTCTAGGAAGGGATGAATGCAGATTACTGCATGGCCTGCTCGGGATTGAGAGAGAGTTCTCTGAGTAGATGGGTGGTGGCCTCGCAGGATGTGGGAACGCAACAGCACCAGTCCCAATCACTAGCTTTAGCTTTACAGGCTCAGGCATCTACAATGCCTGAGGCTATTCCTCAGGCGCTGGCAGCCCAGGGCCAAGCAACCCCAAAACCATCGGGGAGAGGGACTTGTTTTAAATGGGGGCAGGAGGGGCACTTTAAGAGGGACTGTTTACAACAATCGCCTGCCAACCGGCCTGAGGGCAAACCCCCCCCCTACACCCTGCCCCAGGGGCATGGAGGGATACAAGTTTGATTTATATGGGAAGTCTTTAAACTAGGGGAGGGGCATCCTCCAGCCCTGTTAACTCAAGGAGGAACCTCCTCTGCCGTGAGGCCCAGGCAGCCTCATGGCAGGGCAGCCCAGGTCCATTGGACCATCGCCCTGGTGGACGGACTCCACCCTAAAATGAGTATTCTCATAGGCGGTAAGAAGTTTCACTGCTTAATTGACACTGGGGCAGACTGAACCATACTCAGGGAGGAGGAAGTGCCCTTGGACTGGAAGCTTGCACCTGGGCCCCCAATATTGGGGGTAGGGGGCAACTCCCAGAACAAAGAAACGGTTGCCCTTATGACATGGACTAGCCCAGATGGAGAACAGGGAAAGATACGCCCTTTAGTGGCAAAGAACCTCTCTGCCAATTTACTAGGGCAAGATATGCTAAGACATAAGGATGCCGTGGTCACTACAGACCATTGAGCATCATATGATGATATCCTGGATGGGGAAGAAGTACAAAGGCTTAAACAGGATCTAGAGGGAGTTAAGGAAAGGGATTTTTTTAACTTTCATAATTACAGAGAAGAACATAGGGGACCCGCTCGGGTGCACCACCAATCCTAAAGGCCACTACCCCCCGAGTGCCTCCCATTAGGTGGAAGCCGGGAAGCCCAATCTGGGTGGAGCAGTGGCCATTGACCAAACCTAAACTTGAAGCCCTCGACCTTCTGGTGGAGGAACAGATAAGCCTCGAGCATATCCGCCCTTCTATAAGTCCTTGGAACACACCCTTATTTGTTATTCAAAAGGCCTCTGGGGCTTGGCAGATGCTCCAAGACCTACATAAGGTAAATGAAAGGATGGAGCTAGTAGGAACGCCCCTAAGAGGCATGCCCTGGACTCCTGCTATACCTTCAGAATATACTTTGGTTGTGATTGATATTAAAGATTTTTTTTTCCTATCCCTCTGCATCCAGATGACTCTGAAAAGTTTGCTTTCTCTATACCTTAATTTTTCCCAGCCTGAACGGAGGTTTGAATGGACCGTGCTGACACAGGGTATGGCCAATAGCCTGGCCTTCTGCCAACAATACTTGGCCACACGTTTAGAGCCTGTGCTGGGTTCAGATACCTTCCTTGTCTATGCCTACATGGATGATATGATTCTGGGGCACCGAGACCCAAGCTGCCTGGAGGGCCTTCTGACCCAGGTTCTCGCCATATTAAAAAAGGGGGGTTTTACCATAGCCCTTAATAAAATTCAAAATGTAGCTCCTTTTAAGGTGCTTGGGACCCACCTTACCTTGACTCAGGCCAGCCCCCTTAAGCCTTTGCTGGATATTCCAGCCTCTCTAACCTTAACCAAACTTCAGAGTCTTTTAGGGGAAATCAATTGGTTGTTGCCATGGGTTTCTGTCCCTAAAGATAGTCTTGTGCCCTTATTTGCCTTGCTAAAAGACAGGACGCCACAAGAAGTTATTACAGTTACAGACAACCATAAGGCAATATTTTTGCAGTTCCAAAAAGCCCTGGATAAAGTTTCTCTAAAGAGGTATTCTATTAGTGAGCCCATTTCCCTTTGGTTGTTTGCAGGGCTCACATTAATATCAGCACTTTTAACTCAAAATGGGGAGCCATTAGAGTGAGTTCACACTCCCCTGGGGGGCACACCTCAGGTGTACTCTCAAGCAGACCAACTTGCAGATGCTATTGTGAAGGGAAGGACGCAAGCCCAAAGGCATTATGGCCTCGACCCTCACTCCATTGTTTTTCCTTTTCGGATGGCAGACATTGAGTGGCTCACTCGAACCAATGCTCTTCTTGCTCTCTCCATGGAGGGGTTTCTAGGCCAAATTGACTGCCATTATGGGTCATCCAAATGGACTGTCATGTCATGGCGACTTCCCCTCAAAATACCATCTCTATTTTCTTCTAAGCCTATTCCTGGCGCCCTCCATGTTTTTACTGACGGAGGTAAAGCAGGCTGTGCATATGCAGCCTTTGAGGAGCAACGAAAGACCCCGAGCCAACAAAGATTTCAACCTTGTCAAGGGTCAGCACAATATAAGGAAATGCTGGCCGTAATTATGGCCCTTCAGGACATTCAAAATCCCTTTAATTTATATTCTGATAGCCTATATATGATTAACTTGCTCCCTCATATTCCCCAGGCACATATTAAGCTGGATGAAAACCCTATTTCCCCCCTTATGGTTACCCTTAAGGGCCTATTAGAAGGGCGGGTAGCCCCTATTCATATTCAACATTTGAGAGGGCATTCAAATCTTCAGGGTTTTTTTTCCCTAGGCAATAAGTTGGCTGACCAGTTAGCTACTGGCACACAAGCATTAACATTACAAAAGGGTACCTGTTTTCATGATTTTACCCATATTAATTGGAGAGGTCTTCAGCATAGATTTCCTCAGATTCCTGTAAAGGACCTCAAAAGGATAGTACAAACCTGTAAAACATGCCAGCCTTTCTTAAAAGTGACCCCGTTACAACCCCCAGGGGTAAATCCCAGAGGCCTTAAACCCAACGTCCTCTGGCAAATGGATGTTACTCATTTCCTGGCCTTTGGTAAGTTTAAATATATCTTTGTCTCTATAGATACCTACTCAGGAGCATGCTGGGCCACAGCACATACAGGAGGAAAAACTAAACATTCACAAGCACATTTTCTTAAATGCTTTGCCACCTTGGGTCTACCAACACAAGTTGAAACCAATAATGGACCCTGTTTTGTTAGCAAAGCAATGTCAGAGTTTTTGGACAAATGGCATATTAATCATACTACAGGAATTCCCTATAATCCCCAAGGCCAACCAATTTTAGAAAGAAATCATCAATGTCTTAAAGAGCAATTATTAAAACAAAACATGGGAGTTAGCCCCCATATACAGTTACAGATAGCTTTGTTTTTAAATTTTTCAAAAGGAACAACTGAATCCAGATTTCAGAAGCACTGGGGACAACTAAAACCTAAGCTCCAAGTGAAAGTCAGGTGGAAGGACCCCCTGACACAACAATCGAGTGGACCTGACCCCCTAGTTACAATGGGCAGGGGATTTGGATGCGTTTTCCCCATAGGGGAGTCCACTCCCATTTGGATCCCTGCCAGGAACCTTAAGTTTTTACCCATTTCCTCTATACAGGAGGATGCCCAAGAATAAGCTAACCAACAACAACAAAAAAAAAAAAAAAAAAGGCCATGGCCTAGGCTTGTGTTTTAAAGACAAAAGCCAGAAAGACAATTATTAACCATCCCCAAGGGTAACCAGCCCTTGAGAAGCTCTTGTGTTCTCTAACAATTGCAGATGGCAATACTCCACTGTTGGCTGTCCTGACTCTCCCAATCCTGTGAACGGCCCTATGGAATCTGCATCAACCTCAGCAGGTGACCTGGGCAGTGATCAACGCTGGCAATGCAGAAATCATCAGTAGCACCACAAGAGAAGCTGTCCCTTCGACCTGGTGGCCTGACCTTCATTTTGATCACCACCCTATGGACTGTTTAATATTTTTGTAGGAGTTAATTATTTTAATGTTACCTGCTTTAATTGTTTTTTCACTAATTGCGTGTATAGCAGCATTGAATCCATACTTATGTTAAACAACCACCTTTTGTTATGCTTCCAGCTTAGATCTTGTCCAACCCCACAGGCAATTAGCTGGATTAGAACAATCACCACCTCTGGACTCTGAAGTGGCAAAGACTGCTATCCCATCCTTCACTAAGGTTAAAGGACTAGTAGTGACATTTCCTGGCCTGGTAATGCTTTTGCTGATGGTTTTTTCTATGCCTCCCTTGCATTATACGTGCACTGCAAAACTCTTATGAGGTTAGCCAGCCAGTTATCAAGCTCCAAATGAATGAATTCCCCCCCCCAGAGGAATCGCAGCCAGAGACGGGTAAGAGGGGGTGTCAGTCTGACCAACCTAAGACAGGGCCTTCAGCTTACCTCTGAAGAAGTTGCCGATGACGGGTAAGGCAGACAAGGCGATCCACCCAACCTAAGACAGGCGGGTTCGCTTCTTTAAACAAAGACTGGGGGAGATGATGTTGGGAGCCATTGGGAGCTGACAGTAAAGCTCAAAGGTCATCTTTACCCCTGTGCTAGCTTAAAGGCACGTACAAGGAACTGGCTTACTTAAAAGACACCAGGCACCCAGGAATTAATTGAACTGCTTGCAACATTTCTAACTGTGGTGGGACTGATGTTTATTACTGTGCTAGGTGGGGATGTGAGGTAACTGGGACAGGCTCTTGGATCATGCACAAGGGCCCTCCCTATCCTTATCTGGCCCCCCAGACTTGTCTGGAAACCCCTGTGTAGCCAATGCTATCCTTACCAATGTAATCCTGTTAAAACAACTTTTACAGAGGAGGGAAAAGAATAACTGGGAGGTGGGTCTGCCATTAAAAAAAAAAAAGCGGGGGGGGGGGAATCTGTGGAGCACATGGGCAGCAAAGATGGTGCTGGGAGGGGGTTGAGTGGGCAGAGCCTAATTTACTGTAGAGTACATGGCCAGCCAAGATGGCTCTGGGAGAGATTAGAGTGGGCAGACTCCAACTGATCTTCTGATCAGTGCTGAACCAGCCCGTGAAGGCTCAGGTGAATGATAGGGTGTGACCTCCTTGACAGTGATTGGTTCCTCTTCCTCCCTTACCACGCCACCCACCCTTTTTGTCTTTAAAAAGGAGCTGCTCTCTGTTAATAAAAGACTTTTCTACCTGCTGGATTTGGCTCCCCGCTGTGTCTGATTGTCTCCCGGGCTGAGGGAGGCTGGGGAATGGGCGAGTGCCTCACTTACGTTTCCTCGGACCCCGTCCATCTTTTGTGGGACATATCAGTACACCAATCCAGACTTTATGTATAGCACAGCTAACTTAATTTTATACCATCTCTAACGTAAGCTCCAATTTCAAGACATACTCATACCATTTGCTACATACTTATACTTTCTGAGGTTTGTCTTCTTTCCTTTCAAACATTTATAGACAATCCTTACTTTTCAAATCCTTTCTTATGCAGGATACTAATTTTTCCCCAGTTCCTTTCCCAAGGCTTTCTTTACCACCCTCCTCTTTTCAGTTTCTTAAGCATCTTTGTGGTTAGAGTTTAAAACTGCCCAATTTTCCTTTGGCTTGGGGAATCTTTATCTTAGAACAGCCCTAAGGCACCACTGTGATGCAGAAGCTTGCTAGATTTTAAGGCTGAGTAGGGCTGGGTCTCATTTACCATACCAGAGCCAAACTAGGCTGTGACAATAGAGTTGATTTCCAGTCACTATGCACTGAAGTGCCTAAGGCAAGCAAGCCAGTGATATCCTTGTCTCCAATATCCACTGTGGGAATAGAGAGGGTTTCTGGATATCACCCAAAAGAATGTCCCACAAGATCTTAGATTTATCATCTGTCAACCAGGAAGCAGACTCAGATGATGTAATCAGGCAGGAGTTCCTCCAGGTGACTGTCAGGTCATCCTTGAACTTTACCCATTAGGGTATACAGCAGCAGCAGCAGCAGCAGCAGCAGGGTCTCTCAGTGACTCCAAGGGACTGTTACCTCATGCTGGGCTGCAAATTCCTACACAGACTGGTTAAGGATGCAAGTAATACATAGGCTTGGCAGGATGTGGCCCCGTTGGTTTTTAAGAACATTTAGACAATAGCCCAGGGCAATTTACCAAAATAACAACTTTTTTGCTAACCAGATATTTTTGTAAATAGACACGAAGGCTTACTCTTGTAATCATTTTTGACAGATGCAATCTCCACACTTGCACACCTAAAACTGTTAACACTATTCTTTATGCCTTTTTCTTTAAAAAAAAAAAAGTATTTTGCCTCATTTTTACAAAACTGACTCTGGACTCTTGATCTTAAAAAGGGGGTAGAAGGGCGAACCATCTTCTGTAACTTCTTCAAGCTGACTTCAGGGGCGTTGATCCTACCTAGCCAGGAACCTATAACCTTAGCCTATTTTACAAAGTGGCTATCAGGGTTAGATGTCATTAAGAACAATATTTAAATTCTGACAACTGCACAGACCTTTTGTCCAGCTACATCAGTGTAGCTTGTTTAGCACTCCGGTTTGCAAAAGCATATTTCTAGATGGCTTAGGAAAGTGATCTCTAGTGACCCTAACAATGCCTAAATTACCTTTCCAGGCCTTTAGACAGATGTTAATAGAAACACACTCTCAGGTTTACAAACTTTTTCCTGAGCAGATGAATTTCATGTAGCTGGTGTCAGCTCAATAGTTACTGCCAATTAGAGCTTTTGGCACATAAAGGGGTTAAGATTAAACTATCCCCCACATTTTATGACATTAGCTTTTTACTATCACAGAAGACTGGCAAGTTCCTGTCCCTTACAAGGTAGTCATGAACATTAGGCATGCTTACAAACTATTCCCATGACCTCCTGGCTCTGAACAGTTTTGAAGGGCCACACACAAATGATTCTAGGATCTGACATTTCTGCCATCCAAGCAATGGCTTACTGCCTCTGGATACTCCTCCATTGCTTTTGTCCCAGGAGTGTCTTCACCACACTGGCATAAATGCCTCATTGGCATTTCCCTTAGCTGGTCGCTGGACTTGAACTCTGGCCTGAGTGCTGTCCTTCGGCTCTCCAGCTCAAGGCTAGCACTCTGCCACTTTCTATTTTCCAAGTTAAAGAATCCTTAATAAGTCATGTAAAACACTATGAAGTTTCTTTAAAAATTTTGTTGATGTCCAAACCTCATAACTTTTTGAATTTTAAATTTAAACTCACCCAATTGTTACAGCATGCTGACAATTCTTATCTTTGAACACTTCACAAACACACACAAAACACTCACACAGATCTTAAAGCATACAAAAATCACATCAGTTGTACGTACACCTTCTAAAGTTTTCAACAAAAATTTAAGACAGTATTTCTTTTAAACTAGGTACCTTTGTTGGGCTTCATTTTCCCAGAGCTTGCTTGTTTAGCAAGGCAATTCACTAATCAGTCTTTTGAATCCCTTCTGTTGGAGGAGGGCTGGGTGAGGGGGTCACCTAAATCTAAACTGGCCAGATTTTTTTTATCCAATTTTAAACAAGAGCACTTTACAAATTGTTACATTGTCAGGACTAGCTGAAAAAGTCCAAACCAGGCACACAGCCTTCTTCACTCTCCCTGCCGGCAGCCTCCACAAGGAGAAAATGCAGCCTGAGGCTTGAAAGGAACCAAACTAGCCCAGTAACCTTCCATGCCTCACAGGGAGGGTGGGCATAGCAGGTCTGTGACCGAGCCCAGCTGGAACTTTTATTCCCCCAGAGATGTTCAAATAAATAAATAACAAAAACACAGATAAACACAAAAACCAAGGATCCACATTCTAAAACAGAACTAGACAAGAACCAAAGGCTCAGTTGGGGACTAATGGGACCCAGTTTATCCCTACCGGAAATCTGTGCTGCTCCCACTCAGCAATCTGAATCCAGAGTCTGTTGAATGAGCCTGCCATGCTCACCCAAAACTTCCCTACCTCTGGAAACAGAACAGAAAACACACCGAAGTAAACAAAACAGACAAGTGGACACAAAGACAAAATCTGGTCTCTGTGAATGGGGCGAAATCTCACCACCATTCACTTACCAGGGGCCTCAACCCCCCTACTCACCTCCGGAGGATTTTTCTTTTAGATTCCTGCAAATGTTGACTCAGGGGCCTTCCAAGGCAGAGGAGAATTCCCAGTCATCTTGGGGCAAGGGAAAAAAAGTCCCTAGCGGTCGTCCCCTCAGACTGACATGTTCTCCCCCATGCTCAGACCCCTTGAGCCAAGGCCTGAGGCTGAGATCTAACTGGGGTCAATTGCAGGTGGTCAGTGGCAGTTTCATAATTGACTAACAATCAAGTTACAAAACCAGAATCAGCAGTTTTTGTTTTTGTTTTAAACGAACTAGGACAAGCTCTAGGGGTGGCCCCGGAGTGGACTCACTTTGCCCCACATTTTTTCTGTAAGGTAAATCCAATTACAAACCTGGTAAGCAAAAGCAAAAGCACAATGTGACCCAGACAGACACGATTATACCCAGAACAAGGAGGGATCCCAAAACCAAAAGTTACTTTTTTTCTCAATCTATTTTCTCCACAAGCAAGCCCCCGGTACAACAAGGACTGCTATGAATGGTGGAATTGAGGGGTGCAGGTGTCCCTGGACCTCCTCGGTCGTAGGCTACTATACTGCGTCCAGCCTCACCCTACTTTTGGCTTCACTCTGGCGCCTTCTCTACCTAGGTCGACCGCACTTACCTCGAGGCTTTCCTTGGAACTTCTCTCCATCAGCCAAGTGCCCGCACACTGTCCTCCCGGCTGTGGATAGCAGTCCCCCTCAGGTTGTAGGCTAAAAGCTCTATGCCGGACAAGCCCCTATTAAATGAAGTAGGAAGACCCTACTCAGGCAGGCAAGCCCACCTAGTCGTCAGGAGTGGTGACAGAGCCCACCGCAATAAAATTGTTATTAAAGAAGCAACTTTATTGAGAAAGTTCCTACACTGACTGGCCAGGGCTGCAGCACAAGCTCGGGAGCTGATACTGCGACCACGAGCGGCCCACTTACTTAGGTGTTTTTTTTTATTGTTTTTTTTTTGGGTCCAGTCAAGGGGCCTGAACTCTGGGCCTGGGTGCTGTCCTTCAGCTCTTCAGCTCAAAGCTAGTGCTCTACCACTTGAGCTACAGCACCATTTCCGGCTTTTTTTCTTTTTGCATATGTGGTGCAGAGGAATCGAACCCAGGGCCTCATGCATGCAAGGCAAGCGCTCTACCACTGAGCCACCTTCCCAGCCCTGTACTTAGGTTTTTAAAGGCAAAAATCACAAGGTGAAGCCTGGTCATGTAGGTGACCAATGAGATTGTCACACACCCAAAAGATTATACAGTCATAACAGACCACATGCACATGGCCAATGAAGTTACATTTTGTCACATAATGGTTGTTTAAACCAGCCTATGACTTTTGGTTTCTATGACTCACGAAATCAACTGTAAGGTAGAACTTGTGGTAAGCATACACAAAGGAGGAGTTTAGTGGAGTTTAACATAAGCACATGAAAAAGGCGGAGTTTATGATAAACTCGTGATGTTGTCAATATGAGCCAGATAACTGGCTATCTGTTTAATCGGTCAGTCCTTAACAGAACAATGAAGGTGGATTAAGTTAAGGGGAGGGGGACATAGAGACATTCTTTTCATTCCAAGAACTGGGCTGGTTGGAGCCAAGGTCAAGTTAACCTTGTTTAGAGGTTGTTTTTTTTCCCCCTAAAATCCCTAAAACAAAGGCAAAGCCTGGAAAGAAGCTATACTAGCTCGAGTCTCCAATCAGGGCCTACTTCAATATGAACATCAATAATGAAGACAAAATAGTAGAAATATCATGAGAAATATGTAAACATCTGGAAGACAGAAATCATTTGACAGAATTTTGATTCATGAAAGGGAAAAGTGGCATTCTCATTTGTACAATCTCATTGTAGTTATTTTTATTGAAACCTGGCTATTTTGTAACATGTGAAAGAGTAGATTGGATTCCCTGATTTAGCAGACCTTGCCTGTGACTTTGCGCCATCCCACAATGCAAGATCTAAAATAATGCTTGTTAATTTAACTAAAACCTCATGTTAGAGACTGTTTGGCCCACACAGACTGAGGTCCTTATATTGAGACTTAAGACCAGTGCTATTGTTTATAACCACTCCTGTTTTAACAAGTTGGGACAAAAAGAAGTAGTGGGTTTAATTATAAATGGAAGCATGCTACAGACTTATTTTTGTTGTTAAGGCTCTACCACTTTAGATTATTTTTCAGGCCAAGCCACCTTTGAGTAATGATCACTTACCTAGTTTCTCACGAATTTGTGTTTTTCAGAACTGGCCCTCATATCAGTCATCTAAATCTCTGCCTTCTAATTAGTGTAAGGCCCGCCCCTGGATGGCAAGCAGACTCCACCCTCCTCGCAGCAAAGTCTCCACCCAGTACCTGCGTTACCTAGGCAACTGAGACACCTGGAAGAGGTCACATCTGCATCCACTGAGGTCACATCTGAATTTGATATGGCCACACCTTTCCCCGCCCATACCCTAGATAAGGCCTAGCTCAGGCCCAAGCGCTCTCTCTGTTCATTTTTCTAGCTCTTGCTCTTGCTCTTGCTCTTCTTTTCTAGCTCTCTCGGCTCTCTCTCTGCTCTAGCTCTTTCCTCTCTCTTTCCCAGCCACGTGGAGTGCCAACCTTGCCTGGTCCCAGCAGGTCTACTGAATAAACCTACCCCTTACCTGAATACCACGTGCTGCTGCAGTTCTTACTCAGCAACCTCTTTTTAAAAACCTAACAATTAGTAAGGTATATTTCATCTCAAGCTTGGACCCACATTACTTTTCAATGTAAACATTCAATATTCACTTCTGTTTTCTAGATATTAAATTCTATCGAGGTTACTATGGATCTTTATGATCTTATAAGAACATAGATAAATCCCATGAATACTATTCCCAATTTATTTAAATATTTCTAGTCTGACATCACAAATAGGACATTAATATGTCTCAAATACCTTATGCAGACCAGTTAATTTAATTATTTTGTGCACATATTAAGTCCAACATAATTTTATCAAATCTATATTAATATCCAGTATTTACAGATATGTTTCTCTACCAAAAATAATTGTCTCATGTTTCCCTTTTATAATTAAACCCACCACATCCCTTTTTTCCATCAGAAACCTGTTTTATCCTGTCAACCAACATATTTTTTTCTCCGTCTTTTAGATCATGCAATAAATAAACAGGTTTACCTTCAAATCTATGGTAAATTATTCCCAGTTATTGTATGCCTTAATTTTGTATTGCATTAACTCGAGTTGCCTTTTGGTCCTGTTATTAGAGAATGTAGCACAATTCGTTTCCCATTCACTTGAAGAAAGCCTGAATTAATTTCCTTTTCTTTGACTAGAGGAAATAATGCTGTTATAATCCTCTGTGTTTTGGCGTTTGGGTGAATGTTACATTTTATTTCTATGAGACAAAGCCTGGGGATATCAATTCCTGTGCTATAGAGTGGGTATTTGCTTATTTCATATGCTAATAACCTGTCATATGTTTTTAGAAGTGGATTTCCCAGTTGACATTTCTGCCAGCATCCATTTTCTCTGTTTCTTGATAGCATTTAATATGGTCATTATTGTATTATGTGAAGTAATTCTTATACATGTTTTATGATGTGATTTTGGTTTTAATGTGCATTTATTTGACTACTGATGATGTTGTTCTTGTGCTTATTTTTCACAAGGTATACTTTGCTGGTTTCTAATTGATGTTCTTTTTAACATTAGGTTTTGAGAGTTCTATGTAGAATCTAGATTTGAGGCATTCTTCAGGTATAACATTTATACATATTTTATCCTTGACTATGGGTACACCTCATCATCATTATAATCATCATCATCATCATCATAATCATCATCATCATCATCATCATCATCATCACTATTAGTTACTACTATTACTTTTCTACATGTATGTATGGTCCTAGGGCTTGAACTCAGGGTTTCTGAAATTTCTTGAAATTTGTTAAAAATTTCCCATTTCAGTCATGCCTCACTTCTGGCTTTTGTGCTGATTAATCAGAGATAATATTCTCAAGGACTTTATTTTGTGGAGGGATGGCTTCAAACAACAAAATTTAAATCACAGGCTCCCAAGTAGCTAGGATGAGATACATGAGCCACCTGCTTCCAACTTCTATTCACTACTTGTATATGAGCTTTCACAGACCAAATTATTTTACACTTTCATTGAGTTCTACTATATTGTTTTCATTGCCTATAATTTTAATGCCAAATTTAAGAAAACTTTATCTCCAAAATTGTCAAGACATCTTTCTTTGTTTTACATTTACATCATTCATTTTGTTTTATACGCCACGTTTTAATCCTGCTTGAAGTTAATATTTGAATAAATTGTTATGTTTTAGTCAATGTTTACTTTTTAATTCTCCCCAATATTATCTAACCTATCACCAATTATTAAAAAGAATGTCATTCCACAAATGTTTGGATTTACCCCTTATTAAATATTCCTTGATAATATTTATGTGGAGCTAATCTGGTGCTGTACAGACCCACTGAGCTGTATAATTTTCCTCTACAAATATGACAATTTTATACTAACAGCTTTAATATTGGACAGAGAAATATATTCCAGTTTATTTTCCTTTGTGAATGAGTCAGAATGCTGGTCAGGTGTTTTTATAAATTGTCATAAACATAAATAAAACTGTGAAGCTGGACGATGTTGGCTCATGCTTGTAATCCTAGCTGCATAGGAGTCTGTGATCTGAGGATTGTGGTTAAAAACCAGCTGGAACGGGAATGTCCGTAAGACTCTCATGTCCAATTAACCACCAGAAAACCAGCAGTGACAGGTTCTCAATGGGTAGAGCACTCCTTTGAGCTGAAAAGCATTGGGTCAGTGCCCAGGACCAGATTTCAAAACCCACGAATAACCATCAAATAGGGGAGGAGACAATTTATATCTTGGCTCAATTGTATCCTCCAATCCACAAAAATTATATGTCTCCATTTATTTTGATTTGTGCTTTTATATTCATCATTGTATAATTTTCAATGATGGTGGGTGAACAGCACTTTAGTAATTTTTTTTGTTTCTTTTTTTTTAATTTAATTTTATTTTATTTGTGAACATACTGTCCAGAGGGGTTACAATTACATGGGCAGGATAATGCATACATTTCTTACCAAGCATTGCAGCCTCCTGCTTTGTTTACCCTTCACATCCCTTCCCAGCTTCCCCCCTCCCCCCACTCAATCCTTCCCCCTCCCCACTCCCCCGAATCGATGTTGTAAAGCTCATTTTTGACATGACAACTTGTACTTCTCATTGTTGCAACAGGTCCACCTGTATCCTTAAACTACTGTTTTTCCCCATCTCCTCCACAAGTTATACTGACATCAAATATAGTGAAAGCGGGGGTTATACTGTGAGGGACGGACGTACAAAGCAACAAAGAAATACTCTTTAAATGCATTAGAAACACATGCATGAAAGAAAAAAAAGTTAAAATACCTATCTAAGGTTTCATTTTCCTAACATCACATTATCTGACCTTTTCCGCTTGACTCATATATATACTAGATATTGCAAATAAGGGAAACCATGGGACTTGTGTTTCTTTGGGTCTGGCTTACTTCACTTAATATAATTTTTTAAAAGATTTTCCATTTCTTAACAAATGGGACAATGTCATTCTTTCTGATGGAGGCATAGATTTCCATTGTGTATATACACAACATTTTCTTGATCCATTCAATTATTGAAGGGCATCTGGGTTAGTTCCATATCTTAGCTATGGTAAATGATGGTGCAATAAACATGGTTGTGCTGGTAGCTTTAGTGTGGTCTTGTTTGTAAACATTTGGGTAAATGCCCAAAAGAGGGATTGCTGGGTCATAGGGGAGCTCTATGTGAAGTCTTTGAGGATCCTCCATACTGCTTTCCAAAGTGGTTGAACAAGTTTACATTCCCACCAACAATGAAGTAAGATTCCCTTCTGTCCACATCCCGTCCAGCATCTGTTGTTGTTAGAGTTCTTGATTATAGCCATTCTAACTGGGGTGAGGTGATATCTCAATGTTGTTTTGATTTGTATTTCTTTTATGGCTAGGGATGTTGAACATTTCTTCATGTGTCTATTGGCCATCCTTCTTTCTTCTTCAGAGAAATTTCTCTTTAAGTCTTCAGCCCATTTATTTATTGGGCAGTTGTTTCTTTGAGGATTTGTTGTTGGGAGATTTAATTTTTTGAGTTCCAAGTATATTTTAGATATGAGACCCTTGTCCGTTGTCTGGTTAGTGAAGATCTTCTCCCAATCTGTGGGCTTTCTATTGATCTTGGTAGCTATGTCCTTTGCCATGCAGAAGCTCTGCAGCTTCATGCAATCCCATTTGTCCAACCTTTCTTTGATTTGTTGTGTTTCCGGGTCTATATTCATAAAATTTCGGCCTGAGCCAAGGAGATTTAAGGTTTCTCCTATTCCATCCTGTAATGTTTTCAGAGTGTCTGCTTTGACTTCGAGGTCTTTGATCCATTTGAAGTTGATTCTGGTGCAGGGTGATATATAAGGATCTAGCTTTAGTTTTCTACAAGTAGTTAACCAAATTTGCCAGCACCATTTACTGAAGAGGCTGTCTTTCTTCCATTGTATGGTTTTAGCTTCCTTATCGAAGATTAGATGGCTATAGGTCTGTAGGTTCATTTCTGGGTTTTCAATGCTATTCCATTGGTCCTGAGGTATATTCTTATGCCAATACCAAGCTGTTTCGATTACTATGGCTTTATAGTAGAGTTTGAAATTTGGTATTGATATTCCTCCAGCAGTGTTCTTTCCATTGAGGAGCGTTTTTGCTATTCGGGGTCTTTTATTGTTCCATATGAATTTTTGGATTGCCTCTTCTATTTCCTTGAAGAATGAGGTTGGAATTTTGATAGGTATCGCGTTGAATTTGTGTATAGCCTTGGGAAATATTGCCATTATAACGATGTTAATTTTTCCAATCCAGGAGCATGGGAGGTTCTGCCATTTCTTAAGTTCTGTGTTGATTTCCTTTTTCAAGATTTTAAAGTTTTCATCATAGAGGTCCTTAACTTCTTTTGTTAAGTTAAATCCTACGTTTTTTATTTTTTGTGGGGCTATTACAAATGAAGTTGCTTACTTAATTTCAGCCATACTTTTCTCATTGTTGGCATACAGAAAAAGCCATTGATTTTCTGGGGTTAATTTTATACCCTGCTACTTTGCCAAAGTTTTGAATCAGCTTGAGTAATTTGGGAGTGGCGTCTATTGGATTCTTTAAATACAAGATCATGTCGTCTGCAAAGAGGGAGAGTTTTATTTCTTCTTTCCATATTTGTATCCCCTTTATGCCTGCATCTTGTCTTATTTCTGTAGCTAGGCATTCTAATACTAGATTGAAGAGAAGTGGAGAGAGTGTACATCCTTGTGTTGTTACTGAGTTAAGAGGAAATGGCTTTAGTTTTTCACCATTAATTGTAATACTGGTTGTAGGTTTGTCATATACAGCCTTTATTGTATTGAGGAATGGTCCATGGATTCCTAATTTTTCCAAAACCTTCATCATAAAGGGGTGTTGGATCTTGTCGAATGCTTTTTCTGCATCTATTGAGATAACCATGTGGTTATTATTCTTGCTCCTGTTGATGTGATGAATAATATTAATTGATTTGCGTATACTGAACCAACTTTGCATCCCTGAAATGAAACCTGTTTGATCGTGGTGTACGATTTTTTGGATGAATTGTTGAAGTCGATTGGCCAAAATTTTGTTGAGAAGTTTTGCATCAATGTTCATCAAAGAAATGGGTCTATAGTTCTCTTTCTTTGATGAGTCCCTGCCTGGTTTTGGGATGAGGGTTATGATGGCTTCATAGAATATGTTAGGTAGTGAGCTTTCTCTTTCAATTTCATTGAAGAGTTGGAGGAGTATTGGTGTGAGCTCTGCTTTGAAGGCCTTGTAAAATTCCGCTGTAAAATCATCTGGTTTTGGACTTTTCTTAGCTGGGAGGTCTCTTATTGCTGTTTCTATTTCAATGCTTGATATGGGCCTGTTAAGATGGTTTAACTCATCTTGGTTTAGTTTTGGCATGTCAATATTTGCTAGGAAAAGGTCCATTTCTGTCAAGTTCTCAAAATTATTAGCATAAATTTTGATAAATATTCCCTAATAATGTTCTGAATCTTGGTTGTTTCCATGGTGATGTTTCCATTCTCATCTCTGAGTTTATTAATTTGGGTGTGTTCTCTTCTTTTCTGATAAGATTTGCTTAGGGTCTGTCAATTATGTTAAGTTTTTAGAAAAACCAACTCTTTGTTTAGTTGATTCTTTCTATTGTTTTTTTGGATTCTAATTCATTTAATTTTGATTTAATTTTAATTATTTCTTTCTGTCTACTGGATTTGGGTTTATCTTGCTGTATTTTTCAAGGATGTTTAGCTGTGTCATTAAATTGTTGGGTTCAGATCTCTCCAATTTGTTGATGTAGATGCTCAGGGCTATAAACTTGCCTCTGAGTACTGCCTTTGCTATGTCCCAGAGGAGCTGGTAATTTGTGTGTTCATTTTTGTTGAATAGCATGAACATTTGAATTTCCTTTCTAATCTCTTCCATGACCCTCTCATGATTCAGCAGTGTGTTATTCAGCCTCCATGTGATACCGGACATTCTTTGGTTGCTTTTGATATTGAGTTCTAATTTTATTCCCTTGTGGTCAGAGAGAATGCAAGGTATAACTTCAATTTTTCTGAATTTAGACAAGTTTGCTTTGTGGCCTAAAATGTGGTCTATTTTAGATAATATTCTATGTGCTGCTGAGAATAACGTGTATTCTGATGCTGCTGGGTGAAATGTTCGGTAGATGTCTGTAAAGTCTAGTTGATCTATGCAGCTGTTTAGATCTGTGGTTTCTCTGTTGAGTTTTTGCCGAGTTGATCTATCTAGTGGGGAGAGTGGTATGTTAAAATCCCCAGCAATTAATGACTTTGGATCTATGTGGGATTTGATGGAAAGTAGTGTTTCTTGGATACATTTGGGTGCTCTATTGTTTGGCTAATAAATATTTCAAATTGTAATATCTTCCTGAAGAAGAGATCCCTTAATTAGTATGTAGCGACTTTCTTTATCTCTTCTCACGAATTTTAATTTGAAGTCTATTTTATCTGATATTAGGATTGCAACTCCCTCCTGGTTATGGGGGTCGTTTGCTTGGTAGATTTTGTTCCAGCCTTTAACATTTAAAATGTGATTGTTTTTACAGGCCAGATGTGACTCCTGAAGGCAGCAGATAGAAGGGTCTTGTTTTTTAATCCGACTAGACAGTCTATGTCGCTTAATTGGAGAGTTCAGTCCATTAACGTTAAGAGATTGGACTGAGAGGTATTTGGGAGTTCCTGCCATGTTATCCAAATTCTTGGGGGCTTCGAAAGCTGAGTTCTTCCTATGGTTCTTGGATTCTCTGTTTGGGTGCAGTTTCTTGGCCTTTATTGTGGTCTTGTTGGTTTTCTAGGTGTAGGACTTCTTTAAGAATCTTTTGTAGGGCCGGTTTGGTGGAGATGTATTATTTCAATTTTTCTTTGCTATGGAAGGTTTTTATTTGGCCTTCAGTTATGAAGGAGAGTTTAGCTGGGTACAGTATTCATGGTTGATAGTTGTTTGTTTTTAGGGCATGGCATACATCATTCCAGTCTCTTCTTGCTTTGATTGTTTCTGCTGAGAAATCTGAGGTGATTCTAATTGGTTACCCTTTATATTTATTTAACCTTTTCTCCTTGACAGCTTTAAGAATCTTTTCCTTGGTCTGAGTTGATCCTGTGTGGATTATAATGTGACGGTGGGATGTCCTTTTCTGGTCTGGTCTATTTGGAGTTCTAAAAGCTTCTTGTATCTGAATAGGTCTATCTTTTTGTATGTTTGGGAATTTCTCTGCTAGGATCCTGTTAAACAAATTTCCTAGACCATTAACTTCTGTTACTAGGTGCTCCTCTACACCCATTATCCTTAGATTAGGCCTTCTGATGGTGTCTTCGTAGTGTTGGATAGATGTATCATATTTCTTGGACTTGTCTTGGATGGCTGTATGTTCTTTCTTTATAATATCTAAGCTGTCTTCAATCCCTGAGATTCGATCTTCTGCATGGTCTAACCTGCTGTCAAGACTCTCTACTTTGTTTTTTATCTCTTTTCCTTCTAATTGGTTAGCTTTGATGGCTTCAAATTCTTTGTTGAAGATCTGTTTTAGATCTTGTATGAATTTCTTTACTTCCTTAATTTGGTGTTCAATGTTTATTCTGAAATCACTTATTTGATTGGTTATGGTTTCCTTGGACTCCCATTCCTTCTGTTGGGTTCCATTCAGTATTCCCTTTGTGGTCTCACTGACTTCCTTCAGCTCTTTATTAATGGATTCCATGAATGCCTTTAGTGATCTTTGTGTATTCTCTACCTGCTCTCTGAATTCCTATATTACTCTTTGATTAGCTTCCTCCCGTTCGTTGGATTCTTACAGTTCTCTTTGAGTGTTCTCAGCCTGCTCATGCCATTACTGCCTTTCTCTTTGAGTATTCTCAAGCTGCTCACGCAAATCCTGTATCAGTTTTTGAGTAGCTTCCTCACGCTTATGATATTCCTTTATAAACTTTTGGATTGCCTCCTCTTGCTCTCTATCACGCTCATACAGAGTCCTTTTTATGTTTTCTATCTTTTCATTTATCATGTTTGCCAGCAGTGTTTGTAGAGCTATTTGGGAATTCTCCTCTGGATTTTTCATTATCTGTTCTGTCGCCTGATTATCAGGATTGGGAATTGAGATACCCGGATTTGCCATTTTTCTTGTGTTTTTCCAGCTTACTCTGCCCATTTGAGATGAAAATAGCACCAGTTTTGTGCTAGAACACTATCTTAACGCAACCATCAACCAAAGTCTGAATTTGTACTGTCAGTAGTCTACAGATACAATCTAGTTCAACAAATACATGTATTCAACATCAAACAACTATTTGTTAATGGGCTTCGAACCGCAGAGAAGAATTTGGAAAACCAGAAATTATTAGGGTTAGGGAGAGATGTGGGTAAAAAATAGGAATAGACTGGTGTGGGGAGGCACAGGGAGAGTTAACTATGTCCTAATCTCAATGCAGGAAATAGATTGGGTAGGATGAAAGTAGAGAGAGAGAGAAAAATAAGAAAGGGAAAGGGAAAAGAAAAGAGACCAGAAAAAATAGAGAAGTAAAATTTAATAATATTATGGTGAAACGAAAACAATCTATTTACAGAGAAACGTGAATATATTGAGAGAAGGGGAGGGCCATAGAGGAGATGTGAAAAAGTTAAAAATAAAAGTGCTTAAAATATTATATAAGTATAAAGAGGTAGTACTGCTATTAAGGAATTTAAGTCTCAGAGGTTTGGAATTGAGTAATAAATTTGTGGATTAAGTGTGTACACAATGGGGGATGGGGTCTACGAATTAACTACGGGTTTATCTGAGGATGTGCAGAACAAGAGTTAAGTCACATGAAGAAGAACAAAAGAGAGGAAAAGGAGAAAAGGATAAGAAAGGAAGAAAAAAAGATCTGTAGAGCTAAACAAAAAGATAATTAAAAAAGAAAAAAAAAGAGAAAGAAGACAAAAAAGAAAGGAAAACTCACATTCACGTATCATTAAAATAAAAGTTATAAGAGGAAAAAAAAAGTTACTGGAGAACAATTTTTTTCAAAAAAGGCACAAATTAAAGATTAAAAAAAGTTTTAGAAAAGAAAAAGAAGAAGAAGAAGAAAAAAAATGTTCTTTGATTCTTTTTTTGCCAGGGGTGGGAAAAATCCTGTATCACCATTGTGTCTGTAACCAGCCTCTTGTTGGAGTCTTTGGTCTGCTTGTGGTCCTGTGTCTTGATTGTTTTCATAAGTCAGTTTTTTCGAACAGGCAGAAAAATGTTCTGCTTTACGCAGGATTTTGAGATCCTCCTCCCAGGTTAGTTTAATGGGAGTCTGAACTGCTTTGAGAATCACAAAAGAGGGGGATGCAGTGATGAGGCTAGGTTCTGGGTAGAGTTGAGGCCTTTCAACAAACAGTAGCTTTTCCCTTGGGCTATTTTGTCAAAAACTCACTGAGCCCAGCCTGGAGCCATTCTCAGGGTTTCTATTTACTGAACTTCAATTGATTGTCCAGGCTGCTAGAGGAGAGCAGCCTCTAGCTCTGATTACCCAGTGAAGAAAGCCACTCCTAGACCTGGTGCCCCAGCTGGGTGACTTTTCCATGGGTGGAGCTGAGTCTGGCAGGTCACGCCACCATTAAGTTCTTGTGACCTGCTAAATGACTCCTTTTATTTCAAGGCTTGAGTTGGAGATAGCAGCTCTGCCGAGATTTGTTGGTGTCCAAGATGGAAGTCTCCGGTACTGGGGGGGGGGGTAGCCTTCCCTCCTCTGCTTCCTGAGAAGGAGTGAGGACGTCTGGCTTCTACTCACGCTGAGTCTTGGTTCCTGGGTCGTCTCTGGTCTGTGAACTGCAGGATGAAGATGTCTGCTCCTTGTCGGTTCTTGCTGGTGTTGAGTAGAATCCGGTCTCTCGCTGGGTCTGGCTCCTTCGTCCCAGACTCTCTGTGGCTCAGGTATGGTGCCCTGCGGTCGCTGCTGCCACCGCTGCTGCCGCCGTGGTGGCGGCTGCTGGCAAGCGCTCAGATGTGTCTCCTTGCCTGGGTTTCCCCTCTCTGGCCTAACTCTCTGTCTTGTGATGGCACACTTGGTGTGATTCTCTGGCTTAGGACTGTTCACTGGAACTCTAAAACTGCTTTCTATGCGAGAGCTTGTTTAGATTCCAGCTTCTCCTCCACCATCTTCCCAGAACTCTCATCACTTTAGTAATTTTGACGATGTGTGAAGTTAGCAGAAAAAAATTCACAGAAAACAGTTGAAAAATAAATTGCAATGGGAATAGAGAAAAAAAAAAAAACAGGTTAATCAGGCCTTTGATCAATATGAGAGTGTGTAAAGTATTTCAATAAGATTTCTTCGTACAATTAATATACATCAATTAATAAATATCTTCCAAAGGCATTGGTATTCAAGTATGACATAAAGGATATATACATATTCTGTGGTTAAATGAAAGAAAGATAGATGAGAAAATACATACTTATAGTAACTGTGTAAATAAACTAAGAAATTTGGTTAACATTCTGAGGCCTCATGGCTCATTAGATGAGAAGACTGTTGACATCTAAGATAATACCAAAATGTTAGACTTGAGGTGAACTTTAAGACAGCTTAATACTATTGCTTTTTGAGTCAGTATTCTTTTTGTTGTTGTTATTGGTGGTGGTGGTGGTAGTGGTGGTGGTCGTGGGCGTTGAACTCTGTGCCTGGGTGCTATCCCTCAGCTCTTCAGCTCAACGCTGGAGCCATAGCATCACTTCCAGTTTTCTGGTGGTTTATTGGTGATACCAGTCTCATGGACTTTTCCTGCCCAGGCTGGCTTTGAACTGCTATCATCAGATCTCAGCCTCCTGAGTAGCTTGGATTATAGATGTGAGTCCCCAGCACCAGGCTTCAGTCAGTATTCTTAGTACAAGGAGAAAATACAAATGGTTTGGAACCAAGCTGTAGAAGACTGCCTTTTTTGCTTTAGAAGAGAGCTGTCAGATACCTTATGAGTAGAGAGATTTAGCAAAAATTGACCATATCAGTCCACACTGAATGCTACCAAACATTTTGTAAAGTTTCAAAAATGATAAGAACATTAACTGTAATAATTACTTCGGCAATAAAAGACCTGTTTGAGGGTTCTGTCTTTATTGTTACTGTTGTAAATGTACAATGCTATTTTATTCATTTTTGTTGTTGTTTCCTTTGTATGTTCTTTCTCCTATGGCATATCCCCTGTTGTCAATGTACTCAGTTTTGATACCCTGCATCTTGTATATACATGTCTAATTTGGGGAGGGGAAGGAGAATTATAAAATGGTGAAACAAGGACACAGGATGTCACATTGCAACAAACATACTCACAAGACAGTATATTGGAAATGAACTTTACCACTTCATGCAGTGAGGGGTGGGGAGATAGGAATTTGAGAGCTGGAGGAGGGAAGGGATAGTGGGACAACAACAAGGAAGGGAAGGGGTAACAATGATCAACAAGTAATGTACTCATTGCCTTACTCATGTAACTGTAACCCCTCTGAACATCTTAATCATAAAATAAAATAAAGTAAAATCAATAAAGAACATGTTTGGCAAATAAAGTAAAATGATAACTTACAGAGAAATGAAAATAATAATATACATATATGTCTGTATATGTATATACACATATGTATATTCATAAATGTGTACATATATAGGCATTTGTATGTATACACATATAAGTATGAATATATGCACATGTATACATAGTGTGTATACATATGCATTTACTTAAACCACTTGAATCAGAAATATATTAAGAGCATATTAATATCAATAAAAAATTTTAACCATCGTGAATAAATTATCAAAAAATTGAAATACATATCTCTATATTAATATAACAACAACCAAGGAACATTTGGAAGTATCATAACATACCTAGACATTGCATACATATAGAGATTAGTGGAAATAGAAACAACAATGAGATTGCACTGCACAACCACGATGTAGAAATTGGAATTCTTATACATTGGTGCTTGTCACTTAAAATGATATAGTCAGTTTGTTAAACATACTTGCAATCTTTAAGATATTGCACATAGAGTTGCCTCTATGATCCAGCACAGTTTTTGTTTTCTTTTTGGTCCGTCATGGAGCTTGAACTCTGGGCTTGGGCACTGTCCCTGCACTCTTCAGCTCAAGGCGAGCACTCTACCGCTTGAGTCACAGCGCCACTTTGGTTTTCTAGTGGTTTATTGGAGATAAGAGTCTCACGGACTTTGCTGCCAGGGCTGGCTTTGAACCATAATCCTCAGATCTCAGCTTCCTGAGTAGTTAGGATTACAAGAATGAGCCACTGACGCCCAGTTTGATCCAGCATTTTGAATCATAATTTTATATACAAAATATATTTCAACATATATCCAATGAGACACATGTACAGGAATATACATAGCAAAACCTTTTACAATAACATATAATAAAATATTGAAATGTCCATTGAGGATGTGATATAATTATTCACATGCATGCAAAACAATATACTCCATCCATGAGAAAAATTTACATGGTCTTAATTTGGAAACAGTAATATTACATGGGAGAAATGGATAGACTACATTTTATAATAATTTGAGCTTTTTAAAATTGGCACATCTGTAGAGGTAGAATATGAAATAATAGCTGCTCAAGAGGAGGTAGGTTGAAATGATGACAGGAAGTGACTACTAATAAATATTGGAGTATTTTGAAAGAGTAGTGATGATAAAATGTTCTAGAACTGAAGCTGATGTTCTTACTCCAACTCTTTAACACTTTAAGAATCATTGTACTTTATTGAAGAATTACAGAGTGCATTTGCATTAACCTTAGGAAAAATTTTTATAATAGTAGTGTGTGAATCTGAATAGTACTGTGTGATAATTTAGAATTTAAATCCCAGAATTCTGTAATGCATAACATTGGTATGTTGATGAATAAAACTATCAATAAAGTATAAACAGTGATATATTCTCTGAGTGACTATATATGATATTGCAAGTCAGTGAATATTCTACAAAAGTATGTAAATTGAGGGATGAGATAGGATTGAGAAGGATGAGGGATAATGATCATCAAGATGCATTGTATTGGCCATGGAATGTGGTTTAGTGGTAGACTGCTTGCCTTGCATGTGTGAAGCCTTGTGTTTGATTCTTCAGTAGTACATAATTTTTTAAAAACTGGAATTGGCACTATGACAAAAGTTGTAGATTGCTAGAGTGAGGAAAAGAAGCTCTTGGGCATTGCCAAAGCCCTGAGTTCAAGCCCCAGGACTAACAACAAAAAAAGCTTCATTGTATAAGCCAGGCACTAGCTGCTCAAGCCTGTAATCCTCAATAATCAGGAGGCTGAGGATTGAGGTTTGAAGCCATCCCAGGCAAGGAAGTCTGTGAGATTCATATCTCCAATTAAATCTCAGAAAAATCTGAAAGTGCTGCCATTCCTCAAGTGATAGAGTTCTAATGTTCATGCAAAGGAGCTCAGGGACAGCGCCCAGACCCAGAGTTCAAACCTCAGAAGACAAAAACGAAAAAAAAAAACTCACTAAACACTATTCATAAACTGCTTTGTCAAACAGCAACTCCCATACAATTACTTAAAGTTAATTAAAAATATGATTAGAATAAAATACAAATCATTTTGGGAACCAGACATAGATAGAAAACAGGGGACAGAGTCAATTTTATATCACGCCGATTGAGTTGAAATGTGTTCTTCAGTCTTCTTACATCATTTATGAAATTGACAATGCTGCCAAATATAAGTCAATTTCCTTGAGGAATAGATTGAATTCTACTGTCTTTTAATAGTAAACAATAGAGGTGATTTTTTTGCCTCTTATTGAAGTATATCTGACACTTTAAAGTAGATTTTTCGGAAGATGGCGGAGGAGAAGCTGGAATCTGAACAAGCTCTTGCATAGAAAACAGTTTCAGAGGTCCAGTGAACAGTCCCAAGCCAGAGAATCACACCAAGTGTGCCATCACAGGACAGAGAGTTAGTCAAGAGAGGGGAAGCCAAGCAGACACATCTGAGCGCCTGCCAGCAGCTGCTGCGGCGGCGGCAGGGTCGCAGCAGCGACTGCAGCCGCGGCCATACCTGAGCGCTCACACAGAGAGTCCGGGACGAAGGAGCCAGACGGAGCGGGCGAGAGGATTCTACTCAACACCAGCAAGAACCGACAAGGAGCGGACATCTTCATCCTGCACTTTGCAGACCAGAGACGACCCAGGACCCAAGACTCGGCGTGAGTAGAAGCCCCACTTCCTCACTCTTTCCCAAGGAGCAGAGGAGGGAAGGCCACCCCTCCCCCCCCCAGCACCGGTGATCTCCATCTTGGATAACGACAAAGCTCAGAGGAGCGGCTAGCTCCATCTCAGGCCTTGGAATAAAACGAGTCATTTAGCAGGTCACAAGAACTTAACGGCGAAGTGACCTCACAGACTCAGTTCCATCCAGGGAAAAGTCACCCAGCTCAGGCGCCAGCCATTGGAGTGGCTCTCCTCACCCGGTAACCAGAGCCAGAGGCTGCCCCTCCCTCTAGCAGCCACCACAATCAATTGAAAAACAGAAACCCTGAGAATGGCTCCAGGCTGGGTGCTGTGAGTTTTTTTCACAAAATAGCCCCAGGGAAAAGCTACTGTTTGTTGAAAGGCCTCAACTCTACCCAGAACCTAGCCTCATCACTGCATCCCCCTCTTTTGTGATTCTCAAAGCAGATCACCCTCCCAGTAAACTAACCTGGGAGGGGGATCTCAAAATCTTGGGTAAAGCAGAGCATTTTTCTGTCTGTCCAACAAACTGACTTAAGAAACCAATCAAGCCATAGGACCTCAAGCTGACCAGAGACTCCAACCAGACTCTGGTTACAGACAAAAGGGAGATACAGGACTCTTCCCACCCCTCCCCCCCCCCAAAAAAAAATCAAAGAACTTTTTTTTTTCTCTTCTTCTTCTTTTCTTTTTTTCTTTTTTTTGTTTTGTGTTTTTTCATTTTTTGTTACCTTATATATATAAAAAAATTTTTTTTGCTTTTCTAAAACTTTTATTAATCTTTAATTTTTGCCTCTTCTGAAAAAATAATTGTTTTCCATTAACTTTTTTTTTTTCTTTTCTCCTCTTATAATTTTTATTTTAGGAATACGTGAATGTGTGTTTTCCTTTCTTTTCTTGTCTTCTTTCTCTTTTTCTTTCATTCTTAATTATCTTTTTGTTTTTTGTCTAGCTCTACTGAACTTCTGATCTTTTCTTCTCCCTTTCCTATCCTTTCCACCTTTTCCTCTTTGTTCTTCTTTATGTGACTTAACTCTTGTCCTGCACATCCTCAGATAAACCCGTAGTTAACCAGTAGACCCTACCCCCCATTGTGTACACACTTAATCCACAAACTTATTACTCAATTCAAAACCTCTGAGACTTAAATTCATTAATAGCAGTACTACCTCTTTATACCTATATAATATTTTAAGCATTTTTTTAAAGTTTTTCACATCTCCTCTATGTCCCTCCCTTACTCTCAACATATTCATATTCCTCTATAAATAGATGGTCTTTTAATCTCTAAAATAACATTAATTTTTACGTTTCTATTATTTTTTCTGGTCTCTTTTCATTCCCCTTTCCCTTTCTTCTTTTTCTCTCTCTCTCTACTTGCATCCTACCCAACCTATTTCCTGCATTGTAATTAGGACATAGTTAACTCTCCCTGTGCCTCCCCACACCAATCTATTCCTATTTTTTACCCACATCTCTCCCTAACCCTAATAGTTTCTGGTTTTCCAAATTCTTCTCTGCGGTTCGAAGTCCTTTAACATATAGTTGTTTGATGTCGAATAGATGTATCTGTTGAACTAGATTGTATCTGTAGACTATTGACTGTATAAATGCAAACTTTGGTTGAGGGTTGCCTTAAGATAGTGTTTTAGCACAAAACTGGTGCTATCTTCATCTCAAATGGGCAGAGTAAGCCGGAAAAACACAAGAAAAATGGCAAATTTGGGTATCTCAATTCCCAATCTTGATAATCAGGGGTTAGAGCAGGTAATGAATAATCCAGAGGAGAGTTCCCAAACAGCTCTACAAACACTGCTGGCAAACATGATAAATGAAAAGTTTGACAACGTACAAAGGACTCTGTATGAGCGTGACAGGGAGAGAGAGGAGGCATCCCAGAAGTTTATACAGGAATATCATAAGCGTGATGAAGCTACACAAAAACTGATACAGGAGTTGCATGAACAACTTGAGAATACTCAAAGAGAAAGGGAGGAATGGCGTGAGCAGGCTGAGAACACTCAAAGAGATCTGCAGGAATCCCACGAACGGGAGGAAGCTAATCAAAGAGCAATACAGGAATTGAGAGACCAGGTAGAGAACACACAAAGATCACTAAAGGCATTCATGGAATCCATTAACAAAGAGCTGAAGGAAGTCAGGGAGACCACAAAGGGAATGCTGAATGGAACCCAACAGAAGGAATGGGAGCCCAAAGAAACCATAACCAATCAACTAAGTGATTTGAGGACAAACACTGAACACCAAATTAAGGAAGTAAAGAAATTCATACAAGACCTAAAACAGAGCTTCAACAAAGAACTTGAAGCCATCAAAGCTGACCAACTAGAAGGAAAAGAGATAAAAAACAAAGTAGAGAGTCTTGACAGCAGGTTAGACCATGCAGAAGATCGAATCTCAGGGATTGAAGACAGCTTAGATATTATAGAGAAAGAACATACAACCATCCAAGACAAGTCCAAGAAATATGATAGATCTATCCAACACTTGGAAGACACCATCAGAAGGCCTAATCTAAGGATAATGGGTGTAGAGGAGCACCTAGAAACAGAAGTTAATGGTCTAGGAAATTTGTTTAACAGGATCCTAGCAGAGAACTTCCCAAACATGCAAAAAGATAGGCCTGTCCAGATACAAGAAGCCTTTAGAACCCCAAATAGACCAGACCAGAATAGGACATCCCACCGCCACATTATAATCCACACAGGATCAACTCAGAACAAGGAAAAGATCCTTAAAGCTGTCAGAGAGAAAAGGGTAATCACTTATAAAGGGAAACCAATTAGAATCACCTCAGGTTTCTCAGCAGAGACAATCAAAGCAAGAAGAGCCTGGAATGATGTATGCCATGCCCTAAAAACAAACAACTATCAACCAAGAATACTGTACCCAGCTAAACTCTACTTCATAACTGAAGGCCAAATAAAAACCTTCCATAGCAAAGAAAAATTGAAACAATACATCTCCACCAAACCAGCCCTACAAAAGATTCTTTAAGATGTGCTACACATAGAAAACCAACAAGACCACAATAAAGGCCAAGAAACTGCACCCAAACTGAGAATCCAAGAACCATAGGAAGAACCCAGTTTTCGCAGCCCCCAAGAAGGTAGATAACATGGCAGGAACTCCCAAATACCTCTCAGTCCTATCTCTTAATGTTAACGGACTGAACTCTCCAATTAAGCGACATAGACGGTCTAGTTGGATTAAAAAACAAGACCCTTCTATCTGCTGCCTGCAGGAGTCACATCTTGCCCATAAAAACAAACACATTTTCAATGTTAAAGGCTGGAACAAAATCTACCAAGCAAACGGACCGCATAAACAGGCGGGAGTTGCAATCCTAATATCAGATAAAATAGACTTCAAATTAAAATTCGTGAAAAGAGATAAAGAAGGTCGCTACATACTAATTAAAGGATCTCTCCTTCAGGAGGATATTACAATTCTAAATATCTATTCACCAAACAATGGAGCACCCAAATTTATCAAAGAAACACTACTTTCCCTCAAATCCCATATAGATCCAAAGACATTAATTGTTGGGGATTTGAACACACCACTCTCCCCACTAGATAGATCAACTCGGCAAAAACTCAACAGAGAAACCACAGATCTAAACAGCTGCACAGACCAACTAGACTTAACAGACATTTACCGAACATTTCACCCAGCAGCATCAGAATACACGTTTTTCTCAGCAGCACATGGAACGTTTTCTAAAATAGACCACATTTTAGGCCACAAAGCAAACTTGTCTAAATTCAGAAAAATTGAAGTTATACCTTGCATTCTCTCTGACCACAAGGGAATAAAATTAGAACTCAACACCAAAAGCCACCAAAGAAAGTCCGGTATCACATGGAGGCTGAACAACACACTGCTGAATCATGAGTGGGTCATGGAAGAGATTAGAAAGGAAATTCAAATGTTCATGCTATTCAACAAAAATGAACACACAAAATACCAGCTCCTCTGGGACACAGCAAAGGCAGTACTCAGAGGCAAGTTTATAGCTCTGAGCTCCTACATCAACAAATTGGAGAGATCTGAAACTAGCAATTTAATGACGCATCTAAACCTCCTAGAAAAAGAGCAGCAAGATAAACCCCAATCCAGTAGACGGAAAGAAATAATCAAAATTAAATCAGAATTAAATGAATTAGAATCCAAAAAAACTATAGAAAGAATCAACAAAACAAAGAGTAGGTTCTTCGAAAAACTTAACAAAATTGACAGACCCTTAGCAAATCTTATCAGAAAAAGAAGAGAACACACCCAAATTAATAAACTCAGAGATGAGAATGGAAACATCACCACGGAAACAACCAAGATTCAGAACATTATAAGGGTATACTTCTCAAAACTTTATGCTAATAAGTTTGAGAACTTGACAGAAATGGACCTCTTCCTAGCAAATATTGACATGCCAAAACTAAACCAAGATGAGTTAAACTATCTCAACAGGCCCATATCAAGCATTGAAATAGAAACGGCAATAAGAGAGCTCCCAGCTAAGAAAAGTCCAGGACCAGATGGTTTTACAGCGGAATTTTACAAGGCCTTCAAAGCAGAGCTCACACCAATTCTCCTCCAACTCTTCAATGAAATTGAAAGAGAAAGCTCACTACCGAACACATTCTATGAAGCCATGATAACCCTCATCCCAAAACCAGGCAGGGACTCATCAAAGAAAGAGAACTATAGACCCATTTCTTTGATGAACATTGATGCAAAACTTCTCAACAAAATTTTGGCCAACCGACTTCAACAATTCATCCAAAAAATCATACACCACGATCAAACAGGATTCATTTCAGGGATGCAAAGCTGGTTCAATATACGCAAATCAATTAATATTATTCATCACATCAACAGGAGCAAGAATAAGAACCACATGGTTATCTCAATAGACGCAGAAAAAGCATTCGACAAGATCCAACACCCCTACCTGATGAAGGTTTTGGAAAAACTAGGAATCCATGGAACATTCCTCAATACAATAAAGGCTGTATATGACAAACCTACAGCCAGCATTATACTCAATGGTGAAAAACTAAAGCCATTTCCTCTTAACTCAGGAACAAGACAAGAACGCCCACTCTCTCCACTTCTCTTCAATCTATTATTAGAATGCCTAGCTACAGCAGTAAGACAAGATGCAGACATAAAGGGGATCCAAATAGGGAAAGAAGAAATAAAACTCTCCCTCTTTGCAGATGACATGATCTTGTATTTAAAGAATCCCATAGACTCCACTCCCAAATTACTCAAGCTGATTCAAAACTTTGACAAAGTAGCAGGTTATAAAATTAACCCCCCAAAATCAATGGCTTTTCTGTATGCCAACAATGAGAAAAGTGTGACTGAAATTAGGAAAGCAACTGCATTTGTAATAGCCCCACAAAAAATAAAATACCTAGGAATTAACTTAACTAAAGAAGTGAAGGACCTCTATGAGGAAAACTTTAAAATCTTGAAAAAGGAAATCAACACAGAACTTAAAAAATGGCAAAACCTCCCATGCTCCTGGATTGGAAAGATTAACATCGTGAAAATGGCAATACTTCCCAAGGCTATCTACAAATTCAATGCAATACCTATCAAAATTCCACCCTCATTCTTCAAGGAAATAGAAGAGGCAATCCAAAAATTCATATGGAACAATAAAAGACCCCGAATAGCAAAAACGCTCCTCAACGGAAAGAACACTGCTGGAGGAATATCAGTACCAAATTTCAAACTCTACTATAAAGCCATAGTAATCAAAACAGCTTGGTATTGGCATAAGAACAGAACTCAGGACCAATGGTATAGAATTGAAAACGCAGAAATGAACCTACAGACCTATAGCCATCTAATCTTCGATAAGGGAGCTAAAACAATAGAATGGAAGGCAGACAGCCTCTTCAGTAAATGGTGCTGGCAAAACTGTTTAACTACATGTAGAAAACTAAAGCTAGATCCTTATATATCACCCTGCACCAGAATCAACTCCAAATGGATCAAAGACCTTGAACTCAAAGCAGACACTCTGAAAACATTACAGGGTGGAATAGGAGAAACCCTGGGTCTCCTCGGCTCAGGCCGAAATTTTCTGAATAGAGACCCGGAAACACAACAAATCAAAGAAAGGTTGGACAAATGGGATTGTATAAGGTTGCAGAGCTTCTGCAGGGCAAATGACATAGCTAGCAAGATCAATAGAAAGCCCACGGATTGGGAGAAGATTTTTACTAGCCATACAACGGACAAGGGTCTCATATCTAAAATATACTTGGAAGTCAAAAAATTAAACCACCCAACAACAAATCCTCAAAGAAACAACTGCCCAATAAGTAAGTGGGCGAAAGACTTAAAGAGAAGCTTCTCTGAAGAAGAAAGAAGGATGGCCAATAGACACATGAAGAAATGTTCAACATCCCTAGCCATAAAAGAAATGCAAATCAAAGCAACATTGAGATATCACCTCACTCCAGTTAGAACAGCAAAAATCAAGAACTCTAACAACAACAGATGCTGGAGGGGATGTGGACAGAAAGGAACCTTACTTCATTGTTGGTGGGAATGTAAACTTGTTCAACCACTTTGGAAAGCAGTATGGAGGTTCCTCAAAAGACTCCACATAGAGCTCCCCTATGACCCAGCAATCCCACTTTTGGGCATTTACCCAAATGATCACAAACAAGGCCACACTAAAGCTACCAGCACAACTATGTTTATTGCAGCATTATTTACCATAGCTAAGATATGGAACCAACCCAGATGCCCCTCAGTAGATGAATGGATCAAGAAGATGTGGTATATATACACAATGGAATTCTATGCCTTCATCAGAAAGAATGACATTGCCCCATTTGTTAGGAAATGGAAAGGCTTGGAAAAAATTATATTAAGTGAAGTAAGCCAGGCCCAAAGAAACATAGGTCCCATGGTTTCCCTTATTTGCAATATCTAGTATAGGTATGAGTCAAGCGGAAAAGTCAGAGAAGTGATGTTAGGAAAACGAACCCTCAAATATGTATTTTAATGTTTTTGTTTCTTTTCATGCATGTGTTTCTAACGCATTTATAATATTATTTCTTTGTTGCTTTGTATGTCCCTCCCCCACAGTGTAACCCCCGCTTTCACTATATTTGATGTCTGTATAACATGTGGAGGAGACGGGGACAAACAAGTCGTTTAAGGATTCAGGTGGACCTGTTGCAATAATGAGAAGTACAAAATGTCATGTCAAAACCAGCTTTACAATGTCGGTGGGGGGGGTATGATTGGGTGGGGGGGAAGGGGGAGGGTGGGAAGGGAGGTGAAGGGTAAACAAAGGAGGAGGCTGCAATGCTTGGTAAGAAATGTATGCATTTTCCTGCCCATGTAATTGTAACCCCTCTGTACAGTATGTTCTCAAATAAAATAAAATAAAATTTAAAAAAAAAATAAAGTAGATTTTTCCTAATATAATATTAATTTAATCAATCATTTCATTAAGGTGGTATTGGTCAGATTTTTTTCCAGTAAATCTTATCCCTTATAATAAGTGAGAGCATGCTGTGTCAGTCTCCTATCAATATGACAAAATACTTTATAAATTAACTTAAATTGGGGAAAGATTAATCTTGGCTTCTGATTTTATACATTTCAGTTTATGTTTCTTATCTTCCTTGCTTTTGGTTGGTGGTGGCACAGTACCCCATGTCAGAAACATGTGATGGAATATATGTATTCATGGAAGCCAGGCAGTAAAGAAGAGGAGGAATAGGAGTGGGAGAGGGAAAAAGAGCAGGAGGGGAAGAGAGAGAGTGAGACGGAAAAGGAGAAGGGGAAGGAAAAGGAACAGAGAAGAAAAAGAAGGAAGAGGAGGAAAGGACTTTGATCTTAACATCCTCTTTGATCACAAGTTCTCAGTGACCAAATCTCTACAACTATGCCCACTTAAAAGGGTTCACTTCTTTAAGGCAACATAATGAAAACTAATTATTAATCCCAATCCTTTATGACTTCAGATTTAATTTCTAGAGTGGTGGGTAGGTATCTCTACTCATTTCGATAACTTCTGTTCCCAATTATTGTCTTGAATTAACCAGAAAAGCTATTTGGCATCGAGGTGGTTTGGTTATAGCAATGCTGGAGAGATGAATGAAATATTTTGAGTGTAAATACATTTTATTTAACAGATAAGAATGCTTCAAGAGATTTCATTTTGTGAACTTCAAAAATGACTATTTCATCTAACTCATAATGACTTGAATTTTTCATAAACTTTATGGCATCTCCATTCAAGTTTTTGTCATCTATAGTGAGGTTCTTTCTTCCTACTTGAAGGAAAAATTAATATTATCATGATCATTTATTTCTTAAATATTTTATAGAGACTAGGTGTAATATTCATTTCCTCCCATTCAAAAATAAGTTATATTCAAGTCTAAAGTGTAATGCCAAGGTCGCAGGACTCCCCACAAGAACACCACCGAGAGCCAGACTCTACAGCTCTTTTATTTAAATGGGCTGTAGCTCGGGCCTCATCCTACACTCCAACAAAGCAGAGCCCAGGAGGAGAGCACACAATCAACCATGTGTTTTGATTACCACCAACACGTGGTGGTCACTGCCTCAAACTTTAAACTTTCATCCCCCCCCTCCTTGAGTTATGGTCCTGAGCCACAATCTTGTGACTCTGGCCCAAAACAAAACTCCAACAGCTCTTGATCTTGAATGAGTATACCAATAACAATCAGTCCATTTTTCTTTTCTTCAGGCGTATGCAGAGTGGTTGGGTAGGATGCTTGGAGACTTCCCATGTTTCCCCACAGTTGTCCAGGACAAAGGGGTCAGCTGGTCTGGTGTGGGAACAGTGGATCAAAGCAGCAATGCCATCCACCTTAAGGGCACTAGGTGTAGTCAGTAGCACCATGTAAGGTCCCTTCCACCATGGTTCCACAGATCGCAAGTAATGCCTTCAAACAAACACCCAGTCCCCAGGTTTAAACAAATAGGGGGTAAGAATAGAAGCAGAATCATATAATGCTCTATGCTGGGGCCACATACTCTTATGCAACAGCTGTAAATAGTCAAGCTTACACAGAAATTCAGTATCATCCAAATCAGCAAGCAATTCAGTCTGAAGGCTAGGGATAATGGGTGGAGGGTGTACACACATTATTTCAAAAGGAGTAAAGCCAAGCCGATAGGGTGAATTTCTTATTCTAAAGAAGGCAAAAAGAAGGAGTGATACTCAGTCTGCACCACTTTCTAAGGCCAATTTAGTTAAGGTTTCTTTTAGAGTCCGATTCATTCTTTCCACCTGCCCTGAACTCTAGGGTCTATAAGCACAGTGCAATTTCCAATCTGTCCCTAGTACCGTGGCTATTCCCTGACTTACTTTTGAGACGAAGGCCGGTCCATTATCCGACCCGATGGTTGATGGGAAGCCATACCTGGGTAGGATTTCTTCCAGGATCTTCTTAGTCACAACGTTCGCCGTCTCATGCTTTGTTGGGTAGGCTTAAACCCATCCTGAAAAAGTGTCTACAAAAACTAGCAAATATTTATATCCAAATTTTCCAGTTTTAATTTCTGTGAAGTCTACATCCCAATGCACACCTGGCCTATCTCCACGGAGGCGAGCTCCTTTTGTAACTGGTTGATTGGGGGCATTGGTGGGCTGACAGGCTTTACACTTTTTAACAATGTCCTCAATGAGTTGATTTCCTTGCCTAATTTTTACTTCTGAGTGTCGGAGCAAGTCCTGCATTCTTCGGGTTCCCTCCCCAGTTTTCCACCAGTCTTTGTTTCCTTCTCTGTCTGGGGGTTTATAGACCTTGGGAATTTTCTTTATCCACTCCAAGTCTTCTTGGGAGTACTGAGGCTCAGGAGGCAACATGTGGTAAACTTTAACCTTTCAATAGGAATAATTGGATAAGTGATGGATTATCTTGCTTTAGTTCAAATTTAAAGTTAAATTATCAAAGTGCCTTAGAGTTCAATTTTGGCAATCAAACTGAAAAACAGGCATGTTTTATCCTCAAGAATGTCATTATTTTATGTGTGAAAAAATAAAATAAATGTAATATTAATTCAGTGGAAATAAGAAATCAAATCTTTATGCAATGCATCGATTCCATAGATTATGAAATATATTGGTAAAATTAATAAAACTTGTATTAAGTATGTTACTTAAGACATGAAGCAAGTGATAATTTTGTTTTCTAGGTGATGTTGATATAGAAATCAAAGCCCAAAGATTCCAGAGCTCTGTGTGATTGATACGTGTCAATTTACATATATGCTTGGCTCATTTCAATGTTATTTCAGCATAACTGAGAACAGAACTAAATAAAAATAACACTCAAATGTTTAGCTTTGTTATTAAATATGTCATTTTATATCTCTTTATTTTATTTGAAAAATCTGGTAAATTTACTTAAGTCATATCAACAATAATGAAAAATAAACAGTTTCTAGCTGCTTAAAAGACAATGAATAAGAAAAAAAATGACTCTTGTTTTCTTCCAAGGCTGAATTAAGCCAGGCCCAAAGAAACATAGGTCCCATGCTTTCCCTTATTTGCAATAACTAGTATTTGTCTGAGACAAGCAGAAACGGTCAGATAAGTTTATGTTAAGCAAAATGGACCCCAAAATAAGGATTCAAATGTTTTTTTTCTTTCTTGCGATTGTTTCTAACATATTTATAAGATGATTTGTTTGTGCTTTGTATGTCTCTTCCCCACGGTATAACCCCTGTTTTCACTCTATTTGATGTTGGTATATTTTGTGGAGGGGGAGGAAAAAAAAACTTATTGTTTAAATAGTGATAGAGATGTACAAGCCATTTTGTTGAAAAACGAACTTTACAACTTTGGCGGAGGGGGGCTGGGGTGGGCATGGGAAGGGATGTGAAGGGGAAACAAAGGAGGAGGCAACAATGCTTGTTAAGAAATGTACTCATTACTTTGCCCATGTAATGGAAATCCCTCTGTATGGTATTTTCACAATTAAAAAATAAAGGGAAAAAAAGAAAGAAAAAAGTGAAACAACAAAGAAAAAAATTGAACCTCATTTTGCATTTTGTCATTGTATATTGTGGTGCTTTGCAATTGTGTATTATGTGACTATCCCATAAATCTTGGCTCAAATCACTAGGGCTACTGGAAGAAAATTTCAAAATCTAAAGCACCTAACACAGCTGTGCAGTTGTTTGTGGGATTCACTACAGTAGCAGCAGGGCATTGTTATACCTGGACTGGAGACCCTCCAAAGATCACCAGAGACAAAGATCAATGTAAGTGAAAAAAGAGTTGTTTATTTGCAAGTTCAAGCTTGGTCCTCCATACACTCGGTAACCCGTGACACTAACAGGCCCTGAGCATAGAATCAGTACAGTTTTTATGTTATTGAATAAACAACCTTAAGGGAGTGTTACATGAGATATTACATGATTGGCTAATATTTTAAGGAAATTAAGCTACACATACATGATTGGTTACTATTAATACTGACTTGTTATTGACGGGTACCACCTGGGCACTGGGTCACCGTGTCTCGTATAGCCGCCCAGTGTTTGTTTGATTTATCCAGAGAAAATTCCTGTGGCTTGAACAAGGATTATTTATGATTCAGTTGTCTGGCAATTGTTTTCTTTTCTGGGTCATTTCTGGGTCAAATTCATGGTTCTTTTTTAATCCGTACCTCACAAGATGGTTGCTAGTCTGTAATGGAGTTACTTAGTTCTTTATTGTGCCTCTTTAAGTCTTATATTCTTCATTTCCCCCTTTGTATTATGCACCTGAAAGGGTAATCATTGCCCTTACGGGCCTGCGTTATGTCTTTCATCAGGGATTAATTGATATGGAGTTCTCAAGACCATCAGTTGTACAGTATTGACTCGTTTCTTAACACACATCACTAGTCAATTTACAACACAAGGCCCTATAGTGAACACAAGCACTAGAATGATAATGGGACCCAACAGAGTGGATATTAATGTCGTCATCCAAGGGGAATAGTTAAACCATGATTCAAACCATCCTTCTTGCTTTTCCCTTATTCTTTAACAACTCCAGAGTGGTTTGCATAGAAGCAACATTCTTCCCTAGGGCAGCACATAGACCTCCTTGCCGTAAGAAAATTAAGTCCAGCCCTTGTCTGTTTTGTAACACCACCTCAGGTAAGGAATCATGAGATTTTTGAAGGTAGGATGTAGAACTTTCCAGGTTTTTGATATCCTCATTTATAGCAGCACAAAGGTTAGAGTAGGGTGTTCTCTGAGTAACTAGAGATGCTACTCGAGTCCCTACTCCACCTAAGCCAACCAGGGCCCCGATAGTCACGGCCATTATTATTTCTATTTTAGCTCTTCAGGGCCAGTAGCATGCTGAGGACATTTTTATCATCTTGTCTTCTAGAAAATTGTAAAGTAGACATGGGATGTGTTGCACGATGACACAAAAGCTGTGGGTCCTATTTAAAACTTCCAGTGCACAAAAGGGGTTAGGCCAGTTGAACATGTCTACCAAACATCTTGGGGAGGTAATCGATAACCTTCCTCAGGAGTCCATTCTTGGGTCTGTAGGGTAAGTTTTGCCTCTTTTTATTCCCATCTGCATGATTTACTTGTTTCAGTTACATTCTGTACCACTACAATACCATCATAAAATGGGGGTCTCATATCATAACACATCCAACATGTACTGGTAATATAAGTGCAGGTCTGATTGATTACATTATAAGTTTGAACCAACAGCTGCCATAGAGAATTCTCCAGCAAGAGGATGTTCTCCCTGAGGGGGTCTCCTCTTTTCGGAGGAGATGGGGTCACTATAGCCTGGGGCTTTTTCTTTTCACTTGCTTTGGCTTTTGTGGCAGAAGCCAGTCTTAAAACAGTGTTTGGTCCCATTACTGAAGGGAAATAGCTAGCTGTGGCAATTGCCTGTAGAGTTATAAGTATGCCATTGTGAGTCTCTCCACATCGGTAAAATCTTAGTCCCCAAGTCTTTCCTAATTCCCATCCTAGGACTTGTTTGCCCTTGTCTGTGAACCGAACTTCCACTCAGGCATCAGAATCCTGGGGAACCCTAATTTGTTGGTGCACAGGCATCCCATTAAACTGGATGCCCGCTGGCCCTGATTTAGTCAAAGTAACAAGGTCTCCTACTTTCCCTTTCCATTTTCCTGAGGTACATGTTTTGCAGCCCCAGCTCTTACAGTAAAAGTCCTCTGGTCCTCCACAATTACTAGTTCTTCCTTCCCTTGGGAAAACATACCAGTGTCTCCATCTACACTCAACAAGCCTAGTTCCTTCCCATACTCCCTCGGCGAGCTGGCACAAATTAAATGTAAGCCTGTCTCGAAACCATAGGGAGGGTCCCTCTTTCACAGCCAGAGGGAAACGTTTGTCCATTACCTGATTACTAATAATCCAAGTCCAATTATATGGATGATTAGGATTGCAGGCACCCACTATTATGTCAATACAATTTCTAAGTAGTATACCTCAACAACCGTTTCATGACTTAGTCTTTTTACGGCTCAATTCGAGCTTTAAGGATTTTCGTTGGAAAGTGAGACTTATCACTCTGGGTTCTCTCCAAAATCAGTTATGCGATCTGCAGGCTTTGCATGCAAATGGTGGATCCAGGTAGCAATGCCGTCAACTTTGAGGACAGTTGGATTCGTCAAGATGACCACAAAGGTTCTTTCCACTGCGGTTCCAGGTTTTCTTGTCAGTGTCTTTTCACTAGGACCCAGTCCCGGAACAGAAGTGATTTGGGATCAGTGGAGGGCCTGACTCATACAGCACATTCAGTCTAGGCCAGACATAAAAGCGGGTCCTCTACAGGACCCTGAGAGAGAACAAAAGTTCAGAGTCATCATCTTCCCTAAGAAACTGCTCTGAAAATTATGAATTATGAGAGGGGGCATTTCGAATACAATTTCATAGGGGGAAAGACCAATTTTCAAAGGGGAGTTTCGTACTCTATATAAGGCAAAGGGAAGGAGAGTTACCAAGTCACCACCAGTCTCCATGGTCAATTTGGTCAGGGTCTCCTTTACAGTTCTATTTATCCTTTCTACCTGTCCTGAGCTTTGGGGGTCTATAAGCGCAATGCAGTTTCCAATCTGCCCCAAGAGCATTAGCAAGTCCCTGACTTACCTTCGACACAAAGGCTGGTCCATTATCTGATCCTATCATACTAGAGAAGTCAAACCTGGGTAAGATTTCTTGCAGCAACTTCTTAGCCACGACCTGTGCTGTTTCACGCTTTGTAGGAAAGGTTTTTACCCATCCTGAAAAGGGAAAACTAATAGATATTTATATCCATACTTTCCAGGTTTGATTTCTGTGAAGTCCACCTGCCAGTAGGTTCCTGGTCTATCTCCTCTTATCCGACTGCCTGGTTCTGCCTTAATTTTCCCTGCATTAGTCAACTGACATGCCTTACAGTCCCTGACAATCTGTTCTATTTTAGCATGACTATTCTTGATCCTAAGACCAGTATTTCTCACCAGGTCTTGCATCTTCCTCTCACCCATGTGGGTGCTCTATGCATTTTCAGTAGTATTTTAATCCCTAACTCTTCTAGCAAGATAATGTTGCTCTTAGAGTCTCTCCATCAACCATTGCGGCATTGTGCCATTGTTAGTTGATCAATCCACTTTAAATATTCTGTGGTATATGTAGGAGTGACCGGGAGAGTTCTTGCACCGGGGTCTGGGAGGTTTATCATCATTATAGAGTCTCTTTTTTGTTGTCACTTCCTGGGCAGTTCTGTCGGCCAGGGTATTGCCTTTACTCACAGCATCTTTAAGTTTTTGATGTCAAGGGAAATGAACAATGGCCAACTTCTTAGGCAACCAAAGAGCAGCGATTAAGGCCAAAATTTCATCTTTATTTTTGATGGACTTTCCCTCTGCTGTCAGTAATCTTCTTTCTTTGTAGATAGCTCTGTGTATATGAGCCATTGCAAATGAATACCGACTATCACTGTACATAGTTAGTCTTTTATTCTTTCCTAGCGTTAGTGCTTGAGGTCAGGGCTATTAATTCAGCTCTCTAGGCTGACATGCCTATGGGCAGAGGTTCGGCCCAAACCACATCAGTCTCAGTCACTACTGCAGCTCCCGCATACCTATGTCCTTGATGAACAAAGATGCTCCTATCTGTAAACCACTCGAGTTCAGCATCTGGTAATGCTGATCTCTTAAGTCCTCTTGGATATTACGGACTTGCGCCAGGATCTCCGAGCAATCATGTAGTGGCATATCTAGGTCTGGATCTGGTAGAAAAATTGCTGGGTTGACAGCCGAGGGAACCTGGAAATTAATACTGAGAGGATTGAGTAGCAGTCCTTGGTAATGGATTAGTCGGGCATTGCTGAGCCATTGATCTGGTGGCTGCTTTAACACACTCTCAATAGCATGGGGGTGGTCACATACAGTTCCTGCCCCATAGTTAATTTGCATCTTTTACCATTAGAGCAGTAACCACTATCATTCTCAGGCATGGTGGCCATCCTGCTGCCACCGGTCTAATTTCTTTGATAAGTAGGATACTGATTTTCTCCAGGGGCCTAGATATGGGCTTAGGACTCCTTTCATAATCCCATTATGTTTATCCACATACAAATAAAAGTGTTCAGTTGTATCAGGGAGTCCTAATGCTGAGGCTGACAATAAGGCAGTTTTTATCTGTTCAAAGGCTTGTTCAACCTACTCCATCCATGAAAACAGCTGCTTTTCTTTGGTAGCCTCATAAAGGGGTTTAACCAACTCTGCAAACCCAGGAATCCACAGACAGCAAAAGCCTGCTGAGCCCCAAAGCTCCCTTATGTGATGCTGAGACTGGGGTGTTGGAATTTTAAGGACAGTTTCTTTTCTTCCTTTTGTAAGCCACTGCTGCCCCCCTTTCAATAAATAGTCCAGATAAGTTAACTCTGATTTGTATATTTGAGCTTTCTTCGCCAACACTCAAGAAACCAAGGCTTCCCAAAGTCTGGAGTAAATCCTCCATTCCTCGGAAGCATTCTCTTTCAGTCTTAGAAGCAATTAATAAGTCATCCACATATTGCAACAAAGTCAAGCCAGGGTGGCTTCCCTTAGACTCACCTAAGTCCTCATGCAGGGCTTCATCAAAGAGTGTTGGTGAGTTTTTAAATCCTTGAGGAAGTCTTTTCCAGTTCAGCTGTCCATTAATATCTCTTTCTACATCTGTCCACACAAAGAGAAGAGATCTTAGCTTTTAGCTGCCGAGGGTAGGCTGAAAAAGGCATCTTTTAAATCTAATACTGTGTACCACTGCCTATAGGGAGGCAGGGTGCTCAGGAGTGTGTAGGGGTTGGGTACAGTCGGGTGAATTCCATTACCCATTTGTTGACCTCCCTTAAGTCCTCCACTGGCTTATATTCATTGGAGTGGGGCTTACAGACTGATAGCAGGGGAGTGTTCCATGTCGACTGACAGGGCCGCAGTATACCCAGTTCTAGCAGACACCTAATGTGGGGCGTTATTCCCACCCGTGCCTCCATGGATATAGGGTACTGCTGGACTCTGACTGGGTCAGCTCCTGGCTTCGCTAGTCCCACTCCTCCAGTGCCCATGCTTCTGGATAACTTTCCAGCCAGTAGGTGATTTCTTGGTGAGGAGCCTGGGTGATTGGTGCAACCAGTAATCATCTTCCAGGCTCAGAGTCAGCTTTTGTATTGGTCTCGCTTGGGTATCTGTAACCTAGGAGTCTTCTGGATAGAAGTGAATCTGTGCTCCGACCTTAGTCAACAAGTCTCTTCCTAATAAGGGATAAAGGCTCTCTGGGATAACTAAAAATGAGTGAGACACTCGTCCCATCACCAGATCCACTCTTCTTTGGGTGGTCCATGAGTATCGTTTAACTGCTGTGACCCCTTGCACCCAAGAAGTTTTGTTCGAAAGTTTTCCATGGGGCTTTATTACTCCTTGGGACATTTTGAGTTGTGGTCATATCCCAAATTGCTGAAAGCACCGGCTATTCCGTTTAGTGACAATTGTAATTACTTTTCTCCTTTTCTCTGGTCTTATGTGTGGATTGATATACATTGAAATGGGTCAGAACCAGAATGCAAATCACACTCCCCTTACCTTCCTAACAACTAATTTAAAGGATGTTAAGGACAGAGCTAACAATGTCCCAAGGTGTAAAGTGTGGACTAGCTGGTCTGTCTAAGATCCCAAAGGGGTAGACAGAGACACTTTGTGATATTCTAGCAGTGGCGTCCGATAGATTACCTGACTCCAGCTTTGCTTCAAGTGGGCCAATCTTTCTAGGCCAGATTTCACCCTTCGAGGTGCAAAAATAAGGGGGGTCTGAAAGAGAATGTAGTTATTATTGGACGAAGAAACAGAGCCAAGACTAACAGCCTCAAACGGAGACAAACAGGGTCTCTGGGCATCCACCTCTTGATGAACCTGAGTGAGGAAATGTTTCATAATACTCACAGTACAAACACACAGACATTAGGACAAGACACACATTTAATAACATGCCCATGGTAGATTGTCAGAAAGAACGTGAAGGATTGCAGACAGTATAAATCCCAAATGTCCTCACTAGTGGACAATCTACCTTGTAACCTATCTGACAGAAAGTTTCTGACAACAAACAGGCCCAAGTGTCCAAACTAGTGGATAGTTTACTTTCCCAGGGAACCGGGGGACCTCTCCCACTGGTCCAGTTGGCTGCCTTATAGCACCATCCGCCAAGACTTCTTCCCAACTCCAATACCAATCCTGCAGGACACACAGACCCCAGACAGTTACAAAGTGGCAATGCCTTAACTTACCAGCCATTCTTTGCTACTCTCTGATCAGGTGTCTGGGTGGCTTTATGGGTTTATCCCGGATGAGCTTCCACCTGTTATACCTCCTCCAAAGACCACCAGAAACCAAGATCAACGTAAGTGACAAGAGTGGTTTATTTGCAAATTCGAGCTTGGTCCTCCGTGCACTCGGTAACTGGTGACACTAAGAGGCCCCAAGCATAGAATCAGTACAGTTTTTATAGTATTGAATAAACAACCTTAAGGGAGTGTTACATGAGAAATTACATGATTGGCTAATATTTTAAGCAAATTAAGCTACATATACATGATTGATTATTATTAATACTGACTTGTTATTGATGGGTACCACCTGAGCACTGGGTCACCGTGTCTCATATGGCCACCCAGTGTTTGGTTGATGTATCCAGAGAAAATTCCTGTGGCTTGCCCAAGGATTATTTATGTTTCAGTTGCCTTGCAATTGTTTTCTTTTCTGTGTTATTTCTGGGTCAAATTCATGGTTCTTTTTATAATCCGTACCTCACAAGATGGTTGCCAGTCTGTAATGGAGTTACTTAGTTCTTTATTGTGCCTCTTTAAGTCTTAGACTTTTCAGCACAAACTCTACAAAGGAAATAATTCTAGTTCTTTGCAGGCAAGAATGTGATGAAAAGCATACTTTTACCGTCCTAAATGAAATAAGAAGACACACTTTAAAAGCTTACTATGTGATCAGTCCTTAAATAACAGTGCCAGTTTTAAGGCACTCTAGATAATTCAAGTCCTTTACCTCCCCACAACCATAACTGCCATTCACAAATCATTGCCAAGGTGAGTTTACAGTTCTTTTTGATATTTCGAATGGCTTAGGAGTAACATAAACAATAATTCAACTGGTTGAGAAAATTTAGAATAAGCAAAAAATCAGAGTCAACTCCATAGCATAACCTTTAGGGAAAATGAATTAAGGAATATGGTATGTCCTTTGTAACTTAATATTAGACATTAGGGCAAAATGCCAGAAACAGGCTCTGCAAGAAGGACATAGAACTCTTTAAGATATATTAAAGATTACCTAGGGACAAGTAATTTTACCTACATTTTCTATTATATGATAGCACATTTGTGTCTGCTGATCAGAGTTTTCAAATGTGATATGAAAAATGCATTGTCATGAATGAATGAAATCAGGATAGATGGCTCAGGAGATGGGTGGTTCTGTTAAATAATCTCATTATTTTGAATGATCTAGTTTTTTTGTATGTGTGGAATTATGAATGTATTTTATGACTGGGCAAGGAAGTTTGATTATTAGGATAGATCATTTTCTCATACCCAATGTCAGGAACCTTATCTACGTTAGAGTGGTAAATATGTGAGTATGAGTGTGTGTGTTTGTGTATGTGTGTGTGCCTGTAAGCATGTATTTAGAAGGAAGAATCTTCTTTCTCTCAGAGTATATACTTAATTGTATTAGTTATAATACATTAACGACAGCAGGTAAAGGTAATTAATATTTTGTGCCATATGTTTATGTTCCTAAGAATGCATGAACAAACTAAAATTATGTATGGGATATGAGTTTTTTGGAAGGTCAGCTGAAATTATAAACATTTGGAATCTTGAGAAGGATATCAATGGATATGATTTTAATGTAGATCAATTTTAGACAACACTTGCAAGGATATGTAATCCCATATGAAAATGCAATATTTATTGATTTTTCCATAGCTATACTATTCTATAAATTCGTGGGGAAACAAGTTAAATTATGGAAACATGAAGTAATGTCATTATTTATTGCATACAGTTTTACACTTTAGTTTTTTCAAGTAGACATAGCATTTGTTTCTACTATATAAGAAGGAAAACCCTAAATACTACATTTTGTGCCATATTTCACATTGGGAAGCTTTGTCTACATCAATTTATATATATCAATTATTTCTTTTGTTTCTGCTTTCCTCTTCATAACTCTGTTTTTCATAGTATTCTTCTAAGAATTTTTTCTTTCTCCCAGTTTGGGGCTTGAACATACCTCATGCTCTCAGTTTGTTTGCTAATAGTAGTCAATCTACAATAAGAACCAGGTAGTTATTTGGAGATAGAACCTCATGAACTTTCCTACCAGCCTGAAAACCATTATCCTTCAAATCTCATCCTTCTTAAACACTAGAATAATAGAGATGAGTCATGGACCCCAAGCGTCAATGACTTTTCTTGTCTTATAGATTACTCATGTTTGCTAGTAATTGTAATAATAAACTACCACAGATTGGGTAGTGTTAATACTGTAAATACTTTGCCTCTGAGTTGGTGGAACTAGAACTCCAAGATCAGAATTGGCTTCTTTTGAGTCCTCTTTCTTTAGTATATTCAATTCCTTCTACTTCTCTTGGAGGAGAATTCAACTTAAATGATACCTTTGAGATACTGTTTCCACATGCTGTCAACGAGGTTTTGATTTTAATATGACTTCAGTGGGACAGTATCCAACACATAACATATTCCTTAATGGATAAAAGAAAATCTCTAAGAGGAAATTATTTGGTTTGGCCATGGAAATTATGATTATACTTTAAAAATTAACAAAAGAGGTAAAGTTTTTATTAGAGCTTGTAAAACCAGTATGAAGTCTTGACCTTAGACATGCCGTTCTTACCCTGGCACACACATAAATTCCTAGTGGTACAGGAAGATTGAACCACAAGCTCTGTACTTGTGAAACAACACCTCTACTACTCTCATACCTGCAGATTGTAATTGGATTACTTATTTTAAGGTAGTATCACTATGCCTGGGCCTTATTAGACTGTGGTCCTCCTAGCACAGGCAAGAAAACATTGCACCAAGCAAATGGTTAGAGTTTCTGGAACTTCTTTTTTGTCTGGGCTTGCTTGGAACTGGAATTCTCTAAACTTTGTTTCCCAAGTAGATAAGATTATAGGTTTGAGCAACTTTATCTAGTAAAGGTATACAATTTCAAAATGTCTTGATATTGCCTATATTTGTGCTTAACATATATACCTAACCTTAATTTTATCCCTCTTATTTTAGTACTCTGAGTTGAAAACATTGGCTTTCTTGATATACATGGCTTTGTTTGGAATGGAATCCCATAAGAATAAAAAAAAATCTCCCAAAAGTTTATGTCAAAAACCATAGAAAAGAAGGTTACAGGCTGGGAAAAAACACTAATCCTTAATTTATAAATGAAATATATTTATAGTCTTAGTCTGTGCTTTCTTAAGTATGAGAAGAGAAGGAAGGCAGAAATGTGAAAAATGTCAGATATAATTTTGATAACATTCTAGGTCTCCGTAGAAATTTTGTAGTTGTCACTTCATGTTATCTTACTATCTTAAAGCTTGCTTTATTAAAACCCCCTGGGTAGATATTGGTTGGACTGACTGGTAACCTTCTCCAAGAAATGAACCTGATTTTAGAATGCTTATGGTATAGTAAATAAAGGAATGTTGAGAAAGAGGACAGGTATTGTCACAGAATGACCTGAACAGGTTCAACTGCTGAACAGCAAAAACAAAGCAAAGTTTCAATTCTGATGATTCACTAGGGAAGATATTTGGATATCTATATATACATATGCATATGCATGCATGCATGAAATCGTAATTCTCCAGTAGAATGTCGAGAAACTTGGCCTGACAATTATAAAACTATATCAAACTGGTTGCAAGAAAGATACAGTAAAATATTAATATTTTAGCATAGATTTTGCATAGATTTTGTAAAGAATGAAAATTCTTCCTTCATTTTATACGTTTCAAAATCCTTAGTAGATTCTGTTTTTCATATTGTAGTAGCAGAATCTATACAATGCTGAGAATTGAAATTACACAAAATAAGCAACATGGCTGGGCACTGGAATTTGAAGTATGTAATCTTAGCTAGTTAAGAGATTGAGATCTGAACATTACAGTGTGAAGCTAGCCTAAGTGGGAAAGTTCATTAGATTCTTATCTCCAATTAACCACCAAGAGAAATGAAGTTCCAGTTCAACTTATATGTAGAGCCCTGGCCTTGAACACAAAAGCACCATCCAGGTCCTGAGTTTGAGCCCTAGGATCAACAGAAACAAAAATACAAAATACAACATGGAATTAGATATTTTATAATGAAGTATATTTTAATACAGTCTACATTGTTACAAAGACTAGACTTCTGTGTTAGCTTTATAACCTACCATAATAAGTGATATTATCCATTTATTAAGCAGAAAGGCTTACTCAGATTTACAAATCTGAAGGTTTCAGTGTATGTTCAGTTGGTTTCATTGCTTTGGAGGGCTGTGACAAGACATGTCAAGGTGGGAAGTATGTCAAAGAGAAATGCTTTTTACCTAGAATGATTTAAAGATAAAAGAAGAAAGTATGTGAGAGGCTATGTTCTCATGGGTTTCACTCTAAAGAACTTAATCTCCAGAAGAACTATTCAGGTATTCTCCACAATCTGGGAGGAAGAGGAAAGTAATTTTTCTTTAACACATGGGTCTTTCTGCGTCATTCTAAATTCAAATGGCAACATTTTCACCAATGATAATGATTTGTCCAGGGGTGGAAGCAATCAGATATTTCAAGAAATTCTAAGCAGATCTCAGCAGACTAAATATTTTAAGGAATTCCTATTAAATTATTTTCTTGCAGACTGACTGGGTCGTCATACCACACATGTATATATCTGTGTGTTTGTATGTGTTTGAATAAATTAATACAACAATGTAGCTGATAAAAATATTCCTATGGCCTTTTGTTTTTCTTCTCATACTATGAAAGCCTGTAAAAATTACCAATCAAATAGCATCCAAGATTAAAACATTACTGCTGTCCAAAAGATTTGCATGCAAACCCAAGAACATCCACCTCATTTCAGACCGCCATGTTTTAGGAACATATTAAGTCTATCAATTATGTTGTCACCAAGGAAACAACATACAATATTTCTTTTAAAAATACCTAGATTGCAGAACACTTTAGACAGAAAATTGAAGGAATGTAATTTATGGGATTTAATATAAATATTTAGTCACTTTAATTGATATTCTATTATTATTATTATCATTGTGAAAATATCTTACAGAGGGTTTAAAATTACATGCGCAAATAGTGAGTACATTTCTTATCAAGCATTGTTTCCTCCTACTTTATTTCCCCATACCATCCCTTCCCCTCTCTACCACCACCTTCCCTACCACCCTACCACCCACCCCACCAAAGTTGTAAAGTTCGTTTATAGACATAATGTCTTATACATCTCATTGTTGTAAAATGGGTCCACCTGTAAACCTATTTAAACAGTTTGTTTTTCCCATTCCCTCCAAAAATTTTATCAACATCAAATACAGTGAAAGCAGCGCTTATAGCCTGGGGAAAGTACAAACAGAGCAACAAACAAATCATCTTATAAATTTGTTGAAAACAATAACAAGAAAGAAAAGAAAACATTTGAATCCATATCTTGGGATTTATTTCTCCAAACAACAACCTGTCTGACAGTTTGTGTTTGTCTCAGTCATATATTAGTTATTGCAAATAAGGGAAACCATGGGATCTATGTTTCTTTGGGCCTGGTTTACTTCACTTAATATAATTTTTTCCAATCTTTCCATTTCCTAACAAATGGGGCAATATCCATTGTGTATATATACCACTTATTCTTGATCCAATCAAGAATATGTGTAGATTGGTTCCATACCTTAGCTATGGTAAATAATGCTACAATGAGCATAGAGATGCTGGTAGCTGGTCTTGTTTGTGATCATTTGAGTAAAAGCCCAAAAGTGAGATTGCTGGGTCATAGGGGAGCTCTATGTAGAGTCTTCTGAGGAATCGCCATAACAAATTCCAAAATGGTTGAACAAGTTTCTACTCCCACCAACAATGCAGTATGGTTCCCTTTTGCTCACTTCACATCCAGCATTTGTTGTTATTAGAGTTCTTTATTATAGCCATTTTAACTGCGGTGAGGTGGTATCATAATGTGGTTTTCATTTGCATTTCTTCTCTGGCTAAGGAGGTTGAGCATTTCTTCATGTGTCTATTGTCCATCCTTCTTTCCTATTCAGAGAAGTTTCTCTTTAAGTCTTTAGTCCACTTATTTATTGGCCAGTTGTTACTTTGAGGATTTGTTGTTGTCGGATTTAATTTTTTGAGATCCAGGTATATTTTAGATATGAGACCTTTGTCCGATGTATGGCTAGTGAATTTCTTCTCCCAATCAGTGGGCTTTCTATTGATTTTGCTAGCTATATCCATTGCCAAGTAGAAGATCTGCAATTTCATGCAATCCCATTTGTTCCACCTTTCTTTGATTTGTTGTATTTCTGGGTCTCTATTAAGAAAATACTGGTCTGTGCAAAGGAGACCCAGGGTTTCTCTTACTCCATTCTGTAATGTTTTCACAGTGTCTGCTTTAACTCTAAGTTCTTTGATCCATTTGGAGTTGATTCTGGTGGAGGGTGATACATAAGGATCTAGCTTTAGTTTTCTACAAGTGATTAACCAATTTTGCCAGTACCATTTAATGAAGGCTTTTTTTTTTTTATATTCTAGTTTTTAGCACCTTTATTGAAGATTACAGTGCTATAGGTCTGTAGGTTCATTTCTGGGTTTTCAATTCTATTCCATCTATCCTGAGGTCTTTTTCTTGTGTCAGGACCAAGCTGTTTTGATTACTATAGCTTTGTAGTAGAGTTCATAGTTTGTTATTGATATTCCTCCAACACTTTTCGTTCTGTTAATGATCATTTTGCTATTTGGGGTCTTTATTATTCCATATGAATTTTTGGATTGCCTCTTCTATTTCCTTGAAGAATGAGGTTGGAATATTGATAGGTATGGCATTGAATTGGTAGATAGCCTAGGGAAGTATTGCCATTTTCATGATATTGATAATTCCAATCCAGGAGCATGAGAAGGTTTTGCCATATTCTAATTTCTCTTTTGATTCCTTTTTAAAGTTTTTAAAGTTTTCATCATTGAGGTCCTTCAATTCTTTGGTTAAGTTAATTCCTAGGTATTTTATTTTTTGTGGGGCTATTAAAAATAATCTCTTCTTGTTAATTTTAATTTGAAGTCTATTTCATCTGATATTTGGATTGAAACTCCTATGTGTTTATAGGAGCCATTTGCTGGGTAGATTTTGTTTGAGCCTTTCACTTTCAAAAGTTGTTTGTTTGTATGGGCAAGGTGTTACTCCTGAAGGCAGTAGATAAAGGAATTTTGCTTTTTAATCCAACTAGACAGTCCATGTTGCTTAATTGGAGAGTTAAGTCCATTAATGTTGAGATTTAGGACTAAGCGGTATTTGGGAGTAGCAGGATACAACTGTAACATCATTATGGATATTGACACTGGCATGGAATTCATTTCCTTTTTTATCTGACAAATGAATATACGAAATAACATAACTTTAACTAAATATCAAGACCTAACTAAACATATTACCAGAAAAGTCATCATGCAAGCCATATTGCAACTGGGGTAAAAGAAAAATCCGTCATACTCATTCTGTATTTATTTTACATGTTGATTTTTTTCTTAAATTATGTACTTTAGCTTGCATTTTAAAAATATTGTGTTAAATGATGTATATTTTGGTAATTAATTTTGGATGCCTCCTTAAATTTTGTTTTGAGTATAATGTCTCACTTCAGTTACTAACTCATGAAATGATGCTGATTACAAAACAAATGCTAATAACCACTGTTTATAATACACAAAATCTCATAAGCAAGATTTCATGAAGCATTGGTTAACATTTTGATTTCATGGTCTCATGATGATGAGGCCTATCTGCAGGGGTACAGTTGTACCTAGGTTCCTCAGCCTAAATTTAGCCACTGTTAAAAAATGTTTATATCTTTATCTGTCATCCATCAGAGATTAAACTTGGGTATAAAACCTTAGAAAATGATAAGGTAAGAATTTGGCTTTTCTGGACATAAAGTAAACAATCTGCCGCATAGAGTAACTCATTAGTTTAAAGTCAAGCTATTTCTCCAAAACATTCTAAACATTTCCTTACAATGTATATTATTCTCAAAAAGGGAATGAGGAATGTGAGAAGAAGACTAAACATGTATTGTCCTCAAATATACATAATTTGGATTTACCTCTTTTTTTTCATTATAAGCATTTTTGATAAAACTCTTTGAATAATTGTTTTCCTGGTCTGGTATCATATGTCTTAGTTGCATATACCAAACTACATTCAGAAAATGGTATATAGTAATTAAGTTAAGAGAACATATTCAATAAATTGTAAAAAGTATATACCTATAGAGATAATATTTTGAAGAGTTCATTGGAAATATTCTAATATAATTACTAATTTGATTGAGCAATTTCATATTGACAGTAATGAACTAGATTACTTAAATGCTAATTGGACAAGATTGGACTGCATGCGCGCTCTCCCCTGGAAAAAAAAAACCAATATCTCCTTCTACTTTATCAAGGAAACAACTGAGCAAAAAATGGAAATTAACATATGAATCTATAACAACTTGAATGAATTTTTGTTTATTAACAAATATTAATTTCAGAAAGTATTTTATTGTGTTATATTCATCTGTCCATATAATGTAGCTTGGTAAATTATATTCCTTTTATTAATTTCATTATCCTATTTTTATAAGCATGTTTAATTCTGTCATCATATAACATAAAATATTTGAATCTATTTACTCCACAATATTTCTCTTCATCTCCTCTCTTACTTTTTTCCAAATATAATCCTTTCCAACTTTTATACCTGAGTCATTCATTTTATTTTCTAAGTCTGGAGTCTGCATATGAGAATTTAGTATTTGTTTTTAACACTATGGCTTATTGCTTTAATATGAAGGTTTCCAGTTCTAACTATTTTTTTGAAGATGATATGATTTCATTATTATGTGCGACTAAATAATATATCATTGTGCATATATGCATACATATATTATAATTTCTTTAGTCAATGAGTGATTAAGGAACATGTAGGTTGATTCTGTAGTTATTTATGTTTTTTATGTGGGAGAAGGAAGGATGGAAAAAATGATGTTTGGACTGAGAAACATGCTCTTTAGGCAGGCATTCAAGTATTTGAAACATTCTCTCAGCTGCTCTTTCATTAGTATTTCAATAATGCATTATATTCAAAAAGTAAAATTTAATTACATTTGCAAATGAGTTCTTTTTCAGTATCTATATTATTTTTTATTACAGTTTTACGTTTAGTATGTCATGTGAGTATGGGGGTATATGTGAGCATGAACATGCATGCATGTTTGTACATGTAGCTGACTCTAAGGAAACCGACTCTGTGAGATACAGGATTCAAATAAAAGTTTGAGACCTGTAAGTTGCTAAATTAATGTAAAAGTCCAGTTTGTGGAGTGTGATTTCAAGATCATATTTTTTTAGGTTTCATACCAACAAAGTAGATCTTTCTAATCCAAAATCATAAGGAATAAAAAGCTACTCTGTTTCATAATCATTGTCTTAGTACTCTAGACCTTTTTTATTAGTGAAAAATATGATTGAAAGTATGATGGGTCAGTAGTAAGCCTTTAGAAACTGTACATTTTCCCCAAAATCTTCAAGTGTACTATTAGGAAATAAATTACAAATATATTTATAAACATACAGATACAATATGATTTTATATATCTAAATATATGTATATAATATAAAAGTATCATATATTTAGTTATGATTTAAATGTGTATCTTAAATATCTATTTAATTTTAAATGTAATTCATTTCGTCATATATACATATATACATATATATATATATATATATATATATGTGGACACACACACACACACACACACACACACATATATATATGTCCACATATTTTTTTGGGAATGTGACATGAGCTCTGGGCTTTGGTGCTATCCCTGTGCTCTTCAGCTCAAAGTGAGATCTCTACTGCTTGAGACATAGGTCTACTTCCAGTTAACTGGTGGTTCATTGGAGATAGGAATCTCAAGATAAGGAATCAAATGTTTCTTCCCCCCTTGGTATTATTTCTAACATATTTATAAGAAGATTTCTTTATTGCTTTGTATGTCCCTCCCCCACAGCATAACCCCTGCTTTCATTGTAGTTTACCTTGGTATAATTTGTGGAGGGGAAGGAAAAAAACAAATTGTTTAAATAGGGATACAGGTGGAATCATTGCAACAATGAGATATACAAGGTGTTATATCGAAAAATGAACTTTACAACTTTGACTGGGAGGTGGGGGTAGTTGGGAAGGGATGGGAAAGTGAAACAAAGGAGCAAGCAACAACGCTTGATAAGAAATGCACTCATTACCTTGCCCATGTAACTGTAACCCCTCTGTAAGGTATTTTCAATATTTAAAAACAAAACAAAAATAAAACCTGAGAGAGTACAGGACAAAGAGGCCAGAAGCAACAGGAGAGCAGATTCTGCTCAACCCCAGCAAGAACTGACAAGGAGCAGATATCTTAAAAATCCTGCAGATCACTGAACAGAGACGGCCCAGGAACCAAGACTGTGGTGTGAGTAGAACCTTGACATCTTTACTCCTAGCGAGCAAAGGAGGGAAGGCCACCCTTCCCCCACCACCAGTGATCTCCACCTTTGATCCTGACAAATCCCCACTGAGCAACTACCTCCAATCAGGCCTTGGTCGAAAACAAAAGAGTCATTTAACTGCTTACAGGACCCTGACCTGACCTGCCAGGCTCAACTCCACCCAGGGCAAAGTCACACATCCCAGGCAGATATTGCTCGGCCTCCGGAGGAGTGACTTTCTACATTGGGTAAACAGAGTCAGTGGCTGCCCCTCCCTATAGAAGCCTAGACAATCAATTGAAATTTAATAAACAAATAAACCTAAGAATGTCTCTAGGCTGAGCTCTGTGAGTGTCTCAGGAGCTAACCCCTCAGGGAAAACTACTGTTTGCTGAAAGACCTCAACCCTACCCAGAACCTAGCCTCATCACAGCATCTCAAACTAGAGGAAACAGCATTTCCCTCTTTTGTGATACTCAAAGCAGATTTCCCTCCCACTGTACTAGCCTGGGAGGCAGATCACAAAATCCTGGGTAACGAAGAGCATTTTTCTGCCTGCTCAAACAAACTGACTTAAGAAACCAATCAAGCCAGTGGAAAACCAACAACCACAAGCAGACCAGAGACTCCACCAAGAGACTGGTTAGGGACACAGTGGAGATAAAGGATTTTCCCATTCTCACCCTCCCCCACCAAAAAGAAATCAAAGAACTCTTTTTTTGTACCTTTTTTATTTTAATTTTTTTGAAAAATATTTTTTCTATTAATCTATTTTTTTTCCTCTCATAAATTTTTAGGTGTGTGTGTGTGTGTGTGTGTGTGTGTGTGTGTGTGTGTGTGTGTGTCTGTGTGTGTGTGTGTGTGTGTGTATGCTTTTTTATTTTTAGACCTTTTAGTCCTTTTTTTGTACTTTTCATTTTTTTTCTATTTCTTCCATTTTTACATGACTTAATTGCTGTTCCGTTCATCCCCAGGTATATACCTGCCATTGATTATTTCACCTTATGCCCCATTGTATACATACTTAATCCAGAAGTTTATCACTCAATTGACAACCTCAAGCTTAACTTCTTTGATATCAGTATTATATCTTTATACTTATATAATTTTCAAGTAACTAATTTTAGGAAATTTTATTTTTTAGTTTTTCATACCTCTTTCTATCTCTCCCTTCTTGTCATTCTATCTTTTTCTTCTCTCAATATCACTTCTTTAAAATTACACAATTTTTCTTTATTTCATTTTTAAATTTAAATTTTTGTTTTTTCATTTTTTCTTGTTTTTTTTTTTTTGTTGTTGTGTTAATCACTCTACTATCATTCTGCCCAATCCATTTCCTTCTCGGTGATAAGGATTTGGTTAAATTCACTCTTTTTTCACCTCTCCACATCCCTCTAATCCTATTTTTCAACACATTTCTCCTTAAACCTAAAAATTTCTGGTTTGCCAAATTTATCTTTGCTGTTTTTAGCCCTTTAATCCATAGTTGTTTGATGTTGAATAGATTGTATCTGATGAATTAGATTGTATCTGCAGCCATTTTGATTGTGCAACTATAGTACTTTGGTTGATGCTTGCCTTAAAATAGTGTTCTAGCACAAAATTGGTGTTAATTTCATACAAAATGGGCAGAACAAGCCAGAAAAATGGCAAGTCCGGTATCTCAAGTCCCACTCATGACATCTGGTAACAGAACAATTTATGAATAATCCAGAGGAGAGTTCCTAAAAAGATCTACAAATACTACTGATGAACATGGTGAATGAAAAGATTGAAAATCTGCGAAGGACTCAGTGTGAGCATGATAAGGAGAGAGAGGAAGCAAAGCAAAGGTTAATACAGGAATCTCATGAACGTGAGGAAACTACTCAAAGATTGATAAAGGACTTGAGTGGACAGGTTTAGAACAGTCAAAGAGAAATTAAGAAATTGTGTGAACAGGCTGAGAACAGTCAAAGAGAAAGACAGTAATTGCATGAGGAGGCTGAGAACAGTAAAAGAGAACTACAAGAATTGTGTGAATATGAGGAAGCTAATCAAAGAGTAATACAGGATTGCAAGAGTGGGATGAGACTAGACAAAGATCAATAGAAGCATTCATGGAATCCATAAACAGACAGCTGAAGGAATTCTCGGAGATCACAAATGGAATGCTGAATGGAGAACAACAGAAGGAATGGGAATCCAAGGAAACCATAGGCAATCAACTAAGTGATTTGAGAATAAACACTGAACACCAAATTAAGGAAGTAAAAAAGTTTATACAAGATCTGAAACAAAGCTCAAACAATGAATTTGAAGCCATCAAAGCTGACCAATTAGAAGGAAAAGAAATAAAAACCAACGTAGAAAGCCTTGACATTAGATTTGATCATGCAGAAGATAGAATCACGGGGACTGAAGTCAGCCTAGATATTACAGTGAAAGAACATACAATTATCCAAGACAAATCCAAGTAATATAACAGATCTATTCAACATTTGGAAGACACCATCAAAAGGCCTAATCTGAGGATAATGGGTGTAGAGGAGCACATAGGGACAGAAGTTAATGGTTTAGGAAATTCATTTAACAGGATCTTAGCAGAGAACTTCCCAACCATGCAAAAAGTTAGGCCTATTCAGATACAAGAAGATTTTACAACCCCAAATAGACCAGACCATAACAGAACATGCCACCATGACATTAAAATCTGCAGAGGATCAATTCAGACCAAGGAAAAGATCCTTAAAGCTGTCAAGGAGAAAAGTTCAACCACTTATAAAAGGAAACCAATTAGAATAATCTCTGATTTGTCAGCAGAGACAATTAAAGCAAGAAGACCCTGAAATGATGTATGCCATGCCCTAAAGACAAACAACTATCAAGATACTGTACCCAGCTATACTCTCCTTCATAACCGAAGGTCAAATAATAATTTTCCATAGCAAAGAAAAACTGAAATAATATATCTCCACCAAGGCAGCCCTACAAAAGATACTTAAAGATTTCCTCAACATAGAAATAAGAGCAAAGAAACCGCACAAAAAGTGAGAATCCAAGAACCATAAATACTCAGTTGCCCCAGCACCCAAGAAGTTGGATAATATGGCAGGAACTCCCAAAAACCTCTCAGTCATATCTTTCAACATTAATGGGCTTAACTCTCCAATTATGCGACATAGATTATGTAGTTGGATTACAAAGCAAGATTATTCTATCTGCTACCTTCAGGAGTCACACCATGCCCATAAAAACAAACATACTTTGAAAGTGAAAGACTAGAACAAAATGTACCAAGCATTCTCATTGTGATGAGGTGGTATCACAATGTTGTTTTGATTTGCATTTCATTTATGGCTAGGTTGAGCATTCCTTCATGTGTCTACTGGTCATCCTTCTTTCCTCTTCAGAAAAGTTTCTCTTTAAGTATTTCTCCCACTTATTTATTGGCAAGTTGTTTCTTTGAGGATTTAATTTTTTGAGTTCCAGGTATATTTTAGATATGAGACCCTTGTTCATTGTATGGATAGTAAATATCTTCTCTCAATCCGTGGGCTTTCTATTGATCTTTCTATCTATATCCATTGCAGAGAAGAAGCTCTGCAATTTCACGCAATCCAGTTTGTCCAACTTTTCATTGATTTGTTGTGTTTCTGGATCTCTATTAAGAAAATTTCAGCCTGTGCCAAGGAGACCTAGGGTTTCTCCTATTCCATCCTGTAATGTTTTCAGAGTATCTGCTTGACTCTGAGGTCTTTGATGCATTTGGAGTTGATTCTGGTCAGGGTGATATATAACGATCTAGCTTTAGTTTTTTACAAATGATTAACCAATTTTGCCACACCATTTACTGAAGAGGCTGTCTTTCTTCATTCTCTTTTTTTATCTCCCTTGTCGAAGATTAGATGGCTAAAGGTCTGTGGGTTCATTTCTGGATTTTCAATTCTATTCCATTAGTCCTGAGGTCTGTTCTTGTGCCAGTACCAAGCTGTTTTGATTACTATAGCTTTGTAGTAGGGTTCATACTTTGCTACTGATATTCCTCCAGCACTGTTCCTTCTGTTAAGGACTGCTTATTGCTATTTGGGGTCTTTAATTGTTACATATGCATTTTTGGATTGCCTCTACCCTTTTCTTGAAGAATGAGATTGGAATATTTATAGGTATCCCATTGAATTTGTAGATAGCCTTGAAGAGTATTGCCATTTTTACGATGTTGATCTTTCCATTCAAAGAGCATGGGAGGTTTTTCCTACTTTCTAATATCCATTTTCATTTCCTTTTTCAGATTTTTAAAGTTTTCATCATAAAGGCCCTTGACTTCTTTGGTTACTTTAATTCCTAAGCATTTTATTTTTTGTGGGGTTATTACAAATGGAGTTGCTTTCCTGATTTCAGCCACTTTTCTCATTGTTGGCATACAGAAAAAAAACATTGATTTTTGAGGTTTAATTTTATATCCTGTTATTTTGCCAAAGTTTTGAAGATGCTGGAGGGGATTTGAATAGAACAGAAAATTACTGCAATGTTTTTGGGAGTGTAAACTTGTTCAACTACTTTGGAAAACGCTATGGAGATTCCTCAAAAGACTCCACATAGAGCTGACCTGTGACCCAGCAATCCCACTTTTGGGCTTTTAACCACAAACAAGACTATACTAAAGCTACCAGCACAACTATGTTTATTGCAGCATTATTTACCATAGCTAAGATATGGAACCAACCCTGATGCTCCTCAGTAGATGAATGGGTCAAGAAAATGTGGTATACATACACATTGGAATACTATGCCTCCATCAGAAAGAATAGCATTGACCCATTTGTGAGGAAATGCAATGACTTGGAAAAATTATATTAAGTGAAGTAAGCCAGGCCTAAACAAATATAGGTCCCATGGTTTCCCTTATTTGCAATAACTAGTATATGTCTGAGAAAAAGAGAAACTGTCAGAAAAGTTGATGTTAGGTGAAATGAACCACATGTTAAGGATTCAATATTTTTAATTTCCTGTGATTGTTTCTAAGATGTTTCTAAGATGATTTCTTTGTTGCTTTGTATGTATCTCCCCCAGAGTATAAGCCCTGCTTTCACTGTATTTGGTGTTGATATATTTTGTCTAGGGAAACGGAAAAACAAACTGTTTAAATAGGCTTACAAGTGGACCCATTACAACTATAAGATGTACAAGACATTATATTTATAAATGTACTTTACAACTTCGGTGGGGTGGGGGTGGATGGTTGGGGATGGGGTGGTAGGGGGCTGTGGGAGTGGGGGTGTGGAAATGGGAAGGGATGTTATGGGGAAACAAAGAGGAGGCAACAATGCTTGATAAGAAATTTACTCACTATCTTGCCCATGTAATTGTAAACCCTCTGTATGATATTTTCATAATAAAACAAATCCAAACAAAACAAACAAATATCTACCAAGCAAATGGCCCCCATAACAGGCGGGAGTTACAATCCTAATATCTGAAAAAAATTGACTTCAACTTAAAATTAGTCACAAGAGATAAAAATACTTTGTTATATACTAATTAAGGAATTTCTCTTTCAGGAGGATATTACAATTCTAAATATCTATTCGCCAAACAATGGGAACACAAATTTATGCAAGAAACACTACTTTCTCTCAACGATCACATAGATACAAAGACATTAAGTGTTGGGGGATTTAACACACTACTATCACCAATAGATAGATCAACTCGTCAAAAACTCAATAGAGAAACTGCACATCTAAACAAAAGCTTAGATCAACTAGTTTTAACAGACATCTACTGAGTATTTCAACCAGCAGAATCAGAATACATGTTTTTCTCAGCAGTACATGGAACATTTTCCAAAATAGACCACATTTTAGGTAACAAAACAAACTTGTCTAAATTAAGAACACAAGGGAATAAAATTAGAACTCCACACCAAAAGCTACCCAAGAAAGTCCTGTAACACATGGAGGCTGAATAACACACTGTTGAACCACCAGTGGGTCGTGGAAGAGATGTGAAAGGAAATTAAAATGTTCATGATATTCAACAAAAATGAACACAAATTAGGAATCCAGAGAACATTCCTCAATACAATAAAGGCTGTATATGACAAAAATCTACAGCCAGCATAAAACTTAATGGTGAAAAACTAAAGCCATTTACTCTTAACTCAGGAAAAAGACAAGGATGACCACTCTTTCCAATTCTCTTCAATTTAGTATTAGAATGACTAGCTACAGCAATAGGAAAAGAGGCAAATATAAAAATGATCCAAATAGGGAAAGATGAAATGAAACTCTTCCTCTTTGCAGATGACATTAGCTTGTGTTAATGAATACCACATTCTCCACTCCCAAGTGACTCAAGCTGATTCTAAACTTTGGCAAAGTAACAGGGTATAAAATTAACCCTCAAAAATCAATAGTTTTTCTCTATGGCAACAATGAGTAAAGTGTGGATGAAATCAGGAAAGCAACTCCATTTGCAATAGCCCCACAACAATAAAATACCTAGGAATTAACTTAACCGAAGAAGCTAAGGATCCTTGTGATGAAAACTTTAAAAACTTGAAAAAGGAAATCAAAACATAAATTCGAAAGTGGAAAAAATCTCCCATGTTCCTGGGTTGGAAGGATTAACATCGTGAAAATGGCAATACCTCCCAAGGCTATCTACTAATTCAATGCAATACCTCCCAAGGCTATCTACTAATTCAATGCAATATCTATCGTTATTCCTACCGCATGCTTCAAGGAAATAGAAGACGCAATGCAAAAATTCATACGGAACAATTGAAGGACCCAAATAGCAAAAATAATCCTTAACAGAAAGAACAGTGCTGGAGGAATATCAATACCAAATTTCAAACCGTACTACAAAGCTATAGTAATCAAAACAGCTTGGTACTGGCACAAGAACAGACCTCAGGACCAATGGAATAGAATTGAAAACCGAGAAATGAACCCACAGACCTATAGCCATCTAATCTTCGATAAAGGAGATAAAAAAAGACAATGGAAGAAAGACAGCCTCTTCAGTAAATGGTGCTTGCAAAATTGGTAAATTATTTGTAGAAAACGAAATGTAGATCGTTATATATCACACTGCACCAGAATCATCTCCAAATTGATCAAATACCTCAGAGTTAAAGCAGACACTCTGAAAACTTTAAAGGATGGAGTAAGAGAAACCCTAGGTCTCCTTTGCACAGACCAATATTTTCTTTAAAGAGACCCAGAAACAGAACAAATCAAAGAAAGGATGGACAAATGGGATTGCATTAAATTGCAGAACTTCTGCATGGCAAATACATAGCTAGCAAGTTCAATAGAAAGCCCATGGATTGGGAGATCTTCACTATCCATACAAAGAACAAGGGCCTCATATCTAAAGGATACCTGGGTCTCAAAAATTAAATCCCCCAACAACAAATCCTCAAAGAAACAACTTCCCAATAAATAAGTGGACTAAAAACTTAAAGAGAAACTTCTGTGAATAAGAAAGAAGGATGGCCAGTAGACACATGAAGAAATGTTCAACCTCCTTAGCCAGAAAAGAAATGCAAATCAAAACCACATTGTGATCCCTCCTCACCCCAGATACAATGGCTATAATCAAGATCTCTAATAACAACAGATGCTGGAAGGGATGAGGACAGAAGGGAACCTTACTGCATTGTTGGTGGGAGTGTAAACGTTCAGCCACTTTGGAAATTAGTATGGAGGTTTCTCAAAGACTTTACATAGAGCTCTCCAATGACCCAGCCATCCGACTTTTGGGCATTCACCCAAGTGATCACAAACGAAACCATACTAAAGCTACCATCATAACTATGTTTATTGCAGCATTATTTACCATAGCTAAGATATTGAACCAAACAAGATGCCCCTCAGAAGATGAATGGATCAAGAAAATGTGGTCTATATACCCAATGGAATTCTATGCCTCCATCAGAAAGAATGACGTTGCCACATTTGTTAGGAAATAGAAAGATTTGGAAAAAGTATATTAGGTGAAGTAATCCAGGCCCAAAAAAACATAGTTCCCTTGGTTTCCCTTACTTGCAATCCCTAGTATATGTCTGAGACAAGCAGAAACGTTCAGATAAGTCGATGTTTGGCGAAATGTACCCCAAAGTAAGGATTCAAATGTTTTTTTCTTTCTTATGATTGTTTCTAACATATTTATAAGATAATTTCTTTCTTGCTTTGTATGTCCGTTCCACAAGGTATAACCCCTGCTTTCACTGTATTTTACGTTGGTATAATTTGTGGAGGGGAAGGGAAAAACAAATTGTTTAAATACGGATACAGGTGGACCCATTGTAGCAATGAGATGTACAAGATTTGTGTCGAAAAACGAACTTTACAACTTTGGCTGGGGGGGGAATTAAAGGGGAGGGGGAGTGGAGGGTGAGATGGGAAGGGATGGGAAGGGGAAACAAAGGAGGAGGCAAAAAAGCTTGATGAGAAATATACTCATTTCCTTGCACATGTAATTGGACCCACTGTTTACGATATTTTCACAATAAAAAATTATCTGAAAAAATTGTATGAATTGATAGTGTGTATGATTTTATTTTTCATTACAAACATAGAATGTAGTAAAAATTTCCATAGCATTTACACTGCACTAGGTTGTGGGCAGATTCTAATGTAAATAATATACTATGTTCATGTAGAGCATTTGAGCATCAAAAATTCTAATATGCCTGTGGTTCTAAAACCAATACCTTACTGATATTGTGTGACAAATACAACTTCCTATAAATACAGAAATTTTCCTTGTATCTTTTTAATACATATTTTTATTGTAAATGTCCTGGGTACAGGGTTTACAGTTACATAAATAAGGTAATGAGTACATTTCCTACTGAGTATTATTACCCCCTCCTTGGATTGTCCCATACCATCCCTTCCCTCCACACCCCTCCCCAACCCTTTCTTCCACCCCCCCCATCTGATGGAATGTCTTGTACATCTCATTGTTACAATGGGTCAACCTGTATCCTTTCCTTGTATCTTAAATGAAGAAATGCTGGCTTGATTTATGCTGATTCTACTTGTGTAGACACACCTAAAATCACTCGCCAAGTCCAAGAGCACATAAATCACATGCACATCATTTTTTTTTCATTTTGGTATAATTGTGTTTTACACATTTATTGACAGGTTGCAAATTATTCTCAAATTTTAATGCATTAAAATACTTTCTGTTTTTCTTATTTTCTTAGCTAGGAAATCAGCAAGACCTCAGTAAGCATTCCTCACATAGGACTTTTCAAATGGGTTGGTGAAATGTTGAGCTGAGCTCCCATCTTCTGAGGACTCACTCTTCTGCTTAGCAATTGATGCTGGCTGTTGGAAAAAAAGCTCAAGGAAGAATGTCATTTAAAGCCTTATAACTTTATTCTGTACCAGGGTATTTTCCGGCTACTTTGGTTGTTGAGAGTGTCTACAAGAACAAGCATTCCCTGGGGAGCAGGGAGATGCCATATGAGGTTTACTTACCGATATTTCTGTGTGACTTGCTAAAACTTGTACTGTATTTAGCAGATCAAATCTGTTAAAACCATTTTAAGAGATAAGAGGAGTGGTAAAAGAACTCTTAGAGATAAATACTTCTTCAACATATTTGGTTCCAAGCATACTGTCTAAGGCATATTCAACAACTAGTGAAACTTGTGTTGTCTGTAACTATGTGACTTTCTCTATGTGTGCATGCATACATATTTATATGTATGTGTGTATTTGTGTGTATAGTAACATGCATGTCTACATATATAAGGGAATATACACACATATATTCATATACAAATAAACATACATATATAAATATAGTAGCATATATATCAGTTGTTCAGTGATTTAATCTATAGTTCCCAGCCTATTGTCATTCTCACAAAGTGTACATGATAAACTGCTTGAGGATCTTTGTTGTATGATAGGCATCTTTTGTACTCACTTCCCCCATTAACCTTGTCTTTCATCCCTGAATATCTTGGGCCTACTTTCCATAGGATAGCATTGTTTTCATTATATGTATTCATTGATAATAAAAGAAAAAGATTTTCTGTAAAAGAAAAAGAACTTTTAGGTCAGAGGTTAAAAGTATCCTATTGTCTCAATGATTCCTATGAGATAAAATTTTTAATAGTTCTAAAAGTGAAAAGGAATTCCTAGCTCTGTTTTTTTGTCATTTAGAATAGGAAAGAATAAGAAAATTTCAGCCTGCACCAAGGAGACCTAGGGTTTCTCCTATGCCATCCTGTAATGTTTTCAGAGTGTCTGCTTTGACTTTGAGGTCTTTGATCCATTTGGAGTTGATTCTGGTGCAGTGTGATATATAAGGATCTAGCTGTAGTTTTCTACAAGTAGTTAACCAATTTTCCCAGCACCATTTACTGAAGAGGCTGTCTTTCTTCCGTTCTAATTTTTTAGCTCCCTTATCGAAGATTAGATGGCTATAGGTCTGTAGGTTCATTTCTGGGTTTTCAATTCTATTCCATTGGTCCTGAGGTCTGTTCTTGGGCCAGGACCAAGAGAGTTTGAAATTTGGTGTTGGTATTCCTCCAGCAGTGTTCTTTCCGTTGAGGAGTGTTTTTGCTATTCGGGGTCTTTTATTGTTCCATATGAATTTTTGAATTGCCTCTTCTATTTCCTTGAAGAATGACTTTGGAATTTTGATAGGTATCGCATTGAATTTGTAGATAGACTTGGGACGTATTGCCATTTTCATGATGTTAAATCTTTCCAATCCAGGAGCATGGGAAATTTTCTTAATAGAGACCCGGAAACACAACAAAACAAAGAAAGGTTGGACAAATGGCATTGCATGAAGTTGCAGAGCTTCTGCATGGCAAAGGACATAGCTACCAAGATCAATAGAAAGCCCACGGATTAGGAGAAGATCTTCACTAGCCATACAACGGACAAGGGTTTCATATCTAAAATATACTTGGAACTCAAAAAAATAAATCCCCCAACAACAAATCCTCCAAGAAACAACTGCCCAATAAATAAGTGGGCTAAAGACTTAAGGAGAAACTTCTCTGAAGAAGAAAGAAGGATGGCCAATAGATACATGAAGAAATGCTCAACCTCCCTAGCCATAAAAGAAATGCAAATCAAAACAACATTGAGATACCACCTCACCCCAATTAGAATGGCAAAAATCAAGAACTCTAACAACAACAGATGCTGGACGGGATGTGGACAGAAGGGAACCTTACTTCATTGTTGGTGGGAGTGAAACTTGTTCATCCACTTTGGAAAGCAGTATGGAGGTTCCTCAAAAGACTTCACATAGAGCTCCCCTACAACCCATCAATCCCATTTTTGGGCATTTACCCAAATGTTTACAAATAAGACCACACTAAAGCTACCAGCACAACTATGTTTATTGCAGCATTATTTATCATAGCTAAGAAAAACATCACATCACTGTTATAAGTCTTAAAGAATGCAAGGGTAACTGATGGTCGCTATCATGTTTCCACATCACCAGTGGATTCTGGAGTATAATATTAGACCAACAGAAATTCTAGGTACCAGACATGGAGCGTGAAAGAAAAAGAGTGAAAATAAGAGAGAGAAAGAGAAAGAGAAATATCACAATACTGAAAGTGCATAACAGATAAACAAGAGCTGTATGAGAATATTCATACTGCTATCTTTAGACTCTACATGTACTTTTGGAGTTATTTGATATATGATAACCCATCAAGATGAAATATAAAGTTATTTTGATAAAAATAAAAATGACTCAGAAGAAATTATAAATGCAAAAACAATTTTCACAGAAGCCAACTCTCAGAAATATTTCATCACTTTGAAAAGGATAAAGTGGCTGAAGTTAGTATAAATTTAGAAGTATGACAATTCACAAAGACATAAAAGGATATTAATGTATTTCATTATATAACCCAAAGAAGAAAGCAAATATTGTTTAGATGATTTTTAAAACACAGTCTCTCAGGTGCTGGGAAGGTGGCTCAGTGGTAGAGTGCCTGCCTTGCCTGCAGGAGGCCCTGGGTTTGATTCCTCAGCATGACATAAGCAGAAAAAGATAGAAGTGTGTTGTGGCTCAAGTGGTAGCACTAGCCTGGAGCTGAGGGAGAGCACCTAAGATCCAGAGTTCAAGCCCCATGGCCAGAAAAATCAAAATATTTAACAAAACAAAACACAGTCTCTCACTTTTGTGGCCTCAACTCTGTAATATCACTGCTTCAGCCTAGGGCTAAGATTTTAGGTGTGGACATTTATCAACACTCCTGATTCAGACTCTACTTAATCATTTTTTAAATAAATATTTTGTTCTTAATTTTCCTCTTTGTAAATTCACATGCCCTATAAAAAATGATTTGGCCATCCCAGTAACCTTCTCAGAGTACCTCCTACTGAAGACTTTCAAAAAGTTGTATTATATTACAAGGAAAACAATGCTACAAATAAGGAAACCCAATAACAATATATTAATGATTAAAATAAAAACTAAAATAATTATCAGTGTTTTCAGTATTTGAAGGGTACTACCTATTAGATTTTACTATTTTCTCATATTCCTGTACATTTAAAATGGGCTAAGATTATGATATTCAACAAGAGGTTTTTAGGTTATGAGTAATCTTTAAAGTTACCCACTAAGATTACCATTTATGGCTCATCTAATCATTTGTATATGGCTTATATCATCATATGTTCCTTGCTAACATATAAAATAAGGAAACTAGGGGCTGGGTAGGTAGCTCAGTGGTAGAGCTGCCTTGCATGCATGAAGCCCTGGATTCGATTCCTCAACACCACATAAGCAAAAAGAAAAAAGCTGGAAGTGGCGCTGTGGCTCAAGTGGTAGTGCTCTAGCCTTGAGCTGAAGAGCTGAGGGACAGCGCCCAGGCCCAGAGTTCAGGTCCCACGACCAGACCCCCCACAAATTAAAAAACATAAAATAAAATAAGGAGGCCCTATAGTTTTAACAGAAACTGTGTAGTTAACAAAGTCTAAACTCTTTATTCTGCTCCTTTACACAAAGACTTGGCAACTTCTCAGTAATGTTTCTATAAACTCTGAAATATATAGTAGCATATGTCTGTTACCATAAATCTTAAATACTTTATCAATAAGTTTTATGACCTGCCAAACAGTCCTAGTTTTAGCATATATAAGCAAATTCCCAAAATTAAATAAATTTAAACCATTAAAACTTTTAACAAAACTTAACACTTGCTGCAGTGTTCATTATGACAGAAGCCTTGTATAGAATAATTGAATCCCTCCTCCTACACATCTCTTGAACAACAAATATCTGGAATTATTTTGTTTTTGACTTGTCAATCTTGGCTTTATTCTTAAATGTGTGCTTATGTAAGAAGTACATGGCTCTAAAATTTCATGAAAATTCTTTTATACTTACTGTTTGTTGAATTGTCTAGTTTAAGAAAATCAATTACACTTTATATACAAAACATGTTCTATGCTCCATTCAGCATCACATACTCTAACATTGGAACGATACAGAGAAGATTTGAATGGCCCCTGCGCAAGGATGATAGGCAAATTCCTGTACCATTCCATACTTTTACAACAACAGATGCTGGAGGGGATGTGGCCACAAGGGAACTGTACTGCACTCTTGGTGGGAGTGTAAACTTGTTCAACCACTTTGGAAAGTAGTATAGAGGTTCCTCAAAAGACTCCACATAGAACTCCCCTATGACATAGCAATCCCACTTTTGGGCATTTACCCAAAAGATCACAAACAAGACGGTAATAAAACTATGAGCACAATTATATTTATTGCAGCATTGTTTAAGATAGCTAAGATATAGGATCAACCCCAATGCCCCTCATCAGATAAATAGATCAAGAAAATGTGCTATTTATACCAATGAAATTCTATGCCTCCATAAGAAAGAATGGCATCGCCCAATTTGTTAGAAAATGGAAAGACTTGGAAAAAAATTAAGTGAAGTAAGCCAGGTCCAAAGAAACATAGGTCCCAGGGTTTCCCTAAATTTTAATAACTAATATATGTCTGGGATAGGCAGAAAAGGTCAAAATCTATGCACCTATGACCAGATAAGATGATGTTAAGGGAAATGAACCCCCAAATAGTAATACAAGTGTTTTTCTTTTCTTGCTATTGTTTCGAACGTACTTACAACAGACTATGTGATTTTTTTTTGTTTCTTTATATGTTCCTCCCTCATGCTATAACTTCTGTTTTCACTGTATTTGAATTTGGTGTGCCCACCTCTTGTATATACGCTCCTCTAATTTGGGGAGGGGAAGGAAAAAAACAAAATGCTTAAATAGGGATTCAGGTTGACCCATTGTAACAAGGAGATGTACAAGACACTATGGTGAAAAATGAACTTTACAATTTAGGCAGGGGAAGCGGTGAGGGGAGTTTACTTGTAGAGGTGGGAGGGAAGGGACAGTACAGGGAAAATAAAGGAGGAGGTAACAATCCTTGTTAAGAAATGTACTCATTACTTGCTCATGTAAATGTGACCTCTCTGTACAGTATTTTTAAAATAAAAAGTATGAAAATGTTCTGAGATGGGAGAGTTTATTTCCTTTATTTTACTCATACAATATGGCTAACAAAGAAATTAATGCAAAAAACTGATATGAAGGTATTTTGAATGAATGTGTGTGTGTGTGCACGTGCACATGTTCTCATGCACTTGCATGCATGTTGGTGTGCTCACAGTTTGAAAAAAGGGCTTCAAAGTCTTGCTAGGCCTTTCCTCTCTAGATTGGTGAGCTACTATATGAGCTACATCTCCATTCCTGGCTCTTTGCAAACTCATTGAAATTTTTGAAAAATAATCTCATGAATTTATTTTGCCCTGATTGGCTTCCACTGTTATCCACAGATCTCTGTCTCCTGAGTAAATATGCCGAGTAGTTAGGATTACAGGTGTGACCAACAAGCACAAGGCTTTCAGAATAATTTTAAAAGTAGAAGAAAGTTTACTTCACGGGGGCCTGTTTTATCATCTACTACTTTTAAAGCCTTTTGGAGTGATTATTTGTGAATATTTTTTCCGTTTTTTGGATTCTTAAGAAAGTAAGTGATGATATTTAAAAGTTTAGCACTTTTTAAAATGGAACCTGGAAAAATGGGACAGAATATATTTGTCTCTCTTATAAGCTCAGCTCTGTGCATGATAACCCAATGTCACCAACACAGTCTGTGTTGAAGACAACATGTAACAGAAAACAATCACCATGGGCAATAATTGCTATGGTATTATTTCTTGGACAATATGAATATTGAATTGAGAATGTAAGAGAATGGAAAGATTTTACCTACCTTTTGTGTATTGCTGAAAGACTTTTGGAAACTTTGACCCATTTTCTTCCTCACAGTGTGTATTTGGGCCATGCACTTACTGCCTTTAATTACAATTTTTCCCAACACTAAAATGGTAATAACATTAGCATTATAGAAAATGATATCTTAAGAATTAAGGAAAATAAAACTTGTGAAATACTTAACATAAACTTCCATGAATGAGTTTTGAGTTTAGCCAGCAGTTTTTAAAGAATACTAAAAAGAATGCTGTAAGTATTACAGAAACCATTGCATATAGTGAGCAAACAGAATATTATCTGTTGACCATAATCTTCTTCCAAAGAAGCCAGGTGGATTATTTCTCATGCTGTAAATCAAACTGGTTATCTTATGTCTTGATAGTGTAAAAATATCAGGGACAAAATAATGAAGGAATGTTGTAGATGAGGTGAAGTTCATATGAAAATGTGCAAAACTGATAAAACTTAAAAGTATCTGAGCATTATATTGTGTTTTACATCATTTAAGGTACATTGCAAAGTTAACAAAGACCAAGAAGAATGGATTCTCTTTTCGATGTCCTATCATAGGTTCTTGGATGAACACTTTCCTCATTCTTGTAAAGGCCTCATCAGATGAGGGGAACTATATTATTTTTTGTTTGCTTCTGTCCATTTATTCTTCATTTGAAATTTGAACTACTTGAGACTGAAAGAAAACAAGGAAATTAGACACGCAGTCTTTGGAAAGAACAAACAATGTGAAATAAATAAAATGCATACAGCCTTGTAAAAGGTCTGACTAAAGTGAGTTATATAGTCTCAAGCATAAACAGAAAATGATTAAGCAATATCATGTTATTTAAAATTGAAAATGTTAGGAGTTGCTTAATATTGTTACTTTCTAATACCTTGAATTAATTATTGATTTTGTATTGAAAGATTAAAGATGATATTAACAAGAAACTTGATTAAAAGTGGACAAAAGATCTGAATAGACATGTTCTCCTTAAAGCCCTGAAAATTTCCAGTGGGTTTACAAAGTTCTTTAATACCACTGCTATTCTGGTTTAATTCTTTTTGAGCAGAAGTCATTAGAGAAATGTAATTCAAAATTACTATGATACTACTTCATAATTATTGTAAATGTAAGGTCCGTTCCTGGATGGTGAGCAGACTCCACCCTCCTCACAGCAAAGTCTCCACCTAGTATCTGCGTTACCTAGGCAACTGGGACACCTGGAAGAGGTCACATCTGAATTTGATGTGGAAACACATTTCTCCACCCATACCCTAGATAAGGCCTAGCCCAGGCCCAGAAGCTCTCTCTGCTTTTCTAGCTCTTTCCCAGCTTTCTTCTCTCTCCTCTCTCTGTTCTTTTCTAGCTCTCTCTGCTCTCTCACTCTTGTCTCTCTCTGCTCTCTCTCTGCTCTTTTTTTTCTAGCTCTTTTCTAGCTCTTTCCTCTCTCTTTCCCAGATCTCTCTCTTTCCCAGGCCTTTCCCAGCCACGTGGATTGCCAACCTTGCCTGGTCCCAGCAGGTCTACTGAATAAACCTACCCCTTACCTGAATACCGCGTGGGTGGTGCTGTTCTTACTCGGCTACCTCTTTTTAAAAACCTAACAGTAACTTTTATCAAAAAAATTAAAGTAATTAGGTATGGTGGTAAAGGCTTTAAACTCCAAGCATTTAGGAGGTTGGATTTAAGTCAAAGGCCAGTCTGGAGTACTGAAGAGAATAAAAACCTGCCCTTTATTACCTTTTTATGTTGAGTGTGGAGAAAAGGAAATTTTCTACACTCTTCAACAAAATTCAGGTTAGTATTCTCCTTGTAGAAAGTAATATGCAGCTTTCTAAGGAACTCCAAAGTTGAAATATAATCTGCCCCACCAATCATGTGATTATTTCTCTATTCGTAACTCAAATATATCTGCAGTTCATTGTACTCATCATTCACAACAACAGCCAAGATATAAATCGAAGTTCAGTGTTCAACTACAGACTAATAAAGCAACTGTGGTACATGCACAAATATCTTTTTCTGTTTCATCCCTAAAATAGCAAGAGACTTCTCCCATTAGCCACAACTTACAATGACCTGAAAGATGAAGAAAATGAAGAAAAATATTGTCTTCTGATCTTTGTAAACACACACAGACACACACACACACACAAACACACAAACCAACATCAAACATTAAGAGAGAAATTTTTAACAAGTAAAGCAACATGGAATTGTTGGGGCATTTAGGTCACAATGTAGAAGATAGTAGATATACAGGATGAACCGGTATAGAGTTGTAATGAACAACATGAGGATACAGGGGACAACACTGGCCTTACATGGTTTCCCTGATTTGCAATATCTAGTATATGTCTGAGTCAAGCAGAAAAGGTCAGATAAGGTGATGTTAGGGAAATGAACCCTAAGATATGTATTCATTTTTTTTCTTCCATGTGATTGCTTCTAACACATTTATAAGACTATTTCATTGTTGTTTGTATGTCCCTCCCCCACAGTATAACCCCTGCTTTCACTGTATTTGATGTCGGTATAATTTGTGGAGGGGAAGGGGAAAAAACAAATCATTTAAATAGGGATACAGGTGGACCCATTGCAAAAATGAAATGTACAAGTCGTTATGTCAAAAACGAACTTTACAATTTTGGTGGGGGGGGGAGCGGGGAGGATTGGGTAAGGGGGGCGGAGGGAGGATGGGAAGGGGAAACAAAGGAGGAGGCTACAATGCTTGATAAGAAATGTACTCATTATCTTGCCCATGTAATTGTAATCCCTCTGTACAGTATTTTCACAACTAAAAAAAGAAAGGAATGAAGCTAAGTAAGTAGGAGTTGTTCTTATGAGTAGGGGTTGCTCTTTTTGTTGTGCTTCCTCAGTAATGGATAAGATGAACATAATGATGCATGCTCAATACAGAACAAAATGTCAAATTAAAATACATGATATTATCCTTGGTGTAAACTAATTACTGCAAATAAAGGAAACCACGGGGCCTATGTTTCTTTGTCTAGTTTATTTCACTTAATATGATTTTTTTCCAAGTTCTTCCATTTCCTTAAAAATGAGATGGTACCTTTCTTTCTGATGAAAGCATAGTATTGCATGAATGTATATCTCTCTGTTGTGTGTGTGTGTGTTTGTTTCACTTTCTTGATCCATTCATCTACTGAGGGGCATCTGGGTTGATCTAGGGTAAATACTACTGTGATAAACATAATTGGGCTGGTAGCTTTAGTGTGGCCTTGTTTGTGGTCACTAGGGTAAATGCCCAGAAGTGGGATTACTGGGTAATAGGGGACCAATATTGTGTACATCAAGGATAATATTAATAGTTGAGCAGAATAGCTCAATAGCTATGTACATATGACTCTATAAGGTGATTCAAATTTAAATCAACAAATGTTGATTAAACTTTGTTAATTTATCTTTTTGTTGTTCTTAATGTACTATGTGATTTGTTTTTATCCGTTTGTGTTTTCCCCACCTATGGCTTATCGCCTGAAGTCACTGTATTTTAATCTGATGCCCTGGGTATTGTAAATATGTTGAATTGAACTTGGGAATGGAAAGAGTAAAAACAAAATGGTGAGACAAAGGACAAATGAGTAACCTATGCAACTGTCATACCCCCAAGACAATATGTTGGAAATAATCTTGGGGGGGGCGTTGGGAGGGAAGAGGGTGAAAAATTGTAGAAGGGGTAACAAGTTAGAAAAGAAATGAATTCCTTACTTTACTTGTGTAAGTATAAACACTCTGTACTTTACCTTAACAATAGAATTTAAATAAAAAATAAAATATATGAGAGCAGCAATACAGGAGATAGGAAAGGGGGAAATACTGTAGTATAGTGCAGTAAAACAGCTATAGAGACCAGAAATTTTGCTTTTACATAGGAAGTAATAAACTAGCACACAGATTTTCAGCCTCATGTCAGTCATTAAAAAGGGAAAACAAAATGCACAATCAGCAAACCAATAGAGATAAAATAGAAAATTAAGCAAGTTGAAGGGATGACTTGGACCAACAATAACAAATGACACAATTAGGTAACAAATAACAAGCTGGTAAGTTTAAAAAGTATTACCCATAATTCTATTAAATGTTGTTTACATCACAATTTGTTAGCACTATAATTCAAATCACAGTTAAATAATATATCATTTTTATAATGGTATTTATTTTTGATTTCTTAATATTGAATGTTTAATATATAATTTTAATTTTAGCAGCTGTAGAAAAGAAGAAAGTGAAACTAATTTTAATGATATATTTCATGAATTGTAAAACTGAGAAACATTAGAATTTAAACAAATAATTTATCATTATTGTTTTATTTCTGTGAATTAATGTAATAATTCAAAGTGTATTCTACACTTAACACTCATCTTAACATCAAATAATAAATTATTTCACATGACTCGGTTTTAGGTGGAAGGATTCAGAACTGTGGTAAAATTCACACCACACAATACACGAGGGAATTACCCCTCTCATCAAGTTTAAGTTGTGGAAATTTGATTTCTACACGAATGTTAAATTTCTGTCTAGGTGACATCTATACAAGTATATACAATTATATGCATGAGGAGTACTTCAGATGATACTTAAAAGTCATTCATTAATTAAATTTTTATGATATTGTACCAAATAAATATTTATAGAGAGACTGAATTTCTGATTAGATGATGGTGTATGTGGGCCAGATTATGCATATTGAGGCTTGTTTTATATTCCTGATATTGTTTCTACAGTTAGATTTAATTTTCCATAACTGGGTTAAGTGTATTATGTTGGTATTATGAAAGTAATTCTTTGCCATTAATCCTTTGCCAGTTGTCTAATACTAATATAATTTATCCATGTGTTAGAAGTAATGAAAATAACAACAGATATAAGCAAGATAAATCAGTCTGAAGTAGAAAAGTATTTTCACCTTTATTTTGATAGCTGGTCCTCTTTTACACTACAGAATATTCTTGGGAAAATGTGCTCCAGGCTGGCCACAACTGCAGAATATTGTGGTTTGATCTATCATAAGAGAAGGAAGGATGCGGAACCTCCCTTCCAAAAGTCTGCTTCCAGGCTTGTGATCTGCTTTATGGTGGTTACTTGAAAATGAACATTTTTCACAGTCAACCTTGAAAAGCCATCTTGATAGACCATTTCTGTAAGTGTATTACTACAGAGTTATTCATGGCTTTGTAAAGATGCCAGATTGCCTCATTTTGAGACAATTTAACAGGAATTTAGTCACCAGTTCTTTGTATCTTCCAGGGAAAAACCAATCGACTCTAGGCCAGGGAATCACTGGGGCCCAGAGACGCTAATACCTTGAATAGTAATCCTAGACCTCTAAAACTAAACACATACACACACACACACACACACACACACACACACACACACACACACACACACAAATCAAACAATCAAACAAACAAAAAAATTCCAGTTAGTACAGCCAGTCAGGTCTGCTATCACAACCTACTTAAAATCAGGCAAAAAAAGAGAAGCTGAGAGTTATTTAGATGATAACTAATATATTTTTTATGAGGCAGACTGAAATGAGACCCCAGAGAGAGGGTCAGGAAGACTGATCAGAGAGACTAAAATTGGTCACACAAAAACTGGAAAATAAAATTCCTTGCAGAACAAATAAATCATAGTAAGCCTACACATATAAGAACAAGACAGCAGACCAAATTCCAGAAATGCACATTTTCTTAGAGGTCAGCTTAATGAATTATCAATAGAAATATTTGAATTCTTAAATATTTGACCACATGTGGAAGAAGGCTGAAGAGAAAGAAAATGCCATCACTCTGTTAGGAGGTCCAACATCACATTAGGAAGTAATCAAGCACAGATTTGTAATAAAAAGAGTATCTCTGTACAGTATGTTCTCAAATAAAATAAAATAAAATTTAAAAAAAGTAAGTAATTATTCCAAATGAGAGCTTCATTTGTTTTGATCTAACGTTTCTTGATTTAGGTGCTAGCAATTACCATACAATTGATCCAGTCCCACAGCTGAGTTAATACTGACCACAGTATTCCCACATGAAAGAAAAGAGAAAATTTACAAATGTCTGATGAAATGAGTAGAGGGTGAAGTGTTCTAATAGTGATATCTGAGGTTTAGACACAGGTGATGAGGTCGATTTTCTTTTCTAAAAATCCCCCATTTTTAGCCTGGTGCCAGTGGCTCATAGCTGTAATCTTACCTACTCAGGAAGCTGAGATCTGAGGACGGCGGTTCAAAGCCAACCTAGGCAGGAAAGTTCCTGAGAATTTTACCTCCATTTAACCAACAGAAAACCAGAAGTGGCACTGTTGCTCAAGAGGTGGAGCACTCACCTTGACTTGAAGAGCTCAGGGACAGTGTCCAAGTCCATACTCCAAGCCCCTCGGCCAACAACAAAAATCTCCCTTTTCTCGGACTGCCTACATCTTTTCCTAACATTCAACAAAGAAGCCATTTTATCAACCACTACATTTAAGTCCTATTCTAGCTACTGCAAATAGAATGATTTGCTATCCTATGTCAAAAGGTTCATATTTGCGGAAACAAATACCAGCAGTTGTAAGTTTTTTTTTTACAGTCCTTGAACTCTGGGCCTGGGCCCAGAACATGGTTATGCTGGTAGTTTTCAAGTGAGCTTGTTTGTTATTTATTGGATTACTGCCAATGAGGGTAATTACTGGGTCTAAAGGGAGATCAATGTTTAGTCTTTTCAGGAAACTCCGTACTGCATTCCACAGTGGTTGAACAAGTTTAGTTTCCCACCAACAGTGTAATAGAGTTCCCAATTGGTTACATCCATGCCAGCATTTTCTATTGCTAGTTTTCTTGATAATGGCCATTCTAATTGGGATGAGGTAGAATCTGTCTTGTTTACTTGTAGATTTGTGGGCCCCTTCTAGCTACCATGAATGAATCCATGAAATCTATATTGCTCAGAGTCTGCATTCCTTTCTCTTTTCTCTTAGTATAATTTTCCCAAGCCTTTCATTTTCCTTAATACTGGTGAAAAGTCATCCTTTCTGATGGGTGAATAGAATTCCAGTGTGCGCTTGCGCCCACGCACATGTACGTGTGTGTGTGTGTGTGTGTGTGTGATGATTATCGGCACATGAGTTCATTTCTATGTCTTCTGTTTCATGTGTACTTTTGTAATTCCATATTAAATTTGGATTGCTTTCTTTACTGCATTGAAGAATATTGTTAGGATTTTGATGACTATCACATGGTCAATTGTTTGGGGCAGTATTGCAGTTTTTGCCACTTTAATTCTTCCAACCAGGAACATTGAAAGATTTTTCATTTCCTTGAATCTCCTTCAATTTCCCGTTTTAGATTTGAATGTTTTCACAGTAGAGTCCCTTCACATTTTTAGTTAAATTAATTAATTCCTAGTTTTATTGTTGTTTTGTTTAGTTTAGATTAGATTTGATTTGATTTTGAGGCTAAAACATATGAGGTTGTATTTTGGATTTCAGGGTGGTTCTTCCCATTGTTGGTAACACAGAAAAACTACTGATTCTTGTGGGTTTTATACCGTGCTACATAACTCAAGGTTAGCATCACCTTTACTAACTTGAGGGAGGAAGCTATAAGGACTTCTAAATACAGGATCATTTCATCTGTAAAAAGGGATAGTTTTACTTCTTCCCTATTTGTATCCCCTTTTTTTTCTCTTTCCAATTGCTCTTGCTAGAAAGTCCACTACCATTTTGACAAGTAGTAGAGAGTGAACATCCTTGTCTCATTCGTGATTTTTTTTTTTTAATTTTATTTTATTTTATTTGAGAACATACTGTACAGAGGGGTTACAATTACATGGGCAGGAAAATGCATACATTTCTTACCAAGCATTGCAGCCTCCTCCTTTGTTTACCCTTCACCTCCCTTCCCAGCCTCCCCCCTCCCCCCACCCAATCATACCACCCCTCCCCCCCCCCGACATTTTAAAGCTGGTTTTGACATGACATTTTGTACTTCTCATTGTTACAACAGGTACACCTGAATCCTTAAACGACTTGTTTGTCCCCGTCTCCTCCACATGTTATACTGACATCAAATATAGTGAAAGCGGGGGTTACACTGTGGGGGAGGGACATACAAAGCAACAAAGAAATAATATTATTTTTTTTTTAATTTAATTTAATTTTATTTTATTTGAGAACATACTGTACAGAGGGGTTACAATTACATGGGCAGGATAATGCATACAAAGAAATAATATTATAAATGCGTTAGAAACACATGCATGAAAGAAACAAAAACATTAAAATACATATTTGAGGGTTCGTTTTCCTAACATCACATTCTCTGACTTTTTCCGCTTGACTCATACCTATACTAGATATTGCAAATAAGGGAAACCATGGGACCGATGTTTCTTTGGGCCTGGCTTACTTCACTTAATATAATTTTTTCCAAGCCTTTCCATTTCCTAACAAATGGGGCAATGTCATTCTTTCTGATGGAGGCATAGAATTCCATTGTGTATATATACCACATCTTCTTGATCCATTCATCTACTGAGGGGCTCAAAACAACATTGAGATATCACCTCACTCCAGTTAGAACAGCAAAAATCAAGAACTCTAACAACAACAGATGCTGGAGGGGATGTGGACAGAAAGGAACCTTACTTCATTGTTGGTGGGAATGTAAACTTGTTCAACCACTTTGGAAAGCAGTATGGAGGTTCCTCAAAAGACTCCACATAGAGCTCCCCAATGACCCAGCAATCCCACTTTTGGGCATTTACCCAAATGATCACAAACAAGGCCACACTAAAGCTACCAGCACAACTATGTTTATTGCAGCATTATTTACCATAGCTAAGATATGGAACCAACTCATTCGTGATTTTGTCTTAATGCTTCCACCGTTAGGTAAAGGCTAATTATCTCTATCATAACCATACTCTGTATTATATTGAGGAGTGTTCCATGCATTCCTAGCTTCTCAGACTTTTTTAATCATAAAGGGGTATTGGAGGTTTTTAAAAGCTATTTCTATATCCATATAGATGATCATGTGTTTCTCACCCCTGCTTCTGCTGATGGTTTGTGCTATGGTTATTGACAAAAATATTGAATCAAATTGTATCTTAGGATGAACCCTATTTGATCATACTATATGTCTTTTTTGTTAGTTACTGAAATTGGCTGGTGAGAATTTTATTAAGAAGTTCTGTTTTAATGCTTATCAAAGAGTTCTCTTTCTTTGGTGAGTCCCTATGTGATTTGGGGAAGTGTGTAATTCTATCTTCATAGAATGTGTTTGATAATTCCATTTCCCTTTCCATTCCATTGAAGAATTAAACCTGCGTATTGTAAGTTCTTTGCAGGCCTTAATTTCATGGTAACTTCATTGAATCCTAGCTTTTTCTGGAATGGGAAGTGTTTTATTGACATTTAATATTCATTACTTCTTATGTGTTACTTCTTGCTTCAGATTCAGTACAGGAAAGCATCAATTTCTCCAGGATTCTCGAGATTATTGGCATAAGGTTTTCAAAGTACTCTCTTATAACATTCTCAATTTTGCTTATTTCTGTTGTGTTGTCTCATTTTGTCTCTAATTTTCTCTATTTGAGTGAGTCCTCTTATTTTTTTTTATTATGAAAGTGATATACAGAGGGGTCATTACAGTTACATAAGTAATGAGTACATTTTTAAAGTGTTAACCCTTCCCCATTTTTTCTTGCTTCCCCCAACCCTGACATCCCACTCCCCCAAAGTTGTAAAGTTAATTTCTAACATAGTGTCTAGTGTATATCACTTTAGATTTGGTTAATCTTTGTGCCACCATTTCTGTGATTTTTCTTCCCTTTATCCAAATCAGATAAACATGTATAAGACAAAGCGTACAGAAATAAAAAACAGCGAGTACAAGGAATAAACCAAAGGGTAAAAACTAAATACAAATAACCCAAACAGCTCACTATACAATCATCTTGTATCATTTCTTGGAACTCATTTCGATAAGCATTATTTTATATGGTGATATGCATATTGCTTTTGAGCTATTGTGAATATTGTAGACATATTCTATTGTTTTCAAAGGAGTGAAAATTGGTGGCCTATGATTCTTTGGGTCTTGCTTGTTTGACTTATGATATTTTCGAAGTGATTCCATTTCCTTACAAATGGGGCAATGTCATTCATTCTGATGGAAGCATAGAGTTTTGTTGTGAACGTATATGACATTTTCTTGATCCCTCATTGCGGGCTCATAAGGGAGCTCTATTGAGGAACCTCCATACTTCTTTACAGAGTATTTGAACAAGTTTACATTTTTACCAATACTGTAGTAATGTTCCTTTTTGGCCACATCCCCACCAGCCCAGCATCTGTTATTTTTAGGTTTCTTCATAATGGTCACTCTAACTGGGGTGAGGTGGAAGCTCAATGTTGCTTTGATTCACACTTCTTTTATGGCCAGAAATGTTGCATATTTTTTCATGCGTCTATTGGACATGCATATTTCTTCTTCAGAGAAGTCTCTCTTTAAATCTTTAGCCCACTTATTAAGAGAGTTGTTATTTCTTTGAGGATATGTTTTTATTTGGGGGGAGTTAACTTTTGGGGCTCTAAATATATTTGAGATATGAGGCCATCGTGTGTTGCAGAGCAAGTAAATATCTTCTCCCAATCTGCTGGCTTTTTATTTACTTATCTATATAAGTTCTCTTCTTAGTCAGACTTGGTATGGTTGTGTCAAGTCTATTAATTTATTTAAAAAAGCAACTCTGTTTTTTTTTATTCTTTCAACGTTTTATTTTGTCTTTATTTATTTATTTCTGATTTTTTAAAATTTGTTTCTGTCTACTGCTTTGGGTTAGGGCTTGCTCCTGTTTTCAAGGAGTTTGAGGTACATAATTAAAATATTTATTTGAGATTTCCCCAATTGCTTGAAGTAGGCACTCAGAGCTATAAATTTTCCTCTAACTACTGCATTTCCTGTGTCCCAGAGAAACTAGTATTTTATGTGTTCATTTTTGTTAAATTCCAGAAACTTTCAGTTTTTTTCTAATCCCTTCAGTGTCCCACTGGTCATTCAACAATGTGTTATTCAGTCTTCATGGGTTTTACAATTTTTTTTTGCTTTAGCTCTTTAATTCTAAGTTTATTCTGTTACAGTCTGACAAGATATGGGAATTCAAGTAATTTTTCTTTCAATTTGGACGAAATTCTGAGTGACATAGGATATGTTCTATTTTGGATAATCTTCCATGAGCTGTTGTGAAGAATGTATATTCTGATGATGAATGTATATTCTGTTAGGGCTAGGTGGTCAATGTAGTTATTTAAGTCTGTAGTTTCTTGGTTGAGTTTTGCCTGGATGGGTCATTCATGGAAGACAATGATGTGTTGAGATGTGTTTTTAGGTTAAGTAGTATTTGTTGATGATGTGGAATGCTCCAGGATTCAAGCTATTGATATTTAGACATGTTATATCCTCCTAATTGAGCGTTGTCTTTATCAATATGTAATGTCTCTTTGTACTAATTTTAATTTAATTCTATTTTATCTTATGTTAGTAATTCTACTGCAGCCTGTTTATGGTGTCCATTTGCTTGAAAATTTTCCTTCCAGCCTTTCAGTTTGAGTATGTGTTTGTTTTTGTCAATAAAATATGTCTCTTGTGGCCGGGCACTGGTGGCTCACGCCTGTAATCCTAGCTACTCAGCAGGCTGAGATCTGAGGATCGTGGTTCAAAGCCAGCCCGGGCAGGAAAGACTGTGAGACTCCGATCTCCAATAAACCACCAGAAAACCGGAAGTGGCGCTGTAGCTCAAGTGGTAGAGCTCTCGCCTTGAGCTGAAGAGCTGAGGGACAGCGCCCAGGCCCAGAGTTCAAGCCCCACGACCGACAAAAAAAAAAAATATGTCTCTTGTAGATGCTAGATGGATGCGACGTGTTTTTTGATACCACTATTTAATCTATGTCTTCTATTTGGAAATTTAAGTCCACTGATGTAGAGTTAAGACTGAGAATTGCCTGATAAGTCCTGCTATGTTATACATTTGCTGTTAGGAGTTGTGCCTCATCTACTCTTAATCTACTTACTTTGTTCTCTGATAGGGAGCATTTTCCATAATCAGTTGCTGTTCTTCTTGATCTTCTCTATGTAGGATATATTTGATTAACTTCTATCCTGCTGATTTGGTGGAGATACATTGCTTTAAGTTGTTTTGTAATGAAATATTTTTATATTTCCTTTAAATGCAAAGAAGTTTGGCTTGGGCCCGTATTAACGATTGGTAGTTGTTTACCTTTAATGTTTGTCATATATCATGCCAGGCTCTCCTTTTTGCCATATCAGCTAAAATACCTGTAATTTATCACACTGTATATCCTTTATAAATAATCAGTCTTTTCTCTGTAGCAGCTTTAAGAATCCTTTCCTTGATCTTTAATGATCCTCTAATGGATTATGATGTAGTGGTTGATTGTTCATTTCTAGAATTCTCTGTTTGGTGTACTAAAGTTTTCTCTTTTCTGAATGAGCCTATCTCTCTGGATGTTTGGCATGTTCTCTGCTATATTTCTGTAATATGTTTCCCATCCATTTAGTTTCCTGCTCTTCACATTCTTGATACCTATCTACCCAAAATTTGATTTCTAAATGAGTCTTGTACTTCTGGCAATATCATTTCTTATTTCTTGTATTTGTTCTAAATTATAATTTCCTCTTTCCTGTTAAACCTATTTTGTATTTGACCCTGAGATTATCTTCCATGTCATTTATTTGGAGACTTTCTATTTTGTTTTTGATTTCCCTGACTTCTAATTGGTCCTTTTTTAGGGCTTCTATCTCTTTATTAAAGATTAGTTTTAGTCTTGTATGGAATTTCTGTACATTTTTTCTTTGGGTGGGGAGGTTTCAAAGGTTGTATTTTTAGCTGTGTCTTCTCTCATATCTTTTAACTAGGCATCCATTTTTTCCTTGGACTCCCTTTACTTCTCAGAATTTATTTATCTTTGTTTCTTATCACCATGAATTATTTTGCTAATCTTTGTTTGGTCTCATCTGGTTCACAAATTTCCTTGTAGAGGTTTTCTATCTTTTCATTAATCACATTTTCAGCAGCATTTGTAATGTATTTTGATAACTATCTTCTAGGTCCTTGATTGTCTGTTCTAATGCCTAGTTATTTACTGTGTGAATTGAAGTACCCTGACATAATTTTTCTTGTATTTTTTTCTGATTGGTTGTGTCCATTTGGAGGTTTTCTCTTGGGGAAACTATGATGTTAATAATTGATTCTCTATGTTCTTGGTTGATTTGCCAGGCGTTGGTTTGGTCTTCTGTTTTGATTTTTTTTTTTCTGGAATTAGGTTTTTGTCTGTATAATTAAGTGTAGAAGTATAAATCACTTGCGGTGAGATGTTGTGATGTTAATACTTATGGTTCCAGTGACAGTTCGGACTGTCCAATGGTATGTTGAATTGTCTCTGTGTATGCATGTGGCTTTCTCTGATGTACATTTCTGTTCCTACTTTTTTCTATGTGTCCCTTTTATTTCTACACTGCAGATGTGCTTTTGAATATGTTGGCCAATAGAGTCACAGCAGTCACCTGCCTGGCTGGGCACGTTTTCATAGATTTCTGTTTTCTAGTGAAGATAGTATAAAATCTTCTTATGAATTTTATGTCTATAATTATATCTATAATTATAGCTGTATATCTATAATTATAGCTATCTTGGTGTGACCCTCTAGAAGTGGAGTACCGGCAAGGACTCTAAATCTCTGTTTCATTAGAGAGAGTTAGGGAAATTTTCTGTTGTTATTCTGCCATTGTTTTTCCTCTTCCTCAGATTTATTTTATATATTGTTGATTTTTTTCACATAATTTGGGATTTGTGATGGTTGTATCAGGTTATTTTTGTTTTTCTGCTTGTGTTATTTTGAAGTAGTTATTTCAGGCTTCTATGAAGAGACAGAAATAGAGAAATATTTGTTATTACATTAAGAGAAATAGAGAAGACATTTTAACCTATTTGCTACAAGTAAATTAGTATTAAGCAAAGCTAATGAAAATAATTACTTCTTACTCTACAGAGGACGAGTATAGTACTGGGGAATATCCTGGAGGAAAAGACTTTAGACTCATAACAACTTATGCCTTATATTGAAATTACTGGCTAAAAATTCTTCTTCAGAAAGGCAAAAGCTCCATTTCTTTCATATTAATATTAGAAAATCATAATACCTGCATGTTGAATTGTTTTCCTCTGCTATTTTCAATTCCATTCTTCATCCATTACATATCTTTGAATGACCAATTCCTTAAAATACCTATATTTCTTATATTGTGTTATAAATCTCAGTAATATAAATACGAATTTATCTCTGAGCCTCATCTTGATGTACATTCATATGTAATTTATGCAGTCTCAAGCAAGAAACCTATTTTACTCTATTATATGTTTTAATAAATAAATGCATTCTCTTTAGAAATATGTTCTCATCTTTTATATTGCTGCAGTAAACATCATGTGTCTAGTACTTTTAATGAAATATAAGGTTTGGAATTGGAAGCCACCTCCCCCTCCATTATCACTTTAACGTAAACCCCTGGAAACTATTTTACATATAAAAATATAAAAGTGCAATGCACGTTTATATATAAGCAATATAATGGTTAAGACAATTAGACTCAAGGACTACCACACGAATTCTCAATTGACTTAAAGGCACCAAAACATTGTGTTCACGAATATCACTTATTATTAGAAAATGACTAGTCAATACAAAGTTTACATTATATTTGAAGTTTACAAAATGAAAATTATACCCAGATTTGCTGTCAATATCCTGTTTCCAGGAATACATTTTTTCAGCAAACAGGGAAATAAAAATAAGGGTTTGACACAGAATGTAAGATGTAGAAGTAGACTGTCTTTCCTTAACATGATAAGTACCTGCAAATCATGTGATATATTCAAAGATACTATAAAAATTCATAAGAGGATTTATGTTCAGAAATGATAGGTAAGCAAATTAACTGGAAAACTGTATATGTAAATTGAGCTTTCAATATCAGATGGCAAGTTTTCAATAATGGGCCCATAGAATGTAATTCTGTATTTCTAACTCACATACAATATTCGGCATTTTTCCACATACTCCTGTTCTCTTACCTCAGTTCCTGATCAATATTCTTCTATTTCATGATGTCAATTCTTACTAAAATAACAAGGTGGATTTTTTTTGGTCTCTAGATCCAATACATTTTAGAATTTTGGAATAGTATTAATTCATGGAGTTTGACTTAAATGTCAAGATTGTAGGTATTGTATTCAGGTTACTGTTAATTGGCCTGAAGCATACAAAGACACCCAGTATACTAAGAAGAAGGGACTTGATCTCAGGGAAACATACAGGTCCAGGCAAGATCCTGAAGCAAAGAAAAATCAATGTAGAAAACACCAATCAACTATAATTACAAAGGAATGGAACTGATCTCTGATGTTTCTGGGTAGCAGCTGTGTGTGTTTGCATGTGTGTGTGTGTGTGTGTGTGTGTGTGTGTGTGTGTGTGTGTGTGTGTGTGTGGAGAGAGAGAGAGAGTTAGAGAGAGAGAGAGAGAATTATTTTAGTGTGGCTTCAATATTTATAGACCATAGAGCATTACTTATTAGGGAGGGGGTGCTCATATCAGAGCTCTGATACCATTGTCATCACTTTTCACTGCGAAAAACATTTGCTTAATCTCTAATTAAATAGGGAAAATAAACTAATATCTAACGCGATTGTTTTGAAAATTAATTAGCATATTGAAGGCCAAAGGGAGGAATCAGAGATTAGTTTAACCTTATTCCTCTCTTCTGAATGTTACACAGCAATAGATGTGATTTCAGGAGTCTCTTGAAATGTAGTGACAGCTAAGTTATTAATGTGCTTAATAATATGAAACATATGATGGAGAAATAGATCAGCCAGCAAGCACAAAGTACTAGTGATAAGATCGAACTTTTGAGCAGGTTGCCACATCTTTTAGGAATGTAATTCGTTCATATGAACTTCAAATTTTGTGGCTTTCCCTGTGTGAACAAATGGTAGGAAAGTACTGTAGGAAAGTACTGTACTGTTCAGCCAAATAGAAAATGCTCATGATCCCATCCTCATGTTACAAATTTCCATTCCATACAGACTCTCTTTTAGAGTGCTTTCATTTAATATACTGCAGCACCTCATCCTTCCCTGTGGGAGACAGGAAAAAAGATAATTTTGTTTGAATATTAAATTACATAAATTAATGGGTATAGGCATGATTTGTAAAATTATAGAAGTTTGTAATAAATGTAAGTAGGGAACATGTCACAAATGAAATATATAATTTACATCAAATGACAAGAATAGAAAACACAGCATTTTGTGCAGGAAAACATACATTAGATTAGTTGCAGAATTTCTAATTTGAGATAAATTTTATATTAGAGCATAATTCCCTTTACCCAAGTATTGAAACACTTCATTGAAAAGTATATTTCTTAGGGATATTTTTGCTTCATAGTATTAGGGATACAGGTGGACCCATTGCAACAATGAGATGGACAAGTCATTATGTCGAAAAACGAACTTTACAACTTTGGCTGGGGGTGGAAATGGGAAGGTATGGGAAGGGAAAACAAAACAGGAGGCAACAATGCTTGATAAGAAATGTACTCATTACCTTGCCCATGTAATTGTAACCTCTCTGTATGGTATTTTCACAATAAAAAAATAATTTTAAGAAGAAAATAATCCAAAAGTAATTATTTTTCTTATTATTTTCCTATTTCCATGTGATTTACCTCCAAATTAGAAATCCAGATATATGATTTAATTTAATTTAACCGAAACTATTATTGAGTATAAGGTTCTTATACTCTCTACATTCGTCACACTAAGATCATCAAATATGGTGACTTTGAAATGATTAGTCTCTTTGTGAACTATGTTAACATTATTTACAATGTGAGTGAAATGTTTAAAAATAGTATTTATTTTAGTTTAATTACTCTTAAGAGGCAAGAACTGATATAATAAAAGGCTAAAAATGATTAGTCTTTAAATTTAGAATTTAAGAAGTGTTTTTGACCACACTGGTTACTGGAGCCTTCACAACAAACTCATGAGATAATTTATATTGATGAAGCAAAAATCCTAGAGCTTAGACATTTACAAATACAAAAATCATGTCATTCTGAATATTTAGATCATATATTAAACAGAAAACTTAGCATTCAAATATCTGAATATAGTAATACATTTAATTGCAGGGTAAGTACTTGTTCTGAAAGGAGATAAAATTGCATTTATTTTTAAAAAGTAAACCTAAGTATATATTTGACTAAAATACAATATTTAAAATATCACTCATGCAAGGCAAAAGATGTACAGTTCATTGCTTTTCATGCCAGTTATGTTTTCTAAACTTACTAGAAATACTAGATTACTAACCCTAAATCATTGCTTTGTAGAGAAATAGAAATTTAGTTTCCTAAAACTCATTAATACAACTTTTTCTCAAGTAATTACTAAGTAATTGTTTATATTTTCTGTCATGGAATCTTATTTGATTTTTATTCATTAAATTAAATAATTAGCCAATAACAATATAAATTTGCATAAACAAAGTTTATCTAACACATGTATTTTTTTCAATAGCCCAATGGAACTCTTAAAGAACACTGGAAGGGGGTTGGGAAGGTAGCTCAGTGGTAGAGTGCTTGCCTTGCATGCCTGAGGCCCTGGGTTCTATTCCTCAGCACCACATAAGCAAAAAGAAAAAAGCCGGAAGTGGCACTGTGGCTCAAGTGGTAGAGTGTTAGCCTTGAGCTGAAGAGCTGAGGGACAGCGCCCAGGCCCATAGTTCAGGCCCCACGACCGGACCCCCCCCCCAAAAAAAAAGAACACTGGAAGGCAGTGTTATGTATTAATTTTTAGTTATTTTGTCAATGGTTATTAATTTTCAGTAGTGGCATTTTCATTATGCTCTTTCCATAATATATTTAAAACTTTTGATTATACTCCATTTCCTTTTTATTACTCTTTTCTCCAAAGATCTTCTATTTTTCACATCAAATTACATCTTTATATATGCACATATAATCTAATTTGGAAAATTTAATGTGAACTGCAACTTAATTCAAGATGTACAGTGGATTAACAGGATGAACAAAACCTTGAGTATTTTCATTTAACTTCTGAATTGAGCTATCATTATTATTTTGGTTAGGGTTAGGATCCCAGACAGAATTAGAATTAGGGTTAGAGTAACAGAAAATTTAGGTTCAACACAGGATGACCCATTGAAACAATGATACTCACAACACACTCTATTGAGAATGAACTTTACACCATCGAGAGATAAGACTGAGGGAGGTAGGAGAGGGAAAAGATAGTGGGACAACTACAAAGAAGGGGATAACAATGCTCTACAAGAAAAGAACGAATTACCTTACACATGTAATTGTAATCCCTTTGTAAGCCTCTTTACAATAAAATAAGATTTAAAAATTAATGAAAAATAAAACGTGACATAGATATATAAATAGAAAATATAAATGGAAAATGAAATAGAAAAACACTTTAAAACTTTAAAAATTTAGGTTCAAAATGCAAGTAAAATTTAGACCTACACGCTGAGCAAGAGATATGATAAATGTGAAATAGAGGCTTGCTATTAATATTATGATTCAGTTATATGTAGGCTTAGGATTAGGCAAGGTGTTCCAGTTAGAGCTGGGGTTAGGATAAGAAAAAAGATGTAAGATATTGTGTAAAACTGCAACATATTTTAAGAAGAATGAATGGTATCAAAGTTAGAATGAATGAAAACCAATGTAGGTGTAATTTTAAACATTCAGATATAATTTGGTTTAAACTGTGAGTTACTGTTTTAGTTCTTGTTAGGATTAGGGAAGGATAAGCTTTAGGGTAAAATTTACTTTTCCACTAAGAAGTAGAAGAAAAAAAATTGAGTGATTCAATAGAATCCAAACAATTTTACTTACATTAACCATTTGTTGTTAACTCAGATTGTGATTAGGATTTGGTTTCTGGTTAAAGGGGGTTGAGGATAGAGTAAAGAAATGGATTAAACTCGTGACTCACGCCTGTTATCTTAGATACACAGGAAGCTCATTTCTGAGGATCACAGTTCAAAGCCATCCCAGGCAGGAAAGTCTGTGAGAATTTTATCTCCAATTAACCACCAGAAAACAAGAAAGTGGCACTGTGGCTCAAGTGGTAAAGTGTAAACATTGAGTTAAAGAACTCAGGGATTGTGCCCATGCCTAGAACTCAGGGATAGTACCCAGACCCAGAAATGATGCCCCACTACCAACAAAAAGAAAAAAAAGGAATGGGATAAATGTTTAGTAAATCTGAACATATTTTAGGTTCTAGGAATTCAGTATGGGAGTTCTTCAAAAGACTCCACGTAGACCTGCCCTATGACCCATCACTCCCACTTCTGTGTATTTACCCAAATGATCACAAACTAGGTCATACTTAAGCTCCCAGCACAACCATGTTTATTGCAGCATTATTCACCATAGCTATGATATGGAACCAACCTCAATGCTCCTCAGTAGATGAACGGATCAAGAAAATGTGATATATATATATATATATATATATATATATATATATAAAAACAACTATATGTGTGTGTGTGTGTATATATATATATATATAAACAACTATATGTGTGTGTGTGTATATATATATATATATATATACACACATATAGTTGTATATAAAGAGAGAGAGAGAGAGAATGGAAATCTGTGCTTCCATCAGAAAGAATGACATTGCCCCATTTTTTAGGAAATGGAAAAACTTGGTAAAAATGATATTAAATGAAGTAATCCAGCCCCAAAGAAATATAGGTCCCATGGTTTTCTTTGTTTGCAAGGACTAGTACATGTCTAAGACAAGCAGATGAGATCAAAGGCTAATGCACATATGACCATATAAGATGATGATAAGCGAAATGTACCCCAAATCAGAGACACAGTGGGTTTTCCTTTCTTGCTTTTGTTTTTAATATACTTATAATGCGCTATGTGATTCCTTTGTAGGTTTATCCCATCACGGTATAACCCTTGTTTTCACTGTATTTGATTCCAGTGTTCTGCATCTTGTATATACATTTTTGTAATTTGGGGAGTGTAAGGGATATAGCAGAATGCATAAATGTGGATGGAGGTTCACCCATTGTGATGGTGAGATGTGCAGGACACTGTGTCAAAATGAATTTACAATGTCAGGCAGGGGTAAAGGAAGGAGGAGTTGGAGAGGTGGGGAGGGAAGGGATAGTAGGGGAAAAACAAAGGAGTAGGTAACAATGCTCGATTGGAAATATACTCATTACCATACTCATGTAATTGTAAACTCTATATGCAGCACTTTTACAATAAAAATATATAAAAACCTTCTGCCTGGTGTTGATTTCCAGCGCTGCCCTTGGCATTGCATTTTTTGCCTTTTCTGGCTGTGGTTATGTCCACCTACCCAGTGGATCAGTAGTCTTCAAGGCATCTTGGTCATGAACTGGGACTTGGCTTATCCAGTGGTGGTTGGAACCAGGCCAAGGACTAGACAAAACCACTTCCAGGACATGGCTTCTTAATTCCCAATGCAATGAGGATTGCAAGCAGAATTTCTCTGAATTTGACTCCAGAAAACAATCACTGAACCAAAAGGCAAGGTCACCAAACAGCTACTCTCCTTCCCCCATTCTCTCCTTTCTTCCTCCCTGGGAAAGTACAAAATAATTTTGTAGGTTTTGGCAAACAAAAGTTGCCCACCACCTCCCCTGGTAAACTAGGTTTCAAGTCACTAAGTCATGTAAACGGATAATGCGATACTCATTATTCTGGACATCATTTTCAGGTTATTTGATGCTTTACTTGGTTGTTGGTGGTGGTTGTGGTAGGGGGCCTGAACTCTGGGTCTGGGTGCTGTCCCTGAGTTCTTCAGCTCAAGACTCGTGCTCTACCACTTGAGCCCAATGCCATTTCCACTTTTCTCTGCTTATGTGGTGCTGAGGAATTGAACCCAGGACATCATGCATGCAAGACAAGCACTCTACCACTGAATCTCCTTCCCGGCCCTAATGCTTTAATTCTTTTAAATTTATTTTTGTCAGTCATAGGGATTGAAATCAAGACCAGGGTGTAACATGTCCCTGAGTTCTTCAGCTCCAGGGAAGCACTCTACCACTTGAGCCACAGTGCCACTTACTGTTTCTAGATAAGTGACTCTCAGACTTTCTTGCTAGGGTTTGATTTGAACCATGAATTTTAAAATTATTTTTCTTCTACTTGTTTATTGGAACATTACAGTTTTTCTGAAATTTAAAGTTTTCTGTAAACTTTTGTTTTCAAATAATCCAACAGCTTTAAAAATTACATTTAGAAGCTATATTGTAGAACATCTTTTTGAAATTCTTATGTTAAGATGAAATTCTTACTCTTTGTAGATAAATTCCATTAAAGTCCAAATGGGAAATATGCTAATTTCAGCAGCCTTGAGTCTCCTTCCTATTTTTTTTCTCTCTATTATCTTTTCTTGTTCTGGAACAAGTGTCATGGACTGTCCAAACATTCAAAGGAAGCTTATTCCATTAATTTAATAGAAAAGGAATGCGGCCTGCCTGCATCTCAAGGCAACTTTGAGTAGCTTAATCCGAAAATTCACACCAGTGAATTTTCAAATTTATTTTATTAATTTTTTAAACCATTCATTAAAGAGGTTCCAAATAGCAAGAATAAAAAACAATGTTCTGCTTTCTAAGAATGTTTTAAAAGCTAGTAATTCAACAAAACACATTCTACTCTTCCAAGATTCCATGGTGAATAATTTCTCTTTTATCATAACCCTGACACTGACCCCTCCCTTCAAACTTGTAGCTTTATTCAGTTTTCTTGTTCCAGCTTTTGTTTTGGTACCAGCATCCGTAATCTCCTTGTAGTATTTGACAATGAAATTCCATTTGTTGTTAGAAAGCTCAATTAATATTGCCAAAGGCAGGCTCATGACCATATCACAGAGCATAAACTATTCAATATCATTAATGTGATCCTATGCAACTATTCCACCAATTAATATAATTGCCACATAAATTGTATCTTCATATAACTTTTAAAATGCAAAGTAGTTCCATATCTATGTCATAAAATAATTCAGACTACTAGTAGAAGAGACTAAGCTAAGCCTTTTATATCATCCCCAATAATTTATGTAGAATTTTTTTTTCTCATTAACATTCACCTTAGGGCCTTCTTTTGCTAGCAACAAGTTATAAGTCATGTCCTTGGATTTTAGTCATCTCTGAGTAACGTCTTTTCTTTCCACTGCCAGTTAGTCCCTCGTGTTAAATACCTGAGGAATTACTTGTCCCAATGTGCCTGCAAGAGGAGTATCCAAGTCGACTGTCTGTAACCACTCATCACTTACTTTGTTTGGGGATGGGGTATCAGAGACAGGGGTTTCATGGATCAGGTGGCTGGAACCATGGTATTATGAATTATGGTAGCAGAAAAGAGTAGCAGAGACTAGGATACCAGGGAAATGGTAATTGTGACTGTAATTGCTGAGTTGCAGTGGCAGGAAATTGGGTAGCAGCAACAGCTAATACTGGCATACAAAACTGTTTAGCAAGGACAAGAAAGCATAGAAAAAGTGAAAGAGTAAAAGTTGTGAGGGATTGTGGGGCACAATCAAGGCAACAAGGTCATGGGTGTGAAAATGGGTAGCCAGTACTATGGTAGAAGCAATTGGAATGGTGGGCTGATGTGGTTCAAAACTCTGGGTTTGCCTCTCCAGTTTTGGCTGTTAGATCTTTAGGGAACTACCTCTAGTAGCTCATTATCAGGTTGTTGTGTTCAGGCACGTGCCATCTATAAATACCTACTCCAAGTAGATTGCATTCTTTGACACCAGCTATATTATCTTTGCCCTAAGCATCCTGAGAGACCACGCTCCACAATGCTGCAGAACAGGCTCCACATAATGAGTTGCAATCACCTCAAACAACACTTGCTGCTCCTCTCTAGTGTTAATTATCATGATAGAAAGGGATCTGAGATGTGCTCAACAGGAGTGCTCTGAGAAGTTGCCAAATCTTACCCTGGCATTCTGGGAGCTCCCTAGAAATGGGCAAGAGCATTTACTGATGCTCTTCCAACTTCTCTCTGTGGCTTTAGACAGCCAGACTGTTCTATCTCAGATGGGATACTTTGATGTCCAGGAAGCCTCGAACTAGCTCTATCTTCTCTCTCTAGGTGCTCATCATCTTCAGCTGCCTCTCCTTTTCCCTCCAGGTAGCTCGCTTCATCTCCACTTCCTTTGAATTGCGCTTCATGTCAACCTGTGGCTATCACACCAAGCCCTTCCACTTTCTCATCTATCTCTCTAGCTGTGAATCTAGCACAACAAGCTACGTGTAACTTTTTTATCTGTTTATCAAGATTTGAGCTGGAATCCCAGGTGGTACTAGCTAACTGAGAACATGGGGAACATCTTAAATACCCCCTGCCATTCACTGCTCATTGAGAAAGATGCAAATGTGTGGTGGTCAGTCTCTCCTTCTCCATTTCTTGTTCAGTAGAATAAAGTGAAGTCACAATGGGGATACTAGACAGCTGCTATGTAAGCAAGTGACCTAACCAAAGATAATTTAGTGAGGGGATACTTATCAAATGTAGTAGGATAAATCCATATGTTTGTAGGAAACTACTAAGGGCTTTCATCAAACTAGTTATTTTATGTCCCAAGTGGCAGATCAATCTTAGGCTTTCCCCTAGATCTTCCTGATCTGAAGGCCTGAGGACTCCTACATACAACACAGACCTAATGACATGGGTGAATAGAAAAGTAGGTGAGTATGGATTAGTATTCTGAAGGTGTGATAATCTGTTGTCTTGTCATGATTACCATTAAATCAATGTCCTTTCTCTGACCTTCACCATATCTCTTTATTTGGCATAATTGGTCGATTTCTTAGTGTGTCATTTTCTCCTGTTAGTTCAGTGCACAGGTTAAAATATTAGCATGCCAAACCATGGGTTTCCATTATGCTAGTAGACGTTTTCCCTTCTAGGACCTTCCTTCCAGATAATTCTCTTCTGGGGCCCTCATATGCATATACTCAGAGAAGTGAATGTCTCACAAACCATGGAACATAGTTGCTCAATGATGATTAGCTAACATAGAGACTCAAATAGTTTTGGTCTGGAGCCTTTCTGAGAGGCCGTGTACTATATATGTGGGCAACATTGACAGAAACTCCTCAGAGCAATACCACTGGCAGCAAGTGAGCACTGACTACTACTCAGCCCTTACTAGTTCTACCTCGGGTATGAACACATGAACAACCTTGATTAGCTTATTACACAGTGCCCCCATTAATGAAATCGTTTTGAGCCTAGGAGAAAATCTCCATTGGCAGTACACATAAGAAACAGATGATACCACACACTCAAATACTCCAGGAGAACAGAGTGTAAGGCTGTCTACACAATTGAGAAATAGGATTCTGAGGGTGGGAAAGGATGAGTTTAGATAGCAAACTTAGAAGTAATTATGAGTTTCTGAATTCCTAACCTAACTTCCTCTGCCCCTCAGATCAAATTCAGGAAGTGGTGGAATGTTTATGATCACAAAATGAAGTTTTTAATCCCAGGCCCAAACACTAGGTGTTCTTGTTACATCTTCCCATCTGCCCCTGATGTAAAAGGTCAGAAAGCAAAGGGGAAGGGAGCCCCATGCACAGGAATATAATTGGAGCTTACAAGTCACTGAAATCTCTGACTTTCTATGTTGAAGGTAAGATAAAAGGCAGCTTGAGTTTCTAAGAACTCAGTTTCTAGGCTATATGGCTACTTCAGAACTTCTTTCCCTCCTCCTATGTTTTGAGAGCAACAGCTAGTACAGTGCTTCTGTCTCTTGGGTACAATCTTTCTCTTCACACAAAGCTTAAAGTAGACAATAGCTGGAAGCTGCTATTAAATCCAAAAAGAATAAAATAGCACAAGTAAGTGCTTCTGCTGAATTCCGGGACCCAACATGTTCCAAATTCTGAAGACAAAATGATTATGGGTGAGTACTAACAACTTCCACAGAATGGTGAGGTTAGAAAAATTTTCCCAAGCAGGTTCTGTCCAGGTTATTACTATGGCTAAAATCTACTGGATCAATGAACTTACAGACAGTGCAAGTCAGAAAAGTGTAAGATATTGAGTCCCCAAAGAAGAAACTGGACCAAGAAGAGAAAACTTATCATTGCTGGAAAAGGAGGAAGACAACTAGGAGAACGTTTCTCTGAATACAGACATGGATATAATTATAACAAAAATGTAAGTTGTGGCTCATCAGTACAAACTATCAAATCAAACCTCACTAAAACTAAAAATATAAAACAACTATTTAGATTTCAGTACTAACATGTATTTTAAGGAGTGTGTGTGTGGGGGGGGGGGGTCTGAGATTATATATGGGACAGCATTGGTTCTTAAAAATCATCATATTGACACTATCCTTTAGGTTTCCCATTCAAGTCTGGTAGCTTTCTAGCTCTACCACTTGAAAAACACAATTCTTGCTTTCTTCTGGTTAACTAGATAAACATGTATTGGATATGTCAACCTGGATTTGTACAAACTATGACCTTCAGATCTTACTGTATGGAATAAGTAATGTATGAGTGTGAGTCACTATGCTTAGCCCAGTATTTCCTGTAAGTTACTTAATCTTTCTGAATCTCAGCTTCTTCCTGTGTGGAAAGTGAAAAGAATTACTTTGTGGACCTTAGAATCTGGTGGGAGTTATGACTGAGTACAGGAAGTGTAAGTGTTCAGGATGTGTGGACAGAGTCTGACACTCTCAAAAAACTACTGATGTTTATATGAAATGAATTCCAGGAATTGGAAACAAGAGGGATTTTTCTATTCTTGTTTATCCATTTATGGGCATTGAGGGAGCCAGAGATATTCAAAGAGAACAGGGAAACAAATGCAGCAGTTGTACTCTGTAGATATTATGTTCACAATGAGGCATAACACTGTGGACAGGGACAGGAGGGAAAATCAGAGAGAGAGTGCAAAGGAAGTGATGAGATTGTCAAACAAGAAATGAACTCATTACCTGACTTACAAAATGGTGATCCATATGTATACTACCTTAACAATAACAATTTGAAAAATCCAGGTTTCTGATTCTTTCCTCCAGTTTTTGTAGGTGCCCTTAAGACTCAGGCCCACCAATGGAGTTTTTAAAGGTCAATTTATATGATAATGAATATAGAGCCAGAATCTCTTAAGAAATGTTATAAAAAGTATTTCATTCTTACTACCAGTTTCTCTTTGAGTGGCAATTCTATATGTTGTTGGCTGAGATTTTTTTTTAGTCTTTTTTTAGTACTTGTGAGGTGTTGAAATCCTTCTGAAAGCTTTGCAACCGATGTCTGCTATATCTTGGCACCCCGCCCCTAACTAAAATGATAATCAACCTTTAAAACTAATGTACTTGAGTATGAGTTTTATTTATTTATTTTATTAGTTGATGTTGGTGAACTCTGGGCCTAGTTGCTGTCCTTCAGCTCTTCAGCTCAAGACTAGTGCTCTACCACTTAAGCCACAGTACCACTTCCACCTTTTTCTGCTTAGATGGTGCTGAGGAATGAAACCCAGGGTCTCATGCATTCCAGGTAAGCTGTTAACCATTGATCCACCTTCTCAGCCCTTATGAGTGGTATTTTTGTGCAGGGGTGTATCAAGAAAATATATTGAGCAAATGTATTCATTTGCCACTAGGCATATTCAAAATTATGAATTATCTGATATTTTAATGAATAAAACTATCATTGTCACTAGGAATTTTTTGTCTCCCCATGATAAAAACATAGAGGAGGTATTTTAAACTAAAACTACAAAATAAATTTTAAGATCTTGATACTAACAAATATGTCCAGGTGTTATTACATTAAACAGAAAATTCAAAATGGTTTTTCTTCATTAATACAGAGATCAAAGGTCTTATAATACTTATTTCAAAATGCAAATTAAAGGGAAAATCAGTCAGGAGGTAAAATTTATATTGAATGTTAATTTTTAAAGAGGAAAAGAAGATCCTAGATGGCAGACTAAAGTCAAAGCAGTATCAGAGCTCTATGTGCTCAATAATAAATAAGAAGCCTTAATTGAAAAATTGAGCTGGAATATGCACATAGGACAAAGATAAGCAATCAGAGTCCACCACCAACAAAGAAACACCATAATGTATACCTCAGAAAAAAGAAAAATTTCAGACCAGGGCTCAACATCCTTATCCTTGGTTTCAAGGATAACCTTTGATACACATCCATCCCCCTACACACACACACACACACAAGCACACACACACACCCACACACACAAGAATGTATGCAACAACTCAACCTACTCACATCCATTCAACATGAATCAAAGATCATCCTGTAATATTTGAAACTTTAAAAGTTTTAAGTCTTGTAAATAATTGATAACAGATTCATAAGCAATTCTTTTCTGAATAACACTCTGATATGGAAATGAGAATTCATGGTGGTTATAACTATTTAAACATTTTTGAATCTTGAAAGAATTAAACAAGAGACTATCCGAATTTTGGGACTATATTTCTACCAGCTATTCTGCAAAGGCTTAATAAGAAGTTATGAAATCCAAAATTAAATACCAAATTAATACAATTAATACTTGTGTAATTGAAGTGAAAGACACTGATCAGAGACCTATGCTGCCTCCAGTTCTCAGCCGACTGCACACTGTGGCACCTTTGATTCTGCTGGGCCAAGCCCACAGTTGTCTTCCTCAGAGCCATGGCCATGTTGGGGTTGGAACTGGGAGCTCTGTGGATAGGTTGGGAGGCCACGGGGGAGGCCGAGCTGGGGTTGGGGCTGGGGGTGGTAAGGAGAGGACGGGAGGCCCTGGCAGATGCTGGTGAAGGGAGGAAGGAGGCAGTAGGCCAGTGGCTCAGATAGCAGCAGCCCCAAAGGCAGCTGGGTTCTGGAGAGTGTCTGTGAGGTGCGGAGTTTGGCCCCTGTGGCCCGGTGCCTGGGTGAAGAGAGGAAGGAGTCTCAAATCATACCGAGACAATGAGAAATGAGACAACCGTGGCTGAAGAATTTCAAAAACAAAGGCAGGGACTTGTAGGTAAACTCTGGGGTCTGGGAGGGCAGCAATGCTGGGCCGGTGGTGGTCATGCTTCTCTGGAGGCCCTTGGAAGTGAGTGAGGGCCAGCTTTGCTGTGGGCTAGGCCTCAGTCTCCCCTTGAAGCAGGCATCAGGAATTGCCAGCAGAGCCTCAGTCTGCCCCACAGACCTGGCCTGTTGTGGGTGCTGCAGACCAGGCAGCTTCTGGGAGGCTTTGTGCAGCAGGGCAAAGGAAGAATGGTTGGTGGGCACTGCTCCATACCAGCCAGGCCCAGGGCCACTGCGGAAGTTCTGGCTCTGGATCAGGACCAGGGACTGACCCCAGAACAGTGGTCTCTGGTGACCTGCGTGGTGGCTGCCAAGTGTGGGCTTGGAACTTCTTAACATGGCTGAGGAGTCTCCACAGAGAGGCGCATTTGTTCCTGTTCCTCTCCCATCTTTTGGATTCCTGCTGTCCTCAAACCTCGTGCCATGTCCATCTATAAGAGTCATCTTCTCCTGGCCTCTGAGATGCCATCCCGGAGATGCTCACAGGGCTGCCCCCTTATGGTTCACCATGCATGCAGGGCTCACAGGGTGCCATCCTCCAGGCAAAGTGTACTCCCATTTCAGCTTGGCCACCCTGCTTAAGGGAATACAGACTGCATTCTTACACAGAAAGCCAGGGGAACACAAGGCTGTCCTGCAGTCTAAGTCATGATTTGACTCCTCCTGTTCAGGTGAGGGGTAACTGTGGAGCCAACCACCCCATTATGTTTGATAATTTAAAAGGAAGAGGAAAAAGCTTCATTGTCACAAATAGAGCTGCCATTGGAGTTCTCAATGTACACTAGTCTTGTGCTGAGATAAGGATCCCCAAAGACCACCAAGGAGCTAATTCCCATGTGAGCACATGAGAGTCATTTATTGCAAGTTTGAGACTGGACTCACAACTGTCACCATCCCAGCGGGTCAGAGTTGAGAGCCCCAACCCTTCAGTTAACATGGTTTTTATAGGGTATAGGGCTGAGGTTAGGGGGTTCCTAGCTTGGCAGTTTCATTATTGGTTGATATTTAGTGAGTGAATATTGTAACAATCTTATTGGCTAGTGTGCACAAGCTAAGCAGTAAGCAGCAAACTAAGTTAACTATGATATCTTAAGAAACATCTGTACTTTTAGGTACCTTCCTGTCATTCGTCATCCATATGAACCTGTCATCCATGGCTATTGCTAGGGGAGTGACGAGCAGAACATTATTGGGACATTTCCCATTTTTTCCGGGAACCTGATTTATAACTTTCAGTAAAAGTCTTTCAATAAAGGACTTCACAATGGATGCTTTCTGTAAAGGCCTTCAAAATGGAGTCTAAGTCCAGAATGGCTGTACTTTGGCTAAAACCTCTCACTAGGTGTGTGTGTGTGTGTGTGTGTGTGTGTGTGTGTGTGTGTGTGACTAGGTGTGTGTGTGTGTGTGTGTGTGTGTGTGTGTGTGCGATGTGAGAGAGTCAGCTGAGCTTTGGGGTAAAACACTTCTTCCTTTCAGCATTATGTTTTGTATCTAGTGGTTGTTCCCCCTCCCGATTTCTGAGTTCTAAAGTTGTCCTTCATATACTTTTATCCTTTGATCTTCTTGATATTCAGATTCCTAAGGTCTGCTTGTGAATTTCAGCATTTGCTTCATGAAAGTGGTACCTTTCTTTTAACTTTTATGAAGCCCTTTGCTCTCTTTAGATGTAGTTTATGCTTTGTTAGTTGTTTTACATAGCCCAGACTTATATGGCCCAAGCTGTGACTGTTAATTCTGAGATTAGATTAGGCCAAGATGAGATAATATCCTTTCAGTCTATATAGTGAAAGAAGTTCAGCATCTTTATTGTAATAATTTCATGGCTTTAAAAACAAACAAAGAAATCCAGTGAAATAAATGTACAATCAGTTGTTTTTGTTAATTGTGCACCATTGTAATGAAAAAAAATCTTTTGAGGAAAGTGAGTATTTAGAATGGGAAAAAATCAAATATTATAGAATTTAAGAATTGATCAAATACTAAAAGAAAAAAAAAGTCACTGATCAGGAATGAAGTACAAATGTAAGTTTTTAATAAGTAAATGAAATGTTTGAGATTCTTATCCACATAGGAAATACATAGGAAAATAAATAAGAAGGTCACTGAGATCCCATTTTACACACCAGAATAGATATTACCACTCAAATAAATAAACTGCTGGAGAAGTTGAAATAAATCAGGAACTGTATTTGGTTTTGTGGCATGGTAAACTAGGGCAACCCATATGGAGAACATAATGGAAGTTTACATAATATCAAAAAGACACATAGCTTAATGACCTTTTCGGCAACTTGGATACATATTGAAGGAACACAAGTGAACATGAACATCCATAATCATGGCAGCAATATTCATAGCAACCAAGCTGTGTAATCAACCTAGATGCACAAGAAAGAGGGAATAAAGAAAATGCTCTATTCATAGCTATAAACATATTCTGTTATATAAAAGAAGTGATTGTTTCTCCTGCATCATTGTTAAATATTTTGGGATATATACCTCATCCTAATTTCATAGGGTTTTGTGGCATTGTGTTTTTGTTTTAATGAGGGAGCTCCATATTGATTTTCAGAACAGTTAAAATATGTTGAAGATATCCTATAATATGTGGATATTAAAGCAAAATTTAAATATATAAATGAACACGTCCAGGACCATCATATATAGTTTATAATTTGAAGCAATTTTAAGAAGGCAACAATTGGGGGAAAAGACAATGTTAGAAGATTAATAACAAATATGCAGACATGGAAAAATACAAAAAAATGTGCAAATAATTAGTGCTAATAGTAACAAAACATTTCCCTCAAGTTTTAAAAATGAAACTATTAAAATAATACTTAATAATATCAAATAAATATGCCATGGAAGAAAATGTACCATAGACATATGTTTCCCCATAATTTGTTTTATTTTATAACAAGTGGATTAAAAAATGTGATTTCATGTCTGAAGATGATAAAACATTTAAGTGTAATTGATTGAACTCAGCAAAGGAAAGCAACAGAGAAGTAGAGAATAAGAACAACCTAGGGTATGGATGAAGATACTCAGTAGAACATTGTGAGGAAAGAATGTGCACCGTTTTCCTCATCTAAAGAGAGCTAGGACAGCTACTTTTTGACAGAGCACTTGTTATATAGTCAGAGCAGTGGAGTTACTAATTTAGGTAGTAATTTATTACTTTTATTCCCTAATCTTATGATGTGATTCCCAAATGATGTGAGTGATCCTAGATTATCTGAGCCTTTCTCACACCAAGTTTCTAATTCCTCTCCCTGCCAGTGATTCGTCTGTTACTCTCAATTCTCCTTGTTTCTGAACTCAACTCCTGTGACTTTTTGGTTCATGAGAAAGGGCTGGAGAAATAGGATGGATGGCCTGGATTCTGACCTAACATCCACTCCAGCTTGGAGGATCTGGTGAGGAACTCCACCTGGGCCTCAGAATCAGATATTAATTGACCTTTTTGGAAAGGGAGAAACTCACTCCCTCAGGCAGAATCTGTCATTCTTTGATTTTCTCTGAAGAGATTTGGTACTAAGGCACAATTCAGAGAATGAGCTTTCCCACCACCCACCACAGTCTTGTCAGGAGGAAGAGGTTGAAAACTAAAAGTCGCCTCAGTTCCCACAGGGCCAGTCAGAAGCCAAGAGATCACACTTTCCTCCTCATCAGGGACCTTCTGGTAGAAATAGAGTCTGAGCAAAGTCTAAGATGGAGATTGAGACTGGGTCTAAGGAGGACATAAAAGAATGACCTTCTATTTGACTAAAGTGAGTTGTGTAGTGAAACATGACAACTTCATTAAAATATGAAAATATACTAGGTGAGTTATCTCACTGCCACTTTACAGGAGGTCAGTTTCCCCAAAGGAGAAGTTGTTAAATGTTGTGACTACCGTCTACCAGTTTGCTCTTTAGGCTGTTGTCTCTCCCACCAATTCCCAAGATAGGAATTAATTGCTTCTTGCAGGCACTCAAAAACTTGTCCTGACTCCTAGGCAGGAATACTGTAGGCTATACTTTGGCTAACCTCTTGCATTTGAGGTAGAATAGGCCTAGGCTCTTGCTCATGCCAAGAGGTAGATGCAAGAAGGTGAGTATAAGCTCAGATTTGTGCTGAAAAACAATCATATTGGAAAAAATTAAATGAAATTAATAGTTGATTGATTCAGGGTTTATAGCTACTAAATTTAGGTAATTATTTGTGACACACCTAGAACCATGGGTTAGGAAGAGAACAGTGAAGTAGGTTCAAGATAAGATAGAAAAGACACACCATAGCCATTACAGGAGATGAGAGTGTGAAGGAACTATTGGCATAGTTCCATTTACTATCTTAGGAGTGACCTTGGATAGGAGGCTTTTAGAATAATATCTAAAAGAGAGGGGTTGCTGGGCACTGGTGACTCACACATGTAATCCAAGCTACCCAGGAGGGTGAGATCTGAGTATTATGATTTAAATGAAGCCCAGGCAGAAAAAGCCAGAAGTGGTGGTGTGGCTCATGTGGTAGAGCACTAGCCTGGAGCTCAAGGACACTGCCTAGCCCCTGAGTTCAAGATACAGGATCAGCAAAACAACATCAACAAAACAACAATAATAAAAAGAAATAAAAGAAGGACTTAAATATATGTGATGGAATGATGATCCTGTGTAACTATTTAGGGAACATAAAAGGAGACAAAATTTGGAGAAAAATAATACCTATTCATTACTAATCAAGGATGGAAAACAAATGCCAAATTCCTCTCTGGAAAACTACCAAACTTGGGCTGGGAAGGTTGCTCAGTAGTTAGAGTGCTTGCCTTATAAGCATAAGGCCCTGGGTTTGATTCCTCAATCAGAAGTGGCGCTATGGCTGGAGTGGTAGAACACTAGCCTTGAAGTGAAGAGGTGAGGGACAGCAACCAGGCCCAGAGATAAGGTCCCATAATCGGCAAAAGAACCCCCCCCCAAAAAAAATAAAACAGAAAAAAAGCTTCGAAACTTATCTTTTCTCAAAATTGAGGCGTGGCTTCATTTACAGGAATTTTCCTTATCTAGCTCAATGTCATCAACATTTCAGTAGATTTTCTTGTTGAGATGTAATGCACCTAACTCTACTGAACCTAATCATGGCTAGGAAAGTATGGACATTGATATGTTTATTGTATTTTTCCTCATAAATTTATAATACTGTCAGGTATTATAAATAATATATAATATACAAATGCATTATATATGATATATTAAATATATTATAATATAACATGCTATATATTAACAGACTTCTTAATTTTAGTGTTAGGTACAAGCAACATATTGAAAGACATATGCTTGAATCTCTGAGTAATTTCTCTACCATTGGACAAATCCAAGTTTCATTCTTATTACCCAAAGAGCAACATAGGAACGCGATGCCCATGGAGGTGGTTCTCAGGATTTTGGAAACTGTGATCTGCATATATATATATGTGTGTGTGTGTGTGTGTGTGTGTGTGTGTGTGTGTGTATGTGTATGAATATATATGTATATTTATACTAGTGAATGTGTAAAACTATAGAAACAGTTACATAAGTGAACACATATGTGCACACACACTCAATCACTTTCAAATATAAGACTTTTTTTTTCTATGTGCCCTATTCACCTACACAGAGAGTACATGATTTTCCCTTTAATTGTCCTGGAAGTTCTTTATCTGGCTACTGTAGCTTCACATCCTTTGCTCTCTAAGTAGCCAGATGCTATGTATTCAACAACAATACTTGTTACAGGCAACAGTATCCACTCTGACACACAGAGGAACTTGGATTTCAGAAATGCCACAAATAAATGGAAGGTACAGCAGTAATTTTCAAAATTGAATAGATTATATATTTATTAGAAAGTTTGTAAGAAAAATAACTTCAATGTAGGATGAAACACTTGAAGAAAACTACAGTTTAAATTACATATGGCCAGGTGCTAGTAGCTCATGCCTATAATCTTGGCTAATCTGGAGGCTGATATCTGAGGATCACAGTTCAAAGCCAGCTTGGGCAGAAAAGTTCCCGTGAGACACTTATCTCAAATTAATCATTAAGACTAAAATTGATACTGTGGCTCCATGTTGTAGAGAGCTAACCTTGAGTCAAAGACCTCAGGAACAGTGCACAGGCACTGAGTTCAAACTCTGCAACAAACAATAAATAAAAATAAAAAATATATTGCTTATAATTTCTTACCAACTCTCTACAAGGAAAATATGATATGTCACATGACACATATGACTTCAAGTTACAAAGTTCCTGGGCATTTCCCCACTCTTGAGAACTAGGAGTAATCCATATTGAAAAAAATAAAAAGATGAATGATTTATACAAAATTTCAAAACATACTATATATTATACAAAGAAATGCAATAAACATGCATTTCACAGTCTAGTAACATCATATAGTATAAAGAATCTGATTAACTGATTCATAAAAATCAATAAAATGCAATTAAAACATCCAATATCTCAGGTGTCAACTTAGCAGAATACTTTCAATCTATGATGAATATTTTGTAAATTACCCAGGCCTATCCATCCCACAATGGCAGAAGGCTCTTAATGAGAAAGTCCAGAAACTTGTGAGTGCTCAATGTATACCTGTTCCCATTCTCTATTATTTGGGCATGTGATAGACTGAATATCTGATATCTTGACAAAGGTACAATTTAAGACTGGCTTCCAGTAATGCTATTTTAGTTCTCAGAAAAAAAGGAAATTGAAGACAGTAGGAAACTCTGCCAGATCCTTGAAAGATTTCCATCATTTTGCTAAAATTGTACCCTTCTACTGTCACTTGAACAAACCAGTATTTGTCACTCCAACCACATGTACAAAAAATGGCTTTCCAAATATTGACCAGTTTTCATTTTGGCAAATCAAGACACACTATTGTGGCCCCATTTTACTTAAAATATCAGCTACAGTTGGCTCAAGAGATAGTTGATCTTACCAATTTCTTAAATTTTAGGTCATCACACAACCACTTCATAGCCCTTAAACATTAAAAATACGTATCCATATAAGTCTGCATTACATACTTATTACTGTTTTTCATTTGTCATCTTTTACATATTTGTGTACCCAGGGGGTAGTTCTGTAATCTTCCTTCTCATGATTTTACCACTGAGTACATGTAATTATTTCTGTTTTTTTCCCCTCCGACTCTGTTCTTTCTTTAATTCAAGTCCTTAATAGCATCCTGTCTACAGACAACTCCTAGCTACTTATTTTAGCAAACTCAAAAGATTCCAAAGTGAGCTTTGATCTTTATCTACAAACCTATCCCTCATTACTATTTGATTAAGTGATACCTCTTTTAGTTGTCTTGTCTAAATACCTTGGAGTCATTTCAGACTTACATACATTTTCACACCTCATATGAAATCTATGACCAGGTTTTGACAAATTATCTCACAGAATATATAGTACATGAGTGCTAATACTATGACTTAAATTCAGGGCCTAGGTTCTTTTACTTTTCTTTTGTGCTCAGGCTGTCAGTCTTCCATTTGAGCCACAGCTCCACTTTTAGCTTTTTGGTTCTTCATTGAAGATAAGTGTCTAATAGTCCATTTACCTCGTCTAGCTTAAAACTATGATCCTCTGTTTTCAGACTTCTAAATAGCAAGATTTAAAGGCATGAACCACTAAAACCACCCCTATTATATTTGAATTAAAAATAAATTTAAAGAACGAATATTTGTAATATTTTCAAATTAGTATGTTTTCATTTACACCAAAACACAGTGCCTTAAATGTTTTTCGTTATTCCAGTTCACTGTCCAAGAAAGAAAAGAAAAATTCACAACCGAAGAACCTCTGAATGTACGAGTGCTCAACCCTGTTAGCCACAATTTCTTTGCTGGGAAATAAAAAAAGATGATATTGTCTACAGGCAAAGCAGGAGAAAATGCTCTTCACTGAAATTGCTGAAAGGCTGATAGGGATGAGGACAAGCAACATTATCCAGAAAGTATTACAAATTGTTTTCTGTGGATAAGTGTTGCCAATCTTAGCGGATGTTTATAGCAATGTGGGGAATATTTGAAGGTGAATATGGGATTACAGAGGTCTGCTTTCTTGAAGATATATGTTTATAGCATAGTTTACATACTGTTGAAAAGAAGACAGTTAAGATAGTGATGCTGTCATTCCTTGTATCCTTCACAGAATAATATTAAAACCAGTTTTATATATATATTATTTATAGTAATTATAAAATATCCCTAATTATGCATATAGTATATTACATATACTATGCACACAAAATTTATTTTTTCTACTTGTCTGTCCAGGAATTAAACTAGCAATATCTTTGAAAATTGATAGAAAAGTAGGGTCCTTACAATTTTGGTTGCAACATATAGTTTTACCCAATAAATAGTTATTTATTCTGAATTGGTTTAGAAATGGATTATCATAATATAATTTAACATTCAAAAATAAGTATATAAGAACATGCCAAGGATGGAATTAAAAAATATAACCTGACTCATGTCTATAATCCCAGCTACTTATGGGCTGAGATCTGAAGATTGTTATATGAAACCAATCTGAGTAAAATGGCTCAGGGACAACACCCACACAATAGTTCAAGTCTCAGTACTGGCACAAAAATAAATTATGTGACTAAAACATACAACTATATTTATTTAAATAAATTTGTCATTCCTGGTATCCTTCACAGTACAATATTACTATAAATAATATATTATAGAATATCAGTAATGATACATGTAGTATAAATATATGATTTATATGTTATGTAATAGAATAGATTACATATAATATGCACACATAATTTATACTGATAACACTAATATCCATTAAATTGATATGTTTTAGAATAGGGAATAGATTTTCTTTGGTACAACAAGGATGTAACTAGTCACGAAATTATTTCTTTTGGATTATATATCCATAACAAACTATTCACTGTGTATTCACGAGACTTCATGATAAAAGCCTGTGTTTATCAGCACAGGTGTCTTTGACATGGATTTGGTCTCCTTAAGCAATTACTTCAGGAATAATAAAAAGTGGAAGCTGAATGATGTTCATTCGTGTATTTCTTGAGAAATTAAACTGATCTTTGTTTGGTATAAAGATCAGTGTAAGTACACTGTCATTAGCCACACCCTTTTCATTTAAAAATATTTATATTCTGTAGCATTGCTATTGCCATTATAGGAAGATAATGTGGGTTCATCTTCTCCATAGCTCTTGAAAGGTAATGAATGTGACAAAGAATATCCTCAGATATTCCTGGTGTAAACCTAGATTTGAATTATGGGTCTAAAACTGATCAATCTTGGGTATTTGGGAAATTTGCTTCACCTTGTTGCCTACTTCTGTTTTTAATAAAATATTTAATTCATTTTCTAACTTGAAAAACACTCATGAGCACTACAATTACCCTAATGCAGGTGCAGTGCTTGGAATAGTGTCTGTGCATTGTGTAGTAGGTCCCAGAGAAGTCAGCTTCAATTAACATGGTCAGAGCATCCTTCCTGAATGCATTAAGAAATATATACTCAATTGATGTTAATATCTGTGAAAATTTGTCTTTACTACAAAAAGGTCTTTTCTTCATATCAACAATGAAAGTAATGATGGGCGGCCTGTGGCTTTTACTCTGAAGGAGTTTTGCCTAAATTTCATTCTTACTCTATTAGTGGTAGCAGTAACATAATTTAGTGCTACCCTTCATGTTTCTAGTTCTGTGTTCCATTTGGAATACTATTTTAACTTACTTTATAAACTTTGTTTTCAGAATAAACAAACTACAACTGCTGAAGTTTTCAATAAATAGTCATTGCATTACATTTTATGTGCTTAATACTATCCTGAAATTATGTCTTTGGGAGTATATATACCTGACAGACTATTTTTTATTATTTCTTATATGATTTACATCGATTTCTTGTTATTCTTTTATGATTTCTTAATGATCCATAAATAAAACTGCTCAGAACAGAAAACAGTAGGTAAGAAGTCATAAACAATACTATTATGGTGGTCTTAATGGCTAAGCATAATGAATATGTAACAAAACTGTTGGAAGATTCATTTGCTCTTTTTGCTATTCTCTCCCCCTTCTTTGTAGAAAGGTTCTTACTATGAGGTGCCAAATGGTCTGGACCTTTCAAGCCTTGTCTCTGTGACAGGAGTGATGGAATTAGGGACATGTGCTCCCATGGATGGTGTTTAGGAAGTTCACAATATAGCAATACAAATACACATAAAGAAACTTTTGTGAGTGATGTGTATTCACTTCCTCAATTACCAAAATTTAATTCATATGTCAAAACATCAAATTACTTACATTATAATATATGCAGTTCAACTGGCATCACTAGCACCCCCATAAATCAGATGCAAACTAAAAGTTCTATTTCAAAAACTAACATCTAAGGCAGTGTTGGAAATACAAGAAGATAAACAATAAATCTAAAGAGTGAGATCTTTAATACTGGCAATGAGCAATGATAGCTCAATTGTTAACCAGGCTTGAAAAGTTCGGGTGTCCAATAACTTATGTGGTTAAAGTTGCAGTGTTGACCTTAGTAACAAGATTGGAGGTAACATTCAAAGCAGTTAAGGTTGCTGCAGTATTGTAGCTCAATACAGTGCGACCCTGCCTGATAATGCTAAAATACAGAGTAGAAGTTAAGTCAGTAAAATGTATAGGAAGGATTCTCCACTGAGAATAATTGCAGGGGTGATCATCACTCTTGCATTGAAAATGTATTGCCCACCATTCTACTTTAAGCTCTAGCATTTTTCTGATCTGGAGACAATTATAACATACGAATGTGCCATGAGTGCTGAGAGGTGTATATTACTCTAATGTATGTATAAATCCTCACAGGTATGGAATGGCCTGACCCTGATACTTCATTCTGTGTTGTTGAGTTTCATGGAGAAATGGTCGTAATTAGGCAATTCACACTCACCTAAGTGTAATTCAGGCAACTGGGTAATCACTCCAGTGATGTGGTCTGAGCTATGAAATAAATAACATTATTTCACAATGTATATGTGTTTCTGAAAATGTATGCAATACCAAATACCAAATATACAAAAGGGACAATTATCCATCTCTTGTATTATCAGAAGTAAAGATAGTCCTGAATTGAACTTTCTTGCTAGAGGATCACAGGTTGACTGCTGATGTTTGGTATCTTTCCAGGTGATCCTATACATTTGTCAATCTTCTTTGAGGAAGTATTTTTATGTGGTTTGTTTTGAGGTATTCAGAATATCAGTGCTGTCATTAACCGCAACCTTGGGACAGCAAATACGATGGGATACCTGGCCAAAGAACTGAGAAATCACAGGAAGTGTTAGGAATGAAGACACCAGAGGACCCAAAGCCTCATTGCCAGCTTCTGGATCCCCAAATCCTGCTTAACAGACTTTATATTCATTCTACTATACGGAGGTGGTCAGTGGCTACAGGTATGTCCACAAACTAAGGCATCAATCTAGCTTGTGGTTATAATTATTAACATGAGGTATTGTTTGTAAACATAGTGATAATTGAATCCCTTATTGTTAGGGAGCAGAAGGGAGCAATAGTCATTACAACTATAGCACAGACATCCATCTTGTCTCCAAAGTCTTAATCTTTTAGTGTCCAACAGCTCTAACTTAAATACCCTTGAGGTAATAACTCATACCCCTGTGTTCCCTTGACTGTTTGACCTTCCCAGAGCACAGCTCTCAGCCTTTTGATTGCTGTTTGAGATGGCTTCCCAATATATCCCTTTCCAGGTCTAACAGCTTGACTCTAGAATCTCTCACAAGTATTGTGAGGGATGTATTATTTTGAAAAGGATATTTTTTCTAGGATAGGTTCAATTTTTAAATTTTATTTTATTTCAAAGATACTTTACAGAGTGCTTACAGTTACATGAGTAAGGTAAATTCTTTGTTGAATATTGTTACCCACTCCTTTGTTGTTCTCATATCCTTTCCCACATCCTACCCTTCTCCCCACCCCAAAGTTGTCAAGTTCATTTCTGACATAGTGTCTTGTGAATACCATTGTTGCAGTGGGTCGCTCTTTGTACTTCTTTCATCACTATGTTTTTCCTTTCCTTTTCCAAATCAGATAAATGTATATACAAAATGGAAGGTACCAGAATTAAGACAGAGATTGCCAGAGATAAACCAATGGAAAAAGGCAAATGAAATAAAATATGATCTAGATACACTACTTTAGAGATATCAAGGTTGACATCTGAAAAAATGACTTGTTTCCATATCTTGGAGTTCATTTCAATTAGCATCATTTCATAAGGTCAAATGTACATAGCTCTGGAGCCAGCAATCCCACTCCTGGGCACTTGTGGAAATGATCTCAAGCTAAAACTCACTAAATCTACAACTATGTTTTTGGCAGCATTATTACAATTTATAAGATATTGAGCCAATCTAGAAGCCCCTCTATATATGAATGGATCAAGAAAAGGTGGTATATATACACAATGAAATTTTATGTTTCTATCAGAAAGAATGACACAGCCCCTTTCTTAAGAAAATGGAAAGACTTGGGAAAACAGTCATGGCACCTAGGTTCCATGGTTTCCTTTATTTTTATTAATATGTGCTTAGGATAGTCCTGGCAGACAGGTTCACATTTTAAACTCTTAATATTCCCTTTTGTCTCCCTCTTCCTCTCTCATTCCATTTGTGTGTGTGTATGTGTGTGTGTGTGTGTGTGTGTGTGTGTGTGTGTGTGTGTGTGTGTGTGTGTGTGTGTGTTTCTGAGTGCGTGCACGCGCACCGCGCAGTAATGAAACTTGACATGGAGCCTCAAACTCTTGCTTGGTTTTTTCACTAATGACTGACGAGTCTGTACTATTTGATACAAGGTTTCAATCTGTCTTTGAACAATTGAACATAAATGTCTCGTGGATTGCTACCCCAGCCATCGGTAAACTAGGAACTTCCAATCTCAGGCTCATGACTATCTAGAAATAGGGATAAGGCAATGGCAGCCAGCTCTATTGCCAAGTGTCTTTTGCTTTGATTTGTTTTTTGTTTTTTATTGTTTTTGTGCATCCAAAATCTGTAAGGAAAACAAATCATTTATAATCAGTACTATTCAAATAAAATGTGTGTTGTTTAAAGATTACCTTAATAATGTTATCCTTTTGCATCCACATTATGTGATTTGATTTTTTTATCTCCACTATTACAAACAGTCAAGTAACATACACTTCTTGAATCTTCTTCTCTTGGTTTTACAGTGTGTTAGGTGTTTCAAAACAGAGTTTATCAAGGTTTAACTCTTCACTACTGAAGCAAGACTTTTATGATTATTCAATGTCCTGTAAATCGTAAGTTCATCACTTCTTGTGGCACCTTATGAGCACAGGTAGTTTCTATAATACCTACACGTATTTTAGACCTCAATGCCATGTGCTCTACTGCCAAATATGCAAGGGCATCCTTTGTAATTCTCCTTGAATTTTCACTGCTCTTTACTCTACAGTGCTAAATCCCATGATGATCTTGTTGATTTTCCCCGCTGGTACATTCATCATTTCATCTTGGGAACTACTGGTATGCACTACTGAACTTCTGTCCGTTCTCATTGTGCTTTGGCTTAACCTTTCTCACCCTGGAGGGCCAGAGATGGGGATATTTTTTCAATCTTTAGCTAAGACATCTATCTTTATACTTTCTAGCAATACATTCATTGAATTCTTTCTGTAAAGTCTAATGCCTTGAAAATAATTACTGCATTTTCATGGCTTTTTGAATGGCATTAGGGAAGAATATAGGTCAGTAACCGTAACTTAGGTAAAAGAAGATTGCAATCATTCCTCAATAGCTGTTGTTCATTGGATAATGTTTACTTCAAGGTCTGCCTGCCTGCTTCCTTTTCATTGTTTATTTTTCATTTTAGCCTTTTCTTCTGGAAAGTATTTATGGACCTAGTGAAGATCAATTCCTACTGTAATCGGTCATTAATTTTATTCCAATATAATTTCACAGATCCTTCTGAGTTTCTTCAGGGTTTGTATAGTAGTGTTTCACATTCTTAGGTATGTTATAACATCGATGCATCCAATGATAAAGGCACATTGCTTAAATCACCATTTTGATGAATGCAATAAACTATGTTGCAACCTCACTATATTGCAATTTTCTGGTTTTAAATTCTTTTAGATTAGAATTGATGCTGGAGAATGAACATTCTGTGTACAATTTTATATTTTCCTAATTATTTTTAGTATTCTTTACAATATTGTATAAAGTTAAAACATTACTATTTACTTAGTTTTAGGATTTCTAAAATGGTCAGAGTAAAATTTCTATTCATTCACAATTTTAAGACAATAGTGTCCCTTATGACCAAGTGAAACATTTTAAACTTTTTATTTGTGATCCTTTAAGGTGGTGCTGGGGAATCAAGTCCACTGCTTCATGTGTCTTAGTCTACTGTGTGCCTCTAAGCCTGATGTGACCTGTGGTTTTATTTTCACTCAACTGGAATAAAGAAAAACTTCCCTAGGAAAGAATTATTACTTGGTTACTTTCTCCAGTATCTCTCACATACATAAAAGTAATATAAGTCTACACTGACCGAAAATAGTGTTCTTCTATTGTATTTATTAGTAGTAACTTTTTATTTTTTGTAGCCCCACTCTTCACTAAGTCTTGCCCCTTTCCTATCCCTCCTTCTCATAAAACTTAACTAGATCGACTGGAAACTCACTTCCAGTCAGCCTCCTCCTTAAAAAGCCCAACCTTAACTAACCTACCCCCTGGTAGCCCTGCTATAAACTTTCAAAGGCCTGACTGCAAACAAACTCCTTCCTGAAAGCCCTCCTCTGCTATAGGGAAATCTCTCTTCCACTCCAAACCTTCCTGGAATCCCTGCTCTGCACCACCAGAAGCCAGGCCACATACATATCTCCTTCTATGTCCCAACTTGCTGCACCAAGAACACTACCTACATCAGACTCCTCCCTCAAATCCCCAGCTCATCCACCAGATACCCCATCCTAACTACTCTAGTCCCTCATAGTCGCATTGCTCCCCTTTCCTAGTACATCCAAGCTCTTCCTTTCCCTTTCATACCCCACCCCCAACTAGCCTTCTCCCTCGAGCCCCTCCTGTTTTCATCAGAACCTCCGCCCATAACTAGCCTACTTCTAAGTGGACTAACCTCTCAAACCCAACCTTGAACCTACCTCTTCTCACAAAACCCATCATGCAATACCAAAAACCCTTCACCTCCCTATAACTGCCCTTGAAGCCACACCTTGCTTGGCTAGAAGCTTCTCACACAGCCCATCTCCTGACTGGAAAGCCAGCCCTGTTCCACCACAAGCCTCTCCACCTCCCACAAGTATTCTCTCAATGCCCTGCCTTACTCCCCAGATGAACCTGACCCCTATTAGCTCCTCCCAAGGATCCACATCCTACTCCACCAGATACCTTGCCCATAATTATCTACACTTTTTTATCCCTTGCACTCCTTCTCAAAGCCCCTCCTCCAACTAACCCCATGGCTCCAAGCCCTACCTTGCTCCAGAAAAACCCCACTAGAATACCCCCACCACACTATCCCATCTCTCAACACCCACATTGCTCCACTAGAAACAACTGCACCAGTTGGCCTCTATCTGGAAGCCTCACCAGGCTCACCTGTAAGTCCCTGTCCCTCCATATTCCCTTTTTGAAGGTTGCTTTGTCCTACTGGAAACCCTGTCCAAAGACCATGGCCTGCTTTGCAACACTGAAATCCCCACCCAACATTACTCCTCTTTTCAAAGTGGTGACTGACTATACCAGAAACTCCATCTTAACCATTCTAGTGCAGTGGATCTTATCAGTGCTCTCACAAAGTTCTGGTTCTGAAAATCTCCTCCATACATTGTGACTACACCCTTCTCTGCAGGAAACCCCACTTCCACCCTAACACACTCCCCAAAGGCCTGCCATTGTCCACCAGAAACCCCGCCCCTTACTAGTCCATGTCTTCCTTTTACCACCCTGACCTCTCAAAGCCAGACCCTGAAAAGCCTCTCCCTCATAACTCCGCATTCCTGCACCAGAATCCCCACCTTCTGTCAGCCTCTTGCCTACATTCACTGCCCTGCCTTATGGGAAACCTCATCCTGCATATCCCACAAGGGCTCACAATGCTTCCCCAGAACCCTTCCTCTAAGTAACCTCCTCCCTTGTAGCTTTGTTCTTCCTTCTCAAAGCTCTGCCCCAATCAGCCTCCAGCCCTGTGACTCAGCCTTCTTCCTAAAGTCCTGCCTACTCTACAAGAGACCAGGCCCCTAACAAGTCTAGTACTTCCTGTCTCCTCCCTGTGGTCTCAAAGCGTTACACAGACTGGTCTTCACTCCCTAAGCCTCACCCTGCTCAACTACAGAGACTGTGCCAATACCAACTCCCCCTTTTAACCAGAGAGGGCTCCACCAGAAACCCACACCATCTCATCCATGAAGGTCCAATCTAGTAACTGTTATTAGAAATGTGATTTTGCACTGGCCATAGAATTCATACTAATCAATATGATAAGAAAGCAGTATTGCAAAAAAGGCAACAAAAGTTAGATATCTATTAGATGCCTTATTCTAGTTTGGGGTTCTGTTACCAGGCAGATACATATTGTGTGAAAATATATAAAGATGATTCCTCTTATTGGAAACCATTCTTTAAAGTATCAGTAATGTTTCATGAATGATCATTTTAATTCTAGAAAATTCGTGCATATTTGTGCCCATTAACTTTAAAAAATATTAGTTATTTTAAATCCTCTGTTTTCCTTGAGGAAAGAGTATTAGATGACTTTCAACTCATCTCTATAATAAATAATTTTGGAGTTGCTTACCATCCTATGTACCAGAGTTTTTAGCAACAGAAATTCTCTACCAGGGGGCTGGGAAGGTGGCTCAGTGGTAGAGTGCTTGCCTTGCATGCATGAGACCTGGGTTCTATTCCTAAGCACTGCATAAGCAAAAAAGAAAAAGCCAGAAGTGGCACTGTGGTTCAAGTGGTAGAGCACTAGCCTTGAGCTGAAGAGCTGAGGTACAGCGCCCAGTCCCAGAGTTCAGGCCCCACGACTGGACACTGCCCCCCCCAAAAAAAAGAAACAAGAAATTTTCTAACAGAATCCACTTTGAATTTCCTCCTTCCACTAAAGTGTCCTTTGGAAAAGATTGAAATGAGATTATACAGAAAAAATGCCAGATATACAAACGTATTTTAGATCATAACAAAATTATGATAAAGACTCCACCCAATGTGCTTTTAATTTTCTAACAAAAGGAACTTAAGCCTATTTAACTGTAGACTTTCTGAAGACTAGAAGACAAAAATATAAGAAATTCCCTGTTATGCCATGGTTCTGAAAACAAAACCAAATTAAGGAAAGACAACATAATGACACAGAAGGGAATGAAGAACTTGTACATTTGATATAGAGTGTAAAAAATACACTGAATCAGGTAAAAATTATTTTGGTCAACATGTCTGGTTATTCAATATATTTCATTGTAAATATTGTTCTTTGTTAAGCTGTGACTTAATATTAAAAGTCTCAGCAGGGATCTGCCCAGGTAATTGTGTTGTTAGTCAATTTCATCATTGCAAGATCATCAGGATGAAAAACTCCACCTACCTTCAGACACACCTGCAACAGCAGTAGACATACACTCCTATTGGTCCAACAGTGTAAGCCAGACCTGTGTTTTACCAAAGCTTTGTATGTGGTATGCTATGGTTTATTCAGGCTGAAGAGCCAAAGTAACTCCAATTTGAGATTAACCCCACCATCTTGTACTAGGCTTTCCTCAGAGTAATCCCAAGAGAGAGAGAAAAAAAACCACAGGTTGACACCAATCTTGCCCACCCTTAAGAAATCAAAACAGTTGCCCAAGTGTTCCAAGAACAGTACATAACAATAGTTCAGAGAAAAGCCAGTGCGGTTGGGGTGGACTCAAACCAATCATGTAACTGCTTGCGTGGAAAGTCCCTAAATTTGTTCAGTACTATAAAACTGTGCTGATTTTGTGCTCAGGGATTCTTAGCATCACCGGTTAGTGAGTGCACAGAGGACCAGTTTGAGCTTGCAAATAAAGGACTCTTATGCTATTCATATTGGTCGTGGTCTCTGGGGATCTTTCGGGGGTCTCAATCTGTACAAAATTTCTGGGGGTTCATGTGGAATCCCCCTCATAAACCATCCAGACGCCCCACCACAGAGACTCAAAAAAAAACCAGCTGTTAATTCAAGGCACTGCTGTTCTGTATATTTGGTTGCCTGCAATTTCTGTACCTGTAATTCTGGTTTCCCACAGGGCCTGTATTCTGGTTGTAAGGACTCTTGGTAGACTCGCTATAAGACTGCCAACGGGGTCTGTGAGAAGATGTCCCCAGACCCCTCTGGGTAGATTGCTGTTCAGTATGGACTTTTTTTGGAAACTTTCTGTCTGTAGTCTGGCACTTTCATGCAGAAATTTTTTGGGAAGTTTTCCATCTGTATTGGGAAGTTTTCCATTTTGGGGGAAACTCTCCATCTGTAGTTTGGCATTTTCTGGTTTACAATTTACAATGATGCAGTGTGTCTTTGTAAGTTCTGTCTTTGTGTTGAGTGTTCTGTTTGTCATTTGGAGTTTATCTTAGCCTTTGGCCTTGGCCCAGGCGGGTCTGAATATGGGGGAGAATCTGTCAGTCTGAGCAGTTGGCCGCTAGGGACTTATTTCCCTTGCCCCAAAATGACTGGGACTTCTCTTTCACTTTGGAAGGCCCCTGGGTCAACAAAAACGCTGGTGAGACATCAGCCCATTCACTGAGACCTGATTGTTCTCTGTTCTATGTTTCCTGAGGTAGGGAAGTTCTGGGTGAGAGTGGCAGGCTTATTCAGCAGACTCTGGATTCAGCTTGCTGAGTGAGAATGGCACTGAGTTCTGATAGGCATAAACTCAGCCTTTGGGTGTTGAGTTGTCTAGTTCTGTTTTAGAATTGGTACGAGCTTTAAAGGTGGGTTTTTGGTTTTTGTGTTTTTGTTATTTGAACATCTCTGGGGAAATAAAAGCTCCAGCCTCCAGCTGAGCTCAGTCACAGAGAAGGCTGTGTGGCTGGGTTTCACTTTTCAGCTAGTCCTGACAATGTAAAGTGCTCTTGTCTAAAATTGGATAAAAATCAGGCCAGTTTAGTTTCAGGTGACCCTCCCCCCAGAATTCCTCCAACAGAATGAATTGAAAAGACTAATTGGCGAAATGCCTTCGTAAACAAGCAAGCCCAGGAAAAATGAAGCTCAACAAAGATACTTAGTTTAAAAAGAAATATTGTCTTAAATTTTTGTTTGAAAATTTTAGAAAATGTATGTACAAGTTGTTTTTATTTTTGCATGCTTAAATATCTGTGTGAGTGTGTTTTGTATGTGTTTGTTAATATGTTGAAGATAGACATTTTCAACATTCTGTAACTATTGGGTGAGTTTATATTTAAAATTCAAAAGGTTATGAGGTTTGGACATTAACAAAAAATTTTTTTAAAGAATTTTCACTTTGTTTCAAATGGCTTTTTAAGGATTCTTTAACTTGAAAATTAGAAAATATGGTATTTTAGAATGCATAAGTCTCTTTACACTGTAATCAAGATATCTGGCTTAACAAAAAGGAGAAACTTAGAAGACAAGAGAACTATTTTTAGGAGTGAAGAGTGAACATGCAGAAGTGCAGTTCAGCTGGGCATGCACAGTAGAGCCATGCATGGTGAAAGAAGGCAAGATGGCACAAACGCAGTTCATCTAACCCTAAAGAGTCAGACTGGGTGCGTGCCCATTACACAGGAAGGGCTAAGTGGCTCATCTTTATTCTGTACCTTTTACCTTCAGATAGACACTGGAAACATGATGGTAAAACTGAATGATGTAATGATCTGATTAGCATTGCTAAAACTGTCCCTTGGATGTGTTAAAATTAAAATTAAGAAGGCCTTAAAAGGGGTTAAAAGTTTATTTATATAATGTGATTTGTTCTCAATGATATTCTGCTATTGGATACTTTTTAAGGCATAATGGTGTTAAGTCTAGCTTCATGGTACAGCGATGGTGATTGTAATTTTTGCAATAAGAAAAAATTGTTATTTGAGTTTAAAAGTTTTAATGTGTGTCTGTTTTAAAACAATTAGCCAAGATTAAATGAGTGACACCTAGCCTTAAGAGGTCAAGGGATTTTTCAAAATGCAACTAAAAACTAAAGTATAGAATATTAAAACGGAGATTACAAATTAGGAATTGATTTCTGTATATAAAGATTAAAAGTAAAAATGTTGTAAATATTTGCCTCAAAGTGCTAAAAAGAAAAATTAGGATTACCAAAATAATTGCTTAATTCTTAATTTAGTTTGCTTCCATAGGTTTTTCTTGTAACAGTTCCCAGCAGGCCCACAAAAAGGAGTGAGGATTCTTGTAAGTTTATCAGATGTAACTTTGGCTCTTAGTAATTTTCAGGTAAGAACATGTTTAAAAGACACTTCTATGTTGACCACCTTGTTGCTTTTAAGTGGAGGAAAGTGGCCTTTTATGAGAATTGTTGATCTGCAAACTGGTTCAACGCCAGGCCAGGGAGAAAAAGGTCCTTGTGAAACTGTCACCTCTACTCAGCCAAAAGATATCTGAAAGAGCAAGCAGAGCTGCTTTATGACTAAAGGTGGCAAAGTGATAGCCTTGAGCTGTAGAGCTGAGGGGCAAAACTCAGGCTCCGAGTTCAAGTTCAGCAACTAACTAAGGGAAATGCCAATGAGGCATTTTTCCCAGTGTGGAGAAGACACGCCTGGGATGAAAGCAATGGAGGAGCATCCAGATACCATAAGCCACTGCTTGGATGGCAGAAATAATGTCAGATCCTAGAGTCATTTGTGCTTGGCCTTTCAAAAATTGGTCACAGCCAGGAGGTCATGGGAACATAGTTTGTAAGGATGCCTAATGTCTATGGCCTATCTACCTTATAAGGCACAGGAACTCGTCAGTCATCTGTGATAGTACTAAAAAGATAAGGTTTTAAAATGTGGAAGATAGTTTAGATCCCAACCCCTGTATGTGCCAAAAGCTCTAATTGGCAGTAAATTTTGAGCTGATGCCAGCTACATGAAATTCATTTGCTCAGGAAAATAACTTTGTAAACCTGAGAGTGTGTTTCTATTGATATCAGCCTGAAGGCCTGCATAGGTAACTCAGACATTCTTAGGTTACTAGAGATCACATTACTATGCCATCCAGAAAGATCCTTTTGCAAACCAGAAGTCAAATAAGCTCCACTGCTATAGCCAGAAAAAAGGTCTGTGCATTTGTTAAAAGTTAAAATATAACCCTGATGACCTCTTTGTAAAATAGGCTATGGTTATAGACTCCTGGCTAACTAGGATCAACATCCCTGAGTCAGCTTGAAGAAGTGACAGAAAATGAATCTTTGCGCATCATCCCCTTTTAAGAACAAGGGACCAGATTTACTTTTTTAAAAAGGTGGCAAACAGACAGAAGGAAAAGACATGGGAAATAATAGTATGGGCCTGAGCCCTCTATATCTGCCTAGAAAATCCTAGCTTTATTAAAAGAACTATCTAGTTTAAAAAGTAGTCATCTTGGTAAATTGTCCCGGGCTATTATCTAAATAGTTTTAAAATCTAGTGGGGTCACAGCCTGCCAAGCCTATGCCATATGTCCTTAACCAGATTGTGTAGGAATTTGCAGCTCAGCACGAGGTGTGATTGTCCTTTGGAGCCACTGAGAGACCCTAATGTTGCTGCTGCTGGTGCTGCTGCTTCTGGTGCTGCTGCTGCTGGTGCTGCTGCTGAACACCCTAATGGGTAAAATTCAACGACAGCCTGGCAGTCACCTGGAGGAAATCTACATCATCACCCAGACCACCTCCATCGCAGTAAAATAGACTGAACTCCTGCTTGATTCCATCATCTGAGAATGCTTCCCTGTTGAAATCTGCTACAAAATAAGATCTTGTGGGACATTCTTTTGCTGATATCTAGTAACCCACTCCACTCCCACAGTGGATATTGGGGGCCAGGATATCACTGGCTTGCCTTAGGCACTTCAGGGCCATAGCCTAGTTTGTCTCTGGTATGGTAATAACCTGCTTCTTCCTGGGTGTTTTTTAAAGATAAAGGAGAGATTTTTTTAAAATCAATGGAGGTAGTAAGAGGAATGAGACCCACCCTAATCTTAGCCTTAAAATCTAGCAAGCTTTTCATCCCATTCCTTGAAGCTTTCTGAGATAACTTGTTTCCACAAATCAAAGGAAAACAGAGCAGATTTAAACTCTAGCCACAAAGAAGCTCAAGGAATCATAAAGAAGAGGAGGGTAGTAAAGAAAGTCTTACAGAAAGAATTGGAAAAAATTGGTATCCTCTGGATAAGAAAGGATTTAAAAAGTAAGGAATGCCTTAAAATGTTTGTAAAGAAGACAAACCACAGAAATTTTAAGTATGTATCAAATGGTATGAGTATATCTTAAAATTGGAACTTATGAGTACAGCTGGTATAAAATTAATTGAGCTGGGGCTGGGAAAATGGCTCAGTGGTAGAGAGCTTGACTTGCATGCCTGAGGCCCTGGGTTCAATTCCTCAGCACCACATAAGCAAAAAGAAAAAAGCTGGAAGTGGCACTGTGGCTCATGTGGTAGAGCGCTAGCCTTGAGCTGAAGAGCTGAGGGACAGCGCCTAGGCTCAGAGTTCAGGCTTCACAACCGGACCCAAATAAAAAGTAAGTGAGCTGTGATATATGGAGTCAGGATTGCTGGAAGAAAATGAAAGGGCCATTGGTACTGTTAATTTTGTTACTCACAATCGGACATTGCAGACTGATGTCCTTTGTAAAAGAAAGGATCAGCACAGTCCATCTATTTGTTCTGAGATCCCAATACCAAACTGTAAATATAGAAGACTGTGCCAATTAGGGGACCATGATTGGTCCCCGATGCTCTGGAAGAGGAGGGAATGAAGAGTCAAAGTAACTCCAATTTGAGATTAACCTCACCATCTTGTGCTAGGCTGCCCTCAGACTAACCCCAAGAGAAAGAAAAAAAAAAACACAGGTTGCCAACAACCTTGCTCACCCTTAAGAAAGCAGAGCAGTTGCCCAAGTGTTCCAGGAACAGAATATGCCAATAGTTCAGAAAAAGGACAGTGCAGTTAAGGTGGACTCAATCCAATCATGTAACTGCTTGTGTGGAAATTCCCTAAACGTGTTCGCTGAATACTATAAAAGCTATGTTGATTTTGTGCTTGAGGACTCTTTTTTTTAAAATTTTATTTTATTTTATTTGTGAACATACTGTACAGAGGGGTTACAATTACATGGGCAGGATAATGCGTACATTTCTTACCAAGCATTGCAGCCTCCTCCTTTGGTTTACCCTTCACATCCCTTCCCAGCCTCCCCCCTCCCCCCCAATCCCAATCCTTCTCCTTCCCCCCCTTCACCCCCCTCCCCGCACTGACGTTGTAAAGCTCGTTTTGGACATGACAACTTGTACTTCTCATTGTTGCAACAGGTCCACCTGTATCCTTAAACAACTGGTTTTTCCCCATCTCCTCCACAAGTTATACTGACATCAAATATAGTGAAAGCAGGGGTTATACTGTGGAGGAGGGACATACAAAGCAACAAAGAGATAATCTTATAAATGCGTTAGAAACACTTGTATGAAAAAAAAACATTAAAATACATATCTAAGGGTTCATTTTCCTGACATCACATTATCTGACCTTTTCCGCTTGACTCATACATATACTCGATATTGCAAATAAGGGAAACCATGGGACCTATGTTTCTTTGGGCCTGGCTTACTTCACTTAATATAATTTTTTCCAAGTTTTTCCATTTCCTAACAAATGGGGCAATGTCATTCTTTCTGATGGAGGCATAGAATTGCATTGTGTATATATACCACATTTTCTTGATCCGGCACCAGTTACCGAGTGCACGGAAGACCAAGCTTGAGCTTGCAAATAAATGATTCTTTTGCTGTTCACATTGGTTGTGGTCCCTCGTGGACATTTGGGGGTCCCAAGTCCGTACAACAGGGCTTGATACAAAATGTCTCTGTCCAGAGAATTAAATGATGGCATTTATAGCTAAAATGTTTTAGGGTTATTATTAACATCTGACACATGCTGAGATGTTTATTTATACTTCTCTTTCTCCTTTTCTTTCTTCTTCCCTTTCTTTCTTTTCCCTTCCTTCCTTCCTTCCTTCCTTCCTTCCTTCCTTCCTTCCTTCCTTTCTTTCTTTCTTTCTTTCTTTCTTTCTTTCTTTCTTTCTTTCTTTCTTTCTTTCTTTCTTTCTTTCTTTCTTTCTTTCTTTCTTTCCTTCCCTTCCTTCCTTCCTTCCTTCCTACCTTCCTTCCTTCCTTCCTTCCCTTCTCTCCTCTTCCGTCTCTATTGTCTTTTCTTTCTCTTTCTTTCTTCCCTTTTCTTTCCTCTTTTAGGAAATGAGTATGAATTTAGATATTTTGTTTGCTGAACAAGTATTCTACCATTAAAACAATCCTTTTTCAATTTAGTTACTTTGCTCATAGGTTATCAATTTTGCTGATGGCTGAACAAAGGCTAAGTTCCTCACCTCTGTCTTCCAAGTAGCTGGGAACACAAATGCATTCCAACATGCGAGACTTTAGGATGATATGAAAATCTTATTACTTTCCTTGCACACTGGTTCTGAACTGTGATCCTCTCAAATTCTACCCCTTTAGTTAGTGATGTGAATTCCAAGAGCCTGCCCTGTGTATAGATTGACTAAATGAATGATTGAAGGCAGTTTCACTTTAATCTCTTTTTTGCCAGTCCTGGGGCTGTTATAATTTTATTTCTAGACAAATTTTGTGCATATGTGCACATTAGCGTTAAAATGTTGCTTTTCCCCTTTATTTCCTTTTTTATTTTTCTTGGTCATGGGGCTTGAACTCCGGGCCTTGGTGCTGTCCCTAAGCTCTTTAGATCAAGGCTAACACTGTACAACTTGAGCCACAGTGATGCTTCTGGTTTTCTGGTGGTTTATTGGAGGTAAGAGTGTCACAGATTTCCTGCTAGGGCTAGCTTTGAACTACCATCCTCAGATCTCAGTTCCTGAGTAGCTAGGATTACAGGCATGAGCCACTGGCTCCCAACTAAAATGTTACTTATTTTATGTTCTGTGATTTAGTTGAGGGAGTAGCATGAGTGTGTAGAAAGTTAACTTTCAAGTCATCTCTCTGAATAGTTTCAGAGGTTGATTTTCATAATATTTATTGCAGTGATTAAGAACAGAAGCTCCCAAAGTAACAGAATGATCCTTCATTTTCTCCTTCCCATAGGTATTTTTAGAAGAAAATGAGTGAGATCTAAGTCTAAGACAATATGTACTTGAAATTATAAAAAAATTATTTTGATGACACATAAAGAGCCAGATTATGCAGCTGCTTTTCATTTTCTAAAGAAAGGAACGTCAGACAAGTATATTTATTTGCAGGCTTTTTCATCTGAAAAACAAAGAAAAAAATATCATAAAAAAGCTGAAGGGGCTGGGAAGGTGGTTCAGTGGTAGAGCACTTGCCTTGCACGCATGAGGCCCTGGGTTTGATTCCTCAGCACCACATAAGCAGGAAAAAAAGCCGGAATTGATGCTGTGGCTCAAGTGGTAGAGTGCTAGCCTTGAGCTGAAGAGCTGAGGGACAGCGATCATGCCCAGAGATCAGACCCAAATAAATAAATTAAATTAAAACGCTGAAGAAGACCAACTACCATGTAAGTGTGATATAGCATTGGATACTTTTTTTTTTGTCAGTCGTGGGGCTTGAACTCTGGGCCTGGGCACTGTCCCTCAGCTCTTCAGCTCAAGGCAAGTGCTCTACCACTTGAGCTACAGTGCCACTTCCGGTTTTCTGGTGGTTTATTGTAGATAGGAGTCTCACGGTCTCTCCTGCCCAGGCTGGCTTTGAACCGCGATTCTCAGATCTCAGCATCCTGAGTAGCTAGGATTATAGGCGTGAGCCAACAGCGCCCGGCAGCATTGGATACTTTAAGACACAATTTATTAAGGTACAATAATTATTTGCGAATGGTATCAGTTCGCTAAATTTATTCATTGTAATTTATTCATTTTATTTTATTTACATGTCACTTAGTATATAAATACATACGTGTGTGTGTGTGTGTATATATATATATATATATATATATATCAGTAGTATCTTTCCAGTGAATTGTATGGTTAGGTAATTTCATCATGTCAAGTTCATCAAAAGGATGGACTTCCAGAAACCTTAACAACCCTGCAACACTACTGCACATACAAACGTAAGTGTTCACAATTGTAAGCCAGATGTGTGTTTTAACAAATCTTTGGATATAGTGTGTTATTTTTTTCATTTAGGCTTGACACAAAATGTGTTTGCCCCTAAAAATAAATGATGGCATTATAATTATAATAATTTAGTGTAAATGTTACATTGAACACATGCTCAGTATGAGTTGTTCTTTCTTTCCTTTTCTTATTTTATATTTAGGAAGTTGATTGCAGTTTTGATGTTGTATTTGCCAGACAGGTACTCCACCATTGGAGTAATTCCACCAATCCTTTCTTATTTAAGTTACTTTACTCATAGAGTAGCAATTTTTGCACCTATCCTAAAAATCTGGGATCATGATTGCATTCCAATATCCCTACCTAATGGGTGGATATGGGTGATACTTTCCTTCCTAGACTGTTTCAGAACTGTGATCCTCTCAAATTCTACCACTTTAATTGTGTGTGCTTCAGTTCTGCTTACCTCTAGAAGATATGATAGAAATAAATGATTACAGGTAATTTGAGTGAATCATTTGCTAATATAGGTGATTTGATATTAAAATGTAGGGTAAGTTTGAAAGTAGAACCACAGTAGTTAGATATTTTGCTAAGTAATTTTGTTTCACATTAAAAACACATCTCTACCAGAATTAAGGCTTTATTTTGCTGTCTGTCAACTTGTATGTCATTTGGGAAATTTCATGTCTTCCATATGTAATAAAGGACTTTGAATGGTCTGATGTGCTGGCTCACATCTATATACATGGTTAGCAATCAGAAAAAAAATAGATCACAATTTGAACATTGCCTAACCAAAAATTTAGGATGTATCAATCTCAACAAAATAGTGGATCATGTTGAATCATGCCATTCATCTCAGCACCACAAGAAGCTAAGTCTCTGCTCAGTACCTGTGTTACATAGACCCCTGGCTCACTTGGAGGCACTCACCTCTCCTGATCCAGAAACTGGGCTGATATTTTGCCAAGAAGAGGAAGGAGTCTGCCTCACCTTCCCTGGTTGGGCCTCACAGAATGCAGTATATTTGGTTGCTTTCCTCCTCCAAAAGGCTTGAAATGCCATGCTGCTAAGTGTTCACAATTTGATTCCAGTGACCTGTGGTAGAGGTGTGAGGAAATATTAAATTAAATTTCACATTTGCCATTTGAGCTGCTCTTCCCAGCCTGTGAGTTCAACTCAGCAAGTGTTCATTATTTGAGAGTTGAGAATACTGAGGTAGGGGAGAGTGGGAGGTTGATTGAAAGAGAGGAGAGATAGAGAGAGGGAGGGAGGGAGGAGAAAGAAAAGGAAGGAAGAAAGAAAGAAAGAAAGAAAGAAAAAGAAAGAAAGAAAGAAAGAAAGAAAGAAAGAAAGAAAGAAAGAAAGAAAGAAAGAAAGAAAGAAAGAAAGAAAGAAAGAAAGAAAGAAAGAAAGAAAGAAAATGATTGAGAATTAATGGTTTGGAGTCAGGAGTCACTTGGCTGCCCCAGCATGCAGACCCTATGCAGACACCTCCCCATTTCTTGGCTGTTTCCACCCTTTATGTGTTACCTAGGTATCTGGCACACCTGGAGACAGCCCCCTCCCCCTCCTGCTAAGTCACAACCTGGTCAGCCTCTGGTAACACTTTCCATGTGGCTACAGGTGAATCCCAGGCCGTGAGTTCACATCCAGATAAAATGTGGCCAGACATTTCCCTTGCCTGGCCATATCTCATCCGGTCCTTGGCCTAGATATGTCCTGACACTAGGTTAGGTTGCTCCCCCTTTTTTTTACATGCCTCTCCGCCATGTATGGCATGGGCAGCAGTTCAGTAAATAAACTACTTTACCTGACTGAATACCATGTGGTGTTCTTTTCATTGGCTACCTAATGAAACTTACCTAATTAATATACCTTACACTTCAGTGTTTCTAGTTTTGAATCCATGGATATTTTTTCTGACTCATGTGAGTTCAGTATCTACAAAACATATGTACTAACTTATCATGTAACAGTATAATTTTGCCTGGAATCCTTTTTTTAAGTTTTGCAATTGTGAAAATACCCTACAGAGAAGTTACAATTACATGAGCAAGGTAGTGAGTACATTTCTTATGAAGCATTGTTGCCTCCTCCTTTGTTTCCCCTTCCCATCCCTTCCCATCCCCCACCTACCCCGCCAAAGTTGTAAAGTTCATTTTTTGACATAATATGTTGTACATCTCAGTGTTGCAATGGGTCCACTTGTATCCCTATTTAAACAATTTTTTCCCTTCCCTTCCACAAAGTATACCAACATCTGAATCTTTAATAGCAGTCTAATTAACCTTAAAGTCTATTTTCATTGCTTTGTTTTGCTTTTTTGCTTAACGTAAGCAAAGATTTGGTGGGACATTCTGAAAAGATCTCTGCCTTCATATTTAATAATCACCCTGGGCTTCAACCTGTGAGGTACCAGCTCAGATGATGGAACTTTGAAATTCTGGAAAGCAGATGCACATCATAAGGCCCATGTCTTTGGGATTTCTCAGATTATTTTTTAAATGTAATTGTTACTAAGGTGTGTACAGTGAGTTTACCATTTCACAATTCATGTCATGTGTGTATTTTTCTTGTAGACAATGCCATCCTTTCATGAGCCTTCTCCCAGTTTCTTTTTTTGTTGTTGTTGATGTTTTTTATTTGTGTACCTGACCTTCAGCTTGAATTCAGGATTGGGTGCTGCCCCTGGGTTTTTGTAATCAAGGCTACTCTACCTCTGTAGCCCCAGCTCCTTTTATGGCTTTTTGGTTGTTAATTGAAGAGAAGAGTCACAAATTTTCTCACTCCTACTGTCTTTGAACTATGATCATCAGCCTCCTGAGTAGCTAGGATTAAAGGCCTGAGTCTTCAGTGTCCAGCTACTAAAGTGTTGGTTTTATGCTTCCCTGGTTGTGTTACAATTTTCATCGACTCTTAGCACTAATACTACATATTGCCTGGCTCAAATCTGAATTGGTGGAACATACTTGTATTTTGATGAAGGCAAGAATAGGAAACTATAGTCCATAGGGACATATAAGCTAAACAATCCTTTGGAACATGGCATAAAAACAAGTAGGTTTATTGCCAGTTGACTGTGTCTTGTCTTTACTGTTAATTCTACATGGCCTGTGAATGATGTTAAACATATCCAAATGACCATTGGCAGAAATAATGTTTCTCATCCTGTTCAAAAAACAAAACAAAAACCAACCAAAAAATACTACGTATGAGTCCAGCAATTTCCTCTAGAGACCAGTCTGCCCCAGTTTATGAAAAAAAAATGTCCTTTATTCAAGTGCTGCTGCTTTTTCTAACTACAAATATAATGAAATCTGTTGTAGTCTATAGAATTGTATACCACAGCTGTCATTTTAATTCACAAGAAATTCAGCCATTAAAAAGTTTATTTATTTTTTGAGTCAGTTGTGGGGTGAACTCAGGGTCTGGGCACTGTCCCTATGCCTCTGTGCTCAAATTAGGTAGCACTCTACCAATTGAGCCACAGGCCACTTCTGGTTTTTGAGTTGCTAATTGGAGATAAGATTCTTATGGGGATTGGCTTTGAACTGCGATACTCAGATCTAAGCCTCATGAGTAGCTGGGATTTTAGGCATGAGACACTGGCACCTGTCTTCAAATAGACTTTTTTAAAATGATGAACTGCTTGGTGCCTCGGGCTCACATATATAATCCTAGCTATAGTATTACAGGTATGAGAAACAAACACTAGGTGTGTGTTGTTCATGATAGTTTATATTGGTATGTTTTAATATAATTTGTTTCTTATACTACAATGCTCTTATTTTTATTTTCTCCTAGGTGAGGATTGATAGGTGCTAGGCAATGTTGAAACTTCTTTGGTTGAGATGGAGCCATGTGGAAATTCTAGCCTAGAATGGCATAGAATTGAAATCCTCCTGCTCTCAGCTCCCCATGAACCTGGGATGATAAACATATTCCATCATTCATAGCTAGTGGTTGGGGAGGATTGCAGGTAAAACTACACTGGTCTGGAAGTGATGTCCTAAATAGCAAGCTTCACAGGAAAAATCTTGTTGTATTCCATTTCACGTTGAAGTAGTGTACGTACATACTTACAGCGCACAATGATAACACACTTCATTTTTAATATATAGAATAGTCAATATAATTAGCAGGTTTATGTCCTAAAACATTGAAGCTAATGTATTTTGGTAACCTCCTGACTTTGCTAGCTATTTTGAAATATACCATAAACATGAATACATTGATAATGTGCACTAGAAGATTGGAAGTTGATAGAGATAGATACAAGTTAGACTATGTATAGGAAATAAATATTTATCTATTGCTGCTCTGAAGAACATTATCACCTATTCACCATGAAAATAGTTTTCCTGCAGTGTAGAATTTTCCATTTCAAAATCTGCCATTTTTCTTTACATTCTCCTTATACATATGAATGTTTTCCTGTTTCTTATAATGTTTTGAAATTATTATAAGATGGAATTAAAAAATTTGTTGAGTCTAATGAAATTATCTCATTTTGTTTGGTTTTGTGATGCTAAATCATTAAGAACATGGTTTCCTGAAAGTTATGCTAGCAGATTACATCACTAAATTGTATTCTAATTATATCTTATTATTATATTTTGATATAGAGTTTTGCTGTTGCTGTTTTATGATATAGAGTGTTGTGAAGCTGGACTGAAACTTGAAACCCCAATGCTTCATCACCAGGTTCTGGAGGCTCATAATTATAACTCTAGCTAATCAGGAGGTTGAGTCCTGAGATTTAGTTCAGATAGCCTGAGCAGGAAATTTTATGAGTCTCTCCTCTCCAGTTCACTACAAAAAGCTTGCAGTGGAACTGTGGCAAAATTGGTAGAGCACTACATTCAAGGGAAAGATGCCTCAGGTTTGCCATCTAGCCCCTGAGTTCAAGTCCTAAAACACACATTTGCACAGACACACATTAATACACATACACACACACACATTCCCACACACATGTATACACACAGAATTGCAGGCAGTGTTGTATCTTAAATTCTTATCCAGATATTGGAAAACAGCTCACTTATTTCTGAATGTTTTTCCTGATTATTTTGAAGGAGAAAGGTAGTTCATGGGACAGTCATGATAAGACTTTAGTGAGGAATACTTTATAAAGGACTAGCTTATAAAACAGACAGGAGCAGTTTTTATCTTTAAATCTTATATTCCTTCAACCACAGTATTTTTAATCATTGTATTATGAGAAGACAATGTAACCTCTCTTATCTTCTCCTCTTCCCCTCTATCATAAAATATGACAAAAGTTTCAAAATAATCTTTTATCTTACCAGAATGTACACCTGTAAAAATAACTGACTATATGTGTAAGGTTTGTTTTTCAATACTTGTATGATTTTCCCACCTCTTATACTTGCCTTTTTTCCACATGACATCACACAGGTACTTCAAGAGCAAACAGAATATTAGGAAACAAAAACCTAACAATGTTCTAGGAAGTGGATGTCAAAAATAGATGCAAGAAGCACATAGCAGGCTGAGAGGGCCCTGAGAGGCAAAATGATTTGTGCAGATGAGAGGAATAGTGACAAACAAGGCATGGATCTGACTTAGGAAGGGTTCTATGAGGCTGAGACAATGCTGGTTCCTAGGCCTAGCTGAGGATGTTGGGATTTGACAATGTCCACATGTGTATAGAGTGATGTGGGAGGGGAGATTTCAACCTCCAGTTTGTCTTTGGCATGTTCTTATGTGAGCAAACAGCTTAGATCATTGGGCTCTGAGAGATGACACTACTTCCCTCACAATGGAATATAATATGGAACTCTGAGAGCTAAGCAACTGTAACTGACAGTCAGCTCAAGAAACCTCATGTGGCCTGTAACTCAGGAACAAGAAAGGTGTTCCTGTGTTGTTTTCAAAGTTCAAGAGACTCAGGTCTCAGCATGAGAGGTGTGAGTGCCTCACTCGATGCTGCAGACATTGGATCAGTGCTAAACATGAATCCCATATCTCAGACCTTTTTATAAGAAGAAACCAAGGGAATCACAAGGCAACTCAGGCCAGGTATAACTAGGACAATAAATCTATTTAATCTCATCCTAGCCCGCAGTACAACCTTCTTATTGTGTGCTTTTATATGTGTTTACTGAGAAAATATTTGCTGTGTACTTTTCAATCCATTACAATTACTCATTTTGAAGTGTACTCCCATTTCCATGTTTCAAAGATCCATTCTTTTTACCACCTCAGTGTGACAATCAGTCAGCACAAACCCTGAATATGCCTGATAATTTATGGAGCTTGGACTCAGGCATGTTGGAAATGCTGGTAATGGACCTGGTCACTGCCTACCAGAAAGGTGATCTCTGCTGTGTTGGAAACTTTCTCCACCATTATAGAGAATGGGCCACAATGGAGCACTTGCTGGATATTCTGTTTAAAAAGTGAGTTTTCCTTTTTCAAACCCAGGGCTGATGAGACTCCCTCTGGAAGGTTATTGGAATACTTGGTACCTCTCTGAGAGTGTTTCACTGAGGTCCGGTACAGGAGCTTGGCTTGAGACAAAGAAGTACCCTCCCCGGCTACTTCCTTAGTATTGGGCTGCCAGAACATTTCATTTGCCTCATAAGCTAGTGGAACCTTAGCAGTATCCTTGCTGAGAAACTATGATTAAAGGAATGATTCAGTGGCACCCATCGTCCACCCTCTCCTAGGAAATCACTATCTTGGAAGCCTTTAAAGGAATATGGACAGAACAAAGAATGCAACTTGAACTTGAATTTGGGGCCTGAGTGCTGTCCCATTCGTAGCACTTTACCACTTGAGCCCCAGGTCCAGGTCTGGCCTTTGGCAGGCTAATTGAAGAAAAGTGTCTTTACAATTTTACAAACTAGACTGGGTTCAAACTGTGATCCGTAGATCTCACTCTCCGGATTAGTAGTATTAGAGGCATGAGCCATTGTGCATTTATTTGGACAGAGGAATATAAGCATCTTCACAGTATTTCCTTGAAATTGTATAGACATATCTCCACTTTTTGTCTGCCATGTTTACATTACCATGTGGGACTTAGCGAGTCCCATGTGTGTCCTGTTAGTTCAGAAAAGGAAAAGCACAGAGTTATTCTCCTTATTTCCTGCCATTGGTACAGATCTTTCTACTATTACTGAGAAGAAGATGAACAAGATGAAGAAATAAGTGGACGTTGGCACAAAGAGAAGTTCTGTCTTTGAAAACTGGGTATCTTTGAAGTTTCTGAATCAAAGTCCAATTCTTTTTTGCACACCAGTTGTGATTTTCCCCAGTGGGTTGAGGCTTGCCATGTCAGTGGATAACAGATTACACAGTTGTGGATGTGGTTGTCGTTTTGGACTCTCATGGATGACAAGGAGGGTTGTGTATAAAAAGTCAGATCCAGTAGGGAAACAAGTTTCTCCTCCTGTCACATGGGAAATTGTAGAGGATTGTATCAGAGAAATTCCTAGAAGTGGGTTGTGAGGAGTATCCTGCATGGAAGCGTCTTTTCCCACTTCCCAACATGCATGTCCCGCCAGAAAAACGTTATATTAAAAGGCTCAGGAAGGGTAAGGCGTGCTCTCATTTCTCTTGTCACCAATCTGCCAACAGCATGGTTTGTTCCATCTTCCCTATGTGGATGGACTTCTAACTTGATGATTTCTATGAGCACAAGGACCATGACACCCTGAAAGAACTTACACAGTATGTGAAACTCAAAATGCCCTCTTCAAACTTGCTCTTCTGCTTCCATGTTCTTCTGGACCAGCTGGAGGAATGCATTACCCATGAGAACAAGAAAAATAGGAAGAAGTCCTTGTTTAGATGCCTCAGAGCTGGTGTATAGGGATAGAACCTGGGTCTCTAGGGATGTGCGGAATTGGCCATGAGCCCTAAGTATGCCCCAGCTTGGAAAAATTCCTTTTATGGATGTTCTTTGCCAGGTAATACCTGTTCTCCTTTTGAAAGAACTTGTAAGTAGCCACTCATTAGAAACACCCTACTTTCTCATGTGTTCAGTCAAAACTCAAATTCTACAGATTCTCCCATTATATCCTCATAAAAGTTTAGTCAAACCTTAACATCTAGAGTTCTAAGAATCCTCTATCTATTTCCATTCTCAAGTTTGCATCACCATAGAGCAGCTCCTGCTGAACTCCAGAAAAAGAACCCATCAGTGATGTCATCTATGGTGACTGATAGAGATTGGAAGCCATTACTGATCTCCAGAAAGCATGTGAACATAAGAGTTTTTGAATTTGTAGAAAGGCCCAAGCAGGTTTTGAGTCCTGTGCTCATCCCAGTGGTTCTGAACCCCACATGTGATGCAGGTGCACCTGCAAATACCATCAAGGAAGAAGACAATCCAGAATGTCTTCCATTGATATTCACAAGCCACCTAGATTGGCTCCAAACCAGTCAAAAAGACACGTCTTGGTATGCAGGGTAAATGTGTGCTAATGGAAAATGACTGCAGCCTATGTTCAGGAAAACCAATAAATGAGGTCCAAAATCTAGATTCAGTTGGGGAAAGGGAATCTTTCCTCACTGAATACCCAGACCAATCTGTCCTCCTGCAGGGGATCCAATTTCCAGTTGAGAAATTAGAATCTGTCTCTCCCTGGACTCTAAAAGAAAATCCTGTTTTTAGTGAGGAAGTAAATACCTTTTGACTTTGAGGACTATGAGGCAGACTTCCTGCGTGAAGGCAACTTAGAGACTAATTTAGATTTAGAGTTCCCTTTCCCCCTTCCTGGGAAAATCTTTAATTTTCTTTTTGTTCTGGTTGTTGTAAAATGTTCACACTATTTATTTTTCTAACTTTATTAAAATGTCAATGTTCTTTATATATTCCCGATTCATGAATACTAACTATGTTTCTTTTTAAGACTACATTCTGAGGCATCGTACCCACGTGTTCTATTGGTCGGGGGGGATAGAGTGACAGGAGGCTGTACAAGAGAACCTACTGCATATAAAGGGAACTGTTAAATGCACAGGGAGAGGCAAAGAAGCCAGGCCATGCCTGCATGGGGTGATAAGGTGGCTAAAAATGTCTAGGACATAGCAGATCTGATGTGTAGAAAACTATTCTGTCAATTGGGAAAATGCACAACATTTAGTGGAATGTGGGACACTCTTCCAACAGTGAGTTCAAATCTTTATACATCTTCATTGTGCTTTCAGTAACATGGAAGAAAAATCTGGCCCCAATAATATAAAAAATCTATTTAGGTCTGAAAATATTTGACCAAATATATAGGAAATGTGTATAAGGGAAAGTAAAAGCCATCATCAATAGAAGAAAGGCTTACATAGATGAACAAACACAAAATCAGGAAGAAAAATAACATAATTAAATAAATTATATATACATACATGTTATATTCTTGATGTTATATATATATAGTATATTATATAATATATAAGATTGAATATGATTTTTCAAACTACAAAGGCATTTAAATTTTTAGTCTTGAGTATATATTTCATAAAACATTAGTGTAAATTATTATTGGGGAAAGTATTGATATAATTTGATTATAATGATATGAATATATTTGTGTGTTTCTAGATCTAACACTGATTATAAATAGATGAATAAACATATACATATATTTTTATATATCTGTCTATGAATTGAATATAATGAAAATGACTACACTATGTAAAAAAGCAGTTAAAAGCTGAGTCTATGAGGCTCACGCCTTTAATCCTAGTGATGTGGGAAGCTGGGTTCTGAGTTTTAGTCTCACTTACCCCCATGGCCTTAGACTTTTAGAGGAGGTCTGGGACCCCCAGTGTAACAAAGAGACACATATGCAGTGGGATCACACTCCCTGAGCCCAGAGAAAAGTCAGTAGAAATCAGGACAAGCCTCTTATCTTACGATAGTCTACTTAGTTCCTGTACCAAGATGGCCATATGTAGAACATCAGATGGAGACTTGTCATTCTCTCCAAAAGGGTCTAAAAATAGCCTTCTGAACTATAGTCCCTGACTCTACTGAATTAAACCTTATTTCCCTTCCCAAGCTGCAAACACATGGAAATATGGCAAGGGCTCAAGAGAGATGGACAAAGACTTACAAGTACATAAAATTATATACTCTGTTTCAGTAATTCAATGACAAATCATCAAAGCATGTCTTGAATTGTTCTTTTTTAAAAGGAAATGGAAACATACTCTGAGTGTATCAGGAACTGGGTGACAGTTTGGTTGCTGAATTGTTGAAGGCATTCCTGGGCAAAAGAGACACATATATGGGGGAAATTGTGTCGGGGTGGGTGTCTTCCCACAGCTTCACAAAACTATGGCCATAACTGCTATGATGTCACAGCCACCTTTGCCATAGCCACAAATAGGTGTCAGGTACTGGTTTTGCCCTGTAGTGGACTCAACAACACCAAAATACACAAAGAATGAGAGGAATGACTACTAGCCACCAAACTTCAGCTTGAAGTGCTGTCCTGACCAGAAGCTAGGATAAATTGAGCTGGAGAAGACTGATCTCCATGTAAGGCTCCTGAGCACTAAAGACTAGGCATTGTTACAGGTGTTGGAGAAACAGAAGTTAATGTGGCTCTCTCTTTACCAATTTCATGCTGAAAAGAAAACCAGAAATCATAATGAGAATTTCTATAAATCAGAGACATGACATTGGTGATTTTGTAGCAACAACTTCACAGTGGGCATTGGAGGAGACATCCCTGAACAAGAGATAGTTGATATGAGAGTCATCATCCAGGCAATTATCTAAGAGCAGATAGTCCAGGCAGTAAGAACAGCAAATACATCCCCCATTGATAGGATTGGACCTGACTGGCTTCAGAAAAGTAAAAAAGAACAGACATGCTTGCTTGTGAAGTAAGAATGGAATTGTACAGTGAAGAAAAAAGAGGTCAAAAATGAAGATAGGAATAAATTAGATAGATGTTGTATTCTGTGGATTACAAGAAGAAATCTTCGGATTTTACCATAAATCTGAAATGACCAACTGGAACCAAAGTGTTAAAATAGTAGTCAGACATATCTGATTCTCCAAAAGAATATTTCTTTTCTTTTCCTTTCTTTTCTTTTTTTTATTTTGGAAATACTGTACAGAGGGTTTAAAATTACATAAGCAAGATAATGAGTACATTTCTTATCAAGCATTGTAACCTCCTCCTTTGTTTCCCCTTCCCAACCCTTCCCATCCTCCCCCAACCCAGTCTTATTTCCCCCCCCCCACCAAAGTTGTAAAGTTCATTTTCAACATAAGAACTTGTACATCTCATTGTTGCACTGGGTCCACCTGTATCCCTATTAAGTGAAGTAAGCCAGGCCCAAAGAAACATAAGTCCTATGGTTTCCCTTATTTGCAGTAAATAGTATATGTCTGAGTCAAGCAGAAAAGTTCAGATAAGTTGATGTTAGGGAAATGAACCCGAAGATATATATTCAAATGTTTTATTTCTTTCGTGCGATTGTTTCTTACACATTTATAAGATTTTTTCTTTGTTGCTTTGTATGTCCCTACCCCACAGTATAACCCCTGCTTTCACTGTATTTGATGATGTTATAATTTGTGGAGGGGAAGGGAAAAAACCAAAAGAATATTTCTAAAATGAGATTGTAGCTTACAACTGGAATCCTACATATTCAGGCGGCTGATATCTGAGGATCAGTTTTAATTAAGCCCAAAGAAGAAATTTTGTAAGACTGATCTACAATTAACCACCAAAAATATGGATATGAAGCTGTGGTTCAACAGGAAGAGCACTAGGCTTGAGAAAAAAACTAAGGGACAGCACCCAGGCCTCAGGTCCAAATCCCATGACGTCACAAAACAAAGAAGCTAACAAATATAATTTGGTGCTCACTCATTCATCACTTAGTATTCTCGTTCAATATATTTGGTATGAGCCTTGGAAATTATATCCTTAGCAATTGCTCTCCCCCATATTTTGCTTCATTACCATTTTTCAATGCCCTGTTACAATTAGTGTCTCCTCCAGTTAGCATAGCAGTCTGCCACTGGAAATTTGAGGATTTATTTTATTAATCATAAGAATTGTGATCAATTTCCACATACATCATATGGGTAGTAGCCACATTCCACTATAGTGAATGCCTTTAATCCTCCTTTGAGTTAATGAGCATTAAGGCTTAAAAATTCTAGAGTTGTTATCAAATTAATTCAATAGTCATCATTCTTCCACCCAATCTTGTAAGATATGTTTATAAAAGGAGACACTATATGAAAGTGTGCACATGATACCTTCTAACTCAAATACTCTCAAGAAGTAGGGTTTTAAGAGACATTCTAATTGCTTTGCCAAAGGAAAGGATAAGAGATTTAAATAAGTTTCCTGACCTCTCAGAAGGAAAATGCTATTGGCTTTAGAACAAATTCATTTGCCTAGAACTGAGGAAATGATTTTCAGAAATGCCAGAGGCAAAGGGTATTATTCAAATGACCTTATCATGAGGTACAAGCAGCCTGTCTAGATCAACTTTCCAGGAAAAAAAGCAATGAAGGAAGAGCAATTAATGCTTCTAAAACAATCCAGTTGGTGGTGGTTCATGCTTGTTATCCTAGCTTCTTAGAAGTCTAAGATGCAAATAGTAGACAGGAAGCATTAGCTCTGTGCCTGAAGCCCAGCTGGGCGGCCTCCGACAACAGACATCCAGACACACAACACCACCCCCATCTGAAATATTATCAAATACATTCACATAATATCCACTGTTTGGGAGATAAGATGTATCAAAGACAGTCCATAAAGGAAGATAAAAAAGGCAGAGTGAAAGTGGAAATGTGTGCTCACTCATTGGAATATAAGTTAATGCCAGAAGGATGTAAATTGGGCTAGAGGCCCATTTGATAACATACACACTGATCCATCTTTCCTCACATATTGTCATTCAGGATAAACAGTGAGATTTTTGAATGCAAGGAATGTGTGTGAGCATGTAGCTTGTAAAAGTAACAATAAAAAGCTAGGCATTAGAAGCTCAGGACTGTAAAAGTAGCTACTCAGAGCGGTGAGATATGAGGAACTCACTTCAAAGCCAACTGAGCAAAAAAGACTCTTTCCTCCAATTAAACAGTAAATGCAGAAAGCTGAGCTGTGCTTCAAATGGTAGAGTGCTAGCATCGCATAGAAAAGCTAAGCAACAGTACCTAGGTCCTGAATTCAACCCCAGTACTGGCTCTCATACACGAAATAATCATGACAACACCACAGTATATGCATATATTAGCAAGGGATGTAGATAATTGGATGATGACATCATTTACCTCACCTTTAAGCTCAAGCACTCTGTACAGTGTAGCCCAGTCTGAAAAAGACCATAGGTGAACTCTTTCCTCAAAATCAACAGATACATCCTCATTTCCCTCTGCACATTTATATTACGTATATACACACACACACACAAATGCTATATTTTTCTAACTAATTTTGAAATACATAAATTTACACACATGCTTCAGAATTATGTGCTCTTGTTTAGGTTTCATAGAGAGCACAATATGTCCAGTGTCTGTCTCATTCTTGTAATCTTAGCTGATCACTAGGGTGGGATCTGCTGATCACAGTTTGATGGCAAACCAAGCTAATAAATCCTCAAGATTCTTATCGTCAATTAAGTAGAAATAGCCAGAAGTGGAGATGAGATTTGAGTGGCACAGTGACAGCACTGAGTAAAGCAACCTAAGCAAGAGCTCCAGACCCTCAGTTGAAGCCTGAGTACTGGCCCACTTGAACTCCAACAGCCAAATTCCCCCAAACACAAACCAAAAATATGTCAAAATATTTTGTAACTTTTGAAGCAAAATCCAATGAGGCAACATAGTTGTTAGTTTGTTGAAGAGTTGGTGGTGAAACCCCATTAAAATGACATAACGAAAAAATAACCAAGTAAAATTTCCCAGCAAAGAAACTTCCTTAGAATTCACTGGGACCCCTGACAAAGAGATTTTTTTCTATGCTTTTTGAAAATGAGTGTTTTCTTTTCAGTAAGATAAATAGTATAAACCTTTACTGTAAGTTATAGGAGTCATTGGAAACTCAAGTGAAGTGAATGTACAACAAAATCACACAATATTACAAGTTTCTATGCCTCTGTTGAGACACTAGAAACCTGTAATAGTGTGGTTTCTCAGAAAGAGAAGAGGGATGCTCAGCATCACTGGTCATAAAAGAAATGCAAAGCAAAACCAAAACCACATTTAGATTCCACTCACCCTAGTTAGAATGGCCATTATCAAGAGAACAAATAATAAAAGATGCTGGGGTGGATATGGCTAAATTGGAACCCTACGACACTGATGGTAGGAATGTAAGCTGGTTCAACCACTCTAGAAGGCAGTATGGAGATTCCTCAAAAGACTCGACATAGAACTCCTCCAACAATCCCACACCTCAGTACTTATCCAAATGATCTCAAACTAGGGCACAATAAGCTACCAGCACAACTATATTCATTGCAGCATTGTTTACATAGCAAAGGTATGGAGCGAACCCAGTTCTCCTTCAGTAGATGAATGGACCAAGAAAATGTGGTATAATTACACAATGGAATTTTATGCTTCTATCAGAAAGAATGACATGGTCCCTTTTGTAAGAAAATGAAAAGACTTGGAAAAAAATCATACTAAGTTAATCAAGCCAGGCCCAAAGAAACATGGACTCTATGATTTCCCTCCTTTGCAATGATTAGCATTAACCTGTTACTCCTGAAAGTGGATTATAATAGCTGAGGAGTTTTGAGTATATATATATATATATATATATATATATATATATTCATAATATGTATATTCATATATATAATTGACCATACAAAATGATGCTAATTGAAATGAACTTCAAGACATAGAAACAGCAGGTCTTCTTTTGTTTAATTGTCAAGCTTGTTATAGCCAATGTACAGCAGCTAGTTCTTTCTTCTTATTTTATGTCATTTTTCTTTTCCTATTGGTTTTATCCATGGCAATTCCCATCTTTGAATATGGTACCCTGCATCCTGTATATGCATTTATCTGATTGGGGGAAGAGAAGGGAAATAACAAAATGCTGAAAGAAGTACAAAAGCTGAACCATTCCATCAATGATACTCACAGGACACTATGGCAGAAATTAACTTTACAATGTAACGGGGGTAGGGAGGACTGCAGTGAAGGGACAGAGGGAGAAAAACACTGGCGTAGGTAACAATGTTTAATTTACTCATGTAAATGTAACCCCTCTGTACAGCATCTTTATAATAAAATAGAATTTTAAAAATATAAAAATTATTTTTTTTTCATAAAATCTCAAGCTGATATTAACGGAACTTCTGAGTTCCAGTCAAAGAGATTCTTAGGACTTTCAAGAAGCTAGTACTAAGTACGTATAGCCACAATTAAGAGATAATGAGAAAAGTCGAGCTTTTTATTGTATTATATGAATAAGAAAAATTTCTTTTCGTTTCTGTTAACATAGAATTCGTGTTTGTGATCTGCATTGTTCCTAAGTCAGACTAATCTCTTGTCCTTAGCTCTCTTTGGTATGTATGCCTTGGACACATAATCTGAGATATAAGAAAGAAGTATTCTTTGTTCAATTTGGAGGCACTCCTAACTGGGCAAGAAGTTAGACTGGAGAACCCTGACACTTGCTGCTGTTTCTCTTGCATAGCTCACTGAGGAACTTAGGCCTTTGAGAACGTGACTGCTAATTAAATGTTTCTTACTAATAAGAATTATTGGTAGAATTTGAAAACATATTTGGGTAATAAATAGACTAGAAAAAACGTTGTTTGCTATTTTTTATCACTATATTTCTTTTTGTCTAAGTCTAAAAGCCAGACTTACCCTAAGGTCCTAGAATAAGCAAAATGGCTTATAGAGCTCAGATCATTTCTTTCCACGAAGATTACAGCAGCAAAAGAAATACAGGTCCAGAACTGGCACAAGGAAGAGAGATTTTGATGTCTCCTTAAGTCTTAGGATTGAATGTTCAAGGAGGAAACCTTGGGACTTATAACAGCTTAAGGACCTAACATTACCTGTGTTGTTCCATTATAGGAAGCAGTAGGTGCTATGACTGACTGGTGACCCTAGCTGTGTCCTGAGAAGGCCCAGCAGGGCTCTCTCATGGTCACTGGAGAGTCAGGATTGCATCCTTAAGGGGACCTACAGGAAGGTGGTAACAAGGCCTGAGTCAGGGTTTTGCCAGATCTAGATGATTTGTAACAGGCACTACAGTCTTCTGGCTAAGAATGTGGATATATCATCAGGGTCCTGCCCACAAATTTATCACGTGTTAGCTTGCACCATTTCCTTATGATATCCAACAAAAGGTCATTAATTTCTTCTGGATATATTCTCATCAATATTTAGTAGGTAAAAAGATATAAAATCAAGTTCATCATGAGGAAAAAACCCAGATGAAAACCAAATTGCAGGAGCATTTATAAAAAATGTTTCTCTGTACATATCAATTGTGACAAAGTATTAAAAGTTAATGAAGCTGGGAAAGTTAAATAGATTTCTTTTTTATTATGGCTGGAACTGTCTTTTACATTTCCACTACTTAACAAAAATAAGGTAGGCCAAGCACTACATATGTCTCACACCTGTAACTCCAGCTTTTTATAAACCTAAGATCTACAGATAGTGTATTATAGCTAGACCAGGTAGGAAAAATCTGTGAAATTTTGATCTCCAATTAACGATTCAAAATCAAGAAGTGGAAGTTTGGTTCAAGTCATAGACTGTTACCCTTGAGTTAAAAAGCTAAAGGTCAGCTCCCTGAGTTCAAGTCCCAGTATCGAAACACACACACACACACACACACACACACACACACACACACACACACATTTTATCTCAAAAATAGCCAGTGACCAGGAAACATAAACAGATGATATTTTTCTTTATTTACTTTCATTTTTGTCATGTTTCTTCATTTATCTCTCTTTGAGAAGTTAAAGGGGCAAAGAAAAGGGGAGACAAAGGAGGAACATTAGCAACAGTGGTGTTCAATTGGTAATATATTGAAAATGACCTATGCAACTTGTTTGTGAGGAAGGAAGGAATAACTGGAAGAGATGAAGGGAAAGGGTAACATTGTCCCAAAAGAAATGCACTCAGGGAAATAGAGCTGTGGCTCAATATGAGTTCCATTCTTCAGCGAAAGAGCTCAGAGACAGTGTTCAGGCCCTGGGATCAAGCCTCATTACTGACTGAAACAAAAACAAAGATGAAAGAAATGTAGTCATTACCACCCGTGTTTAACTGTCCCCTCTAAAGCACAATAATAATAATAATAATGATAAGAAGAAGAAGAGGAGGAGGAGGAGGAGGAGGAAGAGAAGGAGGAGGAGGGAGAAGAAGTAGAAGGAGAACAAGAAAGAAGAAGAAGGAGGAGGAGGAGAAGGAGGAAGAGGAGAAAAAGGAGGAGGAGGAGGAGGAAGATTAAGAGGAGGAAGAAGGGAGTTCCGGGAAGATGGCAGAGGAGAAGCTGGAGTCTAAACAAGCTCTCACAGAGAAAGCACTTTTAGAGTTCCAGTGAACAGTCCTAAGCCAGAGAATCACACCAAGTGTGCCATCACAGGACAGAGAGTTAAGCTAGAGAGAGAAAATCCAGGCAAGGAGACACATCTGAGCTCTTGCCAGCAGCCGCTGCTGCGGCAGCAGCGGTGGCGATCTGCGGCAGCGATCGCAGGATCCATACCTGAGTCACAGAGAGTCCAGGATGAAGGAGCCAGACGCAGCAGGAGAGCGGATTCTACTCAACACCAGCAAGAACCAACAAGGAGCAGACATCTTCATCCTGCAGTTCGCAGACCAGAGATGACCCAGGAACCAAGACTCGGCATGAGTAGAAGCCTGACTTCCTCACTCCTTCTCGGGGAGCAGAGGAGGGAAGGTCACCCCCCCCCCCCCCCCCCCCCGAGTACCAGAGATCTCCATCTTGGATACCGACAAAGCTCGGCGGAGCTGCTAGCTCCAACTCAAACCTTGGAATAAAATGAGTCATTTAGCAGGTCACAAGAACTTCATGGCGGCGAGACCTGCCAGACCCAGCTCCACCCAGGGAAAAGTCACCCAGGTTGGGCACCAGCCCTAGGAGTGGCTTTCTTCACCGGGTAATCAGAGTCAGAGGCTGCCCCTCCCTCTAGCAGCCTCGACAATCAATTGAAATTCAGTAAACCGAAACCCTGAGAATGACTCCAGGCTGGGATCTGTGAGTTTTTCACAAATTAGCCCCCTGGAAAAGCTACTGTTTGTTGAAAGGCCTCAACTCTACCCAGAACCTAGCCTCATCACTGCATCCCCACTTTTTTGAGACTCAAAGCAGATCTGCCCCCCTTTTAACTAGCTTGGGAGGAGGTTCGCAAAATCCTGGGTAAAGCAGAGCATTTTTCTGCCTGTTCGAACAAACTGACTTAAGAAACCTATGGCATAAGAACAGACCTCAGGACCAATGGAATAGAATTGAAAACCCAGAAGTGAATCTATAGACCTATAGCGATCTAATCTTCGATAAGGGAGCTAAAACAATAGAATGGAAGAAAGACAGCCTCTTCAGTAAATGGTGCTGGCAAAATTGGTTAACTACTTGTAGAAAACTAAAGCTAGATCCTTATAAATCACCCTGCACCAGAATCAACTCCAAATGGATCAAAGACCTCGAAGTCAAAGCAGATACTCTGAAAGCATTACAGGATGGAATAGGAGAAACCCTAGGTCTCCTTGGCTCAGGCTGAAATTTTCTGAATAGAGACCCGGAAACACAACAAATCAAAGAAAGGTTGGACAAATGGGATTGCATGAAGTTGCAGAGCTTCTGCATGGCAAAGGACATAGCTAGCAAGATCAATAGAAAGCCCACAGATTGCAAGAAGATCTTCACTAGCCATACAATGGACCAGGGTCTCATATCTAAAATATACTTGGCACTCAAAAAATTAAATCCCCCAACAACAAATACTCAAAGAAACAACTGCCCAATAAATAAGTGGGCTAAAGACTTAAAGAGAACTTCTATGAAGAAGAAAGAAGGATGGTCAATAGACACATGAAGAAATGTTCAACCTCCCTAGCCATAAAAGAAATGCAAATCAAAACAACATTGAGATACCACCTCACTCCAGTTAGAATGGCTATTTTTCAGAACTCTAACAACAACAGATAATGGAGGGGATGTGGACAGAAGGGAACCTTACTTCATTGCTGCTGGGAGTGTTGACTTGTTCAACCACTTTGTTAAGCAGTATGGAGGTTCTTCAAAAGACTTCACATAGAGCTCCCCTATGACCCAGTAATTCCACTTTTGGGCATTTACCCAAATGTTTACAAACAAGACCTCACTAAATCTACCAGCACAACTATGTTTATTGCAGCATTATTTACCATAGCTAAGATATGGAAACAACCCAGATGCCTGTCAGTAGATGAATGGATCAAGAAAATGTGGTATATATGCACAATGGAATTCTATGCCTCCATCAGAAAGAATGACAGTGCCCCTTTTATTAGGAAATGGAAAGACTTGGAAGAAATTATATTAAGTGAAGTAAGCCAAACCCAAAGAAACATAGGTCCCATGGTTTCCCTTATTTTAATATCTAGTATATGTATGAGTCAAGCGGAAAATGTCAGATAATGTGATGCTAGGAAAATGAACCCTTAGATATGTATTTTCATGTTTTTTTTCATGCATTTGTTTCTAATGCAATTATAAGATTATTTCTTTGTTGCTTTGTATGTCCCTCCCCCATAATATAACCCCTACTTTCACTGTATTTGATGTCAGTATAATTTGTGGAGGAGATGGGGAAAAACAAGTAGTTTAAGGATACAGGTTGACCTGTTGCAACAATGAGAAGTACAAATTTTCATGACGTATATGAACTTTACAACGTTGGTATGGGGAGGGGGGAGGATTGGGTGGGGGGCGGAAGCTGGGAAGGGATGTGAAGGGTAACCAAAGAGGAGGCTGCAATGCTTGATAAGAAATGTATGCATTATCTTGCCCATGTAATTGTAACCCCTCTATACAGTATGTTCACCAAAAATAAAAATTAAAATTAATTAAAAAAAGAAAAAAGTATATATATATATATATATATATATATATATATATATATATACAAACATATACATATACATACACACAGTATATATATGATGGGATGAATTAAATATAAATGGATATTGATAATACAAATTTAAATATAACTAAATATATATTTACACTATATACATATATTTACATATGCAAGATCATATTATATCTGTATGTTTATAAATATATTTTAAATTAATATCCAAAGAGTACATTTGAAGATTTTAGGGAAAATATAGAGTTTCTAAAGGCTTACTACTGACCCATCATACTTTCAAGCAATTTTTTTCTCCTTATTACAATGTCTGGATTACTAACATTGAATGATTATAAAACAGAGTATCTGTTTTAGTGCTTATGATTATGGATTAGAAACATCTACTTACTCGGTACGAAACCTACCAAAATGTGATCTTGAAATCACACTCCACAAACTGGACATATACACCAAATTAGCAACTTACTTTATCTCACATAAATTCAGTTTCCTTAGATTCATCTACATATAAAAAAAATGCATGCATTTTCATGCTCACATACACCCACATACTCATATGACATACTAAATGTGACACTATAATAAGTAATAATATAGATACTGAAATAGAACATTTTGCAAATGTAATTAAATTTTATTTTTTAGATATAATCCATTATTGAAATACTTATGAAAGAGCAGCTGAGAGGATGTTTCAAATCCTAGAGTGCCTGCCTAAAGAACATGTTTCTCAGTCCAAACATCATTATTTCCATCCTTCCTTATCCCACATAAAAAAAACAACAAATAACTATAGAATTAACCTACATATCCCTTAATAACTCATTGAATAAAGAAATTGTAATATATATACGCATATATATGCAATGATGTATTACTTAGCCAGACATAATACTGAAAGCATATCATCTTCAAGAAAATACATAGAAGAAGAAACCTTCATATTAAAGCAATATGCCATACTGTGAAAAACAAATTCTAGATTTCTCATATGCAGAATCTAGACCTAGAAAATAAAATGAATCACCAAGGTATAAAAGGTGGAACTGATTAAATTTGGAAAAAATTAAGAGAGGAGATGAAGAGAAATATTGTGGAGTATATATGTTCAAATAATTTATGTTAGTATATGACATAATAAAAGTATAAAAATAAGAAATGAAATTCATAAAATGAATAAAATTTAGCAAGATACATTATATGGATATGTGTATAACATAATAAAATAACTTGTGAAAATAATATTTGATAATAAAAAGACAAAAATTCATTCCATCAGTTGTAGATTCATATGTTAATTTCCACTTTTTGTTCAGTTATTTCCCTAATAAAGTAAAGGGAGAAATTGATTTTGCTCATTTAGAAAGACTATCTTGTCCAATTAAAATTAAAGTATCCTAGTTAATTGCTGTCAATATGAAATTGTTCAATCCAATTAATTATTATATTAGAATATTTTCAATGCACTCTTCAAAATATTATCCCTATAGGTATATACTTTTTGCTATTTATTGAATATGTTTTCTTTACTCAATCACTATATATCATTTTCTGAATGTAGTTTGGTATATGCAACTAGGATATATTATACCTGACCTAGAAATCAATTATTCAAAAAGTTTTTATCCAAAATACCTATAATGAAATAAAGAGGTAAATCCAAATTATGTATTTTCGAAGACAATACTTGGTTAGTCCTCTTTTCACATTCCCCATTCCCTTCTTGAGAATAATAAACATTGTAAGGAAATGCTTAGAATATTTTGGAGAAATAGCTTGACTTTAAATCAATGAGTTACTCTATGCTGCATTTCTGTTTACTTTATATCCTGAAAATCTAAATTCTTACCTTATCATTTTCCTTAGGCTTTATATTCAGGTTTAACACTGATGGATGACAAAGATATTAACATTTTTTTTAACAGTGGTTAAATTGAGGCTGAGGAATCTAGGTACAACTATACTCATGCCGATAGAGCTCATCAGTCATGAGACCATGATATCAAAATGTTAACCTATGCTTACTGAAATTATGCTTATGAAATTTTGTCCATTATAAAAAGTGGTTACTAGCATTTGTTTTGTAATCAACATCATTTCATGGATTAGGAGCTGAATTGAGACATTATATGGAGAACTAAATTTAAAGAGTCATCCAAAATTAGTTACCAAGATATACATCATTTAACACAATGTTTTAAAAATGCAAGCTAAAGGAAAAAATTTATGGAAAAATCATTTAAATTAAACACAGAATACGTATCACTGATTTTTCTTAAATACCAGTTTGGAATACGGTTTGCATGATGACTTTTCTGATTATACGTTTAGTTAGGTCTTGATATTTAGTTGGAGAAGTTATGTTCTTTCATATATTCATTTGTCAGATCAAAGAGGAAATGAATTCAGTGCCAGAGTCAAATCCGTAATATTGTAACAGTTGTATCCTGCTACTTTGCCAAAGTTTCAAATCAGCTCGAGTAACTTGGGTCTTTTTTGGACCTAACTAAGTAGGTATGCAATTTTGTCAGTACTAGAAAGATATTGACCAACATTTATTTAAACAGTGTTTTCCAGAAACTACTCCTATTCTCTCTTTTCATTAGATTTTTTATTTCATTTATATCATATTTTGATGCTTTCATTATGATAACCCACATTAAATCTTCTACAGTGTAATTTGGAGTAGTTTAAAATTATGTACACTCGGGTACACTGCTAGGATTCTATTATTTGCATATTTTGTTCCTGTGAAATCAGTAGGATTTAGTTCTCTATATGGATACTATTGGACTTATTCGTTGCATTTCTGAATTTTTTAAGTATGTCATGATTTTTGTGATTTAATACTGTAATATTTTTTTCTTTTAAATATGTGCAGATCTTGCTTCACATACAGTTACCTTTGTTTTAAAGAATTTGATCCATTCAAGGGATTTGCTATATTAGGTTCATCCAGATGAATTTAATTACAAATTAACACAACCTTATTTCTGAAAGACAATTATCCTTATATCTCTGCTCAAGTTAACATGTATTTGAGGTTTTCATACTTAAAAAAAAAAACTGAGCATAACATGCTTTTGTTCCTGGGGTAGTTCCAATTTCTTGGTTGTTTTTCAAGCTGTGGTGACTTCAACATATGTGTACATTTATTTTAATTGCTTTGTGTCTATATTTTGTTTAACAAAACAGAAAGTAGAAAAAGCATCAGTGATTTAGAACTTTTCCACATAGAATTCTAAGAGAGACACTTGAAGTTTTGTGACAACTGGGACACGGGAGTTCTTGTTAGTGGAAGGGGTAGCAGAAAAACAGAGACATTATTTGACGTGATTGAATTCTGCGTCCTCTTGCCTCTCTATTTCCAATGGTAATAATTTTGTCTGTATTAACTTAGAATTTTTGGTTTAATTGGGACACACTACACATTCATATTTGATTTTCACTCTAAAATCTTCTTTCCTTTGTTTAAGACCAGAGATGTGACTTTATAATGCTAAAAAGCATCTACTAATTTATATGAAATTGTCCAAACTAGATTCACTTCACACTATATGCAATATAGAATGTAATAATAATAGTGTGAGGTAGTATGTAATAATTGACTTTGGGGAAAGTCAATTAAAGTGGATTTTTGTGAGATACTGAGTAATAATAAAATTATACTTGATATTATTAAAAATAATCCGAGTTATATCTAAAAATAACTCATAGTTATAAACTAATGCTGAAAAAATAAGATCGTTTTTGGAAAAAGCCAGAAGTTTAAATAAGCTTGCTTTTTAAAAATTGACTTGGATCTGGGCTTCGTGGTTCATGCCTGCAATTCTAGCTACTCAGGAGTCTGAGATCTGAGGATATTGGTCAGAAAAGACTGTGAGACCCTTATCTCCAATAAACCACCTAAAAACTAGAAACAGCACTGTGGCTCAAGTGGTACTGTGGAAGCCTTGAGCTGAAGAGCTGAACACCGGCCCAGCCCAGAGTTCAAGTCCCACGACCCACAGAAACAAATTTACATGGATTTGTTCTTCATTATTTCATGATTTTTCTATGAGTGGTTGTTCAGTGAAAAATGTCATTAGTGTTTATATTTTGTGTTGGCATAAATGAGCCAACTATTGTGTTAATTTAATAAAAAAAAAAACTCTGATTCTATGACAGCATAAATTTTGTGGGTAATGGTTAAGACAAGGTTGCCTTTATGAAAAAAATATTTATATCACTCCCCCCAAAAAAGGAAGAAAAAAATTATATGCCAGGAAACTTACTCTGTAAATCATAATGGAGTAATATTCTGTCCATAGGTGAAGATGTTGCCACTTGATTTTAGTATGCCCCAGAAAGACCAATGTGTGAAAGAAAAATGGCTTTCCATTTCCTCCCAGATTGTGGAGAATACTTGAGTAGTTCTGCTGGGGATTAAATTCTTTAGAATGAAACCTATGAGTACATAGAATCTCATCTTCCTTCTTCTATACTTTAATCTTTCTCGGTCAAATACATTTCTCTTTGACATACTCCCCACCTTGACATTGTCTTGTCACAGCCCCCCAAAGCAATAAAACAAACTGAACATATACAGAAACTTTCAAACTTTTAAATCTGAGTAAGCCTTTCTGCTTAATATATGGACAATAACACTTATTATGGAAGGTTATAAAGCTAACACAGAAGTCTAGTATTTCTAACAATATAGAGTATACAAAAATGTGCTTTATTATAAAATATCTAACTCCATGTTGTATTTTGTGTTTTTGTTTCTGTTAATCCTTAAACTCAGGGCTGGGATGGTGCTTTTGTGGTCAAGGCCAGTGATCTACATATAATTTGAAATGGAAATCCATTTGCCCGGTTGGTTAATTGGAGATAAGAATCTAATGATCTTTCCTACTCCTGCTGGCTTCAAATTGTAATCTTCAGATCTCAATCTCTTAACTAGCTAAGATTCAACCTTGAACCACCAGTGCTAGCCATGTTGAATATTGTGTGTAATTCTAATTCTCAGCATTGTATATATGTTCCTACTACAATGTAAAAAAACTTAAAATATACTAAGGGTAAATATATAATGAAGGAAGATTTTTATCCTTTAAAAAATGTATGCAAAATCTATGATAAACTATTGATATTTTACTGTACCATTCCTGCAATCAGTTTCATATATTTTAACAATTGTCAGGCCAAGTTTCTCTATATTCTACTGGACATTTACTATTTCAAGCATGCATGTAAATTTATGTGTATATGTATCTATCTATATATCTTCCAGACTTGTTACTTAGCTTTGTTTTGCTGTTCAGCAGTTGAACGCGGACGGTTCATTCTGTGACAATATCTGTCCTCATTCTCATCATTCCTTATTTACCACACCATCAGACTTCTAAAATCAGCCTCATTTCCTGAAGAAGGTTACCAATCAGTCCAACCCACAGGGTTTTAATAAAGCAAGCTTTAAGAAAGGAAGTTAACATGAAGTGACAACTACAGAATTTCCCCAGAGACCTAGTAGGTTATCAAAATTATATCTGACATCTTTCACATTTCTGTGTTCCTTCTCTTCTCATACTTAAGAAAGCATTGACTAACACTATATATATATATATATATATATATATATATATTGCATTTATAACTTAAGGATCAGTGTTTTTTTTCTAACCTGAAGCCTTCTTTTCCATGATTTTTAACATAAACATTTGGGAGATTTTTTTGGATTGCTATGGGATTTCATCCAAAACAAAGCCATGTATATCAACAAGCCAATGATTTCAACACAGAGTTCTAAACAAAAGAGGGAGAAAATTATGGTTACTTATATATATTAATCACAAATATAGGCAATATCAAGATATTTTCAAATTGTATAGTTTTACTGGATAAAGAGCCTCAGACCTCTAATCCTATCTACTTGGGAAAGAAAGATTAAAGAATTCCAGTTACAGGCAAGCACAGACACAAAAAGAAATTTCAGAAACTCTAACCATTTGCTGGGTGCAATATTTTTTGCTTGTGTTAGGAGGACCACAGTCCAATCAGGCCCAGGCATACTGACACTACCTCAAAATAAGCAATCCAATTACAATCTGAAGGTATGGCAGTAGTAGATATGCCGTTTAACAAGTATAGGGTTTTAGGTTCAATCCTCCAGTACAGCTAGGAATTTAAGTATGTATCAGGTAAGAATGTGGCATGTCTAAGGTTAAGACTTCATACTGGTGTTACAAGCTCTAATAAAACCTTTACCTCTTTTGCTAATTTTTTATAGTATAACCACAACTTCCATGCCCAAACCAAATAATTTCCTATGAGATTTTCTTCAGTCCATTAAGTAATATGTTATGTGTTGAATACGGTCCCATTAAAATCTTACTATCAAAAACACACTGCATTAGAAAGTGATTGTATATTGAAACAATCTCAAAGATAGCATTTAAGTGGAAGTCTCCTCCAACAGATGCAGAAGGCCTTGAATATGCTAAGGAAAGATGACTCAGAAGAAGCCAACTCTGATCTTGGACTTCTAGTTCCACCAACTCAGAGGCAATGTATTTACAGTGTTAATGCTACCCAATCTGTGGTCGTTTACTATTACAATTACTAGCAAACATGTGGAATCTATAAGACATGAAAAGTCATCGATTCTTGGGGTCCATGACTCATCTCTATAATCCTAGTGATTAAGAAGGATGAGACTTGGGGGATAATGGTTTTCCACCTGGTAGGAAAGTTTATGAGGCTCTAACACCAATTAACTTAAAAAATTTCTGGGCTGGAGGCATGATTCAAATGGTAGACTGATTACTGTTAGCAAACAAACTGAGATCATGAGTTATGTTTAAGCCCCAATCTGGGAGAAAGAAAAAGTCCTTAGAAGAATACTATGAGAAGATGCATTATGAATAGGAAAACAGAAATAAAAGAAATAAACTTATTGATATAGGCAAAGCTTCCCAATGTGAAATATGGCACAAACTGTAATATTTAGGTTTTTCCTTCCTATACAGAAGAAATAAATGGTATTTTTACTTGAGGAAACTAAAATGTAAAACTATGCAATGAATAATCATATTACTTTTGTGTTTTTATAATTTAACTTGTTTTCCTACAAATTTCTATAATAGTGTAGCTTTGAAAAATCAATAAATGTTGCATTTACATATAGGATTACATACCTTTGCAAGTGTTGTCTAAAATTGATCTACACTGAAATGATTGCCATTGATATCTTTCTCAAGATTCCAATTGTTTATATTTTCAGCTGACCTTCTATAAAACTCATACCCCAAACATAACTTTTTAGCTTGTTCATGCAATCATATGAACATAAACATAAGCCCCCAAATGTTTATTACTTTTATCTGCTGTCATTAATGTAGTACACCTAATAGAATTATATATATATATACCCTTAGGGAAATAAGATACTTCTTTCTAAATATAGACTTCCAGGCACACACACACACACAGACACACACACACACACACACACACACACACACACACAAACACACACACATACATATTTACCACTCTGACTCATGTTAGGTTCCTGACACTGGGTATCACACAATGATCTAATAATCAAACTTTCCTCCCCAGACATAAAATACATTCATACTTCCACACAAACAAAAACACAAGATAATTCAAAATAATGAGAATAATGAGCCATCCACTCCGTGATTTCATTCATTCATGATGATGCATTTTTCATATCATAATTAAAAATCTTTTTGAGTCTCTCTGATTAGTAGACAAAAGTATGTTATCATATAATAGAAACTGTAGGTAAAATTACTTTTCCCTAGTTAATCTTTAATATATCGTATCAAATACTTCTCTTTCCTTCTTGCCGAGTCTTTTTTCTGGCATTTTGCCCTAATGTCTAATATTAAATTACAAAGGACATGCCATAATCCTTAATTCATTTTTCCTAAAGGTTATGCTATACAGTTGAATCTGATTTGTTTACTGATTCTAAATTAACTTTTCTCAACAACTTGTATTATTGTTTATATTGCTCCTAAAGCATTTGAAATATCAAAAAGAACTGGATATTCACCTTAGCAATGATTGTGAATGGCAGCAATGGTTGTGGGGAGATGAAGGACTTGAATTATATGGAGTGCCTAAAACTTGGCAATGTTATTTAAAGGGCTGATCGTTTAGTTAGCTTTTAAAATGTGGTCTTCTTATTTCATCTAAGAGGATAAAAGTATGCTTTCCATCACATTCTGGACTGTAAAGCACTGGAATCATTTCCTTTGCATATCATATGCCCTGCTGCTACTGTAGTGAAACCCACAAACAACTGCACAGCTGTGTTAGCTGCTCTAGATTTTGAAATTTTCTTCTAGTAGCCCTCCCTAGTGATTCAAGCCCAGACTCATTAGATAGTCACATAATCAACAAGTACAAAGGACCACAATATAAAAGACCACGTGCAAAATGAGGTTCATTTTTTTCTTTGTTGTTTCCTTTTTTTATTGATTGTCTTTTAAGGAGCGACGGGCTGTTTATTTCTCATTATTGTTGGTGTGACTTAAATAAATTTACCAGATTTTTCAAATAAAATAAAGAGATATAAAAAGGCATATTTAGTCACAAAATAAAAGTAAACATTTGAGTGATTCTTTTCATTCTACTCCTGTTCACAGTTATTTTGAAATAACTTTGAGATGAGACAAGCATATGTGTAAATTGCCATGTATCAAGCACACAGGACTCTGGAATCTTTGGGCTTTGATTTCTATATCAACTTCACCTAGAAAAGAAAATTATCACTTGCTTCATGTCTTAAGTAATATACTTAAAACAAGTTTTATTAATTTTATCAATACATCTCATAATCTATGGAATTGATGCATTGCATAAGTCTTTGATTTATTTCCACTACATTAATATTATTACACTTATTTTAGTTTTTTTGCACATGAAATAATGACATTCTTGAGGATAAAACATTCCTGTTTTTCATTTTAGTTGCCAAAATGGAACTGTTAGACATTTTGAAAATATAACTTTAAATCAAAACCTTCAAATTTCATAGGACTTGAATTGTGTTAATTACATATTTAATGTTAGAATAAAAAGCATTATTAAGTAGAAAGCATAATTATGTTATCACACCTCAATCCCTGAATTGACTTTATGATAAAAAATATTTATATTTATATAATATATATACTGACACAAAGTATGTGATTTGAAAACAAAAGACTCCTTTTTTGTTTTGTGTTTGTTGTTGTTGTTTATAGTTTGTGATAATTTTGTAGTCTTTACCTCATGCCTGGTATATTCATTGTATGTTTTCAGGAAGGTGAGGGGTGGGCACAGAGCTTTAGTGAAAAATTGCAGCAGTGGAGTTCATTGAACATTGATGAAAGTGAACTATTTAACACACGGGTAGGGACAGGAGGGTGGGACTGGGAACAAGTGAGGGAACTGAAGACATTTTATAAAAGGAAATGTACTCATTACCTGACTCATGTTACCCAATATCCAGGTTTCAACACAAATGACTACAATGAGATTGTCCAAATTATACTGTGACTTTTACCCCTCATGAATCAAAATTCTGTCTAATAATTTTTGTCTTCCAGATGTTTTCACAACATTTCTCATGATTTTTTCTACTATTTTGTCTTCATTATTGATGCTTATACTATTTTTGTTGTTGTCTTTTGTGTGTATGCCATTTTTAGTGCTTGAACTCAATGTTTAATGGTCTCCCTTGTATTTTTTTCTCATGGCTGATGACATTCTATTCCTTGAGCCACATCCTCACCTTCTGCCTCCTGCTGGATACTTGGAGATAAGTTTTCACATTTTTGTCTGTTTGGACTGATACTGAGCTAAAATATTCAGGTGTTAGCTTCCTGAGTTTTTATGATTTTGCACATGAACAACTAACACCAAGCTTTGCTATACCCTTATTTTAATTATGTCTTAGAAGAAAGTGAAGTTTATTTGTGTTAAGTGTGCAATTTTTAAATACAAGTTTGAATCAACTTGATATAATGTAACTCATCAATTTTAACAGTTAAATCAATGAATGCTACACATTCTCAAAGAAATATAATTGAAAAAATGCATAATTATTTTCTTTAAACAAGTAAAAGAACTATGAATTTCTTTCACTTTACAATTCATGTTTTATATAAATTTAATTAGCAAACTTCCATGACTAAAAGTAAATATATTAATTTTATACTACAAGAAGTAAAGTGATTATAGTTAAGAATAGATATTTCATCACAGCCAGAAGATAAGTTTTTGAGCATTCTTCCCATGAAGAAATGTTACATGCAGAAATTAATGGATATGATGTGGCTTGATCATTACACAACATATAAATGAATGGGAATATCACTCCATACTTCATAAATGTGTAAAAAATAATTATGTTGCTAGGCGCCAATGACTCATGCTTATAACCCTATTTACTAAGGAGGCTGAGAGGTGAGAATCATGGTTCAAAGCCAGCCTAGGCAGGAAAGACCATGAGACTCTTATCTCCAATGATCCACCAGAAAACTGGCTGTGGCTCAAGTGGTAGAGCATTAGTCTTGAGCTGAAGACCTGACCAACATCGTCCAGGTCAAGATTTCAAGCTCCATGACAGACAAAAATTAAAAATAAACAGTTACAAAATTAATATTTTGGTATAAATGTTAAAATATGTATTATAAAAACTTTTATATCCTCACTAGATATACTAGTTTATATAAACGTAGAGAAGTGAAGTCTGGTTTTAGTTGTCATTGAATCAATTGTGTAAATCACACATTTCTCACTCATTTTATATTTGCGTGATTATATACTTGTATGCCAAAAGTATAATTAACTGATATGTGATAGGAAGTGTTGTTTTAGGAATCTCCCTTGGTTTTCTAACATTAACCCTTCTACCTTAAAATAAATAGGTCCTCCAACCTTGTAAGAGGTTTCATCTCATTGAAGCAGAAAAATATAAACCCTAATCGTTTTTTGGAACAACTGTAACATTTTACATGCATTTCACTTAGTTTAAGAACCAAAACATTCAAGTCATTTTAACTGTACAAGTAATAACAAAATGCCTTCTGAGCTTTTCAGTCTCTTAAGAGATGAAAACCTTTAATTATATATCTATTTTTTTCTGCCAAATATCCTATTCATTAGGAAGATCTTTTGTGTAACCTTGTGTTCCTGATTAGAAGACAGGAACAAAGGCAATAATGAAAATAGCCAAGGAAAATATTTGAAACAATTATAAAACAATTGCTGACACTCCTGTTTTCAATTGTTTCAATGAGAATATACGTTACAGTATCACGTTTTTGTTATCATTTAAAGAGCAATATTAAACTTCAATTAACAGTGAAGAAGGGAAAAGAAAACTGAAGACAGCTTGACTTTGAACAATCCAACATAAGTAAAATGGATTTATCTTTTTTTCTATGTAGTTGCCAAAATAATAGAGAGCAACACGCAAAGGCAAGAAAACACCTAAGCCAAAGCAGTAAACGTTTGTGTATAAAATAATGGTGAGGGTCTGACTCGTTCAAAGTCAGGCTTGCAAAGAGGAAAAGTGTATTTGCTTTAGTGTGAATGATAAAAAAAATATAAAAATCCTTTATTGAAATTTTGCATATCTAGACTAGGACTTCTTATGTTGGAGAAGAGGAAAGGTATGAAAAAGTTCAAGATTGTTTGACTATTCCCCAAGATCATTCTTCTTTATCAGCTATAGCAATACAAGTAGCCTTCGTTACTCTTAGTATCATGCTTGATTATATTTAGAAGCAAGATTTGTTGCTGGGTTATAAACTGCAAACCCTTGAGTATTAATAAAGTCAATTCCTAAGAGATGAAAGTAGCTAAAATATCAAAGACTTAGCATAGTGCAAACTATTTTCTAGCTATATCACAATCTGTAGGTGTAGATTTTTTCCCCCATTGTTCCATGGGACCTATTTTGGTTAACTTCTTTTTCACCATCTGGTGATCCTATAACATCCTATACCATCCTGGGATTGCTTATCTTTACTGGATTCTCTAATTTCTGTTGGAAAGATAGTAAGGAAAGAAGATTGAGTTAGTTTCGGTTTTACCTTTTTTTTATTACCTTAGAAACTGTAAATCAAAATAACATAAATTTTCTTTATAATAACAGGAGACAGATATCATTTCTATATTCTTACCCTAGCCTTCTACATAACATTGGTACTTAGTGATCCCCAAATATGAAAATGAAGATAGGGATCTTCTTATTTAAATATTATTTAGGAATTCAAGACTTCATTAATGCAAGGAACTTAGTAGTATGTACATCATACATGTGTACAAAGCTGGTGGCAACTTTTCCTTATTCTCAGAAACTAGGATACATGGTACCCTTGTAGTTGCATCAGGAAAAGGCTGTAGTTGAGTTAGATTACTACACCAAATCTGCTGTATAATATTTCTACAAGATAATAGTCATGAATAATCCGTATTTATCATTTACATTTCTAAAGGACAGAAATCTAAAATAAGTCTCACTAGATTAAAATTGAGCCTTCTACAGAGCTAAAATATTTTTTCAGGTGATTCTAGTGGAAAAGGCATTTACTTCCTTTTCCGCTTTCCAGAAACTTCAGTATTTTTGTTCTTGTCTTTTCCTTAATCTTCTAATGTAGCATCTTCACATCTTTCTGAGGATTCTTACCTAATGATGTCCCTTTTGAACTAGAGCTGGGACTTTTGAGTATACTTTGCCCATCTGATAATTAATCAAATTTGTGTTCCTTGGGTAATGAAAGGTGATTATTTTACAAACTTATACGTAAAATGTAAATCTACATTTGATTGATTAGATATTTCGGGACTATAGATATTTTGGGAAGGTATTTTACTGTCTACCACAATGAGTGTTTAAGCATTTTTTCTACAGGTTATAAGCTGCTACCCTTTCATTACTTTTGAACAACATATTTCTTCAATAAAATATAATTAGAAAAAATTTGGTTCCTGAAAGCATTTAATCCTGATTAAAACATTATCATGTACTAGAAATCTTAAATATCAGACAGCAGCTCCTGAAGCAGTTCTGGCACTATCACTTTTTGTATATTCTGTTTACAATCTTCTCTTTTCAAGAGCATTTGATTGTTATTATTTTGGAATTATGGTTAATTGTTATTTGACTGCTATTTGTAAAGAATGCACCAACAATACTGGTTCTCTTCTTTTAACTTGTTTATGTGTAATCTATTTCTGAAAGAAACACAGTATTTGAATTATATGAACTGCTTATTGAAGTGTGGAGAGAAAAAAAAGAAAAATGTCCCTGTTTGTATGGCATGTTGAAAATGTACCTAAAAACTATTTTCTTAACATCATATATTTTTCATTTTGTTTGGATTCTGATAAAATTTAGCCTCTCAACTCACACAATGTTAATGCAGTCTTATTTAATGCCTACTAAAAGCAAACAACAAATTACTATATATTTTAAAATTTTTAATTGTTAAAATTATTATTTATTAAAAAATATTTTTAAAAAATTAGTCAAGGAAAATTGTTTATTAGATGTTTAGAGTCGTTTTCAGACTCTATTGTTGAAGCCAGAAAGGGAAAAATCATGCTTTTCTTCTTTCTTGAGCCACTCTTATTTATTTCATATATTGCTGAAAGAATAAAAATCTGGCTTTGAAGCATTTTGCTTGATATCCACAATGTGTCATTCTTTCTTTATTAATAGGAGAATTTGGAGAAAGGATGAGAATTCTCACTAGAAAAAGGAGAAGAGGAAAAGAGAAGCGAAAAATCTAGATAATGTTTTCTTCCTCATCTCAATCACAAGGTCTGGATTATGATTGTGGATGTTAGATACAGTGCTCTAGAGTGATTAAACACATTTATAGAAAAAGTTAACCCCTCAAGTGATCACATAGAGAATGCTTATTTATTTAAAAAATGTAATAGCATCAAACAGGAAGTGTTATCTATTTGTTTAGTACTTGTTTAGTATTTCTTAAATTCTGATGTGCTGTAGTCATACAAGAAAGGTAAAAAACTAACATATTAATATCACATTCTAATATTCACTTAATTCTTGCTGTGTTTGAGTTTTGCTTCAATTTTACATGTCATATTCTTCCAGTATATAAGTTGAAAAAAGATTCCCTCTGGTAATATTCTATTTTTATAAGGAAAGGAAAGGAAGTTAGCTCTTAGACACAGACAATGGGATAGAAATCTTCCCCTAGACATAGCCTTTGACCACTTCTGGTTCATTTTTTAAGCCGAAGTAAGTCACGTGAGCCATCTTGACATTGTAGTGTAGAGGTAAATCTCACCTACAGGAAGCTGATGCAGGACAGACTATTATGCCAAGATATGCAATATTTGAGATAAAGAGGAAAAAGAAGAGAACTATAATACAATCAGTCATACTTGCCATCACATGTCTCTGCAGGAAGGAAATCATTATGTTCCTTTGTTTCTAAAACTACTGAGATCTTCAAATCATGTCTTTTGTGCTTCCATGTTACTGGAATTAGAGAACATCTTAATACTGAGACAGCATAAAATCTCAAAGAAAGCTGGACTAATCATTTCAATACTAAATTTTGTTCTGCTAGTACATGAAACCATTTTATAGACAACACTTTATATTGGTAACTTTTTTTCCAGATCTGGATTTTGATAATATATGTGACTATCCACCAGAATAAATGTCTTCATTTATCTTCATCTTGTGCAGACATCATATTAAAGTAGATGTGGGAGTTCATCAGTAGCATACTTTAAAAGTGCAAAATATTGGACTGGGAGCCAATATACATATTTTTCCAAAATCACCTTCCACATTCTCCTTCTTCCTTCCTAGGAAATACACTCAAACAATAAAAAGGCTTAGATTTTTGGCTCTTGAACTTGAAAGTGTAAGTAGAATATTATGGATGTTGGGGATGTCTTTTTATGTTTTTTTATATAATAATGTAACATGCAACATCCCTATGTGACCTGTAAGTCATAACAGTGTAATTCTTTAGGGATGTGATAGGAATGTCAGCCTTACTGGACTTAGTATTGTTTTCCACTTGCTTTTCTACCACCTAACCTGAATTATAATACATAGTAATGGAATGAAAAAGTAATGCCATATTAAGAAAGTCATTTAGGGCTCTGGAAATGTGGCTTCATGGTACAGTGATTGCTTAGAATGGAAGAAATCCTGGGTTCAATTCCTCAGTACCACATAAACAGAAAAGGAAGTGGTGCTGTGCCTCAAGTGGTAGAATGCAAGCCTTAAGCAAAAAAAAAAGAAAAGAAAAAAGAAAAAAATCTCAGGAAGAATTCCCTGACCCTGAGTTCAAGCCCCAGGACTGGCAAAAATTCTTTAGTTAGTAAATGCCAAATAAAGAACCTATATTTGAATATATAATTGCTCCTTCCAATAATGGCTTAACAATAGTTCTTAATTCATTTACATTACCTATATTAGAAGGCGGTGTTGAGAAAAAAAAAACATTTTTTTAGTAAGTCATGGCAATTAATGTCAGGAATGTGCTTAGATATCAGGTGAAGATTAATCCTGGAAATTCAAAGATTCTAGGCTTTTGAGTGGTCACTGCTAATCACAATAAGAAGGGTAGTCTAAGTGAGAATTGGAAATCTTTTTGGTCAATATGGCACCAAAAGGTCACCAAGTAATTAATAGTTGTGATAGAAGTGAAGGAATAAATCCAGATGGAAGAAATAAATGATAATTGTTAGCTTTTTTTTTTTTTAAAAAAAGAGGTAGCCGAGTAAGAACAGCACCATTCACGTGGTATTCAGGTAAGGAGTAAGTTTATTCTTCGTTCCGGCTGGCACCAGGCCATATTGGTCCTCCACGTGGTGGGGAAAGGCCTGGGAAAGATTGCTGGGATATCTGGGAAAGAGAGAGAGCTGGGAAAGATAAAAGAGCTAGAAAAGAGAGAAAAGAGTTAGAAAAGAGAGCATCAGAGAAAAGGTGGGAAAGAGAGAGCTAACAATTATACTAACAATTTATACTAACAATACTAACTACTAACAATTATTTATACTAAGTCCACCGTCAGACATCAGAGGATGCTAAAGTAAGAGTCCAATAGTTCATGAGTCATTAATGTAACAACATGGAAAAGGAGGACATATTTATTGCTACCTCAAATTTTCTGAAAAGCTGAAATGCCATCATTTGTTTCAAATTTCCATTGTTTGTCTACAGTGTCATTAAGTGCACATAAATACAAATATGAGCCGGGTGCTGGTGGCTCACACATGTCATCCTAGCTACTCAAGAGGTTGAGACCAGAGGATTGTGGTTCAAAGCTAGCCTGGTCAGGAAAGTCCATGAGACAATTATCTTCAATTAGCCATCAGAAACCAGGAAGTAGTGCTGTATCTAAACTGGTAGAGCACTCAATTTGAGCTCAAGAGCTGAGAACAGTGCCCAGGATCAGAGTTCAAGCCCCACGACCAACCAAAAAAGTCAAATATATTTAAGTTTCCCCAAAAGGAACTACGAAGTCAATAGTAATCTTCCCAAGCAGAAAAATTTTTCCAATATGATTCAGTGCACCTACTTTTGCTGAATTATTTAAGTTATGGCTTCTTTGTTGGATGTATTCTCTTCTTTTAAAAATTGTCAAATATTACCTTTATAATTACCTTCATCTAATATTTCTTGGTTCAGAAGAGAAGTCCATAAAGTTGATGTCACTTAGCTTTCTTACTATCTCAGTTCAAAGCCAACCCAGGCAGGAGAATCTGTCAAATTCTTATCTCTAATTAAACACCAAAAAGTCCGGAAGTGGACTTTGTCTCAAGCAGTAGTGTACTAACTTTGGGGCAGGTGAGCAGGAAAGACAATTGTTCAGGGACAGGGTCCAGGCTCTGAGTTCAAGCCCCAGAAGCAGCACAAATTAAAGAAACAAACAAGCAAACAAAAAAACCCCACATATTTCTTTGGGACCATCCTTAAAGCACTGGTTTGAAAAGATGATTCTTTTGCTGATCATACTCACTGGATCCTGCTTTTTGGAATCCTTATTGATATGGCGAACTCAGGACCAGAATAAAGGAATGGATATCTGACTTTTACAACAAGAGAATCATTTCAGGAGTTAAATATCCATGCATAAGACATTTAAAAACCTCCGTGTCTTTTCTTCTTTGCAGTAGAACATTGTACAACAATGTTATTTCCATTTTTCTATGCTGGCCTTCAAATGTCATAGTTTCCTTTTGTAATACTCTAGAGGTCCACAGAAAGTTTTATGAGTAAAGAGAACACTCGAAAAAGTCAGGGACAGAGTTTCCTTCAAGCCTTGGATCACTTTCTTGTACAGTAAAAGGACAGCACAAATTAACTTGAACTTTGTCATTTCTCTATACTCAATTTCACTCCTGGATTCAGTTTATACTTCCTGTAAGTGTTCCTTCCAATTAATTCCAGTAACAATCTACGGTGCTGCTCCAGGCAAAGTGAATGTTTTCTGGCTTCATTGAAATAGCACAAAGACATCTTTGGGCATGAGGTAACACGTGTTTCAGAGACAACTTAGTAACGAGAAAATATGGAATTTACATGGCTTATAAAAGATTATCCATGTACATATGGCCATATAAGACTATGTTAAGTGAAATGAGCCCCCAAATAGGGACACAACTTGTTTTTTTCTTTCTTACTATTATTTTTAATGTATCTAACATATATTATGTGCTTTTTTTGTTTCTCTTCTATTTTCTTCCTCCATGGTATAACCCGTTTCCACTGTTTGATATTGGTGACCTTCCACATACATTTTTCAAATGTGGGAGGAGAAGGGAAATAAAATTGTGAAACAAGGATACAGTAATACCTGTTGTAACAATGAGATGAAAAAAACACTATTTTGAAACGAACTTTACAACTTGGGGGAAGGAGGGGAGAGTAGGGGTGGTGGGGAGAAAAGGCATGGAAGGGGAAAGACAAAAATGGTGGTAACAATGCTCGTTAGATAATGCAGTCATTAACTTACTTATGTAACTCTAACCCTCTGTCCATCATTTTCACAATAAAAAACATGAAAAAAACCATTGTCCTGGAGTACATTAAGTTCAAATTTCTTAAGTGCTCTGTAAATTAAGACCTAGTTTAAGTGGGAAGAAGGTTCTCAGAAACATTTTTTGTCAGTGTTTGTGTTGTGTAGTATTACCCAAGTGTACATAACAGAAGGAGAAACAATAGGAATAGGAGAAAGAGAAGTTCTGTATTTAAGTATAATGGTTCAATATGCTATAGAAGACTTTGCAAATAAGACAACTTTGAAATAATAAAGCCAAGGCCAGTATGTAGATCTATGGGAGTGACATAGAGAAAGCATTACTACTAAGTGGAACATGAAGGTTGAGACTACTCCCTTTCTTCTACTAGCTCTAAATCATGATAGCTATTCATTCAAATTTGTAAAAAGTAGAATGGAAGAATAATTCTGGTTCCAAGCAATTCAGATATAAGACCATGGACTTAACTGGAAAAAAGGCCATGTCGAGAGAGCACGAATTATACTAGCAATGAACTAATGGCTAAGATCACATGAACAATCTGAGGCATCAGTCTAACAGAAAATATTATTGGAGAAATTCAGAATTGCTAGTCTGTATCTAGATTAAATAAATCAAAAAACTATGGTAGGACAATGTGATACAAGCCAGGAATTCTAGCACTCAGACTAAGACAGGTGATTAGAGAGTGGGATGACGAAGTGATACTTTCAGTGTACTAAATAGTATAATTTTGTCTCAATAAAACAAACAAAGAAAGGAATAAAAATAAGCCAGAAAGGAATACACAGTTGGAAGTTTGGGCTAATTTTGTCAATATGTTTTGAGAAGTCAAGTTTCCTATTGAAATGCAACTCATTTAATCCTCAGTTGTGTTTAAATGTCGCCTTCATTACAGAGTATTACTAGATGCAAAAGAGCTCATGATTCCCAACCAAGAATTTGAAAAAGCAACCATCATTCTCTTAGATTCCAAAGAAATGTTGGATTACAAAAGCTTAAGCCTAGAGAAATAGGAAAGTTCATTTAATTTAGGACTTTGTAGACCTGGCTAAATAAGAATTTAGAGTTAAAATAAATATTTTTGTTTGTAATTTAATATTCTATAGGATACTATAAAATTGTTTTTAAGTAGAAGATTTAATTTACAAATTCACAAATGATTATGGCATTCTATTTGCCTAAAATATTCTTTCAAGTAAGGTAAAATTAGTACTTAGTTAACAGTTAATTTCAACAATTCATAAGTAACATGATAATGTGAATAATCTAGATAAAGTTGACATCAAATTGATGCTATTAATTTATTTAAAAAAGCCTATATACCCACTTACATTTTCAGATCTTAACAATATTTATTTCAGAAATGTCTTTAGCTGTATATTCAATGAAATAAAATATTACTAAAATATTTAAATGGTTTTCTGAAATTGCAAGACTCTCTCTGGGGTGTTATTTATATTGGAAAAGATATTAGAAAAGCCTTCTTTGTTAAAATTGCGATAGTTACTCCCACAAAAGAACTATTAATGAAGAAACATTTGTATGTGCAAAACAACTTCAAATGCATCCACAATCTGGAGATGACATATGTTTTTGTTTTTTTAAATATATATCTAACAAGTATAGCTACAATACTGATTTACATTCAATATGATGGGATATTCAAACCTTAAAAATACGGGGTTTATTATCTTAGTGTGAATAGATAAGATCTTACAAAGAAAGTTATTTTCAAGAGAAACCCGGAAAGAGTTTATCCAACTTGAGTTTCACAGAAATAACCAGAGAGTAATACCTATTAGGTCAAGTCGGTCAAAATCACTCCATGAATATTTCTTAAAAATATAACCAATTTAAGAAGTTAAATACATATTTTTTACTGAAAGTCATCTTACAGCAATAACTTACTACCTAATTATATGTGTATCTTTTTACCTATATATTAAGAAATGAAAATGATCTCTTTTTTCTAACTTATGTTGTAAATGCTTTGATTATGATGATGTTATTATTTAACAAATAAAATGTAGAGAAGGGTGGTACCAAAAAATGGTGGAGTACTTATTTTTGTGGGCAATTTAGACACAAGAAGACTTTCAAGGTTAAAAAGTATAGCCAAATATTTGTGATCACAGCTTCTTGGACAGGTTTTTGGAGACAAAGTTTTACATTAGAGTTTGTCCTCATTAACATAGAAGTTCGGTATTCATGACAACCAAATTCAAGGGGGAAGTTTAATGGACTCGCTAGGAAAGTAAAAAAAAAAAAAACCACTGGAAAACCCGAAAGTGGTGCTGTAGCTCAAGAGGTAGTGTGCTTGCCTTGAGCAGAAGAGCACAGGGACAGCACACAGGCCCAGAGTTCCAGCCTCACGACCAACAAAAACAAAAGAAAAAGAAATCAAATTAGTAACAGAAACTGAGAAAATCTTGATCGTTCATCTTATATAATGGGTGGGAGTAGAAGGGTAAGAAGAAATCTAAAGTGTTCTACATTTATGGCTAGGCAAATGTGTTAGTGATATTCTTGTTGATAAGGATTACAGGTGAAAATGATGGATTTAGGGGAAAAACTCTCTGATAGTTCTAAAGTTTATATTAAACAGATGCAAAGGTTGATCTGTTTAGATATCATCAAAATATCCATGACCATGAATATGAAAAAGAATGATAAAATTGGGGGCATTATTAAAGGGAAGAGGAAAAGAAAAGTTATGACATAATGGTAGCTATGTGAGGACCAGTGTGGACAAGATTGGAAGAAAGAGATAAGGAAACAAGAAAGTAATAAAAACAGATTTACAGAAGTAAAGAAAAGAAAGAATTTGCAGAAAGAAGAGGTCAAAACTGTTACAGAGACATTGAAGGAAATATGCTATTTGGATTTGAAAACTAAAAGGACATAGACAAGTTCAATAAGAACAGTGTAGAGATGTAAGTCATATTGATGAAATTTTGAGATATAAATGTGAAGCCATAAAATTCTAGATCCATGAATTCAACAGATCCGTTTTATTTTAAATGTTGGGAACAAATGCTTTTATCCTGACCTTAGAAGTATTATACAGATGTAACTGTCTGTGAATATTTTTGAAGACTATTTAACCAGACTATTGAACTATAGCACAGACAAGCCTAATTTGCCCTACAGTTCCAATGAGTGACCCATGTATCTACATCAATTTGGGATTTTACTGAAATATCATTAGATATGTTTGGACATCTTATCAGGCTATTCATTATAAATCCAGGACAAGTAACACCAAGTATAGGTTGAACATAAAGTTTTACTGATGTTACTGAAGACTCCGCAAATTGATTCTTCTTTAGAATAGAAAATGCCTCAATAGCTATTGATACGTCATAACTGCCATATACTCTATTTAAATATAATTCTTGTTAGGGATATCTCCATGCTGAAATAACCCTTTCAATGAACCTGCCACAAATTCTTATATGTGGGAAGTGCTCTTATAAACTTCAAGCTTTTATTGAATGGAAGAGTTCAGACATTACCCACATCACAAGGACTAAATGCCTAAAGAGATAAGACATTTTGTTTTAACGCCTTTCTTTCATTTTCTGATACACATATGCATGTAGGGAAGGATTCTGATGTAACAATAATACAATGCTGACTTGTAATAACACAACATCTAGGATGTAGTGTTAATTCAGTTACTTACTAATTAGCTCCAAAGTGTGTGGATATTTATATTTCTCCTGGGTAAACTAATGACCTCCAAGAAAAAGTCCCTAAGAAGCCTTTCAATTCAAATATCACTGTTTGTCTCAAAATGCCTTAAATTCTACATCTTCTAATGTTGGCATAGAGTTATACTCTGGAACTTTTCTCCTCAGAGAGTGAGTACTACCTTATTGGATAACATGGACAAAGTACCTTCATAAATTTACTGGATGTTTGCAAACAAGAAGTGGTAGCTGAACAATGTTCTTAGCAGTTCATACAAATGAAATGGAAATAGAGCAATCAAAAGGAACATGCAAAAAAGACAAAGGCACAAAATAGAATGTGCCAAGGAAATGCTGATGTACAATTTCAAATAATGTGCTCAGGTGTGAGGGTGTGTTCAACGTACAGGGTCAGACAATATACTTGGATACCTTGAGAAAAAACTGCATTTAACTATTCTGGGATTATCATACAAGTAGAAACCTGTTACACTGACTCTCTAATCAGTCACAACATCATCAATTTAGGGAGTATTTTCCAAGAGCATACTGAGAAAAGGAGGACTCTTCAAAATTATTGTTCAGGTTGAAGTAACAACAATCACATAATGTTTCTTATAAGTCTTCATTTATTTTGGAGCATTAAAGTGGGGAAAAAGCCAAGTAAATATTTTGCATGTATCTAAGTTAAGTGGGAGGTATTAAATTGGTCTCTCTTTAACTTGGAAGTTATAGGTTATGTCTTTTTATACTCTAAATTGGGACAATGAACTGCTTTCAGTTAATTTTTTCTCTTCCCCTTCTTTTGCCCTTCCACTTAAAGAGACATACTTGAGCTTGCATTTCTAAATCCTTCAAAATTATCTGAATTTCTCCGTACTTCTGGCAGCCTCCTATATCTTTCACGAGGGAATATCTTCTTACTACCATTTTTTTTATCCTATATGATATTGGATATCTTCCTGCCTAATTCAGTGCAAGATACACATTAGACTCATCCAGATATCTCAATACTTGTACCACCATAAAATCATATCTTACTTAGAAATCATGATTTTAGTATGTCTGGGGAGGTGACATCTGTCATTTTTGAATGACCATAGTTGATAATTACATGCAAGCATGTTTTAAACCAACATGCCTCTCAGTAGATGAATGAATTGGCATGTCCATTGCGGCGCTGTGGGCTGTGGCAGGGAAAAGGAAGAAAAATGATTGGCTGCCCTCGGTTTTTAATCCTGGGTCCCAGGGCTGGCCAGATGGAGAGTTTCCCTGCATAGGGTAAGCATTTTTTATAGGAATTCCTTTATTGTCTATTTTTTTTATCTACACACTCTTGCCCAGTGCTTTCCTTTTTACATTTAGGGCAAATTCCTGGTCATCTCTTGTTAACATCAGTAGCCTTTTCACAATTCTTCTTTGTATGTCCCGTTTGACCACATCCAAAACATTTTAGTTTAGATGGTTTGTAAAGCATGCCAGGTAGTGGGCACAGTTTCAGCAAACAACTGCATACGCCAGGATTCAGATGTAATGTCTTTACACGCCCTTTAATATGTATTTACATCCCCAGATTCTTTAATAGGCAATAGGGCTCACTACAGTCCTCATTAACATTTTCATAAGCCAACATGCCCAGTAGTTGTTGCAGTGCAGCCTCTCCCACAACAGTATGTTCTAAGGGCAGTGTCAATCATGATAAAAATTCAACATAAGGTTTATTAGGTTTTTGAATTACTTTAGTCCAGGAGCCATAATGCTCTCCTACCAGCCGAATCCTCCCCCATGCCTCAATACCTATGTCTCATAACTGCTCATGGATCTCTTCAGGAGAGTTCACTTGCATATGAGCATCTGCATATTGTTCTGTTCCACTCAACATGGGACAGGTTATGACCTGCAAGCGCAGATTATTGCTCTGTGGATTTTGTCTAGTCCTTTCTGTACATAACTCAGTAAGCCATATTTGTCATTGTAGGTATTCATGTTCCTTAAGCAAAGCTCTACAAAGCATCTTCGAATCCTCGGGAGCAAAATTATTGTAATGTCGGTCACACCCATTAAGCAATTCCTTACCATAATGAAACTGAGGACCATACGTCACTGCCTTGTTAGGTCTGAGCCTTCTGTTCTGTGAGGGAGTGAGGCGGTAAAAATTGCTTCGGCAAGAGGAGGAGCAGAAGGCTGTTTTACTTTTACTTTCTCAGATTCTCCTTTCACTCTGCTAATTTCTAACTCCATATGTTGTAATATTGATTAAATCAATTCCATTTGTTCTGACATTCTATTTACTCTTTCAGTTTGTTCCTTTTCAGCTTTCTTTACCTCTGGTTTTTTCTCTGTTAATTGTGATGCAGCCTTATCTATTGTGTCCTTAACCTCAGAGTCCAATAGTAAATCTACAATAGAAGATGCGGCCTCTTTCTTTAAATCCGCTATTAATCTTTTCTCATTTAAAGCTTTAAAAAGGGTATGTAAAATAGCCCAAATGGACCAAAATCTAACAGGAATCCTTTCCCCTTCTCGAACAGCTCTTTCTACATTATACTTTACTCATTTCCAATTATCATCTAACGTCCTTTTGTCGGAGAACCAAGGATTCCATTCCCTAACTACATTAATACACATTTCTATGTCAAAAGAAGAAATAGTTACACCATAAGCATCAAGTAAATATTTTAGCAAGTGTAAGTGCAGAGTAGACTTAACTTGTCCCATCACCCTGTAATTAAAAGTACTTACCTGAATATCCCTTCCTGTATTCAACACTGCAGGGTCCCTGTTTGGGTGCCAGTTGTCAACGTCTCAGGCATTGGGGTCCCTGGGCGAGGGTCGCAAAATCACCAGGACACAGGGGTTGCACAGTGCAAACAGCAATTGCCACTGCATGCTGTGTTTTATTGCTAGTGGGTATTTAAAGACAAGCAAGTATTATCTTTGCCAAGATTTGGTCAGGAGACATTCACACAAAGAATTTCAACACATACAATTTTGCTTAAACTATGAGTTAAGTCTTTGTATAATTTTATCAAAACAATTTTAGAGCAAGCTCAAACCACTTCCCCATACTCAGGAAAATGCTTGCCTAGCTGTTTGTCTATGCTTAAGTAAGCAGAAGAGCTACTTCCTCAGCTCCCATGAGTCTGATGTGAGCTTTGAGATAGGTAGAGAACATGTTCCCTCTCTAGCCTGGCATGCCAAGAGCTTTCCACATACACAAACACAGTCCTCAGATAACCCTGAGGCCGGAGCCTGCATCATTCTGACCCTCCAACACAGACCCTGAGTCTTCACACAGATTGTCTCACCAACTCTTCTATTACTTTAAGCAAAAACAAAGCAAAGCAAAGCAAACCAAATAGACTTTATCGTTAATTAAGCTGATATTAAAGATTCTAGGCACAATTATACTGTTAAAGGATGTTAGTAAATATGTTTTGTAGATACTGATCTCAGATGTGTCACAAAAATATCCATAGAGCCGGGCGCTGGTGGCTCAAACCTGTAATCCTAGCTACTCAGGAGGCTGAGATCTGAGGATCGCGGTTCAAAGCCAGCCCGGGCAGAAGAGACCATGAGACTCCTATCTCCAATAAACCACCAGAAAACCGGAAGTGGCGCTGTAGCTCAAGTGGTAGAGCGCTCGCCATGAGCTGAAGAGCTGAGGGACAGCGCCCAGGCCCAGAGTTCAAGCCCCATGACCGACAAAAAAAAAAAAAAATATCCATAGATTCATAACTAGACATTCTGAAGTATAAAGTATATTAATTAGGTGAGTTTCATTGGGTAACCAATGAAGAGAACACCACACGGTGTTCAGTCAGGTAAAAAATTTATTTACTGAACTGCTGCCCATGCCATACATGGTGGAAATGCATGTAAAAAAAAATGTGGTGACCCAACCTCGGGCAAGGATGTATCTATGTGAAGGGCCAGATGAGGTGTGGCCATTTGGGGGAAACTTTGGCCACACTGGATCTGGATATGACTTCAAGTTCTGCGACTCACCTCTGGTCAGATGGAATTTGGGACCAGAGGCTGACCAGGTTGTGACTTAACAGGTTAGGGAGGTGGCTGCCTCCAGGTGTGCCAGATACTAGGCAACACATAAAGGGTTGAAACTTAGCCAAGAAGTGGGAAGGTGTCTGCATAGGGTCTGCATGACCTGGGGCAGACCTAACACCAAATACAGGTAGCACCTCTGACATATGACTCCTGACTCCAAACAATTCATTCTCAGTTATTTTCTTTCTTTCTTTCTTTCTTTCTTTCTTTCTTTCTTTCTTTCTTTCTTTCTTTCTTTCTTTCTTTCTTTCTTTCTTTCTTTCTTTCTTTTTTTCTTTCTTTCTTTCTTTCTTTTTTTCTTCCTTCCTTCCTTCCTTCCTTTTTCTCCCTCCCCCTCTCTCTCTTTTGTTTTTTTGGTTGGTCATGGGGTTTGAACTCTGGGCATGCCACTGTCCCTCAGCTTTTGAGCTCAAGTGGAGTGCTCTACCACTTGAACCACAGCGCCACTTCTGGTTTTTCAGTGGTTTATTGGAGATAAAGGTTTCATGGACTTTCCTGCCCAGGCTGGCTTTGAACTGCAATCCTCAGATCTCAGCCTTCTGAGTAGCTAGGATTACAGGTGTGATCCACCGGCGCCCAGCTCTCTCTCTCTCTCTCTCTCTCTCTCTCTCTCTCTCTCTCTCTCTCTCTCTCTCTCTCTCTCTCTCTCTCCTCTCTTTCACTCACCTTCCCTCTCTCCCCTACCTGAGTATTCTCAACTCTCAAATAATGAACACTTGCTGAGTTGAGTTGAACTCACAGGCTGGGAGCACAGCTTAATTGGCATATGTGAAATTTATTTAATGTTTCCTTATACCTCTACCACAGGTCACTGGAATAAAATAATGAACACTAAACAGCATGACATCTCAAGCCATTTGTAAGAGGAAAGCAAACATGCACACTTCATTCTGTGAGGTCCACCCAGGGAAGGTGGGGCAGACTCCTCCTTCCTCTTGCTAAATCTCAGCCCAGTTGCTGCATCAGTAGAGGTGACTGCCTCCAAGAGTCCCAGTTACTCAAGTGACACAGGTACGAGGCAGAGACTTAGCCTCTTGTGGTGCTGAGATTAATGGCATGATTCAACATGATCCACTAGTTTGTTGAGATTAGGACTTCTTACATTTTTGGTTAGGCTATGTTCAAATTGTGATCTATTTATTTCTCAGTGCTAACCATGATTATAGATGTGAACCAGCACATCAGACCATTCAAAGTTCTTTAGGCCACATGGAAGACATGAAGTTTATTTTGCCAAAAGACATACAAGTTGACAGACAGCAAAAGTAAGTCCTTAATTCTGGTCAAGATGTGTTATTAATGTGAAACAAAATTACTTAGCAAAATATCTGACTACTGTGATTATACTTTCAAACTTGCCCTACACTTTAATATCAAATCACTTATATTAGCCAATGATTCACTCAAATTACCTGTAATCATTTATGTCTGTCCTATCTTCTTGAAGTAGGGAGAACTGGAGCTCACAAAATTAACTAAAATGGTAGAATGTGAGAGGAACACAGTTTTGAATCACTCTACGAAGGAAAGTATCACCCATATCAACTTACTAGGTAGGGATATTGGAATGCAATCATGATCCCTGCTTTTTGGGCTGGGTGCAAAAATTGCTACTCTATGAGTAAAGTAACTTAAACAAGAAAGGATTGGTGGAGTGACTCCAGTGGTGGAATACTTGTCTGGAAAACACAACATCAAAACTCAAATCAACTTCCTAAATATAAAATAAGAAGAAAGAAAGAGCAACTCATACTGAGCATGTGTTCAATGTAAAGATTTACACTAAATTATTGTAGTTATAAATGTCATCATTTATTTCTAGGAGCACACACATTTTGTGTCAAGAGTAAATGAAAAAATAACACCATATATATAAAGCTGTGGTTAAACACAGGTCTAGTTTACAATGAACACTTAACTTTGCATGTGCAGTGGTGTTGCAGGGTTGTTAAGGTTTATGGAAGTCCATCTTTTTGATGAACTTGACATGATGAAATTACCTAACCCTACATAACCTAACAGTTCACTGGACAGATACTGCTGATATATATATATATACATATATATATATATATATATATATATCACATGTATGCATTTATATATTAAGTGAAAAGTAAATAAAATAAAAAATAAGAATGAATAAATTAAGTGAACGGATAATTTTCCCAAAATATTACTTTACCTGAACCAGTTCATGTCTTAAAATCTCCAATGCTATATCACACTTACATGGTGGCTGATCCCATTCAGCTTTTTTATGATATTGTTTTTCTTTGTTTTTCAGGTGAGAAGCCTGCCAATAAATATACTTTCATTACATTCCTTTCTTTAGAAAATGAAAAGCACGTTGTGTTATCAGGCTCTTTATGTATCATCAAAATATGTTTTATAATTTCAAGTACATATTGTCTTAGATCTCACTCATTCTCTTCCAATAGTTCCTATGGGAAGGAGAAAATGAAGGATTATTCTGTTACTTTGGGAGTTTCTGTTATTAATAACTGCAGTAAATATGAAAATGAAACTCTGAAATTATTTAGAGAGGGAACTTGAAAGTTACCTTTATACACACTCATGATACTCCCTCAACTAAATCACAGAACATAAAATAAGTAACATATTTAGCTGGGTGCCAGTGGCTCATGCCTGTAATCCTAGCTACTCAGGAGCTGAGATCTGAGGATAGTAGTTCAAAGCTAGCCCTATCAGGAAATCCATGACACTCTTACTTCCAAATAACCACTAGAAAACCACAAGTGGCACTGTGGCTCAAATGGTAATGTGGTAGCCTTGATCTGAAGAGCCCAGGGACAGCGCCCAGACCCAGAATTCAAGCCCCTTGACCAAGAAAATTAAAAAGGAAAAAAGGGGGAAAAGTAATATTTTAAAGCTAATGTGCATATATACGCAAAATTTGTCTCGAATAAAACTATAACAGCCCCTGGAATGGCAAAAAAAAAAAAAGATTAAAGTGAACTTGCCTTCAATAATCATTTAGACGATCTATAGTGAGGGCAGACTACTGGAATTCACATCTCTAATTGAAGAGGTAGAATTTGAGAGGATCCAAGATCAAAAACAGTTTTCAAGGAAAGTAATGAGTCTCATATCATCCTAAAAGTTCGCATGTTGGAATGCATTTGTGATCCCTGCTACTTGGCAGATAGAGGTGAGTATCTTAGCCCGTGTTCGGCCCTCAGCAAAATGAGCAAAGTAAATAAATCGAAAAAGGATTATTCTAATGGTAGAATACTTGTTCAGCAAACAAAATACCTAAATTTATACTCATTTCCTAAAAGAGGAAAAAAAGGGAAGAAAGAAAGAAAGAAAGAAAGAAGGAAAAGAAAAGAAAAGGAAGAAAGGTAGGAAGAAAGAAAGGCATGCGTTAGATGTTAACAATGACACTAAATAATTTTAGCTATAAATGCCATCATTTAATTCTGGGCAGAGACATTTTGTATCAAGCCTGAAAAAACCACAGCATACCACATACAAAGCCTGGGTTAAATACAGGTCTGCCTTACACTGTTGGACCAAGAGGAATGCATGCCTAGTGCTGTTGCAGGTATGTTAAGGTGTGTGGGAGATTATCATCCTGATGATCTTGCAATGATGAAACTGACTAATTAAACAATTACCTTGGCAGATCCCTGCTGAGACCTATATTAAGTTAACAAAGAAAAATATATAAAATGAAATATATTGAACAAGCAGGCATTGTGACCAAAATTATTTTTACCTGATTCAGTGTATTTTTACATTCTATATCACATGTGCAAGTTCCTCATGCCCTTCTTTCTCATTATGTTGTCTTTCCTTGGTTTTGTTTTGTTTTCAGAACTATGGTATAAGAGGGCATTTCTTATACTTTTGTCTTCTAGTCTTCAGAAAGTCTGCAGTTAAATATGCTTAAGTTCCTTTCATTAGAAAATTTAAACCACATTGTGTAGGGTCTTCATCATGATTTTGTTATGACCTCAAATACGTTTGTATTTCTGGCATTCTACCTGTATAATCTCACTTCATTCTTTTCCAAAGGGCATTTTAGTGGAAGGAGGAAATTCAAAGTGGATTCTAGTAGAGAATTTCTGTTAATAAAACTCTGGTACATAGTAAATAAGCAAGTCCAAAATTATTCATTAGAGAGAGGATTTGAAAGTCATCTTTTTACATCTTAATACTCTTTCCTCAACCAAACCAGAGGATTTAAAATAACGAATATTTTTAATTTAATGGACACAAATGTGCACGAAAATTCTAGAAATAATAAAAATGATCACTCATGAAACCTTACTGATACTTCAAAGTATGCTTTCCAGTTAGAGGAATCATCTTCACACATTTTCACACAATGTGTATCTGCCTGGTAACAGAATCCCAAACTAGACTAAAGCATCTAATAGCTATATAATTTTTGTTGTCTATTGGCAATACTGCTTCTTATCATATTGATTAGTATGAATTCTGTGACCATTATAAAATCGCATTTGTAATAAAAATTACTAGGTGGGAACTTCACTGATGAGGTGGTGTGGGGTTTCTGGTGGAGCCCTGTCTGATTCAAGGGAGGAGTTGGTATTGGCACAGCCTCTGTGGTAGAGCAGGCTGGGGCTTTGAGGGTGAAAGCTAGTCTGTGTAGGGCTGTGAGACAGCAGGGAGGGGACAGGAAAGACTAGGCTTGTTAAGAGCAGGGTCTCTTGTGGAGTAGGTGGGCCTTTAGGATGGAGACTGGCAGGTGGATGGGTTTTCAGTGGAAGAAGGCAGGGTCACTGGGGAAGAAGCTGTTTGGGGCAGAGCTTTGAAAAGATAGAACAAGGCTACAAAGGAGGAGGGTACTTAGAGGAGGGTTGTGGTGTAGCACTGTGAACTCTGGTGGGATATGTAGGGTGAGGTTTCCCATAAGGCAGGGAAGAGAATGAAGGCAAGAGGCTGACAAAAGGTGCAGATTCTGGTGCAGGAATGCGGAGCTATGAGGGAGAGGCTTTTCAGTGTCTGTGAGAGGGCAGAGCGGTGCTAGGAAGAAGTGGGCTAGTAAGGGACGGCGTTTCTGGTGGAGAATGGTAGGCCTTGGGAAGTGTGTTAGGGTGGAGGTGGGGTTTCTGTCATAGCAGGATGTAGTAACAATGTATGGAGGAATTTTTCAGGACTATAGCCTTGTGAGAGCAGGGATAGGATCCAGTGAACTAGACTAGTTAGGACAGGGTTTCTAGTGTAGCCTGTCAACACTACAGAAAGAGGAGTAAGGTTGGGTGGGGATTTCAGTGTTGCAAGGCAGGACATTAGACTTTGTACAGGGTTTCCAGTGGGGCAAGGCAACCTTCAAAAAGGGACTATGAAGGGACAGGGATTTGCAGTTGAGCCTGGTGAGGCTTCCAGAGGGAAGCCAACAGATGAAGTGGTTTGCAGTGGAGCAATGTGGGTGTCGAGAAATGGGAGAGTGTGGTGGGGGTTGTCTAGTGGGGGTTTTCTAGAGCAGGTCAGGGCTTGGAGCCATGGGGTTAATTGGAAGAGGGACTTTGAAAAGGAGTGGTAGGTCTACGAAGGTGTAGGGTAATTATGGGCAGGGTAACTGGTTGAGTAGGGTGTGTATCTGTGGAAGGATCCAATAAGGGGAGGAATCATCTCGGGAAAAATGCAGCCACCATTGAGAGAGTAGACATGGGAGGTAGAGAAGCCTGTGCTGGGGCAGGGCTTGCTTTCCAGGCAGGAGATGATCTGTGTGAGAACCTTCTGTCAACCCAGACAGTGCTTCAAGGGCAGTTATAGAGAGGTGGAGGGTTTTTGGTGTAGCATGACAGGCTTTGTGGGAAGAGGTAGGTTCAGGGCTCGGTTTGAGACGTTAGGCCACTTAGAAGTAGACTAATTATGGATGGAGTTTCTGATGAAACCAGGAGGGGTCGAGGGAGAAGTCTGGTTGGGAGTGGGGTATGAAAGGGACGGGAGGAGCTTGAAGTAATAGAATTTGGGAGCAATGGGACTAGGAGGGAAGAGAATCGTTAGGGACAGGGTAGTTGGTGGATGAAGTTAGGATTAGATGGAGGAGCCCGATGTAGTCGGGGTTCTTGTTGCAGCAAGGCAGATCATAGGAGGAGATATGGATGTGGCCTGGTTTCTGGTGGTGCAAAGCAGGGATTACAGGAAGGGGTGGAGTGGAAGAAGACTTTCCCTGTATCAGAGGAGGACTTTCAGGAAGGATTCTGGTTGCAGTCAGGCCTTTGAAAGTTTATAGCAGGACTACCAGGGGGTAGGTTGGGCTTTTTAAGGATGAGGCTGACGGGAAGTGGGTTTCCAGTGTGGATCCAAGTTTTATGGGAAGGGGAGACAGGAAAGGGACAAGACTTAGTGAAGAGTGGGGCTACAAAAAATAAACAATTACTCTAATAAGAACACCATTTTCATTCAGTGTAGAATTATATTACTTTCATGTATGTGAGAGATATTGGAGAAAGTAAGCAAGTAATAATTCCTTCCTAGTGAAATTTTTCTTTATTCCAGTTGAGTGAAAATAAAATCACAGGTCACATCAGACTCAGAGACCCACAGTAGACTAAGACACATGAAGCACTGGACTTGATTCCCCAGCACAACCTTTAAGGACTACAAATAAAAATTTTAAAATATCTCACTTGGTCATAATGGACACTCTATTATCTTAAAATTGTGAATGAATAGAACTTTTACTCTGACCGTTTTAGAAATCCTAAAACTAAGTAAGTGATAATGTTTTAACTTTATATAATATTGGGTAGTATACTAAAATAATTAGGAAAATATAAAATTGTACACAGAATGTTTGTTGTCCAGCATCAATTTTAATCTAAAACAATTCAAAACCTGAAAATTGCCATATAGTGAGACTGCAGCATGGTTTCTTTTCAGTCATCAAAATGTTGACTTAAGGAATGTGTCTTCATCATTGGATGCATCGATGTTAAAACAGATCCAAAAATGTGAAGCACTACACAGACACTGAAGAAACTCAGGAGGATCTGTGAAATGAGGTTGGAATAAAATTAATGACTAATTACAGTAGGAATTGATCTTCATTAAGTCCATAAATATTTTCCAGAAGAAAAGATTACATTGAAGAATAATCAAAACAGTGAAAAGGAAGCAGGCAGGCAGACCTTGAAGTAAACATTATCCAATGAACAACATCTATTGAAGCATGATTGCAATAATCTTGTACATAAGTTACAGTACTGATCTATGTTCTTCCCTTATGCCATATAACAAAGCCATGAAAATGCAGTAATAATTTTCAAGGCATTAGACTTTACAGAAGGAATTCAATGAATGTATTTCTAGAAAGTAAAGATAGATGTCTGAGATAAAGAGTAAAGCAAATATCCCCAATTTTTAGCCCTTCGAGGTGAGAGGGGTACAAGTCGAAGCACAAGGAGAATGGACAGAAGTACAATAGTGCATAACAGTAGTTCCCAAGATGCAATGATGAATCTAACAGGGGAGAAAATCAATAGGGTCACTTGAGGGGTTAACATTTTCTATAAATGTGTTTAATCACTCTAGAGCACTGTATCTAATATCCACAATCATTATCCAGAACTTGTTATTGAGATGAGGAAGAACAAATACCTAGATTTCTCACTTCTCTTTTCCTACAGGAAGCTGATGCAGGACAGATTAATTTGCTAAGGTATGCAACATGAGATGAAGAGGAAAAAGAAGATAACTACACTACAATTGGTCATACATGCCATCATATGTCTCTGCAGGAAGGAAGCTACTATGTACATTTGTTACTAAAACTACTAAGATCTTCAAATCAGGTCTTTTATGCATGTGTATTACTGGAATTAGAGAACATCTTGATACTGAGACAGCATAAAATCTCAAAGAAAGCTGGACTAATCATTACAATACTGCATTTTGTTCTGCTAGGACAAGAAACCATTTTATAGACAATATTTTATACTAATAACTTTTTTTCCCAGAACTGGATTTTGTTAATATATGTGACTATCCACCAGAATAAATGTCTTCCTTTATCTGCATCTTGTGCAGTCAGCATAGTCAAATAGATGTGGGAGTTCATCAGTACCACTTTATAAAAATGCAAAAAATGTGGACTGGGAGCCAATATACATATTTTTCCAGCGTCATCTTCCATATCCTCCTTCTTAATTCCTAGGAAACACACCCAATCAATAAAAAGGCTTAGATTTTTGGCTTTCGAACTTGAAAGTGGAAGCAGAATGTTATGGATGTCGAAGATGACTGTAAATGGTTTTTTACATAATAATGTAAAATATTATGTAATAAAGTAAAATAATAATGTCACATGCAAGAGTCCTATGAGTTCTGAAGGTCTTAACACTGTACTTCTTTAGGGATGTGATAGTAATGACAGCCTTACTGGGCTTAGTATTGTTTTCCACTTCCTTTTCTACCACCTAGCCTAAATTATAATACAGAGTAATGGAATGAAAAAGTAAAGTCATCTTAAGAAAGTCATTTAAGGCTCTGGGAATGTGGCTTATTGGTACAGTGATTGCTTAGCATGCATGAAACCCTGGGTTAAGTTCCTCTGTACCACATAAACAGCAAAAGTAGTGGTGCTATGCCTCAAGTGGTAGAGTGCTAGCCTTAAGCAAAAAAAGAAAAATCTCAGGAAGAATTCCCTGGCCCTGAGTTCAAGCCCCAGGACTGGCAAAAAATTCATTTAGCTAATAAATGCCAAATAAAGAACCTATACTAGGAATATATAATTGCTCCTTCCAACTATGACCTAACAATAGTTCTTAATTCATGTACTTTACCTATATTAGAAGACTGTGTTGAGAAAAAAAAAAACATTTTGTTAGTAGGTCATGGCAATTAATGTCAAGAATGTGCTTAGATATCAGGTGAGGATTAATCTAAGTCTAAGTGAAATTTGGAAAACTTTTTCGTCAGTTTTGACACCAAAAATCCACCAGCTAATTAATAGTTGTGATAGAAATGAAGGAACAAATACAGATGGAAGAAATAAATGATATTAATAACTAAATTATACCAGAAGCTGTTCCAGGGAACCATATTTGGTTATTAAAGAACTAGTTATCAAGTAGGCTTATTCCTCATTGTCTTTAGCATTCTAAATCACTTAGGCTAGTTCTTAATCTCTGTGAGATAAGTTATATCTCATTCTATGTTGTTCTTTCATATCTGATCTTCTTTGTTTTCTAAAAATCTCAGTATTTCTCTATTTCTCTACTGACAATTATTTTTAATAAGTCCACCGATGTAGACCTCAGAGGATGCTAAAATAAGAGTCCAATAGCTCATGAATCATTAATGTAACAACATGGAAAGGGAGGACATATTTATTGCTACCTCAAATTTTCTGAAAAGCTGCAATGTCATCATTAGATTCAAATTTCCATTATTTGTCTAGAGTGTCATTAAGTGCACATAAATGCAAATATGAGCTGGGTGCTGGTGGCTCACACCTGTCATCCTTTCCACTCAGGAGGTTGAGACCAGAGGATTGTGGTTCAAAGCTAGCCTGGTCAGGAAAGACCATGAGAAACATCTTCAATTAGCTGCCAGAAACCAGGAAGTGGTGCTGTCACTAAAGTGGCAGAGCACCCAACTTGATCTGAAGAGCTGAGGGACATGCCCAGGATCAGAGTTCTTGCCCCACGACCAACAAAAAAGTGAAATATACTTTCAGGTTCCCCAAAAGGAACTATGAAGTCAATAGTAATCTTCCCAAGCAGAAAAATTTTTCCAGTATGACTCAGTGCACCTACTTTTCCTGAGTTATTTAAGTTATGGCTTCTTTGCTGCACATATTCTCTTCTTTTAAAAATTGTCAAATATTACCTTTATAATAAACTTCATCTAATATTTCTTGGTTCAAAAGAGAAGTCCATACAGTTGTTGTGACTTGATTTTCTTACTTAGTTCAAAGCCAACTTAGGAAGGAGAGTCTTTCAAACTCTTATCTGTAATTAAACACCAAAAAAGCCAGAAGTGGAGTGTTGGCTCAAGCAGTAGAGTACTAGCTTTGGGGGCAGGTGGGCAGGAAAGACAATTGTTCAGGGACAGGGTCCAGCCCCAGAAGCGGCACAAACTAAACAAACAAAAAAAAAACATATTTCTTTGGGACCATCCTTAAAGCACTGCTTTGAAAAGAGGCTCCTTTTGCTGATCATACTCACTGGATCCTGCTTTTTGGAATCCTTATTGATACGGCGAACTCAGGACCAGAATAAAGGAATGGATATCTAACTTTTGCAACAAGAGAAATATCTCAGGAGTTAAATATCCATGCATAAGACATTTTAAAACCTCCATGTCTTTGTTTTTTGTAGTAGAACACTGTAAAACAATATTATTTCCTTTTTTTTTTCCATGCTGGCCTTCAAATGGCATATTGTTTCCTTTTGTAATATTCTCAACTAGAAGTTTACAGAAAAGTTTTATGACTAAAGTGCACACTTGAAAAAGTTAGGGACAGAGTTTCTTTCAAGCCTTGGATTATTTTCTTGTATAGTAAAAACGAGAGCACAAATTAACTTGAGCTTTGTCATTTCTCTATGTTCACTTTCTCCCCTGGATTCAGTTTCTACTTCCCGTAAAAGTTCCTTCCACTTACTTCCAGTAACAATCTACGGTATTGCTCCAGGCAAAATGAATGTTTTCTGGCTTCATTGAAATAGCACAAAGACATCTTTGGACACGAGGTAACACGTGTTTCAGAGACAACTTAGTAACGAGAAAATATTTAATTTACATGGCTTATAAAACATTATCCACGTACATATGGCCGTATAAGACGATGTTAAGTGAAATGAACCCCCAAATACGGACACAACTAGTTTTTTCTTTCTTACTATTGTTTTTAAAGTATCTACTATGTATTATGAGATTTTTTTGGTTTCTCTTCTATTTTCTTCCTCCATGGTATAACCTGTTTCCACTGTATTTGAGGTTGGTGAGCTGCAACTTGCATATACATTTTTCTAATGTGTTTGGGGAAGGAAAATAAAATGCTGAAAGAAGTATACAGTATGACCCGTTGTTACAATGAGATGAACAAGAAACTCTGTTGAAAATGAACTTTACTAGTTGGGGATGGGTGGGGAGAGTTGGGGCGGTGGGGAGAAAATGGATGGCAGGGGAAAAACAAAAGAGGAGGTAACAATGCTCCATAAATAATGTACTCATTAACTTACTTATGTAACTCTAACCCCTCTGTCCACCATTTTCACAATAAAAAAATGAAAAAATTCATCCTGGAGTACATTAAGTTCAAATTTCCTAAGGGCTCTGTAAATTAAGACCAATTTTAAGTGGGAAGAAGGTTCTCAGAAACATTTTTTTGTCAGTGTTTGTGTTGTGCATTATTACCCAAGTGTACATAAGTTAACAGAAAGAGAATCAATAGGAATAGGAAAAAGAGAAGTTCTGTGTTTAAGTATAATGGTTCAATAAACTATAGAAGACTCTGGAAATAAGACAACTTTGAAATAATAAAGGCAAGGCCAGTATGTAGATCTATGGGAGTGATATAGAGTGACATTATTACTAAGTAGAACATGAAGGATGAGGTCACTCTCTGAGTTCCTGAGTTCTGAGTTCCTGAGTCAATGCAATAAAGGCTGTATATGAAAAACCTACATCCAGCATTATACTTAATAGTGAAAAACTAAATCCATTTCCTTGAGTGATAATTTTTAATATTAGAAATTCCTCAAGTGAAATTTCCCCAAAAGAGCTTGAGAATATTACATAGGTGGGAACAGAGATAGTAAGAAAGTCAAGTCATCATTAATAGAGGGATCAGATCCAGGGAGGAATGAATCCGAGACCCCTCCACTGCATCTGAAAATGTTCATATCCTGTGTCAAATGTTAGAACATCTTTGAAAATAGTACATGAACAGTCTGAGCCATCAGTCTAGTGGAAAATATTATTGGAGAAGTTCAGAATGGCTAGTCTGTATCTAGATTAAATAAACCAACAAACTATGGTAGGACAATGTAATACAAGCCAGGAATTCTAGCACTCACACTAAGACAGGTGATTAGAGAGTGGAATTACACAGTGATACATTCACTGGACTAGGTAGTATAGTTTTGTCTCAATAAAACAAACCAAAAAAGGAATAAAAATAAACAAGAAAGGAATACACAGTTGGATGTTTGGGCTAATTTTGTCATTATATTTTGAGAAGTCAAGTTTCCTATTGTAATGCAACTCATATATAATCCTCAGTTGTGTTTTAAATGTTCTCTTCAAAACAGAACATTACTAGATGCAAAACAGCTCATGATTTCCAACCAAAAATTTGAAAAAGTATGCATCATTCTGTTAGAGTCCAAAGAAATGATGAAGGATTACAAAAGCTTAAGTCTAGAGAAATAGGAAAGTTCATTTAATGTAAGACTTTGTAGACCAGGCTAAATTAGAATTTATATTTAAAATAAATATTTTTTGTTTGTATTTGATATTCTATAGGATACTACCAAATACTTTTTTAAGTAGAAGATTTAATTTACAAATTCACAAATGAATCTGGCATTCTATTTGCCTAAAATATTCTTTCAAGTGAGGTATATTTAGAACTTAGGTAATAGTTAATTCCAACAGTTCATAAGTAACATGATAATGTGACTAATATAGACAAAGTTGCCAACAAATTGATGCTATTAATTTATAAATTTAGATAAAAAGCAATTTTTTGAGATTCTGGTGTAACATTATATGAAGAGAGTAACTGTGTGACATCTTTTTTCTTCTACCTATACATAACACAGAAAGAAATTTCCTTAAACATGTACCTCTGTATAAAATGAGAAAAATGCTACTTTTAGGGTTTGTTTTTATTTTGTTTTTGTTGTTTGGTTTGTCCTAGGACTTAACTTCTAGGCCTGGCCACTGTCCCTGAGCCTGTTTTTGCTCAAGGCTATTACTCTTCCACTTTTACCTCAATGCCACTTGTGTCAGGATTTTCGTGAGCAGTTTATTGGAGATAAGAATCGAAGGAACCTTCCTGCCTGGGTGGGCTTTGAACCATAATCTTGAGATCTTAATATTCAGACATTCAGATCTCCTGAATATATATGATAGATAAAATATATAACTATAAATAATATTTGCAAGTGTTCTGATCTCAAGAATAACACTGGGTGGAAAATGATGCTGCAAAGTTTAGTGAAGTATTTTTTCCACAATATGAAGGACATTACATTAGCAGAAGTGTAGTATTTTTTTTTTTTACAAAAGTTATATGTGTTTCATGATGGGAATTTAGGGAACTTTAAGGTACAACTAGAAAGTTGGAAATTGTTGGGCTAGGATGACATTATGGCATAAAAATTTGGTATTGATGGTCATAGAAGTAATAGGTTACTTTGATGAACAAATGTTTACTCGAGGAATTATTATAGATACTTCATAATTTTACCTACTACCAGACTGCGGCTATTTTTTCTGTTGAATTTAAATATGTAACACCCAATTGAAAACTGCACCTATTGCAGAATTAAATAAAATGCAAACAGGTACTGTTTTGAATGTCTCTAGTATGGCATGTTCAGAATTTGAAAATGAGTAGTTAGTAGTTATAGGAATGTTGAAGAACACATATACTCTCTCCTCTTAACAAGTATTCAGTTTTAAAAGTTAGGGGTTTCAACAGAATTGAACTATTTTTTTTAGAATGAGACAATACTAAAATAATTTTTTTTCAAAATAATGGCAAGGATATTCTGAAAATATTGTATAGTTTGATAATATTCAAGTTGATGACCCTCTGATAAAGAAAGGGATAATTAATTCAAATTAGCAGCCAAAATGTTCATTTTTAATGAACATTTATTATATTATAATATTTACATTTATAAGTATTATAAATAAATAAATATTTATACATTATAATATTTATTATACCAATACAGTGAAATCATATTTTGTGCAGCTCATTTTTTAATTTAATTTTATTGTCAAGGTGATATGTAGAAGGCGTTGCATTAATTGTAAGGTAGTGAATACTTAACATGATGAACTTTTTACCCGCTTCTGCATTTTTCTCACAGTTTTCCTTTAGTCCAATACCCCTCAAAGTTGTAATGTAAATTTCCAACATGTTGTCTTGTGAGTTTTGCTATTCCTTTGGTTTGCCCTTTGTTCTTTGTCTTGCCATTTTGTTGTTCCTCTTCCCTTGCCAAATTAAGATAAATGTATAGCAATACACAGGATACTTAAATCAAATATAACAGGGATAAACCAAATGGAAAACAAAAAAGAAAAAAGAAATCACATAGTACATTAAAAACAACAACCACAAACAGAAAACTCTGTTCCCATATCCAGGAGTTCATTTTGCTCATCATCATCTTATATGGGCATACATACATACAGTTGAGCAATTCTGTTCAACTGCTAGGACTATCCAAGACATTTCCTACTTATTACAAATGAGGAAACCATGGAATCTGTTTCTATGTGTCTTGTTTATTTTACTTAGTTTGATTTTTCCAAGACTTTCTATTTCCATATGAATTGGAAGCATAAATTTCCACAGTGCATACATAAACCACATTTTGTCAATTCATTCATCTACTGAGTGGCATATTGTTTTAAAACATGACTGCTTGTAAGTATCACTTAAGGTCATTCAAAAACGAGAGATGCCACTTCCCCATACATTCTAAAAGCATGATTTCTAAGTAAGATAGGATGTTACGGTGGTACGAGTGTTGAGATATCTGGATAATTCTAATGTATATCTTGCACTGATTTAGGCAGGAAGATATCAAATATCATAGAGGATAAAAATGGTAGTGACAAAAATATTTCCCTTGAGAAAGATATAGGAGGCTGCCAGAAGTACAAAGTAGTTCAGAAAATTTTGGAGAATTTAGAAATGCAAGGTAAAGTATGTCTCTTTAAATAATAATTATGTAAGTGGAAGGGCAAAAGAAGGGGAAGAGAAAAAAATAAGTGACAGCAGATCACTGTCCCAATAGAATATAAAAAGACAATCTATAACTTTCATGTTAAAGAGAGACTAATAGAATATATGCAAAATATGTACTTGGCTTTTTCCTATTTTAATGCTCCAATGGCTTTCATAAAATGCAGATGCATAGATTTGTGTCTTCTGTCATTTGCTAAAAGTTTCTTCCAGAAAAGTTTATCAATTACTTATAAATGATGCATAATTCCTAGGTATTCCAGTTATCACAGACACTTTTGATTGAGTTATCTCTGTAGAAACTCAAAATAACAGACCAAAAATCCCTCAAAATGAACAGAAATCACATCTTTGTTTTAAACGCTGTAGATTACAAGGATTTTAGCCAACACCAAAAACGTCTCTTCTGGTATTCTGCATTTTATGTGAAGAATTTTTAACAATAGTGTTTTTGCTGACATGTAATTCACTTGCAATATATTATCTCCTTTTATTGTATACATTTAGTGCTTTGGAAGTGAATTGTACCTTCATAGGCTTTCAAAGCCTAATTTTCACAAACTTGCATTTCTTCAAATAGAAATGCTATACATTTTAGAACAGACATTAAAATAGATATAAAATTCTGTTACAGGAATTTGTCCAGCATACATCCTCTATAGTGTGTCTTTTCAAAATTTGATTGTGGGGATTTTTTTCAAGGGTCTCACACATACTACTCAAGTGCACTGTCAATGAACTACATTTTCCTTTCCAAATGCTTTTTACTTCTCTTTAATACATTCATAGAAGTGTAATGAATTGATCCTATACAATTTTTTTGACCTTTAAGACTTGAAAACTTGCTTGCTAAAATGATTGCAATATTATACAAATCGATCATTATGAGGAGTTTATCAATTTCTCCACAAATGCATTACTATATTTTGTGTCATCTTTTTATATTAAGGTCATACTAGTGAGTTTTCTTTTTCTTTTTTTTTTAGATACTAAAGAGGAACTTATTTCATATGCTCCTCCTATTGACTAATAATTTACACATGTTCTTTAAAGAAATATCCTATTCAGGAAAAATTATATAGAATTAGAAGATATAAAAATACTTAAGATTCAGAATCATTGTAGCATTCACATTGTAGCATTAACAAATATGTTCCCTCTATCTGTTGGATATGTTTTCACTTCGGTTATATTGTCCTTTGAATTATGAGCATAGTGTCCTTTGAATTATGAAAGGCTATCACTTGATATAATCCAGTATATTCTTACATTTCTTTAGCCACTAATGCTTTCCATTTAGAAACCTTTACTGATAGAATGTCCTGAATTTTTACGTTTATCTCTTATAGGTTTTTATATCTCACATTCAGTTTGATAATCTTTTTTTATTTTAAATTTTTGTATAAGGATTGAGGTAGGCCAGGCGCCTGTAGGTCACTCCTATAATCCTAGCTTCTCAGGAGTCTTAGATCTGAGGATCATGGTTTAAAGCCAGCCCGGGCAGGAAAGTCCATGAGACTCTTATCTCTAATAAACCATTAGAAAGCCAGAAGTGGTGCGGTGGCTCAAGTGGTAGGTTGCTCGCATTGAGCTGAAGAGCACATGGACAGCGCCTAAGCCCAGAGTTCAAGCCCCATGAGTGACAAAAAACAAAACAAAGAAACAAAAAAAAAAAGGATTGAGGTAGTAGTCTAAGATCAATCTTTAAATCTCGAAAGACAAGAGTGCCAATACACCCATTTAAGATTCTATTTTTATTTCATAAAGTCATAGGATAGTTTTCAAAATCTACTGACCATAAAACTGAGAATTTATTTTTGACAAATCTGTTACATTCTTCTATATGTCTGCTCTTGTAGTAGAACTATGTTGTCTTCACTACTAAACATGGTAATACGATTCAAAGCTAGTATGAAGGCTGAAGCTACATCATTTTACAAGATTGTTCTGACTGACCTGTATTCCTTGAATTTACATACAAGTTTATTGAGCAGGTAGACCAATATTCTACAAAGATATCTAGATGTTTGATAGTCACTCATATTTTGTACCTTGTAAAAACACAAGACCCCAGATATTATATATAGAAAAATGTTTCAGAGAATACTTGAAATAACTAAAATTAATTCAGGAATTAGGGTGTAGATAACACTGTAGCATAACAAAGCTGAATGATAACAACTTGAGCTGTACAACAGAGGAGAGTGAGAAGGGAAAGAATGATGGACCACATAGAAGCTATATATCATTACTATTGTGTTTCAAAAAAGAGAATTCAGAGAAGAGAAGGAGAAAAAGTGTCCTGAGACAAGTTTATTTTTAATCCATCTAATAGCTTGAACTAAAAGACAGTGAAACTGGGAAAAATTAAAATAGAAATTAAAGCATTGTATATACCTATTACAATGAAAAGAAATTGTAATAGGAATATGTTAATTAATTCCCAAAGAAATAAGAGAAAGAGTAGTTAAACTCTAAAGGGAAAAAGAATGAAGAGAGAAAAGAAGCAAAGTAAACTTTTATCAATAATAAACACAAGAGTTTGGAAGTGGAAAGGCAGTGGAAATATTTTAAATAACAATAAAAATTGCTACCATTGATAGAATATGGGTCACATGTTATCATATATAATTTTGAAAAAGCATACTAGGAATGAAAGTTTGAAAGTCATGGTTTAGAACACTATTAGGATTATAACTAGACAGTATAGCTCAGTGGTAAACCATTGACTTTGCATATGTGAAGCAATGGTGTGATCTCCCAAGCATTACAAAGTACACACAAAGCACACACACACACACACACACACACACACACACACACTCAAAAACCACATAAGCACACACACACACCACATTCACAAATTTGCAATATTGATTTTATCATATTAAATGGAGGAAATTATCACAAATAGTAAAAGTATGTTAATATATGAAATCATAATATTGCTCATACTATTTAAAAGTTTAGTAGAAATAAAATAGTCACAATATACTTGGATTTTAACAGATTAAGTAAATTGAAAATTAATAGAAGACATGAGAACTTTTGCAAATAAGTTTTAAATAATAAACATTTTGAAACATGTGTCCTTTTATTTTGACAAAAGATTGATGTTACTGGTATTTTAACTCAAGATTTAGAATATGATAGCGATGTGCTGTATATAACGCTAGGGATGGCTATATCTATAATCATTTCACTCTTACTAGTTTTATAATAAGGTCTCAAAGTTTCCCAGTCTCTTCCGAATGAGAAAGCTTATTTACACTTCCCACCATAGCTAGAAAATGGATGCAACAAATCACTATGCTGACTTCAAACTTTTTTTTAAATTCAAGTACAAATATTTCCAAAAAGTGATCAGGTAATGAAGCCTTTCTTAATAAAGTATGTGCTTCTTGAAAATACAGTAAGTATTTGTTAGCTGAACAAATATGTTTATAACTATAAGAAAATAAATGTGGTTAGATTCACAAACCATATAAGAATTAAGAAAATAATTTTTAAATAGCCACATGTTAAATATTTTAAAAGCAAAATATATGTGTCTGAATAATTTACATGTGTAAAAATCATGCAAAATTAAATTAACTGATCCTAAACACTGAAAACAGTATTACCCTAAAGAAACAAAAGGAAACATTTAATATCAAAATTTGAAATTTAGAAAATAAAATGAAGTAGGGGCTGGGAAGGTAGCTCAGTGCTAGAGCGCTTGCCTTGCATGCATGAAGCACTGGGTTCGATTCCTCAGCACCACATAAGGAAAAAGAAAAAAGTCAGAAGTGGCGCTGTGGCTCAAGTGACTCAAGTGCTAGCCTTAAGCTGAAGAATTGCGGGACTGGGCCCAGGCCCAGAGTTCAGGCCCCACAACCGGACCACCCCCCACATAAAAAAGAAAAGAAAATGAAGTGTACTATTTAGTTGACTTAATTAAGTGTAAGCCCTCTGTATATCAATTTTATCATAAAATGCATGAACAAAAAAAGCAAAAGTACCCATTGGTCAATAGCAACAGCAAAAGCATCAGTAGTTCTTGTTTTGAGTGTACAAAAATATCGATGGAAGATATAACAATGTTCCTTCCCTAAGAAATGTACTCGTTACCTCATTTATGTAACTATAACTACTGTGTACATTACCATTAAAATAAAATTAATTTGAAATTAAAAATAAACCAAATGATATACCAATTACGAATTCTTAGAAACCATTGGTTAAAAACTTTGTAAAAAACTGTACTAAATATCCAAGGAATATAATTTGATGATACTATTTAAATATTTCAACTTCTGTAGAAAAGTAAACAGTTTAAAAACTGTTACAAAGTAAAGAAATAAATCAGAATATATTACTATTAATAATTATAAGACGAATATATAGTGGTAGTCAAATATGTAAGACCTGAGGCACTTTGCCATTCACTTGCACTTAATAAGTGAGAAAGAATTTTCTAGGTCTTTTAAAATTATCATAAGTTTAATGAAGAAATTATTCTGTCACATCATATGATAATCAGATAAAGTTGATATTAGAGCAAAAAACAGATTGTATTAAGTTTTGGGATGTTAATTTATATACTTATTTTGGTTGTGGGAAAATGTGGGGATTTCCACTTGGGGTATATTGTTCTTACAGGCCGGCGCCATATCAGTGTTTAATTTTAGGATAGGGGTTCCCTTTCCACAAGAACATGCACCTGATCTGTCCTTTTAGCCTTCCCATCATCAATGGCATCAGATTTGCACACCAACTTGTCTAGCTTGCTACCTTGACTGGCCTGGATCCGTAGTCCTTCCAATCTTAGTTTCTAGATAGTGCAGGATGGTGGAAATGATCCAATTCACCAAGCTATAGATTGAGAAGTAAGTCCACTAAACTTTTGGCTTGGGTTCTGTTTTCAAGCCTCCTAAGTAGTTAAGAGTACACATGGGATCCCCTGGTGCCAAACAGTAAGGATATGTTTTAAAGCAACTAGAAATATATATGACTTAGGCTTGTGAATACCTCAGGAAAAGAATAAAAGAGCAGTGAAGCGCAGAGGACAGGTAGAATTTTAAATAGCTATTCAGAGGCTGAATAAGATTAGCTAGCTACTCGGGAATCTGAGATCTGAAGACCACTGTTCAATCATGAAAGTACAAGCGATTATCTCAAAAAAAACCAAAAACCAGAATTGTTGCAGTGGCTGAAGTGGTAGACCACCATCCTTGGGCACAGAAGCTGAGGAATAGTTCCCAGGGACTATCAAGCCTCAAGAATGATGAATGCATTCATGAGCATATGCACATGTGCGTGTGCGTACTCGTACATGCATGCACACATACAAAAACACAAATGAGTATTTCAATGTGAAGTTCTTTATTTTTTTACCTTGCTGTACTTTATTTCCCTATATTAGTTCACAAATTAACAAAATCAGCTAAGGACCTATTTACATAAAATTCATCGTTTCTCTATTTGACGCAAAAGTAAATTATTCAGGAAATCAATCCATCACTCTCAAGTCTATAGTATTAGAAGATTTTTAGGTTCCTCCTAGCAATATGATTTTTTGAAATCCTGCATCAAGCAATATATTTCTTTCACTAGAAGAGAAACCTCTTCAAACAGTTAATAATAGCTTATTCTCCTCCTGGCATTCATCTGTAGTTTTATTTTCTTCATATATTTCATGATCTGTCTGTGTATGCCAAAGACTGCCGTGAAAATTAAAAAACCCTTCTCAGAGCTTAGCATGTGTATACCATTCATAGATACTAAAATTGCTTTGGAATAAATAATGTTCACCCTGATTATCTTGAGAAAGACGAATTGGTTTTTCAGCACTTTAGGTAAGAACTTCAGGGAAAGAAACAAAAGGAAAAGTGAGGAACAATTCAACACATACGTTCAAATGAAACAAAACAACCCAAGAAAACACAAATTAATTCAGTACTCAAGAACCTGCAGGAAATGAAAGATTTAAAAAAATCAGCTATGACAAGCTTATGAAATTCGTGACTACATGGGAGTGCACTGTTTTGAGGATAGTGGCTAAAACCCGGACTGAACAGAAAGGTCTGTATACAATGCACCTGTTATTCTAAATTCCAGGAAGAATAACATCAAGTTGACTGAGGTCAAGTTCATACACAAGTAGGAAGCCAGATTCTAGCTGAAAAATAATCAGGATAACTTAGGGCTGGGGCATGACAAAGTGGTAAGAACACCCATTTAAGGGGCACAAAACACGCAATTCAAACTCTAGTATTGGGGGTATTAAAGAAAAAAAGCTATGATTTTAAATAATTAGAACAATTGTAACACTTGAGTATTTGAGTGGAGAAAAATCCATTAGAGAGATAGAAGGAACCCACATTGCAATGACACTTTAGTGATAATGTTTAGTGGTACTTCAGACAAAACAGAGTTACCTTGTAAATGAGCATGGAGGTGCATTTGGGTGATGGAAACACTCTATTTACACAGATGTAAATTAAATATATTTTTTGGGGAAGATTGCAGTTCTTGAACTAAGAGCCTGGGTGATGTCCCTGAGATTTTTCTCTCAAGGCTACCACTCTAATACTTTGAGCCACAGTTCCAATTCTGATTTTCTATTCTTTGTTTGGAGATAAGAGGCCCATGGACTTTCCTGCCCAGGATGGCTTCAAACCATGATAGTCAGATCTCAGCCTCCTGAGTAACCAGGATTCCAGGCATGAGCCATCGATGTTTTCAATAATTTAGTAAATTATATAGTTACAGAAGTTATAAATTATCATTGTAACCTTTGTAATATATGTGTGTATGTATAGATCAATGCATACAGTTAGAAATATATTAACATATTTTGCATCTACAGTAGATTTATGAAATAATCCATTATAAAATAAAATGGAAACAAAAGTTAATAAGGAGCAAAACAAAGGGAATTGTTACACGTTACTTTTTGTTGAATGGAATATGAATTGTGAGAATTAGTTTAGGAAAACCATCTCTACTTTAACAAAATGGATAATTGCTATTAATTCCAATTCATCTATTTGCCTATATTGTGCACCCTCACACATGAGTGTCAAAATCAAACTATACTTTTTGCCTTTGTATTTAACTCCCCTGATATAATTTAAGGGATAGATGAAGTAATCAAATAAAGATTAAAATAATAGTAAGTGAGTCTATGAGTTAGAGCTGAAAAAGATTTTAAATATGATAATAGCTAATTAAAATGCATATTTCTTACTTTTTCTCTGTTGTTATGTCTCTCATTCCCACATTAGGAAAGTACACAGAAGGTTCTCACTAAATTTATGTAATTATTAAAAATGTTTTGAAAGAATATGGGCACAGTGTGGTATTAGCATATTGAGACTTGTATGGGTTAATGTGTTTTTGAGGACTTTCAATACGTTGTGATGGAGATGAAGGGAAGGATGTGCTTATTTTGGACACTGGCTAGAGGATTGCTCCCAGAAAGATAGTGATGAATTCTTCCAAAAGGTTACAGTAAAATCACTTTCACAACATGTTCACTACTGCACTATTCACCGTAGCCAAGTTATGGAAACAGCCCAGATGCTCTTTGGTGGAGGATGGTTGGCAAAAGTGTGTCATATATACATAAGTGGATTGTTCCTATCCATTATGAAGACTGTTATGTTATTTGCAAAGAAATGGATAGATCTAAAATTATGTTAAGTAAGCGAAGTCAAAGCCAGACACACAAAGGACCCATATTCTGTCTCATATTTGGAAGCTAGAACTTTATACAAGTTTACACAGCAATATTAACCAAATCGTGCTATTTGTAGAGGAGTATTTAAAATAAGTAATTTTTTATAAAATTGAACTTTTAATCCAAAAAAATGAATACCAGGAAACTATCACTTGGAAGATGTGAGGGGAAGTCAAAGGGAAGGAATAAAGAGAGTTATGGAGGAAGAAACTGAAGACATAATATTCAATGCAGATAGTATGAAACTAGAAAAAATTAAAGTGTGGTGAGGTTTAGAAGGGTAGGGAAAAGTTGTATAAAGATCCATTATACTTAAAAACATGATTTATTGAATGGAAATTCCCTCGTACAACTAGTTAAGATAATAAAAATATAATTAAGAACAATGAAGACATCTGATCTTAAACTGTGTTCTCTTAAACCATGAGTCAATATAATAGTTACCTCCTCAGAAATTTTCTTTGCAGGTATTTTCCTCATAGTGAGAGAAAAAGGATCAATGCAATGAGTGTCAATACATCACATTGCACATCATAAAGAGACACAATAAAAATCACAGTAAAAATGTTAGAATTCACCACATGATTAAATAACAGGTAGAATGTGCCAAATGCTAATTGATTACTTTTCCAAGTACTTTACCTATGGTATCTAATTTAATCCTCACAATAATTCCATAAAGTGGAACTACTTACATTTTTAATTCTCAGATGATGATATTGAAGTCTTCAGAGTTGTAATTCCTAGTACAACATTGCACACATGGTAAGTGTTAGCCTGAGGTCCATCTCCAACTGTATCAATTAACCTCATTCTATTTTATGACTAAAATTCCAGCATTTATTCTACAAATTCATGGAAAAATTCCCTGAATTATTGTGTACACTCATAATATTTCAGTTTACCTTTGTTAGAAAATAGGGAACTGTAATATGAAAACTCAAAGTTCATAATCAATGCATACCTCCCTGGTGAAAGGAACTGCTAAAGTATAACATTCTTGTTTTCTAGGTCAAAATAGCAGAAATCATATTATATCCCTTCACTCAACACTGCACTGCCTGGGGACCCTATCTGTGTTTAACATTGTCTAACTGCAAGAATGACCTCCCCAATTCCTGATGGAAAGAGACTGCAGGTCTCATGGACCAATCATTTCCACATTGTAGCTCAACTAAGTTGTTTACCATTAGAAGTATTTTGATTGCTTTTTATACCCAACATTTTGAGAGAAAGGTACTACTTTAAAATGCTAATAAAGCAAGACTGATATAAAAATCATCTTTGACCCCAGATTAATATTTTACCTTTCATGTACCCAAAAATGCAGTCTGACCTATCATTAATGCTAGGAATGAGAGGATAAAAAATCATAGACAACAAGGCCTAAGCATGAATTAAAGTCTCTCCAACTTGTGAATACTATTGGTTTAAAGAGACATAAAGGGCTGGGAAGGTGGCTCAGTGGTAGAGCGCTTGCCTTGCATGCATGAAGCCCTGGGTTCGTTTCCTCAGCACCACATAAGCAAAAAGAAAAAAGCCACAAGTGGCGCTGTGGCTCAAGTGGAAGAGCGCTAGCCTTGAACTGAAGAGCTGAGGGACAGCGCCCAGGCCCAGAGTTCAGGTCCCACTACCAGACTCCCCCGCCCCCCCAAAAAAAGATATCAGTACTACTACATTTGTTCAAAATTTCTTATGATACTGAAGATTCAATTGTAAACTGTTAACATTGAAAATAACTCATTTTCTTAGGAGTAGGAAACAAAACACAAGATTAATCTTAATTATTTTCAAAGACATTTATTTATACTACAAATTCACTCTTATAACTACAAAGATTCTAAAAATAACTGAAGCATATTGTCACAAAGGACATAATTTAACTTCATCATGTACATTCAAAGGACTTTGCTAATAGAAAATAAATTTATACTAATAATTACCTCACCCAATTCACTTCCATTCTTTTACTCTATATCTTTTAGTTTCATAAAAACTGGCTTTTAATAAAATGATTAAACAGCCTATATACCCACTTACATTTTCAGATTTTAACAATATTTATTTCAGAAATGTCTTTAGCTGTATAGTCAATGAACTGAAATAACACTAAAATATACAAAGGGTTTTGAGAAATTGCAAGACTCGCTCTGGGATGTTATTTATATTGGAAAAGATATTCAAAAAGCCTTATTTGTTAAAGTTGTGATAGTTACTCCCACAAAAGAACTATTAATGAAGAAACCTTTGTATGTATAATACAACTTCAAATGCATCCACAATCTGGAGGTGCACATGTTTTTGTTTGTTTTTTCAATGTATATCTAACAAACATATCCACAATACTGATTTTTCAGTCAATATGATGGGATATTCAAACCTAAAATATACGGGGTTTATTATCTTAGTGTGAATAGATACAATATTACAAAGAAAGCTATTTTCAACAGAAATCCGGAAAGAGTTTATCGACCTTGAGTTTCACAGGAATAACCAGAGAGTAATACCTGTTTTGTCAAGTTGGTCAAAATCACTCCATGAGTATATCTTAAAAGTATATCCAATGTAAGAGGTCAAATACATATTTTGTACTGACAGTCATCTTGCAGCAATAACTTACTACCTAATTATATGTGTATCTTCTTACCTAACATATACTTACCTAACATATACTCTTTTATCTAACTTAGTGATGTAAATGCTTTGATTATGATGATGTTATTATTTGAAAAATAAAATGTATAGAAGGGTGGTTCCACTGAAATGACTGGACGGAACACTGATAAATAACAACATTGCAACACAGGTCTTTTTAACCTCACTCTGTCCACATTGGCAAGCAACTGCACACACACACACACACACACACACATACACACACAGGTGTGCACATGTACACACACATATACATGCATGCCAACAGGGCTTATTGTACAAAAAGTTCAAATAAAATATTAGTGATTAAGAAAAATGATAATTTGACTTATTACAAAATAATACATAATCCAGTCACCACGGTTGTTACATTTTACCTGTCTCTCCACATGTAACCACTTAATTTATTTTTAGTTCATTCATTCATTCATTCTTTCTTTCATTAGTTTGATGCTAATACAAGAGCTTGAACTCAGGGCCTGGCTCTGTCCCAGAATTTGTTATTTTTTTTGTTTTAGTTTTCTCAAGGCTAGCATTTTACTGTTTATACTACAGCGCCATTTCTAGATTTTGTTGGTTACTTTCAAACCAGAATCTAATGGTCTTTTTTTGTCTGGTTTCAAAGCACAATCATCAGATTTCATCTTTCTGATTAGTTAGGATTAAAGATCTGAGCCACCCGTGGAGCTCCTACTTTTTCCTGTACTTATGTAATGTACATATTTAGATAGTAATTTAAAACTGAGAACATAGAAGCAAGATGTACAGTGATAATATTGTCCTGTCAGAAATTCAAGTTAGTAATGTAAATTTCTTCTTAAGACCATACACAAAAAATACTTAAGAAGAAATCTGATGATGATGATGTGTGTGTGTGTGTGTGTGCTGTTGCAATGTGTTCCACAAATAAGCACTGTGCAGGGGTGTCCAGCCATTCACAGTTATTGCATGAATATCTGCCTTGAGATACCAACTCATGGACAATGTCTAGGTGTCCACTCTAGGCTTCCCGATGAAGAGGGGTATACTCATCCTCATCCCTAGTATTCATATGAGTGGCCTTTTTGGAAAGTAGTCTCTGCACTGTAGTAAGCTGCAAGGCAAGCACTCTGCCACTGAGCCACCTTCCCAGTCCAAGGATTAAGATTCCTCTCTTTATGTAGGCGACTAAAAATGTATTTACTAATTTCTATATATAAATTCTATTTTCATCTTTTTTAAAAAATAAAAAAATTGTTTGATCTGTAAATTGATTAGAAGCATGGATTTTGTGGCTATTTAGGTCATTGCACATTTTTATCTCTTTTCCTCTTTCTCTTTCATGGTTCTCATAGACAATATAGTTGCTCCATAATTATCCTAATTTATTTTGCTTTTATATATTTGGTGGCATCATTTCACTTTCTGCTCTGCCATTTCCCAAAACAGCACCACATAAACAGAAAAATCCAGAAGTGGTTCTGTGGCTCAAGTGGTAGAGCGCTTGCCTTGATTTGAAGAGCTAAAGTACAGTGCCCAGGCCCAGAGTTCAGGCCCCACAACTAATTAAAAAAAAAAAAAAAGAATCTAAATACTTGATAATTCTACTAACAGATGTGACTGAAATCAAGTGAATTACACTTTTCCTGTACAATGAAGGACTAGATCCAGGCTAGGAAATCAACTAGAGCAGGAAGGCAGATTGTATCTGTGACAAAACTTTGTGGAAAATGGAATCGTGTATTACTTACTGGTGATTGATTTGCAGTTGAAGCATGATTCTGAACTATTGCTTGCTGACCGTGAACTATTGCTTTGATCATTATATTCTCCAAGAAGAAAAAGTGAAATTTAATTGATAACAAAGGATTACTAATACATTTTGACTTCTCATTAAGCATCTTCAATCATCAAAATCACCTGAAGACAATAGACAGGCCTATTTGTAGATGAAAACAAGTGTCTTTAAAAAAACAAGAATTGGCCATCCTTCTATCTTCTTCAGAGAATTTTCTCTTTAAGTCTTTAGCCCACTTATTTATTGGGCAGTTGTTTCTTTGAGGATTTGTTGTTGAGGGATTTAATTTTTTGAGTTCCAATTATATTTTAGATATGAGACCCTTGTCCGTTGTATGGCTAGTGAAGATCTTCTCCCAATCCGTGGGCTTTCTATTGATCTTGCTAGCTATGTCCTTTGCCATGCAGAAGCTCTGCAACTTCATACAATCCCATTTGTCCAACCTTTCTTTGATTTGTTGTGTTTCTGGGTCTCTATTAAGAAAATTTCGGTCTGCACCAAGGAGACCTAGGGTTTCTCCTATTCCATTCTGTAATGTTTTCAGAGTGTCTGCTTTGACTCCTAGGTCTTTGATCCATCAGAAAAAATGACACTGGTACTTCAGTAAAACTAGTTTCTGTAATATAAAAATGTTGTCATTCTCAAACTAATGATAACCTACATTTAATCTCCTGAATGTATATTCATTTTCAAATAAACTATTTAAAATCACATTTACAAAAATAACCATTGACAATTAGATGATAGTGACATTACAAGGTTTTCAAGTGTAGGGAGCAAGTTACAATAGAGTTGATTTACGTACCCAGCAATAATACCAAACAAGTTCAACCATTCATTAAAGTGTAGGAATAGTACCCCTCACCATTTGTGTTGTTTAGTAGGTGCCTTCTATAAATGTGTTAAATGGATCAGCCTCCCGTATTTCAAACCCAAATATTAGCTAACGAAGTAAATTTCATCACATAAGAAGGTACATTTTTAAAAGTCACTAATAGATGCCTTATCATGTGTTGTTTTATGTTTTCCCTATCTGTCTAACATAGTAAGAAATATGATTTTAAGTCTTGAATATGGGCACTCATGAGAGATGTGACAAACATAAAATCTGTCTTCTATTTCTGTCATATTCCACTAAGAAGTAAATTTTTCTTTTCTTGTTTTTCCAAAACTTATAGGTAGTAGAAAAAATTATCCTATGGAAAATAAAATAATCACACACCATTGTACAAAGCCATTTATAAAAACTGGTAGTTAGTAATAAATTCTAAGGCATTTTTAAACTTTCTTATTGATTAAATATTAATCTGCCAAATGAACGAGAATAAAATCATGTCTAAGTGCTTAACATCTCCAGTTTGCAAATTGTTATTGCAGATGAATGAATTATGGAAATATAAACTGACAACAGTTCAAGTGTATGTGGGAGTGAAACTCCATGGAATGTATATAAACCTTTCAAATTATTAACAGGCAGTTTAACAGAATGACTATAAGGAAATTGAAACCAGAGAGGAACAATAGTCAAGAAATAGAGTGAATGAAAAATGGAACATGGAGCAAGTACAGCTAGAATACTCAATGTACATATGTAATAAAGGAAGTGGTAAATCTGAACTAAATCTTGGAGAAAGGGTTGGTTGACATTGATAGAAGGAGTGACTCTGATCCAGAAGCATTAGACAATTAGATGGACATATTTAATTGTAACACACTTGCACAACTTTTGAAATTCAGTTTGAAACAACAACAAATAAAAACACACAAAAATCACAACAAAACAGCAATCTCCAGAGAGTATGAATATGACCTCTCAAAATTTTAAGCAGTTAATGAAGTGCAGTCTTTGGAAAAGCAAACAAAGCTGTTCAAAGAGGGCAGTTTGGGGTAGGGTAGAATTTTGAGCAGATTTAAAAAGATTGTCTAAGGTTATAAATCACCTACATCTACTGCAGATATTTTCTTCTGTGAGTGCTCTTTGTCTGAACTGGATACTCCAGTCCTGAGGCACACTTGATAGCTTGTGAAGAAAGAATGGAAGAAGCAAGATCAAGAACCTATTACTCCAGTGGAGAGAAAACAGTCCTCTATGTTTTCTCTCAATCTCTTCACTACTCCATTTTCATACTTTTAATAACATCATGTGATTTTGAATTATCTTTCCTTCTTTGTTCTCACAAAGTAATTGTTCAAAATAATTCATTAAATATTATTTGCCATTATTTTCTGTCATGCTGTTTACTTGTTCAAGCTAGTCCATTAAACTTCCCCTTTTCATTTGGTTGCCACGAAAACCCAACAACTATGTTAATGAGGACCAACACTAATGCAAAACTTTGTCTCCAAAAATCCAGTCCAAGAACCTATAATCACAAATATTTGGCTATTTTTTTTCTTTTTTCTTATACCTTGAAATTTTCTTGTGTCTAAAGTGCCCACAAAAATAAGTACTCCACCAGTTTTTGGTTAAATCACTTCTAACCTCAAAGATATATTTTCCTAACAAGATATTTAGAGGAAACCTAAGAATACTCCACTTTTATCTTCTCTCTTAAGACTTTTATCTTCTCTCTTAAGACTCTCCTTAGATACCATATCAGGAACAGTGAAGTTATTCTTTGCAAAATTATTTCAATAGATTATTTTCCTCTTGGTCTTGTATTTGCTCAACATGATGTATGGAGAAGAATAGAGTTAAATCACCGATTCCTTGGATGACATTGTCTGTTACAAAGGACAATACTTCTATGTCCTACTTCTATGTCCTCCTCTTAGCTCTTGCTTGATTTCCAATTAATCACAACTTCTTGGCTTCAAGTCTAGTGAATCTGAAGGACTATAAGGCGTCACCCACTGCTACATCTTCATGGTTTCTCTTTGAAAACTAAAATTTACCTGTCATAATTTTAAAACTCCTTTGAAATTCCTTTATCAGAATCGCGAATTTACCAATCCTAACTCCACCTTTACCATCAAAAACAGTTAACATGTTGTTTTCGTGATATAGTATCCATGAAACTATTATTTTCCAGTGGCTTTGTTATGCATATATATGAACATATAAGCTGATGCTGAGCAAAATGAACTCCAAGATATGGAAAGAGATATTTATTTGCAGTTGTTGTTTTTAATGTACTATGTGATTTCTGTTTTCCTTTGGTTTTTCCCCGATGGCTTATCTCCTACTGTGTTTGATTTTGGTGTATTGTGTATCCATTTACCTTAATTAGGGAAGGGAAGAGGAACAACAAAATGGCGAGACAAAGGACAAAAGGCAAACCAATGCAATAGCAATACTCAGAAGACAATAAGTTGGAAATGTACATTACAACTTGTGAGGAGTTTGGGGATGAAGGAAAACTGTGAGAAAATTGAGAGAGGGGATAATAAGTTTGAAAAGTTATGTATTCACTGCCTTGCAATTGCTAACCCACTGCACATCACTTTCACATTAAAATTAAATTTAAAAAATAAGCTGCATAAAATAAAATTTCACTGTATTGGTATAGTAAATATTGTTCTTTATGTAGTAACTTTTAAAAAATCAGTACTATTTGGCATCTAATTTGAATGAATTACCCCTTCTTTATCAGAGGGCCATCAACTTGAATGTTATACAACTAGACAAGTTTCTCACAATATACTTGCCAATATTTTCAAAAAAGTATTAACTAGTACTTTCTCATACTAAAACTGGAAACTGTTTAATTTTATGGAAACCCATAACTATTAAAAGTAAATAAGTTGTTAAGAGGACAGAATATGTATGTTCTTCAAAATTCCTATGACTAATAACTACTCACTTTCAAATTCTGAACATTCCATACCTGAGAGATTCAAAAGAGTACCTGTTTCCATGTTATGTAATTCTGCAATAGATGCATTTTCCAATGGGGTGTTACAGATTGAGAAGTGAACAGAAAAATAGCCACATTCTGGTATAGGATAAAACTATAAAGCATCGGTTATAATTAATTCTTCAAGAGTAAGCAATTGTTTATCAGATTAAGCTATTATTTCTATGACCATCAATCCCAAAATTTATACCATAAAGTCATCCTAGACCAACAGTTTCCAACTTGTAGGGTGCACCTCAAAATTCCCTTAATTCACATCACAAATAGCTTATCTCTATTGGGAAAAATACTACACCTCTGCTAATGTGATGCCCTCCATGTTCTGGAAAGACCACCATAATAAACTGGGTTGCATCATTTTTCCTCCAGTGGTATTCTCCCAAATATTATTTATATTTATACTTTTTTAACTATCATAGATATTCAGGATGCTAAGATCGGAATATTACAGTTCAAAGCCCACCCAGGCAGGAAGGTTCCCTAGATTCTTATCTCCAATAAACTTCTCAGCAAAAGCTAGACACAAGTGGTACTGAGGTTGAAGTGGTAGGGCACAAGCCTTGAGCTTAACAGGCTCAGAGACAGTGTCCAGGTCCAGAGTTCAAGCCCTATGACAAAGCAATAAAACAAAAAGAAAAATAAAAACAAACCCCAAGCCTAGCATTTTTCTCACTGTATACAGAGGCACGTAATTAAGGAAATTGCTTCCTGTGTTACATACAGGTAGAAGAAAGAAGATGTCACACAATTATTCTCTTCATACCATGTTACATTAAAGCCTCAAAAAATTGCTTTTTCTAAATTTATAAATTAATGTCATCAATTTGTTGGCAACTCGGTCTACATTATTCATATTATTTTCTACATGAACAGTTAGAATTATCTATTAACTGAGTTCTAATTATAACTCTCTTCAAACAATATGATAGGAAAATAGAATGCAAAAATCATTTGTAAATTTGTTAATTAAACCCTCTACCTAAAAAAAATTGTAGTATCCTATAGAATATGAAATTACAAACGAAACCAAAATATTTTTTGAAGCCTGAACTCTAATTTAGCAAGATCTATAAAGACCTACATTAGATGAACTTTGTTATTGCTCCAGGATTAAGCTTTTGTAATCCTTCATCCTTTCCTTCGAATCTAACAGAAAGATGATTACTTACTTTTTCAAATTTTGGATGGGAATCATGAACCATTTTGCATCTAGGAATGTTCTGTAATGAAGATTGCATTTAAAACACAACTGAGGATTATATACCAGTTGCATTTCAATAGAAAACTTGGCTTTTCAAACCATAATGAAGAAATTAGCCCAAACTTCCAACAGTGTATTCCTTTCTTGTTTGGTTTGTTTTATTAAGACAAAATTATACTACCTGGTCCAGGGAAGGTATCAGTAGTAATTGCAGTCTCTAATCTCCTGTCAGACTGAGTGCTAGAATTCTAGCCTTGTATCACATTGCCCCACCATAGTTTCTTGGTTTATTTATTTATTTGTTTGTTTGTTTATTTTTGGGGGTCCGGTAATGGGGCCTGAACTCTGGGACTGGGTGCTGTCCCTCAGCTCTTCAGCTCAAAGCTTGCACTCTATCACTTAAGCAACAGAACCACTTCCAGCTTTTTTCTTTTTGCTTATGTGGTGCTGAGGAATCTAATCCAGGGCTTCATGAATGCAAGCCAAGCTCTCTACCACTGAGCCACATTCCCAGCCCATTCTTGGTTTATTTAATCTAGATACAGATTAGCAATTCTGAACTTCTCCAGTGATATTATCCACTGGACTTCTCAGACTGTTCATGTACTATTTTCAAAGATGTTCAAACATTTGACACAGGGTATGAACATTTTCAATGCATCTGCCGGGTCTCTGATTCATTCCTCCATAGATCCAATCCCTTTAATATTGATTACTTGACTCTCTTACTATCACTGGTCTTTACCTATGTAATATTCTCAAACTTTTTTGAAGAAAGTTCACTTGAGGATTTTCTCATTTTAAAAATTATCACTTGATTCTAGTTTTACTCAGGACATCTTTTCGATTGTTTTCTAACTTTTCTACATATTCTGAGAGTTGCTTCAGAGGCTCATATAAGTGCCTCTGTGTGTATGTGTATGTTTATATGTATGTATGCAAAAGCCTCAAGCTCTTATTCATCATTTTTGCTCATGACTGTTATTCCATCACCTGAGCCATTCTTCCAATCCAGCTTTTGACTGGTTAATTATAGATAATGTCTCAAACACTGTTCTGCCCAGGCTGGATGCAAACTGAACTTCCCAGACTCCTTTACATTCTTGGGTTTAATTTATCCAGTAGAAACAACTTTTAAACTACAAACATTTTTTGAGTGTAAAGTCTAAACTGTAGCCCAGATTTTTAACTCAAGAACTCATATAAAGATAGATGAACAAACAAATTACATATGCTGAGTGTATACTGTTAGAAATGTGATCCTAAGCTGGGTGGTCGTGAGATCTGAGGATTGGGCTTCAAAGCCAGCCCAGGTAGGAAAGTCCCGGAGACCTTTTTCTCCAATTTGCTGCAAGAAAACTGGAAGCGGCACTGTGGCTCAAGTGGTAGAGCATTAGCCTTGAGCTGAGTAGCAGAGGGACAGTGCCCAGGCCCCGAGTTCAAGTGCCAAGACCACCACCAACAAAAAATATATAAGTAAAGGAAAGAAAAATATGTGATGTTATCCACCAGTTCATGGCTAGTATAATCCCTGCTCTCTCAAGATGGACTTTTTTTCCCCAATTAAGTCCATGCTGTTATATCTGACTTGCATTTGAAACAGAATTGTTCTTCCATTGTACTTTGTACAAAGTTGTGTCATTAGCAAGCATGATTTAGAAAGGGAGTGGCCTCATACTTCATGTTCCACGTAGGAGTAATGCTTTCTCTATATCACTTTCATAAATCTGCATACTGGACTTGGCTTTATTTTTCAACGTGGTCTTATTTGTAGAGTCTTCTGTATTGTATTTTACCCTTATACTTAAACACAGAATTTCTCTTTCTCTAATTACTGCTATAGTTAACATGAGTTAATTAATTCATGTACACTTGGGAAATAATGTGCAGCACATACACTCACAAAAAAAATAATCTGAGAACCTTTTACCCTTTAAAATTCGCCTTAATTTACAGAGAATTTACAAATGTTGAACTCAATATACTCATGGATAATGTATTTATAAGAAATATAAATTTAATATTTTCTCTTTACTAAGTTGTCTCTGAAACACGTGTTAACACAGGTCCAAAGGTGTCCTTGTGTTATTTCGGTGAAGCCAGAAATCATTCATTATACCTCAAGCAGCACCATAGATTGTTCCTGAAAGTAACTATTACTGGATGTGGAAACTGATCCCAGGAGAGGAATGGAACATAGAAGATGGACAAAGTTAAAGTTAACTTGTGCTTTCCTTTTTACTGTAAAAGAAGAGAATCTAAAGGCATGAAGGAAACTGTCCCTGACTTGTTCTAGTGTGTTTTTACTCATATATAATTTTTCTGCAAATTCTAGTTGAGAGTACTACAAAAAGATATAATGTGCCATTTGAAGGCCAGCATAGAACAAAAGGAAATAACGTTGTTTTAAATATAATCTACTGCAGGGGCTGGGAAGGTGGCTCAGTGGCAGAGCACTTGCCTTGCATGCCTGAGGCCCTAGGTTAAATTCCTCAGCACCACATAAGCAAAAATAAGCCAGAAGTGGTGCTGTGGCTCAAGTGGTAGATCGCTAGCCTTGAGTTGAAGAGCTAAGGTAAAGCACCCAGGCCCAGAGTTCAGGCCCACGACTGAACCCTCCCCAAAAAAAATTTACTGCAAAGAAACAAAGACATGTTGGTTTAAAAGTGTTTTATGGATGGATATTTCACCCTTGAGATGATTCTTTTGTTGCAGGAGTCAGTTTTCAATTCCTTTATTTTGGTCCTGAGTTCTCCAGAGCAATAAGGATTCCAAAAAAGCATCTAGTGTGTATGATCAGCAAAAGGAGCCACTTTTCAGACCAGTACTCCTTTAAGGAGGGTCCCAATGAAATATCTAGTTTTTTGTTTGCTTTTTTGTTTAGCTTGTGTTGGTTCTGGGGCTTGAACCCAGAGGCTGGACCCTGTCCCTCAACGATTTTCTTTCCTGCCCACCTACCCCCAAAGCTAGTACTCTACTGTTGAACCAAAACTCCACTTCTGGATTTTTTACTGTGTAATTACAGATAAGAGTTTGACAGACTCTCCTAACTGGTTTGGCTTTAAACTAAGATAGTAAGAAAGCCAAGTGACATTACCTGTATAGACTTCTCTATTCAAAAAGAAATATTAGATGAAGTTTATTGTAAAGCTAATATTTGACAACTTTTTCTTTCTTTATTAGTGTGAGCATACCGTACAGAGGAGTTACAATTACATGTGCAAGATAACGAGTGCATTTCTTATCAATCATTGTTGCCTCCTCTTTGTTTCCTCTTCCCATCTCTTCCCATATACCCCCTCCCCACATGTGATCCTCCCCCCCACCAACGTTGTAAAGTTCATTTTTCGACATAACGAATTGTACATCTTATTATTTCAATGAGTCCACCTGTATCCCTAGTTTAACGATTTGTTTTTAGAGAATATATCCAGCATAGAATCCATAACATAACTCAGCAAAAGTAGGTGCACTGAATCGTTTTGGAATTATTTTCTTTTGCTTGGGAAGATTATTGATCTTGTCGTACCTTTTGGGGAAACTTAAAGTCATATTTCACCTTTTTTGTTGGTTGTGAGGCTTGAACTCTGATCCTGGGTGCTTAGCTACAGCACCACCTCTTGGTTTCTGGTGGTTAATAGAAGGTTAGGGTCTCATGGACTTTCATGACCAGGCTGGTTTTGAAACACAATCCTCTGGTCTCAACCTCCTGAGTAGCTAGGATTACAGGAGTAAACCACAAGCACCTGGCTCATACTTGCGTTTATGTGCACTGAATGACACTGTGTAGACAAAGAATGGAAATTTTAACCAAATGATGACATTGCAGCATTTCAGAAAAATTGAAGTAGCAATAAATATGTCCTCCTTTTCCATTTCGTTACATTAATGACTGATGAGCTATGGGACCCTTACATTAGCATCCTCTGCTATCTCTATAGGTGTATTTAATATCAGGAAATGTTCATAGAGAAATATAGAAATAATAAGATTTTTAGGAAGCAAAGGAGATAAGGAATGAAAGAATAACTTAGGAGATACGTTTATCACACAGAGATTAAGAGCTTGCCTAAGAGATTTAGAATGCTAAAGGCAATGAGGAAAAGCCTAGTTGACAACTAGTTCTACAATAATCAAAAATGGTTCTCAAGAACAGTTTCTGGTATACCTTAATTACTATCATTTATTCCTTCTATCTGGAGTTATTCCTTATTTTCTGTCACAACTATTAATTAGCCTCTTCCTTTTTGGTGCCATAACTGACCAAAAACATTTCAAAATCAGACATATCCTACCCTTCTCTTTGTGATTATCAGAGATGACACAAATCCTGAAATCGTTGAATTTCCAGAATTAAAATTTCCCTGACATCTAAGCACATTAATTGTTGTGACTTAATGAACAAAATTTTTTCAAAACCGTATCCTCATATTAGTAAAGTACATGAATTAGGGACTGTTGTCAGGTGTCAGTATGGAAGGACCAATTATATATTCCAAGTATGGGTTATTTATTTTGCATTTACTAACTGAATTTTGTTTTGTTTTGCTTTGATTTGTTTTTTTCTTTTTGCCAGTCGAAGGGCTTAAACTCAGGGGTAGGGAATTTTCCTGAGATTTTTTTTCTTGCTCAATGCTAGCTCTTTATCACTTGAGGCACAGCACCACTTCCGGTGTTTTTTTTTTAATGTGTTACTAAGGAATTGAACCCAGGGTTTCATGGATGCTAGGCAATCACCATACCATGAAGCCATATTCCCAGAGCCCTAAATAACTTTCTTAAGATGGCAATACATTTTCATTTCATAACTACATATCAGAATTTTGGCCAGGTGCTAGAAAATGATGTAGAAAGCAATACAATACAATAAGTCTAGTAAGGCTGGATGGACAATGAAGAACTCTCACGGTCTAGCCAGGGAACAGAGGGGCTTATATCATGGAGCTGTTTCAACAAGCTGAGCGAGACAGCTCCTGACCGACAGCCAACCTCCAGAATGAGAGGGTCTCCTTGGGTTCCAGCCACATGGGGATGCTGGGCCCCCTCCTCCCCCTCCCATTCAACCAGTTCTTGTGATAGAGAGAGAAAAAAAGTCAAAATTACAATTAAGTCTGGTGCCAGTGGCTCAGAATTCTAATCCTAACTACACAGGACGCTGAGATGTGAGGATCATGGTTCATAACCGGCCCAGGCATGAACATCTGTGAGACTCATCTCCAAAGAACCACCATAAAATCAGAAGTAGTGCTCTGGGCTCAAGTGATAGAGCACTAGCCTTTTGCTGAGGCTCTCAGGAACATCACCTATGACTAGAGTTCCAGCCCCATGACTGACAAGAAGTGGGCTTCCTACCACAAGAAGTGGATTGAATAGCACCCATTGTCCTAGGGAGCATGGTAGCAAAGTCAGGCAGAGCTTCCTGTGAATTTGAAGTCATAACTAGGTCACCTGGCTTCTCTCTGCCTTGGTTTCACCAGCTGCAAAACTCAACACAGTGAAGGATCCTCTTCCTCATGGGGATAAGGTAATTATGAAAGAGAGCAATGTTTTGTTTCATAATCCCACATCTGTTGCACAATTAACAGGCCCCACCTGAGCCCTTTCAGGCTACCTTCCTAACATTTGCTCACAGAATTGCTGAGAACCTTATCTGAAGGCTGCTCCGTCTGTACCTAGCCATGTTCCCGAGATCCCTCTGTATAAATCCCTTGTTTCCTCACAACTCCTCTGAGGAGAATGAGGTCTAATGATTGCGACCCTACCCAGAGCTTCACCTGTGTTCAAGAATCGTCTGCTGTGATTTTTTTTTGCCTGCTCAAACTGACTTAAGAAACAATTCAAGCCAGAGGAAAATCAAACATTACAAGCAGACCAGAGACTCCAACAAGAGACAAGTTAAGGACAGAAGGGAGATACAGGATCTTCCCATCCCCCCCTCAAAAAAAATCAAAGAACTCTTTTTTTGTACCTTTTATAAAATTATTTTCTAAAAGTTTTTTTTAATTTTTAAATTTAATTTTTTTATATTAATTTTTTTTCTTCCTTTCATAATTTTTATTTTAGGGGATATGTCTGTATACTTTTTTCTCTTTTTAAAATTTTTTTTGTTTAGCTTTACTGATCATTTGATCCTTTTTTTCTTTCCTTCTCACTCTTTTCACTTTTTCTTCTTTTTCATTCTTTGCGTGACTTAATTGTTGTTCTGCTCATCCTCAGATATGCCAATAGTCGATTACTAGACCTTAGCCCCATTGTGTACACACTTCCTCCAGAAATTTATTACTCAATTTAAAACCTTTTAGACTTAAATTACTTAATAGGGGTACTACTTCTGTATACGTATATAATATTTTAAGCATGTTTATTTTTAAGTTTTTCACGTCTCCATTATATCCCTCCCCTTCTCTTATTATATCCACATTCTTCTCTAAGTATTACATTTTCATTTTGCATAATTTTAAAGTGTTGCACTTCTTAATTTTAATTTTTGTTTTTCTATTTTCTCTTGCTTTTTCTTTCTCTTTCTTCTCATTTTCTCTCTCTCTACTATCATTCTATCCAACCTATTTCCTGCTTTGAGATTAGGATTTAGTTAATTTAACTCTCCCACTGCCTTTCCACATCCCTATATGCCTATTTTTACCCATATCTCACCCTAAAAATAATAATTTCAGTCTGCGAAATTCTTCTTTGTGGTTCGTAGCCCATTAATACATAGTTGTTTGATGTTGAATAGGTATATCTGTTGAACTAGATCGTATCTGCAGATTTTTGACTGTGCAATTACAGACTTTGGTTGATGCTTGCCTTAAAATAGTGTGTTAGCACAAAACCAGCGTTACTTTCATCCGAAATGGGCAGAGCAACCTGGAAAAACATAAGAAAAATGGCAAGTCCGGGTATCTCAACTCACAGTCATGATAATCAGAGGTCAGAAACGATAATCAATAATTCAGAGGAAAGGTCCCAAAAAGCTCTACAAACACTACTGGTAATTATGGTAAATGAAAAGATTGAAAACTTGCGAAGGACTCTGAATGAGCATGATAGGGGGAGAGAGGAGGCAAAACAAAGGTGAATACAAGAATATCATGAGCGTGAGGAAGCTATTTAAAGATTGATACAGAAATTGCATGAGCAGATTGAGAACACTAAAGAGAAATAAAGGAATGTCGTGAGCAGGCTGAGATCACTCAAAGAGAACTACAGGAACTGCGTGAACGTGAAGAAGCTAATCAGAGAGTAATACAGGAATTGAGAGAGCGGGATGAGAATGCAGAATGATCACTAAAGGCATTCATGGAATCCATAAACAGAGAACTGAAAGATGTCAGAGATAACACAAAGGGAATGCTGAATGGAACCTAACAGAAGGAATGGGAATAACCAATCAACTAAATAATTTGAGAATAAACACTGACAACCAAATTAAGGAAGTAAAGAAGTTCACACCAGATCTAAAACAATGCTCCAACAAAGAATTTGAAGCCATCAAAGCTGACCAACTAGAAGAAAAAGAAATTTAAAACAAAGTATAAAGTCTTGATAGTAGGTTAGGCCATGCAGAAGATCGAATCTCGGAGATTGAAGACAGCCTAGATATTATAGAGAAAGGACATACAACCATCCAAGACAAATCCAAGAAAGATGAGAGATCTATTCAACACTGGGAAGACACCATCAGAAGGCCTAATCTGAGGATAATGGGTGTAGAGGGGAACCTAGAAACAGAAGTTAATGGTCTAGGAAATTTGTTTAACAGGATCCTAGCAGAGAACTTCCAAAACATGCAAAAAGATAGGCCTATTCAGATACAAGAAGCTTTCAGAACTCCAAAAAGACCAGACCAATATAGGACATCCCACCCTCATACTATCATCCACACAGGATCAATTCAGACCAAAGAAAAGATCCTTAAAGCAGTCAAGGAGAAAAGATCAATCACCTATAAAGGGAAACCAACTAGAATCACCTCAGATTTCTCAGCGGAAACAATCAAAGCAAGAAGAGCCTAGAATGATGTATACCATGCCCTAAAGAGAAAAAATTATCAACCAAAATTCTGTACCCAGCTAAACTCTCCTTCATTACGGAAGGTCAAATAAAAACCTTCCATAGCAAAGCAACATTAAGACAATATATCTCCACCAAACCAGCTCTACAAAACATTCTTAAAGACGTCCTACACATAGAAAACTTACGAGATAACAATAAATGCCAAGAAATCGCAACCAAACTGAGAATCCAAGAACCATAAGAAGAACCCAGTTGTCGCAGACCCCAAGAAGGTGGATAAAATGGCAGGTACTCCCAAATACCTCTCAGTCCTATCTCTCAACATTAACAACTTAACTCTCCAATTAAGCGACTTAGACTATCTAGTTGGATTAAAAAGCAAGGTCCTTCAATATGCTGCCTTCAGGAGTCACATCTTCCCCATAAAAACAAACACATTTTGAATGTGAAAGGCTGAAAAAAATCTACTAAGCAAACGGCCCCCATAAACAGGAGGGAATTGTAATCCTAATATCAGATATAAGAGACATCAAATTAAAATTCGTGAGAAGAGATAAAGGTCATTACATACTTATTAAGGGATCTCTCCTTCGGGAGAATATTACAATTGTAAATATCTATTCGCTAAACACAGGAGGACCCAAATTTATCCAAGAAACAGTACTTTCCCTCAAATCTCTTAGAGATACAAAGACATTAAATGTTGGGGAATTTAACACACCACTATCCCCACTAGATAGATCAACTCCGCAAAAACTCAACAGACAAACTGCAGATCTAAAAACCTGCATAGATCAACTAGATTTCACAGACATCTACTGAATATTTCACCCAGCAGGATCAAAATACACATTTTTCTCAGCAGCACATGGAATATTTTCCAAAATAGAACACATTTTAGTCCACAAAGCAAACTTGTCCAATTTCAGAAACATTGAAGATATACCTTGCATTCTCGCAGGCAACAAGGGAATAAAATTAAACTCAACACCAAAAGCCACCAGAGAAAATCCTGTAACACATGGAGGCTGAAGAACATACTGCTGAATCACGAGTGGGTCATGGAAGAGATTAGAAAGGAAATTCAAATGTTCATGAACACACAAATTACCAGCTCCTTTGGGACACAGCAAAGGCAGTACTCAGGGACAAGTTTATAGCTCTGAGTTCCTACATCAAAAAATTGGAGAGATCTGAAACAAACAATGTAGTGACACATCTAAACCTCCTTGAAAAAGAGCACCAAGATAAACCCCAATCCAGTAGATGCAAAGAAATAATTAATATTAAATCAGAAGTTAATGAAATAGAATCCAAAAAAAATCATAGAAAGAAGCAACAAAACAAAGATTTGTTACTTCCAAAAAATTAACAAAGTTGACAGACTCTTAGCAAATCTTATCAAAAAAAGAAGATAACACACACAAATAAATACACTCAGAAATGAGAATGGAAACATCACCACAGAATCAACCGAGTTTCAGAACATTATAAGGAAATATTTCTCAAAACTTTATGCTAATAAGTTTGAGAACTTAGCAGAAATGAACCTTTTCCTAGGAAATATTGACATGCAGAAACTAAACCAAGATGAGTTAAACCATCTTAACAGGCCCATATCAAGCATTGAAATAGAAACAGCAATAACAAACCTCCCATCGAAGTAAAGCCCAGAACCAGATGGCTTTACAGCAGAATAATATAAGGCCTTCAAAACGGAGCTCACACCAATACTCCTCCAAATCTTCAATGAAATTGAAAGAGAAAGTTGACTACTGAATTTATTCTGTGAAGCCATAATAACCCTCATCCCAAAACCAGGCAGGGACTCATCACAGAAAGATACCTAGAGACCCATTTCTTTGATAAACATTGATGGAAAACTTCTCAACAAAATTTTGGCTAATCGACTTCAACAATTCATCCAAAAAATCTTAAGCCATGATCAAATAGGATTAATTTCAGGGATGCAAACCTGGGTCAATATGCGCAAATCAATTAATATAATTCATCATATCAACAGGAGCAAGGATAAGAGCCACATGGTTATCTCAATAGTTGCAGAAAAAGCATTTGACAAGATCCAACACCCCTTTATGATGAAGGATCTGGAAAAATTAGGAATCCATGGAACTTTCTTCAATACAATGAAGACTATATATGACAAATCTCCAGCCAGCATTATACTTAATGGTGAAAAACTAAAGCCAATTCCTCTTAACTCAGGAACGAGACAAGAATGTCCACTCTCTCCACTTCTCTTCAATCTAGTATTAGAATGCCTAGCTACAGGAATAATACAAGATGCAAACCTAAAGGGAATCCAAATAGGGAAAGAAGAAGTAAAACTCTCCCTCTTTGCACATGTCATGATCTTGTATTTAAAGAATCCCATAGACTCCACTCCCAAATTACTCAAGCTGATTCAAAATTTTGACAAAGTAGCAGGGCATAAAATTAACCCTCAAAAAGCAATGGCTTTTCTGTATATCAACAATGAGAAAAGTGTGGCTGAAATTAGGAAAGCATCTCCATTCGTAATAGTCACACAAAAAATAAAATTCCTAGGAATTAACTTACCCGAAGAAGTGAAGGACCTCTATGATGAAAAATTTAAAAACCTGAAAAAATAACTCAAATGAGATCTTAGAATGTGGCAGAAACTCCCATGCTCCTGGATTGGAAAGATCAGCATCGTGAAAATGGCAATCCTTCCCAAGGCTCTCTACAAATTCAATGTGATACCTATCAATATTCCAACCTCATTCTTCAAGGAAATAGAAGAGGCAATCCAATAATTCATAGGGGACAAAATAAAAGACCCCAAATAGCAAAAACGATCCTCAACAGAAAGAACAGTCCTGGAGGAAAATCAATACCAAATTTCAAACTCTACTACAAAGCCATAGTAATCAAAACAGCTTGGTACTGGCACAAGAACAGACCTCAGGACCAATGGAATAGAATTAAAAACCGAGAAATGAACCTACGTACCTATAACCATTTAATATTCGATAAGGGAGCTAACAAAATAGAATGGAAGAAAGACAGCCTCTTCAGTAAATGGTGCTGGCAAAATTGGTTAACTACTTGTAGAAAACTAAAGCTAGATCCTTATATATTACCCTGCACCAGAATCAATTCTAAATGGATCAAAGACCTCAGAGTCAAAGCAGACAGTCTGAAAATATTACAGGGGAATAGGAGAAATCCTAGGTCTCCTTGTCACAGGCTGAAATTTTCTTAATAGAGACCCAGAAACACAAGAAATAAAAGAAAGGTTGGACAAATGGGATTGCATGAAATTGCAGAGCTTCCAAATGGCAAAGGACATAGCTAATAAGATCATTATAAAGCCCATGGATTGGGAGAAAATCTTCACTAACCATACAACAGACAAGGGTCTCATATTTAATATATACCTGGAACACAAAAAATTAAATCCCCCAACAACAAATCTTGAAAGAAACAACTGCTCAATAAATAAGTGGGGTAAAGACTTAAAGAGAAACTTCTCTGAAGAGGAAAAGAGGATGGCCGATAGACACATGAAGAAATGCTCAACCTCTCTAGCCATAAAAGAAATGCAAATCAAAACAACATCAAGATACCACCTTACCCCAGTTGGAACGGCTATAATCAAGAACTCTGATAACAACAGATTCTGGAGGGGATGTGGACAGAAGGGAAACTTATTGCATTGTTTGTGGGAGTGTAAACTTGTTCAACCACTTTCGAAAGCAGTATGGAGGTTCCTCAAAAGACTCCACATAGAGCTCCCCTATGATCCAGCAATCCCACTTTTGGGCACTTACCCAAATGTTCACAAACAAGACCACACTAAAGCTACCAGCACAACTATGTTTCTTGCAGCCTTTTTTACCATAGCTAAGATATGGACCCAACCGAGATGCCCCTCGGTAGATGAATGGATCAACAAAATGTGGTATATATACACAATGCAATTCTATGCCTCCATCAGAACGAATGACATTGCTCTATTTGTTAGGAAATGGAAAGACCTGGAAAAAATTATATTAAGTGAAGTAAGCCAGGCCCAAAGAAACATAGGTCCCATGGTTTCCCTTATTTGCAATAACTAGTACATATCGGAGTCAAGCAGAAAAGTTCTGATAAGCTCATGTTAGGAAAATGAACCCTAAAATATGTATTCAAATTTTTTTCTTTCATACCTGTCACAGATAGGAGGAACTCGATGCAGCCCAACCAGAGCATATAGTGAGGCTCTGCTTCAGAAATGCCCAAGACAAAAAGGTGGCTCCTCACAGCCAGCGAGAGGACAAAAGTAGGGGGTTATGGTGCCCCCTGAGGGGTGTCTGACCCGGGGTAGGGGTGGTTTTGGGGCAGCCACTCACATGTGCTCCTGGGAGAAGTTGCTTGAGGCTGCTCCAGGTGGGGCGAGCAGTGATGGCAGTGGCATTGCAGACACATGGCCTCAGAGAAGAGAACCAATCTCAGGGACCAGGTTGGGGCTTTACATGACCTGGCAGGGTGCCATTGCCTGATGTTTGAAATTCTGAACCTTGGGAAGGTGGGGAGGAGGCTGGGGCGGAGGCAGGCATCTCCATTTCCTTCTATATTCCAGTCGCCTTGAGTCTCTTCTCACCACTCAGCCATCTCTACCTTCCTCAACTGCTGGTAGTGGTGTAAACTAACAGAGGGAATCCAGGTGCTACCAGGCAGCCTGAAATGTGGGCGTGGCCACCATTCTTGTGTCTCATTGGTCATAAAGAACAATGAAAGAATGGGGGTGTGGCCAGAATCCTGTGATGCAAACAGTTTGGGAGGAGTCAAGAAGATAGCAGCTCCCCCCGGCCCTTTTCCCAGGGAACAATGTCCAATTCAGTTGGAGACAAGAGGGTGACCTGCTTTAGCCGGATAGCTGCACAGATTGTTGTGTATGGCTGTTTGTTCCCAGTCCCAGACCTTGAACTGAGGATATGGGCACAGTCTGTGAGCTGCTTTGGCTCAAGGCTGGCCTTCCACACTGAAGCCACAGGGATTCTGGCTTTGTTGGCACTGAAGTTGGACTTTCCTGCCTAGGGTGACTTCGACCATGATCCTCCCATCACAGCCTTGTAAGTATCAAGGAAGGCTGTTGAGAACCACTGGTGCCTGCCTAATCATTGGTCTTACTGATGTTCTTGGACAGACTGGTGAGTTCCGTATCTTTAGGTTTAAGTGGTGGGAGCTGTAGCCCACAGTTGGAATCCTGGTCCTGCCACCTTCAAATGGAAGGAGATCCTTAGAGACTTATTCCTCTCCATATGGTTACCGATGGTATATGATGTATGTCATGATTGAAAGAGCAGTTCTTGAATCATTCTAGGATAAAATTATATGCAATTATGTTTTAGGACACTAATCAGTGTTAATTAATGCTTTATGAAGCATTTAAACAATCACATTCATAAAATGGAGGCATAATGAAATACCTAAGAATTACTATACTATTACATAATATAAAGGTGCCGTTTTTCTGCCAGGACTGGGATTCGAGCCTATGGTCTTGGTAACTCTGTTGCACTGTGTGGGAAGGGGAAGCTGGCCTCCTTGAAGTCCAGAAATTCACGTCTGTTCTTTAGGCCTGAAATAGATCCCCACCACTAGAAAACATCCTATTCATGTACAATTTACATATATGATTTATATTTATATACATATGTTGACACCATATTGCATTCAGTGCTGTTATTTTATTTTTTGTTTTATTCATGTATTGACCATTTATTTTGACTATTATAACACGTAAAACATTGATTACATAAGATATAGGTCTGCATGTATATGCCACTTCATACCTGACACCCAAGACTTTCACAGAAAAGGAAAACATGTCTCACCATCAACTTCTTACTTCACAATTCATTTTTGGGGAGTGCTGGCATCTGAACTCACAGCCTACAAGCCTACAAGGCCCAATTCATGAATGGGTGAGTGTCAGTACGCCATCCTGGGGCAAATTGAGCTGACAGGCTGTTCCCAAGACCTGAGATCAAGCCCCAGGTGTTAGGAAAATAAGAACAGATTGACATGCAGATGGCAGTATGCTAATAAATATGTATTTTTATAGAGTGTTAGAGATGTCTATACATTATTCAGTTATACAGACTACATTCCTATCAATTCCTGGGTATTAATCATGCGTCCATGTAATTAATATTATTTTTTCATCCTTATACTATTAATGAAATCAATCACTGTCCTGAAATTATTGTGTTCCTGTACATAACAATATTCTTTTTATGCTTCATAAATATTAAATAAAATCAATTAGCCTCCTGAAATGATGCTGCCTAAATTTATAGGGGCATCATTCATGATCAACTCATTGAACTTTGACATTGATAACATTCAATTTTTCTTCCTATGGATGGGAACCATTTTCTTAATATCTCCTGCCATTGGTTGGTGTTAGGAGGGGGCCTATGTTACCACGTGGGCCTATGACTTCCCAGATATTCCGGCAGCCTTCAGAAATGCAAGGTGAAGTACCCTTTGCAACAGTGTCATTCAGACCCATGGGGGTCACCGTTCAAAGGAAGAAAACATAAAAAGTCCACATTTTTTCTGTGCATAGCTTTCCCTGCAAGACCTGGGGGTCTAGGATCCCAGAAGCAGCTGTAGGTATAGTGGCTGCACCCCAGCCTAGGGTGATTGAAGCTGAGGCAGACTTGCCACAACCTGACTTCAAGCCCGTACTGAGAAAAGTAAAGTAAAAAAATTAGCTCCCTGGCCTGCAATTCGTGATATTTATTCTTCCAGGCATTGGATTTGAACCCAGGATCTGGGTAAATCTGAAACAATGTGGATGAAGGGGAAGATCACTGTACTTGAAGATAAGAAATTCAGGCCTGTTCACTAGTCCTGAATTCACGCCCCAGCCCTGGAAAACATACTATGTATATACATTGTAAAGATAGGATTTACATTTACCTATAGATGTTCAGTCCATACATGTTTGGTGTGGTTGTCCCTTGAATTTTTTGTTTTATTCATTTATTTACCATTGTACTATGATGAAACCCATTCCGTTTATTACATTGATGACATCCTATCACAGAGCATCAAGATTTGTAGAAATATTCTCCATCATGCCAGTATTCTCAGGATCACCGAGGATATTCAGAGAAAAGGAAAACCAGTTTCACAATTGGCTTCTTACTCCACAACCCACTTGTTGGTATTGCTGGGATCTGAACTCAGGGCCTAGTAGGACCAATTGGCCAATAAGTCAAGGTGAACACATGAAGCTTTGAGCAACTAAGCATGTAGGCCATTCCCAAGATCTGACATTGATCCCTATGGTCATCCACTATAGTCATAAATTCATAATTTAAACATACAATCTATATTGACATATATGTGTCAACAGCATCTTGTGTTTAGTGAACTTCTCCTTATTTTGTCTCTATTTCGTGGAGGTATTGTGTATTTTACTAAATATGGTGACAGGTATAACTTTGCTGACATGAATGACAACCTTTTGCTATGGTTATAGGGTTGCCTATGAATTTCTCTTCTTGGTTGAGACTCAGGACTTTCACAGGAGAGGAAAACGTGTGAAACAACTGGCTTCTGACATCAGGAGGAAATTTTTGTCAGTGCTGAGATTTGAACTCTGGTCTGGGTAGCACTGTTGCACTGTGGGGGAAGGGGAAGCTCACCATCCTTGAAGACTAGAATTTCATGCCTGGTCTAGGGCCTGATTTGAAGCCCCAGCACTGGACAAAATAGCAAGCCCACCTATTTTAAACATAAGATCTCTCTTTACGTAAAGGAGTGGTATGCATCTTGCATTCAGTGTAGATATTCTTTTTATTTTGTGTCTTATTCATGGATGTATTGTGCATTTTATTGAATATGGTGACAGATATAACTGTGTTGACATGGATGACAACCTATTCCCATGGCTATGGAATTGCTTCTATAGCATTCTCCACCCTCGATGAGACCCAGGACATTCACAGAACAGGAAAACATATGCAACCTTGGTTTTCTCACATCAGAATGAATCTTTTGGCAGTGCTGAAATTTGAACTCAAATCCTAGCAGGCCCAATTGGTGAATGGATCATGGTAAGCACAGCAGCCTATGAGCCTCTAAGGAGCTAGGCCAATCCCGGGACCTGAGATTGAACCCTGGTGGGGGGCCAATATACTCATAAATTCATAATTAAACAAAGAATCTATATTTCCAAACATGGGTGGGCTGTATCTTGCATTTGGTGTAATCATTCTCTTTATTTTTTTGTCTTGTTCATTGATGTATTGTGTATTTTCTTGAGTATAGGTTGACATGAGTATAGAGTTGCCTATATATTCTCCATCTTGGCTGAGACCCAGAATTTGCACAGAACAGGAAAACAGGTGCAACGACTAGCTTCTCACATCAGAATGAATTTTTGGCAGTGCTGGGATTCGAACTCGGGGCTTAGGAGGCCCAACTGCCCAATCGGTCCACGTGATCACACCAGACTTTGAGGCACTAAGGAGATGGGCTCTTCCCAGGAACTGAGATTGAGAAACAGTGAAGCCAAAATAGTGCTCAATGCATCATTGAATATCACATCAGTGTGTGGACTGCATGGTGCATTGTGTGTACTTATTTTGTTTATTTTGTATGCTATTCATGGATGTATTGTGTATTTTCTTATGTATATGATGACAGGTATAACTGGGATGACATATATAACAACTAATTCCCATGGCCACAGGGTGGCCCATGCATTCTCCATCCTAGCTGAGACCCAAGACTTGCACAGGAAAGGAAAACAGATGCAACAATTGGCTTCTGACATCAAGATGAATCTTTTGGCAGGGCTGGGATCTGAACTCAGGGCCTAGCAGGTAAAATTGGTGAATGGGTACACATGAGTACACCAGCCTGTGAGCAACGAAGGAGCTAGGCGTTCCCAGTACCTGAGTTTGAGCCCCCCTGTGGGGAGAGTGGGGAGCACAACAATCATCCATTCATAAGCTGAAGGTAGAATGCAAATAAGTATATATTTGTTTTTTTTTGGGGGGGGGGGAGCGTTCTGGTCTTGGGGCCTGAACTCTAGGCCTGGGCCCTGTCCCTCAGCTCTTCAGCTCAAGGCTAGCGCTGTACCACTTGAGCCATAGCACCACTTCCGGCTTTTTCTTTTTGCTTACGTGGTACTGAGGAATCGAACCCAGGGCCTCATGCATGCAAGGCAAGTGCTCTACCACTGAGCCACCTTCCCAGCCCCGAATAAGTACATATTTGTATAGAGTAGGATTGATGGTGACCTGTGATGTAATCTAATCTGTGAGTACCCATATTTGGATCTTTTCTGATGCATGCATTTCATGTCTGTGATGATTTAAACATGCTTCATTAACTCTTCTTTACTAATAATCTACACCCCATGAGTCTTGAGTATCATTTCCTACTCGCATCATGCACGAATTACTCATTCAAGGATGAGATCGATCGCATGCTATGACTCTTCCTAGGTCCAGAAACAAGTATCTCAGGATCTCCTGCCATTCCCTCCTCCTACGGGGACTGAATTCAAGCCTCAGACCTGGAAAAGATACTCCTTATATATATGTTAATGATAGGATTTATACTTCCGTTCAGATGTTCAGTCCATATTGTGTTTGGTGCATTTATTCATTTTATTTCTTGTTTTATTCATTTATTTACTATTTATTTTATTGATTCTGATGGCACCTATACCATTTATTATATTCATTACATTCTATCACATAGAATCTAGATTTTAGATGTGTTCTCCATCATGCCTGGCAATGTGAGGATCTGAACTCAGTGCCTAGCAGGCCCAATTCATGAATGGGTGAGTTTGAGCATGGGAGCCTCTAGTCAATGAAGCTGTCAAGTGGTTCCCAGGCGCTGAGATCCACCCTCAGGTTTGGCGAAAAGAGCGATACATGGATAGGCAGACCATGGTATACAAATAAATATATATTGTTAAAGAGTGCCAGAGCCGGGCTGGGAAGATGGCTCAGTGGTAGAGCACTTGCCTTGCATGCACGAGGCCCTGGGTTCAATTCCTCAGCACCAGATAAGAAAAAAGAAAAAAGCCGGAAGTGGCGCTGTGGCTCAAGTGGTAGAGCGCTAGTCTTGAACTGAAGAGCTGAGGGACAGTGCCCAGGCCCAGAGTTCAGACCCACAGCCAGACCCCCCCAAAAAAATAGTGCCAGAGCCTATCTATGATTGAATGATACCTACTACGTTCCTACCAACTTTTAGGTATTTATTATACCACCATTGAAGGAATATTCTATTCATGCTTAATAATCTATACATTAAGATCAATCAGCATTCTATGACTATTGCATCCAATTTTAGACTAGACCCATGTATGAACTACTCATTCAAGCTGTATTCCCATGCATAGGAATGAATCTCTTGTAATCTCCTGCCATTGGTGTCAGGATTGGGATTTGAACCCAGGGCTTACGTTGACAGGTTGGGCTATGGCTTCACTGTTAGCCCACCAGCCATCAGCAATGGCAGGTCAGGTATACTTTGCAGCCATGTCATTCAGACCCAGGATAGTCACCATGCCAAAAAAAAAAAAAAACGTAAAATGCCAACCATTTGAAGCTCACCACATTTTGTGCTTTCCATCTTCTTTTTTCTTCCTGCAAGCCCTCTGGGCCTAGGATCTCAGAATCAGTTATGGGTCTGGAGACTGCACCCCAGCCTAGGGAGATCCAAGCTGAAGAAATGTTTCCAGGACCTGAGTTCAAGCCCCATGGATGGGCAAAAAATAAATAAATAAATAAAATATTAATTATTTAACTAAATAAAAAAACATAGCACCCTGGTTTGGAATTTCTGCCAGTTTTCTTTCCTAGCCTGGGATTTGAACTCAGAGTGTTGGTAAATTTGTAGCAATGTGAGGGAAGTGTTGCCACTACTTGAGTTCAAACCCCATGCCAACCAAAAATGAAAAACTAAGTCACTGACCTCAGCAGGGTGAGATAGTTGTGGAGATGGGAGGGAAGGGATGGTAGGGGGAAAACAAAGGAAGACTCAACAATGCTCAATAGGAAATGTACTCATTACCTTGCTCCTATAACTGTAACTCCTCAGTAAAACACTTTTGCAATAAAAAAGTACAAAATAAGAGAAATAATGTTGTTCTCAGGGAAGCACTATAGAGGTAAGGAAAGGATGTCTGAATAGCTGTACAAACTCCACACTGCTTTTTTTTAATGTTCAGTATGGAACTGAGTAAATATAATTGCTTCCATTAAAAATAAAAAGACGCTTATCTCCAGTGAACCACGAAAAGACCCCATGTGGTACTGTGGCTCAAGTGGTAGAGTGTTCGCCTTGACCTGAGGGGCACTGAAACATGCACAGTGGAAGTCAAAACAAGGCTGAAAGTTAACCCCTCTGACTCGGGTGATCCTGACAGTCGTAGGCCCCCTCCCTATTCCCTCGATTGGAGGGGAAGTACGGCACCCTACAAGACCTGTGAGAGGGATGTTCAAGACCCAGACCCCTATCCCATGGAGGGGCCAAGAGCTGGGGAAGTAATCTACTGGAAGACCTACCCTGGAAAGTAAAGGCCACCCGAGAGCCCGGACTCTAGGCCACAGGAGTCGCTTCCCCAAGCGTATCCATTCAATCTGTCACCAGGGGCTAACAGGCCCTTGGAGTAGTATCCATGGAAAGCTAAGGATCTTAAAAAGTTCCGCAAGATGGTGGCAGAGGATGGCCCAAACTCTCCTTGGGCCCAGACCCTATTACAGGACATTGCTTATCACCCATGTGTCCCTAAGGACTGGCTGGATGTGACCAAAGCTGTCCTTACTAGTTCTCAGTTTATTAAATGTTGTGCTTTCTTTGAGGAGGAATGCAGAGTGTGGGCGGAGGATAACTGGCAGGCTCAACCCGAGATACCTATTACTTATGCCATGTTAGCAGGGGAAGGGTACTCCATTGACATCCAACAGGCCACAATACCTGGCCCATACTGTAACCAGATGAGGCAGGCAGGACTTGCCACGTGGTACAAACTGGATGATAGGCCTACTGAGTCCCCCATAGCAGGAGTGAGACAAAAACCGGGTGAGCCTCTACCAGATTTCGTAGACCGAATCCAATCGAGCATTCACAGCAAGCTGCCAGAAGGGAACCTCCATGATCAGTTTGTAAAGCTGCTGGTCTGGGAAGGAATGAATGCAGACCACCGCATGGCCTGCATGGGATCGAGAGAGAGTTCCCTGGGCAGCTGGGTGGTGGCCTCCCAGGATGTGGGAATGCAACAGCACCAGTTCCAATCATTAGCATTAGCTTTAAAGGCTCAGACATCTGCAATGACTGAAGCTATTACCCAGGAATTGGCAGCGCAGGGTCAAGGAACCCCAAGATCATCTGGGAGAGGACTTGTTTTACATGCAGGCAGGAGGAGCAGTTTAAGAGGGACTGTTTACAACAATCCCCCACCAATCAGAATGGGAGCAAACCATCCCCTACACTCTGCCCCATGGGCAGGGAGGGATACAAGTTTGATTTAGATGGAAAGCCTTTAAACTAGCGGAGGGGCATCCTCCAGCCCAGCTAACTCAAGGATTATCCCCCTTGTGGCAGGGTGACTCAGGCCCATTGGACCGTCCCTCTGGTGGAAGGACTCTGCCCTAAAATGAGTATTCTCGTAGGCAGAAAGAGGTCTCACTGCTTAATTGACACTGGGGCAATTGACACTGGGGCAGATCGAACCATACTCAGGGAGGAGGAAGTGCCCTTGGACTGGAAGCTTTCACCCGGGCCCCTGTTATTGGGGTAGAGGGAGGAGGAAGTGCACTTGGACTGGAAGCTTCACCTGGGCCCCTGTTGTTGGAGGTAGAGGGCAACACACAGTTCCAAGAGATGGTTGCCCTTATGACATGGACTAGCCCAAATGGAGAACAGGAAAAGATATGCCCTTTAGTGGCAAAAAAAACTCACTGCCAATTTACTAGGACAAGACATGCTAAGACAAAGGGATGCTGTGGTCACTACAGACCATCAAGCATCCTATGATGATATCCTGGATGGGGATGAAGCACAAAGGCTTAAACAGGATCTAGAGGGAGTTAATGAAAAGGATTTTTTTTAACTTTCATAATTACAGAGAAGAACATAGGGGACCCGCTCAGGTGCATCCCCAATCCTAAAATGTCACTACCCCTGGAGTACCTCCCATTAGGTGGAAGCCGGGAAGCCCAATCTGGATGGAGCAGTGGCCATTGACAATATCTAACATCCATATTTGTTATTCAAAAAGCCTCCAGGGCTTGGCATATGCTCCTGCTATACCTTCAGAATATATCTTGGTTGTGAAAGATTGTTTTTATCTATCCCCCTGACATGACAATGGAGAGGACCTGATCCCCTAGTTACTATGGGCAGGGGATTTGGATGCGTTTTTTCCCATAGGGGAGACAGCCCCCATTTGTATCCCTGCTAGGAACCTTAAGTTTTTACCCATCTCCTCTATACAGGAGGATGCCCAAGGATAAACTAACTAACAAGGAAAGAAAAACAGCCGAGGCCGAGGCTTGTGTTTAAAAGAGAAAATCCAGAAAGATAACTAATAACTATACCCAAGGGCAATGAGCCCTTGAGAAGCTCTTTTGTTCTCTAACAATTGCAGATGGCGATACTCCGATACTCCAGCTGTTGGCTCTCCTGACCCTCCCAGTCCTGGTAATGGCCCTATGGAATCTGCATCAACCTCAAAGGTTGACCTGGGCAGTGATCAGCGCTGGCAATGCAGAAATCATCAACAGCACCACAAGAGAAGCTGTCCTTTTGACCTGGTGGCCTGACCTTCATTTTGATCACCACCGTATGTCATTTTAATATTACCTGCTTTAATTGTTCTTTTACTAATTGCTTGTATGGCGGCATTGAATCCATACTCATTGTTAAACAACCACCTTTTGTTACAAGCCCTACCTCTGGACTCTGAAGTGGCAAAGACTGCAATTCCATCCTTCACTAATGTTAAAGGACTGGTAATGACATTTCCTGGCCTGGTAATGCTTTTGCCTGAGTGTGGGGGCCCACGAGGATATACGGTGCCACATGTGTGGAACTCCCAATACCCAGTATCCCATGTTCTAAAGAGGACGACATTACGAGATACTGATACTGACTTTTATATATGCCCAGGAAATAATTGAACTGCTTCGGATATTTCTAACTGTGGTGGGACTGATGTTTATTACTGTGCTAGGTGGGGATGTGAGGCAACTGGGACAGGCTTTTGAATCAAGCACAAGGGCCCTCCCTATCCTTGTCTGGTGAATCTCGACCACCAGACTTGCCTCAAACCCCTTGTGTGGCAAATCCTATTCTTACAAATGTAATCCTGTTAAAACAAGAAAAAAGTGAGGGGGAATCTGCAGGGCACATGGGCAGCAAAGAAGTGCTGAGAGAGTAGAGTGGGCTGAGCCCAATTTGCCTTAAGTTCAATGCACAGCCAGCCTGTGAAAGCTTAGTTGCCTGATAGGGTGTGACCTTGATAGTGGTTGGTTCCTCTTCCTCCCCTGCCATGCCACCCACCCTTTTTGGCTTTAAAAAGGGCTGCTCTCTATTAATAAATGAGTTTTTCTTCCTGCTTGATTTGTCTCCCCAATGTGTCTGATTGTCTCCCGAGCTGAGGGAGGCTAAGGAATGGGAGAGTGTGGCACTGACCTTTCCTCGGACCCCGTTCATCTTTCCTGGGACAGACGAAGACCCAACACCTAGGTATATTTTTGCCAGTTCTTGTTTTGAACTCAAGGCCTGGGCACTGTCTGTAGCACTCTACTACTTGAGCCACAGTCCCAATTCTGACTTATTCTGTGTATATGCTACCAAGAAATCATACCCAGGGCTTCTTGCATGTTAGACAAGCACTCTCTCAATAATCCACATTCCCAGCCCCCTCATCTTTTCCTTAATGGTAGTTTTTTACATAAGTATGCTGCCATTTTACATCCCCAAGTTTAATTTCCTGAATAATGGTTACTTATACGAAACTTGATCTTCTCTTCCCCTGCCTGGTTTGTTACTGTTCCTGCATTGGCCTCATAATAAAATGTAAATAAAATCTGCTGAGAGCGTCAGTGTATCATATAAGGACACAGGCCTGGAACCCTGGAAGAGAAAAGCCATGGGACTGAAATGAAGAGAATGATGCAGTATGCATCAGGAGCATATCTGAAAAATAAATCAGTAAATAAAAGGAGAAGCATTGCGTAAGGTCTGTTTGCATTCTGGGAGGTAGTATACAGACTAAGTAGGTACAGCACTGAAAATTTTTTGTGGACATACTAGGGCTTAAACTCAGGGCCCGATGCGTTTCTCAGCTGTTTTCCCAAAGCTGAGGCTTTACCACTTCCACAGCTCCACTTCAAGCCATCTGGTCGTTAATTGGACATAAACACCTCCCAGGCTTTCCTTCCTGGTCAGCCCTGTGAATCCTGCTCGGCTTTCTCTCTTACAGCTGGAGCTCTACTCTCTGGACCACTGTATCACTTCTGGTTTTCTAATAGTTTATTGGAGATAAGAGTCTCACAGAATTCCTGCTCAGGCTGAATTTGAATGGCAATCTCACAAACAAGATTCAATCGGGTTTCCTCAGGAAGAACACCAAAGAGCCGCTCCACACAAAACCTTAGTCTAAATCTCGAGAGGCACTAGAGAAAAAGAGATACATGAAGACGAGTCTAGTGTGTTCTAGATACTTAAGTTTGGAGACACACAACACTCATAATTATTAGATCATTTTATAGACAAAAGGAGCAATGAATACAGTATAAGGATCGCTCCAACTTTTGCTCCTCTCATCTTGAGACAGCAAATTCACTGCAGCTCAATGCTAAGTGACAGGACGTGCGTGTCCTGTGGACATTTGCTCCCAAATCCTGTGACACTCTTTTCTTACTTTTGGCTTCAAACCTGTGACCGAGAGGAGAAGATGAGGAGAGAAAATCCTTTTCAGAGAAAACAGCTATAAAGAACATTGGGTAGATAAATTATAAATTCAAACCTTTGGAATGACCCTGTTAAGAAGTCAGATTGTCCAGATGAAAAAATGAAGAAGAAAAGAAAGAAGGTGTCAGTCGCTTCTCACTGTAATCCCAGCTTCTCAGGAGGCTGAGGTACAGAGAATCTGAGTTGGAACCCAGCAAGTATAGCAAAATCCATGACACTGTTATTTCTAAGAGATCACAGGAAAACCAAGAAGTGGGACTGTGATTCAAAGTTAATGCACTACCCTTGAACAAAAGGAGTTCAGGGACAATGCCTGGGCTCATAGTTCAACCCCAGGACCTGCCCTTCAGAAAGAGTCTGTACCTCCATGTCTTTGGGTATGTATGGATATATTCCTAGAGGTGAAGCTCCAGAGTAGTTATGATGAATGGCATCAAGCTAGGAAATTTGTATTCAATAAAATGATTTCATAACAGAGACTGCTTTCATGACAGTGCATAATACAGAGCTCCCCTCACTATTCCCAGTGTAGCCTGAGGGTTTCTCTGCATCCCAGGCCTGCTGGAAGAAGTCTCTCTCATTGTCTGGACAGGCAGACAAAAGCCCTCACTCCTGTACAGCTGTGTAACAAACAATTCCAACTGGATCAGATAGTGAGGATGATTTGGGGCGGGCTCTGAAGGTCAGGAGAAAAAGGTCTCTTTGTACCCCAAACTATCTCTCTCCCCAGTGCTCTGGTTTGACAGGAATCCTTCATTTGTGCCACCTCCTGTGGCAGGCCAAGTCCTGTGCACTTATCCTGCCTTTCTGAGACTATATTCTGGTGTTCAGATACAATGCTCAATATACTTCAAGAGTCCTTCTGGCAGACAGCTAGGGCACTGAACTTAATTGTTTCATTGCCTGTGATGATGGGCCTATGATGCCTCTCCTAGGTTTCTGGAAGCTTGGGAAATCCAAGCACATATCTGATATCACAAAGCTTCCTCTCATCTAGGGCTGGTGAATCTCATCAGGTTTTGAAACATTTGCCCTCTCCTAGTTGGGCCCTGGGTGGCTAGGTTTTGGGGTTGAACGCAGGGCCAGGGTGCTGACCATGAGCTCATTGCAGAAGCCCAGTGCTTTACCAATTTGTATAACAGCATCAATTCAAGTCTCTGTGTGTGTGTGTGTGTGTGTGTGTGTGTGTGTGTGTTGTGTGTGTGTGTGTGTGTGAGTGTGTGAGTGTGTGAGTGTGTGTGTGTACGCACGCAGGTGCACAGTGGCACGGGCACATGCACCATTCTTGGAGGTTGAACTCAGGACCTGAGCACTGTACCTAGTTTCACTTGTACAATCATAACTTTCTCCCACTTGAACCACAGAGCTACTTCAGTATTTTTTTTTCTGCTGTGGTCCTGAGAAATCAAACCCAGGGTTTCATATTTGCAAAGCATTCTACCCCTAAGGCACATTCCCAGCCCTCTACTTTAGTTATGTTTTTTTGTTTCTCTATATTTTTATTATTGTAGGAGTTGATGTCTGGGACTGGATGCTGTCCTTGAACTCTTCAGCTCAAGTCTTGTGCTCTAGCACTTGAGCCAAACACCATTTCAGCTTTTCTGGTGGTCCATTGGAGCTAAGTGTCTCAAGGACTTTCCTGCCCAGGCTGGCTTTGAACTATGATCCTCAAATCTCATCCTCTTGAGTAGCTAGGATGACAGGCATGAGTGACAAGCACCTAGCTTCCACTTCAGGTTTCTTGGTGGTGAACTGGAGATAATAGGCTCATGGGACCTTTTGTGTCTTGGATAATTTGGAACCCAGATCCTCAGATATCAGCTTCCTGGGAAGGCAGGTTGAGAGACCTCTGCTATAGACCCCTAGGCTATGGCCTCTGCTGCAAGGGGGTCCAAGGCTCCAAGCGGTGGAGTGCTAACCATGAGCCCAGTAGGTAAGGGTCAGAGATTAGGCCCTTATTTCAAGGTTTATGACTGAGAAAAACAAAACAAAACAAAACAATTGTCTGAAGTAGACAACTCACTAGTCTACAGTAATACATAATTTTGTCCCTGCCATGGATACATATATAAGCCTCAATATTCTTGTCTGCATAATCATCTCAGTGGGGAGATCTTACAAGGACCGAATGAAAGAATACACCTGATGAAGGACATAGCAAATGGCACTCTTTGCATGATTCAGCACACAGCATCCTGTGAAAGACTCAGCACCCAGCACCCAATGCAGGACTCAGCACAATGCAACCTGTGAAGACACAGCACATAGCACCATGTTCAGGACTCAACACAGAGTACCCTATGGATGACTCACACATAGCTCTGTTCCACAAGCTGTCATTAGACTTAGAGCGCTCTAATCAATATCACCATTCTTTGAGGAACATTTCACAAACCACACAAGTTCACACCTAACAGTTTAGTGGGATTTTTTTTTTGGAGGGGGCGGGTTAGTCATGGAGCTTGAGCTTAAAGCTTGGGCATATTATTGTTCTAATAACATTTGCACAAGGCTAGAAGTCTACCATTTTGAGCCATATTTCAAAGAGTCTAGCAGACTTCCTGCCAGGTTTTAAAGCCCCAGAGAGGCCAGGATATCGGGGATAAGCCAGGGTAAGCCAGGATGATGGGGGTAACCCATGGAGCTGGGTTGCAGCAGTTTATATCTGGCTAAGTCAGGTTAGGTGGCAGCTGTCAAGACTCCTAGCTTGCTCTGTCATGTGGTATTTGAAGTCCTGTTCTTCTATAGTTGCCGTTAGAACATTGTACCTTTTTTGGCGGCAGTCCTGGGGCTTGAGTAAAGGTTTTGACACTGTCCCTAAGCATTTATGCTCAAGGGTAGAACTCAATTGATTGAAAGACAGCAGAACTTCTGGGTTTTCTGTTTATGTGGCACTGAGGAATCGAGCCCAGGGCTTCATGCTCACTAGGTGAGCACTCAACAACCCAGCCCAAGGAGTGAACGAGGTATAGAGATTGATGTATATAAGCATTATATACACAAAAAGATGTCTGTATATTATTAATTTATAGATATTACTACCAATTATTACTTATTAAATTATGTCTCCATTTAATGATGTGTCCCAGTTAACAATTAATAAAGCATTAACTAAATTACTCAATATCCTGTTATTGTTTATCACATATGTACATACATCCATACACATAATTACATATTTTATAGAATGAAACAGATATATATATATATATATTGTTAAATTATGCATCATGTGTTACTACCAATTATTAGGTATTTATGTTTCCGTGCAATTTTTATTCTGGTAATAATAAAATATTAAACTTAATCCACATCCTATAATTTTTGTGTCTAATTTTATCCTAGAATGATTCACTACTAATTCAATCTGCTTTTCATTTATTGTAGTGACAATTCTTCCACCTATGACATTTTTTACATTTATGGTATCCTATTACATATAGATTTGCATATATTACATATAGATATTCATCTGAATTATACATTATACCTGTCACCAAGCACTTTCAAAGAAAAAGAAAACATGTGTCACGCTCGGCTTCTCACTCCAAGATTACATTTTTTGGCAGGGCCTAGAAGGCTCAATTCATGAATGGCTGACTGTCAGCACAGCAGCCTCTAGGCAATTCAGCTGCCAGGCACTTCTCAGACCCTGAAATCGAACCCCTTATGCAGACCCCATATTGCGCTTAGTGTACTTATTCATTTTATTTTTGTTTTATTCATTTACTTACCATTTATTTTATTGACTGTTATTACACATGAAATATTTATTACATTTATTACATAGGATAGAGATTTGCCTATGTATGAAACTTCACACCTGATACCCAGGACTTTCACAGAAAAGGAAAACATGTGACACCATTGGCTTCTTACTCCACGATTCAATTTTTGTGAGTGCTGGCATCTAAAGTCACAGCCTACAAGGACCAATTCATGAATGGATGAGTGTCAGTATGCCAGCCTGAGGCATATTGAGCTGACAAGCATTTCCAGAACTTGAGGTCCAGCTCCAGGAGTTGACAAAATTAGAACAGATAGACATGCTGATGGTAGTACACAAATAAATATTGATTTTTATAGAGTGCCAGAGATGTCTATACATTACTCGGTTTCATAGGCTACATTCCTATCAATTCTTGGGTATTTTGTATACCTCCATGTAATTAATATTATTGTTTTCATCCTTAATTATTAATTAAATCAACCATTGTCCTGAAATTATTGTTCCATGTAATTAATAGTATTCTTTGACTGTGTCAAAAATATTCATTAAAATCCATTGGCCTCCTAAAATCACTCTATTTATATAGTAGTATTCAGAAACAACTAATTCAACCTTGCCATTCATAATATTCCATCAGTATTCCTATGAATAGGAAGGAGACTCTTAGGATCTCCCTCCATTGGTAGGGGTCAGGACCTGGCTTCAAACACAGGGCCTATTTTGCCATGTTGGCCTATGGCTTCCCTGGTAGCCCGCCAGACTTCAGCAATAACAAGTTACCAACATTCTTCAACCGTGTCATTCAAATGCAGGATGGTCACCTTGCAAAGAAAACAAATGTAAAACTGGTAGCCATCTGCAAGTTGCCAGTTGTTTTTTTTTTTCATTATTTTTTTTCTTGTCAGCATTTGGGTCCGAAGAACCCAGGTTCGGCTGTGGGTCCAATGGCTGCACTCTAGCCTAGAGTGATCAAAGCAGAGGCAGAATTGCCATGACCTGAGTTCAAGCCCTGTGCTTGACAAAAGAAAAATACATACATACATACATACGTACATATATACATATGTAAATATATTAAAAATATATTAAAAATTATGAGGCTCCTTGGCTTGGAATTCATGCCATTTTTTCTGCTAGGCCTGGGATTTGAACTCAGGGTATGGGTCAGGATCTGGGTAAATCTGCAGCACTGTGGGGGATGGGGAAGATCACCATTCTGGAAGATAAGAAAGTCAGGGCTGTTTCTAGGGCCTGAATTCAAGTCTTAGCACTTGAAAAAATAATATTCATATATATTTTAAGTACAAGATTTTTATTGACCTACAAATTTTTACTGAATATTGCAGTTAGTGTATTCATTTTATTTTGTGTTTTATTTGTTCCTTATATATTTTAGTGAATATGATTACACATATAATATTTTTTGCATCTTATTACATAAGACATAGATTTGCCTATGTATTCTACATCATTCCTGAGTCCCAGGAATTTCATTGATAAAGAAACCAAGTGGGACAATTGGCTTTCCACCAGGATTAAGTTTTTGGCAGTTCTGTGACTTGAACTCAGGGCCTAGCTGACCTACTTCGTGAGTGGGTAAATGTTAGCACACCAGTCTGATGCAAGAGAAGTTGGTGGGCAAATTTGAGGACCTGAGATCAACCCCTAGGAATGGCCAACATATAAACAGATAGATGATTAGACTGCAGTGTGTGTGTGTGTGTGTGTGTGTGTGTGTGTGTGTGTGTGTGTGTGTGTTGTTAGCTGCTTTTGACCAGGGCTAGCCCTCTACCACTGGAGCTACACAGCTCTACTTCTGGCTTTGTTGGCACTGAAGTTGGACAGGGATCTCAAGGACTTTCCTGCCTAGTGTGAATTTGACCATGATCCTCCTATCACAATGAGGACTGCTGAGAGCGACTGGTGCCTGCCTAATCATTGGTCTTGCTGTTCTTGGACAGACCAGTGAATTCCCTATCCTTGAGTTAAAATGGTGGGAGCTGGAGCCCACAGTTGGAATGCTGGTCCTGCCAACTCCAAATGGAAGGAGATCCTTAGATACTCATTCCTTTCTATATGAATATCAATGGAACGTGATGTATGTTATGATTGAATGGGCAGCTCTTAAATAATTCTAATTCTACACAATTATATTATAGGACACTGATCGATTTTAATCAATACCTCATGAAGCATTTAAACAATCACGTTCATTAAATGGAGGCATAATGAAATACCTAAGAATTGGGCATCACATAGTATAAAGGTGCCATTTTTTCTGCTAAGACTGGGATTGGAACTCATGGTCGGGGTAACTCTGTTGCATTGTGTGGAAAGGGGAAGCTAGCCTTCTTGAAGTCAAGAAATTCATATCTGTTCCTTAGGTCTGAAATCGATCCCCAGCACTAGAATACATCTTATTTGTGTACATTGTAAATATATGATTTATATTTACATACATAGGTTGACTCCATATTACATTCAGTGTAGTTATTCATTTTATTTTTTGTTTTATTCATGTGTTTGTGGGGCACATGGGCAGCAAAGATGAGACTGAGAGGAAGTTGAGTGGGCACAACTCAATTGTTTACCTTAAAATCTGATTGGATAAAGCTTAGGCGCATAATAGGGTGTGACCTTTACAGTAATTGGTTGGTTCCTTTCCCTCCCCTTCCATGCCTCGCAGTTTTTCCCTTTAGAAGGTGATTGCTGTCTGGTAATTAACGAGTTCTTGCTTGACTTGACTCCCCACTGTGTCTGAATGTCTCCCAGGCTAAGGGAAAGGACCGGTGGTACACTTACCATTCCTGGGCCCCATCCATCTTTCGGGGGCAAACAAAGACCCAACATGTATTGACTGTTTATTTTATTGACTAATATGGCACAAAGAACATTGGTTACATTGATTAAATAGGATATAGCTCTGCATATATATTCCACTTATACCTGATAAACAGGACTTTCACAGAAAAGGAAAACATGTGTCACCATCAGTTTCTTCCTCCATGATTCATTGTTTGGGAGTGATGGCATCTGAACTCAAGACCTACAGGGCCAAATTCATGAATGTGTTTGTGTTAGCATGCCATCCTGAAACAAATTGAGCTGATAGGCTGTTCCTAGTATCTGAGATCAAGCACCAAGGGTTGAGAAAATAAGAACAGATTGACACGCAGATCGTAGTACACTATATATATTTACAGAGTGCCAGAGATGTCTATCCATTGTTCAGTTTTATAGACTACATTCCTACCAATTCTTGGGTATTTATTATGCCTCCATGTAATTAGTGTTTTTATTTTTATCTTTAATAAACTATTAAGTAAATCAGTGTCCTGAAATTATTGTGTCCCTGTGAGAAATAGTATTGTTTTAATGTTTCATAAGATATTAAATAAAATCAATCAGCCGACTGAAATCATGAAGTCTAACTGTGTACAATTATCATTCATGAGCATGTCATTCAACTGTGACATTGATAACATTCCATCATTATTCCTGTGGATGGGAACGAATTTTTTAGGATCTCCCACCATCGGGAAGTGGCATGACTGTATTCGAACTGTAGGCCTATGTTGACATATGGGACTATGGCTTCTCCAATAGCCCTCAATTAAAAAAATATTTAGCTCCCTGGTTTGCAATTCATGACATTTTTTCTGCCAGGCCTGGGATCTGAACTCAAGATCTGGGTATATATGCAGCACCGTGATGGAAGGGAATCTAAACATGCTTGAAGAGAAGAAAGTCAGACCTGTTCCCTAGGCCTGAATTCAAGCCTAAGAGCTGGAAAACATACTCCTCATATCCAGTTTAAAGATAGGATTTATACTTCCATACACATAGTCAGTCCATATTTTGTTGGGTGTGGTTATTCATTTTATTTCTTATTTTATTCATTTACTTACCATTTATTTCATTGACTCTGATGATCCCTCTACCATGTATTACATTGTTTACATTCTATCACAGCATCCAGATTTGTAAATATGTTCTCCATCATGCCTGACACCCAGGACTCTCACAGAAAAGGAAAACATGTGTCACACTTGGCTTCTTACTCCAAGATTAAATTTTTCGAAATGCTGGGATGTGAACTCAGGGTTTAGCAAGCCCAATTCATGAATGGATGAGTGTAAGTATGGAAGCCTTTAGCCAATGAAGCTGTGAGGTGGTTCCCAGGTGTTGAGATCCAGCCCCAGGTTTGGCCAAAACAGTGATACATGTATAGGCAGAGGGTGGTATACAAATAAATATATATTAGTAACGAGCGCCAGAGCCGTCTATCCATGATTGAATGACACCTACTACATTCCTACCAACTCTTAGGCATTTATTATATCGCCATTTAAGGACCGAAGCATGATGTACTCTTTCAGTTGGTATTCCTATGCATAGGAACGAGTCTTTTGTGATCTCCTGCCATTGGTAGGTGTCAGTCCTGGGATTTTTTTACCCGGGGCCTATGTTCACAGGTTGGCTTATAGATTCCCTGATAGGAAGCCAGCCTTCAGGTATGGCAGGTCAGGTCCACTTTGCAGCCATGTTATACAGAGCTAGGATGGTCACTGTGCAAAGAAAATAATGTAAAACCTTCAGCCCTCTGCAGCTTGCCACTTTTTGTGCTATGCTACATATTATTTTTCTTCTTGAAAGCCCTCTGGGCCTAGGATTCCTGGATTGGCAATGGGTCCGAGGGTGCCCCACCCTAGTGCGATTGAAGCTGAGGCAGAGTTGCCATGACCTGAGTTCAAGCCCCGTGTTGGCAAAATAAAGAATAAATAAAAAACATTAATTAATTATTTAACTAAATTAAAAAAGAAATAAAGCTCCCTTGTTTTGAATTTCTACCAGTTTTCTTTCCTAGCCTGGAATTTGAACTCAGAGTCTTGGTAAATATTTAGCAATGTGAAGGAAAGTGCAGATTTGCCACTACTTCAGTTCAAACCCGATGCAAATCCAAAAATAAAAATTAAGTCACTGAGCTCAGCAGGGGGAGTAGTTGTGGAGATGGGAGGGAAGGAATGGTAGGGGGAAAACAAAGGAGGAGGCAACAATGCTCATTAGGAACTGTACTCTTTACCATGCTCATTTAACTGAAACCCCTCTGTACAACATTTTTACAATAAAAAGATGAAAAAATTAGTGCTTAGACCAGGATTTTGGGGGTAAGAGAAAGTGTCTGAATAGATGTACAAAATTCTACACTGCATTTTTTTTAACGTTCAATATGTAACTGAATAAACATAACTGCTTCCATTAAAAAAATTAAGTCACTGTCTTGGAACTGGGGCCAGTATTTCCATCATTGCTGGGATTTGATCTAACCATCCAGGTAACTCTTTTGCACCATGGGTGTAGGCAAAACTCACTGTCCCTGAGGAAAAGAAATTCAGGCTAGAGTTCCCAGCGTCTGAATGAAAACCCTGCAATGGAAAAAATATTTCTATATATGTGTAATATATGATATATATTTACATATGTATGTTTATTACATATTATAATTTTTATTATTGATTTTGTATTTATTTTATTTTTTATTTTTCATTTACTTATTGTTTATTGTATTTAGTATTATTATGCACACAATATTTAGTACATTTTGTACATCTATTATAAATTTATATACAATAATTTAGGACATTGACTGGTTTTCCATTAGTATTTTATTAAGTGTTAAACATGATGCATAATTAAATGGAAACATTTGCCACAGTCTTCACATGCTTAGAGTCTCTTCCATGTATGAACTTTGTCTTCTTTATCTTTAGAACCTTGCTATAGGAATTTCTTCATGAGATTTTTACTCAGAAGCCTTTTCTTGGGGATAGTCAAGTTGAGGGATAAAATTGTAATGGTGGGGATAGAAATGTGGCTTAGTGGTAGAGAGCTGGCTCAGCATGCATGAATGGTAGGGTTTGAATCCTCAGTGCCACATACTCAGAAAAAGCCAGGAGCTGTGGAGTGGCTCAAGTGGTACAGCGCTAGGCTTGAGAAAAAGGAGCTCAGAGACAGTACCCAGACCCTTAGTTCAAGCCCCAGGTCAGGCAAAAACAACAGACAAGATGCCTGTGGCTCACAACAGGAAAATTAGCTTCTCAGGGGGCTGAGATCTGAAGACCACAGTTCAAAGACAGCCTAGGCAAGGAAAACCTGTTAGACTCTTATCTCCAATGAACCACAAAAAGACCACATGTGGTGCTGTGGGTCAAGTGGTAGAGTGTTCGCCTTAAGCTGAAGGGCTCAGGGACAGTGCCAAGGCTTGAATTTGAGACCAAAAACAGGAAAAAAGTGAGGGTTAAGCAAAGTACTTTTCCTTTTGGCAAATTAGAACATTCTCTGGAAATAATGAATGTTCACGTACACCAGAATTAGAGCTAGAGCTCAAGGTTCAATTGTAGCCCATCCATATGCATAGCCTCTCAGATTTTAGCATTATAACCTTGTGTCTTACAGGTTTCTGAAAGGTTCAATGTTGAAAGGCCTAATATGCTGCCCAAGCCCTTTGTGATAAGCAGCTGACTTGTAATGCCAAAGTTATTACAGTTCTGAACCTAGCAGAGCAACAGTAGCTCATGCCCATCACAGTAGCTCAGGAGGCTGAAGTCTGAGGATCACAGGATGAAGCCAGCCAGGGCTGGAAAGTCTATGACTCTCTGACTTCTACTGCTGAAAGGTCAGATGTTCAAGAGCTTCCAGTGTTTCCCTTGGTAATGAGAAGTTGCTTGCACTCTAAATGTTCTTAGAGTTCTTGAGTTATAAAAGCAAGAAATAAACATCATTGACCAATCCTGGGTTCAAATGAAGTTCTCAGCTTCCAAGCACTAGTCTTGTTAGCAGGAAGTACTCCAGTGTAACAATATTTGATGGACAAACCAGTTTCAAAAGCCAGACTAGGAGAAGAGACCTAGGCCTAGGATTAGGAGGCAGAATGTACACACTCAACAGGGAAGTGAGCTGCAAAACAACTTCATTCATTCCAGACACGGCCAGCAATGAGGGGAAACCTTGAACATTTGGCAGAGTTACACAAGGATCACGCTTTTCTCAGCTTCTTCAAACAATGACCAATTAACCCTCCTCCATCAGGTGAAGGGAACCTCAGGCTATCTTTAGGTTAACAATAGAGAGCCTTGCTCTTTGGTCTTAGGGAGTGGGTTTTTGACTCTCTATCTGTCAGATTTGAAGGCCCTTCTTCTACCTCTGCCAGTCCATTCTCCTTCTTTCATTCTCCACATCATTAATGCAAATCCTCAGTCCAAGGAGAGGCAGGGCCCTTTCTCTTCTGGCTCCAAGTACCTGAGTTAGAACCTGGCTCGGCCCTCTTGACTCTGGAGCCCTCGGCTGACTGAGATGTGGGAGACAGTCTTCTTGCTCTGTGGTTGTGTGAAGACCATGTTGGAGTCCTGGCACACTGCAGAAGGCCTCATGACTGGGGAGTTTTCCCTTCTTCTCCAGACATCCAAGACCAATTCTGGCATTTTCTTGAATGTGCTACTGAGGAGTCAAACCCAGGGCTTCTTGCATGCTAGAAAACATTTGTGACTGTTCCTGCATTGGCCTCATAATAAAATGTAAATAAAGGCTGCTAAGGATGACCTGCTTTAGGCAGATGGCTGCACAGATTGTTGTGTATGGCTGTTTGTTAACACTCCTCCACCTTGAATTCAGGATCTGGGCACAGTCCGTGAGCTGCTTTACTGCCCTCTAACACTGGAGTCATATGGCTTTCTGGCTTTGTTGGCCCTGAAGTTGGACTGGGTTCTCAAGGACTTTTCTGCCTAGGGTGACTTTGATCATGATCCTCCTATCTCAACCTTGTAATGAGAAGTGTGATATATATAATCAGATAGCCCTGTATTCGCCATTTTGTATTAGATCTGCTTGAAGAATGCAGCTGCTATTCTACCCTCCCTTGAGCCCCAGACACTCCTGGATCTGGAGCTGATATTAATGACCCTCTGGCAGGGAGTACCTGACAAAGTACACATTCCAGTTCATTTCCCCCCGTGCCTAGGATCGGAGATAGTGGCTGCCTGACAAAACCAATTCCCCCGGGTCGGGGTCAGAGATAGTGGCCATCTGGCAACCACTTCTCCTAAGTTACCCTAGAAGTACCGTCTAATTAGGTTAGAGCACAATAGCTCGCTAGCCTGACTAGTTATTAGCCCCAGCCCTTTTCCCACCTTGTATTGCACCAATCATCTGCTAGAATTATGATTTAAATTTCCCACGTGCTGTATTGATTCGTTGCCAATACATGCTGAGGCCTTACCCCTACCAAAGAACATATAAAAAGTGCTGTAACCCTGTGCTGGGGGCATCTCTTTGCAATCGGACAAAGTGCACAGAGGGGTCCGTGCTCGAGCTTGTCAATGAAAGACTCATTGCCGCTTGCATTGATCTTTGGACCCTGGTGGTCTTTTTGGGGGCTCCAAGTCTCGGGCATTATAATAAGTATCAAGGAGGACTTCTGAGAGCCACTGGTGCCTTCCTAATCATTGGTCTTGCTGATGCTCTTGAACAGACCAGTGAGTTCCCTATCCTCGGGTTGAAGTGGTGGGAGCTGGAGCCCATAGTTCGAATCTTGGTCCTGCCACCTCCAAATGGCAGGAGATCATAAGAAACTCATTCCTATCCATATGAATACCAATGGAATGTGATGTATGTCATGATTGAATGGGAAGTTCTTAAATGATTCTCGGAAAAAATTGTAAACAATTAGATTATAATACACTGATCAATTTTAATTAGTACTTTATGAAACATTTAAACAATCACATTCATTAAATGGAGGCATAATGAAATATCTCAGAACTGGTTGTCACATAGTATAGGGGTGGCATTTTTTCTGCCGGGACTTACTTTAGTTAATTGTTATATCCCATTTTCTGAATGTAATTTGATATATGAAAATAGGATATATTATAAATCAATTATGCAAATAGTTTTTATCATAAATATTTATAGCAAAATATAGAGATAAATCCAAATTATATATATTTGAAGACAGTGCTTGGTTAGTCCTCTTCTCATATTCCCCATGCCCTTCATGAGAATAATACACATTGTAAGGTAATGCTTAGAGTGTTTTGCTGAAATAGGTTGATTTTAAACCAGTGAGTTACTCTATGCTGCATTTTGTTTACTTTATATCCAGAAAATCTAATTTCTTACTTTGTCGTTTTCCTGAGGCTTTATACTCAGATTTAATCTCTGATGGATGACAAATAAAGATATAAACATTTTTTAACAGTGCCTAAATTTAGGCTGAGGAATCTAGGTACAATGCAACTCATGCAAATCGGCCTCATAAGTCATGAGACCCTGGTATCAAAATGTTAACCAATGCTTACTGGTGTCATGCTTATGAGATTTTGTGTATTATAAACAATGGTTATTAGAATGTTTTTGGAATCAACATCATTTCATGGGTTAGGAACTGAAGGAGACATTATACTCAGAACAAAATTTAAGGAGGCATCCAAAATTAGTTAGCAAGATATACATCATGTAACACAATGTTTTAAAAATGCAAACTAAAGGAAATAATTTATGAAAAAACATCAACATTTACAGTAAATACAGAATCACTTTGACTGATTTTTCTTTTACCCCAGTTGCAATACAGCTTCCATAATGACTTTTCTGGTGATATGTTTACTTAGGTGTTGATATTTAGTTGGAGAAGTTATGCTCTTTCATATATTCATTTGACAGATCAAAGAGGAAATGAATTCCATGTCAGAGTCAACATCCATAATAATGTTACAGATGTATCCTGCTACTTTGCCAAAGTTTCAAATCAGATTTAGTAACAGGTCTTTCTTTGGATCTAAATAAATAGGTATGTAATTTTGTCAGTACTAGAAAGATTTTGACCACCATTTGTTAAGCTATTATTTTCCAGAAACTACTTCTCTCTTTTCATGAGATTTTTAATTTAATTTATATCATGTTTTGATGTTCTCCTTTAGATTACCCACATTCAGTCTTCTACAAAGTGTAGTTTGGAGTAGTTTAAAATTATATACATTCATGTACACTGCTCAGGTTTTATTATTTGCATATTTTTTCTTGTTAAATCAGTAGGAATTAGTTCTCAATATGGATAATATTGGATTTACTCATTGCTTTTTTGAATTTGTTAATATGTCATGATTTTGTTATTTTGTTCTTTTAAATATGTGCAGATCTCACTCCACATACATTCACATTCATTTTAAACAATTTGATCCATTCACGGTAATTGCTACATTAGGTTCATCTAGATGAATTTAATTACAAATTAATGCAACCATATTTCTGAGACACAGTTATCTTTATGCCTCTACTCCAAGTTAACATGTATTTGAAGTTTTTGTGCATAAAAAAACTGGGCACAACATGTTTTTGTTCCTGGGGTACTTCTACTTTGTTGGTTGTTTTTCCAGCTGTGGTGACTTCAACATATGTGTGCATTTTATTTCAATTGTTTTGTTTCAGTATTTTGTTTCATATAACAGATATTAGAAAAATAGTTAGTGATTTAGAACTTTTCCAAATTCTAAGAGAGACACTTGAAATTTTGTGACAACTGGGAATGGGCAGGTCTTCATAGTGAACGGCATAGCAGAATAACAGACACTGTTTGACATGATTTTCCTCTTGCCTCCTCCTCTTCCTCCTTGCCTTCCTCTTCCTCCTCTTGCCTCACTATTTCCAATGGTATTACTTCAAAGTCTGTAGTGGAAAGAAAATATTTTTGTCTGTATGAACTCAGAATTTTTGATTCAATTGGGACACATTATACATTTAAATTTCATTTTAACTCGAAAATCTTCTTTCCTTCATTTAAAATCACAATTGTGAATTTATAATGCTAAAGTAGCATCTACTAACTTATACGAAATGGTCCAAAATATTTTCACTTCTCACTATATGTAAGATAGAGTGTAATAATAATAATGAGTAATATAGTATGTAATAATTTCCTTTGGGGAAAGACAATTACAGTGGGTTTTTGTGAGATACTGAGTAATAGTAAAACATATTTGATTCTATTAAAAAATTCCCAGTTACATCTAAAAAGTACTGATAGTTATAAATTAATGCTGAAAAATAACATTGTTTATTAGAAAAACCAGAAGTTTCAATAAGCTTGCTTTTTTTAAACTTGTCTTGAATCTGGGCGTCGGTGGCTCATGCCTGACATCCTAGCTACCCAAAATTCTGAGATCTGAGGATAGTGGTTCAAAGCCAGTGTGGGCAGAAAAGTCTGTGAGACACTTATCGACAATATATCTCTTGAAAACTAGAAACGACACTGTGGCTCAAGTGGTACAGTGTTATCCTTGAGCTGAAGTGCTCAGGGACAGTGCTCAGGCCCAGTGTTCAAGCCCCATGACAGGCAAAAAAAATTGACATGGGTTTTTACTTTATTATTTCATGATTTTTAATGTGAAAATACATACAGAGGGTTTTAAAATTGCATGAAGAAAGTAATGAGTACATTTCTTATCAAGTATTGTTGCCTCCTCCCTTGTTTCCCCTTCCCATCCCTTCCTATCTCCCTTTCGGCCCTTCCCCCCCCTCCCCCGCCCTCTGCACCAAAGTTGTAAAGTTCGATTTTCGACATAACGTCTTGTACATGTCATTGTTGCAATGGGTTCACATGTATCCCAATTTGTTTTTTCCTTCCCCTCCCCAAATTATACCAACATCAAATACAGTGAAAATAGAGGTTATATCGTGGGGGAGGGACATAAAAAGCAACCAAGAAAGCATCTTGTAAATATGCTAGAAACAACAGCAAGAAAGGAAAACCATTTGAGTCCTTAACTTGGTGTTCATTTCACCTAACATCAACTTGTCTGAGAGTTTATGTTTATCTCTGACATGTACTAGGTATTGCAAATAAGGGAATCCATGGAAGCTACGTTTCTTTGGGCCTGGATTAATTCACTTAATATAATATTTTCCAAGGCTTTCCATTTCCTAACAAATGGGACAATGTCATTTTTTCTGATGGAGGCATAGTATTCCATTGTGTATATATACCACATTTTTTTTTAATTTTAAGAATACCGTACAGAGGAGTTACTGGGCAAGATAATGAGTACATTTCTTATCAAGCGTTGTTGCCGCATTTTATCGATCCACTCATCGATTGAGGGGCATCTGGGTTGGTTCCACATCTTATGTATGGCAAATAATTCTGCAATAAACATAGTGGTGCTGAAAGCTTTAGTATGGGCTTGTTTGTGATCATTTGGTAAATGCCCAAATGTGGGATTGCTGTGTCATAGGGGAGCTCTATATTGAGTCTTTTGAGGAACATCCATACTATTTTCCAGCATGGTTGAACAAGATTATAGTGCCACTGACATCCTGTCCAGCATCTGTTGTTACTACAGTTCTTCATAATATCCATTCGAACTGAGATAAGGTGGTATCTCAATGTAGTTTAGATTAGCATTTCTTTTATACCTAGGGAGGTTGAGCATTTCTTCATGTATCTATTGGCTATCCTTTCCTCTTCAGAGAAGTTTCTCTTTAGTCTATAGTCTACTTATTTATTGGGCAGTTGTTTCTTTGAGGATTTGTTGTTGGTGGATTTAATTTTTTGAGTTCCAGGTATATTTTAGATATGAGACCATTGTCTGTTGTATGGCTAGTGAAGATCTTCTCCCAATCCATGAGCTTTCTATTGATCTTGCTAGCTATGTCTTTGCCATGCATAAACTCTGAAATTTCATGCAATTTCACTGTCCAACCTTTCTTTGATCTGTTGTGCTTCTGGGTCTCTATTAAAGAAAATTTCAGCTTGTGCCAAGGAAACATAGGTTATCTCTTAGTTTGTCCTGCAATGTTTTCAGTGTGTCTGCTTTGACTCTGAGGTCTTTCATTCATTTGGAATTGATTCTTGTGCAGGGTGACATATATGGATCAAGCTTTAGTTTTCTACAATTGATTAACCAATTTTGTCAGCACCATTTACAGACGAGGTTCTTTCTTCCATTCTATTTTTTTAGCTCCCTTATGGAAGATTAGGTGGCTATAGGTCTGTGCATTCATTTCTGGGATTTATATTCTATTCCATTGGTCCTGAGGTCTGTTCTTGTGCCAGTACCAAGCTATTTTGACTACTATGGCTTTGTAGTAGAGTTTGAAATTTGGTATTGATATTCCTCCAGCACTTTTCTTTCTGTTATTGATCTTTTATGCTATTCAGAGTCTTTTATTGTTCCATATGAATTTTTGGATTGCCAATTCTATTTTCTTGAAGAATGAGTTTTTAATATTGATAAGCATCACATTGAATTTGTAGGTAGCCTAGGGAAGTATTGCCATTTTCACAATGTTGATTCTTCCAATCCATGAGCATGGGAGGTTTTTCCACTTTCTAAGTTCCGTTTTTTATTTCCTTTTTCAGGTTTTTAAAGTTTGCATGATAAAGATCCCTCACATCTTTGATTAAGTTAGTACCTAGGTATTTTATTTTTTATGGGCTATTATGAATGGAGTTGCTTTCCTGATTTCAGCCATGCTTTTCTCATTGTTGGCATGCAGAAAAGCCATTGATTTTTGAGAGTTAATTTTTCCCCTGCTACTTTGCCAACGTTTTGAATCAGCATGAATAATTTCGGAGTGGAGTCGGTTAGATTATTTAAATACAACATCATGTCATTTGCAAATAGGGAGAGTTTTACATCGTCTTTCGCTATTTGGATCCCTTTTATGTTTGCATCTTGTCTTTTGCTGTAGCTATGCATTCAAATACTAAATTGAAGAGAAGTGGAGAGAGTGGACATCCTTGTCTCGTTCCTGGGTTAAGAGGAAATGACTTTAGTTTTTCACCATTAAGTATAATGCTGGCTGTAGGTTTGTCATATACAGCCTTTATTGTATTGAGGAATGTTGACTGGATTCATAGATTTACAGAGCTTTCATCACAAAGGGGTGTCGGATTTTGTCAGTTCTTATTCTGCATCTATTGAGATAACTATGTAGTTCCTATCCTTGCTTTTGTTGATGTGATGAAATTTATTAATTGATTTGCATATATTGAACCAGCTTTGCATCCCTGAAATGAATGCTGTTTGATCATTGTGTATGATTTTTTAGATGAATTGTTGACATCGATTGGCCCAAATTTTGTTGAGGAGTTTTGCGTCAGTGTTCATCAAAGAAATGGGTCTACAATTTTCTTTCTTTGATGAGTCCCTGCCTGATTTTGGGATAAGTGCTCTGATGGAATCATAGAATGAATTCTGTAATGAACTTTCTCTTTCAATTTCATTGAAGATTTGGAGGAGTATTGGTGTGAGCTCTACTTTGAAGGCTGTATAGATTTCCGCTATGACTCCATCTGGTTCTTAGATGGGAGGACGCTTATTGGTGTTTCTATTTCTATGCTTGATATTGGCATGTTAAGTTGATTTAACTTATCTTGGTTGTTTCGGCATGTTAAGATTTGCTAGGAAAAGGTCCATTTCTGCCAGGTTCTCAAAGTTATTTGCATAATGGTTTGAAAAGTATTCCCTTATAATTTTTTGAATCTTGGTTGTTTCTGTGATGATGTTTCCATTCGCATCTCTGATTTTTTTTTTTTTTAATTTGGGTGAGTTCCTTTCTTATTCTGATAAGATTTTCTAAGGGTCTGTCAATGTTGTTAATTTTTTCAAAGTAACAACTCTTTGTTTTGTTGATTCTTTCTATGATATATTTGGTTTCTAATTCATTTAATTCTTATTTAATTTTAATTATTTCTTTCCATCTACTGGATTGGGGTTTATCTTGTTGCTCTTTTTCAAGGAGGTTCAGATGTCTTATTAAATTGTTGGTTTCAGATCTCTCCAATTTGTTGTTTTAGGACCCCAGAGCCATAAACTTGCCTGTGAGTACTGCCTTTGCTGTGTCCCAAAGGAGCTGGTAATTTGTGTGTTCATTTTTTAATATCATGAACATTTGCATTTCCTTTCTAATCTCTTCCATGACTCATTCGTGATTCAACAGTGTGTTGTTCAGCTTCCCTGTTGTACAGGACTTTCTTTGTTGGCTTTTGGTGTTGAGTTCTAATTTTATTCACTTGGATGCTGTTTCTTGGCTTTTACTGTGGTCTGGTTGGTTTTCTATGTGTAGGGTACTTTTGTCTTTTGTAGGACTGGTTTGGTGGAGATATATTGTTTTAATTTTTCTGTGCTATGGGCAGTTTTTATTTGACCTCCAGTAATGAAGGAGAGTTTAGCTGGGTACAGTATTCTTGGTTGATAGTTGTTTGTCTTTAGCACATGGCATACACTATTCCAGGCTCTTCTTTCTTTAATCATCTCTGCTGAGAAGTCTGGTATGATTCTAACTGGTTTCTGTTTATAGGTGATTGTTCTTTTTTTCCTTGAGATCTTTAAGGCTCCATTCCTTGGTCTGAATTGATTCTGGAAGATTATAATGTGACCGTGGGATGTCCTGTTTTGGTCTGGTCTATTTGGAGTTTCATAAGCTTCTTGTATCTGAATAGGCCTATCTTTTTGCATGTTTTGGAAGTTCTCTGCTAGAATTCTGTTAAATACATTTTCTAGACCATTAACTTCTGTCTCTAGGTGCTCCTCTACACTCATTATCCTTAGATTAGGCCTTCTGATGTTGTCTTCCAAATGTTGAATAGATCTATCATATTTTTTGGATTTGTCTTGCATAGTTGTATGCTTTTTCTCTATAATATCTAAAGTATCTTTAATCCCCGAGATTCTATCTTCTGCATGATCTAACCTACTGTCAAGACTTTCTATTTTGTTTTTTATTTCTTTTCCTTCTAATTGGTAGGATTTTATGGCTTCAAATTCTTTGTTGTTGCTTTGTTTTAGATATATTATGAAATTCTTTACTTCCTTAATTTGGTGTTCAATTTCTTAAGTCACTTAGTTGATTGGTTATGGTTTCCCTGGACACCCATTCTTTCTGTCAGGATCCATTCAGCATTCCATTTGTGATCTCCCTGACTTCTTTCAGCTGTCTGTTTATGGATCCCATGAATGCCTCTATTGATATCTCATCCTGCTCTCGTAGTTCCTGTATTACTCTTTGATTAGTTTAGTGAAGTTCACACAATTCTAGTAATTCTCTATGGCTGTGCTCAGCCTGTTCACACATTTCCTGTATTTCACTTTGATTCTTCTCAACCTGCTTATGCAATTCCTGCATTAATCTTTAAGTATCATCTTAATGCTTACAAGATTCCTGTATTAATTTTTGTTTGCCTCCTCACCCTCCCTCACACTGAGTCCTTTGCAAGTTTTCAATCATTGCATTCACCATTTTTACCAGTAGCGTTTGTACAGGTTTTTATGGAACTCCTCTGGATTATTCATTAACAAGTCTGTCACCTGATTAACATGAGTGGGAGTGAGATACCTGGACTTGCCATTTTTATTGTGCTTTTCAGCTTGTTCTGCCCATTTGGTATGAAATTAACACCAATTTTGTGCTAGAACACTATTTTAAGGCAAGCATCAACCAGAGTCCTGTAGTTGCACAATCAAAGTGGCTGCAGATACAATCTAATTCAACAAATACAATCTTCAACATCAAACAACTATGTATTAATGGGCTACAAACAGCAAAAAAGGATTTGATAAACCAGAAATTATTAGCTTTAGGGAGAAATGTGGGGACAAATAGGACTAGAGGGATGTGGAAGGGTAAAAGGAGAGTAAATGTAACCAATACCTAATCTCAGAGAGGGAAAAGGATTGGACAGAATGACAGGAGGGAAATTAAAAAAGAAAATTGGAAAAACAAAAATTAAATTTAAGAAGTGAAACACTTAAAAATTATGTACTTTTAAAGAAATGATATTGAGAGAAGAAAAGGATAGGATGAGAAGAGGGGAGGGATAGAAAGGAAACATGAAAGCAAAAAAATAAAAAAAAATTAAAATTGGTAACTTGATAATTATATAGGTATAAAGAGATGATACTGCTCTTAAAGAAGTTAAGCCTAAGAGGTTGTGAATTGAGTAATAAATTTCTGGATTAAGTATGTACACAATGGGGGATAAGGTCTAATAATTGACGACAGGTATATATCTGGGGATGAGCAGAACAGCAATTAAGTCATGAAAAATGACAGAAAAAATTGAAAACAATAAAAAAGGACCTAAAGTCAACAGAGATTAAACACACACACACACACACACACACACACACACACACACACACACACCAAAAATAAAAATTATGAGAAAAAAGATTAACAGAAAACACTTTTAAAAAATAAAAATTCAAGAAAAGTTTCAAAATAGAGTTCCTTAATTTTTTTTCTGTGGTGGTGGGGGGGGGGGGGGTGAAAGGGAAGACCCTGTATCTCCCTGTGTCCATAACAAGTCTCTTGGTGGAGTCTCGGTGTTTGGTTTTCCTATGGTTTGATTGGTTTCTTAAGTCTGTTTGGGCCGGCTAACTGCTCTGTGTTAGGCATGTTTTTTTTATCTTCCTCCCAGGCTAGTTCAGTGGGAGGGTGCTTGGAGTGTCAGAAAAGAGGGAGATGGCTGTTTCCTCTAGTTTGGTGATGCTGTGATGAGGCTAGGTTCTGTGTAGGGTTGAGGTCTTTCATCAAACAGTAGCTTTTCCCTGAGGGGCTAACTCTTGAGACACTCACAGAGCCCAGCTTGGAGCTTTTCTCGGGGTTTATGTTTACTGAATTTCAGTTGTTTGTCTAGGCTTTTGTAGGGAGGGGCAATCTCTGGCTGTGTTTACCTGGTGAAGAAAGTCACTTCTCTGTGGGAGTTTTTCTGCCAAGGCGGGATGGCTTTCTCCTGGGTGGAACAGACATCATAACTGACATCATAAATCTATTGTATGATCGTGGTATTTCCCCTGCGAGGTAAGTATGTGAAGGGATGGGAAGGGGAAGCAAAGGAGGAGGCTATAATGCTTGATAAGAATGTACACATTATCTTGCCCATGTAGTTGTAACCCCTCTGTACAGTATTTACACAATAAAAAAAAAATCTATTGTGACTTATTGTAACATCGTTAGCCTATTGTGACCTCATCACCATTATGGCATCACCTACTAAGTATAACATCAAAATATTATTATCACTCAATATTGTGGCATCATATTGCCATTGTGATATCATTGTTCCATTGGGTTTTTCAAAACTATTTTGACATCATAACATTTTACAAAAATCGTGGCCTTTGAGACTATTAACTTGTGAACGTGTACACTTATGATGCATAAAATACAAGGCAATCCAATGAGGCACATTGAAGATAATTTTATTTACATTAGAAATGGGCCTGCATTTACCTTGTCCTGTGTTGTACATTCAGTGACAGCCCAGCCCCAACCACCAAACCTCAGACCTCCAATAGGCATAGTTAATTGGTTTGCAAAACACCAAACCCCCAAATTACCATCTCCAGGCTCCAGACTTCAATAGATAAGGCTTTTTCCTTTTCCCTTATTCCTTCCTTCTTTATAGACCTTTCCTCCATTTCCCTTTTTTCCCTTCCATCACTTCCTTCTTCTCTTTAGGCCTCTCCACTACACTTCTCTGGCCTGGTGGCCAATTGTCTTTCTTCCCCTCCTGCTCTACCCCAACTTCCTCTTCTCCCAGGTCTTTCCCCTCCTGCTCTCTCACCACTTCCTTCCTTGCAGGTCTTCCCTTGATTTTCTCCAATTCCATTGCTCTGACCATGCAGCCTATATATAGGTTGAACCTCTCCATCACTCCAGTGGGTCTCCTACCTAATAGTGTTCATCCATCACTTCACAAACTGCCTGTTCCCCAATCAATTCTTCACAGATCATCATGTGAAGATGACATTCTACCCCCTCCAGCAGCATTCCCTGCTCACTTGGGTGGCATGCCCCATACAATCCAGTGGGCCAGGTCATGGGGCAACATTGATTAGTGGGCCTTGCTCATTATTGGGATCATGCTGCTTTATACATCCCACACTGTTTTTCATGTCCAATGAAATCCTTGATTCCTTCTTACCAAATTCTAAAAATTCCCTTCTCTCCACCCAATGAGTAGGCTTAAAAGGTGAATTAAATAGAAAACAAGTAAATTATAGAAACACACTGGTCAGCAATAATTAACACTTAGTAAGTCTTATCCTTAACAGTCCATCTTGCAGCCTTCTCTGTATACTGGTCCACTACCTATTCCACTTGAGACTGATGGATCCAATGCTGTTTTGTGCTAATTTAATAGGCGACAGTGATGTTATCACCACCAAGTAAGATCCTTGCCACTTAGGTTCCAATTCAGGAGCATGATGCATTTTTACCCACACCAGCTGTCCAGGAAAGAAAGAGTGGGCTGAGTTTCTTATGTTCTTTTTTCAACTCCATTTCTTAGTTTATTTCACTTAACTGGGGTCTAGTTTTTGAATTTATTTCTGAAGTGAGACTTGCTATAGAATAAACTAAACTATTCTCCCCAAAGAAATCTTCCTTCCAACTGGATTTAATTTCTTATTTTATATTTAAAATTTTATTTTCATCCTAATGTTTATTTTTTAAACACTTATTATGATTATTACCTTTAAATCGTTGTACAAAGAAGTTCCCATTCTACAAAACAGTACACAAATACAAGGTATCTGACAACATTGTCACCCATCCCTCTAACCCTTCCCTTCTCACACTTTTTTGTAAAAATTGAGATAGGTGATTACATATATTTCACATATTTCACAGTTTTGTGGAATTGTGATACTTAAAGTCACAAACAGATTTTAACCTTGACAAGGCCAATTATTGTTATCATAGTCCAAAGTTTGTTAATTCCATGAGCTTTTACAATCCAAATTATTTTTCCCACCCCAGGTGATATTTACATATTTTTGCTTTTGCTTAATGTAGGCTATTCCCTCTTGCCCACTTTCCCTCTCATTCATCTCTTCCCATCTTTGTATTTGGGTTGCTTCGTTATTTTTCTTCTATGTCCAACTGATGGGCCCCTTTGTTGTATGTTGTTCCATTTCCCTCTTATTTTGTTCCTCCTCCTGGCTTCCCTCCATTGCATATATATTTCTACCGTCTACATAGTCAAGAACATGGAGTCATTAATGGTGATACAACAAAATGAGTGGCTGTCCTTTGATTTTCTAGTCCTGTTTACTTTGTACCTTCTTGCATTTTTGCTTTAGCATCCACGTATCAGGTAGACCCTATGCCATTTGTCTCATTGTTCTTGGCTTACCTCACTCAAATAATTTGGTCTAGTTCCATCCATTTCCCTGCAAATACCATCATTTTGTCCTTTCTAATGGCTACATGGTATTCCATTTTATATAGGATCCACATTTTTGGTTCCACTTATCAGTTGTGGCTTATCTGGGTTGTTTCCAAATCTTGGCTATTGTGAACAGTGCTGCAATAATCATAGAGGTGTGTATGTCTATGTACACTGGTTCCCATTGTTCACAGTAGATGCCTAGGAGTGGTATGGCCAGTTCATAGGACAGGTCGATATTTAGCTTTCAAAGGTATCTCCAGACTGCTTTCCCAAGTGGTTGTATTAGTATACATTCCCACTAGCAATGCAGTAATGTTTCTTTCTTTGTATCCCTTCCAGCATTTTTCATTTGCTGAATTTAGGATGTGGGCCATTTTGACTGGGGTAAGGTGGTATTTCAGAGTTGTTTTTATTTGCATTTCCCTTACAGCCAGGGATGATGAACATTTCCTCATGTGTTTCTTTGCCATTTTTATCTCTTCTTCTGAGAAGTCTCTCTTTAGCTTCCTTGACTATTTCAAGATTGGTTTGTTAGGTTTGTGAAGGGTTAGTTTCTTGACTTCACCATATATAATATAATGGATATTATAATATAATGGATGTTAGATGCTTTTCTGTTATATTACTGGTAAATATTTTTTCTCATTTCTTCCCATTTCCTGGTAATCTCTATGATTCCTTTTTGTAGGCTTTTTTAGTTTTCATGAAACAGACTCTCTATAACTTTGGTTAGGTTAATTCCTAGATACTTTTTTTTGCGGTTATTGTGAATGGGGTTGTTTATTTGATTTCCCTTTCAATTTGTACATTGTTACTATACAGAAAGGCGACTGATTTCTGTGGGTTAATTTTGTATCCTGATACTGTGCCAAATTGGTTTATAAGCTCTAAGAGTTTGGGGATGGAGCTTTAAGGATTGGTAATTTATAAAATAATGCCATCTGTAAAAGGAGATAGTTTATCTTCTTCCTGTCCTATGTGGATCCCTTTAATGTCTTTCTCTTGCATTATTGCTCTGGCTAAGAATTCCAGGACTATATTGAAGAAGCGTAGATAGAATGAGCACCCTTTTCTTGTTCCTGTTTTTAGGGGAATTGGTTAAGTATAATATTGGCCTTTGATGTGCCATGTAAGACTTTTATTATCTTATGTAATGCTCCTTCAATTCTTATTTTTTCCATAGCTTTTAATATAAATGAGTGCTGAATTTTATCAAAAGCCTTTTCTGCATTAATGGAGATAATCATATGGTTCTTGACCTTGGATCTGTTGATGTGATGGATTAGATATATTAAACCATCCCTGCATCTCTAGGATAAAGCCCACTTGGTCATAATGTATGATTTTTTTTGATATGTTTCTGGATTCTGTTGGCTGCAATTTTATGGAGGAGCTTTGTATCTGTCTTAATAAAACAGATTGGTGTGTAGTTTTTTTGTTGGGTCTTTGCATGGTTTGGGGATGAAAGTGATATTGGCTTCATAGAATGAGTTTGGGATTACTCCCTCTGTTTCTATTTCTCTGAAGAGCTTGAGGAGTGTGGGTATTAGTACCCATTAAAGGCATTACAGAATTCTGTAGTGAATCCATCAGGTCCTGGGCTTTTCTTGTTGGAAGATTTCTGATTACATCTACTATCTCATTGTAGGTAATTGACATGTTTAATTGATTTCTTTCTTCTTGGTTATGTTTGGGCAATTTGTATTTCTTTTTCTCAGTCAGAAAAAGAGTTTATTTACTGAACTGCTGCCCACACCATGTATGGTGGAGAAGCATAGCTTAAAAGGAAGGGGGAGACCCACCTCTGGGCCAGGACATATCTAGGCTAGGGAAAGGAAGAAGTGTGGCCCGGTGGGGGAAAGGTGTGGCCACACTGGATCTCAATGTGACCTCAGGGTCTGGGACCCTCCTATGGTCAGATGGGAGGTTTGTGACCAGAGGTGGCTCAGGATGTGCCCTAGAAGGAGGGGAAGGTGGCTGCTTCCAGCTCTGCTAGTTACCTATGTAACAGATATTGGGCAGAAACTTAGCCAAGAAGGAGGGAGGTATTCCTGTTCAGACCTTACATTCCAGCCTTTTGATAATTATGAAAAAGGGTGAAGATTCTCTCTGTCTATTTCCTGTTTGCAAGGGGTCTGAACAGTAGGGGTAAATGGCTGAAATGAGATCCCATCTGAGAGAAGGCAGCAGGCAACAGCTGTCACTTGGACAATGAGTCCTTAGATGAAGTCTGGAGGAGGCAAGCCTCTTGGACGAAGTTTGGCGAAGTCTCATGAGGCATTGAGGGACTGAAAAAATATACTTGAAAGCAAATAAATGGCAAGAGGAAGGACTTGGGGCTGAAAATGTTGGTGGAAATATCCCTATCTACTTCTGACATCTGGCGACTGGGTAGAGAAGAAGGCAAGAGACAAAGGCAAGAATATAAATTCTTGTCCAGTTGAAAGTTAGACTGGTATGGACATTAGATGGGCAGTCTTCTTACTTCTATTGGCCTCCCAGCTCTGGTTAATTTTGAAAGGGCAGGCACAAAGTGGCTGATTTGTATCTTTTCCTCTTACTCCTTTCCATGTTCCTTTGTTCTGCAGACTGGCTGAGTCTAAGTGTTGTTGCTGGGATGGTTTGTCCTAGTTGGTATTCAAGGAGGTTTGAACTCAAGGCCTAGGCACTGTCCCTGAGCACTTTTGCTCAAGGCTAGCACTCTACCACTTTGAGTTATAATACCACTTGCAGTTTACCCTGGTTAGAGTTAAGAGGCTTGAGCAAAGCTTCCACCCTGGCTCTTTGCAGGTTAGTTGGGAGATGGAGTGTTAGGGATTTTTCACCCCGGGCTGGATTTGAATTGCAACTTTTGTCTCGAAAACCCTTTGTTATTTCCAATTAAAGCAGCAAGGAGATCAAATAGAATAAGTAGACGTTACCTGGTCCTTATCAAGAATTGACCAAATATTCTGCAATGACAAAACTTGTTAGATGGGAGAATCTTAGCACAGATATGCCCAATATTTTAGCATCCATGTATTCAGTACTAAACTAAACAACACAAAACAAAAGAAGCAAAACTCAAATCTTAAATTTTTAGAGAACAATGTTTAGACATCTTTGCTAACAAAGCACATCAGATGGTTGGGCCTCAGTTACCAGACTCTGTGAAAAGAGCAACTTATTAGCAAGGCACATTTGCATAGATGGATGGAGGAGAAGTAAGTTTGTTGGAAGTATAAGGATTGGAGAGGGCCAAATCCTTAACCTACCATTTGGCCAAGATGGTGAACTCAAGATGGCAAATTTCTAAAAAAATGCAAAGAAAGGCTGAACAAATAATCAAGCCTAGTTTGGCTAGCCTTTTAGAGGCAACCTAGAATGGGTGCCCTGGACCCATCCCATGTCGCAGGCTTCATAGCACAATACAAATAGTTGTAGAAAGGGAGAGATATAGAAAGTTGGACATGAGTAGCAGAGAGCAAAGAGATCCTGAAAGTGAACAGATTTCTGACCATTTACCATTGCAGAGGCAAAAATTGTCTAAATCTGAGAAAAGCATAAAAAATTAGGTGCTCTGGCTATCCAGGGAACACAGGAGGCATTTCAGAGGGGTTTTATGGCTCGGGCATGCCTTGTAGCACAACATTAAATGTAGAGGAGTGTCAGTCTGTTGAGTGAAGGAGAGCTGACCAGGCAGAAGCGTTGTACCTACTTCCTCTAGAGCACTCTGGAGAGAAATGGCCAGGCCCCATAACCAAGTATCCTCGGGTTCGGAGGTGACCAGCCTTTCCCCTAAAGACCATAGGAGTATCTGGCATGGCGCCACATCTGAACAGAGATTGAGCAACAGAGAGCCGTAGAGAGTAGTTTCACTCGCCAGAGAAAAGAAGTGTGGATGTGGATATGAATGCCAGCAACGGTATTGGTGAAAAATCTCTTGTGGTGTCTCAAGGCAGTTTAGTTCACAGAAAAGGGGCTGTTAGTAAATTCTAACATTTCCAACTCAAAAACCCCATCTGAGTCACAGCATCATATGTAAGGAATATTAAATAGGTAGGTTTCATTCGATAGCCTATGAAGAGAATACCACACACACTATTAAGGCAGGAAAAGAAGTTTATTTACTTAACTGCTGCCCCCACCATACATGGTGAAGAAGCAGGACCAAAAAGGACAGGAGGGATAGCAATTTGTATTTCTGTAGACATTCATCCATCTCTGCTAGGTTTTCCTTCCTTTGTGAGTAGAGTCACTTATGATTGTTATAGAGTCCTTATGATTGTTCGGATGTCTTGGATGTTTGTTGTAATTTTTCCTGTGGTATCTCTGATAATATTGATTTGGGTCTCCACTCTTGTTTTGTTAGTTACTCTTGCCAGTGGTCTGTCAGTTTTACTAATTTTTTTCTTAAAAACAGTTTTTTGTTTAATTAATTTTATTTATAATTTTCTCAGTCTCTGTCTCATTAATTTCAGCTCTCATTTTGGTTATCTCTGTCTAGCAACTTTAGGTTCAATTTTTTCTTGTTTCTGTAACAGTTTTAGTTGTATCATAAAGATTGTTTACTTGGTCTCTGTTTACTTGGTCTCTGTTTTCTTGATATGTGCACTAAGAGCAATACATTTGTCCCTCAGGACTGCTTTCGCTGGGTCCCATAGGTTTCTTTGTGATGTTTCTTCATTTTCACTGAATTATAGGAACTTTTTAATTTCTTCTTCTGTGACTCATGTGTTGTTCAACTTAGTGCAGTTTCATTTTCATGTGTTTAAGTTTTTTCTACTTTATGTCTTGTTATTGAGAACTAGTTTGATTCCACTGTGGTCAGATAAAATACAGGGTATTATGTCGATCCTCTTGTATTTGCTTAAAGTCCTTGTATGAACTAAGTAATGATCTATTGTAGAAAAAGTGAAGGGGTTAGCAAGAGTTAGACCCTGCTGGTGTGAATGCCTATAATTGTAGCTACTCAGGAGGCTCAGATCTGTGTATTCAGGTTCAAAGCCAGACCAGGCAGGAAATTTCATGAGGCTTTACTGGGGTTGATCAGCACCACACCCTGCATCATGTCTGGGGTTGTTCACCACCTTTGCCACCATGGGTTGGGCTGGGATGCTTATGCAAGCCAGTATGGAGAGGCTCTCCACACCACCACGAGTCAGTGTTAACCAGTGCTGCTGCCTCAGGCTGGGCTAGGCTGCTTATGTGGGCCAGTATGGAGAGGCACAAACAGCCATTGTTCTGGAGTTGTTCATTGCCGCTGTCCCTGCCACAGTTATCACTGCCGCCCTGGGCTGGTCTGGGCTGTTCCTGTGGGCTAGTACCAAGAGGCATTGTGCCCAGAGTCTGGGTGGTTTGCCGCTACTGCCAGCTGCTGCTGCTGATCCAGGTTAGGCTAGGCTGTTTACACCAGCAGGACAGAGGTGCCACGCTGCCAGTCTAGGATCATTCGCCACTGCTGACAGCTGCTGCTGCTCCTGACTGGGTTGGGCTGCTTGCACCAGCCAGGCAGAGAGGCCATGCCAGGGAGGGTGAGGGGAATCTTCATGCCGGCTCTGTCTTCTGAGATTTCAGTTTGTATTTTTGGATAGGCACGGGACCTTGGGAGTCTTCTGTGAGCCTTGGGATGCTTGTGGTTGTGTAGTCCTCAGAGGGTCCAGAGCCAGGCCACTTAAGCAACCTGGCAAAAAGCTCCACCACTTAAGCTGCTCAGTGGGGAGCCCCATCACCAACAAGGGGTGGGGAAGGGTCTTCTCACTTTACTGTCTGTGTAGGTTTTTCCCTTTTCTTTTTTCACTTTCTGTATCTCTCTGAGTATTGCCTTTTTTTTTTTTTTTGTGGGTCACTTGCAGAAACGGAGCATTGCAATCCAAACTCTGTATTTGGTTGGGGAGAGCTGTGGTGTTTTCCTTCTGTTCCATTGCCATCTTGGCCCCTCCCCTTCAGGTGGACTTTTTCTTATGTGGCTGGTGGGCTTTCTTTACCAAAGGATAGGTCCATAAAAGAATATGTTGTAAAGCCTACAGATTGTAGTTAGACATTTCTGTTAATATAGCCTTCCCAAATTTAAGAACCGAAGGGTGTGGTCTTCCCTAAAGTATTTCAAAGGGATTAAATCCTTTAACTTAAGGGCTACATCTTGCTCAAAGGAGAGCAAAGTGGAGGAGGCTCAACTAGCCATGGACAGTCTCTGTATTTAATTTAGTTAGTTTGCTTTGAGGGCATATCCATTCTTTCTAATGCCTGGAACTCTGAGCTCTATAAATGGATTGTAACTTCTAATTTATTCCTAGAGTGTTAGTTAATAATTGAGAACTTGGGCCATGAATGCAGGGCCATCTTTGGAACCCACAGCTAAGGGTAAGCCAAATCAAGGAATTATTACATGCCTCAGCTCAGCCTGAAAAAGTGTCCACTATTACTAATAGATACCAATACCCATACTTTCCAGCTTTACCTCTGTGAAGTCCACTTTCCCAAATTCACCATCTGAGTTTCCTCACATATGAATTCTTTCCATACGTTCCAGCTTTTCAGCATTTACCTGTTGGAAATTACCTACACACCTTACAAAGTATTGTCACGCTAAGGCCTCACTGGTTTTCAGAACAGTTTAGGTAGTGGCCTCGGGAAATTTACCAGGGTTCAAATATCTACACGTAAACTGACAGAAAGCTTGAACCTGTATGCTTTTTTCACAAGTTCAGTGTCAAAATTTGCACACTTATTACAACTGTTTTTGCTTCTTCCTTTAATGTTAATGACTAGTAGCTCTAGAGATCCTACTGGTTTTAGAGTGATCTCCCAAGCTACCTGATCAGCTTAGATGTTTCCCTGTATCTTAGGGTCTCTAGTTTCTTTAACATCTGTTCAGTACTCTGAACCTTGGAGACTTCTTTCATTTTATTCTCCTCCTTTTCTCTCAAACTTGCTTTCAAAATCCCACTCTTCTTCTCAATGTGCTCCTTAAACTGTAACTGTTTTGGCAGGGTCACAGGAGAGTTCTTTTCACTGGACAACTGCTGCTCCTTCTCACAACACCTTTGCTTGATTTTCAGCTCCTCCCTGAAGTTCACAGAAGTGCTATTGTGAGGTATTTTGTCCCACCTCCATCTGTTCCATTGGGACATGAAGCTTCTGCATTACATTTATGATGAAGATCTCAGCAGTCTTTTGGGCTTTTACTCTAGTAGTTTCCCTTTCTAGTTTTCAACTTCAGTGTATTTTTGTGACAGATCTTTCAACTGTTCGTTTAGCCCTTCTGTTTTTCTTCCTAATGCTCTTTCCTTTTCCCTAGCCTTCTCTATCAAAGCATGTGGCCCTTTAACTCTTTCTGAAGAGTAACAATCTCTTTGTTGAGCCTGATATTTTCCTGTTCACTTTACTTGGCCTCATCTATGACAGCACTTCCCTGTCTTCTCTGCTAATTACTCTTTCCTTTTCGCTCTGTTGCTTTGAATTTCTGGTGACAATTTTCAAAGCTTATAATCGACATGTACTTCAGCCTAATACATTTTATAACAGGTCCAGCTCATTTTTCATGCCCACGATTTCATAATGCAGCAACAGGATCTCTTTTTGGCCTCACTTGTGGTTAGCAATGATGGGAGCATTGGTGTCTTGTGTTTCTGTCGGCCTGTGGTCCCTTAATTTGCCTCATACGTATTCAGGCTAATGTATTTGAATTTCATTTGATTCTGAGTGTTTTCTAGGTTCCTTTTGAGGATTTTCTTCTCATTTTTCACTTTCACAAGTTTATATCTTCAAATCTTTTCTTCACATCAAATAATTCTCTCTGTTTTATCCAATGTGTTCTTCTACGTGCTTTTAACACCTTGGTTGGTTTTAACTGGCACATAATGGAGATTCAGTCTTTTATAAGCCTGTGTTTTGAGATGAAAGTGTGTGAATTTTTCTTTGCCACATTTCTTCTTAAGTTCAGAGGGCTGATTTTTAAATTGAACACAGTTGGAATTCAGAGTAACAAGCTCCTTTGCATGTTACTCCAGAGATATGAACACATTTTACAGGTGTTTAATGTGATTACATACCTGTCATTTTCTATCTTTCTCCTCCTTGGATATTCCTTTTCCCAATGTCCATTTTGCTTTTAATAAGCACACTGATCTAGTCCTAGAGGTTCCCTTCTGCCATTTGCAAATGAATTGTATTGTCTTTGCCAAGGGATTCTTGATCCCTATTCTGGTTCTCTTACCAAAACTCAACTCCCTTTCTTAGACTCTTTTTTATCCAGGGTATCACTGTTATCAAACACCTACTGGGCATCCACTTCCAACTTAGAATACACCTTTCCTTCAAATCCTTCTAACTTTTGAAGCTTTTTTTCTGGGGGTGACTGGGTAACAAATACCATATTTAGGGCTCTTTGTCTCTCCAGAGCTTCAAGATCTATAGGCCTATATGTCCTATAGGCTTCTGGGAGAAGATCCAGAAAAGCATTAGGGTATTGACTGGGGTACTTTACCATCTCACTCACCTTATATTGATAATTTGGCTTTCTAGCCAATGAGGTATCCCTGCTAACCAAACCTAGCAATAATAGGTAAGCACTTCCATACCTCAATCACAGTTAGTCTCAGCTTGAGTAAGTCTGTGGAAAGACTTGCTCCAAATGGTCTGGTTAATAGTGGGGCTACTCTCTGGTCTAAAGACTACTTTCAAGTCACCAAGCAGGATTCACTCCCTTTTCTACCAGGTGAAAAGCACCCGTAAAATTTGCTGACACTCATTCCGGATGTGCTTGTGTGTGAAAATTACTGTCTCTAATGAAAAAATTGAGCCCCTGTTTATTTTCTTTTTTTTGAAAATGATGGAGTTTGCTGTTTCCAGTTATACAGGTCACTAGTTGTAAAGAGAACATATATTAAAAACGGGGCCTGCCCCCCATCTCCTTCATGTTCCTGTCTCAAGTGTAATAATGGTAACATACTATCTACCACCTCAGGCTGGTAAAAGTAACCACTTTTGGTATGGGAGGACTTAACATTACAGGTGCTAATGGCAAAGAATGGGAGAGAGAGTACAACAATGCATCTTCCTCTGAGGGACTCTATAACCCTTGGGGAGAATATTTTTTGGCTATAGGAACTTTAGGCCTTGTTCTGCCATCCTGAGAAAAGGAGTAAATATACGTGCGTACAAGACACAGATAGAACTATCAGCATACACAAACAGACCAATAGCCACAGACACTTAACTTACATGTCCCATACCTCTCAATGTTGACCTCTGCAGGAGGTCCCAGATGACAGACAGAATGTCCCAGATTGCCTCTTAAGGAGGCCGCAGATGACCCCTGGAAAATGTCACATATGTCCTCCTTAGGAGGCCCTAGATAATCTCTCATGGAGGTTCCAAATAGCTCCGCAAGGAAGTGTCAGATGATCGCCAAAGGAGGTCCCAGATGTCCTCTCAATGAGGCTGAGATTACCTCTCCAATAGCTCCCAGATGGCCACTCTAAGAGGCGATATATGAACCCCATAGGAGGGTCCAGATAACCCTCTTGAGAAAGTCACAGATGACGTCCAGAAAAGGTCCTATATGGCTTCTCAATGAAGGCCCAGTTGATGTCTGAAGACAGTCATGCATTTCTCATCAAGGTAACCCAGCTGACCTCCCAAAGAAGTTCCAGATGACCTCAGGAGGTGGCCCTAGATTTCCTCTTAAGAAAGCCTCAAAGACTACTTTTGAAGAGGTCTCAGGTTGCCTCCTGAGGAAGCTCCAGGTAACCTCTGGAGAAAGTCCAAGATGGCACCTGGAGAAGGCCCCAGATGACCTCCAGGGTAGATTTCAGATGGCTTCTCAAGGAAGTCGCATGTGTAATCTTGATGAGGTTCCAGATGGCTTCCCAAGGAAGCCCTACATGACCTCTCAAGGAGTTCCCAGAAGCCACAAATGACCTCCAGAGGGGGTCCCCAAAACAGGCTGGCAAGCTTTCCCAGACATACCCTAAGAGGGACCTAAATGACTTTTGCCAATGTTGGTCCTCCGGAGACAAACACTCGAGGTAGACTCTTAACACTGAGCTTTGACACTTTCACCTATGAGGATTTTTCCCTGGGGACAAGGCTTGATGCTATCCAAATTAATTATCTTCATGGGGTTTCTGAAAATTAGGAACTCTGTAGTTCAAGAGAATCCATCGAGACACATCTAATATAATAAATTCTCCAAACCACCAACACCCAAAATTATGATATCCAAAGCTCCAAACATCAAAGGGCAAGCCTTTTTCCCCCTTCCTTTTGCCTCTCCTTGGCTACAGAACTATACATCCTTCGATGTCTTTCCATTTTTCCCTTCTACCAGTTCCTTCTTGTCTTCAGGCCTCTCCACTCTCCACAGGTCTGAATTGCTTTGCCTGGGTCGTCAGTTGCCATCCTTCACCTCCTGCCCCCCCTCAACTTCCTCTCCTCCAAGGTCTTTCCCCTTCTGCTATCACACCACTTCCTTCCTTCCAGGACTCTTCCTTTTTTTCTTTCCTTTTATTGCTCTGAACAAGTAACCTATGTAAGGTCTGTACCCTTTCTCTACACCAACTGCCTAACAGTTTTCAACTGTCACATCCCAAACTGCCCACAGCCCAATCACTTCTTAACAGCTCAACATGTGGTGATTAATGCACCAGCCCCTCCCACAGAATGCCCCACCTTCTTTGGTGGCATACTTTGTCCTCTCCAACTGGCCAGGAGATGGTGCCTTGCTGATTATCAGACCCTATGGATTATTGGGGCCCTGCTGATTATTACAGTATCCTCCTTGTGAACTAGTAGCAATTGAAATTGGAAATTTGATTTTAATATTACAAACTCATTGTGACATCACAAACCCATTTTGACATCATCATCAGCACGACATCACAAACCCATTGTGACAATATTGTCATTGTGACATCATGATTCCATCGTGACATCTCAAATCTATTATGAACTCTTAGCTCCTTTGAAAAATCCATGCCCTTTTCAACAGCACAGTCCATTTGTGTGCTCATACCCTTGTTGTTAACTGACAATTGAGATCAGACATGACATTATAACATCAAAAAGTGTTTGTGACATCCTCTACAGTGTGACATTACATTTTCATTATGAGAGCATCAGCTCATTGTGATATCACCAAACTCAATGACATAATCTCATTATGACAACAATTCTCATTGTGACATCATAGACATTGTGAATGCCTATTCTGTGATTTCATTGTATTTCAAATGTGGCATGAAAGTTGATATCAGAAACATTTTTGTGCCTACATAACAATTTTGTCATCATAATCACTTTGTGATATCACAGTTCCATTGTGATACTAGCACAATGTAATATCACAAATATCTGTACTCATAACTTTTGTGACATGCTAACATTGTGATATCTTAGACCTTTTTGCCCTCATAATTTTCCAACCTCATATTTTAGGTATGACATGAGATACCAGAAATCCACTGACATCATGACCATTGTGACATCACACGAACAGATGCCATGATCATCGTGTCACATTGGGACATCACAAAAGTTTTGATGTCGCAATTACTTGGTGATGTCATAGAGGTAAGGGGTCACAGTAGGTCTATGATGTCACAATTGGTTGGTGATATCCAAATGACATAAAAGGTCGCATTTGTCATGAAATCACAGAGAATATGAGTTCACGAATGGACTGTGGTATCTACAAAGGCATGTGTTGTCACAAATGTGTTGAAGTCCTAGGAGGATTATGTCACAGTGTGACACAATGGTCATGATGTCTGTCAGTATGATGTCACAATGGTCATGATGTCACAGTGGATTTCTGATATCACATATCCTAACTGAAAAATTATAAGGTTTAAAAAAGTTTATGAGCTCATAAAGGGCCTATGACATCACAATTGGAGCACATCACAAGACGAAGACAGTGCTGTCACACAGGCATCAAAGATGGCCCTGAGAGGAAGTTGAGTGGGCAAAGTCTGATTTGTTTAAGTTCAGTGTGTACACAGCTTGTGGAAGCTTAGGTGCATGATAAGGTGTGACCTTTACAGTGATTGGTTGGTTCCATTTTTTCCCCTCCCACGCAGTCTTTTGCTTTAAAAAGGGCTTGCTCTGTGTTAATAAATGAGTCCCTGCTTGACTTGAATCCCACTGCTTCTGTTTGTCTCTTAGGCTAAAGGTGGCAGGGGAATGGGCGAGCAGCTGCTCTTACCTTTCCTTGTACCCTGTCCGTCTTTGTGGGTCAAACGAAGACCTGACATCTGGCTCCCCACATGGGGATCAAAAGGGAAAGATACCAGCTGAGGCTAAGCACTCTCTCAGGGTAAGTGAAACCCTTAGTATGGGTAATGCAATTTCACAGAGGAAGGAGAAAGGGGCAAGATTAGGCCTAGAGGGAGTAAAGGAGGACTTGGGAAGTGAGAAGGAAATGGAATGGGTCAAATTCCACCGAGAACGCACCAAAACATGCACAGTGGAAGTCAAAATGAGTGTGAAAGTTACTCCCTATGATTTGGGTGCCCTTGACGGTCCTAGGTCCCCACACTATTTCCCTGATTGGGGGGGAGGGAAGGTAAGGCGCCTTATGGGACCTGCAAGAGGGACCTGCAAGACCCAGACCCCTACAACCTTCCATAAAGGGGCCGAGGGCTGGGGAAGTAACCTACTTGGAGTCTTGACATTTAAGGGAAGTGCCACATAGGAGTCCCGACCACAGGATTCATTTCCCCAAGCTTATCCGGTCAATCTCGCACCAGGAGGTAATATGACCTTGGAATGGTATCCATAGGAAGCTAAGGATCTGAAAGAGCTCCACAAGGTGGTGGTGGAGGATGGCCCGATATCTCCTTGGGCCCAGACCCTATTACATGACGTTGTTTATCACCTAATTGTGTGTCTGGTGGGATGCGGCCAAAGCCCTCCTCACCAGTTCTCTGTTTATTAAATGGTGTGCCTTCTTTAAGGAGGAATGCAGAGTGCGGGTGGAGAATAACCAGCAGGCTCAACCCTTGATACCTATTACTTATGCCATGTTAACAGGGTCAGGGGAAAGGTACTTCCCTGGCGTCCAAGAGGCCACAATAGCTGGCCCGTACAATGAACAGGTGAGACAGGCAGGACTTGCTGTAGACAACAAACTGGATGATAGGCCCACTGAATCCCCCATAGCAGGAGTGAGACAAAAACCTGGTGAGCCTCTAGCTGAGCTTGTAGACTGAGTCCAACAGAGTATTAATCACAAGCTATTGGCAGGGAACTTCCAAGATCAGTTTGTAAAGTTGCTGGTTTGGAAAGGGGTGAATGCAGACCACTGCATGGCCTGCATAGGATTTAGAGAGAGTTCCATGAGCAGATGTGTGGTGGCCTCACAGGATGTGGGAATGCAACAGCACCAGTCACAATCATAACCTTTAGCTTTACAGGTTCAGAGACATCTGCAATGACTGAGGCTATTACCCAGGTGCTGGCAGCCCAAAGCCGAAGAACCCAAAAACCATTGGGGAGAGGGACTTGTTTTAAATGCGGTCAGGAGGGGCACTTTAAGAGGGACTATTCACAACAACCCCCCTTCCCCCCCCCCCCCCCCCCCGCCAAACGGCCCGGGAGGTCCTACACCCTGCCCCAGGTGCAGGAAGGGGTACCACTGGAAAAAAGATTGTCCATCCAAATTTGATGTAAATAGGAAGCCTTTAAACTAGGGGAGTGGTGTCTTCCAGCCCCATTAACTCAAGGAGGAACCCACTGTGCTGTGAGTCCCAGGCAGCCTCACAGCAGGATGACCCAGGCCCATAGGACTGTGTCCCTGGAGGAAGGACTCCACATTAAAATTACTATTTTCACAGGTGGGAAGCAATTTCACTGCCTAATTGACACGGGCGCAGATCAAACCATACTCAGAGAGGAGGAAGTGCCCTTGGACTGGAAGCTTGCACCAAGGCCCCCAATATTGGGGGTAGAGGGCAACTCCCAGTCCAAAGAGACGGTTGCCCGTATGAAATGGACTAGACCAGATGGAGAACGGGGAAAGATATGCTTTTTAGTGGCAAAAACTCACTGCCAATTTACTAGGGCAAGACATGCTAAGATAAATGGATGCCATGGTCACTACAGACCATCGAGCATCCTATGATGATATCCTGGATGGAGAAGAAGCACAAAGGCTTAAACAGAATCTAGAGAGAGTTAAGGAAAAGGATTTTTAACTTTCATAATTACAGAGAAGGGTATAGGGGATCCGCTCAGGTACACCCCCAATCTTAAAGGCCACTGCTTTTGAGTACCTCCCATTAGGTGGAAACCCAGAAGACCTATCTTGGTGGAGAAGTGGCCATTGACCAAACCTAAACTTGTAGCCCTCCACTTTTTGGTGAAGGAACAGATAAACCTTGGGCACGTATGTCCTTCTATTATTCCTTGGAACACACCTGTATCTGTTATTCAAATGCCTTCTGGGGCGTGGCGTATACTCCAAGATCTAAGTAAGATAAATGAAAGGATGGAGTTAGTAGGAACGCCCCTAAGAGGCATGCCCTGGACTCCCACTCTACCTTCAGAATACACCTTAGTTGTTTGCAGGTGTTACATTGATTTCTGCCATTTTAACTTAAAGGGGGGAGCCATTAGAGTGGTTTCATACTCCCCTGGGCGTCACACCTCAGGTGGACTCTCAGGCAGGCCAACTTGCAGATGTTATTGTCAAGGGAAGGACCCAAGCTCAAAGGCATTATGGCCTCAACCCTCACTCCATTGTTTTTCCTTTTCAGATGGTAGACGTTGAGTGGCTCACTCGAGCCAATGCTCATCTTGCTCTCTCTGAGGAGGGGTTCCTAGGCCAAATTGATTGCCATTATGGACCATCCAAATGGACCGTCATGTTATGGGGACTTCCCCTCAAAATGCCTTCTCTATTTTCTCCTACGAATCTTCCTGGTGCCCTCCATATTTTTTCTGATGGAGGTAAAGCAGGCTCTGTATGCTGCCTTTGAAGAACAACAAAAGACCCCGAGCCAACAAATATTTCAACCTTGTCAAGGGTCAGCACAATATAAAGAAATTCTGGCCGTAATTAAGGCCCTTCAGGACATTCAAAAACCCTTTAATTTGTATTCTGATATCCTATATATGATTAACTTGTTCCCTCATATTTCCCAGGCACATATTAAGCTGGATGAAAACCCTATTTCCCCTCTTATGGTTACCCTTAAGGGTGTGATAGAAGGGTGAGGAGCCCCTATTCATATTCAACATTTGACAGGGCATTCAAAACTTCCTGTGTTTTGATCCCTAGGCAATAATTGGGCGGACCAGTTAGCTACTGGTCCACAAGTATTAACGTTACAAGAGGCTACCTGTTTGCATGATTTCACCCACCTTAACTGAAGAGGTCTTCAACATAGATTTCCTCAGATTCCTGTAAAGGACCTCAAAAAGGTAGTACATACCTGCAAAACATGCCAGCCCTTCTTAAAAGTATCCCCGTTACAACCACCAGCGGTAAATCTCAGAGGCCTTAATCCTGGCAGACATTATTCATTTCCTAGCCTTTGGTACGTTTAAATATATCTTTGTCTGTATAGATACCTACTCAAGAGCATGCTGGGCCACTGCACATACAGGAGAAAGAACTAAACATTCACAAGCATATTTTCTTCAATGCTCTGCCACCTTGGGTCTACTAGCACAAGTTAAAACCAATAATGGACCCTGTTTTGTTAGTAAAGCAATGTCAGAGTTTTTTGACAAATGGCACATTAATCATACTATAGTATTTCCCTATAATCCCCAAGGCCAAGCAATTATAGAAAGAAATCACCAATGTCTTAAGGAGAAATTATTAAAACAAAAAGTGGGAGTTAGCCCCCATATGCAGTTACAGATAGCTTTGTTTACCATTAACATTTTAAGTTTTCCAAAAGGGGCAACTGAATCCAGTTTTCAGAAGCACTGGGGACAACTAAACCCTAAGCCCCAAATGAAATTCAGGTGGAAGGACCCCGTGACACAACAATGGCGAGAACCTGACCTGCTAGTTACCATGGGCAGGGGATTTGGATGCATTTTTCCCACAGAGATGTCAAACTCCATTTGCATCCTTGCCAGGAACCTTAAAGTTTTACCGATTTCCTCTATACAGGAGGATGCCCAAGTGTAAACTAACCAACAAGGAAAGAAAAATGGTTATGGTGGCAGAGGCTTGTGTTTAAAGGAGGGAAAGCAAGAAAGATAACTAACCATTCCCAAGGGCAATCAGCCCTTGAGAAGCTCTTGTGTTCTCTAACAATTGCAGATGGCAATACTCCAGCTGTTGGCTCTTCTGACCCTCCCAGTCCCGGCAATGGCTACGGAATCCACATCAACCTCAGTGGGTGACCTGGGCAGTGCTCAGTGCTGGCAATGCACACATAGCTCCAGAAGAGAAGCTGTCCCTTCGACCTGGTGGCTTGACCTTCATTTTGATCACCTCCCTATGTCATTACGTATGGACCATTTAATATTTCTGTAGGAGCTATTTATTTTAATGCTACCTGCTCTAATATTCTTTTTACAAGCCCCACCTCTGGACTCTGAAATCGCAAAGACTGCTGACCCATTCGCAAAGACTGCTGTCCCATTCCTGACTGTTAAAGGACTGCTAATGACATTGCTTGGCCTGGGAATGCTTTTGCTGATGGTTTTTCTATGCCTTTCTTGCATTATATGTGCACTGCAATCCTCTTATGAGTTTAGCCAGCCAGTTATGAATTTCCCTCAAGAGGACCCGCAGCCAGAGATGGGTAAGAGGGGGGTGCCAGTCTGACCAACTTAAGACAGGGCCTTCACCTTTGCTCTGAAAAAGTTCCGGATGAAGGGTAAAACAGACTAGATGATTCACCCAACCTAAGAAAGGCGGGTTCGCTTCTTTGAACAAAGACATAGTGTTGGGAGACAATAGTAAAGCTCAAAGGTCATCTTGACCCCTGTTCTTGCTTGAAGGCACAAACAAAGAACTGGCTTAATTGAAAGAATCCAGGTGCTTGGGATTACATTGCTTTGTCTGCAGAGTTGTTTTTTTTTAATTATTTTCCTTGTTTTTCTGGAATATAGTAGAATGGCCTGGGAGTGGGGGCCCACGAGGATGCACTGTGTCGCATATGTGGAATTCCCAATACACAGGCTGCTCCCATGTTCTGAAGAAGACAAGATAAAGACTGTTTTATATGCCCCGGAATTAATCGAACTGCTTCGGACATTTCTAACTGTGGTGGGGCTGATGTTTATTACTATGCTAGTTGGGGATGTGAGGTAACTGTGACGGGCTCTTGTATCACGCACAAGGGCCCTATCCTTTTCTGGCAAATCTTGACCCCCAGACTTGCCTCAAACCCCCTGCATAGCCAATGCTATTCTTACCAATGTAATCCTTTTAAAATAACCTTTACAGAGGAGAGGAAAAGGATAACTAACTGAGAGTTGTATCTGCCATTACTACAGAAAGGGGGAATCTGTGGGGCACACAGGCAGCAAAGATGGCCCTGACAGGATGTTGATTGAGCAGAGCCTGATTTGTTTACCTTCCGTGTGTAAACAGCTTGTGGAAGCTTAGGTGTATGATAAGGTGTTACCTTTACAGTCAATGGTTGGTTCCATTTCCTCTCCTCCCACGCAGTCTTTTGCTTTAAAAAGGTCTTGCTCTGTGTTAATAAACGAGTTCCTTCTTGACTTGACTCACTGCATCTGATTGTCTCCTGGGCTAAGGGAGGCTGAGGAATGTGCGAGCAGCCACACGTAGCTTTCCTGGGACCCTGTCCAGCTTTCGTGGGATGGATGAAGACCCGACAGAAGAGGGCAGGTTTGTGATGTCACAGTGTGTTCGTGATGTCACCATAGTACTGTGATGTCACAAAGTAATTGTGATGCCGTATATTTATGAGATCACAATGGTTTTCTGATATCAACCCAAATGCCACATTTGAAATAGAATGAACTAAGAGAATAGGCATTTACAATGTGTCTATAACATCGCAATGAAAATTTAATGTCATAATGCTATGAGGTCATTGTAAATTGATGTTACAAGGAGGTAATGATGTCATAATGATTATGTGTTGTCACACTGGTGATTGGGTCACAAAGGGTTTGTGATATTACAATGGCATATATGAATTCAATTATGTGTTCACAATGAGGATATGGATACACAAAGGGACTGTGATGTCACAAGTTTTCAAAGTACTTAGGGGTCAGGATAACTTTATGATACACTGCGGTGATGAGGTCACAACAGGCCTTTGATGTCATAATGATTTGGTAATATCTCAAACACATGTCCAGTTTCAACTGCTAGTATTTCACAATGTGCATACAAGTTCAAAGAAGGAGCTTGAAGTCTTAATGGACATGAATTTTTAAAAATGTTATGAGGTCATATTAGGCTTGTGAATACACAGTGGGACAATGATATCACCATGGCAATGTCAACTCAATACATCATGTCAAAATATTGTTTTGGTGTCACAATTAGTTGATGATGCTAAATTGGTGATGAGGTCACGAAAGATTGGTGATGTCACAGTGTGTTGGGCATGTCACAATGACATGATGGTTCTCAATTGTCTTTACCTTACAATGAGTATATGAGTTCACAAAGGGACTTTGGTTTTTCCAATAGTATGTGTTGTCACACATATATTGAAATCCTAAAAGGTTTGTGATGTCACAATTTGTCACAATAGATATGAAATCTGGCAGTGTGATATCACCATGGTCATGATGTCACTGAGAATTTGTGATATCAAATGTCATATGTGAAATTTAATGAAGTCAACAAGAGATTATGAGGACAAAAAGGCCTAAGATATTAGAATTACAGCATGTCACAAAAGTTATGATGACAGGATAGGTTTGTGATGTCAGGGGGGTTATGTGATATTGTGATATGTGGTTATTGTGATATCAGAGTGGTAACGTGATGTACAAAGGGATTGTAATGTCACAATGTTTATGAGTTCACGATTTGTTTATGATATCAACGTACAGGCCACATTTTAAATAGAATGTAATCACAGAAAAGGCATTCATAATGTGTCTATGATGTCACAAGGACAATGTGAAGTTGTAAATCTACCATATCATTTTGTTGTATAATTTCCCAATGTGCAGATGTTGTCAAAATGACAATGTGATGTCACAATTGTGATGAACTCACAGTTTTTGATGTTAAAATGTCCTGTCTGATTCTCAATTGTCAATATTTCACAGTGGGGATTTGAGTACACAAAGGGAATGTGATGTCACAAATCTGTGTATTTTTTCAAAGGATATAAGAGGTCATAATAGATTTGGGATGTAGCAATGTGATCCTTGTGTCAAAATAGCAATGTGATGTTACAATGGGTTTGTGATGTCATACTGGTGATGAGGTCATAATGGATTAGTTATGCCACGACTTTGTAATATGACAATTATTTGTCCAATTTCAATTGCTACTAGACCACCATGAGGACACGGTAAAAACCAGCAGTGCCCCTATAATCCACGGGAACAGATAGTCATCATGGCCTCTTGGTCTGGACCACCAGAGAGGGGTCTGCATGCCACTGGAAGGGGCAGGACATGCTGCTGAAGGAGATAGGATGTCAAGCCCAACATAGTGAGCTGCCAAGAAGCGATTTGGCATGAACATGTGGGAAGTGATGATTGAAAACAGTTATGCAGGGAATATATCACAGTGGGGGAAGGGCACAGCCTACATATAGGCTGCATGTTCAGAGCAACAGAAGGGGAGAGAAAAAGGGGAAAGGCCTGGAAGGAAAGAAGTGATGAAACTGCAGGAAGGTAAAGACCTGGGAGGAGAGGAAATTGAGGGAGAGCAGGAGGTGAAGGATGGCAGCTGGCCACCTGGATAGGGCAGGGCAGGACTGTCAAGAGTAGAGCAGCCTGAAGGGAAGGGAATGGTGGAAGGAAAAAATGAAAAGACCTGAAATGTAGGACAGGTCTGGAGAGAAGGAGGATGAAGAGAAAGGAAATAGCCTTGTCCTTTGAAATGTGGAGTTTTGGAGATCATTATTTTGGGGGATGGTTGTTTGCAGACCAGTTAACAAATGGCTGGGCTGCTCTTTGGAGCTCTGAGGGTTCATGGTTGAGGCTGAATTTAGCTCTGGGCATTCAGCCCAGATGAAGGTAGTCGCTTGTTACAAAATTTATGAGGACAAAATAGGTTTGTCATGTTACATTGCATTAATGATATCATAATATCAATATGAGGTCACAAAGGGATTGTAATGTCACAATGGTGACGGGTTTCTGAAATCAAACTATATACCACATTTGAGATAGAATGAAATCACAGAATAGGCAATCACATTGTCTCTATGACCTCCCAATGAAAATGTGATGACATAATGCTATGATGTCACTGTCATTTTTGGATGTCACAATGGTCTGATGTTTTCCTAACAACAATGTGATCTCACTCTGGAGATGATGTCACAAATCATTTGTAACGGTACAATGGCATATCTGATATCAGTTGTCCTTTGTTCACAATGAGGATATAACTACCCAAAAGGACTGTGATGTCACAAAAACCATGTGCTTTTTCAAAGGTGCTAAGAGGTCACAACAGGTTTGGTATATCACAAGGTGATCGTGATATCATTGTGGAAATATGTTGTCACAATGGGTTTGTGATGTCACAGTGGGGATCAGGTCACACTTGGATAGTGATGTCACTATGAATTTGTAATATCACCATTGTATGGAGCTAGAAGTCAGAAAGGCCATGAATTTTGTAAAATATTATGAGTACGTAATATATTGGTGGAAATGCGATGGGACAGAGATATCCCATTGGCAATATAATGTTACCATTACATGAGATAATATTGTTTTGAAGTCACAAATAGTTGGTAATGCCATATAGGTGATGAGGTCATATAGATTTGTGATTTAACAATGGGATGGTGATGTCACATCTCATGCTAGGTCTCTAATTGACAATGAATATATAAGTTCACAAGGGATAATGATGTATCCAAAGGCATATGTAGGCACAAGTGTAATGAATCTTAACAGGTTTATGATGTCACAATGTGACTCAATGTTCATGACATCTGGCAATGTGATGTCACATTGGTCGTGATGTCACAGTGGATTTCTGATATCACATGTCATACCTGATGTATTATGAATTAAACAATTTATGAGCTCAGAGAGGCTAGTGATCACACTGGCAGCATGTCAAAACATTTATGAGGATAGGACAGTTTTGTAATGTCACAGTGGGTTAGTGATATCATAATGGCAATGTGGTGTCATCAAGGTATTGTGATGTCATAATGGTTATGTTATCACAATCTATTTCTGTTATCAACTCAATGAAATCACAGAATAGGCATTCCAATGTATCTGTGACATCACAATGACCATGTGATGTCATAATGCTATGAAGTCATTGTTGTTTTATGACGTCACGATGGGCTGATGGTGTCATAATGACAATGTGATGTTACACTGGTGATGATGTCACAAAAGTTTTGCCATGTTAAAATGGCATGTCTAATCTCAGTTTGCTCAAAATGAGGATATGGGTACACAAAGGGCCTGTGATGACACAAAGGCCAAGCTTTCAAAGCTTCTGAGGTCATAATAGGTTTGGGATGTCACAATATGATCATGGTGGCACAATGGCAATATGGTATCACAATGAGTTTGTGATGTCACCGCAGTGATGAGGTCACAATGCGTTAGTGATGTCTCATCCAGTTTTATATAACAATGATATATGCAACTTCAATTTCTTCTAATTCACTATGAGGATACTGTAATAACCAGTGTTGCCAAAATTATCTGTGGGAGTCAATAATCATTGTAAATTCTTTCCCTGGACCACGGGAGAATGTGGGGAATGCCGCCAAAGGTGGAGATGTCAAGCCTCACTTAATGATCTGTCAAGAAGTGACTGAACATTGGGCAGATTGGGAAGAGACGGTTAAAAATTGTTAGGCAGTAGACCCTTTGTAGTGAGGAGGGGTACAACCTATATATAGGTTGCATTTTGAGAGCATTAGAAGCAGGGATAAAAATGGCAGCTACCCGGATGGAAGAAAGTGATGAGATAACAAGAAAGGAAAAAACCTGAGAAGAGAGGAAGATGAGAGAGAGCAGAATGTTGGCAAGTGGTAACTGGGGCAGAGTAGGGCAGGCCTGTGGAGAGTGGAGAGACCTGAAGAGAAGAAGGAAGTGGTGGAAGGGAAAAAGAGAAAGACCAGGAAGGAAGGACAGGACTGTAGTGAAGGAGGGAGGAATGAAAAAGTAAAAAGCCTTGCCCATTGAGGTTTGGAGATTCGGAGATCATAATTTTTTGGCTGGTGGTTTGCAGACCAATTAAGAAAGGGTGGGGCTGCCCATTGGAGGTCTCAGGTTTGGTGGTCAAGGCTGATCTTGGACCTGGGTATCCAGTCCAGGATAAGGTAATCTCAGTCCCCTTCCTATTGTAAATTGTTTTATATATTAAATGTGACCACATGGTTTGTCTCCTTGCCTTAGAGGTCATAAGTACACGAGTTCACAGAAAGAGCTTGAAGTCTCAAAGGCCACGAATTTTCTAAGTTGTGATGTGGCCATATAGGTTTGTAAAAACACAATGGGACAGTGATATCACAATGGCAATACCACAATATCATGTCAAAATAATGCTTTGATACCACAATTAGTTGTTGATGCTATTCTCGTGATGAGGTCACAATAAGTTTGTGATGTCACAATGGGTTCATGATGTCAGAGTGGCATGGCAGATCTCAATGTCATTAATTGGCAATGAATATATGAGTTCAAAAAGGGACTGTACTGTCTCCAAAGGCATGTGTTGTCACAAATGTGATGCCGTTCTCACAGGTTTGTGATGTCACAATGTGATAAAATGGTCATGATATCTGGCAGTATGATGTCACAGGGGATTTCTGATATCACATGTCATATCAGAAATAAGAGATTTAAAACAGATTATGAGCTCACAAAGAGCCTAACATATGACAATGTCACAAAACTTATAAGGACAGGACTGGTTTGTGATGGCACAGCAGGTTAATGATGTCACAATGGCAATGTGATGTCACAATGGATTTTGATATCACAATGGTTATATGGTCAAATGGGTTTCTGAAATAGAATGAATTCACAGAATAGGCCTTCACACTGTTATGTCTATGACATAACAATGTCACTGTGATTTATCATGCTATGATGCCATTGTCATTTGGTGATGTCACAATGAGCTGATGGTATCATAATGACAATTTGATGTCACTGCTGATTTATGATGTTACAACTGTTATGAGGGCATATTATTTTTCTGATATCAACACACATGCCAAATTTTAAATAGAATGAAAAAGCCTGGCACGGGTGGCTCATGCCTGTAATCCCAGTTACTCAGGAGGCTGAGATCTGAGTATTGCAGTTCAAAGTCACCTCAGGCTGGAAAGTCCATGAGACTCTTATCTCCAATAAACACCACTAGAAAACCAGAAGTGGTGCTGTGGATCAAGTGATAATGTGCTCGCCTAGAGCTGTAGAGCAGGGACAGCACCCAAGCCCAGATTTCAATTCCCATGACCAACTATAACAACAAAAAAGATAAAAAACAAGCATTCACAAGCTGTTTATAACTTCACAATGACAATGTGATCTCATAATACTATCTTGTCCTAGTTTTCTGATGTCAAAAGTAGTTGATGCTTTTATAAAGAGAATGTTATGTCACACTGGTGCTGTCACAATATGTTCATGATGTTACAATGGCATGTCTGATATCAATCGTCAGTTCATAATGAGGGTAGAGTTACACAAAGGGACTCTGATCTCACAAAGGCTACGTGTTTTTTCAAAGGTGCTAAGAGATCCTAATAAGTCTGGGATGTCACAATGTGATAGTGATGTCAAATATCTATGAAAGATCACAATGGGTTTGTGGTGTCACACTGGTGATGAAATCAAAGTTTGTGAAGTCACATTTCATAATCACATGCCCAATTTCAGTTGCTACTACTTCACAATGAGGATATGAGTTCACAGAAGAAGACAAATATAAAAAGCCATGAATTTTCTAAAATGCTATGAAGACATACTAGTTTATTGAAAACAGTGATATCACTATGGAAATGTGATCCTGCCATATGATGACTTAATAATGTTTTGATACCACAATTGGTGATGCCTCACCAATGATGAGTTTACAAGAGGTGTGTGATGTCACAATGGGTTGGTGACAACAAAATGACACATATGATCTCAATTGTCAACTCACAATGAGTATATGAGCTCACAAAAGTACTGTGATGTCTCCAAAGACATGCGTTGTCTCAAAAGTGACAAAGTCCTAACGTGTGTGTTGTCAGAATGTGACAAATGCTCATATTATCTATCAGTGTGATGTCACCATGATCTAAATGTCACACTGGATTCGGGTATCACATTTCATACCTGGATTGGGTAAGAGAGGATTGGAATTTCACAGTGGATTAGTGATATTACTATGGAAATGTAGGGTCACAAAGGGATTGTGCTACTACCATGGCTATTAGATGACAATGTGTTTTTACTATAATAGGTTTGTGCTGTCACAATTGGTTGGAAATGTCACAATGGCATGCCGATTCTCAAATATCATTAATTCACAATGAAGGTATGAGTTCACAAAGGGACTGTGTTGTCTCCAAAGTCATGTGTTGGCTCAAATGTGATGAAATCCTAACAGATTTGTGAGTTCACAATGTGACAACATGGTCTTGATGTCTATCAATGTGGTCACAATATTCATAATGTCAGTTTCAATTTCTGATATCATATGTCATACCTGAATTGTTATGAGTTTTAAAACAAAATATAAGCTTACTAAAGGCCTAAAATATCCTAATGGCAGCATATCACACAAGTTATGACTAAAAACTCATGGTCTTTGGATCTTAAGATTCTTTCTTTGAAATTGTATCCTCATTGTGAACTAGTAAAAATTAAAATTAGACATGTCATTGTAATAATACAAACTCACAGTGACATCACAAACTCATTGTGAGCTCATCACCACTGTGACATCACAAACTCATTGTGACATCACATTGTTGTTGTGCCTTCACAATCACATTGTGACATCACAAAGCAATTGTGAAGTCTTAGCTCCTTTAAAAAACACATGACCTCTGTGGCCTCACAGACCCTTTGTGTACCCTTATTCTCATAGTGAAAATTGTGATCACACATAGCATTGTATCATCACAAATACTTTGTGCAATAATTACGACTGTGAAATCACAGTCATCATGAAACCATCATCTCATTGTGATAACACCAAACCCCAATGACACCATATCATTTTTTTATTTTTTTTCTACTGTACATTTTTTATTGTAAATATAGTGTACAGAGGGATTACAGTTACATGAGTAAGGTAATGAGTACGTATCCTATCAAACATTGCTGGTTTGATGTCACTTTGATGTCATAGACCCATTGTGAATGCCTATTCTTTGATTTCATTCTATTTCAAAAGTGTCATGTGGGTTGATATCAGGAAACCTTTGTGAACTCATTACCTTTGTGACATCAAAATCTCTTTGTCATAGCACATTGCCTTTGTTATATCACTAATCCACTATGACATCAAATACCTCTCCTGTCCTCATAACTTTTGTGACATGTCATTGTATTATTTTAGGCCTTTTGTGAGTTGAAAATTTGTGTTTGACTTCATATTTCAGATATGACATGAAATATCTAAAATCCAGTGTAACATTATGATATCACACCACTGGACATCATAACCATTGTGTCAATTTGTGACATCTCAGAACTGTTAGTTCTTCACCTTTTTGACTACATATACTCTGGTGACATCAGAATCCCTTCCCAAACCCATATACTCATGGTGAGTTAATGACAATTGAGATCCCACATGCAATTATGACATCACCAACCCCTTGGGACATCTCAAATCTATTGCAACCTCCTCATCAGTATGGTGTCACCAATTTTGACATCAAAACATTAGACAACATGATGTTGAGACATCACATTGTCATTGTGAAATCAGTGTCCCATTGGGTTTTCACATAGTATGACCTCATACTATGAAGCTTCTTCTATCACCTGGTATCTTCATATTGAATTATGAGTAATTGAAATTGGATATATCATTCTGATATTATAAACTGTGACATTACAAAACCATTGTGACCTCATCAAAAACCCAATGGGACATCTCATTTCCATTGTGATGTTATGAATTACATTGTGCCATTCCAAAGCTATTATGACCTCTTACCACCTTTGCAAACACACATGGCCTCTGTGACATCACAGAATATTTTTTGTATCCATATCCTCATGGGGAACTAATGACAACAGACATCAGACATACCATTGAAATATTAAAAAAATCCTTTCTGACATCGTCATAATTGTGACATCATGTTGCCATTATGACAACATCAGCTCATTTTGACATGTAAAACTACAATGACATCATAGCACTGTAACATTACATTGTCATTCTGATATCATAGACAGGTGTTTGCCCTTTATGTTATTTGATTCTATTTCTAATGTGGCATGTCGGTTGATATCAGAAACTCATTGTGAGTTCATGACCATTGTGATATTGTGATATCATGGTGCCTTATTAGCATCACATTACCATTGCGATGTCACATTGCCAAATTGATGTCACAAAGGGCTTTTGATGTCACAAACGTTATGACATTACAATGAGTTTCTGATATCAACCCACATGCCACATTTCAAATACATTGAAATCACAGATTAGGCATTCATAATGTGACTATGATGTCACAATGACATAATGGCAAATGGTATAATGCCATTGTCATTTTGTGATGTCACCATAAGCTAAAGATATCATAACAACAATGTGATATCATACTGGTAATGACGCCCCACAGGGTTTATAATGTTACAATGGTTATGAGGTCACAATGTGTTTCTGATACCAACTGATATGTCACATTTAAAATAGAATGAAATCATAGGATATACATTCACAATGTGTCTATGACAGCAAAATGGCAATGCGATGTCATAATGCTATGATGTCACTGTAGCTTGGTGATATCACCATGAGCTGATGGTGTCATAACGACAGTCTGATATCACACTGGTGATGATGTCACAAAGGGTTTGTGATGTCACAGTGGCATGTCAGATCTTAATTGCCATTAGTTTATAGTGAGGATATGAGAATGAAATCACAATGACATACACAAATGAACTGTGATGACACAAAGGCGATGTTTTTTGTCAAAAGTGCTAAAGTTCCTAACAGGTTTCGGTTGTCAAAATGTTAATGATATAAAAATGGGTTAGTGATGTCAAAACTAGTTTGTAATATCACATCTTATTTCAAATTTCAATTGTTATCAGTTCACAATGATACACGTTCACAGAAAGAGCATGATATCCCAAAGGCCATGAATTTTCTAAGATGTGATGAGGTCATAATAGGTTTGTGAAAGTATGATGGTACAGTAATATCACAATTGTAATATGATGTCAAATTATAATGTCATGTGTGTTATGTCACAATTAGTTGGTGATGCCATAATAGTGATGATTTCAAAAGAGATTTGTGATGTCGCAGTAGATTGCTGATGTGACAATTGCATTCCATATTTCAATTGTCATTAACTCACAATGAGTATATAAGTTTAGAATGGGATTGTGAGGATTCCAAAGGCATTTGTTGGCACAAATGTGATGAACTCAGAACAGATTTGTGATGTGACAATGTGACACAATGGTCATTACATCTAGCAGTGTCATATCACTATATTCATGATGTCACAGTATATTTCTAATATTTCTTGTCATACCTGAAATAATGAAGTCAAAAATAGAGTGAGCTCTCAATGGGCCTAACATAACCTAGTGGCAACATGTCACAAAACTTATTAGGACAGGACATGTTTGAGTTCTCACAGTTGTTTAGAAATCACAATGGCAATGTTATGTCACAAAGGGATTGTGATGTCACAATGGTTATGAAGTCAAAATGTATTTTTGATATGAACCCACATGCCACATTTTAAATATAATGAAATCACATAATAGATATGCATAATGTATATATGATGTCACAATGACAATGTGATGTCATAGTGGTATGATGTCATTACATATTTGTGATGTCACAATGAGATGATGTACTAATGACAGTGATGTCACACCAATGATTATATTGTAAATGTTTTGTGATATTACAATGGCATATCTGATCTCAATTGATATTTCACAATGAAGATATGGATACACAAAGGTACTGTGATGTCAAAAAGCTCATGTGTTTTTTCAAAGGTGCTAAAGATGTCATAATGGGTTTGGGAGGTCTCAAGATGATTGTAATGTCACAATAGCAATGTGACATCACAAAGGTTTGTGATGTCACATTGGTGATGAGGTCACAATGGACAGGACAATTTTGTGATGTCACAACAGGTTAATGATATCACAATGGCACTGTGATGTCACAAAGGGATTTTCATGTCACAATGGCTTTGAAGTCACAATGGATTTCTGATATCCTCCAATAATGCTCACTTGAAATAGAATGAAATCACAGAATAGGCATTCACAATATGTCTATGATGTCACTACGACATACGATGTCATAATAATAATATATTTAAGTTTAGTGATGTCTAAATAGCATGTCTAATTTTATTGGTCATTAGATTACCATGAGGATCCCAAAGGTTGCTATGTGCTGAGTCCTTCAAAGGCACATTGTGCTGAGTCCATTACACAGGGTTCTTTGTGCTATCTTTTTTAAAGTGTGCTGTGTGCTGTCATCACAAATGGTGCTATGTTCTGAGTCCTTGAGATGTTGGTATCCCCAACAATCTCTCTCTCTCACACACACACACACACACACACACACACACACACACACACACGGAGGTTCACCGTGCACCTTCTTGGTGTGTGGGGTGGATGGCGAAGAGTATCCCCCAGTGGTTGGGCTGAGCAGCTGCTGGATTAAGGGGGAAGCCCTGAGCTGAGGTAAGGCTGTTTCTGCTATGGCCTGGTAGCCTTAGGACAGAGTCAGGGCAGCACAAGACCAAGGATGGGGAGGGGGTGTGACTGAGGGGTGGACAGGGCAAAGCCAAGGGGGCACATAGCTGCTATAGCCAGGGGCACACGGGTGCTAGTACACTGACGTGGCAGTGGCGGGGCAGCCAGGGAGAGAAGTGGGGGCAGAGAGAGAGAGCAGATAGAAGAGCAGGCACATGTACCAGGGGAGGTGGCATCAATGGCTGGCCTCTGCTGCTCTAGGAGAACAGTTCTAGGCCAGGAGCACAGAGCACAGAAAGCCAGCACAGCAGGCACATCCCTCGCACTGCCCCAGGGAGGCTCAGAGGCTAGGTAGGCCCTATGTCCAAGGCTCCTGGGCCTGGAGCTCAGCTTCAGGGAGGTGCACTCAGCCCTACCACCCGCCTACCCTGCCCCAGCCCCTTTTCCTGCCCTTTTTGAGGCACTGCTTTTCAAGCATGTCCCTGCCGGTTCAGACCCGTGGTGACTTTTGGAGTCATGCAGCAATGTTGCACCCCGGCAGGATTGTGGCCCTGACCTGGTCCCAACCCCCGGTCCTCTGCTCTGGGCCTGAGCAACCACCAAACCACTGCCATCACTGCCTGGTGCAACTGGAACCACAGCCTACAGCTTCTCCCCAAAGCACACATGAGCACTGCTCCATGGACCCACACCTCACAAACTCCCCCTATGCACCCCTTCTCCCCCACTCCCCCCCACGGAACCAGAACAATGACTCACACCTCTCCTCTCATGTTCCAACCACACTCCCCAGGGCCAAGCAGGCCAGCCCTGAGTCTGAGACAAATGCAACCCAGGACTGGAGGTGGGGGAGTGGATGTCGACTCAAAGAACCTACCCCCATCCCTAGTGGCCAGCGTCCCAGGAAACAGGGAGATGCAGGAATGGGTGAGAAGGGGGCATCACCTCACACCTGGCCTGGAGCAGTGGGAGTCACACAGCTGCACATCTGCACCCTTCCCCTCCCTGGTGGGAACCTGGTTGCTTTAGTCAGAGGTGGGGAGCAGCACCTCCACACCTGCCTTCTTGGGTCTTTTCCATTTGTCTGGGGTTAGGGGATGTTGGATGCAGAAGATAGGCCCCCACCTTGCTGTGTGAGCCCTTGTGCTCTGTGCTGTTACCCTTTCACCTGAATAAAGTCCCAGAAAAGCCCACTAGGGGGGTGATGGCACTGGGGGTTAGATAGAAGGTGAATATCGGGGAGTTCCGGGAAGATAGCAGAGGAGAAGCTGGAATCTAAACAAGCTCTCGCATAGAAAGCAGTTTTAGAGTTCCAGTGAACAGTCTTAAGCCAGAGAATCACACCAAGTGTGCCATCACAGGACAGAGAGTCAGGCCAGAGAGGGAAAATCCAGGCAAGGAGACACATCTGAGCCCTTGCCAGCAGCCGCCACTGCGGCCTTCTCTCTCTCTCTCTCTCTCTCTCTCTCTCTCTCTCTCTCTCTCTCTCTCTCTTATTTTTGGTACCTTATAAAAAAAATAAAAAAGTTTTTCTTCTTTTCTAAAACTTTTTGTAATCTTTAATTTTTGCCTTTTTTGAAAAAAATTGTTTTCCAGTAACTTTTTTTTCCTCTTATAAATTTTATTTTAGGGATACCTGAGTATGCGTTTTTCTTTATTTTTTGTTTTCTTTCTCTCTTTTTTTCTTTTTTAAATATCTTTTTGTTTTTGGTTTAGCTCTACTGACCGTCTCATCTTTTTTTCGTCCTTTCTTATCCTTTTCACCTTTTCCTCTCTTTCGTTCTTCTTTATGTGACTTAATTCTTGTCCTGCACATCCTCAGATAAACCCACAGTTAACTGTTAGACCCTATCCCCCATTGTGTACACACTTAATCCACAAATTTATTACTCAATTCAAAACCTCTGAGACTTAAATTCCATAATAGCAGTACTACCTCTTTATACCTATATAATATTTTAAGCATTTTTATTTTAAATTTTTCACGTCTCCTTTATATCCCTCCCCTTCTCTCTATATATTCACGTTCTTCTCTAAATAGATTGTTTTCGATTTTTATAATATTATTAATTTTTACTTTTCTATTTTTTCTGGTCTCTTTTCTTTTCCCTTTCCCTTTCTACTTTTTTTTCTCTCCCTATACTTTCATCCTACCCATTCTATTTCCTGCTTATATAGGACTTCGTTAACTCTCCCTGTGCCTCCCCATATCAATGTATTCCTGTTTTTTACCCACATCTCTCACTAACTGTAATAATTTCTGGTTTTCCAAATTCTTCTTTGCGGTTCGTAGCCCATTAACATATAATTGTTTGATGTTGAATAGATGTATCTGTTGAACTAGATTGTATCTGTAGACTATTGACTGTGCAAATTCAGACTTTGGTTGATGCTTGCCTTAAGATAGTGTTCTAGCACAAAACTGGTGCTATTTTCATCTCAAATGGGCAGAGTAAGTCGGAAAAACACAAGAAAAATGGCAAATCCGGGTATCTCAATTCCCTACCTTGATAATCAGGGGACAGAACAGATAATGAATAATCCAGAGGAGAATTCCCAAATAGTTCTACAAACACTGATGGCAAACATGATAAATGAAAAGATTGAAAACATACAAAGGACTCTGTTTGAGCGTGATAGGGAGAGAGAGAAGGCAATCCAAAAGTTTATACAAGAATATCATAAGCGTGAGGAAGCTACTCAAAAACTGATACAGGATTTGCGTGAGCAGCTTGAGAATACTCACAGAGAAAGGCAGGAATGGCGTGAGCAAGCTGAGAACACTCAAAGAGAACTACAGGAATCCCAAGAACGGGAGGAAGCTAATCAAAGAGTAATACAGGAATTGAGAGAGCAGGAAGAGAATACACAAAAATCACTAAAGGCATTCATGGCATCCATTAACAAAGAGCTGAAGGAATTCAGGGAGACCACAAAAGGAATGCTGAATGGAACCCAACAGAAGGAATGGGATTCCAAGGAAACCATAACCAATCAACTAACTGATTTGAGAATAAACACTGAACACCAAATTAAGGAAGTAAAGAAGTTCATACAAGATCTAAAACAAAGATTCAACAAAGAATTTGAAGCCCTCAAAGTTGACCAATTAGAAGGAAAAGAGAAGAAAAACAAAGTAGAAAGTCTTGACATCAGGTTAGACCATGCAGAAGATTGAATCTCAGGGATTGAAGACAGCCTAGATATTATAGAGAAAGAAAATACAACCATCCAAGACAAATCCAAGAAATATGATAGATCTATTCAACATTTGGAAGACAACATCAGAAGGCCTAACCTAAGAATAATGTGTGTAGAGGAGCACATAGAGACAGAATTTAATGGTCTAGGAAATTTGTGTAACAGAATCTTAGCAGAGAATTTCCCAAACATGCAAAAGGATAGGCCTATTCAGATACAAGAAGCTTTTAGAACCCCAAATAGACCAGACCAGAATAGGACATCCCACCGCCACATTATAATCCACACAGGATCAACTCAGAACAAGGAAAAGATCCTTAAAGCGGTTAAGGAGAAAAGATTAATCACCTATAAAGGAAAACCAATTAGAATCACCTCAGGTTTCTCAGCAGAGACAATCAAAGCAAGAAGAGCCTGGAATGATGTATGCCATACCCTAAAAACAAACAACTATCAACCAAGTATACTGTATCCAGCTAAACTCTCCTTCATAACTGAAGGCCAAATAAAAACCTTCCATAGCAAAGAAAAATTGAAACATCTCCACCAAACCAGCCCTACCAATGATTTTTAAAGATGTCTTACACATAGAAAACAAACAAGACCACAATAAAGGCCAAGAAACAGCACCCAAACTGAGAATCCAAGAACCATAGGAAGAACCCAGATTTCACAACCCCCAAGAAGGTGGAAAACATAGCAGGAACTCCCAAATACTTCTCAGTCCTATCTCTTAACATTAACGGACTTTACTCTCCAATTAAGTGACATAGACTGTCTAGTTGGATTAAAAAACAAGATCCTTCTATATGCTGCCTTCAGGAGTCACATCTTGTCCTTAAAAACACACACATTTTCAATGTGAAAGGCTGGAACAAAATCTACCAAGCAAACGGCCCCCATAGACAGGCGGGAGTTGCAATCCTAATATCAGATAAAATAGACTTCAAATTAAAATTCGTGAGAAGAGTTAAAGAAGGTCGCTACATACTAATTAAGGGATCTCTCCTTCAGGAAGATATTACAATACTAAATATCTATTCGCCAAACAATGGAGCACCCAAATTTATCCAAGAAACACTGCTTTCCCTCAAATCCCATATAGATCCAAAGACATTAATTGTAGTGGATTTTAACACACCACTCTCCCCACTAGATAGATCAACCCAGCAAAAACTCAACAGAGAAACCGCAGATCTAAACAGCTGTATAGATCAACTAGATTTAACAGACATCTACCGAACATTTCACCCAGCAACATCAGAATACACGCTTTTCTCAGCAGCACATGGAACATTTTCTAAAATAGACCACATTTTAGGCCACAAAACAAACGTGTCTAAATTCAGAAACATTGAAGTTATATGTTGCATTCTTTCTGACCACATGGGAATAAAATTAGAACTCAAAATCAAAAGCCACCAAAGAAAGTCCGGTATCACATGGAGGCTGAACAACACAGTGCTGAATCAAGAGCTGGTCATGGAAGAGATTAGAAAGGAAATTCAATGTTCATGATATTCAACAAAAATTAGCACACAAATTACCAGCTCCTCTGGGACACAGCAAAGGCAGTACTCAGAGGCCAATTTATAGCTCTGAGCTCCTATATCAACAATTTGGAGGTATCTGAAACCAACAATTTAATGACACAGCTAAACCTCCTTGAAAAGAGCAGCAAGATAATCCCCAATCCAATAGATGGAAAGAAATAATTATAATTGAATCAGAATTAAATGAATTAAAATCCAAAAAAATTATAGAAAGAATCAACAAAACTAAGAGTTGGTTCTTTGAAAAACTTAACAAAATTGACAGACCCTTAGCAAATCTTATCAGAAATAGAAGAGAACACACCCAAATAAATAAACTCAGAGATGAGAATGGAAACAGCCTCACGGAAACAACCAAGATTCAGAACATTATAAGGGAATACTTCTCAAAACTTCATGAGAACTTGACAGAAATTGACCTTTTCCTAGCAAATATTGACATGCCAAAACTAAACCAAGAAGAGTGAAACCATCTTAACAGGCCCATATCAAGCATTGAAATAGAAATAGCAATAAGAGACCTCCCAGCTAAGAAAAGCCCAGGACCAGATGGTTTTACAGCAGAATTTTACAAGGTCTTAAAAGCAGAGCTCACACCAATACTCCTCCAACTCTTCAATGAAATTGAAAGAGAAAGTTCACTACCGAACACATTCTATGAAGCCAGCAAACCCTCATCCCAAAACCAGGCAGGGACTCATCAAAGAAAAAGAACTATAGACCCATTCCTTTGATGAACATAGAGGCAAAACTTCTCAACAAAAGTTTGGCCTATCGACTTCAACAATTCATCCAAAAAATCATAAACCACGATCAAATAGGATTCATTTCAGGGATGCAAAGAGGGTTCAATATACTCAAATCAATTAACATAATCCATCACATCAAAAGGAGCAAGGATAAGAAACACATAGTTATGTGAATAGGTGCAGAAAAAGCAATGGACAAGATCAAATGCCCCTTTATGATGATGGTTCTGGAAAAGCTAGGAATCCATGTGACCTTCCCCAATACAATAAAGGCTGTATATGACAAACCTACAGCCAGCATTATACTTAATGGTGAAAAACTAAAGCCATTTCCTCTTAACACAGGAACAAGACAAGGATGTTCACTCTCTCCACTTCTCTTCAATCTAGTATTAGAATGTCTATGTACAGCAATAAGACAAGATGAAGACATAAAGGGGATCCAAATAGGGAAAGAAGAAATAAAACTCTCCCTCTTTGCAGATAACAAGATCTTATATTTAAAGAATCCCATAGTATCCACTCCCAAATTACTCAAGTTGATACAAAACTTTGCAAAGTAGCAGGGTATAAAATTAACCCCCAAAAATCAATGGCTTTTCTGTATAACAACTATGAGAAAAGTGGGGCTGAAATTAGGAAAGCAACTCCATTTGTAATAGCTCCACAAAAATTTAAATACCTAGGAATTAACTTAACCAAAGAAGTAAAGGATCTCTATGATGAAAACTTTAAAATCTTGAAAAAGGAAATCAAAACAGAACTTAGAAAATGGCAAAACCTCCCATGCTCCTGGACTGTAAAGATTAACATCGTGAAAATGGCAATACTTCCCAAGGCTATCTACAAATTCAACGCGATACCTATCAAAATTCCAACCTCATTCTTCAAGGAAATAGAAGAGGCAATCCAAAAATTCATATGGAACAATAAAAGACCCCGAATAGCAAAAAAGCTCCTCAATGGAAAGAACACTGCTGGAGGAATATCAATACCAAATTTCAAACTCTACTATAAAGCCATAGTAATCAAAAGAGCTTGGTATTGGCATAAGAACAGACCTCAGGACCAATAGAATAGAATTGAAAATCCAGAAATGAACCCACAGACCTGTAGCCATCTAATCTTCGACCAGGGAGCTAAAACAATAGAATGGAAGAAAGACAGCCTCTTCAGTAAATGGTGCTGGTAAAATTGGCTAACTACTTGTAGAAAACTAAAGCTAGATACTTATATATCACCCTGCACCAGAATCAACTCCAAATGGATCAAAGACCTCGTAGTCAAAGCAGACACTCTGAAAGCATTACAGGATGGAATAGGAGAAACCCTGGGTCTCCTTGGCTCAGGCTGAAATTTTCTGAATATAGACCCGGAAACACAACAAATCAAAGAAAGGTTGGACAAATGGGATTGCATGAAGTTTCAGAGCTTCTGCATGGCAAAGGACATAGCTAGCAAGATCAATAGAAAACCCACAGATTGCAAGAAGATCTTCACTAGCCATACAACGGACCAGGGTCTCATATCTAAAATATACTTGGCACTCAAAAAATTAAATTCCCCAACAAAAAATTCTCAAAGAAACAACTGCACAATAAATAAGTGGGCTAAAGACTTGAAGAGAAACTTCTCTGAAGAAGAAAGATGGATGGCCAATAGACACATGAAGAAATGCTCAACCTCCCTAGCCATAAAAGAAATGCAAATCAAAACAACATGGAGATACCACCTCACCCCAGTTAGAATGGCTATATTCAAGAACGCTAACAACAACAGATGCTGGAGGGGATGTGGACAGAAGGGAAACTTACTTCATTGTTGGTGGGAGTGTAAACTTGTTCAACTAATTTGGAAAGCAGTATGGAGGTTCCTGAAAAAACTTCACATAGAGCTCCCCTATGACCCAGCAATCCCACTTTTGGGCATTTACCCAAATGTTTACAAACAATACCACACTAAAGCTACCAGCACTACTATGTTTATTGCAGCATTATTTACCATAGTTAAGATATGGAACCAACCCAGATGCCCCTCAGTAGATGAATGGATCAAGAAAATGTGATATATATACACAATGGAATTCTATGCCTCCATCAGAAAGAATGACAGTGCCCTATTTGTTAGGAAATGGAAAAACTTGGAAAAAATTATATTAAGTGAAGTAAGCCAGGCCCAAAGAAACATAGGTCCCATGGTTTTCCTTATTTGCAATATCTAGTATATGTATGAGTCAAGCGGAAAAGTTCAGGTAATGTGATGTTAGCAAAATGAACCCTTAGATATGTATTTTAATGTTTTTTTATTTCATGCATTTGTTTCTAACTCATTTATAAGATTATTTCTTTGTTGCTTTGTATGTCCCTCCCCCACATTATAACCCCTTCTTTCACTATATTTGATGTCAGTATAACTTGTAGAGGAGATGGGGAAAAACAAGTCGTTTAAGGATACACGTGGACCTGTTGCAACAATGAGAAGTACAAGTTGTCATTTCGAAAACGAGCTTTACAACGTTGGTGCAGGGGGGGAAGGGGGGAGGATTGGGTGGGGGGTAGGGAGGAGGCTGGGAAGGGGTGTGAAGGTTAAACAAAGGAGGAGGATGCAATGCTTGATTATAAATGTATGCATTATCCTGCCCATGTAGTTGTAACCCCTCTGTACAGTATGTTCACACAAAAAAATTAAATTAAAAAGAAGGTGAATATCTGGGAGGAACACACCCCCTCTGACACACGTACATCCGGCCTATCCCCCCCACCCCAGCTCTCAACAGGACTCACAGGGTGATCACATTTCCCAGCTCTGCCAGCATCTGCTGGTGCTTCCAGTCCATCTGGTCTCCTTGTCCTCCCCAACAATCCACCCATTCGCCCCGAAGCATCTAGGCTGGAAGTTGGGAGTCTGACCATGTATTTAGCTTTTAGGACCCAATCAATTTCCCCAACACCGCCCCCACCCAGGGTCAGAAACCCCACTGTGTCCTGACCTAAGGTTTTGGTGAATAAGGAATTAAGGCTGGTTGTTCCCAAGGGGAAGGGCTGGCCCTGGGGAAGGGGAGAGATGGGTTGTGCTGTGTCATTAGACTAGTGTTCCCCTTGGGTGGGAGTCCTTGGTTTTTACAAGGGAACAGGGTATGGGAACCTTTGTCCTTCAGCTTGTACATTGTCCCACATGAGGAACCAACAAACTTAGGAGAGGCACTACTCTGAGTCTGTGTGTGTGTGTGTGTGTGTGTGTGTGTGTGTGTGTGTGTGAAAGAGAGAGAGAGAGAGAGAGAGAGAGAGAGAGAGAGAGAGAGAGAGAGAGAGAGAGAGGGAATCTTTCTCCTTGTACAGCCTGACTGTGCTCAGGTGAGTGATCAATTGGCAAATTGCAGGTGCTGCATGGATGATGAGACTTCTGTCACCGTTCTGGATTTGTGTGTGTGTGTGTGTGTGTGTGTGTGTGTGTGTGTGCATGTGTGTGTGTGTGTGTGTGTGTGCATGTTTGTGTGTGTGTGTATGTTGGGAGAGCAGGGAGATGAGAGCAATGAAAATATATTTAATTCATAATGTCTAAAAACAGCTAAAGCATTTGATTTCTGTGTGTGTATTTGTTGTTGTTCTTTTTTCAATACCTAGTACTAGCCCAGCCACAATTTTTGTGTTCTCCTTCACAGTTTCTTGGCTCCTTTATGGGAAGATTTCAGTAGACATTCCTTTCCTCCTATTTCCACCTCTCTCTTCCCCATTTCCTATAGCCCACAGTAGATGCTGGGCCTGCATGTGCCTCCCCTAGGTAACCTGTTGAACCCTGGACTAGAGTGGACACGTGTCCTTCTATCCACAGCCAAAAATTTCGTGAGGTGAGTGTGACCACAGCCACACTATTCCAGCCAGACATTCTGCTTTTGTGTTTATAGTTGGAGCTAATTCAAGGGTTGGGAATGTGTCTGCCTAACAAAATTAGGGAATGAGGTGGGGGAGAGGGTAGGGCAGGGCCTGTGAAGCTATGACATGGCAGATGGTTCACCATGACCGAGGATGAGAGGGGAACCTTATCTAGAGCATTTATGATCTCTGTGGGCATTCAGGCACAGGGCTCTGGACACCCACTGGTGGAATGGATTCCCTCCTGGGGCATTTCACCAGTTTTCAATCCTCCTGGGACTCCTGCAGACTCCAATCTGTGTCCCCCCTGGGCTGTTTCCAGCTGGGCAGTGGTACGCAAGTCCATTCCCCCTCCTGGAGTCCTCTCCATATCAGGAGGTGCCAATTAGCTAGGGCTCACTGAATGCCAGTTTCTGCAACCTGCCGTAGGCTGTCTGGAAGGAAAAGGGGACCACTGACTTGGGAAGACTTTAAGTTTGATTGGGACAGGGTGTTTCTTTTATTTAAGTTGGCAATTTTCACTAACGCCTTGGATTATGGGTCAAATTAGATGGATGATTTCAACCGCCAACAAATGATGTTCAGAGGTCAGGAAGATGGCAGAGGAAAAGCTGGCAGGTAAACGAACTCTCCCATAGAAAGCAGTTTTAGAGTTCCAGTGAACACTCCTAGGCCAGAGAATTACAACAACTATACAATTACAGCACAGAGATGTTGGCCAGAAAGAGAAAATCCAGGCAAAAAGACAAATCTGAGCACTTGCTTGCAGCTGCAGCGGCGGCGGCAACAGCGGTGGCAGCTGTTGCCATATCTTCAACACAGATAGTTCGGGACAAAGGTGCCAGACCCAGCAGGCGAACAGGTACTACTTAACACCAGCAAGAACTGACAAGGAGCAGATATCTTCACCCTGCAGATCGCAGACCAGAGACGACCCAGGAACCTACCCTCTGGCGTGAATAGAAGCCTGACACCCTCACTCCTCAGTGAGCAGAGGAGAGAATGCACCCATCCCCGACCCCACTACCAGAGATCTCCATCTTTGATACTGACAAAGGCTTGGCTGAGCTGCCAGCTCCAACTCAGGCCTTGGGAGAAAACACTACAGTCATTTAGCAGGTCACGGGAATCTACCCAGTCCTGCAAGGCACAACACCACCCAGGAATAAGGCACCCACCCCAGGCAGAAGAAAATCTGCCACCAGGAGTTGCTTTCTTCACTCGGTAAACAGAACCAGAGGCTGCCCCTACCTAAAACAGCCTAGATAATCCATTGAAATTCAGTAAGCATAAACCCTGAGAAAGGCTCCAGGTTGGGCTCTGTGACTGTCTCAGAAGCTAGGCCCTCAAGGAAAAGCTACTGCTTGCTGAAAGGCCTCAACTCTACCCAGAAACTAGCCTCAACACATCTCCATACTAGAGGAAAAAGCCATCTCCCTCTTTTGCGATGCTCAAAACAGATCCCTCTCCCACAGAACTAGGCTGGGAGGAGGATCATAAAATCCTGGGTAAAGCAGAGCATTTTTCTGCTTGCCCAAACAAACTATTTAATAAACCAATCAAGCCACAGGAAAACCCAACACCACAAGCAAACCAGAGACTCCACCAAGAGACTGGTTATGGACACAAGGGAGATACCGAATCTTCCGATCTCCTCCAAAAAAAAAAATCAAAGGACTTTCTTTTTGTTGTACCTTATTTTTTATTTCTTTTTAATTTTTAATTTTTAAATTATTTTTTCTTTTCTTCCTAGTATAATTTTTATTTTAGGTGTATATGTGTGTCTGTGCTTTTTTTAAAAAAATCTCTACTGACCTTTTGATCCTTTTTTTTTCTTTCTTTCTTTTCTCATTCTTTTCATTTCTTCTCTTTCATTATTTTCTGTGTGACTTAATTGCTGTCCTGCTCACCCTCAAATATACCCGTCATCGATTATTAGATCTTATCCTCTATTGTGTACACACTTAATCCAGAAATAACTCAACTCAAAACCTCTTAGACTTAAATTCCTTAATAGCTATATTACATCTTTATACCCATATAATATTTTAAAACTTTTTTGTTTTTCTAGTTTTTCATGTCTCCTTTCTATCCCTCCCCTCCTCTCATCCCATCCCATTCTTCTCTGAATAATACTCTTTCAAACTTGCAGTTTTTAAGGGTTTAACTTTTTAATTTTAATTTTTTCCATTTTTTCTTGTATCTTTTTTCTTTTTCTTCTCTTTTTTCTTCTTTTTTTCACTCTCTCTGCTATCATTCTGTCCAATGCATTACCTTCTTTGAGATTAAGATATGGTTAATTCCACTCTCCCTCACTTTCCCAAATCCCTCTAGTCCTATTTTCCCCACATTGTCCCTAAACCTAATAATTTCTGGTTGCCAAATTCTCCTTTGTGGTTCTTAGGCCATTAAGACATAGTTTTTTGATGTTCAATAGATTGTATCTCTTGAACCAGATTGTATCTGCAGATTTTGGACTATGCAACTATGGACTTTTGTTGATGTTTACCTTAAAATAGTGTTCTAGAACAAAATTGGTGTTACTCTCATCCCAAATAGGCAGAACAAGCCAGGAAAACACAAAAAAAATGGCAAGCCCGGGGAACTCAACTCCCACTCATGACAATCAGGGGACAGAACAGATAGTGAATAATCCAGAGGAGAGTTCCTGAAAGGCTCTACAAACACTACAGTTAAACAGGGTAAATAAAAAGAGTGAAAACTAGCAAATGTCTCAGTGGGAGAGAGAGGAGTCAAACAAAAGATCAATACAGGAGTCTCCTGAATGTGAGGAAGCTACTCAAAGATTGATACAGGAATTGCTTGCACAGATTGAGAACACTCAAAGAGAAAAAAAGGAATTGCGTAAGCAAGTTGAGATCAGTCAAAGAGATAGACAGGAATTGCGTGAACAGGCTGAGAACACTCAAAGAGAACTACAGGAAATGTGTGAACGTGAGGATGCTTATCAAAGAGAAATACAGGAACTGAAATCGGGATAAGAACAGACAAATATTAAAGGAGGCATTCATGAAATCCATAAACAGAGAGCTGAAAGACATCAGTGAGACCGCAAAGGGAGCCCAACAGAAGGAATGGGAGTCCAAGGAATCCATAAACAATCAACTCAGTGATTTGAGAATAAACACAGAACACCAAATTAAGAAGTAAAGAAGTCCTTTCAAGATCTAGAACAAAGTTCCAGCAAAGAATTTTAAGTTCTCAAAGCCAAGCAATTACAAGGAAAAGAAATAAAAGGCAAAGTAGAAAGTCTTGAGAGTAGAATAGACCATGCAGAAGATCGAACTTCGGGGATTGAAGACAGCCTAGATATTATAGAGAATGAACATACAACCATCCAAGACAAATCCAAGATATATGATAGATCTATTCAACACTTGGAATATACCATCAGAAGGCCTAATCTGAGGATAATGAGTGTAGAGGAGAACCTAGAGACAGAGGTTAATGATCTAGGAAATTTGTGTAACAGGATCCTAGCAGAGAACTTCCCAAACGTGCAAAAAGATAGGCCTATTCAGATAAAAGAAGCTTTTAGAACCTAAAATAGACCAGACCAGAACAGGACATACCACAGTCACATTATAATCCGTACAGGATCAATTTAGGCCAAGGAAAAGATCCTTAAAGCTATCAAGGAGAAAAGACCAATCACCTATAAAGGGAAAACATATAGAATCACCTCAGATTTCTCAGCAGAGACAACCAAGAATACTGTACCCAACTAAACTCTCCTTCATTGTGGAAGGTAAAATAAAATTGATCCATAGCAAAAAAAATTGAAACAATATATCTCCACCAAACCAGCCCAACAAAAGATTCTTAAAGATGTCCTACACATAGAAAACCATCAAGACCACAATAAAGACAAAGAAACCACAACCAAGAATCCAAGAACCATAGGAAGAACCCAGAAGCTGCAGCCCCAAATTAGGTGTATAAAATGGCAGGAACTCCCAAATACCTCTCACTCATATTTCTCAACATTAATGGACTTCACTCTCCAATCAAGCGACATAGACTCTCTAGTTAGATTAAAAAGCAAGATTCTTCTATCTGTTGCCTTTAGGAGTCACATCTTGCCAATAAAAACAACCACATTTTCAATGTGAAAGGCTGGAACAAAATCGACCAAACAAACAGCCCCCATAAACAGGCGGAAGTTGTAATCCTAATACCATATAAAATAGATTTCAAATTAAAATTAGTGAGAACAGATAAAGAAGGTCACTACATACTAATTAAGGTATCTCTCCTTCAGGAGGACATTACAATTCTAATTATGTATTTGTCAAACAATGGAGCACCCAAATTTATCCAAGAAAACTACATTATCTCAAATCTCATATAGATCCAAAGACATTAATTATTGGAGACTTTAACACACCACTATCCCCACTAGATAGATCAACACGGCAAAAAACTCAGCAGAAAAAAATGCAGACCTAAACAACTGCTTAGATCAACTAGATTTCACAGACATCTAACAAATATTTCACCCAGCAGCATCAGAATACATATTCTTCTCAGCAGCACATGGAACATTTTCCAAAATAGACCACATTTTAGTCACAAAGCAAACTTGTCCAATTTCAGAAACATTGAAATCATCCCATGCATTCTCTCAGATCACAAGTAAATAAAATTAGAACTCAAAAACAAAAGCCACCAAAGAAAATCCTGTAACACATGGAGGCTGAACGACACACTATTTAATCACCAGTGGGTCATGGTAGAGATTAGAAATGAAATTCAAGTTTTCATGATATTCAACAAAAATAAGCACATAAACAATCAGCTCCTCTGGGACACAGAAAAGGCAGTACTCAGAGGCAAGTTTATACCTCTGAGTTTGTACATCAACAAATTGGAGAGATCTGAAACCAACAATATAATGAGACAGCTGAGCCTCCTTGAAAAAGAGGAGCAAGATAACCCCCAATTCAGTAGACAGAAAGAAATAATTAAAATTAAATCAGAATAAATGAATTAGAATCCAAAAGAAACATAGAAAGAATCAACAAAACGAAGAGTTGGTTCTTCAAAAAAATTAACAAAATTGACAGACCCTTAGCAAATCTTATCACAAAAAGAAGAGAACACATCCAAATAAATAAACTCAGAGATGAGAATGGAAACATCACCACAAAAACAATCAAGATTCAGAACGTTATAAGGGAACACTTCTCATTGAGAACTTGGCAGGAATGGACCTTTTCCTAGCAAATATTGACATGCCAAAACTAAACCAAGATGATTTAAACCATATTAATAGGCCCATATCAAGCATTGAAATAGAAACAGCAATAAGAGACCTCCCATCTAAGAAAAGCCCAGGACCAGATGGTTTTACAGCGGAATTCTACAAGGCCTTCAAAGTAGAGCTACGCCTTCAACTCTTCAATGAAATTGAAAGAGAAAGTGCACTACCAAATTCATTCCATGAAGCTATATTAACCCTCATCCCAAAACCAGGCAGGGACTCATCAAAGAAAGAGAACTATAGACCCATATCTTTGATGAACATTGATGAAAATCTTCTCAACAAAATTTTTGCCAATCGACTTCAACAATTCATGAAAAAATCATACAACACGATCAAGCAGGATTCATTTCAGGGATGCAAAGCTGGTTCAATATACTCAAATCAATTAACATAATTCATCACATCAACAGGAGCAAGGATGAGAAACACATAGTTATCTGAATAGATGCAAAAAAAGCAATTGACAAGATCAAATGCCCCTTTATGATGAAGATTCTGGAAAAACTAGGAATCCATGTTACCTTCCTCAATACAATAAAGGCTGTATATGACAAAACTACAGCCAGCAGTATACTTAATAATGAAAAACTAAAGTCATTTCCTCTTAACTCAGGAAAGAGACCAGAATGCCCACTCTCTCCACTTCTCTTCAATCTAGTATTAGAATGCCTAGCTACAGGAATAAGACAAGATGCAAACCGAAAATGGATCCAAATAGGGAAAGAAGTAGTAAAACACTTCCTCTTTGCAGATGTCATGATCTTGTATTTCAAGAATCCCATAGACTCCACTCCCAAATTACTCAAGCTGATTCAAAACATTGGCAAAGTATCAGGGTATAAAATTAACCCTCAAAAAGCAATGGCTTTTCTGTATACTAACAATGAGAAGAGTGTGGCTGAGATTAAGAACGCATCTCCATTCGTAATAGCCCCACAAAAAATAAAATACCTAGGAATTAACTTAACCAAAGAAGTGAAGGACCTCTATGATGAAAATTATAAAAACCTGAAAAAGGAAATCAAAAGAGATCTTAGAAAGTGGCAAAAACTCCCATGCTTCTGTATTGGAAAGATAAAGATCGTGAAAATGGCAATACTTCACAAGGTTATCTACAAGTTCAATGTGATACCTATCCATATTCCAACTTCATTCTTCAAGGAAATTAAAGAGACAATCCAAAAATACATATGGAACAAGAAAAGACCCCGAATAGCAAAAATAATCCTTAACAGAAAGAACAGTGCTGGAGGAATAATAATACTAAATTTCAAACTCTACTACAAAGTCATAGTAATCAAAACAGCTTGGTACTGGCACAAGAATAGACCTCAGGACCAATCGAATAGAACTGAAAACCAGAGATGAACCGACCTATAGCCATCTAATCTTTGTTAAGGGACCTAAAAATAGAAGGGAAGAAAAACAGCCTCTTCAGTAAATGGTGCTGGCAAAATTGCTTAACTACTTGTAGAAAACTAAAGCTAGATCCTTACATATCACCCTGCACCAGAATCAACACCAAATGGATCAAAGACCTCGGAGTCAAAGCAGACATTCTGAAAAGATTATAGGATGGAATAGGAGAAACCCAAGGACTCCTTGTCACAGGCCAAAATTTTCTTATTAGAGACCCAGAAACACAAGAAATCAAAGAAAGGTTGGACAATGGAATTGCATGAAATTGCAGAGGTTCTGCATGGCAAAGGACTTAGCTTGCAAGATCAATAAAAAGCCTATGGATTGGGAGAAGATCTTCACTAACCATACAACAGACAAGGGTCTCATATCTAAAATACACCTGGAACTTAAAAAATTAAATCTCCCAACAACAAATCCTCAAAGAAACAACTGCCGGATAAATAAGTGGGCTAAAGACTTAAAGAGAAACTTCTCTGAAGAAGAAAGAAGGATGGCCAATAGAAACATGAAGACATGCTCAACCTCCCTAGCCATAAAAGAAATGCAAATCAAAATAACATTGAGATACGCCCTCGCCCGAGTGAGAATTGCTGTAATTAACAACTCTAATAACAACAGATGCTGGAGGGGAGGAATACAGAAGGGAGCCTTACTTCATTGTTGGTGTGAGTGTAAACTTGTTCAACCACTTTGGAAAGCATATGGAGGTTCCTAAAGACTCCACATAGAGCTCCCCTATGACCTGGCAATCCCACATTTGGGCATTTGCCTAAATGATCACAAACAAGACCACACTAAAGCTACCAGCAAGACTATGTTTATTGCAGCTTTATTTACCATAGCTAAGATGGAACCAACCCAGATGCCCCTCAGTAGATGAATGGATCAAGAAAATGTGGTGTATATACACACTGTAATTCTATGCCTCCATCAGAAAGAATGACATTGCCCCATTTGTTAGGAAATGGAAAGACTTGGAAAAAATTTTATTAAATGAAGTAAGCCAGGCCGAATGAAGCATAGGTCCCATGGTTTCCTTTATTTTCAATATCTAGTATGTTACTTCCATAAAAGAGCCATTAGTGAAGAACCCTTTGCATTTACAAAACAACTTCAAACGCATCCACATTCTTGATGTGACACATGCTTTTTGTTTGTTTTTTTGTGAAATGTATATCTAACAAGCATTTCCACAATACTGATTTTCAGTCAATATGATGGGATATTCAAACCTAATAAATATGGGGTTGATTATCTTAGTGAGAATAGATATGAACTTACAAAGGAAGTTATTTTCAACAGAAATCTGGAAAGAGTTTATCCACCTTGTGCTGCAAAGAAATAACCAGAAAGTAATACTTGTGTGGTCTGGTCGGTCAAACTCACTCCATGAGTATATCTTAAATGTATAAACAATTTAAGAGGTCAAATACATATTTTGTACTGACAATCATCTTACGGCAATAACTTGCTGCCTAATTATGTCTGTATCTTCTCACCTAACATATAATAAGATCTGAATGTGGTCTCTTTTTATATAAATTAATGTTGTAAATGCTTTGATTATGATGATGTTATAATTTGACAACTAAACTGTACAGAAGGGTGGTTCCACTGAAATGACATGACAGAACACTGATAAATAAAATATTGCAACACAGTTAGCTCTTTTTAGCCTCAACTTGTCCACATTGGCAAGCAATATTGCCACATCACACGCACACATATACACATACATGTGTGCACATGTACACAAACATATACATGCATGGTAAATTCAGGGTTTGTTGTACAAAAAAGTTCAAATAAAATATTAGTGATTAGGACAAATGATAATTTTCCTTATTACAAAATAATACACAATCCAGTCACTACGGGTGTTACATTTTGCTTGCTTTGCCACATGTGACCACTTAATTTATTTTAATTAATTAATTCATTCATTTGTTTGGTGTTAATATTAAGGCTTGAACTCAGGGCTTGGCTCTGTCCCAAAATTTGTTGTTTTTTCGTTTTAGTCTTCTCAAGGCTAGCATTTAACATCTTGTACCGCAGTTCCATTTCTAGCTTTTGCTGATTACTTTCAAATCAGAATCTAATGATTATTTTTTGCTTGGATTGGCTTCAAATCACAATCCTCAGATATCATCTTTCTGAATAGCTAGGATTAAAGACATGAGCCAACAGTGTGGCTTCTACTTTTTCCTCTATAGTTATCTAAAGCACATACTTTGATAGTAATTTAAAACTTCTTTAGACCATAAACAAAAAATACCATGATATAATATGAGAAATCACTATTGAACATATGAACTTTAAGAGCTTTCTAATAGATTCATTAATTATTGTTATCCAACATTAGAAAAAATATATAATGCAGTAGTAAAATAGAAGTCCTTTGTAGGACTACTTAAATTCCTTGATTTTTTAAAGACACTTGTTTTCATCTAAAATGCAGGCCTGTTTATTGTCTTAATGTGATTTTCATGATTAAAGTTGCTTGGTTACAAGTCGAAGAGGATTTGTAGTATTTGCTATCAATTAAATCTCACCTTTTCTTCTTGGAGAATATAATGATTAAAGCAATAATTCAGAATCAGCAAGCAATAGTTCAGAATCACACTTCCAGTGCAAATGGCAATATCATTTTCCACAAAGTTTTGCCACAGATACAATCTGCCTGCCTTTTCTAGCTGCTTTCCTAGCCTGGGCATATTCCTTAATTGTACAGGAAAAGTGTGATTCAACTGATTTCAGTCAGATCTGTTACTAGAATTATTAAGGATTTAGATTCTTGTCTGTAATTGGTAAAAGCCATTTCTCTTTATGTAAGCTACTAACAATGTATGTACTAATTTCAAGTAAATACATACATTCTATTTCCAACTTTTCAAAAAATAAAATTTTGTTTGTTGTATAAATTAATCAGTGGTATGGATTTTGTGGCTAGCTAAATCATTGCACATCTGTCTCTCTCTTCCTTTCTCTCTTTCATGGTTCTCATAGATAATATGATTGCTTCATAATTATCCTAATTTATTTTGCTTTTTTATTTTTGGTTGCAACATTTCACTTTCTGCTCTGCCATTTCTCAAATCATTTAAATAGAAGGCATTGTTTCATATTTTCTCATTCCTAGAATAAGCTGAACCTGAAGACACCACTGGTCCTCATTTTCAGTCTGTACCTTTGAATACTGAGGAACATCTTTCCTCTTCTCTCCATCAATTCCCTATTCCCCAGTTAGAATAATTTAGAATAGTAAAAAGACAAAAAGAGAATATAAATGATGGTGAAAAAACATATGCAAATGTTCATTGGATATTTCTGACCAGTTCAAACTATGTGAACTACTAGGGAAATACATGGACACCTCATTCCCACTGGCTCTCAAAGTCATTGGTTAGGCAACTCTGATGAACAAGTGAGGAATGGTATCAATTGCAAGAAAAAAATGGAGAAGGATCCAAGCAAATTTCTTCTTTGGGCTGCCAAAAATAATCGGCTTACTACAGTGCAGAGACAACTTCTCAAAAATGCCACTCATGTGAATATGAGATATGACAATGAGTATATCCCTCTTCATCGAGAAGCCAACAGTGGACACTTAGACATTGTCCGTGAGTTGGTGGCTCAAGCGGCACATGCAATAACTGTAGATGGCTGGACAGCCCTTCACAGTGCATATATGTGGAATAATGCCAGAGTGGCTTCTTACTTACTTCATCATAATGTAGATACCAATGCCAAAACTGAAGGCCTCTTGAACCCCTTGCACCTTGCTGTTGATACTTGAGATAGCGAAGATATGCTGGATCTCCTTCTGTTGAAGCATTATGTCAAACCAGGCCTGAAAAACAACTTGAAAGAAACTGCATTTAGTATTCCCAAAAGGATAAATATGTATCACTACATCTTTGAAGTTGTGGAAGGCTGTACAAATTGTTCTCCTAAGTCCTAATGGTTAGGTGAAGTTTCTTAAATTTCAAAAATGTCAGTCCATACTTTGTGCACATACAAAATATTTTCACAATCTAAATAACAGCAATATCCTTTTTTGGTCGGTTGTGGGGTTTGAACTTTGGGTCTCTGCACTATCCCCGTACTCTTCAGTTCAAGGCGAGTGTTCCACAGCTTGAGCTACAGCTTCACTTCCAGTTTTCTATTGGTTCATTGAAGATAAGAGCCTTACGGACTTTCCTGCCTGGGCTGGCTTTTAACTTCAATCCTCAGGTTTCATCCTCCTGAATAGCTAGCATTACAGGCGTGAGGCACCGGCTCTTACTGTAAAAATTCATGGATTCCGTGGAATTCTTCCAAGTAAATTGCTTGCCTTTGATTTCAAAATGTATTCAAGAAGTTTTGTATACATCTATAATGATTTCTACAGACTTTGTGATTTTTTTAATCAGAAGTAATTTAAACTTATCTGTAGTAAAAAACTAAAGTATTTCTGCTCATTGTCTGAAAAAAGCGTATTTTAAAATATTCTATATTCTATGTTTGTATAATGTCCATAATCTATTTTATTCTTCCTAGATATATTTTGAGTTTTACATTGTTTTATAATATGTAGGTTCATTAATGTGTCCTTTCAGATTACATTCCATATAGAAACAGTTTAAGATTCCTTTATTTCCTAGGTCCTTATAGTATGATATTTTTTGGGATAAAATATCAATGGTGTCAAATTTCAAAAGTTTTGTAAAGGTTATGTAAAAGGTTTTGTAAAGGCCTTTCTAAGGTGAAGATTTAATACACTGATGTCAAACTTACTTTTAATTATATGAATTACGTGTATTGTTACACTTCTAATTTTGTAATCAACTTTTTTAATAACTGTTTTTCTTTTCTTGTATCTGAAGAATGAAAAATATGGAATACTTCATAAATTTACATATCATCCTTGTGCAAGTGCCATGTTAAACTTTTTATTGAAATTAGTGCATACACTGCTGAAACATGTAGTGTCCTCTAAATTTAAGTAGTTAATGATGCAATCTTATACAGGCTTATATCCTTGTGTGCTTATTTGTAACAAGAAAACCTTATTGTTCCTAACAATGCTATTGATCTTATTTCCCTATAATTCTCGGAATAGTGGAAAAAATTATATTTTTCAGTCGATTGCTTACATTTGCAATTTTTTGTCAATGACTATTTATTTTTATTTTTTTATTTTATTTATTTTATTATTTTTTGTGAACTTACTGTACAGAGGGGTTACAATTACATGGGCAAAATAATGAGTACATTTCTTATCAAGCATTACAGCCTCCTCCTTTGTTTACCCTTCACATCCCTTCCCAGCCTCCCCCCGCCACCCCACCCAATCCCACCCCCCCCTCCGCACCAAAGTTGTAAAGATTGTTTTCGACATGAAACTTGTACTTTTCATAGTTGCAACGGGTCCACCTCTATCCTTAAGCGAATTGTTTTCCCCATCTCCTCCACAAATTATACCGACATCAAATATAGTGAAAGCAGGGGTTATACTGTGGGGGAGGGACATACAAAGCAACAAATTAATAATCTTATAAATGCATTGGAATCAAATGCATGAAAGAAAAACACATTTAAGTACATATCTAAGGGAACATTTTCCTAACACCTCATTATCTGACCTTTTCTGCTTGACTCATACATATACTAGATATTGCAAATATGGGAAAACATGGGACCTATGTTTCTTTGGGCTTGCCTTACTTCACTTTATATAATTTTTTCCAAACCTTTCCGTTTCCTAACAAATGGGGAAATGTCATTCGTTCTGATGGAAACATAGAATTCCATTGTGTATATATACCACATTTTCTTGATCCATTCATCTACTGAGGGACATCTGGGTTGGTTCCAGATCTTAGCTATGGTAAATAATGCTGCAATAAACATAGTTGTGCTGGTAGCTTTAGTGTGGTTTTGTTTGTAAACATTTGGGTAAATGTCCAAAAATGGGATTGCTGGGTCATAGGGGAGCTCTATGTGAAGTCTTTTCAGGAACCTCCATACTGCTTTCCAAAGTGGTTAAACAAGTTTACACTCCCACCAACAATGAAGTAAGGTTCCCTTCTGTCCACATCCCCTCCAGCAGCTGTTGCTGTTAGAGTTCTTGATTTTTAGCCATTCTAACTGGGGTGAGGTGGTATCTCAACATTGTTTGATTTGCATTTCTTTTATGGCTAGGGAGGTTGAGCATTTCTTCATGTGTCTATTGGCCATCCTTCTTTCTTCTTCAGAGAAGTTTCTCTTCATGACTATAGCCCACTTATTTATTGGGCAGTTATTTCTTTGAGGATTTCTTGTTGGGGGATTTAATTTTTTGAGTTCCAAGTATATTTTAGATATGAGACCCTTGTCCGTTGTATGGCTAGTGAATATCTTCTCCCAATCCGTGGGCTTAATTATTATTAATCTTGATAGCTATGTCTTTTGCCATGCAGAAGCTCTTTTTCATTTGGGATTTGATCGTACTTTCAAATATTTATAGCTAGGTCCAAAGTTGATGGCTTTTTCAAGTACTTGTGGAGATAATGGATTCAAAGTAAGCCTTGCTTAAGAGCTACTTCTAAATTTCTGCAGATGAAATTTTTCCAAATGAGGTCTTACTGACACAAATATCTACCTGATCCTTTACCCTTCTTCCATGTAGGAACAGGCCAACAAGAATATCTTACCCTGACACCCTAGATTGTCTTACTGGAATAAAAAAATGTTGGTTACAAGGGATCACAGAGAGACGAACAGTTCAGACAATACTGTACAGACTAGAAGGTATTTTATCAGAATATAATTGTTTTCTATACCTACCATTTCAAAAGTAGCTAAAGCCAAGAAGGTGAAAAAATTTTCATATGCATGATTACCTAATGTACTGGCCTGTCTACCATCCAAGTAGGCAGGAATTTACGCTACTGTCTTTCTATCACCAAATATTTCATAGTTGCAGAAGTCCATATGTTTCTCCTCGTTATTGGGCTTTAAATTGGTAATGTTTTAATCACAATGTTTCCTCTTGCCTCCAGGCTGTAAATCTACAAAAATATTAAACCTTTAGTTGTAACTCTATCAAACACTAAGGTAGAGATAATGGAATAATACTTTAAAACAGAGTTGCCTTTGATAACCTAACCACAAAAGAACAAGGCATAACAAATGCCTTTTTTATTATCTTATATATAGTCATATATTTTATCTTTATATGTGCTGATTTTTTTATTTTACATGGTGAAACTTACTAGAATTAGTTGATAATTTGACAAATGAATTGGTATTTCTTTATTACAGTAAGTAGAATTGGAATATAAACAATTATGTTTAGAATATACATTAGAATATAAATAGTATCAATGCAATGTCTTCGGTATAAACTTGTGATTCCGTCTAAGTGTTCTTGTTCTTCTGAATTCACATGGATAAAAAACAATGTTTTCCTCTAACTATAATGGATTTTATTCTGCTGCTCTGTTTATTGTTTTAACTCGCTTGTCCCAAAATGATTTTCTTCATATTTCTGAAGCATTCCTACTGATTATGCACAAATTTTGCTGATATGATATCTAAAAAATATTATTCTTCGGCAAGACCCTTGAGTCCTAGGATCCCAGGTTCCAGTTACCTACATGATCACCTAGGCCCATGCAACAGGCAAACAGGAAGTAATTGAAAACACATCTCAATTCCTCATTTCTCATATTTTAGGGCCCCAATTCCTTGAGATGCAAAAATTAGCAGTAAGCAATTGTAAAACGCAAGGCAACTTAAAACGAAAGATGAAATCACAAAATCTGAGAGAAAGTACTCTAATTCAAACTTTCAATTTACAGATGACCAGCCCATAGGAGTGAACAAGATCACAAAGTGTCATAAAAATAACACTCCCCCTAGTGACTAATGAAATATTTAGGTCCAGAATAAGTGGGCCAAAAAATAGTTCCTGGAAGGAATCCTTAATTGGTCTACCAAGAACCAGAAAACTTGACTTAGAGGTCAAATGTAATTCAGAAAAACAATTATTGAGAAGATCCTTAGGGCTTCAAAACACTGGTATTTCAGTACAACTTGGGTCTGTGGTATAAAAATGTTGTTACTCTCAAACCAATGATAATCTCCATTTAATCTCCTGAAAGTGTATTCCTTTCAAATAAAATTTTTAAAATCACATTCAGCAAAATAACATTTGACAAGTAGATGATACTTACATTACAAGCTTTTCAAGTGTAGGGAGCAAATTACAATAGAGTTGATTTATTTAACCAGCACTAATGCCAAAAAGGTTCAATGATTCATTAAAGTGTAGAAATAGTACCACCTACCATTTGTGTTGTTCAGTAGGTGCCTTCCAGAAATGTGTTAAACAGATAAGCCTCCCATATTTCAAACCCAAAAGTTAGCTAAGAAAGTAAATTTCATCACTTAATAAAGTACATTTTAAAAAGTCACAAATAATTGCCTTATCATATGTTGTTTTATGTTTTCCCTATCTGTCTAACATAGTAAGAAATATGAATTTAAGTCTTGAATTTGGGTACTCTTCATAGATGAGACAAACATAAAATCTGTCTTCTATTTCTATCATATTCCTCTATAGTCGTAAATTTAGTTTTCTTCTTTTTCCAAAACTTATAGGTAGTAGAAAGTATTATCCCATGTAAAAAAACATAATCACAAACCATTGTACAAAACCATTTATAAAAGCTGGTAGTTAGGAATACTTTCTAAGCCATTTTTAAACTTTCTTGTTGACTGAAGATTAATCTTCCAAATGGATGATAATAAAATCATGTCTAGGTGCTTCACGTCTCCAGTCTTGCAAATAGTTAATGCAAATGAATGAATTATGGAAATGTAAGCTGACATCAGTTCAAATATATGCAACATTGACATTCCATGGAATGTATATAAAGCTTGTAAACTGTTAACAGACAGTTTAACAGAATGACTATTAGGAAGTTGAAAGCAGAGAGAAATAATAGTAAAGACATGAAATGAATGAAAAATGGAACAAGGGGCTAGTACACCTAAAATACTCAATGTACACGTATGATAAAGGAAGTGATAAATCAGATATAAATCTTGGAGAGGGGATTGGTTGAGAATGATAGGAGTGACTGATCTAGGAGCATTGGACAATTAGATGGATATATTTAATTGCAACACACTTGCACAACCTTTTAAATTCAGTTAAAAATAAAACAAAAAACAAAAACACACAAAAATCACAAACAAACAGCTATCTCTAGAGAGTACGAATATGACCTCTCAAAATTTTAAGCAGTTAATGAAGAGCAGTTTTGGGAAAAGCAAACTAAGCTGTTCAAAGTGGGCAGTTAGGTGTAGGGGAGAATTTTGAATAGACTTAAGTAGATTGTCTCAGATTATAAATCATCTACATCTGCTGCAAATATTATCTTTCTTCTGCGAGTTCTCTTTGTCTGAACTGGATACTCCAGTCCTGAGACACACTTGATAGATTGTGAAGATAGAATGGAAGAAACAACCTCAAGGACCCATTACGCCACTGGACAGAAAACAATCCTCGATTGTTACTCTCATCTCTCTACACTACTCTTTCTTCATACTTTTAAGTAAATTCATTTTGAATTATATTGTTCCTTCTTTGTTTTGGCAAAGTAATTGGTCAAAGTAATTCCCTAAATATTATTGGCCATTTTTCCATCATGCTGTTTACATGTCCAAACGAGTCCAGTAAACTTCCCTCTTGCATTTGGTTGCCATGAAACAACATCTATGTTAATGAGGAGAAATCTAATGTAAACCTTTTCTCCAGAAAACCAGTCCAAGAAGCTGTGATCACAAATATTTGGCTTCATTTTTTTCCTTTTTCTTTTACCTTGAAAGTCTTCTTGTGTCTAAAGCCCAGAAAAATAAGAACTCCATCACTCTTTGGTTCAATCAATTCAAAGATATATTTTGCTAACAAGATGCTTAGAGGAAACCGAAAAATTCTGCACTTTTATGTTCTCTCTTATGACTCTCGTTAGATACCATATCAGGAACAGTGAAGTGATTCTTTGCAAAATTATTTCAATAGATTATTTTTCTCTTGATCTTGCATTTGCTCTATAATATGTATGGAGGAGAATAGTATTAAATCACTCATACCTGGGAAGACAGTGTCTGGGAAAAAGGACAATGCTTACATGTTCTACTTCTATGTCCTCCTCTTAGCTCTTGCCTCATTTCCAATTATTCACAGCTTCTTGGCTTCAAGTCTAGTGAAGCTGAAGGACTGTAAGTCCTCCCCCACTGCTACATGTTCATGATTTCTCTTTTAAAAGTCTTTTAAGTTGCCTCTTTTGGATGTGGAATTTATTTTCATGTCTTCATTCAATCTGTTCTGCATTGTAGTGAGCCAAATCTGCTCTGTAAAATCACTTTAGGACGCAAAAATATTGACAAAATGTATATCAAAAAGTTTTGGCCTCCCTCCACTGCTGAAGCCAATACACTTAGCTAGGGCTTCTAAGAACACTGTTTTCTCACATTTTCAATTTGTTCAATTCTTTTCCGAACCCAAAACTTTTTTGTCTTATGTAAGAAGAGAAGTCTTCACTACCTCACTATTATATTTTGTGTGCCACTTACAAATGTGAAATTATTGGTTTGAAATATCCAATAGATTTTTTCTGTGTTTCACAGCTTCACGTGTAAAGATATTGTAGAAAGTCTTACAAAAAGAAAAGTGTAAATCCAATACCTTCTTTCATTGTTAGGGCACTTTCTCCCTAAATATTTTGACCCAAATTATCTTTTTCAGAGTATTACAGTTTGGTAATTAAAGGTTAATTCACAAATTTTGACGTCTTATTTTTTATAAACTTTGAATTTATATTCCCTACAACCTTGTTTCACACAGTGAGAGGATATTTCCCAGGTAAGGACAATTCTCAAGGGAACCTACAGAATTTACAGCAAGGTTTCTGAGGTTTGTTTAATGTGAAAAAAGCCATCTTCATCCACATTGCTCCCTCTCTACTAAGTCTCTTTGGATTTCTTTGCATGAAAACCTATTCTCCCAGGGAATTTCTTAATAGGCTAAGTTGTTAAAAAATTTGAACAATTAAAATTTAACTGTCATAACTTTAAAATTATTTTGAAATTCCTTTATCAGAATCACGAATTCACCAATCCTAATTACACCTTTACCATAAAAAAGTTAACACGTTTTTTTTCATGTTATAGTGTCCATGCAACTATTATTTTCCAATGGCTTTGTTATGCATACATATGACCATTTAAGCTGATGCTGAGCAAAATGAACTCCACGATTTGGAAACAGATTTTTTTCATTTGTGGTTGTTGTTTTTGATGTAATATGTGATTTCTGTTTTCTTTGGGTTTTTCCCCTATGGTTTATCCCTGCTGTATTTGATTTTGTATTGTATATAAATTACCTTAATTAGGAACGGAAGAGGAAAAACAAAATGGTGAGCAAAGGACAAAGGGAAAACCAATGCAATAGCAATATGCACAAGACAATATGTTTGAAATGTACATTACAACTTGTGAAGGGTGAAGGGGTAAAAGAAAACTGTGAGAAAAATGAGGTAGGAGTAACAAGTTTGAAAAGTTAAGAGTTCACTACCTTACAACTACTGTAACCCCACTGTACATCACTTTGGTAATAAAATTTTAAAAATAAGCTGCATAATATATAAATTCACTGTACTGATATGGTAAATATTATTCTTCATGTAGTAACTTTTAAAAGTCAATACTATTTGGCATCTAATTTGAATTAATTACCCCTTCTTTATCAGTGGACCATCAACTTGACTGTTATCCAACTAGACAATATTTTCACAATGAACTTGCCAATATTTTGAAAAAAGAATAAATTTAGTATATTCTCATACTAAAACCGAAAACAGTTTATTTCTAAGGAAACCCATAACTTTTAAACGTAAATAAATTGTTAAGAGGACAGAATATATGCATTCTTCAAAATTTGTATCAGTAATAACTACTCATTTTTAAATTCTCAACATTCCAAACCTGAGAGGTTCAAACAGTACCTGTTTGCATGTTATGAAATTCTGGAATAGATGCAGTTTCCAATGGGGTCTTACAGATTGAAAAGTCAACAGAAAAATAGAAACATTCTGGTAGAGGATAAAACAATGAATCATTCGTAATAATTAATTTTTCAAATTTGTGACTAGATGGTAAGATGAGGAGAGAAAATCCTTCTCAGTGAAATCAGCTATAAAGAACATTGGAGTAGTTTACTTATAAATTCAAACCATTGGAATGACCATGTTAAGAAGTCAAATTGTCACGGTGAAAAATGAAGAAGTAAATTTGTATTTTTTAATTTTTGTCTGCCATGGGGCTTGAACACTGGGACTGGTCATTGTCCTTTTGCTCTTCAGCTCAAGGTGAGTGTTCTACCAATTAAGCCACGGTGTCACATCCCCATTTGTTAGGAAATGAAAAGACTTGGAAAAATTTATATTAAGTGAAATAAGCCAGGCCCAAAGAACTATAGGTCCCATGGTTCCCCTTATTTGTCATAACTAATATGTGTCTGAGACAAACAGAAACTGTCAGATAACTTGATGTTAGTTGAAATGAATCCCACAATAAGGATTCAAATGTTTTTTCTTACTTGTGATTGTTACCAACATATTTATAAGAAGATTTCTTTGTTGCTTTGTATGTATCTCCACCATCGTATAAGCCCTGCTTTCAATGTATTTGATGTTGATATAATTTGTGGAGGCGAAGGGAAAAAAAAAAACACACTGCTTAAATAGGGTTAGAGGTGAACCCATTACACAATTAGATGTAGAAGACATTATGTCGAAAAACGAATTTTACAACTTTGGTGGTGTGGAGGGTTTGGGGAGTGGGTATAAGGGTAATAGAGGGGTGTGGGATGGGGAGGTGGAGAGGTGAAGGGATGGTATGGGGAAACAAAGGAGCAGGCAACAATACTTGATAAGAAATGTACTCATTATCTTGCCCATGTAATTGTAACTCCTCTGTATGGTATTTTCACAATAATAAAAAATTAAAAATTAATAAAATGAAGAAGAAAAGAAAGAATGTGCCAGTGGCTGCTGACTGTAATCCCCGCTCCTCAGGAGGCTGAGATGTAGAGAATCTGAATTTGAATCCAAACAGCTTAGGAAAGTCCATGACACTATTATTTCTAAGAGATCACAGAAAAACCCAGAAATGAGGCTGTGACTTAAGCTTAATGCAGTACCCTTGAGCAAAAGGAGCTCAGGGACAACACCTAGGCTCATAGTTCAACCCCGGGACCTGCCCCCTCAAAAAGAGCCTGTACTTCTATGTCTTTGTGTATGTATGGATGTATTCCTATTGGTGAAGCTCCTGAGTAGCTATGATGAATGGCACCAAGCTAGGAAATTTGTTTTCAATACAATGAGTTCATAACACAGAGACTTCTTTCCAGACAGTGCGTGTTCCGGAGCTGCCTTCACTGTTTCCTGTGGGTTTGTCCGTATCCCAGGATTGCTGGAAGAAGCCGCTCTCATTGTCTGGACAGGCAGACAATAAGCCTCAGTCCTGTACCGCTGGGTAACAAACATATCCATCTGGGTCAGATAGTGAGGAAGAGTGTGGGCGGGCTCTGAAGGTCAGGAGAAAAAGGCCTTTTTGTACTCCAAGCTATGTCTATCCCCAGTGCTCTCTCTTAAAATGAAGCCTTCATTTGTGCTACCTCCCATGCCAGGCCAAGTTCTGTGCACTTATCCTGCCTTTGTGAGACTATATTCCGGTGTTCAGATACATGCTCAATAAAATTCAGGAGTTCTTCTGGCAGACAATTAAGGCACTGAACCTAATGAAATGTTTCATTGCTGGCGATGATGGGCCTATGATGCCTCTCCTAGGTTTAAAGAAGCTTGGGAAATCCAAGCACATGTCTGATATCACAAAGCTTCCTGTCAGCTAAGGCTGGTGAAGCTCATCAGGTTTTGAAACCTTTGGCCTCTCCTAGTTGTGCCCTGGGTGGCTGAGTTTTGGGGTTAAACACAAGGCCTGGGTGCTGACCATGAGCTCTGAGCGGAAGTGTAGTCCTTTACCATTTTGTGTCACAGCTTCACTTCTGCTTTCTCTCTCTCTCTCTCTCTCTCTCTCTCTCTCTCTCTCTCTCTCTCTCTCTCTCTCTCTCTCTCTCTCTCTCTCTCTCTCTCTCTGTGTGTGTGTGTGTGTGTGTGTGTATGTATGTGCATACACTAGTCCTGGAGCTTGAACTGAGAACCTGAGTACTGTACTTAGTTTCTCTCATGCAAGGATTGCCCTCTCCTACATGAATCAGGGCTACTTCAGGTCTTTTCCTAGTGATGTGGCCCTGAGAAATCAAGCCCAAGGTTTCATATATGCAAGGCACTCTACCCACAAGGCACATTCCTAGCCCTCTACTTACGTTTTTGTTAGTTTATTTCTGTCTTTTTTTGTTTTTCTCAGTTGTAGGAGTTGAAGTCTGGGCCTGGGTGCTGTCCCTGAGCAATTCAGCTCAAATCTTGTGCTCTACCACTTGAGCCACAGAGTCACTTCAGGTTTTCTAGTGGTTCATTGGAGCTAAGTGTCTCAAGGACTTTCCTGCCCAAACTAGCTTTGAACCATGATCCTCAGATCTCATCCTCGCGTGTAGCTAGAATGACCGGCATGACCCACAAACACCCACCTTCCACTTCAGGTGTCTTAGTGGTGAGTGGGAGATAATAGTCTCATGGTATATTTTATGTCTGTGATAATTTGGAGCCCAGATCCTCAGATCTCAACTTCCTGAGACGGCAGGATGACAGACCTCGACTATAGGACCTTAAGCTGTGGCACTGTGCTCCAACGGGGTCGTTGGTTCAACGTGGTGGATTGCTAGCCATGAGCCCAAGAAGTAACAGTCAGTGCTTAGGCCCTGATTTCAAGGTTCATGACTGAGAAAAAAACAAAACAAACAATTGTCTACAGTAGACAACTCATTAGTTTTCAGTAATACATAATTTTGTCCCTGCCATGGGGACATATCTGAGCCTCAATATTCTTGTCTGCATAATCATCTTAGTTGTGGAGCTCTAACAAGGACAGGAAGAAAGAATTCACCCTTTGAAGGAGGACAAAACACATAACATTCTTTACAGGACTCAGCACACAGCATCCTGTGAAAGACTCAGCACCCAGCACCTAATGAAGGACTCAGCACACTACACACTGTGAAGGACTCAGCATGTAACATCTTGTACAAGAGTCAACACACAGCACCCCATGAAGGACCCAGCACCCCAGGAAGGACTCATCACATAGCTGTATCCCACAAGCTGTCATTAGTATTAGGGTGCTTTCATCAGTATTGCCATTCTTTCAGAAACACATCACAAACTGCACAAAGTTCACATCTAATGATTCAGAGGAGTGGGTTTTTTGTGTGTGTGGGGTCAGCCACAGAGATTGTACTGCCCTAAGAGATTTTGTTTAAGGCTAGAGCTCTACCACTTTGAGCCACAGATCAGAGTTTCACAGACATCCTGCCAGGGCTGGGTTTTAAACCCACCAATGTCAGATCTCAGCCCCCGAGTATCTTGGATGACAGGGGTGAGCGAGCCAGCAGACATCTGATTACGTGGCTGGGTTCCAGTGGTATACCTGTGGCTAAATCAGGTTAGATGGCAGCTGTCAGCACCAGACCCCTGGTTTGCTCTGTGATGAGGTACTTGAAGTCCTATCCTTATAGAGTTGCAGTCACCACATTCAATCTTTTTGTGGTGCCAGTCCTGGGCTTGAGTAAGTGTTTAGACACAGCCCTTAATCTTTTATGCTCAAAGCTAGTGCTAGACTGCTTGAGCGACACCACAGCTTCTGGAATTTTATGTGCATGTGGTAGTGAGGAATCGAATCCAGGACTTTGTATATACTAGCCTTCACTATACCACTGAGACCCAGGAGTGACAAGTGTATAAACAGATAAATGTGTAGATTGGCATATATATACATAAACATGTATATATGTATATGTATAAAACAAGAGAAAGATGTCTGTATATTATGAAATTACATATCCTATATTACTACCAATTATTTACAATTAAATTATTCCTTCCATTTTTAAGTATCATGATTGAATACATAATAAGTATTAATTGAAAATGAGTCAATGTAGTATAATTGTTGTGTATAATTTTATAGTAAACTCATTAACTACTAATTTAATTGTTACTTTTTTAACATTCCATTTGTATGGATGTATATTGGAATGCGTTTCTTAGTATCTCCCACCAATCATTAGTGGCAGTCCCGGAATTTGACCTCCAGGCCTAAGTTGAGGTTTGGGGTATGGCTTCCCTAATAGAAAGACAAATGTCAGCATGCAAGGTCATGTACACTTTCTAGGCCTTGTCATTTAGACCCAAGATGGTCGCAATGCAAAGGAAAAAAAATGTAAAACCACCTTCTTGAACTTCTCCATTTTATCCTTCTCACTTTTTTTTTTGCCAAGCCCAAGATTTGAAATTGGGTCCTAGGATCCCAGGATGAGCTGTGTCAGAGATGCGAAGATCTGAGTTCAAGCCCCATGGTTGGCCAAAAAAAAGGCCCTGGCTTGGAATTTGCTCCATTTTTCTGGCAGGACTGGGATTTGAACTCAGGGTCTGAATAATACTGTGGCAATGTGGGTAAAGGGGAAAGGCTCACCATCCTTGAAGACAAGAAATTCAGACCAGTTCCCAGGGCCTGAATTGAAGCTCTAGCATTGGAAAAAATAATCTTCATATATGATATCTATTTACATACGTGGTTTGAGTGAGTATGACGTTTAGTACCCTTATTTGTTTAGTATTATTACAATATAACATTTCATTTATTACATCCTAACACATAGGATATATTGGCAAACAGATTCCTAGTTAGGTACGTAGGTAGGTAGGTAGGTAGATAGAAAGTTAGATAGATAAATAGATAGACAGACAGACAGACAGAGATAGATGGATAGATGATAGATGATAGATAGATAGATAGATAGATAGATAGATAGATAGATAGATAGATAGATAGATAGATAGATAGATAGATAGATGATAGATAGATGATAGATAGATAGATGATAGATAGATGATAGATAGATAGATAGATAGATAGATAGATAGATAGATAGATAGATAGATAGATAGATAGATAGATAGATGATAGATAGATGATTGATTAATCTGGTCTTGAATGTCAGAAATAAAGATGGAAACAATTCCCAGTAATGAGAACTTCTGCAGTGTGCTAGGCCACCAGCATCACCTTCACACAACCACAGAGCAGGAAGACTGTCCCTTTTCCACTTCTCAGGTAGCCACAGAGACAAGAGGGCAGAACTAGATTCTAACTCAGGTGCTTGGAGAGAGAAGAGATACAGCCCTACCTCTAGTTGGTCTGAGGATTTGCAATAATTATATGGAGAATGCAGGAAGAAGAATAGACTGGCAGAACTAAAAGAAGGGCCTGTATATCTGACAGATGAGTCAAAAAACCACGCCCTAAGACCAGAGAGTAGGGTTATTCTACTCTGTTCCTCCCCACTCCCCCACATAACTGGCTCTCTATTGGCAAGCTAACGATAGACTGAGGCTCCCTTCACCTGAGGAAGGAAGGTTAGTCATTGTTTGAAGAGGCTGAGCAAAGCCTGACACTGGTGTAATTCTAAAAAATGATTCAGGTTTCCCCCCATTGCTGCCTGTGCCTGGAATGAATGGACTGGTTTTGCAGCTCACTTCCCTGTTGAGTGTGTACATTCTGCTCTTAATCTGACAGGCCTGGTCTCTGTACCTAGCCTGGCTTTTGAAACTGTTTTCTGTCCTTCAAATACAGTGTTACACTGGAGTTCTTCCTGCTAACAGGGATAGGGCTTGTATCTGGAGAGCTTCATCTGAACCCAGGATGGGTCAATAATGTTTCTTTCTTGCTTCTATAGCTCAAGAACTCTAAGAACATTTAGAGTGCAAGTACTTCTCAACACCAAGGGAAACACAGGAAGCTTTTGAACATCTTGAACAATTTTCAGAAGTGGAAGTCAGAGTGTCACAGACTTTCCTGTCCTGGCTGGCTTCACCCTGTGAATCCTGAGACCTCAGTTTCCTGAGCTAGGGGGATGGGCCTGAGCTACTGGTTCTCTGCTAGGTTTAGAACTGTAATGAAATTGACAATACAAGTCAACTGCTAATCACAAAGAGCTTGGGGAGCATATTAAGCTTTTCAAAATTGCACCTTTCAGCACCCTGTAGGACACAAGGTTACAATGCTAGAGTCTGAGAGGCTGAGCATATGGATGTGCTGCACTCAAACCGGGAGCTCTTACTCCAATTCTGGTGTACATCAGTGTTCATTTTCCAAAGAATGTTCTCATAATTAACAAGTAGGAAAAGTACTTTGATTAACCCTCAATTTTTTCCAATTGTGTTTCAAACTCAAGATTGGGCACTGTCCATGAGCCCTTCAGCTCAAAGTGAATACTCCACCACTTGAGCCACAGCACCACATGGGGTCTTTTGGTGGTACACTGAAGAGAAGAGTCTAACAGGCTTTGCCTGCCTAGGCTGCTTTGAACTGTGTTCTTCAGCTCTCAGCCTCCTGAGATACTAGGGTTCCAGGTGTGAGCCACTGGCATCTGGCCTATTGTTTTTGACAGTCCTGGGGCTTGATCTTAGGGCCTGTGTACTGTCTCTGAGCTTCTTTTTCTTAAGGTTAGCGCTCTACCACTTGAGCCACTCCACAGCTTCTGGCTTTTTCTGAGTATGTGGCACTGAGGATTCAAACCCTGGCATTCACGCATGCTGAGTGAACTCTTTTCTACTAAGCAATATTTTTAGCCCCACCCTGACAATTTTCCTCCTCACTTCCTTATCCTCAAGAAAAGGCTTCTGACTACAAACCAGCTAAAGAGATCCCAATAGGAAGAAGTCCAAAGATAAGATAAAGCTCATACTTGGGAGAGATTCTAAACATGTGAGGACTGTGACAAATGCTCCATTTAATTATGTATTATGTTTCAACACTTAATAAAATACTAATGAAAATTAATTAATGTCCTAAATTATTGTGTATAATTTTATAATAGAAGTGCAAAATTTAATAAATATTATGTGTATAATAATAATAAATACAATAATAAATTAATGAATCAAAGTAAAATAAAATACCAAATTAATAATAAAAATCATAATATGAAATTAACATATGTATGTAAGTATATATCTTATATTCCACATGTATAGAAATATTTTTTTCCTTTGCAGGGCCTTCATTCAGGCCCTGGGAACTCTAGCCTGAATTTCTTTTCCTCAAAGACCGTGAGTTTCACCTTCACCCATGGTGCAAAAAAGTTACCTGGACGGTGGGCTCCAATCCTAGCAATGGCAGAAATACTAGCCCCAGTTCCAAGACAGTGACTTAATTTTTTTAAATGGAAGCAGTTATGTTTATTCAGTTCCATACTGAACATTAAAAAAAAAAAAACTGTAGAATTTTGTAGAGCTATTCAGACATCCTTCCCTTACCTCAAAGTGCTTCTCTGAGAACTACAATCTTTTTTTTTGTACGTTTTATTATTGTAAAAATGTTGTAGGGAGTGGTTACAGTTACAGGAGCAAGGTAATGAGTACATTTCCTATTGAGCATTTTTGACTCCTCCTTTTTTTCCCCCTTACCATCCCTTCCCTCAAATCTCCACAATTACCTCCCCTACCAATGTCAGTGACTTAGTTTTTCATTTTTGGTTGACACTCAAGTAGTGGCAACACTTCCCTCACAGTTCTACAGATTTACCAAGACCCTGAGTTCAAATCCCAGGCTGGGAATGAAAACTGGCAGTAATTGAAAAACTGGGGGCATTATTTTTTTAATTTAGTTAAATAATTAATTTTTTATTTATTCTTGTTTTTTTTGGCCAACCATGGGGCTTGAACTCAGCTCGTGGAAACTCTATCTCAGCTTGGATCTCCCTAGGCTGGGGTGCAGTCTGTGGACCCATATCCGATCCTGAGATCCTAGGCCCAGAGGGCTTTCAGGAAGAAAAAAAAAGATGGAAAGCACAAAAGAAAATGGAGAGCTGCAGAGGACTGGGTTTTTACAATTTTTTTCTTTGCACAGTGACCATCCTGGGTCTGAATGATACGGCTGCAAAGTGGACCTGACCTGCTGATGGCAGGTGGGCTATCAGTGAAGCCATAGGCCAACTTGTCAACATAAGCCCTGGGTTCAAATCCCAGTCCTTACACCAATGACAGGAGATCACAAGAGACTCTTTCCTATGCTTAGGAATACAGATTGAAAGAGTAGTTCATGCATCGGTCTAGTCTACGATTGGATGCAATAATCCTAGAATGTTGATTGATCTTAAGTAATAGTTTATTAAGCATGAAAAGAATAATATTCCTTCAATGGCGGTATAATAAATACCTAAGAGTTGGTAGAAACATAGTAGGTGTTATTCAATCATAAATAGACGGCTCTAGCACTCTTTACCTATGTCTATTTATTTGTATACCACTGTCTGCCTATTCATGTATCACTGTTTTGGCTAAACCTGGGGGTCTATCTGAGCACCTGTGGACCACCTGACAGCTTCATTGGCTAGAGGCTGCCATGCTCAAACTCATCCATTCATGAATTGGGCCTGCTAGGCCCTGAGTTCAAATCCTAGCACTGCCAAAATTTAATCTTGATGTAAGAAGCCGAGTGTGACACATGTTTTCCTTTTCTGGGAGAGTCCTGGGTGTCAGGCATGATGGAGAACATATCTACAAATCTAGATGTTATGTGATAGGATGTAAACAATGTACTAAGTGGTATAGGTGTCATCAGAGTCAATAAAATGGTAAATAAATGACTAAAACAAGAAATACAATGAATAACCACACAAAACACAATATGGACTGAACATCTGTACCAAAGTATAAATCCTATCTTTTTTTGGTTATTTTTTTTTTGGGGGGGGGTCCAGTCATGGAGCCTGAAATCTGGGCCTGGGCACTGTCCCTCAGCTCTTCAGCTCAAGGCTAGCGCTCTACCACTTGAACCTCGGTGCCACTTCCGGCTTTTTTCCTTTTTGGTAATGTGGTGCTGAGGAATCGAACCCAGGGCCTCAGGCATACAAGGCAAGCACTCTACCACTGAGCCACCTTCCAATCCCCTATGAATCGTATCTTTAAAATGTATATAAGAAGTATCTTTTCCAGGAATGAGGCTTGAGTTCAGCCCCTCTATGAAGAGGGAATGGCGGGAGACTCTGAGATACTCGTTTCTGGACCTATGACGAGTCATGGAATGTCATCGATCTCATCCTTGAATGAGTAGTTCGTGCATGATGCAAGTAGGAAATGATGGGCAAGACTCATGGAGTATTGATTATTTCCAAAGAAGAGTTGATGAAGCATGACAATAATCATCAGCATTATGAAATGGAGACATCAGGAAAGATCCAAGAATCAGTAGTCACACAGATTGAATTCCATCAAAGGTCACTATCTCTACTACTTTATACAAATATGTACTTATTTGCATACTACCTTCAGCTTATGCATAGATGAATATTATGCTCCCCACTTTCCCCCAGTGGGAGCTCAATCTCAGGTCCTGGGAACGTCCTAGCTCCTTCGTGGCTCCCAGGCTGGTGTGCTCATGTGGACCCATTCGCCAATTGGGCCTGCTAGGCCCCGAGTTTAGATCCCAGCCCTGCCAAAAGATTCATCTTCATGTCAGAAGCCAATTGTTACACCTATTTTCCTTGCACCTGTGCAAGTCCTGGGTCTCAGCGATGATGGAGAATGTATAGACAACTCTCTACTCATGGGAATAGGTTGTCATCCAGTTCACCAGATTTATTTCTCTCATCCTATACTCAAGAAAATACCCAGTACATCAATGAATATGCCACAAAATAAAGAGAATGACTACACTGAACGCAAGATGCCGCCCACTTCTTTGGAAATGTAGATCCTCTGTTTAATTATGAATTTATGACTATATTGGCCCCCACCAGGGCTCCATCAAAGGTCCCAGGAATGGCCTAGCTCCTTAGGGGCTCACCAGCTCATGTGCTCACCATGACCATTCAACAATTGGACATGTTAGGACCTGAGTTCAAATTCCAGCACAACAAAAGGATTCATTCTGATGTGAGAAGCCTATAGTTGCATATGTTTTCCTGTTCTGTGAATGTCCTGGGTCTCATCGAGGATGGACAATTCTATATAGGCAACTCTATAGCTATGGGAATAGGTTGTCATCCATGTTAGCACAGTGATATCTGTCACCATACTCAATAAAATACAAAATACATCCATGAATAAGACACAAAATAAAAAGAATAACTACACAGAATGCAAGATGCATACCACACCTGTAGGCAAAGAGAGAGCTTATATTTAAGAAAGGTGGGCTTGCTATTTTCTCCAGTGCTGGGGCTTCAAATCATGCTCTGGACAAGGCCTGACAGTCTAGTCTTCAAGGATGTTGAGATTCTCCTACCCCGAAAGTACAACAGAGCTACTCATATCTGAGTTCAAAACCCAGCACTGACAAAAAATTCATCCTGATGTCAGATGACAGTTATTACACATGTTTTCTTCTCCTGTGAAAGTCCTGGCTCTCAACTAGGATGGAGAATGCATAGGCAACCCTATAACCATGGGAACAGATTGTCATCCATGTCAACACAGTTATACTTGTCACCATACTTAGTTAAACACACAATACCTCCACGAATAAGACACAAAATAAGGAGAAGTGCACTGAACTCAAATTCCTGTCCACACATGTATGTCAGTATAGATCCTACTTTTAAATTATGAATTTATGACTATGGTGTACCTGGGGATCAATGGCAGATCCTGGGAATGGCCTAGCTCCTTAGTTGCTCACAAATTGGTGTGTTCACCTTGCCCGGAGTTCAGATCCCAGTACTACCAACAAGTGGTTCATGGAGAAAGACGCCGAGTGTGAAACTTGTTTTCTTTTTCTCTGAGAATCCTGGATGTCAGGCATGATGGAGAACATTTCTACAAATCTAGATGCTCTGTGATAGGATGTCATCAATGTAATGAACGGAATGGGTTTCATCATAGTAAAATCAACGGTAAATGAAACAAAAATTATATGGAACAACCACACCATATATGTATGGATTGAAAATCTATAGGTAAGTATAAACCCTATCTTTACAATGTATATACATAGTACGTTTTCCAGGTCTGGAGCTTGAATTCATGACTAGTCAACAGGCCTGACTTTCTAATCCTCAAATAAGGTGATCTTCCCCTTCATCCACATTGCTGCAGATTTACCCACATCCTGAGTTCTAATACAAAACCTAGAAGAATAAACAGCACGAATTGCAAGCCAGGGAGCTAAGTTTTATTTTTTAATTTTTCTCAGCACGGGGCTTGAACTCAGGTCATGGCAACTCTGCCTGAGCATTGATCAACCTATGTGGGGGTGAAGGCATTGGACCTAAAGCTGCTTCTGGGATGCTAGACCCCCAGGCCTTGTAGGGAAAACAATGCACAGAAAAAAATGTGGCCTTTTTATGTTTTCTTCCTTTGCACGGTGACCCTCCTAGGTCTGAATGACACTGTTGCAAAGGGTACTTCACCTTGCATTGCTGTATGCTGGCAGACTATCAGGGAAGCCATAGGCCCACCTGGCAACATAGGCCCGGATTTTGAATCTCCGTGCTGAAACCAATGGCAGGAAATATTAAGAAACTGGTTTCCATCCATAGGAATAACAGTGGCATGTTATCAGTGTCACGGGTGAATGAGTTGATCATGAATGATGCTCCTATAAAATTAGACAGCATCATTTCAGGAGGATGATTTATTTTATTTATTATTTATGAAGCATTAAAGAATATTATTACTTACAGGAAAGCAATAATTTCAGGACACTGGTTGATTTCATTAATAGTTGAATGATGAAAACAATAACATTAATTTCATGGAGGTATAATAATTATCCAAGAATTGGTATGAATGTAGTCTATATAACTGAATAATGTATAGACATCTCTGGCACTCTATAAGGATGTATATTTATTAGCATACTGCCATCTGCATGTAAATCTATTCTTAATTTGTTAACCCCTGGGGCATGATCTTAGATCCTGGGAACTGCCTGTCCGCTCAATTTGCCCCAGGATTTTGTGTTGACACTCACCTACTCATTAATTTGGCCTTGTAGGCCACGAGTTCAGTTGCCAGCACTCCCAAACAATGAATCGTTGAGTAAGAACCTGATGGCAATTCAGGTTTTCCTTTTCTGTGAATGTCCTGTGTGTCAGGTACGAAGTGAAATACATATGCAGACCTAAAACCTATGTAATTAAGGTAATAAATGTTCTGTGCACCATAATAGTCAATAAAATAAATGGTCAATAAATAAATAAAACAAAAAACTACACTGAAGGCAATATGGTGTCAACATATACATATATATATATATATATATATATATATATATGTAAATCATATATTTAAAATGTACACAAATAGGATGTTTTCTAGTGATTGATTTCAGGCCTAAGGAGCAGACTTGAATTTCTTGACTTCAAAGAGGCAAGCTTCCCCTTCATACACAGTGCAACAGAGTTACCCAGACCATGAGTTCAAATCCCAGGCCTGGCAGAAAAAATGGCACCTCTATACTATGTGAGGTCCATAATGAATATTATGCCTCCATTTTATTAATGTGATTCTTTAAATGCCTCATAAAGTATTAACTAAAATCGGATCAGTGTCCTATAATATATTTGTGCATAAATTTATCCTATAATCATTCAAGAACTGCTCATTCAATCATAACATACATCACATTCCGTTGGTAATCATATGGATAGGAAGAAGTTTCTTAGGATCTCCTGCCATTTGGAGGTGGCAGGACCACTGTGGGCTCCAGCTCCCACCACTTCAACCCAAGGATAGGGAACTCATCGGTCTGTCCAAGGACATCAGCAAGACCAATAGTTAGGCAGGCATCAGTGGCTCTCAGCAGTCCTCCTTTATACTTACAAGCTCTGATAGGAGGATCATGGTCTAAGTCACCCTAGGCAGGAAAGTCCTTGAGACCCCTGTCCAACTATAGTGCCAACAAAGCCAGAAGCCCTGTGGCTCCAGTGTGGAGGGCCAGTCTTGAGCAAAAACAGCTCACAGACTGTGGCCAGATCCTGAGTTCAAAGTCCAGGACTGGCAACAAATGGACATACACCGCTATCTTTGCAGCCATCCAACTAAAGCAGGTTACCCTCTTGTCCCCAACTGAATTGGACAGAGTTCCATGGGAAAAGAGCTGGGGGACCTGCTGTCATCATTACTCTGCCCATGCTGCTTGCATAACAGGATTCTGGCCACATCCCCATTCTTTCATGTTTCTTTCTGACCAATGGGATAAAAGAATGGTGGCCATGCCCCATATTCCCTGATGCCCAGTAGCACCAGGATTCCCTCTATTAGTTTACACCACTACCAGTACTTGAGGAAAGTAGAGGTGGCTGAGTGGTGAGCAAGAGATTCGATATGACTTTGGAGTATAGTAGTATATTGATGCACTAGCCCACCCTTATCTCCCACCCCCTTCCCACCTTCCGGAGGTGCAGGGTTTTAAACCTCAGGCAATGGCCTGCTGCCAGCCGGCCTAAGGCCCAACCTGGTCCCTGCCATTGGTTCTCTGTTCTAGGCCCATGAGTCCATAATGCTGCCACCTTGGCTGCTTGCCCCACCTGGAGCAACAGCCAACAGCTTCTCCCAGAAATTCAGGTGAGTGGCTGCCCTAACACCACCCCAGCCCGGATCAGACACCCCTCTGGGGCCACCATGATCCCCTGCTTGTTTTCCCTTCCTGGCTCTGAAGAGCAACCTTTCTGTCTTGGGCATTTCTGAGATAGAGACTCTATGCTCAGGCTGGGGTGGATCGTGGTCTTCCTATCTGTGACAGGTATGATCCACCAGGCCTGGTCCTATGTTGGGAGGGTAGACATGTAGCGCCATGCTCAGTCATCAGTTTAGATGGATTATCCTAAACTCTTAGTCCACCACAGGTGAAGCTCTGGGGTAGGGTCTCAACCATCGGACATCAGTCTCCTCACAGGACAGTTGTGAGGAACCAAGGGATTTATACAGAGGGATCTCTGGAGCATGGCTAGGCAAAGAGGGAGTGGCCTTCAGATAAGGTTCTCAGCAATTCTGTGAGCATATGATCGGAAGATACCCAGAAATGGCTCAGGTGGGGCCTGTTATTAATCGTGCAATTTGTGGGATTATGAAACAAAACATGTCTCTCTTCCATCATTACCCTATCCCCATAAGGAAGGGGATCCTTCATTCTGTAGAGTTTTCCAGCTGGGGAAACCGAGGCTCTGAGAAGATAGATGACCTATTTATGATGTCAAATTCACAGGAAGCTCAGCCTGACTTCTCTACCATGCTCCCTAGGACAATGGGTGCTATTCAGTTTACTTCTTTTGGTGGGAAGTATACTTTTTGTCAGTTGTGGGGCTTGAACTCTAGGCCTGGACATGGTTCCCCAGCTCCTCAACTCAAGGCTAGTGCTCTACCACTTGAGCACACAGTGCCACTTCCAGTTTTCTGTAGTTCTTTGGAGATAAAAGTCTCACAGATGTTCCTGCCCGGCTGGCTATGAACCATGATCCTCATATCTCAGCCTCCTGTGTATTTAGGATTAGAGTTCTGAGCCACTGGCACCCGACTTAACTGTAATTCTGACTTTCTTTCTTTCTCTCACTCTCACAGGTGAGAGAGTGAATGGGTGAATGGGTGCTGGAGGAGGTGACCCAGAGTCCCCATGTTGTTGGTACCCAAAGTGTCCCTCTCATTCTGGAGGTTGGCTGTGGGTCAGGAGCTGTCTCACTCAGCCTGTTGAAATAACTCCACGAGGTAAGCCCCTCTGTGCCCTGGCTAGACCGTGATGGTTATACATTGTCCATCCAGCCTTACTCGACTTATCGTATTTTATTGTTTCCTACATCATTTTCTAGCACCTGGCCAAAATTATGATACATAATTACGGGATGACAATGTAATGCCATCTTAAGAAAGTCATTTAGGGCTCTGTGAATGTGGCTTCATGATACAGTGATTGCCTAGCATGCATGAAACCCTGGGTTCAGCTCCTCAGAAAAAAACCTGGAAGTGGTTCTGTGCCTCAAGTGGTAGAGTGCTAACCTTGAGAAAAAAAAAAAAAAAAGCTCAGGATTAATTCCCTACCCCTGAGTTTAAGCCCTTGGACTGGCAAAAAAAAAAGCATTTGGCTAGTAAATGCAAAATATAAAAACCTTACTTGGAATATATAATTGCCCCTTCCATACTGACACCTGACAATAATCCCTAATTCATTTACTTTACTTATATTAGGATACTGTGTTGAAAAAAGAGTATTGTTTATTAGGTTACAGCAATTATTGCCATGAATATGCTTAGATGTCAGGTGAGGATTAATTCAGGAAATTCAAAGATTCCAGGATTTTGTGTGGTCACTGCTAATCACAAAGAGAAAGGTAGTCTAAGTGAGATTTGGAAATCTTTTTGGTCAGTCATGACACCAAAAAGGCAGAGGCTAATTAACAGTTGTGAGAGAAGAGAAGGAATTACTCCAGACCGAAGGAAAAAATGATAGTAACTAAGGTATACTAGAAACTGCTCTAGAGAACCATTTTTAGTTATTGAAGAACTAGTTATCAATCCTCATTGCCCTTAGCATTCTACATCTCTTAGGCTAGTTCTTAATCTCTGTGTGATAAATGTATCTCCTTCTATGCTGTTCTTTCATACTTGATCTCCTTTGCTTTCTAAAAATCTCAATCTTTTTATATTTCTCTATGAACATTTCCTGATAATAAAAACACCTTTACAGATGGCAGAAGATATTAATATAAGGGTCCCATAGCTCATGAGTCATTAATGTAACAACATGGAAAAGGAGGACATATTTATTGCTACCTCAAATTTTCTGAAAAGCTGCAATGTCATCATTTGGTTCAAATTTCCATTCTTTGGCTGCATAGTGTCATTCAGTGCACATAAATGCAAATATGAACCAGGTGCTGGTGGCTCACGCCTGTAGTCCTAGCTACTCAGGAGGTTGAGACCAGAGGATTGTGGTTCAAAGTCAGCCTCTCCAGGAAAGCCCATGAGACTCATATTTTCAATTAACCATCAGAAACCCAGAAGTGGTAATAGCTAAAGTGGTAGAGTGCTCAACTTGAGCTCAAGAGCTGAGGGACAGTGCCCAGGATCAGAGTTCAAGCCCCATGACCAAGTGCAAATATGAATTTAATTTTCCCTGAAAGGAACAACAAGATCAATAATCTTCCCTAGCAGAAAAAATAATTCCAAAATATTTCAGTACACCTGCTTTTGCTGAGTTATTTAAGTTACAGCTTTCCTTTCTGGACATAGTCTCTTCTTTTAAAAATTGCCAAATATTAGCTTTACAGTCAACTTCATCTAGTATTTCTGGTTTCAAAAGAGAAGACTATACAGTTGATGTCACTTAGCTTTCTTACTATCTTAGTTCAAAACCAAACCAGGCAGGAGAGTCTGTCAAACACTTATCTCTAATTAAACACCAAAAAAAAAAACAAAAAAAAAAAACAGAAGTGGAGTTTTGGTTCAAGCAGTAGAGTACTAGCTTTGGGGCAGGTGGGCAGGAATGTCAACTGTTCAGGGACAGGGTCTAGCCTCATGGTCAAGCCCCAGAACCAGCACAAACAAAAAAAACAATCAAACTAAAAATCCCAAATATTTCTTTGGGACCCTCCTTAAAGGAGTGCTAGTCTGAGAAGAGCCTCCTTTTGCTGATCATACTCACTGGAGTCTGCTTTTTTGGAATTATTATTGCTCTGGAGAACTTAGAACCAGACTAAAGGAATTGATAACTGTCTCCTGCAACAAGAGAATCATCTCAGCGGTGAAATATCCATCCATAATAAAACCTTCATGTCTTTGTTTCTTTGCTGTAGAACACCTTTAAAACAACATTATATTTGTGTTCTATGCTGGCCTTCAAATGGCACATTATTTCTTTTTGTAATACTCTCAAATAGAAGTTTACAGAAAAGTTTTATATGAATATAGAACACACTTGAAAAATCGGGGACAGAATTTCTTTCAAGCCTTGAATTCTTTTCTTATAGGGTAAAAAGGAAAGCACAAGTTAACTTGAACTTTGTCATTCCTCTATATTCAATTCTTCTCCTGGGATCAGTTTTCACATCCAGTAACTGTTACTTCCAGTAACTATCGGTGTTGCCTGAGGTATAATGAGTGTTTTCTGGTGTTGCCTGAGGCATAATGAATGTTTTCTGGGTTTACTGAAATAACACAAGGACACCTTTGTACCTGAGGTAACACGTGTTTCCGAGACAACTTAGTAAAGGGAAAATATGAAATTTTATTGCTTATAAATACATTATCCATGAGTACATTGACTTCAAACTTTGTAAGTTCTCTGTAAATTAAGGTGGATTTTAAATGGAAAGAAGGTTCTCAGATCATTCTTTTTGTGAGTTTATGTGCTGCGCATTTTTTCCCGTGTACATGAGTTAACAGTAAGGGAAACAATAGCAATAATAGGAGAAAGAGAAGTCCTGTGTTTAAGTATAAGGATTCAATTCACTATAGAATGAATGCCAGAGCCTTCCAGCAACAAAAGGGAATACTGATTTATGGGGCAAGGATAAGAAAAAAAAAGACATAAGGCAAAGGTTGGGGTCAGGAGGTCTGCAGCTCAAGACTGCAGCACCTTTTACTTTTAACTTTCCCTAATATATACTGTTAGAGTTCAAGAAGTAGTATAAGGTTACTATAGTCCAGAAAAACAAGGAAAATTTCAGTAAAAACAGAGTGCAGTAAAAACAAGACAAGTTCAACTGGTTGAAAGTAAAACAAACTCTGCAGACATAGCAAAGCAATCCCGGGCACCTGGTGTCTTTCAAGTAAGCCAGTTCCTTGTACGTGCCTTCAAGCGAGCACAAGGGTCAAGATGACCTTTGAACTTTATTGTTGGCTCCCAACAATAAAAGACGCTACAAATAAGACAACATTGATACAATAAAGCCAAGTCCAGTATGTAGATTTGTGGGAGTGATATAGAGAAAGCATTACTCCTGTATGGACCACGAAGTATGAGGCCACTCCCTTTCTAAATCATGCTTGCAAATCAAGCAACTTTATAGAAAGTAGAATGGAAGAATAATTCTGGCTCTAATGCAAGTCAGATATAAGAGCATGGACCTAACTGGAAAAAATGTCCATCTTGAGAGAGCAGGGATTATACTAGCATTGAACTGGTGGCTAAAATTACATTTCTTTTTCTTTCCTTTACTTATATATATTTTTTTGTTGGTGGTAGTCTTGGCACTTGAAATCTGGGCCTGGGCACTGTTCCTCTGCTATGCAGCTCAAGGCTTATGCTTTACCTCTTGAGCCACAGTGCCACTTCCAGTTTTGTTATAGTTAATTGGAGAAAAGAGTCTCTGGAACTTTCCTACCTGGGCTGGCTTTGAACCCCAATCCTGAAATCTTACCGCCACCCATCTTAAGATTACATTTCTAACACTGTACACTCAGCATATGTAATATGTATGTTCATCTATCTTTATATGAATTCGTGCATTAAAAACTGGGCTACAGCTTAGACTTTACACTCACAAGCATGTTTGTAGTTCAAAAGTTGATACTACTGGAGAAATAAAACCTAAGAATGTAAAGGAGTCTGGGAAGTTCAGTTTGCATCCAGCCTGGGCAGAGCAGTCTTTGAGACACTATCTATAATTAACCAGCCAAAAGCTGGACTGGAAAAATGCCTCAGGTGATTAAATACCAGTCATGAGCAAGATTGATGAATAAGAGCTAAGGCTTTTGCATACGTACATACAAACATACACATACATACAGAGGCACTATTATGTGCACACACAAATACACAAATGAAACAACTCTCAGAATATGTAGAAAAGTTAGAAAACAATAGAAAATATGTCCTGAGAAAGACTAGAATCAAGGGATAAGTTTTAATATTAGAAAGTCCTCAAGTGAACTTTCTTCAAAAAAGTTTGAGACTATTACCTAGGTAAGGATCAGAGATAGTAAGAGAGTCATGTAATCAAAATTAAAGGGATTGGATCCATGGAGGAATGAATCAGAGACCCCTGCAGGTGCATCTGAAAATGTTCATATCCTATGTCAAATGTTAGAACATCTTTGAAAATAGTTCATGAACACTCTGAGCAATCTAGTGGATAATATCACGGGAGAAGTTCAGAATTGCTAGTCTGTATCTAGATTAAATAAACCAAGAAACTATGGCTGGGCAATGTGATACAAGCCTAAAATTCTAGCATTCAGACTGAGACAAGAGATTAGAGAGTGGAATTACATAGTGATACCTTCCCTGGACCAGGTAGTATAATTTAGTCTTATTAAAACAAACCAAACAAGAAAGAAATACACAGTTGGAAGTCTGGGCTTATTTTGTCACTATGTTTTGAGAAGTCAACTTTCTTATTGAAATGCAACTCATATATAATCCTCAGTTGTGTTTTAAATGCTCTCTTCATTACAGAACATTCCTAGATGCAAAATGGCTCATGATTCCCATCCAAAATTTGAAAAAGTAAGTAATCATCATTCTGTTGGATTCCAAAGAAATGATGGATTACAAAAGCTAAATTATAATCTAGATTTAAAATATTTGGTTATGTAAGTAATTTCATATTCTATAGGATACTACAAAATTCTTTTTAAGTAGAGGGTTTAATTGACAAATTCACAAATGATTCTTGCATTTTATAAGCCTAGAATATTCTTTCAAGTGAGTTATAATTAGAACTTAGTTAATAGATAATACCAACAATTCATGTATAAAATGATAATGTGAATAATGTAGACAGAGTTGCCAACAAAGAGAATAATTGTGTGACATCTAATTTCTTCTACCTGTATGTAACAAAGGAATCAGTTTCCTTAATTACGTGCCTCCTTATACAATGAGAAAAAAGCTAGGTTTGGGGTTCGTTTTTTTTTTTTTTTTTTGGTTTGTACTAGGGCTTGAACTCTGGGCCTGGACACTGTCTCTAAGCTTGTTTATGCTCAAGGCTAACACTTCAACCTCAGTGCCACTTTTGTCTGGCTTTTGCTGTGAAGTTTATTGGAAATAAGAATTTAGGGAACCTTCCTGCCTTGGTAGGCTTTGAACTGTAATCTTCCGATCTTAGCATCCAGAATATCTATGATAGTTAAAAAAGAATAAATATAAATAATATTTGCAAGTATTCAGATCTCAAGAATATGTGGGTGAAAAATGATGCAACCCAGATTATTGTGGTGTTCTTTCCAGAACAGGAAGGGCATCACATTAGCATAGGTGTAGTATTTTTTCACAATAGAGATAAGCTATTCTTGATGTGAATTAAAGGAATTTTAAGGGAATGAATTTCCCTTAAAACTGTTGGGCTAGGATGACTTAATGGCATAAATCTTGATTGATGATCTTAGATAAAATAGCTTACTCTGATAAACAGTTGCTTACTCTTCAAGAATTAATTATTACAGATGCTTCATAGTTTTATTTTCTACCAGAAAATGCATCTATAGTAGAATTACATAACATGCAAACAGGCACTGTTTTGAATCTCTCAGGTATGGAATGTTCAAAATTTGAAAATGAGTAGTTATAAGTCATAGGAATTTTGAAGAACAAATATATATTCTGTCCTCTTAACAACTTATTTACTCTTAAAAGTTATGGGTTTCCATAGAATTAAACTGTTTTCAGTTTTAGTATGAGTATGTATTAAATAATTTTTTTCAAAATATTGGTAATTATATTGTGAAAATATTGTCTAGTTAGATAACATTCAAGTTGATGGTCCTCTGTTAAAAAGGGGTAATTAATTCTAATTAGATGTCAAATAGAATTTATTTTTTAAAAGTTACTACATTAAGAATAATATTTATTATACCAATACAGTGAAATTTTATTTCATGCAGCTTACTTTTTAAATTTAATTTAATTGTCAATGTGATGTACAGTGGGGTTACAGTAATTGTTCACTACCTAGTGAACACATAACTTTTCAAACTTGTGACCTCTGCTTTGATTTTTGTCACAGTTTTGCTTCACCGCTTCACCTGTGACATGTTGTAATGTACATTTCCAACATATTGTCTTCTGAGTATTACTGTTGCATTGGTTTGCCCTTTGTCCTTTGTCTCGCCATTTTGTTGTTCTCTTACCTTCCCTAATTAAGGTAAATATATACACAATACACAGGGTACCAAAATCAAATACAGCAGGAGATAAACCATAAGGGAAAAACACACAGAAAATAGAAATCACACAGTACATTAAAAACAACAACCGCAAATAAAAATTCCTGTTTCCATATCTTGGAGTTCATTTTGCTCAACATCAGCTTATATAGTCATATATATGCATAACAGAGCCACTGGAAAATAATAGTTTCATGGATACTATATCATGAAAATAACATGTGAACTGTTTTTGATGATAAAAGTGGAATTAGGGTTGGTGAATTCATGATTCTGATAAAGGAATTTCAAAAAGTTTTATAATTATGAAAGGTAAATTTTAATTGTTCAAACATTTTTAACAACTTAGACTATTAAGAAAATTTAAAATTGTCTGGGAAAATAGGCTTTCATGCAAAGAAATCCATGGAGACTTAGTGGATAGAGAGCAATGTGGGTGAAGATGGCTCATTTTCACACTAAGCAAACAAACCTCAGAAACCTTGCTATAAATCCTGTAGCTTCCCTTGAGAATTGTCCTTACCAAGGAAATATACTCCCATATGTGAGACAAGGTTGTAGTGGAATTTAAATTCAAAGTTCTTTAAAAAAGACATCAAAATTTGTGAATTGACCTTTAATTACCAAACAGTAATTTCCTGAAAAAGATAATTTGGGTCAAAATATTTAGGTAGAAAGTGCCCTCCACAATGAAAGAAGATATTGCGTTTACACTTTTCTAATTGTAAAATTTTGCTCAATGTCTTTGCACGTGAAGCACTGAAACACAGAAAAAAATCTGATTGAATACTTCAAACCAATAATTTCACATTTCTAAGTAGCTCAAATATATAATATCCTTATTAACATCAGATAGTGAAGACTTCCCTTATTACATAAGCCAAAAAGTTTTGGGATCAGAAAAAAAATTAGCAAATTGAAAAGGTAAGAAAACGGTGTTATTAGAAGACCTAGCTAAGCGTATTGGCTTCAGAAGTGGAGGAAAGCCAAAACTTTTTGACATGGATTGCCTTAATATTTTTGCTACCTAAAGTGGATTTTAGAGCCTATTTGGCTCACTACAATGAAGGACAGATTGAATGAAGACATGAAAATAAATTCGACATCCAAATAAAAGGGTTTTAAAAGAGAAACCATGAAGATGTAGCAGTGGGGGAGGCCTTACAGTCTTTCAGCTTCACAAGACTTGAAGCCAAGAAGGTGTGATTAATTGGAAATCAGGCAAAAGCTAAGAGGAGGACATAGAGGTAGGACATAGAAGTATTGTCCGTTTTAACAGACCCTGTCATCCAAGATATGGGTGATTTAACTCTATTCTTCTCCATACATCTTGTTGAGCAAATGCAAGACCAAGAGAAAAATAATCCATTGAAATAATTTTGCAAAGAATACCTTCACTGTTCCTGATATGGCATCTAAGCATCGTGTTAGCAAAATATATCTTTGAGTTTAGAAGTGATTGAAGCAAATAGTGGTAGAGTACTTATTTTTCTGGGCACTTTAGACACAAGAAGACTTTCAAGGTAAAAGAAAAAAAGTATAGCTAAATATTTGTGATCACAGCATCTTGGATTGGTTTTTTGGAGACAAAATTTTACATTAGATTTTGTCCTAATTAACATAGATGTTGGGTTTTTGTGGCATCCAAATGCAAGGGGGAAGTTTAATGGACTCAATTGGACAAGTAAACAGCATGATAGACTTAAAATGGCCAATAATATTTAGGGAATTAGTTTGACCATTTACTTTGCCAGAACAAAGAAGGAAACATATAATTCCAAATCACTTGACTTAAAAGTATGAAAAAAGAGTAGTGAAGAGAGATGAGAGAAAACATACAGGACTGTTTTCTCTCCAGTGGAGTAATGGGTTCTTGATCTTGTTTCTTCCATTCTATCCTCACAAGCTATAAAGTATGTTTCAGGAATGGAGTATCCAGTTCAGACGAAGACAACTCGCAGAAGAAAATATTTGTATCAGATGTAGGTGATTTATAACCTTAGGCAATCTATTTAAATCTGTTCAAAATTCTCCCCTAACCCAAACTGCCCACAGCTTGAACAGCTTTGTTTGCTTTTCCCAAGACTGCCCTTCACTATTTAAAATTTAGAGGTCATATTTATACACTCTAGAGATTTCTGTTTCCTTGTGATTTTTATGTGTTTTTGTTTTTCGTTGTGTTTTTTCACTGAATTTCAAAAGCTTGTGCAAATGTGTTACAATTAAATATGTCCATCTAATTGTCCAATGCTCCTAGATCAGAGTCACTCCTTATATTATTCTCAACCAACTCCTTCTCCAAGATTTATTTCAGATTTACCACTTACCTTATCATATGTGTACATTGAGTATTCTAGTTGTACTTGCCTCTTGTTCCATTATTCATTATTCCATTATTGTACTATTATTCATTTTCTGGTTTCAGTTTCCTGATAGTCATTCTGTTAAACTGTCTGGTAATAATTTGAAAGGTTTATATGCATTCCATGGAGTTTCAATTCTGCATATACTTTAACCGATGTCTGCTTATATTTCCATAATTTATTCATCTGCCATAACAATTTGCAAGAGTGGAGGCGTTAAGCACCTAGACATGATTTTATTCTTATCCATTTCGAAGATTAATCTTTAGTCAACAAGAAAGTTAAAAAATGGCTCAGAATGTATTCCTAACTACCAGCTTTCATAAATGGCTTTGTACAATGGGTTGTGATTATTTTATTTTATATGGGATAATATTAAAATTTACTACTATATAGGAACACGATAGAAATAGAAGACAGATTTCATGTTTGTCATATCTCTGATGAGAACCCATATTCTAAACTTAAAGTCATATTTCTTACTATGTTAGACAGATAGGGAAAAGATGAAACAACATATGATATGGCAACTATTAGTGACTTTTTAAAAATATACCTTATTATGTGATGAAATTTACTTCATTAGTCAATGTTTGTGTTTGAAATTTGGGAGGCTTATGTATTTAACACATTTCTGGAAGGCACATACTGAAAATCACAAATGGTAGGGGTACTATTTCTACACTTTAATGAATAGTTGAACTTGTTTCCCATTAGTGCTGGGTAAATAAATCAACTCTATTGTAACTTGCACCCTACTCTTGAAAAGCTTGTAAAGTCACTAAGCATCATTTACTTGTCAAATGTTATTTTGGTGAATGTGATTTTAAAAAGTTTATTTGAAGTCTTTTGAGGAACCTCCATACTGCTTTCCAAAGTGGTTGAACAAGTTTACATTCCCACCAACAATGAAGTAAGGTATAGAGCTCCCCAATGACCCAGCAATCCCACTTTTGGGCATTTACCCAAATGATCACAAACAAGGCCACACTAAAGCTACCAGCACAACTATGTTTATTGCAGCATTATTTACCATAGCTAAGACATGGAACCAACCCAGATGCCCCTCAGTAGATGAATGGATCAAGAAGATGTGGTATATATACACAATGGAATTCTATGCCTCCATCAGAAAGAATGACATTTCCCCATTTGTTAGGAAATGGAAAGGCTTGGAAAAAATTATATTAAGTGAAGTAAGCCAGGCCCAAAGAAACATAGGTCCCATGGTTTCCCTTATTTGCAATATCTAGTATAGGTATGAGTCAAGCGGAAAGTCAAATAATGTGATGTTAGGAAAACGAAACCTCAAATATGTATTTTAATGTTTTTGTTTCTTTCATGCATGTGTTTCTAACGCATTTATAATATTATTTCTTTGTTGCTTTGTATGTCCCTCCCCCACAGTGTAACCCCTGCTTTCACTATATTTGATGTCAGTATAACATGTGGAGGAGATGGGGACAAACAAGTCGTTTAAGGATTCAGGTGGACCTGTTGCAACAATGAGAAGTACAAAATGTCATGTCAAAACCAGCTTTACAATGTCGGAGGGGGGGAGGGGGGTTTGATTGGGGAGGGGGGAGGGGGGAGGCTGGGAAGGGAGGTGAAGGGTAAACAAAGGAGGAGGCTGCAATGCTTGGTAAGAAATGTATGCATTATCCTGCCCATGTAATTGTAACCCCTCTGTACAGTATGTTCTCAAATAAAATAAAATTAAATTAATTTAAAAAAGAAAAGTTTATTTGAAAAGGAATATATTTTCACGAGATTAAAAGTAGGTTATCATTGGTTTGAGAATGACAACATTTTAATACTACAGGACCAAGTTTTACTGAAGAACCAGTATTTTAAAGCAATAAGGATCTTCTCAATTAATGTTTTTCTGAATTATATTTGACCTCTAAGTCAAGTTTTCCTAGCCTTGGTAGAGCAATTATGGATCTATCATTCCAGGAAGTTTTTTGGCCTACTTATGCTGGACTGAAATCTTTCATTAATCATTAGGAGAGGGGTATTAAAAATTATTTTATGACAATTGTGATCTTGTTCACTCATATGGGCTGGTCATCTGTAAATTGAAAGTTTGAATAACTGTACTTTCTCTTAGATTTTGTGATTTCATCTTTCATTCTAAGTTGCCTTGCATTTCACAATTGCTTACTGCTAATTCCTCTGTCATAATGAATCGGGGCCCAGAAATATTATAGGAAATGAAAAATTGAGATGGGTCTTCAATTACTTTCTGTTGGCATGTAGCATGGGCCTAGGTGAGAAGTCTTGCCCTTGTTATCTGATGCTGTAGATACCTGGGACCTGGATCATAGCACCCGTGGGTTCTGCAGAAGTATAATAGCTTTTAGACATCATATCAGCAAATTTTGGGTATGATATGTAGGAATGCTTCAGAAATATGGAGAAAAAACATTTTGGGACTAGCGAGTTAAAACAATAAACAGAGAAGCAGAGTAAAATTCCTTACAGATTAAAGGAAAACAACAGTTTCTTTTACCATATGAATTCAGAAAAACAAGTACACTTAGAAGGTATCACAAGTTTATACCGAAGACATTGCATCGATACTTTTTATATTCTAATATATATTCTAAGCCTAATTATTTATTATGATGTCATTTTAGTTTTAATGTGCCTATATTTGATGACTGATGATGTTTTTCTTGTGCTTATTTTGCACAAGATGTATTTTACTGGTCTCTGATTGATTTTTTTTTATTTATTTTACTTTTTGTAGTTTTTTTAAAATGTGAAAATACTGTATAGAGGGGTTAAAATTACATGGGAAAGATAATGAGTACATCAACAATCCATCCAAAAAATCATACAACATGATCAAACAGGATTCATTCAGGGATGCAAAGCTGGTTCAATATATGCAAATCAATTAAAATAATTCATCAAATTAACAGGAGCAAGGATAAGAACCACATGCTTATCTCAATAGATGGAGCAAAAGCATTTGACAAGATCCAACACCCCTTTAAGATGAAGGTCTTGGAAAAATCAGGAATCCATGGAACATTCCTCAATACAATAAAGGCTGTATATGACAAACATACAGCCAGCATTACACTTAATGGTGAAAAACTAAAGCCATTTCCTCTTAACTCAGGAGCAAGACAAGGATGTCCACTCTATCCACTTCTCTTCAATCTAGCATTAGAATGCCTAGCTACAACAATAAGACCAGATGTGAACATAAAGGGGATCCAAATAGGGAAAGAAGTAAAACTCTCCCTCTTTGCAGATGACATGATCTTGTATTTAAAGATCCCATAGACTCCACTCCCAAATTACTGAAGCTGATTCAAAACTTTGGCAAAGTAGTAGGGTATAAAATTAACCCTCAAAAATCAATGGTTGTTCTGTACGCCAACAATGAAAAAAGTGTGGCAGAAATCAGGAAAGCAACTCCATTCATAATAGCCCCACAAAAGAAGAAAATAACTAGGAATTAACCAAAGAAGTGAAGGACCTCTATGATGAAAACTTTTAAAACTTGAAAAAGGAAATCAAAACAAAATTTAGAAAGTAGAAAAAAACTCCCATGCTCCTGGATTGGAAAGATCAACATCGTGAAAATGGCAATACTTCCCAGGGCTATCTACAAATTTAATGCGATACCTATCAAAATTCCAACCTCATTCTTCAAGGAAATAGAAGAGGCAATCCAAAAATTCATATGGAACAATAAAAGACCCCGAATAGCAAAAACAATCCTCAATAGAAAGTACAGTGCTGGAGGAATATCATTAACCAAATTTCAAACTCTACTATAAAGCCATAGTAATCAAAAGTGCTTGGTACTGGCACAAGAACAGACCTCAGGACCAATGGGATAGAATTGTAAACCCAGAAATGAACCTACAGACCTTTAGCCATCTAATATTTGATGAGGGAGCTAAAAAAATAGAATGGAAGAAAGACAGCCTCTTCAGTAAATGGTGCTGGCAAAATTGGTTAACTACTTGCAGAAAGCTAAAGCTAGATCCCTATATATCATCCTGCATTAGAATCAACTCCAAATTGATCAAAGACCTCAAAGTCAAAGCAGACACCCTGAGAACAATACAGGATGGAATAAGAGAAACCCTAGGACTCCTTGGCCCAGGCAGATATTTTCTTAATAGAGACTCAGGAATGCAACAAATCAAAGAAGGTTGGACAAATGGGATTGCATGAACTTGCAGAGCTTCTGCATGGCAAAGGACATAGCTAGCAAGATCAATAGAAAGCCTACGAATTGGGACAAGATCTTCACTAGCCATACAACGGGCAAGGTACCATATCTAAAATATACCTGGAATTCAAAAAAATTAAATCCCCCAACAACAAATCCTCAAAGAAACAACTGGCCAATAAATAAGTGGACTAAAGACTTAAAGAAAAACTTCTCTGAAGAGGAAAGGACGGTCAATAGACACATGAAGAAATGCTCAAACTCCCTAGCCATAAAAGAAATGCAAATCATAACAACATTGAGATACCACCTCACTCCAGGTATAATGGGTAAAATCAAGAACTCTAAAAACAACAGACGCTGGAGGGGATGCGGACAGAAGGGAATCTTACTGCATTGTTGGTGGGAGTGTAAACTTGCTGTATGCCTCCATCTAATTGATTTTTTTAAAATTAGGTTTTCAGAATTCTACGTAGAGTCTCTATTTGCGGCATTCTTCAGGTACAGGATTTGCAAATATTTTATCCTTGACTATGGTTACCCTTCATTATCATTGTTGTCGTCGTCGTCATCATCATCATCATCATCACTATTATTATTACTATTATTACTTTTGTACATGTATGTATGCTCCTGAAAATTGAACTCAGGGTCCCTGAGATTTGTTGCATTTTGTTAAAAATTTACCCTTTGAATGATGCCTCACTTCTGCATTTTTGCTGATTAGTCACAGATAAGATTTTCAGGGACTGTATTTTGTGTGATGGATTCAAACAACAATACTCATATCACAGCCTCCCAAGTAGCTGGGATGAGATACATGAGCCCTGTGCTCCCAAATTCTATTCACTACGTTTATATGAGCTTCCACACACCAAATTATTTTACAATGTTTTTGAGTTCTACTATATCAAGTTTTTCTTTTTTTCTTTTTCTTTTTATTGTGAAAATACTATAGAAATGGGTTACAATTACAGGGACAAGGTAATGAGTACAATTCTTATCAAGCATTGTAGCCCCCTTCCCATCCCTTCCCATACTCTCCCCCATACTCCGGCCCCCCACCCAATGCTCCCCCCCCAACAAAGTTGTAAAGTTCGTTTTTCCACATAACGTCTTGTACATCTCATTGTTGCATTGGATCCACCTGTATCCCTATTTTTAAACAATTTGTTTTTTCCCTTCCCCTCCACAAATTTACCAACCTCAAATACAGTGAAAGCAGGGGTTATACCATGGGGGTGGGACATGCAAAGCAACAAAGTGATAATCTTATAAATGTGTTTGAAACAATCACCTGAAAGGGAAAAAAACAATTAAATACATATCTTAGGGTTCATTTCTCTAACATCAACTTATCTGACCTTTTCTGCTTGACCCAAACATGTACTAGTTATTGCAAATAAGGGAAAACATAGGACTTAAGTTTCTTTGGGCCTGGCTTACTTCACTTACTATATTATTTTCCATGTCTTTCCATTTCCTAACAAATGGGGCAATGTCATTCTTTCTGATGTAGGCATAGAATTCCATTGTGTATATATACCATGTTTTCTTGATCCATTCATCTACTGTGGGGCATCTGGGTTGGTTCCCTATCTAAGCTATGGTAAATAATGTTGTAATAAACATAGTCACGCTGGTAGCTTTCTTATGGTCCTGTTTGTGATCATTTGGGTAAATGCCCAAAAGTGGGATTGCTGGGTCATGGGGGAGCTATATGTGGAGTCTTTTGAGGAACTTCTATACCGCTTTCCAAAGTGGTTGAACAAGTTTACACTCCCACCGACAATGCAGTAAGGTTACCTTCTGTCCATATCCCCTCCAGCATCTGTTGTTATTAGAGTTCTTGAGTATGGCCATTCTAACTGGGGTAAGGTGGTATCTCAATGTTGTTTTGATTTGCATTTCTTTTATGGGTAGGGAGGTTGAGCATTTCTTCATGTGTCTATTGGTCATCCTTCTTTCCTCTTCAGAGAAGTTTCTCTTTAAGTCTTTAGCCCACTTATTTATTGGGCAGTTGTTTCATTGAAGATTTATTGTTGCAGGGTTTAATTTTTTGAGTTCCAGGTATATTTTAGATATGAGACTTTTGTTTGTTATAAGGCAAGTGAAGATCTTCTCCCAATCCGTGGGCTTTCTATTGATCTTGCTAACTATGTCCTTTGCCATGCAGAAGCTCTGCAATTTCATGCAATCCCATTTGTCCAACCTTCTTTGATTTGTTGTGTTTCTGGGTCTCTATTAAGAAAATATCTGCCTGGGCCAAGGAGTCCTAGAATTTCTCTTATTCCATCCTGTATTTTTTTCAGGGTGTGTGCTTTGACTTTGAGGTCCTTGATCCATTTGGAGTTGATTCTAGTGCAGGGTGATATATAGGGATCTAGCTTTAGCTTTCTGCAAGTAGTTAGCCAATTTTGCCAGCACCATTCACTGAAGAGGGTGTCTTTCTTCCATTCTAGTTTTTTAGCTCCCTTATCGCTTCAAGTTTTTCTTTCCTATAAGTTTATTGCCTGAGTTAAAAATGCTTCATCTCCAAAATTGTCAAGATATCTTTCTTTGCTTTACATTTATATCACTCTATTTCGTTTATATGCCATGTTTTAATCTTGCTTGTAGTTAATATTTGAATAAATTGTTATGTTTAAGTCAATGTTCATTTTTTAACTCTCCCCAATACTGTCTAATTTATCACTACTTATTAAAGAGAATGTAATTCCACAAACTTTTGGTTTTACTCCTTATTAATATTCCTTGATAATAATTTTGTGGATTTAATCTGGTGCCTTACAGACCCATTGAACTGTGTAATCTTTCCTCTACAAATGTAACAATTTTACACTAACAGCTTAATATTGGTCAGAGAAATATATTCCAGTTTATATTCATTTGTCAGTGAGTCAAAGAATGCTGGTCAGGTGATTTAGAAATTATCAGAAACATAAATATTAATGCCAATCAAAAACTTTAACCTTCCTGAATAAGTTATCAAAAAATACAAATGTATATCTCTGTAATAATATACCAACCACCAAAGAACATATAGAAAGGTTATATCATACTTAGACATTGCATACATATAGAAATTAGTGGAAATAGAAACAACAATAAGATATCCCTGCACAACAACTACGTAGAAATTGGAATCCTTGTACATTGTGGCTTGGCACTTAAAGCAATATAGTCAGTTTGTTAAACATACTGCAATCATTAAAATATTAAACATAGAGTTGCATCTATGATCCAGCATTTGCAATCATAATTTTATATACAAGATATATTTCAACATATGTCCAATGAGACACATGTACAAGAATATACATAGCAAAAGTTTTTACAATACCATATAATAAAATATTGAAATTGCCCTTGAGTACGTTACACAAGTATATACATGAATACAAAACAATATGCTCTATCCATGAAAAAAATTTACATGGACTTACTTACTTGGGAAACACTAATATTGCATAGGAGAAATGGATAAAACAGACTACATTTTCTAATTATATGAGCTTTTTAAAATTGGCACATCTGTAGTGGTAGGCTATGAAGTTATGGTTGGTCAAGTGGAGGGTAGGTTGAAATGATGACAGGAAGTGTGAGCTAATAAATATTGGAGTATTTTGAGAGGGCAGTGATGATAAAATATTCTAGAACTGAAGGTGATGTTCATAGTACATCTCTTTGACATTCTAAAAATCACTGTACTTTATCAAAGAATTACAGATTGCATTTGCATTAACCTTAGTAAAAAATTTTGAATAGTAGTGAGTGAATCTGAGTGATAATTTAGAGTTTAAAATCACAGAATTCTGTAATGTATAAGTTTAGCATGTTGATGAATAAGACTATAAATAAAATATAATCTGTGACATATCCTCTGAGTGATTATATATGACATTGTGAGTCAGTGAATATTCTACAAAATTAAGTAAATTGAGGGATAAGATAGAATTGAGATGGATGAGCGATAATGAACCTCAAGGTGCATTGTATTAGCCATGAAATGTGGATTAATTGTAGACTCTTTGCCTTGCATGTGTGAAGCCCTGTGTTTGATTCCTCCGTACTACATAAACAAAAAAGCTTGAATTGGCACTATGACACAAGTCATAGACTGTTAGCATGAGGTAAAGAAGCTCAAAGACATTGCCAAGGCCCAGGACTAGTCAAAAATAAAAAGGATGCATTGTATTAAGCTGGGCACTAGCGGCTCATGCCTGTTTTACTAGATACTCAGGAGGCTGAGGATTGAGGTTTGAAACCATCCCTGTCAGGAAAGTCTGTGAGATTCTTATCTCCAATTAAAACTCAGAAAAATCTAAAAGTGCTGCTGTGCCTCAAGTGGTAGAGCTCTATTGTTCATTGAAAGGAGTTCAGGGACAGCGCTCAGAACTAGAGTTCAAACCTCAGGAGAGAAAAATAACTCACTAAACACTATTCATAAACTGCTTTTTCAAACAGCAATTCCCATACAACGACTTAAAGTTAAGTTAAAAATATTATTAGAATAAAATATGAATCATTTTAGGAATAAGACATAGATAGGATTGAAAGGTTGTTTACAGGGGACAAAGTAAATTTTATATCATGCATTATGAGTTGAAATTTGTCAGTATTCTTACATCATTTATGAAATTGGCAATATATTGTCCATTACGAGTCAATTTCTTTGAGGAACAGATTGTATTCTGCTGTCTTTTCATAGGAAACCGTAGAGGTGATATTTTGGCCTCATTTTTTTTCTTAATTGTGAAAATAACTTACAGGGGGTTTACAATTACATGACCAATGTAATGAGTATGTTTTTTTTCTTTCATTTTTTTGGGGGGTCCAGTCGTGGGGCCTGAACTCTGGGCCTGAGCCCTGTCCCTCAGCTCTTCAGCTCAAGGCTAGTGCTCTACCACTTGAGCCACAGCGCCTCTTCTGGCTTTTTTCTTTTTGCTTATGTGGTGCTGAGGAATAGAACCCAGGGCCTCATGCATGCAAGGCAATAGCTCTACCACTGAGCCACCTTCCCAGCCCCCGTTCTGAAGTTTTTAGTACAATTGTCTTAAGATATAACATAGGTTATTAAAATTAATATTAATCTAGATAACATTTATAATTACTCATAACACTTTTGAGTACAACTGTTGGCATTTTTTTCTATAGCCAAAAGAAATATTCTGAGTAAAAGAAAGAGAGGAAATTGGAAGAAACAAGAAAGATAGAAAGTTCAAAAGAAATAAAGGAAGAAAGAAAGAAAGGAAGGAAGAAAGGAAGGAAGGAAAGAGAGAAAGAGAGAGAAGTAGGGATGGAGGGAAGGAAAGAAGGAAGGAAGAAAGGAAGGAACAAAACAATTTAATTTATAAAATCTATTTAGCCCAACACAAACTTCATCTAATTGATCCTTTAGTAAATTCAACTTTGCAATTTTCACTTCTTTGCATTTTCTCCATGCATGAATGAAACCAAGAAATGAAGGATCATAAATAACCACTTGAATCTGTTTGCATCTGTAGTAATATGTATGCAAATCTTTTTCTCATTTTCTATACATCATCAAATAACTATTTGCATACAATCTACACTTAGGTATAAATATTCTAAAAACTGATGAAATCCAAGTATGTCAATATATTATATAATGTGAATACAAGTATTTATAGTGCTATTAGTATTACAGTCTACATGTTATATTAATTATAAAAATATTATTACGTATTTTATCAGAGAAATTAGCATCCTCTGATTTTGGTGTCTGAGTCCTACTAGCAGGCCTTAATTAAAATCAAAGGAGATCTGTAATTGTTGGCTCAAAAGAATATTTCTGAAAGCAATTGACTCATAGGGGATTGTTCAAATATATTAGAAGGGCCTTAGAAAGTTGTACCACGTTTACATGATTACTTCTGATGTGATTCAAGAGCCACTAAACAATCATATTTCCCTTTACCATCACTGTAATTATTCCCATTGTAAGAAGAATCATTCACATAAGCCATATGATATAAGCTTGTCCTTAAGTTATTATTTTCTACGAAATTATGTCCAAATGATACACTACACTGAGTTAAAGCAAAAGTTGCAAAGTGTATTGGACGATGTAACTCCTTCCATATATACATGTTGAAATTCTATTCCCCTGTCTGGTGACATTAGAATCAACATTTCAGAGATAACACTACAATAATGATCCTGATAAAAGAAGCCTTATATAACTACTTTGACATGTGAATGTCCAGCAAATGATGAACCAGAAATTGGACCCCCATAAGACAAGGAATTGCTTTGAACAACCATTTTTATAATCAATGTCTAAATTTCGAGCATATGGGTAATATACTCCTGATGGTTTTAAAACACTTACTTTGAAGTATTCTCTTATAACAGCTCAAAGGCTGACAAAAGACAAAGTAGTTTTGAGTTAATATCACAAATTCTGATAAAAAGAAATTCATAATGTTTTATTATTTGAATTTTAATCTCCAAGTCTCCAACATAAAATATTTTAAAATGAGAATTGATTTGAGGTTCAACTCTATTCAACTATCATAATTAATATTTTCAATATTTTTATTATCTTTAAGTAGTTGTACAATGGAATTGCCATTCACTGAAACAGTTTATGGATACAGTGCATCTTGATCAATGTCACCTCTTTCAACATTCTCATCCACCCCTTCCAATCAACACAGTCCCTATGTACCTCAAGATTATGTTATGGAATGACTTGCCATTTAACCAAGCAGTTTATGTGTACAATGCACCTGCAATTGTGTTACCACTTCAACATCTTCACCCCCATTTCACACTACCCTTTGCTTTGTATATTTCAATTCTGGGAATTATACAATGGATTCTTGCCCGTATTCTATCCTTTTCACCTTCAATTTCCTACCCCTCCCATATTGCCCCCCCCCAGTTGTCCTGTCTTGTAGTACATATTTACTGGTATTTATTTTGTTGGGCTTTGACTTAGTCTTTTTTGTCTTTTCTTTTTTTGTTTGCTTGTTTGTTTCTCCAAAATTTTAATTTAAATTACAGGGCCAGCCAGATATTCTGATGAGAAAGTCACTTTTCCTCAGGAGATGGGAAATGCTTCCATGGCATAGTTAACAGCTGTATACATCTCTACTTTTTTTGTGTTTATCAAGGAAGCGCTAAAAAAATCACATTAGGTAATTGACTTAAGTAAAATTAAACCTTTATAACACAAAATTTTCATAGTGTTTTCTAAAGTAGTTGAACAAGATTACATTCCCACCAACAGTGTAATAGAGTTTTCTTTGGGCCACAACCCTATCAGTATCTTTGATTGTTCATTTTTTTTCATGATTACATTGTAACAGGGGTGAGATGAATCTGTGTTGTTTGCATTTGCATTTCTTTTATGGAGAGAGATGTGTCTATTTGTCATTCTTTTTTTAGTTGGTTGTGGGGCCTAAACTCGGGGCCTGGGCACTGTCCCTCAGCTCTTTAGCTCAGGGCTAGCACTTTACCACTTGAGCCACAGCACCACTTCCAACTTTTTCTGCTTATACGGTGCTAAAGAATTGAACCCACGGCCTCATGCATGCATGCAAGGCAAACACTCTACACTGAGCCACCTTCCTAGCCCCTTATTTGTCATTCTTACTTCTTCTAAGAAGTTCTCTTTAAGTCTTTACCCCATATATTAATTGGATTCTTGTTTATTTGAGGGTTTATTTTTGTTGGGCTTAACTTTTTGATCTCTAAATATGGGTTAGTTATGTGAACCCTTGTCTGATGCTTACCTAGTAAAAATCTTCTTCCATTCTGTTCTCTTTTTATATATCCTGCTAACTATTTCCTTTGCCATGAAGAAAATCTTTGGTATGATGCAATTCTATTGATCCAGAAAGAATGAAAATACACCATTAATAAGAAATGGAAAGACTTGGAACAAACTTATACTAAGAGAAGAAAGACAGACTCAGAGAAATATAGATTTCCTAATTTACCTCATTTCTTGTAGTAGAATGTGCCTCTAATTCTACAAGTAAACACAGTTGGATGGTAAAAGAGAAAACATTACACTTAGACATGATAAATTTTATGGGATTCTAAACATTTATACAGTGAGATCAAGGGAGGATGCCCTTTGAATAGGATCACGAAGGCTCAATAGCTATATGAATTTTATCATATAAAATAATGTTCATTAAAATGATCTCCAAGAAATGATGAGAGGTTTTTTTTTTAATATTTTGCTTTTTCCTTCTGTGTTGTGATAGTGTTATTTTTTTTAAATTTCTGCACCTTTGGTCTTACATGTAAGTTTGGAAAGTGCAAGGGGGAACACAGAAATGGGGGGACAAAGGGTGAACAAATGCATCAGTGCTACTCAATGGACACTACATTATAGAAGAACTATACAACATTTTGGGGAGGGAGGTTGAAAGGGAAAAACTGGGAGACCAAGAAGAAAGAGGGGACACTTTTCAAAAAGAAATGTGCTCACTATGTGACTTAAGTAATTGCAACCCTTCAGTACATCATCTTTATGGTAGCCAGAGTACCTCAATAATATTAGATAAAATATGCTTTAAATTAAAAGTGGTATGAATGTAAAAAGAAACAAAGAAGGACATTAAATATTGATAAAGAAAACTTTCCATCACAGGGATATAACAATTCTAAATATCAATACCTTGTATTCTAGAGCTCCCAAATTCATAAGACAAATACTACTTACCCTGAAAACATGCATACGTCCAAATACATTGCTGGTTGCTTGAATACGTTATTCTTACCTCTGGACAGGCCATCCAGATAAAAATTTAGCAAAAAAACTTCAGAGCTAAATAAATACATTGACAATCTATACCTAACAGATATCTACAGAATATTTCACCTAGCAGTGTCACAATATATATTCCTCTCAGCAGCCCATGGAACATTCTCCAAAATAGATCATACCTAGATCACAAGGAAAATATGTCATAATTCAAAAATAAAAAACAAAATTACTCTTTGTATCTTGTCAGTCCACGATGGGACCAAGTTTAATCTCGACATCAAAAGAAATCACAGAAAATTCTGAAACTCACAGACTGAATAACACATTGCTAAATCATCAGTGACTCACTGAAATGATGTGGAGGGAATTTCCAACATTTATGGAATTCAGTGGAATTGAACACACAAAATACTACTACCCCTGGGACACAATAGCACAGGCAATACTCAGAGAAAAATTTCTTTGAGTATATCATCAACAAATAAGAACAATCTTGAACCAGCACTAATGATGCACCACTAGGTCCTTGAAAAGCAGGAACAAGCCAAACCAAAACCTGTATACAGAAATAATACAAATTAGATTAAAGAAATAAATGAATCAGAGTCTAAAAAAAAAACACAGTCATGATTGAATTTTATCTACTAGTAGCTCAAAAATTTGACAGATTAATGTCAACATAGCTTTTTTCAGAGATAGACTCACCCAGCCCAAATGAGTGAACAAAACAAACTTCTAGGATTCTAAGAAAAAACATTTTGTTTACCTTTTTAAAATAAATTTACTCTGTTGTTCTTATTAAGGTGATTTATAGATGGATTACAATTACATGAGTCAGGTAATGAGTACATTTCCTTTTGTGAAATGTCTTCATTCCCCTCCCTTGTTCCCAGTCCCACCTGCTGTCCCCACTCATGTGTTAAATAGATAACTTTCATCAATGTTCAATGAATTTCATTGCTGCAATTTTTCACTCTTTTCCCTAATGCTCTGTGCCCACCTCCCCACTTTTCTGAAGACGTACAATGAATAGACCAGGCATAAGCTAAAGAAGACCAAATCATCACAAACTATAAACAACAACAAACACAAATCCAAAAAGGAATTTTCTATTTTCACGTCTCACGGCCTGTTTAATTATGTCTATCTTGTTATTTAAATATAATTGCTTTTTATCATAAAGTCAATTCAAGGATTAAGGTGTGATAACATAATTTTCCTTTCTATTTAATAATGCTTTTTATTTTAATATTAAAGTTGAAAATAACCCAATTCAAGTTCTAGTGAAATTTGAAGGTTCAGATTTAAAGTTAAAGTTTCAAAATGGCTAATATTTCCATTTTGGCAATGAAAATGAAAAACGCATGTTTTATCCTCAAGAATGTCATTAGTTCATGTGCAAAGATGAAACTAAATGCAATATGAATTCAGTGGAAATAAGGAATAAAAAACTTATTCAATGCATCAATTCCATAGATCATGAGATCTATTGATCAAATTAATAAAACTTGTTTTAAGTAGATTACTTAAGACGAAGTAAGTGATAATTTTCTTTTCTAGGTGTAGTTGATATAGAAATCAAAGCCCAAAGATTCCAGAGTTCTCTGTGCTTGATACATTTGAATTTACACATATGCTTGTCTCATCTCAATATTATTTGAACTGAGAACCGGATTAGAATAAAAAAATCATGCAAATGTTTAGCTGTATTTTGTGAGTAATATGTCCGTTTTATATCTATTTTATTTGAAAAATCTGGAAAATTTATTTAAGTCACATCAACATTAATGAGAAATAAATATCTCCTAGCTCCTTAAAAGAGAATCAATAAAAAAAAGGAAACAACAAAGAAAAAATTGAACCCCATTTTGTACGTGGTTTTTGTATATTGTGGTGCTTTGCAAGTGTGGATTATGTGACTATCCCATGAATCTTGGCTCAAATCACAAGGGCTAGTAGACGAAAATTTCAAAATCTAGAGCAGTTAACACAGCTGTGCAGTTGTTTGTAGGTTTCACTACAGTCACAGCTGGACATCAACTGTACAAAGGCACTAATTCTACTGATTTGGAGGCAAGAATGTGATGAAAAACAAACTTTTATCTTCTTAGATGAAGTTAGAAGACCACACTTTAACAGCTTACTAAACGATCAGCCCTTTGAATAAGAGTGCCATTTTTAAGACACTCTAGATAATTGAAGTCCTTCATCCCTGCACAACCATTAATGCCTTTCACAAATCATTGCCAAGGGCAATTTCTAGTTCTATTTGATATTTCAAATGGCTTAGGAGTGACATAAACAGTAATTCAATTGTTGGGAAAATTTAATTTAGATTAAGCAAACAAATCAGATTCAACTCCATAGCATACCCTTTAGGGAAAATGAATTAAGGAATAGGGCATGTCCTCTGTTATTTAATATTAGACATTAGGGCAAAATGCCAGAAACAGACTCTGCAAGACAGAAACAGAAGTCTTTGTTAAGATATATTAAACATTACCTAGGGACAAGTAATTTTACCTACATTTTCTATTATATGATGACATATTTTTGTCTGCTAATCAGAAAGACTCAAAAAGATTTTTAATTATGATATGAAAAATGCATCATCATGAATGAATGAAATCAGGAAGTAGATGGCTCAGGAGCTGGTTGGTTCTGTTAAATATTCTCATTAGTTTGAATGATCTGGTGTTTTTCTATATGCAAAATTATGAATGTATTTTATGTCTGGACAGGAAAGTTTGATTATTAGATCATTGTCTGATACCCAATGTTAAGAAACTAACCTAAGTCAGAGTGTTAAATATATATGGGTGTGTGCGTGTGTCTGCAAGTTTATATTTAGACGGCAGTACCTTATTTCCCTCAGGGTATATACTTAATTCTATTAGTTATAATACATTAATGACAGTACATTAACATTTTGAGACATATTTATATGTTCAGTGGAATTGAACACACAAAATACTACTACCCCTGGGACACAATAGCACAGGCAATACTCAGAGAAAAATTTCTTTGAGTATATCATCAACAAATAAGAACAATCTTGAACCAGCACTAATGATGCACCACTAGGTCCTTGAAAAGCAGGAACAAGCCAAACCAAAACCTGTATACAGAAATAATACAAATTAGATTAAAGAAATAAATGAATCAGAGTCTAAAAAAAAAACACAGTCATGATTGAATTTTATCTACTAGTAGCTCAAAAATTTGACAGATTAATGTCAACATAGCTTTTTTCAGAGATAGACTCACCCAGCCCAAATGAGTGAACAAAACAAACTTCTAGGATTCTAAGAAAAAACATTTTGTTTACCTTTTTAAAATAAATTTACTCTGTTGTTCTTATTAAGGTGATTTATAGATGGATTACAATTACATGAGTCAGGTAATGAGTACATTTCCTTTTGTGAAATGTCTTCATTCCCCTCCCTTGTTCCCAGTCCCACCTGCTGTCCCCACTCATGTGTTAAATAGATAACTTTCATCAATGTTCAATGAATTTCATTGCTGCAATTTTTCACTCTTTTCCCTAATGCTCTGTGCCCACCTCCCCACTTTTCTGAAGACGTACAATGAATAGACCAGGCATAAGCTAAAGAAGACCAAATCATCACAAACTATAAACAACAACAAACACAAATCCAAAAAGGAATTTTCTATTTTCACGTCTCACGGCCTGTTTAATTATGTCTATCTTGTTATTTAAATATAATTGCTTTTTATCATAAAGTCAATTCAAGGATTAAGGTGTGATAACATAATTTTCCTTTCTATTTAATAATGCTTTTTATTTTAATATTAAAGTTGAAAATAACCCAATTCAAGTTCTAGTGAAATTTGAAGGTTCAGATTTAAAGTTAAAGTTTCAAAATGGCTAATATTTCCATTTTGGCAATGAAAATGAAAAACGCATGTTTTATCCTCAAGAATGTCATTAGTTCATGTGCAAAGATGAAACTAAATGCAATATGAATTCAGTGGAAATAAGGAATAAAAAACTTATTCAATGCATCAATTCCATAGATCATGAGATCTATTGATCAAATTAATAAAACTTGTTTTAAGTAGATTACTTAAGACGAAGTAAGTGATAATTTTCTTTTCTAGGTGTAGTTGATATAGAAATCAAAGCCCAAAGATTCCAGAGTTCTCTGTGCTTGATACATTTGAATTTACACATATGCTTGTCTCATCTCAATATTATTTGAACTGAGAACCGGATTAGAATAAAAAAATCATGCAAATGTTTAGCTGTATTTTGTGAGTAATATGTCCGTTTTATATCTATTTTATTTGAAAAATCTGGAAAATTTATTTAAGTCACATCAACATTAATGAGAAATAAATATCTCCTAGCTCCTTAAAAGAGAATCAATAAAAAAAAGGAAACAACAAAGAAAAAATTGAACCCCATTTTGTACGTGGTTTTTGTATATTGTGGTGCTTTGCAAGTGTGGATTATGTGACTATCCCATGAATCTTGGCTCAAATCACAAGGGCTAGTAGACGAAAATTTCAAAATCTAGAGCAGTTAACACAGCTGTGCAGTTGTTTGTAGGTTTCACTACAGTCACAGCTGGACATCAACTGTACAAAGGCACTAATTCTACTGATTTGGAGGCAAGAATGTGATGAAAAACAAACTTTTATCTTCTTAGATGAAGTTAGAAGACCACACTTTAACAGCTTACTAAACGATCAGCCCTTTGAATAAGAGTGCCATTTTTAAGACACTCTAGATAATTGAAGTCCTTCATCCCTGCACAACCATTAATGCCTTTCACAAATCATTGCCAAGGGCAATTTCTAGTTCTATTTGATATTTCAAATGGCTTAGGAGTGACATAAACAGTAATTCAATTGTTGGGAAAATTTAATTTAGATTAAGCAAACAAATCAGATTCAACTCCATAGCATACCCTTTAGGGAAAATGAATTAAGGAATAGGGCATGTCCTCTGTTATTTAATATTAGACATTAGGGCAAAATGCCAGAAACAGACTCTGCAAGACAGAAACAGAAGTCTTTGTTAAGATATATTAAACATTACCTAGGGACAAGTAATTTTACCTACATTTTCTATTATATGATGACATATTTTTGTCTGCTAATCAGAAAGACTCAAAAAGATTTTTAATTATGATATGAAAAATGCATCATCATGAATGAATGAAATCAGGAAGTAGATGGCTCAGGAGCTGGTTGGTTCTGTTAAATATTCTCATTAGTTTGAATGATCTGGTGTTTTTCTATATGCAAAATTATGAATGTATTTTATGTCTGGACAGGAAAGTTTGATTATTAGATCATTGTCTGATACCCAATGTTAAGAAACTAACCTAAGTCAGAGTGTTAAATATATATGGGTGTGTGCGTGTGTCTGCAAGTTTATATTTAGACGGCAGTTCCTATGATTGCATGAACAACCTAAAATTTATGTTTTGGCTATGAGTTCTTGAAAGGTTTGCTGAAAGTATAAGCATTTGGAATCTTGAGAAAGATATCAATGGCAAACATTTCAGTATAGATCAATTTTAGACAACCCTTGCAAGGATCTGTAATCTTATATGAAATGCAACTTTCATTGAATTTCCAAAGCTACAGTATTCTAGAAATTTGTAGGAAAACCAGTTAAATTATGGAAACATAAAAGTAATGTGATTATTGTATACAGTTTTACATTTTAGTTTCGTCAAGTAAAAGTACTATTTATTGCTTCTGTATAGGAAAGAAAACCGTAATTATTAGAATTTGTGCCGTATTTCACATTGGGAAACTTTGTCTATATCAAAAAGTTTATTTCTTTTGTTTCTGCTTTCCTATTCATAATTCTGTTTCTCATAGTATTATTCTAAGGACTTTTTCTTTTTCCCAGTTTGGAGTTGAACATACCTCATGCTCTCAGTTTGTTTGCTAAAGTTTACCATTTGAACCATGTATCCAGCCCAGAAATTTTTGTAGTTAATTGTAGAGATAACCTCATGAACTTTCCTCCCAGCCTGAAAACCATTATCCCTCGAGTCTCATCCATCTTAATCACTAGTATTATAAATTTGAGTCATGGACCCCAAGAGTCAATGATTTTTCATATCTTATAGATTGCACATGTTTGCTAGTAATTGTAATAATAAACTACCACAGATTGGGTAGGATTAACACTGTAAATACATTGCCTCTGAGTTGGTGGAACTAGAACTGCAAGATCAGAGTTGGCTTCTGATTCCTCTTTCCTTGGCATATTCAAAGCATTCTGCTACTCTTGGAGGAGACTTCAACTTAAATACTACCTTTGAGATTCTGTTTCCATCTGCAGTCACTTGCTAAGACAATGGGTTTTTGATCTTTAGTATGATTTCAGTGGGACAGTACCCAACACATTACATATTACTTAATTGATAGAAGAAAATCTCTAATAGAAAATAATTTGTTTGGGGCATGGAAGTTATGGTTATACTGTACAAAATAGTAAAAGAGGTAAAGGTTTTATTAATGCTTGTAAAAAGAGTATGAAGTCTTGACGTTAGACATGCCAAATTCTTACACTGGCACACCCTTAAATTCCTAGTGGTACCAGAGGATTTAACCTGAAACCCTATACTTGTGAAACCGCATCTCTACTACTATCATACCTGCAGATTATAATTGGATTGCTTACTTTGAGTTAGTATCACTATGCCTGGGCCTGCTTGGACTGTGGTCTTCTTAACACAAGCATAAAACATTGCACCCAGCAAATGGTTAGAATTTCTGAAACATCTTTTTGTGTCTGGGATTGCCTGGAACTGGAATTCTCTAATCTCTGTTTTCCAAGTAGATAATATTTTAGGTTTGAGCCACTTTAACCAATAAAAGCATACAATTTCAAAATATCTTGATATTGCATATATTTGTGCTTAAAATATATGGCTAACCTTAATTTTCACCCGCTTTTTTTAGTACTCTGAGTTGAAAACATTGGCATTCTTGATATAAGTGGCTTTGTTTTGGATGGAATCCCATCTCAATCAAAAAATTCTTCCAAAAGTTTATGTCAATAATCATGGAAAAGAAGGCTTCAGGTTGGAAAAAACACACTGTTAATAAAGTTATAAATGCAGTATACTCATAGTGTTAGTCAATGGTTTCTTTAGTGTGAGGAGGAAGGCAGAAATGTGAAAGATGTAAGGTCTCTGTAGAAATACTGTAGCTGTCACGTCAGGTTATCTTCCTTCTCTAAAGCTTGCTTTATTAAAACCCTCTGGGTGCACATTGGTTGGACTGATTGGTAATCTTCTCCAGGAAATGAAGCTGATTTTACAAGGTTGATGGTGTGGTAAATAAAGGAATGATCAGAATAAGCACTGATATTGTCACAGATTGAGCAGATCAGATTAACTGCTGAACAGCAAAACTAAGCAAAGTTTCAAGTCTCATTATCCACATTGGAACATATATAGATAGTACATAAACACATACATATAAATATACATATACATACATACATGAAAATTTAAATCTCCAGTAGAATATATAGAAACTTGGTATGACAAGTGTTAATCTATATGAAATTGGTTGCAGGAAAGGTACAGTAAAATATAAATAGTTTAGCATAGATCTTGCATAGATTTTGTAAAGGATGAAAATTCTTCCTTCATTATACACTTTACAAATATCTTTAGAGTTCCAGGAAGATGGCAGAGGAGAAGCTGGAGGCTAAACAAGCTCTCGCATAGAAAGCAGTTTTAGTGTTCCAGTGAACAGTCCTAAGCCAAAGAATCACAACAAGTGTGCCATCACAGGACAGGGAATTAGGCCAGAGAGGGTAAATCCAGGCAAGGAGACAGATCTGAGCAATTGCCAGCAGCCACCGCTGCGAGGCGTTGGCCCTAGCCATCATACCTGCAACACAGAGAGTCTGGGATGAAGAAGACCGATGCGGTGGTAGAGCAGATTCTACTCAACACCAGCAAGAACCGACAAGGAAAAGACATCTTCATCCTGCAGTTCGCTGCAGACCAGAGAAGACCCAGGAACCAAGACTCGGCATGAGTAGAAGCCTAACGTCCTCACTCCTTCTCAGGGAGCAGAAGAGGGGAGGCCACCCCTTCCCCCCCACTACCAGAGATCTCCATCTTTGATACTGACAAAGCTCGGATGAGCTAGCTCCAACTCAGGCCTTGGAAAAAAACTAGAATCATTTAGCAGGTCACAAGAACCTAACTGACCTGCCAGACTCAGCTGCACCAGGGAAAAGTCACCCAGCTCAGGGGCAAGCCCCACAAGTGTCTTTCTTCACTGGGTAATCAGAGCCAGAGGCTGCGCCTCCCTTTATCAGTGTCAACAATCAATTGAAATTCAGTAAACAGAAACCCTGAGTGTGGCTCCAGGCTAGGCTCTGTGAGTTTCTCACAAACTAACTGCTGTTTGCTGAAAGGCCTCAACTCTACCCAGAACCTAGTCTCATCACAGCATCTCCAAAACTTGAGGAAATAGCCATCTCCCTCTTTTGTGATACTCAAAGCAGATCTCCCTCCCATTGAACTAACCTGGGAGGAGGATCACAAAATCTTGGGTAAAGCAGAGCGCTTTTCTGCCTGCTCAAACAAACTGACTTAAACCAACCAAGCAACAGGAAAATCAAACACCACAAGCAGACCAGAGACTCCAACAAGAGGCTGGTAACAGACACAAGGGAGATGCAGCATCTTCCCACCTCTCCCCCCCCAAAAAAAAACAAAGAATGTTTTTCTTTTGTTATTTTTTTGTACATTTTATAAAAAAAAAATTTCTAAAACTTTTTTAAATTTTTAATTTTTACCTTTTTTTGAAAAAATTGTTTTCTAGTAACTTTTTTTCTTCCTCTTATAACTTTTATTTTTATTTTAGGGGTATATGTGTGTGCATTTTCTTTCTTTCTTTTTCTTTTAAAAGTTTATTTTATTTTCTTTTATTTTTGTTTTTTTGTTTAGCTCTACTGAACTTCTGATCTTTTCTCTTTCTTTCTCATTCTTTTCACCTTTTCTCCTCTTTCGTTCTTCTTTATGTTACTTAATTGCTGTTCTTCACATCCTCTGATACACCCATAGTCGATTAATAGACCTTATCCCACATTGTGTACACACTTAATCCAGAAATTTATTACTCAATTCAAAACTTCTTAGACTTAAATTCCTTAATAGCAGTACTACCTCTTTCTACCTATATAATATTTTAAGTATTTTCATTTTTAAGTTTTTCACATCTCCTTTATATTCCTCCCCTTTTATCATTATATCCACGTTCTTCTCAGAATATTTCATATTCAAATCTGTATAATTTTTAAGCATTGCTATGTTAATTTTTAATTTTTACTTTTCTAAACTTTGGGGTCTTCTTTTTCCCCTTTCTCTTTCTTCTTATTTCTCTCTCTCTCTACTTTCATCCTATCCAACCTATTTCCTGCTTTATTGTGCCTTAATCCATGATACATAATTAAATGGAAGCATAATTTAATACCTAATAACTATTAGTAATATATGTAATTTAATAATATATAGACATCACATTCAATAATTATATTTATATATTTAAATATACAGTGCAAAATACATCTACATCTTTCTGTATATATATATGTATATATATATAGGTATTTGCAATAATTTACACACATATCCATTTATATATTGGCCACTCCTGGGGCTAGAACTTATGTCCCGGGAACTGCCTGGCAGTGAATTTTTTTGAGGCTGTGGTGCTTACACTGACCCCATGATGATTTGGGCATTCCAGGCCCTGAGTTCAAATTCCAGCAGTGGCAAAGGCAATAGGTGGAGTAAGAATCCAATGTTGACCTGTTTTCCTTTCTGTGGAAATATTGTGTCCTAGGTATAATATGTAAGATTTATGCAAATACATATATGATATGTATTATACAAATATATATATAAATATTATTTTTGCCAGCTCTGGGCTGGGAATTCACACCCTGGAAATGCTCCTGGATTTTTTTTCTTCCAGGGGGTTAGCTTCCACTTCACCCAGAGCACAATAGAGTTACCCAGTTCCTGAGTTCAAATCCAGGTCTGGCAGATAAAATGGCCTAAATTCCTAGCCAGGACCTTATCTTGTTGTGGGGCAGGCATGGGGCTTGAACTCAGGTCGTCACAACTCTGCCTCAGCCTTGATTACCCTAGGCTGGGGTGCAGCTTTTACACACACAGATGATCCAGGGATCCTAGGACCCAAGTTCAATTCCCAGCCCTGCAAAAAAAAAAAAAAAAAAAAACCCAAGATGGAGGAAGAAATACCAGGAAGTTTTACTCAACAGTTTTACCTTTGTTTCCTTTGCACTGTGACCATCTTGGATCTCAATGACTCGGTTGAAATTGTACCTGACCTTGCATGGCCGAAGGCTGGTGGGCTCTCAGTGAAGCCTGAGCCCAACCCAGACAGCTCGGCCCTGGGTTCGATCATAGGAATGCCAACTACACACAGCTGAAGATCCTAAAGAACTCGTTCCTATCTATTGGAACACTAGTAGAATGTTTGACATGAACTAATTAAATTACTAATTAGCTAGTTTTTCTAGTATAAGATTGTACACAATAAATATAGGCCATTGATTAATTTAATTAATATTTTATTAAGTCTCCTACCATGATAAATTAATGGAGGTATAATTTGATACCAAATAATTGGTAATAATAGAATATATAAAAATAAGATATAGACATCATTCTTTATATAAAGTAATACACTAGAATCTACATAAATATATGTCTCTCTACATAAATTTATTTATAGATGCATATACATATACACACTCTGCAGTATACACATCTGCTTATATATTGGCCACTCCTAGGGCTTGATTTCAGGTCCTCAAATTTGCCCAACAACTTCACTCGCATCAGACTGGTGTGCTAACTTTGACCCATTCATGAAGTGGGCCATCTAGACCCAGAGTTCAATTCACAGAACTCTCAAAAACTTAATCCTGGTAAAAGAAGCCAATTGTCCCACTTGCTTTCCTTATCAGTGAAAGTTCTGTGTCTCAGGAATGATGGATAATACTTAGGCAAATCTATTCCCTATGTAATAGGATGTAAAAAAATGTATACATGTAATCATACTCTCTAAAATATATAATAAATACATAAAAAAAGAAAATGAATAACTACACTAACTGCAATATGCAGTAAACATGTATATGTAAGTATAAATCATGTATTTAAAATGTATATGAATATTATTTTTTCGAGTGCTAGGGCTTGAATTCAGCCCCTGGGCACAGGCCTGACTTTCTTGTCTTCTAGCACGGTGAGCTTCCCCTTCTCCCACGGTGCTGCAGATTTACCCAGACCCTGAGTTCAAATAACAGTCCTGGCAGAAAAAATGGTGTGAATTCCAAGCCAAGGAGCTCTGATAATTTTTAAAATATTTTTAATGTATATGTGTATTTTCAGTTTGTCAAGTACAAGGTTGAACTCAGGGCGTGGCAACTCTGCCTCAGCATTGATCACCCTAGATTGGGTTGCAGCCTCTGGATCCACAGCTGAACCTGGGTTCCTGGGCCTCAATGGCTGAAAGGAAAAAAAAAATTAAAACGACACAGAATAAAAATACAGAAACTTGCAGATGGCTGCCAGTTTTACATTTGTTTTCTTTTCAAGGTGACCATCCTGGGTCTGAATGACACAGATGAAAAATGTTCATAACCTGGCATTGCTGAAGGCTGGCAGGCTTCTAAGGAAGCCATAGGCCAACACGGCAACATAGGCCTTGTGTTCAAAGCCGGGTCCTGAACCCTACCAATGGAGGGAGATCCTAAGAGTCTCCTTCCTATTCATAGGAATACTGATGGAAGGTTATGAATGTGAAGTTTGAATTAGTTGTTCCTGAATGATACTACTATAAAATTAGAAAGAGATTTTAGAAGGCCGATGGATTTTAATGAATATTTGTGACACATTAAAAGAATACTATTAATTACATGGACACAATCATTTCGCAACAGTGATTGATTTAATTAACAATTCATTAAGGATGAAAACAGTAACATTAATTACATGGAAGCATAATAAATACCCAAGAATTCGTAGGAATCTAGCCTATATAGCTGAATAATGTATACACATCTCTAGCACTCTATTAACATCTATATTTATTTGTGTACTGCCATCTGCATGTCAATATGTTCTTATTTTGTCAACCCCTGGGACTCTATCTCAGGTGCTGGGAACAGCTTATCAGCTCCATATGCCCCAGGCAGGCGTGCTGATACTCACCCATTCATGAATTGGGCCTTGTAGGCTTTGAGTTCAGATGCCAGCATTCACAAAAATTGAATCTTAGAGTAAGAAGCCCATGGTAACACATGTTTTCCTTTTCTGTGAAAGTCCTGGGTGTCAGGTGTGAAGTTTCATACATAGGCAAATAATCTATATCCTATGTAATAAATGTAGTAAATATTCTATGTGTAATAGCAGTCAATAAAATAAATAGTAAATAAAGGAATGATATGAAAAATAAAATGAATAACTGCACTAAGCGTAAATTGGAGTCAACATACGGGGCTCGATCTCAGGGCCTGGACACCACTTGTCAGCTGAATTGGCTAGAGGCTGCTATGCTGGGAGTCACCCATTCATGAACTGACCCTTGTAGGCCCTGAGTTTACATCAAACCACTGCCAAAAATTTAACCTTGGAGTGAGAAGTGGAGCATGACACATATTTTTCTTTTCTGTGAATGTGCTCGGTGTCAGGTAGGATGTATAATTCAGATGCAAATCCATATGCTATGTAATAGGTTGTAATAAATGTAAAAAGTGTCATAGATGGAAGAATTGTCACTATAATAAATGATAAGAGAATTGAAATAGTAGTGAATCCTTCTAGGATAAAATTAGGTGCAATAAGTATAGAGGTGCATTAAGTTTAATCAATATTTTATTAAGCATTAACAGAATAAAAATTGCATGGAGACATAATTAAATACCTAATTGGTAGTAACACATGATTCATACATAATTTAATTATATGTAGATATCTGTCTCATGTATAAAATATGTAAATATATATATATGGATGTATGTACATATATATACATACATACATACATCCATATATATATATATATATATATATATATATATATATATATATATATACCAGCAGGTCTGAGATTCAGAGAAATCCTGAGGTTAAACTGGGAATGATGAGGGGAGCCCCAGAACATGCAGTGTCTTGAAAGAAGTCTCTGTGTTTTGAGCTCATTGTATTGAATACAAATTTCCTAGCTTGGTGCCATTCATCAGTGCTACTCAGGAGTTTCACCTATAGAAATACATCCATACATAGACAAACACATGGAAGTACAGGCTTTTTTTGAGGGAGGAGGTCCTGAGGTTGAACTATGAACCTAGGCGTTGTCCTCAAGCTCCTTTTGCTCAAGGGTAATGCATTAAGCTTGAGTCACAGCCTCATTTTTGCGTTTTTATGTGATCTCTTAGAAATAATAGTGTCATGGACTGGATTCAAACTATGATTCTCTACTTCTCAGCCTTCAGAGGACCTGGGATTACAGTCAGCAGCCACTGTCACCTTCTTTCTTTTCTTCTTCACTTTTTTAATTTTATAATTTTTTACTATTGTGAAAATATTGTACAGAGAGGTTACAATTACAAGGGCAAGATAGTTTCCAATACTATCTCTTCCCCTCTCCACCCTCTACCCCCAGCCCCCTACTACCACCATCCCCACCCCCACCCCGCACCCCACCAAAGTTGTAAAGTTCATTTTTCGACATAATGTCTTGTATATCTCATTGTTGTAATGGGTCCACCTGTAAACCTATTTAAACAGTTTGTTTTTTCCCTTCCCCTCCAAAAATTATATCAATATCAAATACAGTGAAAGCAGGGCTTATACCCTGGGGGAGGTACATACAAAGCAACAAAGAAATATGTTGGAAAAAAATTGCAAGAAAAAACAAAATATTTGAATCCTTATCTTGGGGTTCATTTCGCCTAATATCAACTTTTCTGAGAGTTTCCCTTTGTCTCAGACATATACTAGTTATTGCAAATAAGGGAAACCATGGGACTTATATTTCTTTGGTCCAGGCTTACTTCACTTAATATAATTTTTTCCAAGTCTTCCCATTTCCTAACAAATGGGGATGTGACATTGTGGCTTAACTGGTAGAACACTCACCTTGACTGAAGAACTGAGCGAAAATGACCAGGCCCAGTGTTCAAGCCCCACGACAAACAAATTTTTTTAATAGAAATTTACTTCTTTAATTTTATAATCTGGACAATCTGACTTCTTAACAGGGTTATTCCAATGGTTTGAATTTATAAGTAAACTATCCAATGTTTATTAGAGCTGTTTTCACTGAGAATGATTTTCTCTCTTCATCTCACCCTCTGGTCTGAGGCCAAAAGTGAGAAATGAGTGTCACAGTATTTGGGACCAAATATCCACAGGACATGCCAGTTCTGCCACTTAGCATTGAGCTGAGGTAAATTTACTGTCTCAGGATGACAGGAACGAAAGTTGGAGTGATCCTCATACTGTCTGCATTTCTCATTTTACCTATAAAATGATCTAATAATTATGAGTGTTTTGTGTCTCCAACCTGAATTATCTAGAACCCACTAGTAGCATCTTCATGTTTCCATTTTTCTCTAGTACATCTTGAGATTTAGACTAAGAGTTTCTGTGGAGCAGCTCCTCAGCAAATCCCTGAGAAAAGCTACTTGAAACCTCCTCAGGAGATAGTCATTCAAAGCCATCTGAACAGGAAAGTCTGTGAGACTCTTGTCTCCAATAAAACACCAGAGAACCAGAAGTGGAGCAGTGGCCCAGGGGGTAGAGCTCCAGCTTTGAGAGAGAAAACCGAGCAGGAGATACAAGCCAGACCAGGCAGGAAAGCCTGAGAGTTGTTTATGTCCAATTAACGACCAGATGGCTCAAAGTAGAGCTGTGGTGGTGGTAGAGCCTCAGCCATGAGCAAAACATCTCAGGAACACATCAGGGCCTGAGTTTAAGCCTTGGGGTGGCTACAAAAATCAAAAAGAGCAGGCCAAGTTAATGTATCAGTACCTACTTATGTGTGTATACATATTACCTCCCCGAGTGCAAACAGACCTATGCAATTCTTCTGCTTTTATTTACTGGTTTAGTTTTCAGATATGGTAGTTGCTCACACTGCATCATTCTCTTCATTTCAGGCCATTTCTTTTCTCTTCCAGGTTTCCAGGCCTGTGTCCTTATATGATGCACACTTAAGCTCTCAGCAGCCTTTATTTACATTTTATTATGAGGCCAAGGCAGCAACAGTCACAAATCAGGTAGAAGAATGGAAGATCAGGATTTGTAGAAGTAACCGGTATTCAGAAAATTAAACTTGGGAACATGAAATGATTGCATACTTATGTATAAACTACCATTAAGAAACAATGAGGAGGCTGGGAGTATGGATTAGTGAGAGAGTGCTTGCCTAGCATGCAAGAAGGCCTGCGTTCGATTCCTCAGATGCACATACACAGACAAGGCCATAATTGTTACTGTGGCTCAAAGTAGCAGAGTGCTGTAGACAGTGCTCAGACCTTAAGTTCAACCCAAGAATTGGCAAAGAGATAACTAGTTAGGTAGGAAGAAAGAAAGAAAGAAAGAAAGAAAGAAAGAAAGAAAGAAAGAAAGAAAGAAAGAAAGAAAGAAAGAAAGAAAGAAAGAAAGAAAGAAAGAAAGAAAGAAAGAAAGAAAGAAAGAAAAGTAGAAAGAAAGAGAGAAAAGTAGAAAGATAGATAGGTAAAAAGATAAGATAGGTAGAAAGATAGATAGAAAGTTGATAGATGAATCTTGTCTTAGATATCTTGAGGAAAGAAGGGAACACTTCCCAATCATGAGGCCTTCTGCAGTGTGCCAGGAAACCAGCATCGCCTTCACATAACCACAGAGCAGGAAGACTGTCTCTGTCCCATTTCTCAGGCAGCCAAGGGCTGCAAAGTCAAGAGGGCAGAGCCAGTTTCTAACTCAGGTGCCTGGAGACAGAGGAGAAACAGCCCTGCCTCTCCTTGGACTGGGGATTTGCATTAATGATGTGGAGAATGAAGCAAGGAGAATAGACTGGCAGAGGTAGAAGAAGGGTCTTCAATCCTGACAGATGGAGAGTCAAAAACCCAATCCCTAAGACCAGAGAGCAGGGTTTTCTTCTCTGTTCCTCCCTTCTCCCCCACTAAACTGGCTCTGTATTAGTTCACGTGAAGGAGGAAGATTAATTAGTCATTGTTTGAAGGGGCTGAGAAAAGCCTGACCCTGGTGTAACTCTAACAAATGTTTCAGGTTTCATTGCTTCCTGCGCCTGGAATGAATGAACTGGTTTTGCAGCTCACTTCATTGTTGAGTGTGTACATTCTGCCTCCTAATGTGTTCCTCAGAATGGCCCAGTTCCTTAGTGGCTCACAGGCTGGTATGCTCATGTAGACCCATTGGGCAGTTGGGCCACCTAGGTCCAAAGTTCGAATCCCAGCACTGCCAAAAATTCACCCTGATGTGAGCAGCCAGTCATTGCACCTGTTTTCCTGTGCTGTGCAAGTCCTGGGTCTCAGCGAGGAGGGAGAATTCTCTATAGGCAACTCTAGCCATGGGAATAGGTTGTCATCCAGGTCAACACAGTTATATCTCTCTGTTGGTCCTTCATCCACCCTGCGAAAGACAGATGGGGTCCAAGGAAAGAGAAGTGTGCTGCTCATCCATTCCCCAACCTCCCTTAGTCCCGGAGACAATCAGATGCAGTGGGGAGTCAAGGCAAGCAAGAACTTGTTTATTATTACATAGCAAGCCTTTTTAAAGCAAAAGACTTCAGAGCACGGAGTGGGAGGAAAAGAAACCAATCAATCACTGTAAAGGTCACCACATCATATGCTTTTCACCTGGGGCCCAGGGTTTAATTGGCCCTAGTGCTTCTGAACTTTCCCTGCCATTCACGAGCTGTTCAGGCACTGACATCACTTTGCTTAATAATGGTAGGCAATCAGATTTTAACATAAACAACTCGGGCTCTGCCCACTCACCTTCCTCTCAGTGTCATCTTTGCTGCTCATGTGCCCCACATCTATCATCCTATTCTCAAGAAAATACACAATACATCAATGAATAAGACACAAAATAAAGAGAATGACTACATCGAATGCAAGATGCTGCCCTCCCATGTATGGAAATACAAATCCTATGTTTAAATGATGAATTTATGACTATATTGGCCCCCACCAGGGCTCCATCTCAGGTCCTGAGAACAGCCTAGCTCCTTAGTGCCTCACAGGCTGGTGTACTGACCATGACTGATTCACGAGTTGGGCCAGGTAGGCCTTAAGTTCAAATCTCAGCCCAAAAAGATTCACCTTGATGTAGAAGCCAATCGATCCACCTGTTTTCCTGTCCTGTGAAAGTCCTGGGTCTCAGTGGGGATGGAGAATTCTATATAGGCAACTCTATAGCCATGGGAATAGGTTGTCATCCATGTCAGCACAGTTATATCTATCACCATACTCAATAAAATACACAATACATCTCTGAATAAGACACAAAATAAGAAGAATAATTACACTGAGTACAAGATGCATATCACATCTATAGGTAAAGAGAGATCCTATGATTACAAAAGGTGGGCTTGTATTTTGTCCAGTGTTGGGGCTTCAAATTAGGCTCTGGACCAGGCCTGACATTCTAGTCTTCAAGGATGGTGAGCTTCCCCTTTCCCCAAAGTGCAACAGAGCTACCCAGACCTCAGTTCAAATCCCAGCATTGACAAAAGATTCATTCTGTTGTCAGAAGTCAGGCATTGCACATGTTTCCCTCTGCTGTGAATGTCCCGTGTCTTAACTAGGATGGAGAATGCATAGACAACCTTATAACCATGGGAACAGGTTGTCATACATGTCAGCACAGTTATACCTGTCACCATACTCAGTAAAATACACAATAACTCCATGAACTAGACACAAAGTAAGGAGAAGAGCACCGAATGCAAGATGCTGTCCACACATGTATGTAAATATAGATTCTATGTCAAAATTCTGAATTTGTGACTATCTGGCCCTCCCTGGCACTCAATGTCAGGTCCTGGGAACGGCCTATCTCCTTTGTTGCTTACAGGCTGGTGTCCTCACCTTGAACCTTTCCCCAACTGGGCCTGCTAGGCTCAGAGTTCACATTCCAACACTGCCAAAAGATGAATCCTGATGTGAGAAGCCCATCGATTCACCTGTTTTCCTGTTCTATGAAAGATCTGAGTCTCAGCTAGGATGGAGAATGCATGGGAAACCTTATAGCCAAGGAAATAGGTTGCCATCCATGTTAGCACTGTTATATCTGTCACCATTCTCAGTAAAATACACAATACTCCATGGATAAGACAGTAAATAAGGAGAAGAAGTACACCAAATGCAAGATGCTGTCCACACATGTATGTAAATATAGATCCTATGTTTAAATAATGAATTTATGACTATTGTGGCCCACCCTGGAGATCAATGTCAGATCTTGGGAATGGCCTAATTCCTTAGTTGCTCACAGGCTGGTGTGTTCACCTTGAACTATTCGTTAATTGGTCTCCTGCCATTTGGAAGTGGCAGGACCAGGATTCCAAATATGGGCTCCAGCTCCCACCACTTAAACCTCAGGATAGGGAACTCACCAGTCTGTCCAAAAACATCAGCAAGACCAATGATTAACCAGGCACCAGTGGCTCTCACCAGTCCTCCTTGATACTTACAAGGCTGTAATAGGAGGATCATGGTCAAAATCACCCTAAGCAGGAAAGTCCTTGAGACCCCTGTCCAACTTGTGCCAACAAAGCCAGAAGTGGAGTGTGTGGCTCCAGTTGTAGAGGGCTAGCCTTGAGCAAAAGCAGCTCATGCTCTGTGCCCAGATCCTGAGTTCATGGTCCAGGACTGGCAACAAACAGACATACAGAACAATCTGTGCAGGCATCCGGCTAACAGGTCACCCTCTTTTCCCCAATTGGATTGGACAGCTTTCCCTGGGAAAGGGGCTGCTGTCATCTTGATTCTGCCAATTCTGCCTACATCACAGGATTCCAGCCTCACCCACATTATTTCTTGGTTCTTTCTGACCAATGGGATAAAAGAATGGTGGCCACGCCCACATTCCCTGCTGCCCTATAGTACTGGGATTCCCTCTGTTGGTTGACACCACTACCAGCAGTTGAGGAAGCTAGAGTTGGCTGAGTGGTAAGAGACTCGTGGCCTAGGAGGAGAGGCCTTGGTCAGCCCCACCACGTGCCCACCCCTGCCCGGGCCCCCTCACCACCTTCCCCTCAGCACAGCGTTTCAAACTTGGTGCTGCTGGCTCAGAACTGCAGTGCCTCTTTGGAGTCCTCAGTCAAAGGTGCAATGGTGTGCTGCCAGCCATCTTGTGGCCCTGACCTAATCATGGCACCCCTGTCCTCTGCTCTGGGCCTGAGTGTCTACCATGCCTCTTCCATCGCTGCTTGCCCTACCCAGAGCAGTTTCCAATAGCTTCTCCCAGCAGCATATGTGAGTGGCCACCACATAATCCCGTATTCCACTACCCCATATCTCCTCTCCTCCCAACCACCGTGAACCCTGCCTGTCCCATGCCCCACAGTCTGGCCAAGGCCCTGCCACAAATGCAACCAAGGGATGGGGGTAAGTGTTGGCCCGAGGATCCCACTCCCATCCCTAGCAGCCAGAGTCCCAGGAAACGGGGAGATGCAGGGTTGGGTGAGGAGTGGGCACAACAGAGCCCCTGACCTGGATTAGTGGGAGCCACACAGAGGCGTATCTGCACCCTTCCTCTCCCTGGTGGGAACCTGGTGTCTTTAGTCAGAGTTTGAATGCAGCATGTTCACACCTGCCTTCTGGGGTCTTTTCCTTTTTACTTGGGTGGAGGGTGTTGGATTATGAAGATAGACCTCCCCCCTTGCTGTGTGAGCCCTTGTCTTCTGTGCTGGGTCACCCTTTCACTTGAAGAGAGTCCCAGAAAAACCCAGTAGGGAGGTGAGGGTTCTGGTGGTTAGAACTGATGTGAATATCTGGGAGGAACGCTCCCGCCCCAACACACACACATACAATAGGCCTCTTCCCCCCTCCCCTGCTGTCAACATTTCTCATGGGTGATCACATTTCCCAGCTCTGCCAGCTTCTGCTGGTGCTCCCTGTCCATCTGGTCTCCAACAAACTCAGGAGAGGCACTGCTCTGAGTTTATGTGTGTGTGTGTGAGAGAGAGAGAGAGACATACAGACAGACAGACAGACAGACAGAGGCAGAGACAGAGACAGAGACAGAGACAGAGACAGAGACAGAGATAGACAGAGAGAAAGACAGAGAGAGACAGATCATCTATCTCCTTGTACAGCCTGACTGTGCTCAGGTGAGTGATCTGTTGGAAAATTGCAGGTGCTTCATGTTGCCCGGGCTGGCTATGAGCCATGATCTTCATGTCTCAGCCTCCTGTGTAGTTAGGATTATAGGCCTGACCCACCAGCACCTGGCTTAAGTGTAATTCTGATCTTCCTTCTTTCAATCTCTCTCCCTCATAGAAACTGATTTGAATGGGTGCTGGAGGAGGTGGGCCAGCGTCCCCAAGTGGCTGAAACCAAGGTTTACCTCTCATTCTGGAGGTGGGTTGTGGGTCAGGAGCTGTTTCACTCATTCTGTTGTACCAGGTCCATGAAGTAAGCCCCTCTATGCCCTGGCTAGACCGTGACGATCATTCATTTTCCATCTAGCTTTACTGGAGTTAGTATTTTGTTCTATGTACTTTTCTACCAAAAATTTCTATCCAAAGTTATGATACATAGTCACCGAATGAAAATGTAATGCCATCTTAAGAAAGTCATTAAGGGCTCTGGGAATGTGGCTTCATGGTATGTTGATTGCCTAGCATGCATGAAACCCTGAGTTCAATTCCTCAGTACCACATAAACAGAAAAAAAAACATTGGAAAGGATGCTGTTCCTCAAGTGGTAGAGTGTTCCCATTTAGAAAAAAAAAGCTGAGGCATAATTCCCTAGCCCTGAGTTTAAGTCCCAGGACTGGCAAAACAACAACAGCAACAAAAACAAAAACAACAGCAACATTTAGTTAGTAAATGAAAAAAAATAAAGAACCCATACTTGGAATATATAATTCCTCTTTCCATACTGATACCTGACAATAGTCCCTAATTCATGTACGTTACCTATATTAGGATAGTGTGTTGAAAACATGTTTTGTTCATTAGGTCACAGCAATTAATGCCAGGAATATGCTTAGATGTCAGGTGAAGATTAATTCTGTAAATTCAAAGATTCCAGGGTTTTGAGTGGTCACTTCTAATCAGAATGAGAAAGGTAGTCTAAGTGAGATTTGGAAACCTTCTTGGCCAGTCTTGGCACCAAAAAGGCAGAGGCTAGTTAACAGTTGTGACAGAACAGAAGGAATAACTCCAGATGGAAGGAATAAATGATAGTAACTAAGATATAGCAGAAAGTGTTCCAGGGAATCATTTTCGGTTATTGAAGAACTTGTTGTCACCTAGGAATATTCCTCGTTGCCTTTAGCATTCTAAACCTCTTAAGCTAGTTCTTAATCTCTGGGTGATAAATGTATCTCCTTCTATGCTGTTCTTTCATACATGATCTCCTTTGCTTTCTAATAATCTGTCTTTCTCTTTCTCTATGAACATTTCCTGAAACAAAATACACCTACACAGATGGAAGAGGATGCTAATGCAAGGGTCTCATAGCTCATAAGTCATTAATGTAACAAAATGGAAAAAGAGGACATATTTATTGCTACCTCTATTATTCTGAAAACCTGCAATGTCACATCATTTGATTCACATTTCCATTCTTTGTCTACTTAGTGTCATTAACTGCACTAAATGCAAATATGAGCGGGGTGCTGATGGCTCATGCCTGTAATCCTAGCTACTCAATAGGCTGAGACCAGAGGATTGTGGTTCAAAGCCAGCCTGTTCAGGAAAGTCCATGAGACACTGATATTCAATTAACCACCAGAAATCTGGAAGTACTGCTGTATCTAAAGTGGTAGAGTGCTCAACTTGACCTGAAGAGCTGAGTGACAGCACCCAAGATCAGAGTTCAAGCCCCACAACTAACAAAAAAGTGCAAATATGACTTTAAGTTTCCCCAAAAGGAATGATGACATCAACAGTAATCTTTGTAAGCAGAGAAAATAATTCCAAAATGATTCAGTGCACCTACTTTTGCTGAGTTTTTAAAGTTATGGCTTCTTTGCTGAAAATATTCTCTTCTTTTAAAAATTGTCAAATATTAGCTTTATAATAAATTTCATCTTATATTTCTTGGTTTAAGACAGAAGTCCATACAGTTGATGTCACTTGGATTTCTTACTATCTTAGTTCAAAGCCAACCCAGGCACGAGAGTCTGTCAAACTCTTATTTGTAATTAAACACCAAAATATCCAGAAGTAAAGTTTTGGCTAAATTAGTAGAATACTAGCTTTGCAGGTAGGTGGACAGAAAAGACAATTGATCAGTTACAGGGTCCAGCCTCTGAGTTCAAGCCCCAGAGCCAGCACAAACTAAACAAACAAGCAAATAAAAGAAACCCCAGGTATTTCTTTGGGACCCTACTTAAAGGAGTACTGGTCTGAGAAGAGGCTGCTTTTGAAGAGGCTGCTTTTGCTGATCATACTCACTGCAATTTGCTTTTTTGGAATCCTTATTGCTATGGAGAACTCAGGACCAGACTAAAGGAATTGATAACTGAATCGTACAACAAGAGAATCAGCTCAGGAGTGAAACATCCATTCATAAGACACGTTAAAGCCTCCATATCTTTATTTCTTTGCAGTACAATACTTTTAAAACAACATTATTTCTTCTTCTTCTATGCTGGCCTTCAAACGGCACATTGTTTACTTTTGTAATGCTCTCAACTAGAAGTTTACAGACAAGTTTATATGAGTAAAGAAGACACTCAAAACAGCAAGTTTCCTTCAAGCCTTAGATTCTTTTCTTGTACAGTAAAAAGGAAAGCAAAAGTTCACTTGAACTTTTAAATTCCTCTGTGTTCAATTCCTCTCCTGGGATCAGTTTCCACATCCATTAACAATTACTTTCACTTACTTCCAGTAACAATCTATGGTAATATGTTCTTGATCTTGTTTCTTCCAGAGTATCTTTAAGCTATCAAGTGTGGCTGAGGACAGGACTATCCAGTTCAGACAAAGAGAACTCGAAGAAGAAAGATAAGGTTTGCAGCAGATGTAGGTGATTTATAATCTTAGACAATCTACTTAAATCTGTTGAAAATTCTCCCCAACCCCAAACTGCCCTCTTTTAAAAGCTTTGTTTGTTTTTCCCAAGACTGCCCTTCATTAACTATTTAAAATTTTGAGGGATCATATTCATACTCTCTAGAGATTGATGTTTGGTTGTGATTTTTTTTTTTTTTTTGCCAGTCATGGGCCTTTGACTCTGGGCCTGGGTGCTGTCCCTCAGCTCTTCAGCTCAAGGCTAGCACTCTACCACTTGAGCCACAGCACCACTTCTGGCTTTTTTCTGCTTATGTGGTGCTGAGGAATCGAACCCAGGGCCTCATGCATGCAAGGCAAGCACTCTACCACTGAGCCACCTTCCCAGCCCTGGTTGTGATTTTTATGTGTTTTTGCTTTTTGTGTTTTTTCACTGAATTTCAAAAGGTTGTGCAAGTGTGTTACAATTAAATATATCAAATTGTCCAATGCTCCTGGATCAGAGTCACTCCTTCTATCATTCCTACCCCTTCTCCAAGATTTAGTTCTGATTTAACACTTCCTTTATCGCATGTGTACATTGAGTATTATAGCTGTACTTGCCCCTTGTTCTATTTTTCTTTTTTTATTGTGAAAATACTGTACAGAGTGGTTACAATTACATGGGCAAGATAAGGAGTATATTTCTTATCAAGTATTGTAGCCTCCGCCTTTGTTTCCCCTTCCCATCCCTTCCCATTCTCCCCCCGCCCCCCACACAATCTTCCTCCCCCCCACCAAAGTTGCAATTTTTGTTTTCAACGTAAGTACTTGTACATCTCCCTTGTTCCATTTTTCATTAATTCTATGTCTTTACTATTATTCCTCTCTGGTTTCAAATTCCTAATAGTCATTCTGTTAAACTGTCTGTTGATAATTTGACAGGTTTATATACATTCCATGGAATGTCAATGCTGCATATACTTGAACTGATGTCAGCTTTTATTTCCATAATTCATTCATCTGCAATAACAATTTGCAAGTCTGGAGACGTGAAACACCTAGACATGCTGTTATTCTCATCCATTTGGAAGATTCATCTTTAGTCAACAAGAAAGTTTAAAAATGGCTTAGAATATATTCCTAACTACAAATTTTTATAAATGGCTTTGTACAATAGTGTGTGATTATTTAACTTAACATGGGATAATACTTTATTCTATGTATGAGTTTTGGAAAAAGAAGTAAACTAAAATTTACTACTATAGAGAAATATGATAGAAATAGAAGACAGATTTTATGTCATATCTCTGAAGAGTATCCAAATTCAAGACATAAAGTCATATTTCTTACTATGTTAGACAGATAGGGAAAACATAAAACAACATATGATAAGGCAATTATTTGTGACTTTTTAAAATGTACCTTATTAAGCGATGAAATTTACTTTATTAGCTAACTTTTGGGTTTGAAATATGGGAGGCTGATCTATTTAACACATTTCTGGAAGGTACCTACTGAACAACAAAAGTGGTGGGTTGTACTATTTCTACAGTTTAATAAATGGTCGAACCTATTTGGCATTAGTGCTGGGTAAATAAATCAACTCTATTTAACTTCCTCTCTACACTTGAAAAACTTGTAATGTCACTAAATATCATCTAATTGTCAAATGTTATTTTGGAGAATGTGATTTTAAAAAGTTTATTTGAAAAGGAATACATTTTCAGGAGATTAAATATATGTTAACATTGGTTTGAGTGTGACAACATTTTTATAGCACAGAACCAAGTTGTACTGAAGTACTTGTGTTTTGAAGCACTAAGGAGCTTTTCAATTAATGTTTTTCTGAATTGCATTTGACCTCTAAGTCAAGTTTTCCATGACTTGGTAGACCAATTATGGATCTATTCTTCCAGGAACTATTTTTTAACCAATTTATGCTGGACTGAAATCTTTCATTAATCATTAGAGGAGAGGTACTAAAAATAATCTTATGACACTTTGAGATCTTGTTCACTCATAATGGCTGGTCATCTGTAAATTGAAAATTTGAATTACAGTACATTCTCTCAGATTTTGTGATCTCTTCCTTCCTTTTAAGTTGCCTTGAATTTCACAATTGCTTACTGCTAATTTCTGCATCTCAAGATATTTGGGCCCTGAAATATAGGAAATGAGAAATTGAGATGGGTCTTGAATTATTTTCTGTTTCCATGATGCATGAGAAGCAGAGTAAAATCCCTTATAGATTAGAGGAAAACATTGTTTTTTACCATGTGAATTCAGAAGATCAAGAACACTTACAAGGTATCACAAATTTATACCGAAGACATGGTACTGATAACTTTTATATTCTAAAATATTTTCTAAACCTAATTTTTCATATTCCAATTGTATTTATTGTAATAAATAAATATCAATATGCCAAATTATCAACTAATTCTAGTAAGTTTCACTGTGTGAAGTATGAAATCAGCACATATAAATATAAAATAGATAACTATGTATAATATAATAAAAAGGCACATGTTTTTCATTGTTCTGTTGTGGTTAGGGTTTCAAAGGCAACTATGTTTCAAAATATTATTCTATTTTCTCTAACTTAGTGTTTGATAGGGTTAGACCTAACGCTTTACCATTTGTAAATTTATAGCCTGGAAGCATGAGGAAACATGGTGATTAAAACATTAACAATTTAAGGCCTAATAATGAGGAGAAACATAGGGACTTCCACTGCCACTATGAAAATATTTGATGATAGAAAGGCAGTAGTGTAATTCCTGCATGGTTGGATGGTAGACAGGCCAAGACATTAGGTAATAAATGCATATGAACAATTTATTCTCCCCCTTGTCTTTAGCTACTTTTGAAATGGTAGGTAAAATAAACAATTATATTTTGATAAATACGTTCTAGTCTGAACAGTTCTGTCTGAAATGTTCATCTCTCTATGATCCCTTGTAACTAAGATTTGTTTTGTTCAAGTAAGACAATCTAGGGTGTCAGGGTAAGATATTCTGGTTGGTCTGCTCCTACATGGAAGAAGGGTAAAGAGTCAGGGAGATATTTGTGCCTGTAAGACCTCATTTGGGAAAATTTCAGCTGTAGAGGTTTAGAAGTAGCTCTTAAGCAAGGCTTACTTTCAATCCATTAGCTCCACAAAGGTAACTCAGTTGGATAAATAAGTACTTGAAAAAGCCATCACCTTTGGACCTAGCTATAAATTTTTGAAATTACAATCAAATCCCAAATGAAAAAGACTTAAAATAATTATTGACACAAAATATTTCAAATGTGAGCAATCGACTGAACAATATAATTTTTTCCAGTATTCACAGAATTTTAGGGAAATAAGATCAATCGCATTGTTAGGAACAATAAGGTTTCCTTGTTACAAATAGGCACCCAAGGATATAAGCCTGTTTAAAGATTGCATCATTAACTACTTAAATTTAGAGGACACTACATGCTACAGCAACACGTATACCCAAATTAAAATACAGAGATTAACATGGCACTTGCACAAGGATGATATGAAAATTTGTGAAGTATTCCATATTTTTCATTCTTCAGATTCAAGAAATGAAAAACAGTTATTAAAAAGCTGATTACAAAATTACAAATGTAATAATACATGTAATTCATATAATTAAAAGTTAGTTTGACCTCAGTGTATAAAATCTTCACCTTAGAAAGGCCTTTACATAGCATAACCTTTACAAAACTGTTGAAAATAGACAACTTTGTCACTTTCTCCCAAAGAAATAAAACAGTATAAGGACCTAGGAAAAAAAAGAATCTTAAAATGTTTCTATCTGGAATGCAATCTGAAAGGACATACTAATGAACCTATATATTATAAAACAATGTAGAATTTAGAGTATAACTAGGAGAGAATAAAAAAAGATTATGGACATTATACAAACATAGATTATAGAATATTTTAAAATATACTATTTTCAGGCAATGACCAGAAATACTTTAGTTTCTCTACTACTCATTTCAAAAGATAAGTTAAAATTATTTCTGATTAAAAAATAACCAACTCTGCAGAAATTATTATAGATGTATATAAAAACTCTTGAATATATTTTGACATCAAATGCAGGCAATTCACTTGGAAGTATTCCACAGAATCCATGAATTTTTACAGTAAGAGATTGTTGTTGCCAGGTGCCAGTAGCCCATGCCTATAATCCTAGCTACACAAGATGCTGAGATCTGAGGATCTCAGTTCAAAGCCAGCCCGAGCAGGAAAGTCCGTGAGATTCTTATCTCCAATAAACCACTAGAAAACTGGAAGCGGAGCTGTGGTTCAAGCGGTAGAGCACTCTCTTTCAGCCGAAGAACGCAGGTATAGCACCCAGGCCCAGACTTCAAGCCCCACAACCAACCAAATAATAATAAAAAAAAAAACAACGAGATTTCTTTTATTTAGATTGTGAAAATATTTTGTAAGGACATAAAAGGATGGACTGTCATTTTTGAAAATTAAGAAACTTAACCAAACCATTAGGACTGAGGAGAACAATTTGTACAGCCTTCCACAACTTCAAAGATGTAGTGATACATACTTTTCCTTTTGGCCATATCAAATGCAGTTTCTTCCAAGTTGTTCTTCAGGCCTGGATTGACATAAGGGTTCAACAGAAGGATATCCAAAGTATCTTTGCTATCTCAATTCTCATCATCAAGATGCAAGGGGGTCAAGAGGCTTTTAGTTTTGGCATTGGTATCTGCATCATGATGAAGTAAAAAAGAAGCCACACTGGTATTATTCCAGATATATGCATTGTGCTGGGGTGTCCAGCCATCTATAGTTACTGCATCTGTCGCTGAGCCACCAACTCATGGACAATGTCTAAGTGTCCACTTTAGGCTTCCTGATGAAGTTGGGTATATTCATCGTCATCCCTAGTATTCACATGAGTGGCCTTTTAGGAAAGTAGTCTCCACACTGTAGTAAGCTGATTATTTTCAGCAGCCCAAAGAAAAAATTTGTTTGGATCCTTCTCCATTTAATTGATATCATTCCTCACTTGTTCATCTTGTTCCTCATTTTCATCATAATTGCCTAACCAGAGACTTTGAATGCCAATGGGAATAAGGTGTCCATGTATTTCCCTACATAGATTGAACTGGTCAGAAATATCCAGTGAATTTTCTGCATATGTTTTTTCACCATGATTTCTATTCTCTTTTTCCATTATTACTACTCAAAATTATTCTAACTTGAGAGTAGGGAATTTATGGAGAGCAGAGGAAAGATGTTCCTCAATATTAAAAGGTACAGACTCAAAATGAGGACCATGGGTGTCTTTATGTGCAGCTTATTCTAGGAATTAGAAAATATGAAATAATGACTTCTATAAAAATGATCTGGGAAATGTCAGAGCAGAAAGTGAAATGAGGAAACCAAAAACATAAAAGCAAAATAAATTAGGATAATTATGTAACAATAATATTATGCTGATTCTGAACTGCTGTTTGTTTATTTTTGGGTCCGGGCGTGGGGCCTGAACTCTGGGCTTGGGCGCTGTCCCTCAGCTCAAGGCTAGCGCTCTACCACTTGAGCCACAGTGCCACTTCCGGCTTTTTTCTTTTTGCTTATGTGATGCTGAGGAATAGAACCCAAGGCCTCAGGCATGCAAGGCAAGCGCTCTATCACTGAGCCACCTTCCCAGCCTGAACTATTGTTTTGATTATATTCTCTAAGAAGAAAAAGCGAGAATAGATAGCAAAGGACTAGTAATATGTTTTGACTTCTCATTAAGCACCTTCAATCACCAAAATCACATGAAAACAATAGACAGGCCTACTTTATTAGATGAAAACAAGTGTCTTTAAAAAAAAAAAAACAAAAGAATTTAAGTAGTCATGCAAAGGACTTCGATTTTACTACAGCACTATACATTTTTTTATAATGTTGAGTAACAATAAATATTGGATCCATTAGAAAGCTCTTAAAGCTTATATGTTCAATAGTAAGTTCTCTTACACTATATCATGATATTTTTTGCGAATGATCTTACGAAGAAATTTACATTACTAACTTGAATTTCTGACAGAACAATATCATCACTGCACATCTTGCTTTTATCATCTACGTTTTAAATTACTATTTAAACACGTGCATTAGATAAGCATAAAAGAATAATAGAAGCCACGCTGATGGCTCATGTCTTTAATCCTAGCTAATCAGAAAGATGAAATCTTACGATTGAGGTTTGAAACCAGACCAAGAAACAAAAAATCCAGGGGCTGGAAAGGTGGCTCAGTGGTAGAGCTCTTGCCTTGAATGCATGAGGCCCTGGGTTTGATTCCCCAGCACCACATAAGCAAAAAGAAAAAAAGCCAGAAGTGGCACAGTGGCTCAAGTGGTAGAGCGCTAGCCTTGAGCTGAAGAGCTGAGGGACAGCACACATACTCAGGGTTCAGGCCCCAAGACCGGACCCACACCCCAAAAAAAGAAAAAATTAAAAAAATCCATTAGATTCTGATTTGAAGGTAACCAGCAAAAGCTAGAAATGGTACTGTGGTACAAGCGGTAAAATGCTAGCCTTGAGAAAACTAAAACAAAAAAAAACCCAACAAATTCTGGGACAGAGCCAGGCCCTAAGTTCAAGCCTTAGTATTAGCACCAAACAAATGAATGAATTACTTAATTAAAATAAATTAAGTGGTCACATGTGGCGAGGCAAGTAAAATGTAACACCCGTGGTGACGGGATTGTGTATTATTTTGTAATGAGGTAAATTATCATTTGTCCTAATCACTAATATTTTATTTGAACTTTTTTGTACAATAAACCCTGAATTTAGCAAGCCTGTATATGTGTGTGTGTACATGTAAACACATGTGTGTATGTGTATATGTATGTGTGTGCTGTTGCAATGTTGCTTACCATTGTGAACAAGTTGAGGCTGAAAAGATCTAACTGTGTTGCAATATTTTATTTATCAGTGTCTGTCATGTCATTTCTATGGAACCACCCTTCTGTACATTTTAGTTGTCAAATAATAACATCATCATAATCAAAGCATTTACAACATTAAGTTAGATAAAAGAGACCGCTTTCAGCTCTTATTATATGTTAGGTGAGAAGATACAGACATAATTAGGTAGTAAGTTATTGGTGTAAGCTGATTGTCAGTACAAAATATGTATTTGATCTCTTAAATTGTTTATACATTTAAGATTTACCCATGAAGTGGGTTTGACTGACTTGACCAAACAAGTATTACACTCTGGTTATTCCTGTGAAACACAAGGTCGATAAACTCTTTCCAGATTTCTGTTGAAAATAACTTTCTTAGTAAGATCATATCTATTCTAAAAGATAATCAACTCCATATTACATTTGAATATCCCATCTTATTGCCTGAAAATCAGTATTGTGGATATGCTTGTTAGATATTCCTTTCAAAAACAAACAAACAAAATCATGTGTCATCTCCAAATGGTGGATGTATTTGAAGTTGTTTTGTACATGCAAAGGGATCTTCACGAATGGCTCTTTTGTGGGATTAACTATTGCAACTTTAACAAATAAGGCTTTTTAAATATCTTTTCCAATATAAATAACATCCCAGAGCGAGTCCTAAATTTCTGAAAAAATTTTGACTATTTAAGTATTATTTCAGTTCATTGACTGTACAGCTAAAGACATTTCGAAATAAATATTGTTAAGATCTGCAAATGTAAGTAGGTATATAGGCTTTTTATGCATCATTTTATGAAAACCCAATTTTTATGAAAGTAAATGAAATAGAATAATAGAATGTAATTGAATTTCATAAGCTAATTATTAGTATAAATTTGTTTTCTATTAACACAGTCCTTTAAATATAGATGATGCAGTTAAATTATTTCCTTTGTGTCTCTTAACTTTAGTTAGTTTTAGAATCTGTATACGTAGAAGAGTGAATTTGTAGTATAAATAAAGGTCTTTAAAATGATTAGGATTAATCTTGTGTTTTGTGTCCTACGCCCAAGAAAATAAGTTATTTTCAAGTGTTAATAGTTTATCATTATCATTATCATAACACATTTTGAAAAAATGCAGTAGTATTGATGTCTTTTTAAACCAATTGTATTCACAAGTTGGAGAGTCTTAAATTCATACGTAAGTCTTGGTGTCTATGAGTTTTAACCTCTTGTTCCTAACATTAATGATAGGCCAGACTGCATTTTGGGGTATATGAAACGTAAAATATTTATCTGGGCTCAAATGTGATTTTTATATCAGTCTTGCTTTAAGAACATTTTAAAGTAATACATTTCTCTCAAAATGTTGGGTGTAAAAGCAATCAAAATACATCTAATGGTAAACAACTTAGGTGAGCAATGTGGAAATGATTGTTTCCATAAGATCTGCAGTCTGTTTCCAACAGGATTTGGCAGGTCGTTCTTTCACTATGACTGTGTTAAACAGAGATGTGGTCCCCAGGCAGTGCAGAGTTCAGTCATGGGATAGTATATGATTTCTACTATTTTGAGCGAGAAATCAAGAATGTTATAGCTGAGCAGTTCCTTTCGCCAGGGAAGTATAAATTGATTATGAACTTAGAGTTTTCATATTACAGTTACTTATTTTCTTTTTTTTTGGTCAGTCATGGGGCTTGAACTCTGGGCTTGGGCAGTGTCCCTGTGCTCTTCCACTCAAGGTGAACGCTCTGCCTCTTGAGCCACAGTGCCACTTCCAGTTTACTAGTGGTTTATTAGAGATAAGAGTCTCACAGTCTTTCCTGCCCGGGCTGTGATCCTCAGATCTCAGCCCCCTGACTAGCTTGGATTTCAGACGTGAGCCACCGGCATCTACCTGTTACCTAATTCCTAACAAAGTTAAAGGGATATATTATTAGAGTGTGCCCAACAATTTTGGGCAATTTTCTTAGAATTAGTAGATTGAGTGCTGGTATTTTAGTCATAAAATAGAATGAGTTTATTTGATATGGTGGGAATGAGCCACATGCTAACACTTACCATGTGTGCAATGTTGTAATAGTAATTCCAACTCAGAAGTCTTCAATATCATCATCTGATAATTAAAAATAGAAGTAGTTCCATTTTATGGTAATATTGTGAGTATTAAATTAGATATCATAGGTAAAGTGCTTGGAGAAACAAGCAGTATTTGATACTTTCTACTTGTTATTTTATCATGTGATGATTCTAATTTTTTTCTGTGATTTTTATATTGTGTCTATTTAGGATATGCAATGTGCTGAATTGATATTCATTGCATTGTGAGAAAAATACCTGCAGATAAAATTTCTGAGGAGAAAATTATTATATTGACTCATGGTTTAAGAGAACACAGTTTAAGATCAGATATCTCCATTGTTTTTAGTTATATTTTTATTAAATAGTTGTATGAAGGAATTTCCCTTCAACAAATCAGTTTATAAGTACAATGGATTGTTAAATAACTTTCCCACACACTTCCAAACCTCACCCCACTTTATTTTTTCTAGTTTCATACTATCTGCATTGAACATTATGCCTTCATTGTCTTCCTTCATAGCTCTCTTTATTCCTTCCCTTTGACTTCCCCTCACACCTTCCAAGTGATAGTTTTCTGATATTCATTTTGTAGGATTAAAAGTTCCATTTTATAAGAAAATAAACCTTTTAACTAATCCTCAGCAAATATCATGGGTTGGTTAATACTGTTGTCTAAACTTGCATAAATTTTGGCTTCAAAATACACGACAGAACATGGGTCCTTTGTGTGACTGGTTCTGAATTAACTTACTTAACATATTTTTAGATCTATCTATTTCATCACAAATGATTTAACAGTCTTTATAATGGATGGGTGCAATTCAATTGTGTATATGTTCTACACATTCTCCAACCCTCCATCCGCCAAAAGGCATCTGGACTGTTTCCATAACTTGGCTATGGTGAATCATGCAGCAGTGAACATGGTTGTGAAAGTGAGTTTATTGTAATCTTTTGGAAGAATTCATCCCTATCTTTTTGGGAGCAATCCTCTAGCCAATTTTACAGAATATGCACATCCCTCCCTTCATCTCCATCACAACGTGTTGCAAGTCTTCAAAAACAAACTAACCCCTAATGGTCTCAATAAGCTAAAACCACACGGTGCCCATATTTTTCAATACATTTTTTTCATAATTGTACACATAATTTAGTGAGAACCTTTGATGTACTTTCCTAATGTGGGAATGAGGGACATGACAATAGAGTAAAAGTAAGAAATATGCAATGTAATTGCCTATTATCATATTTAAAATCTTTTTCAGCTCTAATTCATAGACCCACTATTATTTTAATCTTTATTTGATTGCTTCATCTATCTCCTAAATTATAACAGGTGATTTAAATACAAAGGCAAAAAAGTGTAGTTTGATTTTGACACTCATGTGTGAGGATCCATGATATGGGCAATACATGGATTGAAATTAATAGCCATTATTTATTTTGTTAAAGTAAAATTGGTTTTCCCAAACTGATTCTTGCAATACATATTCAATTCAACAAGAAACATTTGACAAATCCTTGTTTTATTCATCATTAACTTTTGTTTCCATTTTATTTTATAACGAATGATAATTTCATAAACCGACTATAGATACAAAAATATATTAAATATTTCTATCTGAGGATAGGAAGGTGGCTCAGTGTTGAAGCGTTTGCCTTGCATGCATGAGGCCCTGGGTTCAATTCCCCAGCACCACATAAGCAAAAAAAGGAAAAAGCTGGAAGTGGCGCTGTGGCTCAAGTGGTAGAGCGCTAGCCTTGAGCTGAAGAGCTGACGAACAGCATCCAGGCCCAGAGTTCAGGCCCCACGACCAAACCTCCCAAAATTATTTATATCTGTATGCATTGATATATACATACACACATATATTATACAGGTTATAATGCTAATTTATAACTTCTGTAACAATTTACTAAATTATAAAAACATCAATGGCTCATGCCTGGAATCCTGGTTACTCAGGAGGCTGAGATATAATGATCATAGTTTGAAGCCATCCTGGGCAGGAAAGTCCAAGAGCCTCTTATCTCCAAACAACTAAAAGAAAATCAGAGTTGGAACTTTTCTCAAAAGAGTAGAGTGGTAGCTTAGAGAGAAAAAGCTCAGGGACATCACTCAGGCTCTTAGTTGAAGAACTACAATCTACCCTAAAAAGTCTATTTAATTTACCCCTGTGTAAATAGAGTATTTCCATCACCCAAATTCACATCCATTTTCATTTGCAAGGTAACACTATTATGTATGGAGTACCACATACATTATCACTTAAGTAGAAAGCATTGCAACATGGGTTCATTCTATCTCTTTCATGGATTTTAGTCCACCCAAATACTCAAATTTTACAATTATTCCATTAAAGTCATAGCTTTTTTCTTTAATACCCATAATATTAGAGCTTGAATTGAGTGTCTTGTGTCTCATAAATGGGTGTTCTTACCACTTTGTCATGCCCCAACCCTAAATGATCCTGATTAATTTTCAGATAGAATCTGGCTTCCTACTTGTGTGTAATCGTGGGCTCAGCCCACTTGATGTTATTCTTCCTGGAATTTAGAATAACAGATGCCTGGAATTGTGTACAGATCTTTCTACCCAGTCTGGACATTAACCACTATCCTCACAACAGTACACTCTCATATAGTCAGGATTTTCATAAGCTTATCATAGCTGATTTTTTAAAAAATCTTTGCATTTCCTGCAGGTTCTTAAGTACTGAATTAATTTGTGGTTTTGGGGGGGGGTTGTTTTCTTTCATTTGAATGTATGTGTTGAGTTTTTCTTCACTTTTCCTTTTGTTTCTTTCACGCAAGTTCTTACCTAAAGTGCTGAGAAACCAATTCTTCTTTCGCAAGATAGTGAAGGTGAACATTACTTAGTCCAAAGCAATTTCAGTAATATTTAAACACCTTCATATTTATTAATGGTATACAAATGCTAAGTTGCTGAGAAAAGTCTTTTTATTTTCACAGTTGTCTTTGGGATACACAGACAGATCATGAATTATATGAAGATAATAAAACTACAGATGCTTGCCTGGAGGAGAAAAACCTATCATTAATTGTTTGACAGTGGCTTCCCTTCTCATGAAAGAAATATGTTGCTTTATGCAGGATTTCACAAAATCAAATTGCTAGGAAGAACCTAAGCAATCACCTAACACTACCGAGTTGAAGGAGATGATTTGACCTCCTGAATAATTGACATTTGGATCAAATAAAAGCAGGCTTCCAAAAAGAGAGTACACATTAGAAAAACGTAACGAGTTGTATGTAAACTGGTGCTTAGTTGGTTTTGTTAATTTGTGAACTAATACAGGGAAATAAATTACAGCAAGGTTAAAAACTAAAGAACTCTGCATTGAAATACATATTTGTGTGTATGTGTGTGAGTATGTGCACGTGCCTGTACTCACATGCGCATGTGCATGTTCTCATGCATGCATTCATCATTCTTGTGGTTGATAGTGCCTGGGCACTATGCCTAAGCTTCTGTGCCCCAGGATATTGCTCTACCACTTGAGCCATTGCTTCACTTCTGGTTTTTTGGAGATAATCGCATGTATTTTCATGATGGGACTGGCTTTGAACAGTGGTATTCAGATCTCAGCCTCTCAAGTAGCTAGCTAAGCTGATTCAGCCTCTAAGTAGCTAGTTAAAATTCTGCCTGTCCACTAGGCTTCACTGCTCTTTTATTCTTTTCTTGAGGTAATCACAAGTCTAAGTCATGTATATGTCTAATTGCTTTAAAAATATTGTTACTGCTTGGCATCAGAGGTTCCCATCTGTACTCTTAACTATTGAGGAGGCTTGAGAACAGAACCCAGGACAAATTTTAGTGGACTTCCTTCTCAATCTATAGCTGGGTTCATTGTATCATTTCCACCATCCTGCACTATCCTAGAGACTCAGATGGGAAGGACTGCAGGATCCAGGCCAGCCAAGGTAGGAAACTAGACAAGTTGGTGTGCAACTCTGATGCCATTGATGATATGAAGGCACAAAGGACAGATCAGGCTCATGTTCTTGTGGAAAGGGAACCACTATCTTAATATTAACCACTGATATTATGCCATCCTAGCAAGAACAATATCCCAAGTGGAAATCCCCACAATTTACTAAAACCAAAATAAGTATATACATTTTCATCCAAAAACTTAGTACAATCTGTTGTTTGCTCTAATATCATCTTTATCTCATTATCATATAATGTGACAGAATAGTTTCTTCATTAAACTTATTATATATTTAAAAGACCTAGAAAATTTTTTCTCTTATTAAGTGCAAACGAATGTCAAATTGCCTCATTTCGTACATATTTGTCTACCACTGAAAATTAATCTAATGTTTATTATAGTAATATATTCTGATTTATTACTTTACTTTGTAACAGTTTTTAAACTTTTTTCTTCTCTGCTGAAATTTAAGTATTTAAATACTATCACCAACGTATATTCCTTGAGTACTTGAGGCAGTTTCTTACAAAGTTTTTAACCAATATCTTCTAAGAATTTTAATAGGTATATTATTTGGTTTATTTTTAATTTCTATTTAATTTTATTGTAAAGGTGATGTACACAGGGGTTACAGTGACTTAAGTAAGGTTATGAGTACATTTCTTATGGAAAGAACATTGTTATCCCCTCATCGATTTTTTTTTGTATACTCAAACAACTTCTGATGCTGTTTCTGTTGCTGTTGCTATTGATCAATGGGTACTTTTGCTTTTTTTGTTCATGCCTTTTCATTATAAAATTTATATACACAGGGTTTACAGTTACTTAAGTCAACTAAGTGTACACTTCATTTTATTTTCTAAATTTCAAATTTTGAACTTAATTACTTATTTTCTTTTGTTTCTTTAATGTAATTTTTCAGAGTTGTAGGATTAGTTGATTTAATTTTGCATGATTTTTACACATGTAAATTATTCAGACACATATTTTGCTTTAAAAATATTTAACATGTGAATACTTAAAATTATTTTCTTAATTTTTATATGGTCAGTGAATTTAAATAAATTTATTTTCTTATAGTACTAAACATATTTTTCCAGGTAACAAATACTTACTGTATTTTCAAAAAGCACATACTTTATTAAGAAAGGCTTCATTACCTGGTCACATTTTTGTAAATATTTGTACTTGAATTAAAAATCTTTAAGATAGGCATGGTGACTTGGGGCTTCCATTTTCTAGCTCTGGTAGGAACTGCAAATAGGGTTTGTAATTCGGGAAAGCCTGAGAAACTATGAGACCTTATTATAAAAATATCCAGAGTGAAATGATTAGAGATATAGCCATTCATAGCGGGATATAGAGTGCATGGATATCATATTCTAAATCTTGAGTTAAAACAACAGTAACATCAATGTTTTGTCAAAATAAAAGCATATATGTTTCACAATGTTTATTATTTAAAACTTGTTTGCAAAAATTCTCATGTCTTCTATTTCTTAATTTTCAATTTACTTAATCCATAACAATCCAAGTATATTGTGATTATTTTATTTCTACTACTTTTAAATATTATGAGCAATGTTTTGATTTCATATATAAACCTACTTTTACTATTTGTAAAAATTTTCTGTTTAATATGAAAATATCAATATTCCAAATGAATGGATGTGGTGTGTATGTGTGTGTGTGTTTATGTGGTTTCTATGTGTGTGTGCTTTCTGTGTACTTTGTAATGCTTGGGAGATCACACCATTGTTTCACATATGCCAGGCCAAGGTTTTACCACTGAAGCATATTGTCTAGTTAGAATGTAAATAGTTTTTTAAATTATGACTTTTAAATTTTCTTTGCTAGTATGTTTTTTCAAAGTAATATGTAATGAAATGTGTACCATATTCTATCCACGATAGCAATTTTTATTGTTATTTTAGTGTTACTTAGAATATTTCCATTGCCTTTCCACTTACAAACTCTTGTGTTTGTTATTGATAAAGGTTTTACTTTGCTTATTTTCTCTCTTCATTGAATTTGCCTTCAGAATTTACCTATTCTTTCTCTTATTTATTAGGAAATTAATTATCATATTCCTATTGCAATATCTTTACATTGTAAGAGGTCTATACAATGCTTTATTTTCTATTTTATTTTTTCCCACCTTCTCTGACTCTCAGTACACACTATTTTGTGTATTAAAAAAAAAACTTGATTCAGGACACATCTATTATTTTCCTCCTTCTCTTCTCTGAAGTCTTTCTGTTCTTTGAAACACAATACCAATGACATACAGCTCCTATGTGGTCCATCATCCTATTCCCTCTCACTCTCCTCTGTAGTACATCTCAAGTCGTTATCATTCAGATTTATTAGGCTATAGTATTATCTAAATCTTAACTCATTCCTAAATTAGTTTTAGTTGCTTCTAGCATTTCATAAAGACATTTTTCTATATATAATATCTGGGGTCTTGTGTTTTCACAAGGTGAAAAATATGAGTGACTATCAAACATGTAGATATCTCTACAGAATATTGGTCCACTTGCTCAATGAACTCCTATATAAATTCAAGGAATGTAGGTCAGTTAGAACAATCTTGAAAAATGGTGTAGCTTGAGCCCTCATATTAGATTTGAATTTTATTACCATGTTTAGTAGTGAAGAAAACATATCTCTACTATAAGAATAGACACATATGTCCAACCTTTCTTTAATTTGTTGTGTTTCTGGGTCTCTATTAAGAAAATGTCGGCCTGTGCCAACAAGACCTAGGGTTTCTCCTGCTCGATCCTGTAATGTTTTCAGATTGTCTGCTTTGACTCTGAGGCCTTTGATCCATTTGGAGTTGATTCTGGTGCAGGGTGATATATAAGGGTCTAGCTTTATTTTTCTCCAAGTAGTTAACCAATTTAGTAAGCACCATTTACTGAAGAGGTTGTTTTTCTTCCATTCTTTTTTTAGCTCCCTTATCAAAGATTATATGGCTATAGGTCTGTAGGTTCATTTCTGGATTTTCATTTCTATTCCATTAGGCCTGAGGTCAGTTCTTGTGCCAGTACAAAGTTGTTTTGATTACTATGTCTTTATAGTGAAGTTTGAAATTTGGTATTGATATTCCTCCAGCAGTGTTCTTTCCTGTTGAGGATCATTTTTGATATTCAGGGTCTTTTATTGTTCCATATGAATTTTTGCATTGCCTCTTCTATTTCCTTGAAGAATGAGGATGGAATTTTGATAGGTATCGCATTGAATTTGTAGATAGCCTTGGGAAGTATTGCCATTTTCACGATGTTGATCTTTCTAATCCAGAAGCGTAGGAGTTTTTTCCCCTTTCTAAGTTCTGTTTGGATTTCCTTTTTCAAATTTTTTAAGTTTTCATCATAGAGGTCCAGAGCTTCTGCAAGGCAAAGGACATAACTAGCAAGATCAATAGAAAGCCCACGGATTGGGAGAAGGTCTTCACTAGCCATACAACGGACAAGGGTCACATATCTAAAATATACCTGGAATTCAAAAAAATTAAATCCCCCAACAACAAATCTTCAAAGAAACAACTCCCCAATAAATAAGTAGGCTAAAGTCTTAAAGAAAAACTTCTCTGAAGAGGAAAGCAGGATGGATATTAGTCACATGAAGAAATGCTCAACCTCCCTATCCATAAAAGAAATGTAAATCAAAACAACATTGAGATATCACCTCACTCCAGTTAGAATAGCTAAAGTCAAGAACTATAATGACAACAGATGCTGGATGGGATGTCGACAGAAGGGAACCTTATTACATTGTTGGTGGGTGTGTAAACTTGTTCAACCATTTTGGAAAGCAGTATGGAGGTTCCTCAAAAGACTCCACATAGAGCTCCCCTATGACCCAGCAATCCCACTTTTGGGCATTTACCCAAATGCTCACAAACAAGACCACACTAAAGCTACCAGCACGATTATGTTTATTACAGCATTATTTACTATAGCTAAGATATGGAACCAACCCAGATGCCCCTCAGTAGATGAATGGATCAAGAAAATGTGGTATACACACACAATGGAATTCTATGCCTCCCTCAGAAAGAATGGCATTGCCCCATTTGTTCGGAAATGGAAAGACTTGGAAAAAATTATATTAAGTGAAATAAGCTAGGCCCAAGGAAACATAGGTCTCATGGTTTCCCTTATTTGCAATATCTAGTATATGTCTGAGTCAAGCAGAAAAGGTCAGATAAGGTGATGTTAGGGAAATGAATCCTAAGATATGTATTCAAATGTTTTTTTTTTCTTTAATTTGATTGTTTCTAACAGATTTATAAGATTATTTCTTTGTTGCCTTCTATGTCCCTCCCCCACAGTATAACCCCTGCTTTCACTGTATTTGAGGTTGGTATAATTTGTGCCGGGGAAGGGGAAAAACAAATCGTTTAAATAGGGATACAGGTGGACCCATTGCAACAATGAGAAGTACAAGTTGTCATGTCGACAAAGAACTTTAAAATTTGGTTCTGCGGTGGGAGGATTCGTTGAGATGGGGGGAGGATGGGAAAGGATGTGAACAGGAAACAAAGGAGCAGGCTACAGTGCCTGATTAGAAATGTACTCAATCTTGCCCATGTAATTGTAACCCCTCTGTGCATTATTTTCACAATAAAAAAAGAAAAGAAGAAGAGACACATAGAAGAATGTAACAGATTTATCAAAAATAAATTCTTAGTTTTATGGTCAATACATTTTGACAAGGATGCCATGACTTTATCAAATAAAAATATAATCTTAAATGGGTATATTGGCACTATTGTCCCCCTAGATTTAAAGAATGATCTTAGACTACTACCTCTAACCTTACACAAAAATTTAAAGTAAAAAATAATTATCAAAGTAAATGTGAGGTATAAAAATCTATAGAACATAAATGTAAACATTCATGATATTGGATCAGTAAAGGTTTCTAAAAGATTGACATTGAAAGTATTAGTTGCTAAAGAAAAGCAAGAATAAACTGATTAATATCAACTGATTACTGTTCTTAATTCTAAGAAAGGAGTAAAAACATATCCAACAGATAGAGGACACATATTTGTTAATGCTACAATATTAATGCTATAATGATACTGAGGCTTATGTACATTTATAACTTCTAACTCCATATAAAATTTTTCCCAAACATGATATTTTTAAAGAACATATGTAAATTAATAGTTAATAAGAGGGGCATATGAATTAAGCTCCTCTTTATGATCTAAGAAAAATTATAAAAAACTCACTGGTATGACCATCATATAAAAAGATGACACAAAATATAGTAATGCATTTGTGGACAAATATATACTCTCCACATAGCAGAATGATTTATAAAACTGCAATCATTTTAGCAAGCAAATTTTGAAGTTTTCAAAAGGTCAAAGAGAATTGTATGATCCAGCGATCACACTTCTATGTATGTATTAAAGAGAAGAAAAAAAAAACTTGTTTGGACAGAGAATGTAGTTAATTGACAGTGCACTTGAATAGTATGTGTGACACCCTGGAAATAATGCCTCAAATCAAATTTTGAAAAGACACATTATAGAGGATGTATGCTGAACAAATTCCTGTAACTGAATTTTGTATCTATTTTAATGTCTGTTCTAAAGTTTACAGCATTTCTATTTGAAGAAATGCAAGTTTGTGAAAATTAGGCTTGGAAAACCTGTGATTGTACAATTCACTTCCAAAGCACTAAAATGTATACAATAAAACGAGATAATATATTGCATGTGAAATACATGACAGCCAAAAAAAATTATTAAAAATACTTCACACAAATTTCAGAATATATGAAAAGATATCTTGGTGTTGGTTAAAAAATCTTTGTAAACTACGGCTGTTAAAACAAAGATGTGATTTCTCTTTATTTTGAGTTTTTTTGATCTGTTGTTTTGATTTTATGCAGATATAACTCAATCAAAAAGTTTATGTGATAAATGGAATATCTAGGAATTATGCATCACTTATGAGTAATTGATAACTATTTCTGGAAGAAACTTTTGGCAAATGACAGAAGACCCAAATCTATTAATCTGCATTTTATGAAAGCCATATGTTACTTCCCAATCCAATTGCTTTTCTCTACTTTGCTAGGAAGAAAATGTATTCTCACGTTAAGAGCCAATAGCAGTAAAAAGAAACAAAATACACAATCATCTTGATTTATTTGTGAAAATATCAAAAGAAATAAAACAATTCTACTTAATCGACTCCAAATTTGGTATCTATGAAGATGTTCCTGAATGCTAACATCCATTGATTTTTCGGAATTTTAATTTCTACCAACATATGAAAACTAGAACAAGAAAACAAATACAGTCTTAGAGCAAACCAGTCTTGGACTAATTTTCTTTATTGTTGTGAAATTACAAAAGAATTGATACCATTAAGAAAATGATCCATTCCTATGGAAATCATTTAATAATGTTTATCATTTATAATTCCAATACCAAGCAAGAGTAATTTTATATAATCATTACAAATATCATTTTATTGCAATCTAAAATAGAATAAAAGACAAGTCCCAATATATTATTATTATTCTTAATTTCTAATCATTACCTAAATATCTTAAACAATCTATATAGTCATGTCTTTAATGTAGACGCAAATATTCTATACTTTGTTTTTTTTTGGGGGGGGGGGCGGTTCCAGTAGTGAGGCCTGAACTCTGGGCCTGGGCACTGTCCCTCAGCTCTTCATCTCAAGACTAGTACTCTACCACTTGAACCACAGAGCCACTTCTGGCTTTTTTCTTTTTCTTATATGGTGCTGAGGAATCAAACCCAGGGCCTCATGCATGCAAGACAAGCGCTCTACCACTGAACCACTTTCTCAGCCCCAAATATTCTATAATTTTTACTTATCATTTTCCACGGACATATATTCATGTTTCTTAGAAATGTTCACAGCAGTTAAAAGATGCTTTTGTGAAATTAATGTGCTATATTTTGTTGTTGTTTTTGTTGTTGTTTGCAAGGCCTCGGCATTTTCCCTAAGCCTTGTTGTGGTCACAGCCAGCAGTCTCCAACTTGAGGCACATAGCTAATTCCTGTTTTTAGTGGTTAATTGGAGAAAGAATCTAACAAGTACTTTTCTGTCTGGGCTAGTTTCGAACACAATTCTAAGATCTCATTATGACAATGATCTCTAAAAATGTATGGAGTTTTTTTTTTTTAATTGGAGTTATTTTTTTTAATTGGCAGAGTACCGTACAGAGGAGTTACAATTACATGGGTAATATAACGAGTACAGTTTTTATCAAGCATTGTTACCTCCTGTGTATTTCCCCTTCCCATCCTTTCTCATACTCCTCCTACCTCCCGCCACCCAATCCTCACCCCCATGAAAGTTGTAAAATTCGTTTTTCGACATACTACTTGGACATCTCATTGTTGCAATGGGTCCACCTGTATACCTATTTAAAGGATGTGTTTTTGCCCTTTCCCTCCAAAATTTTACCAACATCAAATACAGTGAAATCAGGGGTTATACCATGGGGGAGGGGCATTCAAAGCAACAAAAAATCATTTTATAAATATGTTAGAAACAATCACAAGAAAGAAAAAAAAACATTTGAAGTCGAATCTTATCTCTTAAAACCTACCAGTTTTAAAACCTGCCAGTTTTAAGAGATAAGAGGAGGGGTAAAAGTTCTCTTAGATACCAATCCATCTTCAAAATATTTGGTTCCAAGCACTCCGTCTAAAGCATATTCAACAACTAGTAAAACTTCTGTTGGCTGTAACTTCCTCCATGTGTGCATGTATACATGGGTATAAGTATGTGTGCATTGGTGTGTATAGTAACATATATGTGTACATATATAAGGGCATATTCACGTATAGGCATATATAAATAAATATACATTTATAAATATATGTGCACACATATATAAATACATAGATATGTATATGAATATTTATGCATATCAGGTGTTCTGTGATTTAACCTATAGTTCCCAGCACATTGTCTTTCTCACAAAGTGTACATGATAAACTGCTCTGTGTATCTGTGGTATATGATGTGTATCACTTTGTACTCACTTCCCCCATTACCTTGTATCTCATCCCTGTGAACAACTTCAGTCTATTTTCCATATGATAGCTTTGTTTTCATTACATGTAGTTACTTACTGATAATAAAATAAAAAGGTTGTAAAAGAAAATAACTTTTAGGTCACAGGTTAAAAGTATTATATTCATCCCAATGATTGCTATGAGATAAAATTTATAATAGTAGTAAAAGTGAAAAGGAATCCTAGATCTGTTTTGCCATTTAGAATGACAGAGAATAATATCACGTCACTGTTATAACTCTTAAAGAATGCAAGGGTAACTGACGGTCGTTATAATGTTCCCATAAAATCAGTGGTACCTGAAGTATAATAGTAAACTAGCAGAAATTCTAAGTAGCAGACATGGAACATGAAAGAAAAAAAGAGGAAATGAAAGAGAGTGAAAGAGAGAGAAATATCATAATACTGAAAGTGCATAACAGAGAAACAAGAGTTATATGAGAATATTCATACTGCCATCTTTAGATTCTACATGTACGTTTGAATGTATTTGATGTATGATAACCCATGAACATAAAATATAAAGTAATTTTGATAAAAAATAAAGACTCAGAAGAAGTTATAAATGCTAAAACAATCTTCACAGAAGGAAAGTCTCAGAGATATTTCATGACTTTGAAAAGGATAAAGTAGCTTCGGTTATTAAAAATTTAGAAATATGACAATTCACAAAAATATAAAAAGATATTCATATATTTCATTATATAACCCAAAGTAGAAAGCAAATGTTGTTTAGATGCTTTTTTAAAACACAGTCTCTCAGGTGCTGGGAAGGTGGCGTAGTGGGATAGTGCTTGCCTTGCATGCATGAGGTCCTGGGTTTGATTCCTCAGCACCACATAAGCAGAAAAAGATATAAACGGTGCTGTGCCTCAAGTGGTAGCACTAACCTTGAGCTGAAGAGCTGAGGTACAGACCCAAGATCCAGAGTTCAAGCCCCACAACCTACAAAAACCAAAACAAAAAAGAAAACAAAACCCAATCTCTCACTTTTGTGGCCTCAACTATGTAATACTGCGGGTTCAGCCTAGGGCTAAGATTTTAGGTGTGGACATTTATCAACACTCCTGATTCAGACTCTACTTGATAAAAGTAACTAGTAGATGTCAGGGACAAACAGAAAAGGTCAAAAGCTATGTACAATGACCAAATAAGATGAGGTTAAGTGAAATGAGCCCCAAGATAGGGACACAAGGGTTTTTTTTTTCTTTCTTGCTATTTTTTCTAATGTACTTATAATGTACCATGCGATTTTTTTTGTTTCTTTGTATGTTCCTTCCCCAAGGAATAACTCCGGTTTTCACTGTACTTGATGTCGATGTTCTGCATCTTGTATATACATTTATCTAATTTAGGGAGGAAAAGGGACAAAACAAAATGCTTAAATATGAATACAGGTTGACCCATTGTAACAATGAGATGTACAGACAGTATTGTAAAAAACGAACTTTGCAATTTAGGCAGGGGTGGGGGGTGGGGATTATGCACTGTATTTGTGGAGGTAGGAAGGAAGGGATCTTAGGGAAAAACAAAGGAGGCGGTAGCAATGCTTGATAAGAAATGTACTTATTACCTTATTCATGTAACTATAACCCCTCTATACAGTATTTTTACAATAAAAAACGTATTAAAAATTATACTAAATGAAGTAAGCCAAGTCCAAAGAAACATAGTTCCCATGGTATCCTTTATTTGCAATAACTAATATATGTCTGGGATAAGCAGAAAAGATCAAAAGCTATGTGCATATGACTAGATAAAATTATGTTAAGGTAAATGAACCCCAAGATAGGGACGTAAGTGGTTTTTTCTTTCTTGCTGTTGTTTCTAATGTATTTATAATGTACAATGAGATTTTTTCTTTTTTATATGATCCTCCCTCATAGTATAACCCTTGTTTTTACTGTATTCGATGTTGGTGCTCCTGCATCTTGTATATAAACTTCGTTAATTTGGGGAGGGAAAGGGAAAAACAAAATGCTTAAATAGAGATGTAGGTTGACCCATTGTAACAATGAGATGTATGAACTTCACAATTTAGCAGGGGAGAGAGGAGTGAGGGGTTAGGAGTTGGGATGTGTACTTGTGGAGGTGTGAGTGAAGGAACGGTGGGGGAAAAACAAAGGAGGAAACAATGCTTGATAGGAAATGCACTCATTATCTCACTCATGTAACTGTAACCCCTCTGTACAATATTTTTACAATAAAAAACGTGTAAAAATGTTACAAGATAATATTGTTAACAAAGAAATTAATGCAGAACAGTGACACGAAGATATAATGAATAAGAGAGTGTGTGTGTGTGTGTGTTTGTGTGTGTGTGTGTGTGTGTGTGTGTGTGTGTTTCTTCTTGTTGACATGGTCAGAATTTGAACTCAGGCCTTCAAAGTCTTGCTAGGCCATTCTTCTTTAGATTGGTGAGTTATTATATAAGCTACATCTCCATTCCTAACTCTTTGCTAATTCATTATAATTTTTGAAAAATAATCTCATGAATTTTTTTTTGCCCTGATTGGCTTTCAACTGTTATCCCCATATCTCAGCCTCCTGTGTAGATATCTCGAGTAGAGAGGATTACAGGTGTGATCAACCACCACAAGACTTTCAGAATAATCTTAAAAGTAGGAGAAAGTTTACTTCACGGGGACCTGTTTTTACATCTCCTAATTTTAAAACATTTTGGAGTGATTATATGTGAGTTTATTCTTTTTTGGCTTCTTAAAAGACAGTAAGTGATGGTATTTAAAAGTTTCTAGTACTTTTTTGTTTTTGGGTCAGTCGTGGGACTTAAACTCTGGGATTGGGCTCTGTTGCTGCGCTTTTCAGCTCAAGGCAAACACTCTACCCCTTTAGCCACAGCGCCACTTCTGGTTTTCTAGTGGTTTATTGGAAATAGGAGTCTCACGGACTTTCCTTCCTGGGCTGGCTTTAAGCCACGGTCCTCACATCTCAGCCTCTTGATTAGCTAGCATTACAGGCATGAGCCACCAGCGCTCAGATAGTTTCACTACTTTTTACAAAGGACACTGGAACTGTGGGACAGAAGAAATTTGGCTCTCTATGGATCTCAATTTATAAGCTCAGCTCTGTGCATGATAACCCAATGTCACCAACACAGTTTGTGATGAAGACAAAATGTGACAGAAAACAATTACATGGGCAATAGTTGCTATGCTATTGTGTCTTGGACAATACGAATATTGAATTGAAAGTGTAAGAGAATGGAGAGATTTTTACCTACTTTTTTGTATTGCTAAAAGACTTTGGAAACTGATTCATTTCCCACCTCACTGTTGGTCATTGAGCCAGGACCTTAATGCCTTTAATTACAATTTTTCCCAACACTAAAATGGTAATAACATTAGCATTAGAGCTAATGTTTTCTTAACAGTTAAAAGACATAACACTTGTGAAATACTTAACATAAACTTCTATGAATTAGCTTTGAGTTTAGCCAGCAGTTTTTTAAATACTAAACAGAATGTGATATGTATTACAGAAACAATTACATGTAGTGAGAAACCAGAAATAATCTTATCTATTGGCTATGCTCTGTTTCCAAGGAAGCTAAGTGGATAACATCTCATGCTGTAAGTCAAAATGATTATCTTATGTCTTGATAGTGCAAAAAAAAAAACAGGGAAATTATAATGAAGGAATGTTGTAGACTGAGGTGAATCCATATGAAAATGTGCAAAATTGATCAAATGTAAAAGGAAATGAGCAGCATATTGTGTTTTATATCATTTAAGTTACATTGAAAAGAGAGGGAAAACCTAGAGGAATAAATTCTCTTTTTGAAATCTTATCATAGGTTCTTAGAAGGACGAACTCTTTCCTCATTCTTGTAGAAGCATCATCAGATGAGAGGAACTTTATTTTTTTGTTTGCTTCCTTCCATTTATTCTTCAGTTTGAAATGTGAACTACATGAGACTGAAAGAAACCAAGGGAAATTAGACTCACAGGCTTTGGAAAGAGCAATCAACATAAACTACATAAAATACATATAGCCTTGTAAAAGGTCTAACTAAATTGAGTTATAGAATCTCACGCATAAACAGAAAATGATTTAAGCAATATCATGTTATTGACAATTGAAAAATGTTAGGAGTTGCTTAATTTTTTCCTTTCTATTACATTGAATTAAGTATTGATTTTGTATAGAATGATTAAAGGTGAGATTAACAAGAAATGATTAAAAATGGACAAATTTTCTGAATAGACATATTTTCCAAAAAGCCCTGAAAATCGCTAGTGGGATTACTAAGTTTTGTTGTACCACTTCTATGCTGGCTTAATTCTTTGTGAACAAAGTCATTAGAGAAACGCAATCAAAATAACTATGATACTATTTCATAACTATTATAACTCTTATCAAAAAATCAAAGGAAACACTTGTGGTGGTAAAGGCTTTTAACTCCAAACACTTAGGATGCTGGAGTAAGTGCATTTGCGTCTAAGGCCAGTCTGGGGTACTGCACATAGTAAAAACCTGCCATTTTAAAAAAAACTTAAAAGGCTATAACATTGGTTAGAGTGTGGAGAAAAGGAAATTTTCTACACTCTTCGTATTCTCGCTTTAGAAAGTAGTATGCAGTTTTGTAAAGAAATGCAAAGTTGAAATCTCATCTGACCCACCAATCATATGATTATTTCTCTCTGGGTAACACGTAAATAAATCTGTAGTACATTCTTATTCATATTGTTCACAACAACAGCCAAGATAAAAATAGAAGTTAAGTGTTCAACTACAGACTAATAATGCAACTGTGGTGCATGCACATATATAGTTTTCAGTTTCATCCTTAAAATAGTAAGAGATTTCTCTCATTAACCACAACTTACAATGACCTGAAAGATGTATTCTAAATGACGAAAAATGTTATTTTCTAATCTTTGTAAAACCACACAAACACAAACTCTCTCACACACACACCAAACTCAAACATTAAGAGAGAAATTTATTAAAAAATTAAAGCAAAGTGGAATTGCTGGGACATTTAGGTCACAATGTAGAAGGTTGTAGATATACAGGATGACCAAGTATGGAGTAGTAATGTACAACATAAGTATACAGGGAACAACACTGGCCTTACATAGGAATGAAGCGAAGTAAGTACGAGTTCTTCTTAGTAGGGGTTGCTCTTTTAGTTGTTCTTATTTCAGTAATGGATGAGATGAAAGTAATTCTTTTAAAAACTTGCCTGTTTGCAGAAATAATAAGAAACAATATAGCAATAATGATGTATGCTCAACATAGAACGAAATGTCAAATTAAAATACATGAGATTATCCTTGAAATAAACTAGTTATTACAAATAAGGGAAACTATAGGACCTATGTTTAAGTCTGGCAAACTTCACTTAATATGATTTTTTCCAAAATCTTCCATTTCCTTACAAATGAGGTGATATCATTATTTCAGATGGGAGCATAGCATTTCATGTGTGTGTGTGTGTGTGTGTGTGTGTGTGTGTGTGTGTGTGTGTGTGTGTGTGTGTGTGTGTGTCTGTGTCTGTGTCTGTGCCTGAGTCACATTTTCACGATCCATTCATCTACTGAGGGGCATCTGGGTTGATTCCTTATCTTAGCTATGGTAAATATTACTGTGATATACATCATTGTGCTGGTAGCTTTAGTGTGGCCATGTTTGTGATCATTTGGGTAAATGCTCAGAAGTGGGATATCTGGGTAATAGGGGAGCATTATTGTCTACAGTGAAGATAATCTTAGTAGATGAGCAGAATAGCTCAATAGCTATGTACATATGATCATATGAGGTAATTCCAAGAGAAATGTACTCCAAGGCATGTTCTTTATTGTTGCTGATCCTAATGTACTATGTGATTTCTTTTTATCATTTTCTTTTCTCCATCTATGGTTATCCCCTGTAGTCACTGTATTTGATTTTGATACCCTGAGTATTGTAAATATGTTGATCTGAACTAGGGAAGGTAAAGGGAAAAACAAAATGGTGAGACAATGGACAAAGGGAGAATCTATGCAAAAGTGATACTCTGAAGACAGTAGTTGGAACTAATCCTGGGTGGGGACGTTGGGAGGGAAGCGGGAGAAAAACAGGGGAAAGGGTAACAAGTTAGAAAAGAAAGGAATTCATTACCTTATTTATGTAACTGTAACCCCTCTGTACAGTAACTTGACAATACAATTTAAATAAAAAATAAAATAAAATACATGAGAGCAGTAACACAAGAAATGGGACTGGGGGAAATACTGTACTATACAAAGAAGAGTAAAACATCTGTGGAGAGCAGTAATTTTACTTTAACATAGGAAGTAATAAACTAGCATACAGTTTTTCAGCCTCATGTCAGTCACTTAAAAGGTGGAAAAAGGCACAATCAGTAAACCAATAGAGATAAAATAGAAAACTAAACATTTAAGAGGAAGAGATGACTTGGACCAAGAATAACAAATGACACAATTAGGAAACAAATAACAAGCTGGTAAGTTTAAAAAAAATTAACCATAATTCTTTCAACACTTTTTACATCACAATTTGAACTATAATTCAAATCACAGATTAATAGCATATCATTTTAATAATATGTTACTTATTATTGATTTCTTAATATTGAATGTTTAATATATAATTTTAATTTTAGTAACTATAAAAAAGAAGAAAGTGGAACTAAGCTTAATAATATATTTCACGAATTGTAAAATTGAGAAGTATTAGAATTTAAACAAATAACATATCATTATTGTTTCATTTCTGTGAATTAATTTAATAATTCAAAGTATATTCTACATAGCACTCATCTTAATGTCAAATAATAAATTATTGCACATGACTCTTGCTATTAGGTGGAAGGGTTCAGCCCGTGGTAAAATTCACACAATACAGTACATGAGCGTATGACTCCTCTCTAGTTTAAATTTTGGAAATTTGATTTCTACATGCATGTTAAATTCCTGACTAGGTAAAATCTATACAATTGTATGCAATTATATACATGAGGAGTTTTTCAGATGATACTTAAAAGTCATATTCATTAATTAAATTTTTATTATTTTGTACTAAATAAATATTTATAGGGAGACTGAACTTCTGAGTAGATGATGGTGTATGTGTGCTAGATTACACTTATTGAGGCTTATTTTATATTTCTGACATTGTTTCTACAGTTGGATTTAATTTTCCATAAGAGGTTAAGTCTATTACATTGGATATATGAAAGTAAACTGAATGTTCATTCCATTAATCCTTTGCCACTTTTCTAATCCCAATATAAATTATCCATGTGTTTGAAGTAATGAAAATAAGAACAGTCATAAGCAAGATTAATCAGTCATACTAGACAATATTTTCACCTTCATTTTGATAGTTGGTCCTCTTTTACATTACAGAATATTTTTGGGAGAATGTGCTCCAGGCTTACCACAACTGCAGAATATTTTGGTTTGATCTGTCATGAGAGAAGGAAAGAAGGGGAACCTTCCTTCCAAAGTCTGCTCCCAGGAGTGTGATCTGTTTTATGGTGGTGACTTGGAAATGAACATTTTTCACAGTCAACCTTGAAAAGCAATCTTGATAGACCATTTCTGTAAGTGGTTACAAGGATTATTCATCGCTTCGCAAGGATGCCAAATTGACTCATTTTGGGACAATTAAAATAGGAATTTAGTCAGCTGTTCTTTGTATCTTTAGGAGAAAAGCCCATTGACTCTAGGCCAGGGGAGTCACTGGGGCCCAGAGAAGCTACTACCTTCAATAGTAATCCTAGACATCTAAAAACAAACAAACAAACAAACAGTAAAAACCTCCAGTAAGCACAGCAAGTCAGGGCTGCTATCACAATCTACATGAAGTCAGGCAAAACAACAAAAAACAAAAAATAAAAAAAAAAAAGAAGCTGACAATCAGGTAGCTGATAACTAATATCTTTTTATGAGAGAGAATGAAATGACACTCTAGAGAGAGGGTCTGAAAGACTGATCAGAGAGACTAAAATTGGTCACACGAAGAATGGAAAATAGAATTCCTTGTAGAACAAATAAATCATAGAAAGCCTGTGCATGTAAGTACAAGACAGCAGACCAAATTCCAGAAACGCACAATTTCTTAGAGGTCAGCTTAATAAATTATCCAAGGAAATCTTTGAATTCTCAAAAATTTACCACATCTGGGAGAAGGCCAATTTTTGAAGAGAAAGAAAATATCATCACTCTGATAGGAAGTCCAATATTACATTAGAAAGTAATCAAGCACCGATTTGTAATAAAAAGAGAAAAACATTATTCCAAATGAGGGTTTCATTTCTTATGAAAATTTACAAATGTCTGATAAAATGAGTTGAGGGAGAAGTGTTCTAATAATGATATCTGAGTTGTAGACCCAGGATAAGAGATGGATTTTTTTTCTTTTATAAAAAAAACAAAAATAAAAAATAACCAAAACTATTTTTAGCCTAGTGCCAGTGGCTCACAGCTGTAATCGTAGCTATGCAGGAAGCTGGGATCTGAGGACTTCTGTACAAAGCCAGCATGGGCAGGAAAGTCCCTGAAATTCTCATCTCTATTTAACCAACAGAAAACCAAAAGTGGCACTGTGGCTCAAGATGTAGAGCACTTACCTTGAGTTGAAGAGCTCAAGGACAGTGCCCAAGTCCACAGTTCAAGCCCCTCAACCAACAACAACAACAACAATCTCCTTTTCTTGGACTGCCTACATTTTTTCCTAATATTCAACAAAGAAGGCATTTTATCACCCAGCATATTTAAGTCCTATCCTAGCTACTGCAAATAGAGTTATTTGTTATATTATATCAAGAGATTCATATTTGCGGAAACAAATGCTAGCAGTGGTAACACTCTTTCCAGTCCTTGAACTCTGGGCCTGGGCTCTGAACATGATTATACTAGCAGATTTAATATGAGCTTGCTTGTTATTTTTTGGATTACTGTTCATGAGGAGAATTACTGAGTCATAAGGGAGATCTAGGTTTAGTCTTTGAGGAATCTCCGTACTGCATGCCAGAGAGGTTGAACAAATTTAATTTCCCACCAACAGTGGAATAGACTTCCTAATTGACTACATCCGTGACAGCATTTGCTATTGTTAGTTTTCTTGATAATGGCCATTCTAAATTGAACGAGGTAGAATTTATCTTGTTCACTTGTATATTTGTAGGAACTTTCTTGCTACCACAAGTGAATGAATACATGAAACCTATAATTCTCTGAGTCTGCATTCCTTTCTCTTAGTATAATTTTCCAAGACTTTCATTTTCCTTAAGACTGGTGAAAAGTCATCCTTTTTGATGAGTGAATAGAATTCCATTGTGTGTGTGTGTATATGTGTGTGTGTGTGTGTGTGTGTGTGTGTGTGTGTGTGTGTGTTCAAGATGCGTATAGGCCCATGAGTTCATTTCTAAGCCTTCTGTTTCATGTGTAATTTTGTAATTTCATTTTGAATTTGGATTCCTTTCTCAACTGCATTGAACAATATTATTGGGATTTTGATGGGTATTGCATTGTCAATTGTTTGGGGGCAGTATTTCAGTTTTAACGAAGCTAATTCTTCCAAACAGGAGCATTGAAAAACTTTCAATTTCGTTGAATCTCCTTCAATTTCCCTTTTTAGATTTTAACGTTTTCACTGTAGAGGTCCTTCAGATTTTTAGTTAAATTAATTAATTCATAGTTGTGTTGTTGTTTTATTTAGATTTGATTTGATTGTGAGGATAATACATATGTGTTTGTTCTTTGGATTTCAGCCTGGACCTTCCCATTGTTGGTAACAGAAAAAATACTGATTCTTGTGGATTTTATACCCTGCTACATTGCTGAAGGTTAGCATAACCTTTACTAGTTTGAGGGAGGAACATATATGTCCCTTTAAATACAGGATCATTTCATCTGTAAAAAGGGATAGATTTATTTCTTCCCCATGTGAGTTTCCTTTTTGTCTTTCTTTTTCCTATTGCTCTTGCAATATGAAATAGATGTTAAACTACGTTAAAAGAAAGCGAGAAGACATTTTAACCTACTTGCTACAAATAAATTAATATTAAGCAGAGCTAATTGAAGTAATATGTATTTACTCTTCAGAGGGTAAGTATAGGTCTCTTGGATATCTTGTAAGAAAAGACTTTAGACTCATTACAACTGATGCCTTACACTGAAACTGCTGGCTAAACTTTCTTCTTCAGAAAGTCAAAAGCATATTTCTTTCATATTACTATTATAAAATCATAAATAGCTGCATGTTAAATTGTTTTCCTCTGCTATTTTCAAACCTATTTTTCGTCCATCAGGAATCTAGAGCTTTGAATGACCAATTATTTAAATTCCTATATTGCTTATATTTTGATATATATCTCATTAATATTAATATAGATTTATATTTGAGTCTCATTTGAGCTACATTCATATGAAATTTATGCAGTCTCAAGCAAGAAACCTGAGTATTTTACTCTTTTTTTCTGTTTTAATCAATATATCTATTCTTTTTAGAAATGTGTTGTAATGTTTTATATTGTTCCAGTAAATATCAAGCATTTCTAGTACTTTTAGGGAAATAAATATAGAGTTTGGAACATGAAGACAAGCCCCTCCCACGATTATCACTTTAAAGTAAATCTTTGGGGACTAATTTTTATATATAAAATAAAAACGTGCAATGAACATGTTTATACACGAATAGTATTATGGTTAAGTCAATTAGACACAAGAACTACCACATCAAATTTCAATTTACTTAATGGCACCAAAATATTTGTGTTCATGAATATCACTCATTTTATTTAATTATTTTTATTGTGAAAACACTGTACAGAGGGGTTACAATTACATGGGCAAGATAATGAGTACATACATTTCTTATCAAACATTGTAGCCTCCTCTTTTGTTTCCCCTTCCCATCCTCTCCCCGCCCCCCCACCCAATCCTCCACGCCCCCCCCCACACCAAATTGTAAAGTTCATTTTCGACATAACGACTTGTACATCTCATTGTTGCAATGGGTCCACATGTATCCCTATTTAAATAATTTGGTTTTCCTCTTCCCCTCCACAAATTATAACGACATCAAATACAGTGAAAGCAAGGGTTATACTGTGGGGAGGGACATACAAGGCAACAAAGAAATAATCTTATAAATCTGTTAGAAACAATCTCATGAAAGACCAAAAACATTTGAATACATATCTTAGGGTTCATTTCCCTAACATCACCTAATCTAACCTTTTCTGCTTGACTCAGACATATACTAGATATTGCAAATAAGGGAAACATGGGACCTATGTTTCTTTGGGCCTGGCTTACTTCACATAAGATAATTTTTTCCAAACCTTTCCATTCCCTAACAAATGGGACAATGCCATTCTTTCTGATGGAGACATAGAATTTCATTGTGTATATAGACCACATTTTCTTGATGCATTCATCTACTGAGGGGCATCTGGGTTGGTTCCATATCTTAGCTATAGTAAATAATGCTGAAATAAACATAGTTGTGCTGGTAGCTTTAGTGTGGTCTTGTTTGTAAACATTTGGGTAAATGCCCAAAAGTGGGATTGCTGGATCATTATGGAGCTCTATGTAGAATCTTTTGAGGAACCTCCATACAGCTTTAGAAAATGACTAGTCAAAACAAAGTTTATATAATATTTGAAATTTAAAAAATGAAAATGAGACCCAGATTTTCTGTCTATATCCTGATTCCAGGAATACATTTATTCAGCAAACAGAGAAACAAAAAATGTCACATAGAATGAAAGATGTAGAAGCACACTGTCTTTCCTTAAGATGTTAAGTACATGCAAATAGTGTGATTTATTCAAAGATACTATAAAAATTCACAAGAAGATTTGTGATCAGAAGTGCTAGATAAGCAAATAACTGGAAAATTATATATGTGAATTGGGCTTTCAATATAGGATGACAATTTTTCAATAAATTAGCATATAGAAGATGATTTGGTATCTCTAACTCACATCCAGTATTCTAAATTTCCCCACATACTCCCGTTCTCTAACTACAGTTTCTGATCAATATACTTCTACTTTCATGATGTCAATTGCTACTAAAACAACAAGGTGGGTGTTTTTTTACGTTTCTAGATCCAATAAATTTTAGTATTTTGGAATACAAGTATAAATTCATGGAATTTGACTTGAATGACAAGTTTGGGGATACTGTACACAGGGTAATGTTAATTGACCGGAAGCAGCCAGGGATCATATTTTGAATACATAGACACACAATATACTAAGAGCAAGGGACTTGATCTCAGGGAAAGATACAGGATTAGGCAAGATCCTAAAGCAAAGAAAAACCATAGGATCAAACATCAAACAACTATCATTACAAAGGAATGAAACTGATCTCTGATGCATCTGGGTGGTAGCTCTGTGTGTGTGTGTGTGTGTGTGTGTGTGTGTGTGTGTGTGTGTGTGTGTGTGTGTGTCAGAGAGAGAGAGAGAGAATTTTAGACTGGCTTCCATATTTACATTCCATAGAGCATTATTTGTTAGGGAGAAGGTGCTCATATTAGAGCTCTGATACCACTGTCATCACTTTTTATTGTGAAAAACACTTGATTAAACTCTAATTAAAAAGGGAAAAGTAAACTAACATTTTACAGATCGTTCTCAGAATTAATTGGTATATTGAAGGCCAAAAGGAGAAACTGGAGATTAATATGATTTTTTTGTCTCTTCTGAATATTAGACAGCAATAGCTGTGATTTCAGGAGTCTCCTGCATTGTACTCACAGCTGAATTACTAACATGCTTAATAATATGAAACATATGATAGAGAAATTGATCAACCAGCAAGCACAAAGAACTAGTGATAAGATCGAACTTTTAAGCAGGTTGCCACATCTTTTAAGAATGTAATACCTTCATATGAACTTCAAATTTTGTGGCTTTCCCTCTGTCATTAAAAGGTAACAAAATACTATAGAAACAAGAATTCCTGTTCAGCCAAGTAGAAAGTGCTCATGATCCCATCTTCATGATGCAAATTTTCACTTCATAAAGATTCTCTTTTAGAGTGCTTTCATTTAATACACTTCAGCACCTCATCCTTCCCTGTGGGAGAAAGGAAAAAAAATAATTTTGTTTGAATATAATCTTACATAAATTAGTGTGCACAGGCATGATTTGTATAATTACAGAAGTTAGTAATAAATGTAAGTAGAGATCATGTCACAACTAAAAATATAATTAAATTCAGATAACAAGACTAGAAGTCAAAGCATTTTGTGCATGAAAACATACATTAGATTAGTTCCAGAATTTTTATTTTGAGATTAACTTTATATTAAAGTATAATGCACTTTGCTTAAAGATTGAAACATTTTATTGAAAATATATTTCTTAGAGATAGTTTTTGCTGCATAATTTTAAGAAGAAAATAGTCCCAAAGTAATCATTTTTCTTATTATTTTACAGTTTCCATGTGATTAACTTCCAAATTAGAAATCCAGGTATATGATTTAATTTAATTTTAACAAAAATATTATTAAGTATAAAGACCTTATACTCTGTACGTTCTTCACACTAAGGTCATCAAATATGGTGAGTCTGAAATAATTAGTCTCTGTGTGAACTATGTTTATATTAGTTACAATGTGAGTGAAATGTTTAGAAAGTAGTATGTATTTTTGTATAATTGCTCTGAAGAGACAATAAATGATATACTCAAAGGCTAAAATGATTAGATTTATAATTTAGAATTCAGGAAATGTTTTTAACCACACTGGTTACTGGAGCCTTCACAACAACCTCATGAGAAAATTTATATTGATGAAGCAAATATCCCAGAGGTTAGACACTTACGAATAGAAAAAATCATGTCATTGTGAATATGTAGAGCTACATAAAAACATAGAGAATTTAGCTTTTAAATACCTGACTATTTTTATACATTTAATTGCAGGGTAAATACTTGTTCTGAAAGTAGAATTTGAAAAGTAAACCTAAGTATTCATTTGAATAAAAGACAATGTTTAAAATATCTCTCATTCAAGAATCAAGATATACAGCTTGTTCTTTTTCATGCCAATTATGTTCTCTAGACAAACACTAGATTAATAAACCTAAATCATTGCTTTGTAGGGAAATATAAATTTATTTTCCTAAAAATCATAATTGTAACTTTTTTCTCAAACAATTACTAAGTAACTGTTTTATATTTTTATCATTGAATCATATTTGATATATTTTTTGATTAAGTTAACTAATTCACCAATAACAATATGAGTTATGCATGAACAAAGTTTATCTAACACCAGTACTTTCTTCACAAGTCATATCATGGCTCTGTTAAAGAACACCAGAAAGAATGACATTGCCCCATTTTTTAGGAAATGAAAAGACTTGGAAAAAATTACATTAAATGAAGTAATCCAGGCCAAAAGAAATATAGGTCCGAAGGGTTCCCTTATTTGCAATTTCTAGTATATGTCTGAGACAAGCAGAAATGGTCAGATAAGTTGATGTTAGGTGAAATGAACCTCAAGATAAGAATTCAAATGTTTTTTTTTCTTGCTTGCTATTGTTTATAACACATTTATAAGATGATTTCTTTGTTGCTTTTATGTCCTTCCCGCACGGTATAACCCCTGTTTTCACTGTATTTGATGCTGGTATAATTTGTGGAGGGGAAGGGGAAAAAATTTTTAATTAGGTATACAGGTTGACCCATTGCCACAGTAAGATACACAAGACGATATGTTGAAAACCGAACTTTACAAATATGGGGGAGGGGGAGAGGAGAAATGGGGAGGGGGAGATGGGAAGGAATGGGAAGGGGAAATAAAGGAGGAGTCAACAATGCTTGATAAGAAGTGTAATCATAGGGAGTTCCGGGAATATGGTGGAGGAGAAGCTGGAGGCAAAACAAGCTTTTGCATAGAAAGCAGTTTTAGAGTTCCAGTGAACAGTCCTAAGCCAGAGAACCACACCAAGTGTGCCATCACAGGACAGAGAGTTAGGCCAGAGAGGAAAAATTCAGGCAAGGAGACAGATCTGAGCTCTTGCCTGCAGCTGCCTCTGCGGCAGCAGCGGCGGCGGCAGCAGCCGTACTGCCATACCTGAAACAGAGAGTCCATGACGAAAGAGCCAGACGAGGCAGGCGAGTGGATTCTACTGCATACCAGCAAGAACCAACAAGGAGCAGACATCTTCATCCTGCAGTTCGCAGACCAGAGACGACCCACGAACCATGACTCGGCATGAGTAGAAGCCTGACATCCTCACTCCTTCTCAGGAAGCAGAGGAGGGAAGGCCACCCCTCCCGCCCCAGTACCGGAGATCTCCATCTTGGACACCGATAAAGCTCCGCTGAGCGGCTAGCTCCAACTCAGGCCTTGGAATAAAACTAGGGTCATTTAGCAGGTCACAAGAACTTAACGGCATGACCTACCAGACTCAGCTCCACCCAGGGAAAAGTCATCCAGTTCGGGCGCCAGCCCTAGGAGTGACTTTCTTCATCGGGTAATCAGAGCCAGAGGCTGCCCCTCCCTTTAGCAGCCTAGAATATCAACTGAAATTCAGTAAACAGAAACCTTGAGAGTGGCTCCAGGCTGGGCTTGGTGAGTTTCTCACAAACTAGCCCCCCGGGAAAAGCTACTGTTTGCTGAAAGGCCTCAACTCTACCCAGAACCTAGCCTCATCACAGCATCTCCAAACTTGAGGAAAAAGCCCTCTTTTGTGATACTCAAAGCACACCCCCTCCCATTGAACTTACTTGGGAGGAGGATCGAACAATCCTGGGTAAAGCAGAGAATTTTTCTGCCTGTCTAAACAAACTGACTTAAGAAACGAACCAAGCCACAGGACCACAAGCAGACCAGCGATTCCAACCAGAGGCTGATTACAAACACAAGGGAGATATAGGATTTTTCCCAACCCTCCCAAAAAAAACCAAAGAACTTTTTTTCCTCTTCTTCTCTTTTTTTTATACCTTTTACAAAGTATTTTTCTCTTTTCTAAAACTTTTTTTAATTTTTAATTTTTACCTTTTTTGAAAAAAATCATTTTCTGTAACTTTTTTCCCCCTTATAGCCTTTATTTTAGGGATACATGCTTGTGTGCATTTTTCTTTGTTTTTTTTTTTCTACTTTTAAAAATATATTCTTTTTCTTTTTGCTTAGCTCGACTGAACTTTTCAACTTTTTTTTTCTTTCTTCCTTATCCTTCTCACCTTTTCCTCTCTCTTGTTCTTCTTTATAGGACTTAATTGTTGTTCTGCACATCCTCAGATAAACCCGTAGTTGAATATTAGACCCTATCCCCCATTGTGTACACACTAAATCCACAAATTTATTACTCAATTCAAAACTTCTGAGACTTAAATTCCTTAGCAGTACTACCTCTTTATACCTCTAGAGTATTTTAAATATTTTTATTTTTAAGTTTTTCACATCTCCTTTATATCCCTCCCCTTCTCTCATTATATTCACGTTCTTTGAATAGATTGTTCTTGAATTTGCATATTATTAATTTTTATTTTTCTGTTTCTTCTGGTGTCTTTTTTTGCCTTTCTCTTTCTTTTTGTTTTCTCTCTCTCTACTTTCATCCTATCTAACCTATTTCCTGCTTTGAGTCTAGGACTTTGTTAACACTCCCTGTACCTTCCCACATCACTCTATTTCTATTTTTTACCCACATCTCTCACTAACCCTAATAATTTCTGGTTTACCAAATTCTTCTTTGTGGTTCGTAGCCCATTAATATATACTTGTTTGATGCTGAATAGAGTTAACTGTTGAACTAGATTGTATCTGCAGACTATTGACTGTGCAAATTCAGACTTTAGTTGATGCTTGCCGTAAGTTAGTGTTCTAGCACAAAACTGGCGTTACTTTCATCCCAAATGAGCAGAGTAATCCAGAAAACCACAAGAAAAATGGCAAGTTAGGGTAATTCCACTCCCACTCATGATTATCAGGGGACAGAACAGATAATGAATAATCCAGAGGAGAGTTCCCAAATAGCTCTACAAACACTGCTGGCAAAAACGATAAATGAAAAGATTGAAAACATACAAAGAACTCTGTATAAGCGTGATACGGAGAGAGAGGAGGCAATACAAAGGTTTATACAGGAATATCATGAGGGTGAGGAAACTACTCAAAAACTGAACAGGATTTGCGTGAGCAGATTAAGAATACTCAAAGAGAAAGGCAGGAATGGCATGAACAGGCTGAGAACACTCAAAGAGAACTACAAGAACGGCATAAATGGGAGGAAGCTAATCAAAGAGTAATACAGGAAATGAGAGAGCAGGATGAAAATACACAAAGATCACTAAAGGTATTCATGGGATCCATTAACAAAGAGCTGAAGGAAGTCAGGGAAAGCACAAAGGGAATCCTGAATGGAACCCAACAGAAGGAATGGGAGTCCAAGGAAACCATAACAAATCAACTAAGTGATTTGAGAATAAACACTGAACAACAAATTAAGGAAGTAAAGAAGTCCATACAAGATCTAAAACAAAGATTCAACAAAGAATTTGAAGCCATCAAAGCTGACCAATTAGAAGGGAAAGAAATGAAAAACAAAGTATAAAGTCTCAACAGCAGGTTAGTCCATGCAGAAGATCCAATTTTGGGGATTGAAGATAGGCTAGATATTATACAGACAGAACATACAACCATCCAAGACAAATCCAAGAAATATGAGAGATCTATCCAACACTTGGAAGTCACCATCAGAAGGCCTAATCTAAGGATGATGGGTGTAGAGGAGCACCTAGAAACAGAAGTTAATGGTGTAGGAAATTTGTTTAACAGGATCCTAGCAGAGAACTTCCCAAACATGCAAAAAGATAGGCCTATTCAGATACAAGAAGCTTTTAGAACTCCAAATAAACCAGATCAGAATAGGACATCCCACCATCACATTATAATCCACACAGGATCAACTCAGACCAAGGAAAAGATCTTAAAGCTGTGAAGGAGAAAAGATAAATCAACTATCAACCAAGAATACTGTACCCAGCTAAACTCTCCTTCATAACTGAAGGCCAAATAAAAAACCTTCCATACTAAAGAAAAACAGAAACAATACATCTCCACAAAACCAGCCCTACTAAAGATTATTAAAGATGTCCTACACATAGAACACCAACAAGACCACAATAAAGGCCAAGAAACTGCACCCATACTGAGAATCCAAGAACCATAGGAAGAACCCAGTTTTCGCAGCCCCCAAGAAGGTGGATAACATGGTGGGAACTCCCAAATACCTCTCAGTCCTATCTCTTAACATAAATGGACTTAACTCTCCAATTAAGCGACATAGACTGTCTAGTAAGATTAAAAAACTAGATCCGTCTATCTGCTGCCTTCAGAAGTCACATCTTGCCCGTAAAAACAAACACATTTTCAATGTTAAAGGCTTGAGCAAAATCTACCAAGCAAACGGCCCCCATAAACAGGCGGGAGTTGTAATCCTAATATCAGATAAAATAGACTTCAAATTAAAATTCGTGAGAAGAGATAAAGAAGGTTGCTACATCCTAATTAAGGGATCTCTCCTTCAGGAGAATATTACCATTCTAACTATCTATTCGCCAAACAATGGAGCACCCAAATTTATCCAAAAAACACTACTTTCCCTCAAATCCCAGATAGATCCAAAGACATTAATTGTTGGGGATTTTAATACACCACTCTCCCCACTAGATACATCAACTCGGCAAAACTCAACAGAGAAACCGCAGATCTAAACAGCTGCATAGATCAACTAGATTTAAGAGATATCTACCGAATATTTCACCCAGCAACATCAGAATACACGTTCTTCTCAGCAGCACATGGAACATTTTCTAAAATAGTCCACATTTTAGGCCACAAAGCAAACTTGAACAAATTCAGAAACATTGAAGTTATACCTTGCATTCTCTCAGAACACAAGGGAATAAAATTAGAACTCAACACCAAAAGCCACCAAAGAAAGTCCAGTAACATATGGAGGCTGAACAACACACTGCTGAATCACAAGTGGGTCATGGAACAGATTAGAAAGGAAATTCAAATGTTCATGCTATTCACCAAAAATGAGCACACAAATTACCAGCTCCTCTGGGACACAGCAAAGGCAGTACTCAGAGGCAAGTTTATAGCTCTGAGCTCCTACATCAACAAATTGGAGAGATCTGAAACCAACAATTTAATGAGACATCTGAACCTCCTTGAAAAAGAACAAGATAAACCCCAATCCAGTAGATGGAAAGAAATAATTAAAATTAAATCAGAATTAAATGAATTAGAATCCAAAAAAACTATAGAAAGAATCAACAAAACAAAGAGTTGGTTCTTCGAAAAAATTAACAAAATTGACAGACCTTTAGCAAATCTTATCAGAAAAAGAAGACAACACACCCAAATAAATAAACTCAGAGACGTGAATGGAAACATCACCACGGAAACAACCAAGATTCGGAACATTATAAGGGAATACTTCTCAAAACTTTATGCTAATAAGTTAGAGAACTCGACAGAAATGGACCTTTTCATAGTAAATATTTTCATGCCAAAACTAAACCAAGATGAGTTAAACCAGCTTAACAGGCCCATATTAAGCATTGAAATAGAAACAGCAATGAGACCTCCCAGCTAAGAAAAGTCCAGGACCAGATGGTTTTACATTATTTTTAGTGTCTCTCCTACTCTGTCCTACAGTAGTTTCAGAGATACAGGTTTAATCTTAAGGTCTTTAATCCATTTTGAGTTGATATTGGTGCATGGTGATAGGTTGGGGTCCAATTTTAGTTTTCTGCATGTGGCTGCCCAGTTTTCCCAGCACCAGCGGTTGAAGAGGCGGTGTTTCTTCCATTGTATGTCTTTGGCTCCTTTGTCGAATATCTGCTGGCTCTAGGCCTGTGGATTTATTTCTGTATCTTCTATTCTGTTCCATTGGTCTTCGGGTCTGTTTTCGTGCCAGTACCATGCTGTCTTTGTTATTATAGCTCTATAGTAGAGTTTAAAGTACGCCATGGATATCTCTCCCATGTTGTTTTTATTCCCTAGAATTGTTTTGGCTATTCTAGGTCTTTTGTTGTTCCACATGAATTTTTAGACTGTTTTCTGTATTTCAGTGATATACGTCATTGGGATTTTAATAGGAATTGCACTGAATTTTTATATTAATTTTGGCAGTATTGCCATCTTTACTATATTAAGTCGGCCTATCCAAGAACATGGGAGGTCTTTCCATTTCCTAGCGTCTTCTGCAATTTCTTTCTTTAACTTTTCATAGTTTTCATTAAATAGTTCTTTTACATCTTTGGTTAGGTTAGTTCCTAAATATTTTATTTTTGTGGAGGCTATTGTGAATGGGGTTGCTCCCTTTATTTCCCTCTCTTCTTGTACATTGTCAGTGTACAGGAAGGCCACTGATTTTTGTGGATTTATTTTATGTCTTGCTACTTTGCCGAAGTGATTTATGATTTCTTAGAGTTTGGGGATGGAGTTTTTGGGATCATGAAGGCATAGTATCATGTCGTCTGCAAAAAGGGATAGTTTAACTTCTTCTTGTATCATGTCGTCTGCAAAAAGGGATAGTTTAACTTCTTCTTTCCCTATGTGGACACCTTTAGTATCTTTTTCTTGACTTACTGCACTGGCTAAGGGTTCCAGGACTATATTGAAGAGGAGTGGAGATAGTGGGCCTCCTTGCCTTGTTCCTGATTTTAGGAGAATTGGTTGTAGCTTTTCCCCATTAAGTATAATATTGGCTATTGGTCTGTCATAAATGGCTTTTATTGTTTTAAGAAATGTTCCTTCTATTCATATTTTCTCCAAAGCTTTTAGCATGAATGAATGTTGAATTTTGTCAAAGGCCTATTCTGCATCTGTGATGATAATAATGTGATTCTTGACCTTGGCTCTGTTGATATGTTGGATTACTTTTATTGACTTATGTATGTTAAACAATCCCTGCATCTCTGGGATGAAGCCTACCTGGTTATAGTGTATGATTTTTTTTTTTGTTTCTGGATTCTGTTAGCTAGAATCTTCTTAAGGATCTTTGAATCTGTGTTCATCAAGGCAATTGGCCTGCAATTCTGTTTTTTGGTTGGGTCTTTTCCTGGATTGGGGATGAGTGTGATATTAGCTTCGTAGAATGAGTTTGGGATAGCTCCATTCTTCTCTGTTTCTCTGAAGAGCTTGAGGAGTATGGGTATTAGTTCTTCTTTAAATTTCTTATAGAATTCTGCTGTGAATTCATCTGGTCCTGGGCTTTTTTTTTTGTCAGAAGATTTTGATAGCTTCCTGTATCTGGTTGTAGGATATTGGCTTATTTAATTGATTTACTTCTTCTTTGCTCAGTTTGGGCAACTTGTATTTCTCTAAAAATGCATCCATTTCTGCCAGGTTTTCTTCCTTTAGAGAGTATAACTTTTGAAAGTAGTCCGTTAGGATTGTTTGGATATCTTGGGTACTTGTTGTGATTTTTCCCATGGCATCCTTAATCCTGTTAATATGGGTTTCCTCTCTTCTTTTTTGAGTTAATCTTGCGAACAGACCATCAATTTTATTTATTTTTCTAAAGAACCAGCTTTTTGTTTGGTTAATTTTGGCTATAATTTTCTAATTGGTTAATCTCTGGCTTAATTTGGTTTTCTGGCTCTGTCTGGTAACTTTGTTACATTGTTTCTTGTTTTTCTAGCTGTTTTAATTGCAACATGAGATTATGTACTTGGTCTGTTTCCATTTTCTTGATGGGGGCACTGAGAGCAATAAATTTGCCACTCAAGACTGCTTTTGCTGTGTCCCACAAGTTTCTTTGCGAGGTGTTTTCATTTTCATTGAGTTGTAGGAAATGTTTTATTTCTTCTCTGATCTCTTCCGTTACCCAGGCATTGCTAAGAAGTGTGCTGTTCAATCTCCATGTATTAGAGGAATTTCTGCGGTATGCTTTGTTATTGAGAACTAACTTGATTCCACTGTGGTCAGATAGGACACAGTGGATTAAATTGTTCACTTTCTATTTGCTTAAGTTCCTTTCGTGAACTATGATATGGTCTATTTTGGAGAAAGTTCCATGAGCTGCTGAGAAGAATGTGTACTTTGTTGTTTTTGGGTGAAATACTCGGTAGATGTCAGTTAATTCCACTTGAAGTATGGCCTCACTTAATTCGGTAGATTCTTTGCCAGTCTTCTGGTTTGTAGACCTGTCCTTTGGTGAGAGTGGTGTGTTAAAGTCTCCTAGTATATTGTATTAATATCTATTTTATTCTGTAAGTTTCAGAATATTTGTTTAACATATCTGAGTGCACCAATATTTGGGGAATATAAGTTGACGATGGTAATATCCTCCTCTTGGATTGTTCCTTGTATTAATATATAGTGTCCATCCTTGTCTTTCTGTACTGATTTTAATGAAAAGATTATTTAGTCAGATATCAGGATAGCTACACCTGCTTTCTTACTGGGGGCATATGATTGGTAGATCCTTTTCCACCCCTTTACTCTAAATTTGTTTGAATGTTTGGCTGAGAGGTGGGTCTCCTGAAGGCAACAGATGGATGGGTCATGTTTTCTGATCCAGTCTGCAGTTCTTTTTCTTTTGATTGGCAAATTAAGCCCATTAATATTAAGAGAAAGTATAGAGAGATGCATTGTTGTCCTTGTTATTCCCTGTTTCCCTAAGTTTTTCTTCTTTCCTTTCCTCCTGTGCTTGCTCAGTTAGACTTTGATTAATGCCTGTCTGGGTGCAGGTCCCAGTTCCTGGTTGCTTTCTTCTGGTTGTGTCCACCACTCTTAGTACTCTTTGTAATGCTAGCTTAATGTTTATGTATTCATTTAGTTTTTCTTGGCTATTAAAAATTTTCAGTTCTCCATCGAATGTAAATGCTAGCTTTGCCGGGTATATCAGTCTGGGTTGGCAGTTATTGGCTCTCAGGGCTCGTATAGTACTTTCCCAGGCCTTTCTTGCATTCAGTGTTTGTGTGGAGAGATCTTCAATGATTCTAATTTTTTCCCATTATAGTATAGCTCCTTCTTCATTTTTGCTGCATGCAAGATTGTTTCCTTATTACTCAAATCTATCAGTTTTACTATAATGTGTCAAGAAGTGTTTCTCTTGGGATCTTGCTTGTTGGGTGTTCTATATGCTTCTATTATGTAGGTAAGATATTCTTTTTTGAGGTGGGGAAAATTTTCACCAATTATCTTGCTGAATAGATATTGCATTCCCTTGCTCTGAAATTCCTCACCTTGGTCCACTTCCAATTATATGAAGGTTAAATTTCTTGGCATTATCTGCTTGCTCTTGAATTTCCCTTTGGCTTAATTTGAGTGATTTTTCCATATCTGTCACTTTTTGGCCCAGTTGGTGTATTCTGTCTTCTGTATCTGACACTCTGACACTCTATATTCCATTTTGTTCACTCTTTTGACCACTCTATTATGGTTTGCATGGAGGAAATGGACTCCTTTATGGATTCGATGTTGGTTCTCAAAGTACTGATCTCACTTCTTAATGAGATATGTACTGCCTCTAATTTAGCATTCATCTCACTTCTTACTGAGGTTTGTGCTGCCTCTAGTTTTGCATGCTTCTCCTGCATGATATCTTGTATCTCCTTTGATAGTTCATCCTTGTGCTCTTTCAATTTTTGGTCTATTTCTCACTATATTTCTTGAGTCATTGCCTCCAACATCCCTTGGATATAGCTTTTGTCTTCCATTCCTGCTTTGCTCACACTGGTGCTCTCCCCTGCATGCCTGCTGGCTACTGAGGATACCTTGCTATCCTGGGTGGTGATAAACCTTGTAATTTTTCCATGTGATTTTCTCATGGGGGTTCGGGGATTATTGGAGATTAATCTCCAATTTTGTTTTTGTGTGTCTGTGTTTGCTTGGTTGCTGATTCTGTATTGGTAGAGAGAGTCTGTGCCTGATCTGGGTTCTGTTGGGAACCTACCTCCAGCTGCTGGTCTGACCTACATAGGATTCTTGGCTCTCTGCTGTAGATCAACCCTTTGGAAGGGTTGAACAGCCTAGACTGCTGGTGTTTGCTCCTACGGGTGCTCTTGGCAAGACCGGATGCTCTGGATGCAATCTCCCAGATGCTGGAGTCTGCTATGGGCTCCTGATGTTTTTTGTTTTTTTTTTGGCCGGCTTGTGGGCTTGAACTCTAGGTTTGGATGCTGTCCCTCAGCTCTTCAGCTTAAGATGGGCACCCTACTGTGTGAGCCACAGCACCACTTCTGACCCTCTGTGCTTATGTGATGCTGAGGAATCATATCCAGGGCCTCATGCACTCAAGACTGTCACTCTACTGTTGAGCCACCTTACGAGCCTGAGCTCCTGCCTACTATCAGGTGCTGGCAGCCTGTGTTGCCCAATTCCCAGCCTAGAGTATATGGGTAGGGTTTTGGTGGTGTTTGGGCTTCTCTTGTCCTGAGCCTCCAGGTCTTTTGCTCTCATAGGCATGCTTCCCAGGGGGGGCAGTTTTATGTTTTTCTCCCCTCTGCTGAAGCATATGCTCAGCTTTTTACTTCAGTTGGGAGGATTTGGTTGTGCTGTTCAGGCACCGGATCCCCAGGCCTGGTGCCGGCCCCCCACCTGGGACACACCGGTTGAGCCTGTGCTGCTGTGTATACCACCTAGCTTATTCAGCCTGGGGTACACAATTCAAATTTCTTCTACTGTTGGTTGTCTTGACCCAGGGGCACTGTTCCTGGCTTGGGCATTTAAGCTCCCTTCCAGGGGCGCTCTTGCTCGAGCCTGGCCAGCAGAGTGTGCTCCATGGGCTGGTGGAGCTCTCAAACAGTTCCCAGTTTTAGTGGGTCCTGTGGTCCGGGTGTTGGAGTAGGGAGTCTGGGTCAGGGTCTGGGAATTCCCTCCAGCTCTGGTCTCCCTTGGGTGATACACTGTCCCCTGTGGGGTACTCACCCTGGAGCTAGATGTTTCTGTGTGGTATAGGTTGTCAATTGCTGTTGCAATCTGAGTTCAGTTGGGGTGGTTGTGGGTTAGGCTGGGCGGTGATGGCTCTGTGTGATGCTCTTCTGTCTCTGCCTTTGTAGAAGCTGTTGGGTCCACAGTGTCCACGGTACGGACGAGGGGTGGGGGGCTGGGCCTCCGTACAGGATCTGATCACTGTGGTTTGCACTCTCTGGATCAGTATCAGTTCCTTGTAGGTCTTTTGCTTTGGTGTTCTGTGGGCGTCCCATGTAGCTCTGGGGCTCCCATCATGGGGCTGAGTTCCAGGCTCAGGGGTTTCTCCGTTTATCACAATCGGCGGGTCTGACACTGGTACCTCAGGTGACTTCTGCGAGAGTTATCTGCAGACAGCTCACTGTGTCTCTGGGACTCTGGCAGCCCCCCGCCAGGCCAGCTGGCAGTGGCTTGATGCTGCTGGTACTGGGCGTCTTTGGCGGGATGGAGCCTCTCTGCTGGGATGGAGAGTCAGGGTTTGGGGTAGGTTCTTTGTGGAGACTCCGGGCTGGTAGGTTTCTCTGTGGCCATCAGCAGGTCTGCAAACCGGTACCTCATGCAGCTTCTGCGCGGGTGATCTGCAGGCAGCCCCCTGTGTCTCTGGGAATCCAGTAGCTCCCACCCGACCGGCTGGCCATGGCTTGGCGTGCTGCTGTGCATCCAGTAAAGGTTAGGGGAGGGGTCTTCGCTCTTCTTTGTTCTGAAATTCTTCTTTTCCTCTCTTTCTTTTTTTTATTTTCCACCTCCTGTTTTTCTCTGAGTGTTTGTCTTTTTGTTGTTGTCGGTCTTGGGGAGATTAAGCATTGGAACTCGAACTCTCTTTTTGGTTGGGGAGAGCTGTGGCGTTTCCCTACTGCCCCATCACCATCTTCCTGAGCTACTTTTTCTCTCTCATATCTTTTAACTAGACATTCATTTTTTCCTTGGACTCCTTTGCTTTTTCAGAATTTATTTTTCTGTTTGTAGTCTCCATGATTTATTTTGCTAATACTTGGTTTGTCTCATCTTGTTCAGAAATTTCCTTGTAGAGGTTTTGTATCTTTTCATTAATCATATTTTTCAGCATTATTAGTAATGGATTGTTAAAACTATCTTCTAGGTCCTTCATTGTCTGTTCTTATGCCTGGTTATTTACTGTGTGAATTATACTACCTTGACATCACTTTTCTTGTATTTTTCTGATTTGTTCTGACCACTTGGGGGATTTTTTTTGGGGGGATCTATGATTTTAATAGGTGACTATGTTCTTGGTTGATTTGCCAGGTGTTGGTTTGATCTGCTGTTGTGATTTGTTTTTCTGGAATTAGGTTTTTGGCTAGACTATTAAGTGTAAGAGTAAAAATCAATTGTGCTGAGATGATGTGATGTTAATATGGGTGGTTCCAATAACTGTCGGTCTGTCCAGTGGTATATTGAATTGTCTGAGTATGGATGTGGCTGTCTGCATTGTACACTTCTCTTCCTGCTTTTTTCCCATGTGGACCTTTTATTTCCAAACTGCAGCTCTGTTTTTTAATATGTTGGCCAACACAGTCACAACAGTCACCTGCCTGGCTGGGCACCATTTTATAGACTTCAGTTTTCTTGTGAAGACTATAAAATCTTTTTGAATTGTATATCTGTATATAATTGTAGATGGCTCAGTGTGACCCTCTAGAAGTGGAGTACCTGCTAGGACTCTAAATCTCTGTTTCATTAGAGAGAGCTAGGGTAATTTTCTGTTTTTATTCTGCCATTGTTTTTTTTTTCCTCAGATTTATTTTATATAATGTTGATTTTTTTTCACATAATTTAGGATTCATGATGGTTGTATCAGGTTATTTTTGTTTTTGTTTGTGTTACTTTGAAATAGTGATTTCAGACTTGTATGAAGTGACAGTAATAATATGAAATGTATGTTATTACATTGAAAGAAATATAGCAGATATTTTAACCTATTTGCTACAAGTAAATTAATATTAATCAAAGCTAATTAAAGTAATTACTTATTTATTCATCAGAGGATGAGTATAGTACTCTTGGATATCTTGGATTAAAAGACATTAGTCTCATTACAACTGATGCTTTCATTGAAATTACTAGCTAAACTTCCTCCTTCAGAAAGGCAAAAGCTCCATTTCTTTCATATTAGTATGATAAAATCATAATACCTGCATGTTGAATTGTTTTCCTCTGTTATTTCCTTTTTTTTTCTGAAAATACTGTACAGAGGGGTTACAATTACATGGTCAAGATAATGAGTACATTTCTTATCAAGCATTGTAGCCTCCTCCTTTTTATCCTCTTCCCATTCCTTCCAATTCTCCCTCTGCCCCCCATCTGCCAGCACCATTTACTGAAGAGGCTGTCTTTCTTCCATTCTATTGTTTTAGCTCCCTTATCGACGCTTAGATGGCTATAGGTCTGTCGGTTCATTTCTGGGTTTTCAATTCTATTCCATTGGCCCTGAGGTCTGTTCTTGTGCCAGTACCAACCTGGTTTGATTACCATGGCTTTGTAGTAGAGTTTTAAATTTGGTATTGATATTCCTACAGTACTGTTCCTTGTGTTGAGGATCATTTTTGCTATTTGGGGTCATTTATTGTTCCATATGAAGTTTTGGATTGCCTCTTCTATTTCCTTGAAGAATGAGGTTGGAATATTAATAGGTATTGCATTGAATTTGTACCAATTCCTTAAAATACCTATATTGCTTATATTGTGATGAAAATCTCAGTAATATTGATATGACTTTATATTTGAGTCTCATCTTGAGCTACATTCATATAAAATTTATGCAGTCTCAAGCAAAAAACCTATTTTACTCTTTTCTGTTTTAGTCAATAAATCCATGCTCTTTAGAAATATGTCCTCATCTTTTATATTGCTCCAGTAAACATTATGTACTTCTAGTATTTTTATTGAAATAAATGCAAAGTATGGAATATGAAGACAACCCCCCCTTTATCACTTTAAGTATTTCCTTGGGGACTATTTTATATATAAAAATTTAAATGTGCAATGCACATGTTTATACATGAATAATCTAATTGTTAATCAATTAGACCCAAGAACTACTGTACCACATATAGTCTCAATTTAATTAAAGCCACCAAAATATTAGTGTTCATGGATATCACTCATTTTTATAAAATGATTAGTCTCAACAAAGTTTATATCATATTTCAAATTTTAAAAATGAAAATTACACCCAGATTTGCTGTCAGTATCGTGTTTCCAGGAATATATTTATTCAGCAAACAGAGAAACACAAAATAAGGGTTTGTCACATAGAACGAAAGATGTAGAAGCAGACTGTCTTTACTTAAGATGACAGTCCTTGCAAATCATGTGATTTATTCAAAGATACTATAAAAGTCTATTAAGAGGATGTGTGATCAGAAGTGATAGGTAAGGAAGTGGCGAGGTAGCTCAAGTGGTAGAGCGCTAACCTTGAGCTCAAGAGCTGAGGGACAGCGCCCAGGCCCAGAGTTCAGGCCCCACGACCGGACCCCCCCCCCAAAAAAAAAGTGATAGGTAAGCAAAGAAACTGGAAAACAGTATATTTAAATTGAGATTTCAATATACGATCACAAGTTTACAATAAATTAGCCTATAGAAGATGATTTTATATCTCTAACACTCATCCAGTATTCTACATTTTCCTACATACTCCTGTCCTCTTACCTCAGTTCCTGATCAATATTCTTCTACTTTCATGTTGTCAATTGCTACTAAAGTATCGAGGTGGGTATATTTTTGGTTTCTTGATTGAATAAACTTTAGTACTTTGGAATAGTAGTATGAATTCATGAAGTTTGACTTGAATGACAAGTGTGAGTATACCGTATTAACGGTACTGTTAATTGGCCTGAAGCAGCTACAAACATACTATGAATCCATAGACACACATTACACTAAGAGCAAGGGACTTGATTTCAGAGAAAGATGCAGGTCCAGGCAAGATCCTCAAGAAAAGAAAGACCAATGGAGCAAACATCAATCAACTATCATTACAAAGGAATTGAACTGATCTCTGATGTGTCTGAGTCGCAGCTGTGTTTGTGTGTGTGTGTGTGTGTGTGTGTGTGTATGTGTATGTGTCTGTGTGTGTGTCTGTGTGTGTGTGTAGAGAGAAAGAGAGAATTTTAGTATGGCTTCCTTATTTACAGCCCATAGAGCATTACTTGTTAGGGATAAGGTGCTCATATCAGAGCTCTGATACTACTGTCTGATACTACTTTTTACTGCGAAAAACACTTGCTTAATCCTAGTTAAAAAGAGAAAGATAAACTAACATAGTTCATGATTGTTTTGATAATTAATTGGTATATTGAAGGCCAAAGACAGGAATTGGGGATTAATATAACCTTTTTCCTCTCTGCTGAATATTACCCAGCAATAGCTGTGATTTCAGGAGTCTCCTGCTATGTACTCACAGCTGAATTACTAATATGCTTAATAATATGAAACATACAATAGAGAAATAGATCAGCCAGCAAGCACAAAGAAATAGGGATGAGACAGAACTTTTGAGCAGGGTTACCACATCTTTTAGGAATGTAATTACTTCATATGAACTTCAAATTTTGTGGATTTCCCTGAGTGATTAAAGGTTAGAAAGTATTGTAGAAACGAGAATTCCTGTTCATCCAAGTAGAAAGTGCTCATAATCCCATCTTCACGTTACAAATTTCCATTTCATAAAGACTCTCTTTTAGAGTGCTTTCATTTAATATACTCCAGCATCTCACTCTTTACTGTGGGAGACAGGAAAACAGATAATTTTGTTTGAATGTTATGTTATGTAAGTTAGTGTGTAGAGGCATGATTTTTCTGATTACAGAAGTTAGTATTAAGTGTATATAGGACTCATGTTACAACTAAAAATATAATTAAAATCACATAACAAGATTAGAAGTCACAGCATTTTGTTCCTGAAAACATACATTAGATTATTTGCGGAATTTCTATTTTGAGATAAACTTTATGTTAAAGTATAATGCATTTTACCTAAGGCTTCAAATATTTTATTAAAAATATATTTCTTAGAGATATTTTTGCTGCATAATTTTAAGAAAATGGTTGCAAAATAATCTTTTTTTAAATTATTTTCCTGTTTCCAAGTGATTAACCTCCAAATTAGAACTCCAGATGTATGATTTGATTTAATTTAACCAAAAATATTATTTAGTATTATGACCTTTTACTCTCTACATTCTTCACACTAAGTTCATCAAATATGGTGAATTTGAAATAATTAATCTCTATGTCAGCTATGTTAATATTATTTACAATGTGAGTGAAATGTTTAAAAAGTAGTATTTATTTTAGTTTAATTGCTCTAAAGAGACATTGAATGATATAATCAAAGGCTAAAATTATTAGATTTAAAATTTAGAATTCAGGAAATATTTTTGCCAATACCTTTTACTTGAAACTTCACAACAACTTTATGAAATAATTTATATTAATGAAGCAAAAATCCCAGAGTTTACACATTTACAAATAGAAAAAATATGTCATTCTGAATATGTAGAGCTACTTAACAAACATTTAGCTTTTAAATACCTGAATATACTAATACATTTAATTGCAGGGAAAGTACTTGTTCTGAAAGGAGATACAATTGCATTTACTTTGAAAAGTAAACCTAAGTATTCATTTGAATAAAAGACAATGTTTAAAACATCACTCATTCAAGAAACAAGATGTACAGTTAGCTGTTTTTCATGCCAATTATGTTCTCTAAACTTACTAGTAATACTAGATTAGTAAACCTAAATCATTGCTTTGTAGGGAAATAGAAATTTAGTTTCTTAAAAGTCATGACTATTTTTGTTGTTGTTCTTGGTGGTGGTGTTGAGATAATATTCTCATGTATTTTTCTACCCGGGCTGGCTTTAAGTTTTGTCCTCAGATCTCAGCATCCTGAGTAGCTGGGATTACAGGCATGAGCCATTGGCACCCCACAAGATTTTTTACCTTTTTAGAAAAGACGTATTTTAGATAGTCCCTATGTTTTGAAAGAGGACAGATGATTTCCTAATCTTGTAATTTAACATTAAATGAGGGAAAGCTTGTCTGCTTCTTCAGTACACTGCCTGATTTTAATTTCCAAGTCTGTTTTTTGAGATATTTGTTGAAAATGACACTATTTCCTTGTGTTTTCAATATCCTTGATTCAACACCCCTGGCTCAATACTCTTTGAAAATATGGCCTGTAAAATTCTCATCTGAGAAATTTTTCTTACACTCACTTCCTTTTACTTAGGAGCTAGAATAAAGATGATTTCTAGAATGATCTTTATTTCCCTTAATTAAATGGAAGAGTCCAGAGAAGCCATATTTGAAATTGGTAGAGACCCGAGTCTGAATCCTAACTTATTGAACCACAATGCATTTAACCTTGTCTGTGCAAATATAGGGTCAAAAATATTACACATCAAGTGTACTTCATTCTTTATAAATATTGGGATCTATTCACCAACCAAGTTAGACTACACTAATGATATCATTAATAGGATATCAGGTTTCATTTACCTAATGTCTGGTTTCAGAAATATTTTATCTATGTAGAACATGTTTTTGTGGAAAAGTTAATCAGTCCAACTTTGGTAGCACATGCCTGCTATCCCAATTTTTCAGGAGGCAGAGGTCAGTATTAACATCGTTTAAGACTTGCTATAAGAAAGGAGCCAGATTACATCTCAACTCATCTTTAATCCTAGCCATGCAGGAGGCCATCAACATAATTGCGAATTGTGGGCTGGGAAAAAATGTGAGATTTTATTTGAAAATAATTAAGGTAAAGCTCAAGTGACAGGATATTTTCAAGGTTAATTTTTAGTTTATGCATGATTTTATGTTCATATGTATATATTTGTGAAAGGAATTATTCTTTTACTACTGAAACCTAACAGAAAATATCATGGAAGGAAAATATTAATTCTGGCATGAAAATTTGGACATTTTAGTTCTATATCATTTCTGTCATTCTTGGCATACATCTTTACTACATGTTTTTATTGTGACCTTTCCAAAGACATTTCTACATCCTACGCTGGTAACAGGAGCGCCACCTTGTGGACGCAACATAACATTTCTTATGGCTTCGGATTGACAACTAAAGGTCAAATCTGCAGCACTGTAGCTGTATAAAAGGTATGGTGCTTTTTGTTGTTGTTGTTTGTTTGTTGTATTGTGTATTCCCTTCTTCTTTGCCAATCTCTATACATTCCCATGGTCTAAACCAGCCCTGGGTAAAAATTCTATATAAATTCTCTCAGGAAAGAATTATTCAATACTTCAAAATCTTTGACACTGTTCCCTTCATTCCCAATGATGTTGGCTGAGTTACTTTTGCGTGCATGTGTGTGTGTGTGTGTGTGTGTGTAGGCCCTGGGGTTTGAATTCAGTTTCTAGGCTCTGTCTCTGAGCTTTTCTGCTCAAGGTTAATGTTTTACCCCATGAGCAACAGCTTTTTAGGTAGTTTGTTGAAGAGTCTCACAGTCTTTCCTTTCCCTGGATGGCTTCAAACTGCAATCCTCAGTTCTCAGACCCATGTGTAGTTAGAATGCCAAGTTTTACGCGCAAGGAATCAAACTCCAGTGATTGAAAACCTACTCCAGCATCATTTCCACAAAGATGAGCATTCAATCTCCACATGATCCCACTGAAATAAAGATCATCTGCTTTAATAGTTACTAGAGATGAATTAATCCCACTCCTCATGGTGCTGTATTCTACTACATTCTTAGCCAGCAGTCCCTCCGCCACAATTCTAGCACCTCTGGTTACAGTCAACTGACTTTTACTTGCTGCAAAAGCCATGAGTATTTATTAACTTAAGTTTGCCCTAGTAATAGATGCATTCTGAACATAGTCTTTAAAAGCTCTTCATCCTCATTAGGAAAAGAAATCCATAATGCTATAGGCGTTAAGTCTATCCAAACACTTTCCTTGATTGCCCACAAGCTCCCGGAGAGAAAAATCGCTGTTCTCCATCTTATTTATTGGGGAATATTTCTATTAGCTATCATTATAAGCTAAGTGCTGTACTTTACTGCTAAAAAATGCCTGGGGCAGTTATTATCAATATGCAGAGCTTTCCAAAATGTGAGGCTGATAGTTTTAACTGCATGCTAAACTCCCACAGGTTCTTACCAATCGTGAACTCTTCAATATACAATTCCTCATTAATAACAAATAAAATCATAATAAAAATCGGGTTAGCAATAGCTCCTAGGGACTTATCTCAAAGGATGAACCAGAAGGATACCTAAGGATAGTAGAGGGAGCATTCATAGGGGCTTAGTGAAAGGATAGTTCTTGTTTAAAACACATTTTTATGTTTTTAAAATACATCAATTAGTAGACAGTAAGGTAGAATGGAAGAGTATGTTTTGGACCTTCAGAATAAAACTAGTCTACTGTCTTCCCTCTTAATTCCCAATTAGGAAAATTACACAAACATTGTGAGCCCATTTTTTAAAATTTAATTTAATTTTGTTGCAAAGGTGTTGCAGAGAGGGGTTACAGTTACATAAGTAAGGTAATGAGTACATTTCTTATCAAACATTGTTACCCCCTCCCTCATTTTTCTCCTACTTTCTGTCCCATCCCCTACCCCTTGAAGTTGTAAAGTTCATTTCCAACATAGTGTCTTGTGAGTATCATTGTTGCATTGGTTCACCCTTTGTCCTTGGTTTACCATTCTGTTATTTCCCTTCCCTTCCCCAAATCAGATAAATGTATATACCAGATGCAGGTGTACCAGAATAAAAATCAGTGGCGACCAGGGATAAACCAAAGGGAAGGGGGTTCCGGGAAGTTGGCGGAGCAGAAGCTAGAGTGTAAGTAAGCTCTCGCATAGAAAGCATTTTAGAGTTGCAGTGAACAGTCCTAAGCCAGAGAATCACACCAAGTGTGCCATCATAGGACAGAGAGTTAGGCCAGAGAGGGGAAACCCAGGCAAGGAGACACTTCTGAGCTCTTGCCAGCAGCCGCCGCGGCAGTGGCAGCTGTGGCGGTGGCAGGAAAGCCATACCTGAGCCACAGAGAGTCTGGGACGAAGGAGCCAGACACAGTGGACAAGCGGATTCTACTCAACAACAGCAAGAACCGACAAGGAGCAGACATCTTCATACTGCTGTTCGCAGACCAGAGACAACCCAGGAACCAAGACTTGGCGTGAGTAGAAGCCTGACATCCTCACTCCTTCTCAGGGAGCCGAAGAGGGAAGGCCACCCCTCCCGCCCCAGTACCGGAGATCTCCATCTTGGACACCGACAAAGCTCCACTGAGCAGCTAGCTCCAACTCAGGCCTTGGAATAAAACTAGGGTCATTTAGCAGGTCACAAGAACTTAACGGCATGACCTGCCAGACTCAGCTCCACCCAGGGAAAAGTCATCCAGTTCGGGCGCCAGCCCTAGGAGTGGCTTTCTCCAGTGGGTAATCAGAGCCAGAGGCTGCCCCTCCCACTAGCAGCCTGGAAAATCAATTGAAAATCAGTAAACAGAAACCCTGAGAATGGCTCCAGGCTGGGCTCTGTAAGGTTTTCACAAACTAGCCCCGGAAAAGCTACTGTCTGTTGAAAGGTCTCAACTCTACCAAGAACCTAGCCTCATCACTGCATCCCCCTCTTTTGTGATACTCAAATCAGATCTCCCTCCCAATGAACTAGCCTGGGAGAAGGATCGCCAAATCCTGGGTAAAGCAGAGCATTTTTCTGCCTGTTCGAACAAACTGACTTAAGAAACCAACCAAGCCACAGGACCACAAGCAGACCAGAGACTCCAACAAGAGGCTGGTTACGGACACAAGGGAGATACAGGATTTTTCCCACTCCTCCCAAAAAAATCAAAGAACTTTTTTTTTCTTCTTCTTCTGCTTTTTTTAAATTGTTGGTACCTTATATAAAAAATTTTTTTCTTTTCTAAAACTTTTTTTAATCTTTAATTTTTGCCTTTTTTGAAAAAAAAAATTGTTTTCCAGAAACTTTTTTTTCCTCTTATAATTTTTGTTTTGGGGATACGGGAGTGGGCATTTCTCTTTCTTTTTTGGTTTTCTTTCTCTTTTTTTTTCTTTTTTAATTATCTTTTTGTTTTCTGTTTAGCTCTACTGAACTTCTCATCTTTTTCTTCTTCCTTTCTTATCTTTTTCACCTTCTCTTCTCTTTCGTTCTTCTTTATGTGACTTAATTCTTGTCCTGCATATCCTCAGATAAACCCATAGTTGAATATTAGACACTATCCCCCAGTGTGTAGACACTTAATCCACAAATTTATTACTCAATTGAAAACCTCTGAGACTTAAATTCCTTAATAGCAGTACTACCTCTTTATACCTATATAATATTTTAAGCATTTTTATTTTTAAGTTTTTCACATCTCCTTTATATCCCTCCCATTCTCTCAATAAATTCACGTTTTTATCTAAATAGATTGTTATCGATTCTACATAATTTTATTAATTTTTACATTTCTATTTTTCTGGTCTCTCTTCTTTTCCCATTCCCTTTCTTCTTTTTTTCTCTCTCTCTACTTTCATCCTACCCAGCCTATTTTCTGCTTTGAGATAAGGACATAGTTAACTCTCTTGAGCCTCCCCACATCAATCTATTCCTATTTTTTACCCACATCGCTCCCTAACCCTAATAATTCCTGGTCTTCCAAATTCTTCTTTGCAGTTCATAGCCCATTAACGTATAGTTGTTTGATGTTGAATAGATGTATCTGTTGAACTAGATTGTATCTGTAGACTGTAGACTATTGACTGTGCAAATTCAGACTTGGGTCGATGATTGCCTTAAGATAGTATTCTACCACAAAACTGGTGCTATTTTCATCTCAAATGGGCAGAGTAAGCCGGAAAAACACAAGAAAAAATGGCAAATCTGGGTATTTCAATTCCCAATCTTGATAATCAGGGGACAGAACAGATAATGAATAATCCAGAGGAGAATTCCCAAATAGCTCTACAAACACTGCTGGCAAACATGATAAATAAAAGATTGAAAGCATACAAAGGACTCTGTATGAGCGTGATAGGGAGAGAGAGGAGGCATCCCAGAAGTTTATACAGGAATATCATGAGCATGAGGAAGCTACTCAAAAACTGATACAGGATATGCATGAGCAGCTTGAGAATACTCAAAGAGAAAGGCAGGAATGGCGTGAGCAGGCTGAGAACACTCAAAGAGAACTACAGGAATCCCACGAACAGGAAGACGCTAACCAAAGAGTAATACAGGAATTGAGAGAGCAGAAAGAGGATACAAAAAGATCACTAAAGGCATTCATGAAATCCATTAAAAAAGAGCTAAAGGAAGTAAGGGAGACTACAAAGGGAATGCTGAATGGAACCCAACAGAAGGAATGGGAGTCCAAGGAAACCATAATCAATCAAATAAATGATTTGAGAATAAACACTGAACATCAAATTAAGGAAGTAAAGAAGTTCATACAAGATCTAAAACAAAGCTTCAACAAAGAATTTGAAGCCATCAAAGCTGAACAACTAGAAGGAAAAGAGATAAAAAAACAATGTAGAAATCCTTGACAGCAGGTTAGACCATGCAGAGGATCGAATCTCAGGGATTGAAGACAGCCTAGATATTATAGAGAAAGAACATACAACCATCCAAGACAAGTCTAAGAAATATGATAGATCTATCCAACACTTGGAAATCACCATCAGAAGGCCTAATCTAAGGATAATGAGTGTAGAGGAGCACCTTGAAACAGAAGTTAATGGTCTAGGAAATTTGTTTAACAGGATCCTAGCAAAGAACTCCCCAAACATGCAAAAAGATAGGCCTATTCAGATACAAGAAGCTTTTAGAACTCCAAACATACCAGACCAGAATAGGACATCCCACCGTTACATTATAATCTACACAGGATCAACTCAGACCAAGGTAAACATCCTTAAAGCCCTCAAGGAGAAAAGGATAATCACCTATAAAGGGAAACCAATTAGAATCACCTCAGATTTCTCAGCAGAGACAATCAAAGCAAGAAGAGCCTGGAATGCACCCAAACTGAGAATCCAAGAACCATAGGAAGAACCCAGTTTTCGCAGCCCCCAAGAAGGTGGATAACATGGCGGGAACTCCCAAATACCTCTCAGTCCTTTCTCTTAACGTTAACGGACTGAACTCTCCAATTAAGCGACATAGACTGTCTAGTTGGATTAAAAAACAAGACCCTTCTATCTGCTGCTTTCAGGAGTCACATCTTGCCCATAAAAACAAACACATTTTCAATGTTAAAGGTTGGAACAAAATCTAGCAAGCAAACGGCCGCTTAAACAGGCAGGAGTTGCAATCCTATATCAGATAAAATAAACTTCAAATTAAGATTCTTGGGAAGAGATAAAGAAGGTCGCTACATACTAATTAAGGGATCTCTCCTTCAGGAGGATATTACAATTCTAAATATCCACTCGCCAAACAATGGAGCACCCAAATTCTTCCAAGAAACATTACTTTCCCTCAAATCCTATATAAATTCAAAGACATTAATTGTTGGGGATTTTAACACACCACTCTCCCCACTAGATAGATCAACTCGGCAAAAACTCAACAGAGAAACTGCAGATTTAAACAGCTGCATAGATCAACTAGATTTAACACATATCTACCGAACATTTCACCCAGCAGCATCAGAATACACGTTTTTCTCAGCAGCACATGGAACATTTTCTTAAATAGACCACATTTTAGGCCACAAAGCAAACTTTTCTAAATCCAGAAACATTGAAGGTATACCTTGCATTCGCTCTGACCACAAGGGAATAAAATTAGAACTCAACACCAAAACCCACCAAAGAAAGTCCAGAAACATATGGAGGCTGAACATACTGCTGAATCACGAGTGGGTCATGGAACATATTAGAAAGGAAATTCAAATGTTCATGCTATTCAACATAAATGAACCGCAAATTACCAGCTCCTCTGGGACACAGCAAAGGCAGTACTCAGAGGCACGTTTATAGCACTGCGCTCCTACATCAACAAATTGGAGAAATCTGAACCAACAATTTAATTACACATCTACACCTCCTTGAAAAAGGGCAACAAGATAAACCCCAATTCAGTAGATGGAAAGAAATAATTAAAATTAAATCAGAATTAAATGAATTAGAATCCAAAAAAACTATAGAAAGAATCAACAAAACAAAGAGTTGGTTCTTCGAAAAAATTAACAAATTTGACAGACCCTTAACAAATCTTATCAAAAAAATGAGAGAAAACACCCAAATAAATAAACTCAGAGACGAGAATGGAAACATCACCACGGAAACAACCAAGATTCAGAACATTATAAGGGAATACTTCTCAAAACTTTATGCTAATAAGTTTGAGAACTTGACAGAAATTGACCTTTTCCTAGCAAATATTGACATCCCAAAACTAAGCCAAGATGAGTTAAACCAGCTTAACAGACCCATATCAAGCATTGAAATAGAAACAGCAATAAGAGACCTCCCAGCTAAGAAAAGTCCAGGACCAGATGGTTTTACAATGGAATTCTACAAGGCCTTCAAAGCAGAGCTCACACCAATTCTCCTCCAACTCTTCAATGAAATTGAATGAGAAAGCTCACTACCCAACACATTCTATGAAGCCATCATAACCCTCATCCCAAAACCAGGCAGGGACTCATCAAAAAAGAGAACTATAGACCCATTCTTTGATGAACATTGATGCAAAACTTCTCAACAAAATTTTTGTCAACCGACTTCAGCAATTCATCCAAAAAATCATACACCACAATCAAACAGGATTCATTTCAGGGATGCAAAGCTGGTTCAATATATGCAAATCAATTAATATTATGCATCACATCAACAGGAGCAAAGATAAGAACCACATGGTTATCTCAATAGATGCAGAAAAAGCATTCGACAAGATCCAACACCCCTTTATGATGAAGGTTTTGGAAAAATTAGGAATCCATGGAACATTCCTCAATACAATAAAGTCTGTATATGACAAACTTACTGCCAGCATTATACTTAATGGTGAAAAACTAAAACCATTTCCACTTAACTCAGGAACAAGACAAGGATGTCCACTATCTCCACTTCTCTTCAATCTAGTATTAGAATGCCTAGCTACAGCAATAAGACAAGATGCATACATAAGGATTATCCAAATAGGGAAAGAAGAAATAAAACTCTCCCTCTTTGCACACGACATGATCTTGTATTTAAAGAATCCCATAGACTCCACTCCCAAATTACTCAAGCTGATTCAAAACTTTGGCAAAGTAGCAGGTTATAAAATTAACCCCCCAAAATCAATAGCTTTTCTGTATGCCAACAATGAGAAAAGTGTGGCTGAAATTAGGAAAGCATCTCCATTTGTACTAGCATCACAAAAATTAAAATACCTAGCAATTAACTTAACCAAAGAAGAGAAGGACCTCTATGATGAAAACTTTAAAATCTTGAAAAAGGAAATCAACACAGAACTTAAAAAATGGCAAAACCTCCCATGCTCCTGGATTGGAAAGGTTAACATCGTGAAAATGGCAATACTTCCAAAGGCTATCTACAAATTCAACGTGATACCTATCAAAATTCCAACCTCATTCTTTAAGGAAATAGAAGAGGCAATCCAAAAATTCATATGGAACAATAAAAGACCCCGAATAGCAAAAACGCTCCTCAATGGAAAGAACACTGCTGGAGGAATATCAATACCAAATTTCAAACTCTACTATAAAGCCATAGTAATCAAAACAGCTTGGTATTGGCATAAGAACAGACCTCAGGACCAATGGAAAAGAATTGAAAACCCAGAAATGAACCTACAGACCTATAGCCATCTAATCTTCGATAAGGGAGCTAAAACAATAGAATGGAAGAAAGATGGCCTCTTCAGTAAACGGTGCTGGCAAAATTGGTTAACTATTTGTAGAAAACTAAAGCTAGATCCTTATATATCAACCTGCAACAGAATCCACTCCAAATGGATCAAAGACCTCGAAGTCAAAGCAGACACTCTGAAAACATTATAGGATGGAATAGGAGAAATCCTAGGTCTCCTTGGCTCAGGCCGAAATTTTCTGAATAGAGACCCGGAAACACAACAAATCAAAGAAAGGTTGGACAAATGGGATTGCATAAAGTTGCAGAGCTTCTGCATGGCAAAAGACATAGCTAGCAAGATCAATAGAAAGCCCATGGATTGGGAAAAGATCTTCACTAGCAATACAACGGACAAGGGTCTCATATCTAAAATGTACTTGGAGCTCAAAAAATTAAATCCCCCAACAACAAATCCTCAAAGAATCAAATGCCCAATAAATAAGTGGGCGAAAGACTTAAAGAGAAACTTCTCTGAAGAAGAAGGAAGGATGGCCAATAGACACATGAAGAAATGCTCAACCTCCCTAGCCATAAAAGAAGCGCAAATCAAAACAACATTGAGATACCACCTCACTCCAGTTAGAATGGCTACAATCAAGAACTCTAACAACAGATGCTGTAGGGGATGTGGACAGAAGGGAACCTTACTTCATTGTCGGTGGGAATGTAAACTTGTTCAACCACTTTGGAAAGCAGTATGGAGGTTCCTCAAAAGACTTCACAAAGAGCTCCCCTATGACCCAGCAATCCCACATTTGGGCATTTACCCAAATGTTTACAAACAAGACCACACTAAAGCTACCCGCACAACTATGTTTATTGCAGCATTATTTACCATAGCTAAGATATGGAACCAACCAAGATGCCCCTCAGTAGATGAATGGATCAAGAAAATGTGGTATATATACACAATGGAATTCTATGCCTCCATCAGAAAGAATGACATTGCCCCATTTGTTAGGAAATGGAAAAACTTGGAAAAAATTATATTAAGTGAAGTAAGCCAGGCCCAAAGAAACATAGGTCCCATGGTTTCCCTTATTTGCAATATCTAGTATATGTATGAGTCAAGCGGAAAAGCTGATTATGTGATCTTAGGAAAATGAACCCTTAGATCTGTATTTTAATGTTTTTTCTTTCATGCATGTGTTTCTAACGCATTTATAAGATTATTTCTTTGTTGCTTTGTATGTCCCTCCCACACAGTATAACCCCTGCTTTCACTATATTTGATGGCAGTATAACTTGTGGAGGAGATGGGGAAAAACAATTCGTTTAAGGATTCAGGTGGACCTGTTGCAACAATGAGAAGTACAAGTTGTAATGTCCAAAACGAGCTTTACAATGTATGTGTGGAGCGGGGGGGAAGGGGAAGGATTGGGATGGGGGGGAGGGGGGAGGTTGGGCAGGGATGTGAAGGGTAAACAAAGGAAGAGGCTGCAATGCTTGGTAAGAAATGTATGCGTTATCCTGCCCATGTAATTGTAACCCCTCTGTACAGTATGTTCACAAATAAAATAAAATTAAATTTAAAAAAACCAAAGGGAAAAAGAAAAAAAAAGAAAAGAAGAAGAAAAATTTGATATAATACATTGATATCAGCAAAGTCAACACAAAAAATAGATCTCTTGTTTCTATATCTTGGAGTTCATTTTGATAGGCATCATTTTATAAGGTCCTATGTCCATAGCTACTGAGCTAGTGTGTTCCTGTGCTAGAAACTATCCTAGACATAATCTAATTGTTACAAATGAGGGAAACCATGGAGCCTATGTTTTGGGAGTCTGCTCACTTCACTTAAAATGATTTTTTCCAAGTCTTTCCATTTCTTTACAAATAGGACAATGTCATTGTTTCTGATGGAAGTCTAGAATTCCAGTGTGCATATATTCCTCATTTTCTTGATCCATTCATCTATTGAAAGGCATCTGGGTTGGTTCCATACCTTAGCTATGGTCAATAATACTGCAATGTTATGTTAGCTTTAGTGTGGCCTTGCTTGTGATAATTTGGATAAATTCCTGGAGTGGGATTGCTGAATCATAGGGGATTTATATGTTTAATCTTTTGAGGAACCTCCATGATGCTTTCCAGAGTGGTTGAGCCACTTTACAATTCCATCAACAGCATAGTAACGTTCCCTTTTGGCCACATTCTCACCAGCATCTATTATTATTTGTTTTCTTGATAATGGCCATTCTAACTGGGGTGAGGTGGAAGTCAAGGTGATTTTGATTTGCGTTTCTTTTATGGCAAGAGATGTTGAACATTTCTTCATATATCTGTTTTCTATTCTTATTTTCTCTCCAGAGAAGTCTCTTTCTAATTATTTAGCCCAATCAGTAATGGGGTGGTTGTTTATTTGAAGGTTTTATGTAGGAGATATAATTAATTGAACTCTATGTATATTTTAGATATGTGACTCTTGTCTGTTGTATGGCTAGTGAAGATCTTCTCCCAATCCATGGGCTTTTTATTTATCTTGTTGATGAGCCCATTATTTTGCTTACATAAAGAGGTATCACTGTTACTTGGAGAATTGGTGCTAGAAATCAAGTGAGACAACAGATCTGCAAATCATCTCTCATGCATTTATTTTTGAAAATTATTTCATGGTAGTACAAAATCCAGAGAAGCTGTGACTCTCATGGATTTCTCCTACATAGAAATATCTTTATCAGAGCCTAGTGCCAGTGGCTCACATCTGTAATCTTAGCTACTGAGGAGGCTGAGATCTGAGGATCTCACTTTGGAGCCAGCACAGGAAAGAAAAGTTTATGAAACTCTTATCTCTAACTACCAAAAAGCTAGAAGTGAAGGTATGGCTCAAGTGGTAGAGCACTTGCCTTGAATACAAAAGCTTGAGAACAGTACCCAGGTCCTGAATTCAAGCCCCAGGATCAGCACACACACACACACACACACACACACAGAGGCACACATGCACACACAAATTTTGCCATCTATTTTGGAGAAAAGGTCATATATTACCAACTGTATTTCTTTGTTTACTAAACATAATTTTTAGTCTTAAGATTGAGACCACAACATATCAATTTGTTTTTATTGTCGGTTTCATTAACTGCTTGACTGATTAACTTAATATTTAGCTTCAAACAATGACTTTTATAGTGTGTTTTTATGTGAGTTGAAAAGGCAGCTCCTTTTATGGCTTCCAATGGACTTGCTCACCTTTTTGCATTTAACAAAAGACTGAGCTAGGCTACCCTTGGCTCGTAGCTTTTCCACATGCTGCTAATGGCAAGATTTCTTTGGACCAAGTAACATCACACTGATGGCCTGAAATCAATCATGATTTCTGTCCACACAGAAAGCACCAAATCCCCTACACCAGGCTTTCTCTTTTCTGTTGAGTTGTAAAGCAATGAACCTCACAGTCCATGTTGGAAATTTGGCTGAACAAAGGTCAGGAAGGCTTCAACTCACTGTTTCTCCATTGATTTTAGCTGTGGACTGAAATAACACAGCTTTCTCCCACAGTGACTAATTTCAATTCCATCATAGATTTTCTAATCTTTAGGTTCAGTTTGTCCATGAAATTTGTTCATGCTTAAATAGTTTTTCATTACTTTTTTGTCAGTTGTGGGGATTGAACTCAGGGTCTGGTGCTGTCCCAAAGCCTCTTTGTGCTCAAAGCTAGTACCCTACAACTTCAACCACAGCACTACTTCCAGTTTTTGAGTAGTTAATTGGAAATAAGAGTATCAGTGGGACTTCTTTGCTCAGGCTGGCTTCCAACTGTGATACTCAGATCTATGTCTCTTGAATACGTAGGGTTATAGGCATGATCCACCATAGACCATCTGCGTTAATAGAATAATTATCACAAAATTGTAAAACTTGCTAACAAATTTGAAGCAATTAATAATTTAAGAAACTTAAAATGATTTATCAATTAGATTGCATGTTAGGAAGAATTAGAGTGAAAAATGCAGAATAAAGAAACCCTAATAATATACGATGATCCTCCTGAGTATTTTCCATTTCTCATTTCCCTTTCTTTCCCCAATAATTCTGTGAGTTGAGCATCAGGAACCCCATTTTATGAAGCAGACTCGAAAGCTCATTGAGTAGAAAGAAATGAGGCCCTGAAGTCCATGTGGCCAGAGCATGGCAGAGAGAAGAGGGAGGTCTTTCCATTCATTAAATTCTCCCTGAATTTCTGCACAGGACTTCTCTGAAGCTACCTTAAACAATATTTTCAATGTCTTTACATATAATATCGAATTTTTAATTTTGTTTTCACATGACTAGACACCTAATAATGCAAGTATTTTCATTTGCAATGCAAAACAAAAATCAACATTCCACAGATTATTTTCCAAGATATATTGACAATAAAACTATTCAAACGGGAGATTTAAATCTCTCTGGTTCTTCCCTAGATCACTGTGTTCAAGGAAAGAGTATGTGTTACCTTAGACAACTACTTGTCTTTAATATATGAAAACTTTTCTTCCTGCACTATTACCTTCAGGAAGAGAAAAACATCCAAATACCAAGGGATTCCTAAACAAGCTACTCAGTACAAAGGGGCTCAAAGATTTTATGGTTATTCAGACAATTTTGTTCCTAGTTTGGATTCTAGATTTGGCTAGTTTGGGTTCTGTGCTACCTATTGCTCTTTCTTGAAGTGTTCTTCCCTAAGCATTACACATGGACGCCTTTCCACATCTAGTGATGAGTTGAAAGTCCTATAGTCATGCAAAGTCTCTAAGTCCAAAGAGAACTTAAAAGTGTTATTTACATGGGTACCGATGGCTCACGTCTATAATTCTAGCTATTGAAGAGGCTGAGATATGAGGATCACAGTTTGAAGCCAGCTCAGGAAGGAAAGTCTATGAGACTCTCGAAAAAACTACTCAGAAAAAGCTGGAAATGCACCGTGGCTCAATTGTAGACTCTAGCCTTGAGTACAGACAAGCTCAGGGACAGAGCCAAGGCCCTGAGTTCAAGCCCAGGACCAGCCCCGCCTCCATAAAAATGTGGAGATAGAAAAATATTCATTAGCATACTGAAATAATTGTCCTGGAAATTCTTAGACTTGACATCGAGATTTAATGGCAGACAACCCCTTCCACTCTTGGACAACTGGAGAAGACTGAACTGAGTACCAGTCTACTTTAACTAAAAGATGTGGAAAATAATCTACCCAGAGACTCACATGAGTTAAAAAGGCAATGGATGGCAAGTAAAATCAGAAAGCTACCTATGTTAGTCAAACCAATTATTCATTATAAATGCAAAATTGAAATAACTTAAATTCATCAAAAGTAATAAGCCATGGAAAAAAAGTATCCTGGAAGAGGAAAAAGTGACTGTAAAAAATGTTCGTTCTTGGAAAGAAATATATAAAATAAGAACAGATTGGTTGTTGGTGTTCAAAGAAGCAGCATTAAATTTTCTGTGATGTTGATAATGGAAATTGAACGCAGGACCTGAAAGTATTGCTTAACTTTTGTCCTCAAGGCTTGTACTCTACCACTTAAACATTCGTTCAGCTTCTAGGTTTTTGCTGGTTAATGGGCAATAAGACTCTCACAGATTTTTCTGTCTGGGCTGATTTCAAACTACAATTCACAGATCTCAGCTTCCTGAGTAGCTAGGATTACAGGCATCAGGCACTGACACCATGCTAAGAAGAAACATTATTGACGATTAAAAATTAAAACACTTTATAAAATGCAATTGTCTATGGTAAAATAACAGAATTTAAATACACAGTAAGAAAGCAAAGAGACTGAAGAGCAATTCAGAACTCAGAATGACAGCTATCAGTCTGAATCACATTAGCAAATGAAAAGACATAGGACATATATCAAAAATTATTATTATCCAGAATTTGGAAAATATTTTCCAACTAGGGGAAACAAAAAAGACATCTTCACATTGAAAAGCCTTGATGACTGAGGAAAAGATACAAAGCCAGATATGCTCTATTCTGCTTCCCATCCAAAATTAAGAGAAGGAATCCTTAAAATATTTAGGAAAAGGCATTCTCGTCTACATAGCTTGTCAGTCTTATTTAATACTAAAACTCCCTGAGGAAAGACGATAATTTTCTCTAGAATTTCATGCTTTATTAAATTCAAGTGGGAGAAAGAAAAAATTTCTAGTCAGAATTCTATTCAGAAAGTTTTCCCTGCATGTATCTTTTGTGAAAATATTCCTGTGGGTATATACTTGGTAAAACAATTCAGAAACCCCAGAGAAAACTATTAGATACAGAGCCAGCCTAATAAACTACATAAGATGAAAATTTAAAAACATGAATTATGAGGCTTATTGTTGCACAGCTGGCCTAAAGGTCAATTATTTGAACAAAACTTATAAAAGAAGTTGAATTAGTCTAATGAAATCAAAAGGAAGGATTTATTTCTAGTAATGGAGAAGTGGTTTATACCTGTAATCTCAGCTACAAGGGAGACAGAGATTGAAGAGGTGAATTTTGAAGCTGGGCTAAGAGAGTGTAGTGTGGCCCCCATTTCAATAACCAAGCTAAGTGGGGTAGCATGGACTTCTTCCTGGGAGACCTAAAGTAGGAGAATCCTAATCTGAGGTTGGTCCTGGAAAAAAAATGCAAAATCTACCTACAAAATACCTAAAGCAAAAAAGAGCTAGAGGCTGGGCTCAAAAAACTGGGAGAAGCTAGGTACTGGTGGCTCATGATTAATCTGTGCAATTCAGGAAACTGAGGGCTGAGGATTGAGGTACAAATCCAATCCAAGCAAGAAAGCCTGTGAGACTCTTATCTCCAATCAAACACCACAAAGCCAGCAGTGGAGCTGAAGTGGTAGAACGCTAGACTTGAGAATAAAGCTCAAGGACAGTGCCTGGGTCCTGAGGTTAGCCCCAGGACAGGCACCAAAAAAAGGGGGAAGGAGGGTAAGGGGATAAAATGCTGGTTTAGCAACCATGAGGCCCTAAATTCAAATACTATTACCATCAAAAATGTAAAACAAAGATATAGATATATTTGTCTTCATATAGCCAAAGAATAGTTGTTAAAATATTGAGACAATGATTTTTTAGAGAATTATAAATCATAGTCCAAATATAAAACATCTTAGAATGGATTTCATTATTTTAATGCAAATGTATATATAGAAATTTGTGCAGTGTGTAATTAAATATGTATATAATATGTATACAATATAAAATTATATACTAATAGTAATATATTTACACTATAACACACCTAAATATAAGTTTAAATATATATAATTTTTAATTTTGTGAAAATTCATTAGATAAGTTTAAATTGATATGTAAATATTCATTTGTTCCAACCTTGTTCATTATCAGAAACGAGGAAGTGAAGATATAATAGAATTTCTACTCAAAATACACAAATACTGGGGGCACAACCCTGATTCAGACAGAATTGGACTTAAAGGAAAGAATGCACTTGTGTAAGGACATTCAGAATGACTTTTTTTGAATGAGATGTTAGTGGAGTGGGTTAGACCTGAAATCCCAGCTACTGTGGGATCGAGAGGATCATGGTTTAAGGACAACTGAGGCAAAATTTTCATGAGTCCTTCTTTCAATCAACAGCCCGATGTGGTAGCACACACTTGATATTCCAGCTATGAAGGAGGCTTAGATAGAAAGTTCATAATTCCAGACCAGAAAACATAAAAGACTGTGAGACAGTATCTCAATGGAAGAATCTGGGCGTGGGAGTTGTCTCATCTAAGACAAAAAATGTAAAGTGGGAGATTTATAGATGTTATAGAGACCTGGTCAAAGATTAAGACCTATCTGAAAATAATCAATGCACAAAAGTGCTGTAGTCATGGATTAATTATAGAATTCTTGCCTAGTAAGTATGAAGCTCAGGGTTTAATCCAAGTCTTGCCAAAATATAATAATCAAAGGAATCATTTTAGTTAGTGTAATACAATTTATAATGAGATTTATTGGCATCAAACTCTGATCTAAGTTTAAGAAGAATACCCAAGAAAGGAAAAGTACTTGGCCTTCCTGAGAATTGATGGTAAACATTTAGAAAGTTTTCTGATCAGTGGGAAGTGGACAAATAATCCCTAAAGGGGAAGAACTTGGAGAGTGAAAATGGGATCACCTGGGCAAGAAGACAGTGGTGGAAGGTGTGACTGAATGGACAGCACAGTTTGAGGATTATGATAAATAGGTCTAACTTATACCTAAGTTTAACAGCAAGCAAAGCATTAAAGAGTTCCAGGCCTGACTTCTCAGGAAAAGGGAACTCTAGCAAGTGCCATGGCAACAAAGCAAAATCGTGCATGAAGCAAGGCAAGAAACACCAACACCCTTGATTGGTACAGTATTCCTTGGGGATCTAGGAAATTAAGCATCTAATTTACAACATGACTCCAGCTTTGGGAGATTGGGCATCTAGTTTGTGAGGCATGTCTAGCTTTGGGAGATTGAGCATCTAGTTTGCAAGGTAATCTCCAGGTTTTGTTGTATAGTAAATCTCCAATAAGGAAGATTAGGTGTAAGGTTTTTCAAGAAACCTAGAGTAGGGAAGGTGTTCAAGAAAACTCCAATAAAGAAGGTTGAGTGCACCAGAAATCTTAGGCCTAGAAACCTGCCAAAAATGGAAATAAAACAGAGAGCAAGGCAACAAAGACTGAGTTAAGAAGGCTCCTTTGGTCATTTCCCTATTAGTCCCTTGGGAAAAAGTGTTAAATACAGCATGCTAATGTAAAGTTGAGTTCTTATCGTTGTCTTTCTTAATATTTTGTTCTTAGTAGATCTTGTGTTTCTTGTTGGCCTCTTGATATTTCCACTCTGTGTGGCATAGGATTTTTTAGTCTTTATTGCAATAAATTTCTGAGCTGATTGTGTTCTAAGTTCTGTCATTATGCTGCTAGCAATATAGAACCATATGGTCAGCTAGAAAACAAAGATGAACTTTTTCCAATAACCAACCACAAACAGAATTCAACACAATCTCTAGTCTTAAACAGATTACAAAGAATAGAAAACTTTTAAAACAATTTTGGTAATGAGACACACTCGCATATGAACTGACTTTGTAATACTTCCTAGAAGGTCCTTAATCTTGAGGGCCTGCAAAAATTACTAGGGGAGGGAAAGTGCCCTACTGGGATTCCTCAGGGGAGAGACAGACACTTCTCCAAAATTATTTTATAAATATTATAGAAGCTTAAGATGGGTCTAATGACCCACATCCTACACCCAAAGTGGGCATTTTTGACTCACAAAGGATTCTGAATTTGCTAGGAGTTATTTTTATAGTCTCCACAATTTTAACCAGGTATTTTAAACAGTGGCCTTAGTCTGTGTTTCACCACATTTTTTAGACTAGAGCACTTTTTATATCAACTTATATTAAAGCCACATTATATTACACAGAGAGGTTAACTTTTTCTTCTTAAACTGTCTTTTATTAAGTCTTTAAGCAGACATTGTGGGACAGTAGTCTTACTATGGGACGAACTATATCTCTAGAGACTGAGATGCAAGAACAGTGGATGCATGGAACAGACAGGCAAAAGGACCTCACATGTCTTGCGAGATCGAATGAATGTTCTTGTCAGGCCCAGACCATCTGACAAAGAATAGTCCCCAAAAACCAAATTCAGGCAAACCAAACAAGTTAACTCACCAAAGGACAAGTGAAAGGAATTAACTCACCAAAGGTCTGGCAAGGAAAAATAGGAGTGAAGAAAATTCACCAACAGGCACAAAACAAAGAACAAAGTCACAGAAGATAAGAGTTTATACAGCAGACTGGTACCAGTTCCTGAAAAATCCAAAACTCTTTTCTGACATTTCAGCCTTAGAGAGGCTGTTGGAGGTAGGGGGAGGAGTGTGTGACTACAAGCGATCCACTTCCACCTAGTCCAGATAGATGGATCTTCAGAATCGGAAGCAGAATCTTACTCACCTCTGGAGATCGGCTGAATGATTCCAAAAAGATTTAGTGGTGTGGGAGGAATCCAGAGTCTGGCTTTCTGAGCAGTGGAAAGTCCATGGGGCCCTGGGATATCTCAAAAGTTATCTCCTGTGTGCAGTTCCTGTCCACCAGTGGCTTCAAGGAACCTAAGTAGCCCCTTGGCACTGGGATTTGGCTGTGGCTTCTAAGTCTTATATGGTGAGATACAGAGAAGCCACAGTTTGAGGGGTCAAATCAGGAGTCTTTATTAGAAAGCCAGCAACTGCAAGCACACTCATCCCCTCCCCCACCAAAACTTGCAGTTTTGTAGCTAGCATAAAACTTATAAAGACAAAAACCACATCAGGGCAAATGCTGTATGGTATGGGGATTAATAAAGTGTGTTTACAGAAGAAAAACAGGTCAGATAGGGAGTAAGGGAGCAGTTAGAGCATGTTCAAGGTGGTTATAATAGTTATCTAGGGGTAATAAACAGGAGTAGAGACTTCCCAGAGCCTAACAATCCGTGATATACCCAAAGGTTTCAGAATGGCCTATGCCCAATCTATAGTTCTTCGAAGTGAAAGTTCCCTATTACCTACTAAGGTGTCAAGATGCAACTGAAGGATTGACTCCTGCCATATTTCCCCAGGTCAAGCAAAACACCAGGTAGGCACTCATGTGCCCATCTGCAAGCAGGCCACTCCAACCTTGGCTTAGCTGAAAGCCCACTTACCCTAGGCAGAGCATTCCATTCTGAGTCTGTCCAAGTCTTGACCCCCAAGAGACCATAGCCTACAATTTGTCCTTGTCTCCAACCCAAGCAGTATCTATTCCAGGCCTGGCCAAGGACACTGCCCTGAACACCCAAGAGACCATAACCCCCTTTTTTTTTTTTTTTTGTCTTCGGCTTCTTTGTTAAGGCCCATATAACCAAACCCCAAATCCACACAATCACTGGAAGATCTGTGCTTCTCACTGGCAATAAACAGTTTTAGCCTGTTGAGAATCCACTCTAATCCTTTTTCATTCTCCTTCATTTTCCTAACAGTAATGAGGACAAGATGGCATTACTTAGGCCCAGTAGCCATATTTCATGGTAAGCAATTTTTTTTTTTTTTTGCCAGGAGGAGCCATTTTTCCAAGTGTTTCCTTCCCCAGGATATGTCTTTTTTCTATGATGTCCATTCTCAGCTTTTAGAGCACACCAATTGGGGACAGCAGGCAAGGTCATATGTAGAAAGAAGCTCTTGTTATTTTGTTTCCCCTGGTGTAAAAACTACACCTGATTAAGGAGTATAAGGTTTAAAACAACGGAGATAGTGCTATCTTTCTAAATACCCTGTTTCTAAATCCCTGGCTGCCACTCACCTTATCTTTCCTAGTCTATCCTCCCTCTGTTAAATTAAGAGTTAAATAGGAGAGATTGCATAATAATTACTTTACACAGACTTGTGAATTGTTTGCCCTGAACCAGACTTTAAAGATATTAAAAGAAAAAAGGGAACAATGTATATGGACTATATATATGCATTCAATGTGATATATATCTTTGGGAAATGTGGGCTGAGAGATTAATTTAAACAGTGCTTATTCTCCTGATGAAATTATGATAGTTCATGTTTCAGCTTATTAATGAGAGGAGTCTGTTAAAATATTGGTAAATCAACCTTGGATCGTGCAAGAAATCTCCAGTGGGTTTGTGGTAAGTGGAACAGATTTTCACAAGAGATTGAGTGCAGAGAAACAGGGTAATATTTGCCTGAAGATGCCAACGCATGCCACATGGCTAGCTCTTGCCTTTATCTCTCAGATAGAAGCTCCACTACGGAACATAGGCCAGAGCCATTGGGAGACACAGGTATGTGTGATATTATCAGAACATATGTGTGCCAAGGGATTTTAGGCCTTAAAGGATCATCTCAGGGAAGGAAAACCCAGGATTCAAATTGATGGTCTTCCTTATCTGTACTGGTCTTTTGGTCTCTCTCAATTCCTCTAAAAACATGTGTTCAGTATTTCCTCAGCCTTTTCATCCCTCAAGGCAACAAGGACTGCTGACTCCACATCTTGAGTTTCCAAATACTAATGTAAGCCTAAAGATTGCATCCTGATCAAGAGTTAAAAGAAGATGAAATTCCAGCTGATCTAGTGCTATTCACTGATAAGACACTTCATACCACAGAAAAGGATGGATTTGCTACACTTGGGTCACCAGAGCTTCTGAGGGAAGACAGTGGTCTGTGTCTTCTAGATCTGGAGGTAAGAAATTACTTTTAAAAGCCTGAAATGGGGATTTGACACCTGGTTAAAAAGCTACTTGCTCTCTGTGATGACAGAGAGACAGAGGAATTTAAAACAGCATTCTCTTCAAGACAAAGCCCGAGAAAGAGAGTATCTGACCTGCTATGGTTATGACTGATGTGGAATGTTCAACTGGAAATAGTCATTAAAATTTTTATATGGGAATTGGTTCATGAGAAACAGACAAGCCAGACTTTGAGAGCTCAAATTGAGAATCTTTATTAGAAAGCAGGTGACTGCAGAAGGACTCATGTCTCAAAGACCTGCAGACTATAATGTAGCTTGCACAAAGCTTGTAAAGACAAAATAATCACATGTTTGGGGTAAAGACCCAAGCCCAACAAAAACAAATCATCTAGGGGAGCAATCAGGGTCGAGCATTCTATGTAGCAGAGCTCTCTAGGGACCCAGCAGCATGACACCAATATTCCCAGAATGGCCTGTTTTCCCTCTAGGCTTTTTAGAGCTGGGTAAAAAGCCTCCAAGACCCATCCAGACTCCATGATGACGGTGAGGACAAAACAAGTTTACTTTGACCTAATATCCCTACTTCATTATAAAACAAGGGTAAATACAGAAGTTTAGGAAAACAACATGTGGCTACCCTGGCTCCATAACTACCAGCAGAATGCAGAATCCAAACACAGAATACTCCCACAACGCCATACCCAGAAGAGACCAGAGGTGAGGCCCCACAACACCCATACCCAGAGAGCTCCCCTGTCACCATGGCTCAGCCCACAACTAACACAGAAGAGCTGCAGGAGCAGCTCCATGTCTGTCCAGGATATGGGAGCCAACCTGAGAGTTCCTCGCAAAGACACAGAGGTCTGCCACAGCACTGCTGGTCATCCTCACAACCAGTTCTCTGCTGGGGTGAAGCCCTCCCGTTCCCACAGGAGATCAGAGCTGGTGGTTACCCACAAATCGTGACACGGACCCCTCTCCCTCCAACCCATGAAGGAACATTACACTTGAAGATGTCAAAGAAGTCCTAGCCCTTCCTCACTGCCCACATCCCACATGTTGGATTCCAGCAGGAGGTCCTAGGGACTCACACGTGCTGGGCGCCAGGACTCGGTGTCCTCAACAGTCCTGGCTATTAGGGGATAACAATGCTGGTCTGAAAACAAACGTCCCGGCACCCACAGAGCCTCTCCCTTCAGGAACCATGAAATGCTTCTGAATGGCAGCTGCAGGAGAAGCATTTCATCAGCTGCAGTTGCTAAGTGAACATGAGTGCCAGCTACAGGAGAAGCAACCCCATATCGTGAGCACCTGCTGGCGCTGGTAGAGCACTCCCCCATCAGGAGCCCAAACTCATGCATTCACAGGCCCCTACCAGAAGCCCAGGAATCACGCTGTAGCTGCTAGCAGAGAGTTCCCCTCTAGGGTGCCTGCCTCTCCACAAACCTCATGCCTGTCTCTCAGAGTCTTGAATCTACTGTTTCCATAATTGTGCAGCAGACATTTCCAATGGAACAATTTCTGGTAGATCTCATCCTCAGATACATCAAGAATGCACATGTGCCCACCAGCCATAGGAGGCCAAGCATAGACCACTTGTGGGGACAGACCCAACCCAGGGACAAGGCACAAACAAATCTTGTGCCCATGTGGGTAGCCCAACCCTCCTGAAGTCCCAATTCTAACCTTGCCATCCCCCACTGCAGACGGGACCAAGCTCCTCTCAGCAAGCTGGAGACAGCGCATGCACATGTGCTTGTTGGCATGGGCTGGCCTACCCAGTGTCAACTAGCCCGGGGCAAGTGAGGGCTGTCACATCATTCTGGTGTGAGCAGGCCAAGCTCAGGTCACGACCCCCACAATCCCAGGACCCAAATGTGTAAATCACAATGAAAGAAGACATGATTCATGGACTATCAGGACAACAAACCAAATCCCAAATCTAACAACAACCCAGGGAAGGACCCTAGTGAAAGTGAAGAAGAGATGGAGGACAAAAGAACCATTAAAGAAATGATGATGGAATTGGCCAAAGAAATAAAGGGGAAATGTGAAAGTATCAATAGGAGAAGGAAGACATGAATATTTACCTGGTAGGGGAGATACCATGATCATGAAGGTGGTTTTCCCAGGGCGAGGATTATCCATTGCACTACAGATGTGCTGAGCCTTGTGATTTCCCCAAAGTGGGAAACTCAATTGCATAATTTGCAGTAGTGGGGAATGACATTCGTGCTCTCCCCTGGTAAAAAATTTAAAAAAAGAAAAAGAAAAAGAAAGAACACATGACAAAGGAATTCCAAGATTTCTTAAGCCAGGCACCAACAGATCTTGCCTGTAATCTTAGCTACTCAAGAAGCTGAGATCTGAGGATCATGGTTCAAAGCCAGACTGGGCAGGAAGTCCTTGAAATTTTATCTCTAATAAACCACCAGAAAACTGGAAGTGGTGCTGTAGCTCAAGTAGTAGAGCACTCGCCATGAGCTGAACAGTGGAGAGAAAGCACTCAGGCCCAGAGTTCAAGCCCCACGACCGACAAAGAAAATAAAAAACAGAGTAAACCCTTCATTAACAGATGAAATTAATACTTGGAGAACTGATATTAATAGCATAAAGGGCTCATTTTCCACAATGCAAACACCAGTAGAAGTCATAGTTAACAGAATAAGTGAAATGGAAAATAGCATATCAGGAGTCAAGAATAAATCAGAAGAACTGGAACAGAAAGTCAAAGGCAGATGTTATGTCGAAAAACGAACTTTTTACAACTTTGCCGTGGGATGGGGGGATGGAGAGGAGTAGGGATAAAAGGGGAAACAAAGGAGGAGGCAACAATGCTTGATAAGAAATGTACTCACTATCTTGCCCATGTAATTGTAACCCCTCTGTATGATATTTTCACAATTAAAAAAGAACACTTAGAACATTCCAAAGGGAAATCCAAGATTTGGCCAAAGCAGCCAAGATATTAAATCTATGCATAATTAGAATCAACGAGGGAGCATAATTTAATAGAGGCATGGAAAACCTATTTGGTATAATAACAGAGTAGTTCCCCATCTTAAGAGAGAAAAACTCTCACCCACAAACAGAAGCATATAGAACCCTTAGCAGACAGGATACAAGGAGAAATATTTCTAGACACATCATAGTAAAAATATTAGACTTGAATAGCAAGGAATTGGCTTTAATTGCTCTAAAATCAAAGAAGGACATATATTACAATGGAAATAAAATGAGAATCACTGCGAACTTCTCTACACAGTCCCTCAATGCAAGGAGAGCCTGGAATGATATTATCTAAATCCTGAAAATCAACAACTGCCAACCCAAACTGTGACCCATTGAAGCAATCATTTATATTTGACAGAGAAACTAAAACTTTCCATGACAAAGATTAAAGGAAGTCATGAACATCAAACTGGCATTACAAACAATTCTAAAGGGAGGAATACAATCTGAAAAAAAAACAAAGAAAATGAAAGAAACATATCAGACAGAAACCACCACAAGACAAATTTAGTAACCACGGGAAAAGAAAAGAAACAAAATACAGGAAAATAAGTAAATGGCAAGAAAATTGACACATTTCGATAATAACCCTAAACATTAACAGACTCAATTCCCCAACGAAAGAAAACGAAAAGCAGATTGGATCAAAAGTAAAAGATCTATTCATTTGATTTTGCTAAGAGACCAATCTCACAGCCAAAGATAAAAACCAACTGTGAGCAAAGCGTTGGAAAGAGATCTTCCATTCAAATGTACCCTGCAAGAAAACAGGAGTAGCCATATTACTATCTGATAAGTAGACTTACTAAAATAAATACAGAGACAAGTAAGGACATTACATACCAATAAAGTGATTGATGCATGAAGAGGAAATCAGAGTGGTCAATATCTATGCACCAAGCAATGGAGTGCTTAAACAGGTTAAACAAATACTCTCAGCCTTACCGAACAAAATAGACTCAAATGCAATAATATTGGGAGATTTTAACACCTTACTCTCCTCAGAGGATACATCAACCAAACAAATATAAAAAAAGAAGCCTCTGAACTAAATGACACAACAATAAAAATGGACTTAGCAGACATCTAGTTTTCTACCCAACAACGACCTAATACACCTTCTTCTCAGCAGCCTATGGAACATTCTCAAACATAGATTACACGTGCAAAGAACCTCAGCAAATACAAGGAGATTGGCATAAATCCTACCATTATATCCAAACACAGTGGAATCAATCAAATTATTAAGAGCAAATCATACTTTAGAAATTACTCAAAAACATGGAGATTGAACAGCACACTACTGACTAACACCCAGGTCACAGAAAAAATTCAGGAAGAAATTATAATATTCTTACAACTCAATGAAAATGTAAACACATCACAATGGAACCTCTGGGATAGAACAAAGGCCATGTTGTAAAGAAAGGTCATAGCACTAATTGTACATATGAAAAAAATGGAAACATTAAAGTAAATAACCTCCTGATGCAATTGTAACTGCTAGAAAAACAAGAAAAACTCAAATCTAAAGTGATTAACTGGAGATACATAGCAAAAATTAGGGCAGAAATCAACAAAACAGAAACTAAGAAAAAACTATCCATAAAAATCAATGAAACAAGGGCTGGGAAGGTGGCTCAGTGGTAGATCACTTGCCTTGCATGCTTGAGGCCCTGTGTTTGATTCCTCAGCACCACATAAGCAGAAAAAAAGCCAGAAGTGGCACTGTGGCTCATGGTAGAGTGCTAGCCTTGAGGTGAAGATTTGAGGGACAGAACCCAGGCCCGGAGTTCAGGCCCCATGACCAGACCCAAAAAGAAAAAAATCAATGAAACAAAAAGCTGGGAATATTTTGGAAAACAAATTAATAAAATTGACAGACTAATTGTGAGATTAATGATAAAAAGAGAGGAAATTTATATAAACAAGATCAGAGACACCACAGGTAATATTATGACAAACACCCAAGAAATCCAAATAATTATAAAGGACTACACTCAAAATCTACACTCACTAAAGAAGGAAAACCAAGCAGAATTTCTAGAAACATACTAACTGCCTAAACTGAACCAACTAAACAACTAAACAAACAAATAGCATACAAGGAGATTGATGAAGTAATCAGAAGTCTTCCAACAAGGAAAAGCCGAGGCCCAATGGACTAACCACTGTATTCTGTGAGACTTTTAAAGGTGAACTAATATCAATACTCCCCAAGCTTTTCCAGGAAATAGATGTAGAGGGAGTAATCCCAAACTAATTCTATGAAGGCAATATCATACTCATCCCAAAATAAGGTAAGGCTCTGAAAAAAAAAAAAAAAAGAGACAACAATTGACTAATTTCTCTGATGAGCACTAATGCCGATCTCCTCAATAAAATATTAGCCAAAAAAATCTAGAAACTGCTGAAAAACATCTTACATTATGACCAAGTAGCCTTCATCTCAAAGATGAAGGCTGATTTTGTTAGTATTATCCCCACATTTTTTCCTCAGCACCACACATACCTAAGCACCGCCCTGCCCTGGAGTTCTGGCCAAACAGCTGGCCACTCCCTCTCTCTTTCCAGATTCACCTGAGCATGCACCTACCTCACTTCATGGCCCCAGACACTCCAGCTACCTGGAGTGGAACTGATGCCTTGTGCTTCCTCTCCTTGGAAATATGCCCCCTCTAATAACCTTATAATAATCTTTCTCCTGTGTCTGCTTGCCTCCAGCCTCCACATCCTCCCCTGGGATGGATCTGAAGGATTCCTTTCAGATTTAACATAGCTAAATCAATATATGTAATTCATCACATCGATAGAGCCATGGTCAAGAATCGCATGATCATCTCAATAGCTCAAAGGAACAGATTAGAAGATGCAGCCATAAAACCACATATTTATAGTCATATTCAACAAAGGAGCCAAAGGCAAACAGTTAAAAAAATTAGCCTCTTATTGGTGTTGGGAAAACATGACAGTCATATTCAGAAAACTAAAAGTTTATCCCTAATTGTCACTACACACTAACATCAATTCAAAGTGGATTATGTCAGACCCAAAACTCTAAAGTACTGTAAAATGACATGAAAACTCATAGGTACAGACAGGCAGGAAGTTCCTGAATAGAGTCCCAGGGGCACAATGGATAGGAGAGTGACTCAACAAGTGGGACTACATTGAAAAAAAGGTTTCTGACCAGCTAAGGACATAGCTAATAATCTAGAAAGACAGCCAACCAATTGGGAAAACATCATTACCAGCAATATATCAAAGGCCTACTACCCAACAAATACATTTTGCTCAAGAAATAACCCCTCCCAAACCTAATAAACAAATCACTAAATGGGCAATGGAGTTAAGGAGAGACGTCTCAGAAGGGGTGAGTGTGGCCAAAAAAATAAAAACAAAAAACAAACAAACAAAAAACACATAAAGAAATATTCATCATCCCTGGCCAAAAAGGAAATACAAATCAAAAGAACCCTGAGATATCATCTTACCCCAGTTAGACTGGCGAATACTTTGAACTCTGACCACAACAAATGCTGGCAGGGAGATAGAGAAGGAACCCTACTTCACTGTTGATGGGAATGTAAATTAATACAACCACTGTGGAAAGCAGTCAGTAGGTTCCCCAAAATCTCAACACAGACCTTCTGTATGACCCAGCCACACTATTCCTAGGCATCTACCCTAAGCATCATGAACCCCAATATGATAAATACTCCTGTACACCCATGTTCATTGCCACACTATTCAAAAGAGCCAGAATACGGAAACAACGCAGATGCCCCAAAATAGATGAATGGATGCAAAAAAAATGTGGTAGCTCTATGCAATGGAATTTTACACAGTCTCATCCATCAGGAATGGCGTGGAACTAGAACAAATCATATTAAGTGAAGAAAGCCAAGATCAGAGAGAGAAATGCCACATATTCTCCGTGATATATGAAAGATAGACTTAAAACAGAATGGGGGGCTGGGAAGGTGTCTCAGTGGTAGAGCGCTTGCTTTGCATGTATGAGGCCCTGGGTTTGATTCCTCAGCACCACATAAGCAAAAAGAAAAAAGCTGGAATTGGAGCTGTGGCTAAAATGGTAGAGTGCTAGCCTTGAGCTGAAGAGCTGAGGGACAGTGCCCAGGCCCAGAGTTCAGGCCCCACAACCGTACCCCCCAAAAAAACAAACAAAAGCAGAATGGGATATGACAAATGATACAGGATTCTAGACACTCAAATATAGGGAGCCTAAAAGAGGATAGTCTTAGGAGAAAATTACGATGTTGTAAGTTTCTTAATATATTTATGTGTGTGTGTGTGTGTGTGTGTGTGTGTGTGTGTGTGTGACCATGGCATTACTGTTCAACTTTCCATTAAAGTTCATCTAGTGTGTTGAGTTACTTGTCTGTTCTTTCTTTATTCTGACTCCCTCATAACTCAGTTTCCTAAAAATAACTGTTGAAAATGGGTCTGGTCAAACAAATGCCTGGTTGCAATGCATAAAATATTCTAATTACCCTTTAAATACAGGTAGGGCAAGAACTCATATTGTCCCCCTTGTCTCCATGATGGACCACAGATCCTGTCAGTACAGTGTGCCTGAAACTCTGCTTCCAAGGCAAGATATCTTAGGGTAACACGTCCTGAAGCACAGTCTCACTGTTGTCTCCCATGATCAATTAAAGCTACATCAGTTGGTTAAGTTCCTGTCCCATAATGTTAACTTCACCCCATGCCTTGCTAGGCAGGGTAGGAGAAGTCGAGTCCCTGGGAAATATATCTGGGTAGAGTGAAAGCCAGGCATTTGAGGAGATGTGAAAGTTCCACCTCTCAGAATTGCTACAGCTGATATCCAGTAGTATTGTGGGGCACATTTTCTTCAGGCTTTTCTGAACAAATGGAGCTGAACCTGTGTTAGGAAAAAGAAAATACCGACAGGCCCAACTTGGTCTTCAACATAGGAGGGGCAGACAAACCGTCCAGCAGGATAGAATATTGTGCAAGGTGGTGGAGTAGGGGTCAGGTTTATCTTGGTCTTAACAAGCAAACAGAAAATACGAAGCATAATATGGTCTTTTGGGGGCCCAGAAGGGGGAAGGGCGTGTGCTTTTGGTCAGGCTCAGAATAGAACGCTCTGCGTCCAGCAGGGAACTTTTCTGATAAGACCAGGTTGGAATGACTCACAGTCAAGCACGAGAGCACTCACCTGGTGTTTTGCTTGACCTGGGAGAAAAAGGCGTCTTCAATCCTTTCACCCTAGTATTTCAAAAAGTAGGAACTCTTCAACTGGAACTCCAGGTTTACATAGATGTCTTCAGGATTCAAGGAGGAGTTCCTGGTGACATTAAGGCCAAGGACATTTGAATTCATTTAGCAAGATGGCATGGGAAAATTGGACCGCTCCTGATATTATTCTAGCAGGAAAAAGGGGGAAGAGCATGTGTTCTAAAAGCTTGTAATTTCACCTCGAAAAATACTACGTTGTATAGTACCACAAATTAAAAGTTCAGAAGTGGCTTTCTTGCTATGCAAGAGTGCAGATATCAGTTCTAAAATCTCTCATTCTTGGGATTGGAAAATATTTTTAATTGGGTGTTGTGAATTAAATCACATGGAGACTAGTATTAAAATAGTTAAAAGAAAAAATAGTAAAAAAAAAAAAGAGAGAGAGAGAGAGAGAAGAGAATTGTCAGAGAACCTTGCTAAAAATTTCCTGCTTTGGTCTGGTGGTTTGGCTCCTTTTGAGTAAAAGAGGAACTGCTTTGGTCTTAAATTGGTTTCTTTACATGATGGGATTAAGACACACCCTAGACTCTTCCAGAAATAGCAGAGGGTGTGGGTATATTTTGAGATTTCTTGTGTACCCTTCACCATATTTCAAAGTCACCTTATGTAAGTATATTTTACCCTATTTAAACTAGCCAATATTGAGCAAATTGTGAACCTGAGCTTGGCCAATCTGAGCAGAGGGGCAGGGCCTGCGGCAGTCAGGATAAATAGGGGAGCAGCCTGCCTGTTCTATGTGTTTGCTTGACGATTTTTGGCTGATGGTACAGCTAGAAATATTTTCTGCCTTGCTGAGACAATTCTTTATTCTCTTTCTTTCTTTTCTTTCTTTTTCTTTTGTCTTTCTTTCTCCTATCCTTTATTTCTTTCTTTTTCTTCCTTTCTTTTTCTTTTTCTTTTCTTACCATTATTTTATTTTATTATAGAGGTGATGCACAGAAAGGTTATAGTAACAAACAAAAGGTACCAAGTATATTTCTTTTCCTAAGGTGTCATCCCCTCCCTTTCTCCTGCTTTCAGTTCTCATGACTGCCCCCTCCCATGTTGTAAAGCTCATTTCTAACACAGTGTCTAGTGAGTATCACTGTTGCATTGCTTCCCCCTTGGTTGATCTATGATTCCACTTCCCTTTTCCAAATCAGATAAACTTTGATACTCCAATGGTTGTTCGGAGCATAGTTATAACAAGGACAAACACAACTTGTACCAGAAATTCACTGAAAGCAACAGTAAAAGGGTGGGGCCTTGTTTTTAATCTCAATTCCAATCGATATGCAAATGAGTTGCACACCCTTCTCTCCACACCCTTCTCTAAGCCCGCCCACCCCAAGTATAAAAAGAATGGAACTAGGGAATCAAGCTATTCTGCACATCCCACCGCCTTGCCACGGACAGCACTTGGAGAGAGCTTGCCAGTGGTGAGGACCAGAGCAGGAGAATCTGCTCTCTCCATCCTCTTTGTTTGGAAAGATGGAGTGGGACATTGCCCAAGCCTTCCAGGAAGAGTTGAGATGCCCCATCTGCATGGAAACCTTTATCGACCCAGTCACCATCCACTGTGGGCACAGTTTGTGTCGACCGTGTCTGCGCCTCGTCTGGGAAGAAGCTGAGACTCCAGCCAGGTGCCCTGTGTGCAGGCAACCCTCTCAGCAAGAAGAGCTCAAAACCAACATTGCCCTACAGAGTCTGGTGTCCATCAGCCGACAAATCAGCCTCCGACAATTCCTGAGCTCCGAGGAGCATACATGCTGCACACACAAGGAGACCAAGCAGATGTTTTGTGAAGTGGACAAGAGCCTGCTGTGTCCTCACTGCTCCCCGTCTCGGGAACATGAGGCTCACAGACACCAACCTGTCTACTGTATTGCTGCAGACAAACGGAAGATTATTTTAAAGGAAATGGACACTATATGGGAGAAGATACAAGAAAACCAGAGCAATATATACGAGAAGAGGAACATCATCAACCAGTGGGTTTGGTACATGAATCTACACAGGGAGATGACCAAAGATTTTTATTCAGCACTGCATCTGGGTCTCCGGTAGGAGGAAATACGACTTTCGGAGATACTCAAAGAGAAAGGAAGAGTCATCTTTCTGCAACTCAGGACAATGGAAACCCAAATGCTTCAGAAAAGCAGTAACCTCAGAAACATATATCAGGAGCTGATGAAAACATATCAAAAGCCAGACCAGGAACTCCTGCGGCATTTAGAAGACACCCTGGAAAGATGCGAGAGTGCCTTGTTCTTCATGCCCCAGCTGAAGAAGCCAGAGCTCAGCCCTCCTCCCATTCCTAGATTGATGGATAACCTCAACCATTATCGAGTGGAGATCACCTATTGTCATTTGATTCAGAATCATGAAGAATCCAACTATGTTGCTCTTTCAGGAATCCAAGGGTTCAGCTATGGGAAACATTACTGGGAGCTCAGTGTCCAAGGCTTCTCCACCTGGGCTGTGGGCGTCTTCAGAAATTCAGCAATAGGGAGCAACCTTATTCTGAATGAATCTGAGGACATTTTTCTTCATTTCTCTGGCAAGGGGAACATTCATTATAGTATCTTTACCACCGCTCCATTGCTTCCTCACTTTATAGAGAGACCAGTGGGCCGCATTGGTGTGTTTCTTGATCTCGAAAATGGAAGTGTGAGTTTTGTGAATGCTACTAAGAATTCCTTTATCTGGAGATGTTGGGAGCCAAAAGTTAAGTCTCTCAAACTTGATAGGCTTAACTATCTCACTGGAACAACCTGAGCCTGAGTTTACAGAATCCCACCTTTTCACCACGCCTTAAAGTAAACACCCTGCAGCTACTAACGACCACCTTTTCACCCTGCCCTAAATCTACTTAACGACCACCTTTGCACCACGCCCTAAGTCCAAGCATATAAATACCCTTGTGTGAAAAATAAAAATTGGCAGCTTGATCAGAATCCTTGTCTTGCTGTCCTTCTTCGTGTCTCTTGTCCCTTCATTCCTTCTCGCTTAGGTTCACCGCCCTCGTTGAAGTCCTGCGGGTCGGGACATGGAGATACCCAACTAACTCCTTCCAGTATCCTGTCAAGCCTTGTTTTTTCTCCTGGTAACCCATAATCATAAGTAAAGAGCTTTTATTTCCTTTTTTTTTTTCTTTCTTTTTTTTTCTTGGTTGTGGAGATTGAATTCTGGGCCTGGGCACTATCCCTGAGCTCTTCCGCTCAAAGTGAGTGTTCTACCGCTTGAGGCACAGAGTCATTTCTGGTTTTCTAGTGGTTTATTGGAGATCAGGGCCTCTCGGACTTTCCTGCCAGGGCTGGCTTTGAACTGTGAGTCTCAGATCTCAGCATTCTGAGTAGCTAGGATTACAGACATGAGCCACCTGTGACCAGCTAGTAAAGAGACTTCCTATGTGTTGGGAACTCTCTATACCAGAGAACCCTTCTCAACTGAAGCAAATAACTTATGCTGTTCTTATTTGTCTTTGTAATGTAATTACATTTTTGTTATGAAATATAGAGTTAAAATAAAATGCAAGATGTAAAAATGTTAGTGCATGCATGTTTAATTTTGATTCTGACATATGATAAACACTATAATAAACAGTGGATGGCACAATGAAACTTGGCTTATAAGTAGCTTATTTCTTAATTGTTTCATCTTCATCTCTAACACCAGTAGCTAGGAGTTTCCATATTCCCTCTGCATTTCCACAAATGTTATTACTTCTCTGAAGAACAAAAGCAGAGTTGGCCTGACATCTTTCTGCAGACCATAGAGAAAATCTGGGCCATAAGACACTAGGCATTACCTATGTCTTCATGGTGTCTCAAGAAAGAAGAAGTTCTGATGTTTCCCAAGCAAAGAGATTAGTTAAAGGAAGAGCCATCTTATTGCTTTAAAGATAGCATCCATTTAAGCTACTGTGCCCACTAAACTCAGATTAATGGCATGAGGCAGATATTCAGGAGGGAATGAAAAAGATAACTGGCTTATTGATTTTTGCAAGATTATAAATCGAACATAGTACTAGAAATGAATCATACTAAATTTAGCTTGCTTACCTACAAAGCAACTCTTCACATCCAATCGTGTGTCACTGTGCTCACTTTAACAAAGGCAAAACCCCCCTCAGTGCCAGGAATATTTAATTTCCTCCTTCAAGCCTATTAAGGTTCACTTTTTTTTATACGCAAGCCAGATTCCTGTAGTGAGATCATTTTTTAAAGTTTTCCTTTTGGTTATGGATTGAGGCTGTTTGGAGGGGTTGTGAGGGAAAGAAATGGAGAGAGTGGGCTTAATTGGGATACATTACATGTGTGTATGAGAGTATGGTTTCCCTTTCCCATCCCTTCCCATACTCCCCCCACCTCCACCCACCCTATCCCCCCCAAAGTTGTAAATTCGTTTTTCAACGACTTGTACATCTCATTGTTGCAATGGGTCTACCTGTATCCTTATTTAAATGATTTGTTTTTTCCCTTCCCAAAATATTCATTTTTTAGAGTGGAGTAACTCCATAATATTTCTTCTGGCTTGTTTGTCTTCCTCATTGGTTATCTTAAAATTATAGAATTATTTACTTTTACATCTTAGAGAAAATTGAATTTAGCTACTTATATATTAGATTCAGAATGAAGGTGACTTAAGGAAAAATGTTTTGTATTACTATAGGCCGCAAACAGTGTTAAGAAATTTGCTCACATTGTCAAATATGTTCATCACAAAATTATTTAGAGGATTTTTGTCATCATTGATTTGTTTCACTTTGGCAGAAGTGGGTTATAAACTGAGGGTCTTCCACTTGCTAAGCAAGCATTCCATCACTTGAGCTACCCTGCCTGACCACCCTTGCTGTTTCTTTTTTTCTCTGTTTTTGTTTGTAAAGCTAGTGCTCAAATCCAGGGCCTCAGACATGCTAAGCAAGCACCATACCATTGAGATGTACCCCAGGCCCAAGCAAAGCAATCTTATCACATCCATACAGAAAGAAATCTGGTATTTTAGTACACCATGATGTCAGAATGAAGCAAGATCACAATAATATTAACAGGAGGATAAATCACTCAATGGTGATGTATCTATCCATCTATCTATCTATCTATCTATCTATCTATCTATCTATCTTCCTGACCCTGGGGTTGAACTCAGGGGCTGGGTGCTGTCACAGTGCATCTTTGTGCTCAAAGCTAGCACGTGAGGCACAGTTCCATTTCTGGCTTTTACTGAGTGGTTTATTGGAGAATAGAGTCTCACAGACTTTTCCACCCCACTGTCTTTGAAATGAGATCCTCAGATATCAGCCTCATGAATAGCTGCAGGTGTGAGTCACCAGTGCCCTGCTTGGTGATTATATCTTTGTCAAGATGCGAATATGGATCAATTTAACCCCCAAAATTTATAAAACTGTTTTTATACAAACATTGGAGATATTTTCATTTTTCTATCAGATCATTTTGATTAAAAATATTCCTACACTAACCTGTAATTAAAAATTGTGTACATATTATTCTTGAGTCTTACTTAAATCTATAACTTTAGAAGGAATGACTCCAATCACTTGATCTTCTATGCTTTTCTGTTCATGCTTTTCTGTAGACAAGTACATGTTAAGACCAATTTTGTTCTCCAATTTACATATTATTCTTATAACCTTGAAAAATCAGTAGATAGCTCACTTTGTGCAAATTACATGCTTTTCTGAAATCTTTACCACTCATACCTCCATAAAGTAGAAGCTATATTGAAAACTAATGCAAGCTAAATGGTTTAGGCATTAACAAAGTTTGTCAACCAAGAAATCAGACAAGGATATAGCAACATAGTAAGTCTGAAATTTATTTTAAATAAATATGGTAGATATTCTTTTCCTACATGTATGAAAATGAAACAATGAACCTTATTGAGGTTTGTTTGTAAAGCTGGGAGAATGGATGAAGGAAAAAAATGGAAAGGAGAAAGCTAAACAAGGTACACTCTATGCACATATGGACATATCAAAATGAATGCCCATGCATAATGAGCCAATAGATTACATACAATATAATTAATAATGTACTATGGGCTAATAGATGCTCAAAATGTGAAAATTTTTTATTGTATTTTAGGTTGAAAATAATACAAGGTACAAGTGGAATTATCACTTAATTCTACATGATAACAGCCCAATTTTCCATTTACATATCATAATTTATTTTTCAGCTTGAGAGTAAATAAAACAATTAAATTAGTTAACCATGGGATCAGGCGACAAATTAACCAGGGATTAAATACTGGCTTTACCAGATAGCAACTGGGAGATTTCAGGTTCTCTGAAGCTACAATCTTCCATGAGGATCTACTTTGCAGCTTGACAAGCTGTTGAAAATGTTAAATTACATAATAATTACTTAGTACGGACACAATGAACACATTCTGTATTCATGAAGTAAATGTTAGTTTTAGTGGTACTAGAGTGAAATTTACTTAAGAGACCTATAAGAAATTGGTACAAACGAAAGCATTGTTTACACTTTTATCAAAGATGAGTCAATAAAGAGAAATCTGTCAACACGAATGTTCAACTTTCATGCTGTTTTCTGTTTCAGTCTACATTTTTATTGTGGTGTTCTCATTCCTCTCACAAAATTTCTGGTGTTTTTGACTAAGAGTGTTACCATTATACGTAATCGTTTCTACAAATATTAAATGTTGCCTCTTAAGCCATCATATTGTTGATGTTAATGTGGCCTTAATCACCTTCTTAAAACAGCTGCGTGAATCCTTCCGCCTTATATCTGAGTGATTGGACCATTAGTGGTAAAGAAGAGAGATGAGAGTTGATGCCAGTTTGGCTCTTGGTAGATCATAGATTTTTTTGTTCCATGGGAAATCTAGAACAGAACTACCTGAAGTAAATAACAAAATATTTGCAAATTCTAGGGTATATTTAGGGACTTATTAACTCGTTTTTAAAAATAGTTATTATGTGCATGGTTTTATTCTTAGAATTTCAGTTACTTAAGAATGGAAGTCTTCAGTGAACTCAGCAAATAATTTGAGGAAAAAAATTTTAATGATAGAAATTAAATTGGACAATCCTACATGAGACTAAAATGGATGGTTACATATTCAGAAAAAAAGTTCAAGAAAGGGACTCCCAGAAGAAGTGCTAGTTAAGTTGGGAAATGAAGGGAGATAAGCCAACCTATGTTGGAGAGAAAATCCAAATTGAGGATAACAGCAAAGGCAAAAAAAATCTCTGTCTTTGCAAAAGCCTTGCTCTGGAGGTATGTGGCAAAAAAGGGCTTGCCATTAAAGGAAGAAGAGTAAACAAGGAAGAAAAATAGAACATAATGCTCCTCAGAAAGCCACTGGATAATGTTAAAGTAGAGAAAATTGTATTATCTAAATATTTGAGTCTTTTAAATAACACTAGCCGTCCTGTGGGGACATGACAGCTAGTGGTCAGAGTGCTGATAGGTGGCAAAAAGGTGGTTTTCATTTTCCTAGGGGTTCATATATTTTTGTATAAAAGTATGTTCACTTTTGCCAACAAAACCACACAGTAAATTCAAAACTAAGTAGATCAATGAATAGCTTCTCAATGTTTCTTCTAAATGCTCCTCCAGCTAGGGTGGAAGTAATAAGGAAGTTAAGTTGTTCTCCTGCATACCTAAAAGGCAGTAAAAAGAAATGCACTTTCAGTGCAATAGTAATGGCAAAGCAATGTAAGTCCTGAGCCACATCATAGATGGGGGTACAGACTTCTGAATGTATTGATGTGTGAAGACTTGTTCATTTTGTGACATTATGTAGTCACTTCTGGACAGAATTTTAGTAAAGTCCTTCTCTCCTCCCCCATCACATATCCTATTCTTGCTGCTCTTGGGGAGTTTTTAAAATCTGTTTTTGTTTTCTGCATGTGAAATTTCACTATTTTAGGAAATCTAAATTCTTCCCCTGAATTACAGTCCCTTCTGCGATTTTCAACTTTAATTGCTGACACACAATGTAGATTTTTTTTAACACATAGCCTGGTCACTGGGACACCAGGTGTGTGTGACACCAAAATTATTGACTTAACCTCAGCAGATTCCTTCAGTGATATATTCATGAGGTGCTGAAAAAAACAATGGCTGTAATTTTTGTTTTAAAGAAAAATGTATACATTCCCTCTTACTTTGAATGAACAATTCTTTTTTCGGTCCGGTAGTGGGGGCTGAACTCCGGGTCTGGGCGCTGTCCCTCAGCTCTTCAGCTCAAGGCTATCACTGTACCATTTGAGCCACAGCGCCACTTCCGGTTTTTTTCTTTTTGCTTATGTAGTGCTGATGAATCGAAACCAAGGCCTCAGGCATGCAAGTCAAGCAACCTACCACTGAGCCCCCTTCCCAGCCCCGAATGAACACTTTTGAAAGGACTTGGAATAAGAATTATTTTCAATCAGCACTTCATTCATTCACTCATCATCACACAATTAATTTTGAGGTGATGGGAGGAAACCATTGTTATTGGTTTTAGTCATGAAGGACGTGGGTGATAGGCAGCAGGACATTCCTGGTTCTGGAAGGATGTCCCATCCACAGGTTTCCTGAAGAGAAGTAACTCTAGATTTCTAGAGTAATCTAGGGTGACCACTTACAAGAAATGGACACTTGAACCAGAGGGTAGGAAATATATTTTAGTCTGAAGAAAATATCTGGAAGATTGCGAAGAAGTTGATATCAGCAGATTCTAAATGAGAAGGCGGAGAAGATTCAAAGAGCAACAAGGAAGCACACATCGAATTCAACATAATTTTATGTTAAATTCTTGGATGAGACATTAAATCATGGATATTTCTGAAGTCAAACTCCTATTATAACTCACATTTTAGCCTGCTTATGTCGCAAGCGTGGTTCATTAAAACAGTTTTTCCCCTTATTTTAAAATTGACAGCATATTTTTGTTTACTATATAAGGGAGGCAAATTTGATTCAGAAAGCAAATCCATATTAATTGCGTCCACACAGAATCCTTCACCTATGTAGTATTCGATTGGTTCAAAGCTCTTTCTTTTATCTGTGTTGGTTGATGCTTGAGTCCTGGAAGGGTGCTATCTTGTGAACCTGCACTATTTGGATTCCATCAGTGAAAACACTTTAATTCCATTTGTCTGGGCTGACTTGACAGGATGAAGTCATCCATTAGACCCTCAGGTCTGTCCTGTAGAATGACACTCTTCCCAGTGGAGTGGTTCCTTAACACTTCAACTATAGATGAAATCCTGTCACCAGAGCTTGTGTTCTCCCTAGAATTCTCTGCCTCGTTGCTTATTTTAAATGGAGTAGAATGGAATCACAAGCACTCTTTATGTCCCTTGTTTTCCTCTTGCCTAATACATGGCAAGAAAATTCCCCTATCTCTGTGCGACAGGGTTAAGAGAAGAAATCTACTACTGCAGGATTCTCCAGCTTCTTTGTATGTTGGTGAATTGCTATCCAATTTCACAAAGGAAGTTCATAACATGATTATGTCTTAAATCACCACTGCCAGTCATACCTTTTCTATGCTTTCATAGCCATAAGAAAACCATCTTCATTATGAGAAGTCAAAAGAGCATTGGGGAGCAGGGCAGCTCACTGGATACACTTGAAAGATGATTGTTAAGGTAACATCTGGTCCTAGTTTTCATGCTAAATGTATTTTTACATTCACTGGAGGAGACACCACTGGCAACATTCAGTGTAATTTATCTAAATCTTTAATTCTCTGTTTTATTCAGGAACAGAAATATATTTGCTTTCTAAAGAGCATCGAGAATAATGTTAAGGGATTCTATATTTCTTTGGGCCTGGCTAATTTCACTTACTATGCTTTTTTTCTAAGTCTTTTTTTTCCAGTGTCATTCTTTCTGATGGAAGCATAGAATTCCATTGTATATATGTATATATATATATATATATACCACATTTTCTTGATCCATTCATCTACTGAGGGGCATCTGTGTTGGTTCCATATCTTAGCTATGGTTAATAATGTTGTGATAAATATAGTTGTGATGGTAGATTTAGTATGGCCTTGCTTGTGATCATTTGAGTAAATGCCCAAGAGTGGGATTGCTGATCATAAGGGAGCTCTATGTGTTGTCTTTTGAGGAAACTCCATACTACTTTCCAACTTGGTTGAACAACTTTACACTCCCACCAACAATGCAGTAGGGCTCCCTTTTAGCCACATCCCCTCCAGCATCTGTTGTTAGGAGATTTTTGATTATAGTCATTTTAACTGGGATGAGGTGGAATCTCAATTTTGTTTGGATTTGCATTTCTTCTATGGCCAGAGAAATTTAGTATTTTTTCATGTGTCTATTGTCTATTCTTATTTCTTCTTCAGATAAGTCTCTCTTTAAGTATTTGCCCACTTATTACTGTGGTGGTTGTTTCGTTGAGGATTTGTTTTGAGGGGATTTAAATTTTTGAGTTCCAAGTATATTTTAGATATTAGACCCTTGTCTGTTGTATGGAAAGTGAAGATCTTCTCCTAGTCCATTGGCTTTCTACTGATCTTGCTAACTATGTCCTTAAAACTCTGCAATTTAATACAATCTCACTTGTTCAATTTTTCATTGACTTGTTGTGTTTCTGGGTCTTTACTAAGAAAATTCTTTGGCTTGTGCCAAGGAGGCCTAGAGTTTCTCCTATTCCTTTCTGTAATGTTTTCAGGGTGTCTGCTTCAGGTGTTTCTTAATGGCATCTATGTTCAACTATTTTTCTTAAGATTCTTCAACAAAGAAGCCTTAAAGAAAGTCTAAAGTCTCTTGACTAAAGCCCTTCCCCTCACAATGACTTGAATATAGATTATTAATCTCAAATTATTGAGGAAAATTGCTCATTGTTTTGCTTATTTATTAAAACAAGTGATGTATACTAAGACTTTACTTCAGTCTAGGTCCTGGACCTCTTGGACAATAAGGATGATTTCTTGGTACTAAACAGAATTAATAAAAAAAAATCTAGTGATTACCTACAAAATATGGGCCAACTATGACATTTCTAGGAAGTACACAGAATGGTACAGAATTTTCACGCTGACACCACAAGGATCTGTGTGCGTTGTTTTTCATTTCCTAGTTAATTTTCTTGGTTAATTTGTCTCTCATTAATACTTATCCACTTAAAATTCTTACTCTTTAAAATTCAGTGTTTCATTTTTTATTACACCTGACATAGATTCAATATATTGAACACTATTTTTAAGAAGAAAGAAGAAAGCGACCATTTTCCTAGAAAATTCATGTATGTTTATTGTCTATGCATGTACTTTATAGTTTTTTTACAAATGCTTTATCATGTTTTATGATTCTTATACTGCTTTTCTAATGTAACATCCTAACATTTCCCAATATTATGCTTTCATGCACTTGATTGAATTTCCTTTTGCAAATTTAATTTTGCAAACACAACCCCATTCTTGTTAATATGATGATTAGTGATGGTAGGAATAGTTTTGCATATGTAATGTGCATTTGAATGTCTCCTTGTAAGAAATTATGTTCAAATGTATTATCTGTAATTTTTAATCAAATTATTTCATTCTTTTTGCTATTGGGTTATAGGAGTTGTTTATGTGTATTGGACATGAATGTATATTATGTGTTAAATAATTATACATATTTTTATCATTGCGTAAGTCGTATTTTTCATGTTGATTGCTGCCTTAGATGTGCAGAAGTTACATTAGTTCCACTTAGTCCCACCTGACTATTTTGCTTTTGTCTCTGCTTTAAGTGTCATACAAAAGAAATCACTGTCAGCATTGATGATAATGAGCTTTTCCTCCATGTGGCTTTTCTCTAAGAGTTTACAGGTTTTGTGTTTGGTTAGTTTTTATTTTGAGTTGACTTGTGTTTATGATAGGTGGTAGGATCAAATTTTATTTTTTTATCAAATGGATATCCAACCTTCCCAGCAAAAATTGTTGAAGAGATACAGATTTCCTTGTTCTTGGCACTCTAGTTGAAGACCAGGTTTATAAATTAACACCTATCTTCAATGAAATCATTTATTAATCCAGCAGATGACATAATTGTGGCCTTGGCCTGAGAGTTACCTGAGAAGTGGGATCATGTTCCTTTGAAGTCTTCTTCCTAGACTAGTCTCTTGCATTTGTCAAATTTTATCATCCAAGATTGCCTTCTTTCCAAACCTCAACAGTGTCACCAATCAGCTTTGCCTTTGTTGCTCATTTTATCCAGTTGGCCCAGGGGATAACCCCAGAGCAAGGATTCTTTTGCTTCAAATATTGTGCTTGATGGGACTGAGGGGAAGGGCATCAAGAAAATGTTGAAGACGGATCATGTATATCTATCTTCTGTTTCAGAAAAAAAGGTTCTGTCAACATTGGTGCCCATTGTATAGTCAAGGACATACACAGTCTGATTAAGGCTTTGGGACCAGGTTAAGAATGCTGTTAATTTCAAGTTACTTTTTAATCAAATTTTTCCCAAGGAAATAAAATGTCAGAAATGTTAAAAGTAGACAGAGTTAATACAATTAATATGAAACAGACATTCCCAATAGAATATTTTATGGAATATAATTTCATCTGTCAATTCAAAAACAGCATCTATTTAAATAAACATATGCTTTGAAACTGGACATTATTAAATTTACCTGAGCACAAAATCAAAAATTTGGAGAGTCACTTGTAGTTCATATCATAATCCCTTCTTAGATGCTACAACTGAGAGGATTGCTATTTGAGACCCTGATGACACATCTTTCAGTTCTCCATCTCCAAAACAACCAACAAAATCTATGCTGGAGGTATAGATCAGGGGATGAAGTATTAGTCAAATAAGCAAACCAAATGAATATATAGCGCTAAGTTCAAACCCCAGTAATAGCAAAAAGAAAACATAAAACTCAAAACTAGGGGAAGAAAGTTTTAAAAATCCGAAGAATGTTTTCATAAAAATGCACTCTCTTTAAATACTTTGTCATTCTATCTTCTCAAAGATCAAGTTACAGACAGAAGTTTAAAAAACACAGGAATGGCTCCAAACTTCTCTACTTCCTCCCATATAGCAAGTAAGTAATAATTAAAGTAAGAAAAGGTTAAGTTACATACAGATATTTTTAGACACAAGCCAAACAAAGTTGAGAAAGGAGAATAAAGTTTAAGTTACATAAGATAAAAAGTTCCAGAAACCAGTGGTCTAATATTTTGCTTCTAATGTACAATATGATACTGCACATTGAAAGAAAATGCTGAGAATAGATTTTATGTTGTGTTCTTATCACAATTAAAGAGAGAACATTAAATACTGTACTTTAAAAATCATTATTTTAAAGTCATTTTCTATGGTAAATAAAAAATGAAGGAAATATTATAAAAAGTTTTAACTTGTCACATTTAAGTAGTTTAATAAGGACATTAATAATCAGGAATATATGAAAGCCTTTTGTAGTATTTATTCCTCAAAAATATTTTCATTAGAATTTGAAAGGCACAGCTGTTTTTGTATAAAGGATATCTGAGATAAAATGTACCTCAACAATAATTAATGTTTAATGTATTTGATTAGCTTTTGGGTTACACGTAGAACCATGTGTGTGTGTGTGTGTGTGTGTGTGTGTGTGTGTGTGTGTAAAAATATTGAACAGTATAATGCAAAGTTTTCATTATTGTGTGACAGGTTATACATGTTTAAGTTCCTATTATTTGCAAGTATCATGATTCTTCTTTGTTGTCATTGCTGATGTTGTTGTTCATAGGGTTTGAACGCTGGACCTGGGTGTTGTCCCTGAGCTCTTAGCTCAAGGCAAGGACTCTACCACTTGAGTCACAGCACCACTTCTGATTTTCTGGTGATTAATTGGAGATAAGAGTCTCATGGATGTTCCTGCCAAGGCTGGCATTGAACAGTGATCTTCAGATCTCAGCTTCCTGAGTAGCTAGGATTACATACGTGAGCCACTGGCACCTGGCTATGATTCTGACTTTTTAAAAATATTTTTATCTTTAAATAGATAAACAAAAGAGTTGCCATAATTGAGACACTAGAGGTTTTCATCTTTGTTGCGGTAGTTTTTAATGTACTTACAATGTATTATGTGATTTTTTTGTTTCTTTTGTATGTTCTTCCCCCATGATATAACTCGTATTTGATTCCAGTGCCCTGTTTCTTGTAAATACATCTTTCTAATTTGGGAAGGGGAAGGGAAATAAAAAAATGCTGAAACAAGGAGACAGGTTGACCTATTGTAACAATGGGATGTACAAGACACTATGTTGAAAACAAACTTTACAACTTTGGTATTGGGGGAGGGAGGAGTTGGGGAAGTGGGGCGAGAAGGGATAGCAGGGGAAAACAAAGGAGAGGACAACAATGATCAATATGAAGTGTACTCATTACCTTATTCATGTAACTGTAATCCCTCTCTATAGTAACTTTACAATAAAAAAGTAAAAAAAAAACGAATGCACCCATTACCTTACTCATGTAACTGTAACTCCTCTGTACATCACTTTTACAATTAAAAATTTAAAAACCTTAAAAATATAAACTTAAACAAGCACATGAAAAATTACAAAAGATAAAAAATGTTGTATTTTCTCTTCCCCTCCCTGAATTAGAGAAGCATATATACAAGATGCAGGACACTGACATCAAATAGAGTGAAAATAGGAAGTATAACATGGGGAAGGAACATACAAAGCAACAACAAAAAATCACATGGTACATTACAATATATTAGAAAGTAAAAAAGATATTTGTGTCCCTAATGGTTAAATAAGGATACAGGTTGACCTCTTGTAACAATGAGATGTACAAAACACTATGTTGAAAACGAATTTTGCAACTTCAGCCTGGAGGGGGTCAGTATAAGTTGTGCAGGTGGGATGAAAGGGATAATAGGGGGAAAACAAAGGAGGAGGCAACAATGATCAATAAGAAATGTACTTACTTTGCTTATGTAACTGTAATCCTTCTGTACAGCATTTTTACAATAAAAATTGTACCCAAAAAAGAAAAGAAAAACAATGTTGCAAGGACATTACCATACAAAACAGTAACTTTTTTCTTTGTCTATGATAGAAGATAGTACAAATGATAATTTTGTTTTCATAAATCAGAAATACATAAAAAATTCTACATGTATGGTAGATTCATGAGAGATCTCAAAAAATATAGTTCCTTTGAAAGGCTAATTTAAATTTCAACAAAATAAATGCCAGGAAGTGATACTCAAGTGGGTGGGGAAGGGAAGTGAGAAGAAGAGGTTCTACTAATGAAGAGGAGAAGAGGGGGAGAAGACAGTCAAGTTTCCACTATATAGCCTCATAAATTAAGAAGAGTACGGGAAGGAGTGAGTAGTGAAGGGATGAGTGAGAATGTTCAAAGCTGTGACACTGATCAAAAATTTATTGTATTCATAAACTGCTTTGTTAAATGGAACTCCTTTGTACAACTATTAAAAATAATTAAAAAGCAATACAAACAACAACAAAAGAAACTTGTTAATGAAACCATACCTTAGAATGCAGTCCATTAAATTTTAATTTCCCTCTTGCCTCCTTCCTGTCAGAACATTTGTTAAATTACTAGAACGATGCACAAGATTAAAAAGCAAGCAAAAATTTGTGCAGGCTAGCCTTGAAATGTGATCTTATGGATTTCAGCTTCTCACAGGGCTAGATTTACAGGAATAAGCTACTGGTGCCCAGCCCATTTCCCTTTTGTGAACATGGCTGATCCCTATTTTTGCCACCTACCTTGATAGAACCATGTGGTTTGGACTATATATTCACCATGATGTGAGCTGAATATCCTTCTTTGTTTCATCATTTATCCAGCCACAAGCATTTTATTACCACAATTCAAACAGGACTGTGACTGTAATGGAAAAGTGTACATGACAAAGCAGCCAGAAGTATATGTCATGAACTTTAAAAAGTATTATTTGGGCAACTCAGAAATCAAATAAAATGGAAATTTACCCAGAGAACAAAATAGGTCTTTCAAATAGTGAGAAACTCATGAGGTTTTAGCAACAAGAGGCAATAACAAGATTGTAGAAAAGGTTAAATAAAAAATATAAAAATTGATAACAGGAAATAAATAAAATCCTTTAGCTACATACTTTATACATAAGAAAATATTCCTTAAAAAGTGTGAAGACATTCAAGAAATTCCAGTGGAAATGAAGTACCCGATTTCAGTTGCCCCCTCACAGACCACCAGAGATCACAATCAATGCAAACAGCAAAGACGTTTATTAAAAGCTTGAGCTTGGTCCTCCACGCACTCTGTAACCGGTGACTCTAAGAGGCCCCTAGCACAAAAGTAGCACAGCTTTTATGGTATCAAACAAACAAGTCTAGGGGGTTTCCACACAAGCAAGTTCACAAGTTCAGTGGGTTGATCCCACTTAACTTTTTATGGTGGAACAATTAGGCAACTGTTCTGTTCCTTAAGGGTGGGCAGGGTTGATGGTAACCTGCTTTTTTTTTGAGAACTGTTCCTCATTCAGGGTTATTCTGAGGGCAGCACAGCTACAAGGTGGTGGGGTTAATCTTAAAATGGAGTCACTTTAGCTCTTCATTCCCTCCTCTTCTAGAGCATCGGGGACCAATCTTGGTCCTCTAATTGGCACAGTCTTTTATATTTACGGTTTGGTATTGGGATCTCAGAACCAAAAATGGACTGTCCTGATCTCTTTTTACAAGATCCAATTATGAGTAACAAAATTAACAGTACGAAAGGCCCGTACATTTTTTTTAATCCAGAGGATACCAATTTTTCCCAGTTGTTTCTAAAGCTTTCTTTATTACCCTCCTCTTTTTTACAATTCCTTGAGCTTGTTTGTGGCTAGAGTTTAACACTGACCATTTTTTCCTGTTGCTTGTGGAACTAAGTTATCTCAGAACAGCCACAAGGCACCACTGGGATGCAGAAGCTTGCTAGGTTTTGAGGCTAAGAGCAGGGCTGGGTCTCATTCCTTTTACTACCAGCATTGATAACACACTCAGAGTATTACCAAACCAGAGCCAAACAAGGCTGTGACTATAGAGTGGATTTCCAGTCACTATGCACTGAAGTGCCTGAGGCAAGCAAGACAGTGATATCTTTGCCCCCAATATCCACTGTGGGAATAGAGAGGGTTTTTGGATTTCACCAAAATGAAGGTCACACAAGATCTGAGTTTTCAACTGGCATGCAGTCTCAGGTGATGGAGCCAGGCAGGAGGTCAGTCTTCTTTTACCATGGTGGGGGTGGTCTATGTGACAATGTAGATTTCCTCCAGGTGACTGTCAGGCTGTCTTTAAACTTTACCCATTAGGGTGTGCAGCAGCAGCAGCAGCAGAATCTCTCAGTGGGTCCAAGGGAGTGTCTCACCTCATGCTGGGCTGCAAATTCCTACACAGACTGGTTAAGGATACATTGCATAGGTTTGGCAGGCTTTGGACCCTTGGATTTTAAGACTGTTTAGACAATAGCCCAGGACAATTTACCAAAATTACTTTTTTTTTTTTTTTTTTTTTACTAACGGGATATTTTTGTAAACAGACACAAAAGGCTTAGTCTTGTAACTATCTCTGACAGATGCATTCTCCACACTTGCAAACCTGTTTTTATGCTTTTTAAAAAAAAATAATTATTTTATCTATTTTACCTTGTTTTCCAAAAATGACTCTGGACTCTTGGTTTTAAAAGGGGGCTTCTGTCCCACAGCTCCAGTATCCTTTTTTAAAAAAGTACTAAAACTTTTAAATACCCTCACATAATGTCATTTAAGAATCCCAAAACGAAATAAATTCACATATAATCACTCCAAAATGCTTCAAAAGAAGATGAAGTAAATTTTCTTCTACTTTTAAATTTATTCTGAAAGCCTTGTGCTGGCTGGCCACACCTGTAATCCTATCTACTTTGGATATCTACTCAGGAGCCTGAGATCTGTGGATAACTGTTGGAAGCCAATCAGGGCAAAGTAAATGTAAATCTGAGTGTGTTATCAATGCTGGTAGTAAAAGGGATGAGACCTAGCCCTGCTCTTAGCCTCAAAACATAGCAAGCTTCTGCATCCCAGTGGTGCCTTGTGGCTGTTCTGAGATAACTTAATTCCACAAGCAGCACATTTATTCAAAATACCTTCATATCAGTGTTCTGCATTAATTTCTTTGTTAACGATATTATATGGGTAAAATAGAGAAAATAAACTCTTCCATCCAAGAACATTTTTATACTTTTTATTGTAAAAATACTGTACAGAGGACATTTGCATGAGCAAATAATGAATACATTTCCTAACAAACATTGTTACCTCCTCCTTTGTTTTCCCCCACCATCCCTTCCCTCCAAACTCCACAATACACTACCCTCCCCCTTCTCCTGCCTAAATTGTTAAGTTCATTTTTTAACAGAGTGTCTTGTACATCTCATTGTTACAATGGGTCAACCTGTAACCCTATTTAAGCATTTTGTATTTCCCTTCCTCTCACCAAACTAGAGAAACGTATACACAGGATGTAGGTGTACCAACTTCAAATACAGTGAAAACAGGGGTATAGCGTGAGGGGGAGGAACATAAAGAGAAACAGTAAAATCACATCTCACATTATAAGTATGTTAGAAACAAGAGCAAGAAAGAAAATAAAAACACTTGTGTCGCTATCTTGGGGTTCATTTCACTTAATAGCATCTTATCTGGTCATATGTACATAGCTTTTGATCTTTTCTGCTTATCCCAGACATATATTAGGTATTGAAAATAAGGGAAACCATGGGATGTATGTTTCTTTGGACTTGATTTACTTCACTTAATTTTTTTTTCCAAGTCGTTCCAATTCCTAACAAATTGGGCCATGTCATTCTTTCTGATGGAGGCATAGAATTCCATTGTGTATATATACCACATTTTCATGATCCATTTATTTACAGAGGGCCAACGGGGTGGGCTCCATATCTTAGCTATGGTAAATAATGCTGCAGTAAACATAGTTGTGCTGGTAGTTTTAGTATGGTCTTGTTTGTAAATCCCCAAAAGTGGGATTGCTGGGTCACAGAGGAGCTTTATATGGAGTCTTTTGAGGAGCCTCCATACTGCTTTCCAAAATGGTAGAACAAGTTTACACTCCCACCAAGAATGCCATAGGGTCCCCTTGTGGCCACATCCTCTCCAGCGTGTGATGTTGTAAAAATATGAAAAGCTTCACGAATTTGCATGTCGACTTTGTGCAGAGGCCATGCTAATCTTCTCTGTATTGTTCCATTTTTTTAATGTGCTGCTGAATTGAGCACAGTACATTTTTATATGTAAACTGGAACTGATTTTCTTAAACTGATTTTCTTAAACTTCAAAAGAAGTAAATTCAAAAGAATTCTTGTGAAATTTTAGAACAATGTATTTCTTACATAAGCACACATTTAAGAATAGTCAAGATTCACGTGTCAAAAACAAAATAATTCCAGATATTTGTTGTTCAAGAGATGTGTAGGAGGAGGAATTCAATTATTCTATACAAGGCACCTGTCACAATGAACACTGCAGCAAGTGTTAAGGTTTGTTAAAAAGTTTTAATGTTTTAGAGTATTTAATTTTGGGAATTTGCTTATATATGCCAAAATTAGGACTGTTTGGCAGGTCATAAAACTTTTCTATAAAGTATTTAAGATTTATAGTAGCAGATATATGCAACTAAGTATATCCATTTCAGTTTATAGAAATATTACTACTGAGGGCTGGGAAGGTGGTCTCAGTGGTAGAGCGCTTGCCTTGCATGCATGAGGCCCTGGGTTCGATTCCTCAGCACCACATAAGCAAAAAGAAAAAAGCCGGAAGTGGCGCTGTGGCTCAAGTGGTAGAACCCTAGCCTTGAGCTCAAGAGCTGAGGGACAGCTCCCAGGCCCAGAGTTCAGGCCCCAAGACTGGACCAAACAAAAACAAAAACAAACAAACAAAAAAAGAAATATTACTAATGAGAAGTTGCAAAGTATTTGTGTAAAGAAGCAGAGTGAAGAGTTAAAACTTTGTTAATTACACAGTTTCTGTTAAATTTAGGGCTTCCTTACTTTATATGTTAGTGAGGAACAAATGGTGATATAAGCCATATACAAATGCTGAGATGAGTCATATAAAATAATCTTAGTGGATAACTTTAAAGACTACTTATAGCCTATAAAACTCTTGTTAAACATCATAATCTTATCCAGTTTTAAATGTACAGGAATATGAGAAAATAGTAAAATCTGCTATGTAGTACACTTCAAATACTGAAAACACTGGTAACTGTTTGGTTTTTTAATTTTATTAATCATTAATATTTAGATATTGTTTTTCTTACTTGTAGCATTGTTTCCCTTGTAATATAATACAACTTTTTGTAAGTCGTCATCAGGGGGTACATTGAGAAGGTTACTGGGATGGCCAAATCATTTTTTATAGGTGCATGTGAATTTACAAAAAAGAAAATGAAGAACAAAATATTTATTTAAAAAAATATCAAGTACAGTCTGAATCAGGAGGGATATTAAATATCCACACATAAAATCTTAGCCCTAAGCTGAAGCAGCATCATTACAGAGTTGAGGCCACAAAAGTGAGAAACGGTGTTTTGTTTTGGTTTGTTTTTTATTTTTATTTTGTTGGTCATGGGGCTTGAACAGTGGGGCCTGAGTGCTGTCCCTGAGCTCAAGGCGAGCGTTACCACTTGAGCCACAGCACCACTTCTGTCTTTTTCTACTTACATGGTGCTGAGGAATCAAACTCAGGGCCTCATGCATGCAAGGCAAGCACTGTACCACTGAGCCACCTTCCCAGCACCTGAGAGACTGTGTTTTAAAAAAATCATCTAAACAACATTTGCTTTCTGCTTTGGGTTATATACTGAAATATATGGATATCTTTTATATTTTTTTGAATTGTTATACTTCTAAATTTATTCTACTTTCAGCCACTTTATCCTTTTCAAAGTTTTGAGATATTTCTTAGAGTTTGCTTCTGTGAAGATTGTTTTTGCATTTATAATATCTTCTGCATCATTTTTATTTTTTTATCAAAATCATTTTATATTTTATATTGATGGGTTATCATACATGAAATACTTTCAAATATACATGTAGAATCTAAAGATAGCAGTATGAATATTCTCATACATCTCTTGTTTATCTGTTATGTACTTTCAGTATTATGATATTTCTCTCTCTCTTTCACACTCTCTCATTCCTCTCTTTCTTTTTCATTCTCCATGTCTGCTACTTAGAATTTCTGCTGTCTACTATTATCCTTCAGGATTTACTGAATTTGTGGGAACATATAGGGACCAACAGTTTCCCTTGCATTCTTTAAGAATTATAAGAGTGATGTGATCTTATTCTTTGCCATTCTAAATGGCAAAACAACAGATCTGGAATTCCTGTTCATTTTTAATACTATTACAAATTTTATCTCATAAGAATCATTGGGATGGATAAGATATTTTAACTTGGGAGCTAAAAGTTCTTTTTCTTTGACAAACAACCTTTTTCTTTGAAGAACAAAATATTTATTTAAAAAAAACATCAAGTACAGTCTGACTCAGGAGGGATATTAAATGTCCACACCTAATATCTTAGCCCTAGGCTGAAGCAGCATTATTAGAGAGTTGAGACTGCAAAAGTAACTACATGTAATGAAAACAAAGCTATCCTATGGAAAGTAGACCAAAGTTGTTCACAGGGATGAAAAACAAGGTAATGGGGGAAGTGAGTACAAAGGATGCCCATCATAGAGCACAGATCCTCAGAGCAGTTTATCATGTACACTTTGTGAGAATGACAAAGTGCTGGGAACTATAGATTAAATCACTGAACACTTTATATATATATATATATATATATATATATATATTCTTGTACATATATTTATATATGTATATTTATATATGCATATATGTCTTCATTTGCCCTTATATATGTACACATGCATGTTACTATACACAGAAATACACACATATGTAAACATATGTATACATGCACACATAAAGAAAGATACATAGTTACAGGCAACACAAGTTTCACTATTTGTCGAATATGCCTTAGATGGAACGCTCGGAACAAATTATGTTGAAGACACATTTGTCTCTAAGAGTTCCTTTACCACTCCTCTTATCTCTTAAAACTGGTAGGTTCTGGTAGATTCGAATTGCAAAATGCAGTACAAGGGATATCAAGTCATTCAGAAATCTCAGTATGTAAAAATCATATGGTGTCTCCCTGCTCCCCACGGAATGCTTGCTCTTAAAGACAGGTAAAGAATAAAATATTAAGACTTTAAGGCATCCTTCCTTGAACTCTTTTCCAACAGCCAGCATCAATTCCTAAGCAGATGAGTGAGTCCTCAGAAGACTGGAGCTCAGGTCAACATTTCACCAACCTGTGTGAAAACTCCTATGAGAGAAATGCTGACTGAGATCTTGCTGATTTCCTGGCCAAGGAAATAAGAAATGAAGAAAATATTTTTAATGTAGTAAAGTTTGAGAATAATTTGTAACCTCTCAATAAATGTGTAGAACACAACTATACCGACTGACAATAAATGATGTGCATTTCATTTATATGCTCTTGGACTTAGCGAGTGATTTTAGGTGTGTCTACACAAGTAGAATCAGTATAAATCAAGCTAGCATTTCTTCATTTAAGATACAAGGGAAGGATACAATTTGACTCCTTGTAACAATGAGATGTACAAGACACTTTATCAGAGAGGGAGTGGAGGGATGAGTTGGGGTGTTCTGAAGAGAAGGGATAGTAAGGGGAAAACAAAGGAGGGGGTAAAAACGCTCAATTAGAAATTTACTTATTCCAGGCGCCGGTGGCTCAAGCCTGTAATCCTAGCTACTCAGGAGGCTGAGATCTGAGGGTTGCAGTTCAAAGCCAGCCCGGGCAAGAACGTCCGTGAAACTCTTATCTCCAATAAACCACCAGAAAACCGGAAGCGGTGCTGTAGCTCAAGTAGTAGAGCACTAGCCTTGAGCTGAAGAGCTGAGGGACAGCACTGAGGCCCAGAGTTCAAGCCCCACGACCGACAATAAAGAAAAAAAAAGAAGTGTACTCATTACTTTACTTATGTAACTGTAACCCATCTGTATATTAAAAAGATACAAGGAAAACTTCTGTACTTATAGGAAGTTGTATTTGTCACTCAATATCAGTAAGGTATTGCTTTTAGGACCACAGGCATATTAAAACTTTGGATACTCAAATTCTCCAAGTGAACACAGTATATTACTAACATTAGAATCTGCCCACAACCTAGTGCAGTGTAATTGCTATGAAAATTTTTACTATATTCTATGTTTGTAATAAAAATAAAAGCATATGCACTGTCAACAAATACAACTTTTTTCACATAGTTTTTGTCTGCGTTTTGTGAATGGGATTGGGAGAGCAATATTGAAAAGCACACATTTCATCATCAAGACCGGTCTGCAAAATGTAACAAAGAACTAATTCAGCATCATTGAATAGTTTGGAACTCCAACGAGAAGTACTTGAATTGATACATCATCAGAAAGTGTAACAACCCAAGGACTTTTTAGAAATGCAGCTGCTAGATTCCTCATGGAGAGCTTTCATAACACTTTGTGAAACACAAGTCAGCACCTCACTGAAGTGTAAATGGTTTTCCCTCACCTTTCTGTCATTCTCAGTCATTATCTAATCAACAAATAGCTAAACTTGAATAATCCTCTAATAACAAAATGTTGATGGAGTGTTTATATGCAGAAAACCTGGGACGGCTAACTTTTTCCAATTAGAACAGTCTGTATTCTATGATACAGCAGAGAAAAAACTAGGTAAGTATCCATTTACAGCCTTCTGAATAATTCTGATTCTGCACACATCAGTTATCTATCCATACCTGTGCCTGAGTGAGAGGATTTAAAAAGACTTTAGTGATTTAAAATTTAAATTTAAATGTGGAATGAAATTAGTTCCAATGCATTACATTAAGAAATTTAGAAACAACCGAGAAACCTAAAGGTCTATAACACTTTTATTGAAAGTGAAGGGATGTCGGAATTTGGTTCTCTATATTTTAAGCAATTTGCAAAAAGAATTGGCAAAATAAAAATTTCATTTTCAGCAGGCTTGACAATTTGTATATTAAAAAGTGCACTAGCCTCAACAATATGTCAATGATATCCTTTTATTTATCTCTAAATGTTTATGCTTCTGGTCTCTTAATATTAAAACCAAAAATTTTTTACTCTTTAGCTAGTTGTGCAAATGGGCTTTGCTTCATCATGTCAGTGTGGAATAGAGGGTATGTACATTTCAATGTACAATACATCTGGATCATTGACAATCTTTCCAATTTTCTTCCTTCCGTTACCCCAACCCCACCTATCCCTTCAAGTTTCCTACTTATATTCTCACATATGTACATTGAGTGATATGAGTATATGAGTCCACCATTTCCTTCTCCATTCTTCTGCCCTACTCCCTGTAAGCCCAGCTCCTTATTTAAGACTTATTTCAACTTCATGGTATTTTGTTAAATATCTCTGCCTTTGGCATTGGGCTTTGTGCTTGCCACATCCTCACTTCCATGTTTGAACTACATAAATGAGGATATTTCTCTATATTTCTAATCTATGAATGGCTGAGAAAGGTCTCCTTTACTATTCACCTTCTGTCCTAAATTTAGAATTGGACCTTCAGGACCATCCAATAGAGCTTTTTTCTTCTCTACACACTGTAGATGGAAGGAAAATAATTTCCATGCTCTCAACACTATGCTATCCATCATTAATTTCCATTACTTATCACTTCAACAGTCTAAATTTAAAGTTATGTTTTTGTATTATATCCACATAGTTTAAGTGAATATTGAGCGTAATTTACCTAGCATTGGAAGTTTAGGGATGATTTTCAATTTTTGATGATAGAAGCAGGAGTCAGTTTAAATTATGCAGATTCCACTATGTAGTGAGCCCTGTAGTCTTCCAATTTTTCAATAAATTTAGAATTACTTTTTATTAATAATTGAGAAGGTTTTATTTCAATATTTGGAATACTGTTGCAATTATTTAAACTCTTTCACATTTAGAATGAACTTCCCCCCCTCCAATTTCCCCCACTACTTCAGGTTAAGTCTCCTTTGGCTTTAGTGTTTGAGAGGATGAGGGTAAATTGATGAGGGTAAACAGAAAGATGATCGTTACTCAGATATCTCCTTCCTCTTCTGTTTCTGCTATTCTTGTTGAGAGGAAGACTGGAGCAGGGAACAAGAGTAATGCTTGGGTAAGGTAGCATTCCTGGCATATCAGTTATTGTTTCTGAGAATCACTTAAATTGTGTACTCTTGCCTTCTCTGTAACAGAAACCTAACTGTGGCTTCCTTCGTGCAGGAGTAAGCACACTAACAGGTTATTACATGTAAATTGGTATTTTATACCAATTTGTACATGTAAATTGGTATTTTATTACATGTAAATTGGTATTTTATATATTATATATTTTATATAAAGGCACTGATTGTTCAACAATACCTTAGTGAGGAGTAGAAAATTCTACTCAGCTCCCCCCTCCTTTCCTCTTCATCCTTCCCCTCCTCTCCCCTCATTTACCCTCCCTTCCCTTCTTCTTTCTTTGAGGGTCTCTCCTCCATATTCATCCCTATCTTCTCTCTTTTTCTCTTCCAGTAGCAAGTGATTTGGTTTATCTGACAACACGTAAGTAATTGAAAAAATATGTTTTCTCCTCTTTTTGTGAATATTTATTCTTAAGAAGTGAGTTCTAGCAGAGCACCAGTGGCTTACAGCTAGATACTAGGTAGGTTCAAATTTGACAATTGCAATTCGACGCTATCCCAAGTAGATAAACCTAAGAGATTCTTCACTTGTAGTAAAAGGAAGAAGTGAAGGTGTGGCTTAGGTGGTATAGAGTAAACATTCAGAATTAACGCCCAGATTGTTAGGTTTGTAAAGAGAGTTTGAGTAAGAACCACACCATGCACGTGGTATTCAGGTAAGGGGTAGGTTTATTCATCATTTCGGCTGGCACCAAGCCATGTTGGCCCTCCATACAGCTGGGAAAGGCCTGGGCAAGACCTGGGAAAGAAAGCATCTACGCCTGGGGTAGGCCTTATCTAGGGTATGGGTGGAAAATATATGGTGACATCAAATTCAGATGTGACCACTTCCAGGTGTGCCAGTTGCCTAGGTAATGCAGGTACTAGGTAGAGACTTTGCTGCAAGGAGGGTAGAGTCTGCTTGCCATCCAGGAGCAGACCTTACATTCCAGCCTTTTAGTAATCATGAAATAGGGCATGGATTCTCTCTGGCTACTTCCTGCTAACAAGGGGTGGGAAATTAGGAGTAAAAGGCTAGAATTTTGTTCCCTCCCAGAGAAGGCAGTGAGCTGCAGCTGTCCCTTGGTGGGCGTGAGTCCATAGATGAAGTCTGGAGGAGACAAGTCTCTTGGATGAAGTCTGGAGAAAGTCTCATGAGGCATTGAGGGTCTGGAAAAAATTATTAGAGAGCAAATAAATGGCAAGAGGAAGGATTTGGGGCTGAAAATGTTGGTAGAAATGTCCCTATCTGGTGACTAGGTAGAGGAGAATTCAGGTAACAAAGGTAAGAATGTAAATTCTTTTCCAGGTAAGAATGTAAATTGTTTTCCAGTTAAAAGGTAGACAAGTATGGACATTAGATGGGCAGGCTTCTTAATATATTGACCTCCCGGCTCTGGTTAATTTTGAAAGGGCAGGCACAATGTGGATGATATTACATCATCTCCTCTTACTTCTCTCCATGGTCCCTTGTTCCCCAGACTGGCTGAGTCTAGGTGCTCATTGCTAGGATGCTTGTATTATTTAGTATTCATAGAGATTTAAACTCAAGGTCTAGGCACTGTCCCTGAGCACTTCTGCTCAAGGCTGGTGCTCTACCACTTTGAGTTACAGTGCCACTTCCAGTGTTTTACTGCTTAGAGTTAAGAGTCTTCAGCCATGCTTCCAGCCTGACTCTTTGCAGTTTAGTTGGGAGTGAAGTCTTAGGGATTTTTCAACCCAGGCTGACTTTGAATTGCAATCTTTGTCACAAAAACCCTTTATTATTTCCAATTAAACAACAAGGAGATCAAATAGAATAATTAGAGCTTACTTGGTCGTTAGAGCTTATTTGGTCGTTATCAAGAATTGACCAAGAAATATTCTGTAATGACAAAACTCATTAGATGTGAGAATTTTAGCATTGATATGCCCAATATTTTAGAATCACGTGCTCAGCATTAGAATATACAACATAAAACAAAAAAGGCAAAACTCAAAACCTAAAATTTTTTACAATAATGTTTAGACATCTTTGCTAACAAAGCACATCAGATAGTTGGGCTTCAGTTACCAGGGTCTGTGAAAAGAGCAACTTGTTAGCAAGGTGCGTTAGAACAGATGATGGAGTAGTAGTAAACTTGGTGGAAAGATATGGGTCAGATGGGGCCAAACCCTTAACCCACCATGTGGGTTAAGGTCAATATGGCAAACTCAAGATGTTGAATTTCTGAAAAATGCAAGAAAGCCTGAACAAATAGATCAAGCCTAGTTTGGCTAGCCTTTGGTAGGAAACCTAGAGGTAGTCCCTGGGACCCAGGCTGCTTCACACACATTAGGGCACAATCAAAAAAGTTCTTGAAAAGAAATGGAAAGATAGAGAAAGTTGGACATGATTAGCAGAGAGCAAAGAGAACCTGAAAGTGAATAGACTTCTGACCATTTACTATTGCAAAGGTAAAAATAGTCTAAAGCTGAGAAGAGCATAAAAAATTAGGTGCTCTGTCTTTCCAGGGAGCGCAGGAGGCATTTCAGAGTGGTTTCAAAGCACTGGAGTGACACACAGCTCTCCATTAAAGGCGTAGGAGAGAAAAAAAATCAGTGAGTGAAGGTGGGCTTATCAGATGGAAGTGGCACCCCAACTTACCACTTAGCCCTCTAGGAAGAGTGGCCAAGCAATCAGAGTCAAGTGTCCTTGGCTCCAGAGGTGACCAGCCTTTCAGTTAAAGGCTTAGCAGGTTCTCCGGTGTGGTACCATATCTGGAGAGAGACTGAGCAACAGAGAAGCCTTAGAAAGTAGTTCACTCACCAATGTGTAGAAGCATGGTGGATACAGAGGCCAGCAGTAAAATTGATGCACTCTGACTACAGCAGACAGACCGGTTCCCAAAAGGCCATCAGAACTGTGGTATTCCTCTGAGCAAAAAAAAAAGGAAAAACAAACAAAACAAAGAAAAAAAATGAGAGGAATCCCACTTCCTATAGTGACTTTAAGCCCTTCCTGGGTTCAACCGGCACCATTTATGTTAGGTTTTTAAAAAGAAGTTGCGGAGTAAAAGCCACACCATGCACGTGGTATTGAGGTAAGGGGTAGGTTTATTCATCTTTATGGCTGGCACCAGGCCATGTTGGCCCTCCACGCATCTGGGAAAGGCCTGGGAAAGACCTGGGAAAGAGATCATCTGGTCCTGGGCTAGGCCTTATCTAGGGTATGGGTGGAGAAATGTGTGGCCCCATCAAATTCAGTTGTGACCTCAGCAGATGCAGATGTGACCTCTTCTAGGTATGCCAGTTGCCTAAGAAACACAGGTACTGGGCAGAGACTTTGCTGCGAGGAGGGTAGAGTCTGCTTGCCATCCAGGAGTAGATCTTACACAGATAGAGCTCAAGGCCAGGAGTTTAAACCCCAGTACCAGCGCAATATAAAAAAAAAATGAGGGCTGGGAAGGTAGCTCAGTGGTAGAGCGCTTGCCTTGCATGCATGAGGCCCTGGGTTCGATTCCTCAGCACCACATAAGCAAAAAGAAAAAAGTCGGAAGTGGCTCTGTGTCTCAAGTGGTAAAGTGCTAGCCTTGAGCTGAAGAGCTGAGGGACAGTGTCCAGGCCCAGAGGTCAGGCACGAGGACCAGACCCCCCCCCAAAAAAAAATGAGTCCTTTGTCTTTGAAAATGGATATTTCCCAAAAATTCATACCCAGGACTATTTTCAAGGCCAAAGACTGGTTGAAAGGCTTTTTCACATCTTAACCTTATTCTTATGCTTGATTCACATTGAAAATAGGAGTCACTCTTCACATTAAAAAGTATGCACATTGTTGAACAGTTCTTACTATTTTTAATTTAAAGGAAGCATGGGAGAGGAATTCACCTCACTTGGGTGAGTTAGATTTCACTCACTGACAGACATTTACAAGTAAATTAGGATCTGTTTACATGTAAAGAAGTCTATACAGATGGTTTTCTAAGAGAGAGAACAAGCTAGCTGCTGTCCATGTTTGAATCAGAGTTAAGTTTATTCCTATGATATGGCAAAAAGAAGCTCATCTCATAGAACTCTATGTGAACAGCAATTTCAAAAGGTTTAAAAACCCATGTCTATGTTGTGAACAGCCAAATTTTCACAAAAAGAGTTTCCTGAGCCAAAATAATATAAGTTAGAGCAAAAGGAACTATGTTAAATATAGTTAATGGGTGAGTGATAGGTGTAAAAGAGTTCTGTAATCACAACTAAACTTTAAATTTTTCATCATGTCCCTAACAATAATCTCCAAGACAGGCCTTGCTAAATCTGTCATAGAGTGTTGAGTTTATGCAGTTGTCAGTTTTGTTTAGGTTCCAATATATTCTATGGCAGCTTTGTTTGCCAACTGCTCACACCACATGCGGTGTCTGGAAAAACGTGTTGTCTTGCTAGGCACCTAAGGGATTTTTGTGCCACTGTGAATCGTTTTACTTCTTGTAATTATGCCTGTGAATGTGAAGTCCTTTTATGATAAGAATAATAATTTCTGTACCCTTTGTTCCATTAACAAATCTCAGATATTATATTTAGCCAGGCACCGGTGGTTCATGCCTGAAATCCGAGCTACTCAGGAGGCTGAGATCTGAGGATCACAGTTCAATACCAGCCTGAGCAGGAAATTCCATGAGATTCTTATCTCCAATAAACCACCAGAAAACTGGAAGTGGCGCTATGTCTCAAGCGGAAGAGCGCTGGTCTTGAGCTGAATAGCACAGGGACAGCACCCAAGCCCAGAGTCCAAGCCCCATTACTGACCAAAAAAAAAAATATATATATATATATATATATATATGTATATATACACACACACACACATATATATGATGCAATGAATTGCATTTAAATATAAATGAATATTTATGATATACGTAAATATACTAAATGTATAATATATTTACATATATAAGATCATATTATATCTGATGTTTATAAATATATTTGTAATTAATATCCAAAGAGTACATCTGAAGATTTTGTGGAAAATGTGGAGTTTCTAAAGACTTACTACTGACCCATCATATTTTCAATTATTTTTTCCACTTATTACAATGTCTGGAGTACTAAGATTGAATGATTATGAAACAGAGTAGCTGTTTCATTCCTTATGATTTTGGATTAGAAACATCTACTTACTTGTTATAAAACCTACCAAAATGTGATCTTGAAATCACACTCCACGAACTGGACATATACAACAATTTACCAACTTAACGGTCTAAAACCTTTATTTGAATCCTATATCTCACATAAATTCAGCATATAGCAATATGTCATAATGTGAAAAATAAATTCTAGATTTCTCACATGCAGACTGTAGACCCAGAAAATAAAATGAATGACCACGGTATAAAAGATGGAACTGATTAAGTTTGTATAAAATAAGAGAGGAGATGAAGAGAAATATTTTGGAGTATATATGTTCAAATACTTTATAACTTAGTATGATGGCATAATAAAAGTATAAAAATAGGATAATGAAATTAATAAAATGAATAAAATTTAGCAAACTAAATTATATGGACATATGTATATAACATAATAAAATACTTTGTGAAATTAATATTAGCTAATAAAAAGACAAAAATTCATTCTAGTTGTTATAGGTTCATATGTTAATTTCCTCTTTTTGTTCAGTTTTTCCCAGATAAAGTAAAAGGAGAAATAGGTTTTGCTCATTTAGAAAGACAATATTTAAGGAGTCATCCAAATTTAGTTACCAAGATATACACCATTTAACAAAGTGTTTTAAAAATGTAAGCTGAAGGAAATAAATTATTGAAACATCTTTTATAATAAGTACAGAATTTGTATGACTGATTTTTCTACTTTTTTTTTAGGGGGGGTCTGGTCGTGGGGCCTGAACTCTGGGCCTGGGCGCTGTCCCTCAGCTCTTCAGCTCAATGCTAGAGCTCTACCATTTGAGCCACAGCACCACTTCTGGTTTTTTTCTTTTTGCTTATATGGTGCTGAGGAATTGAATCCAGGGCCTCAGGCATGCAAGGTAAGCATGCTACCACTGTGGCAACTTCCCAGCCCCATGACTGATTTTTCTTATATGCCAGTTTGCAATACGGCTTGCATGATGGTTTTCTGACTATATGTTTAGTTAGGTCTTGATATTTAGTTGAAGAAATTATGTTCTTTCACATATTCATTTGTCAGATCAAAGAGGAAATGAATTCCATGCCAGAGACAACATCCATAATAATGTTACAGTTGTATCCTGCTACTTTGCCAAAGTTTCATATCAGGTCGAGTAACTTGGGCCTTTTTTGCATGGTGACCATCCTGGGTCAGAATGACGCAGCTGCAAGTAGACCTGACCTTCTATTGCTGAAGGCTGGTGGCTATTAGGGAAACCATAGGTCAACCTGTCAACATCGGGTTGAAATCCTGATCCTGACACCTCCCAATGGCAGAAGATCACAAGAGACTCGTTCCTATGCATAGGAATACCAATTGAAATAGTAGTTCTTGCATTGGTCTAGTCTAAAATTGGTTGCACTAATCCTAGGATGCTGATTCATATTAATAGTTTATTAAGCATAAAAAGAATAACTTTCATATTTTTAGTAGGTTAGTGGAGATAAGAGTCTCATGTACTTTCCTGCCTGGGCTGGCTTCAAGCTGCCATGCTGAGATCTCAGCTTCTTGAGTAGATAGGATTGCTAGGATGGACCACTGGCACCTGCTAAGGATGTTAGTGTGTGTGTGTGTGTGTGTGTGTGTGTGTGTGTGTTTACTGGGACTTGAACTGAGAGCCTAGGTGCTATCCTTTAGCTTGTTTGCACAAGGTTGGTGCTGTACCACTTGAACTACAGTAGCTCCACTTCACATCTTTTTGGTGATTCATTGGAGATAAGAGTCTGCCCAGGCTAGCTTTGAAACTTAATTGATCCTCAGATCTCAGCCTTTAGTAGCTAGGATGACAGGCCTGAGCCACCGGCGCCCAGCTGATAATGGCCTTTCTCCACAGTGGACTGGGAGCTCCTGAAACCTTTTCTTTATTTTTTCTCTCTGAGTACGGGGACCTGAACTCAGGTTCTGGGCTCTGGTCTCTTAACTTTCCCTCAAGGCTGGCACTCTACCACTTAAGCCACATCTCCATTTCTGGCTTTTGGTCGTTCATTGGCAAAGGAGTCTAAGTAACTTTCCTCCACCCTGAGCTGGCTTTGACCTATGCTCTCTAATCTCAGTCTCCTGAGTATCTAGGATTTACAGGGGTTGAGCCACTGGTGGCATTGGGTAGAAGCTTTTCTTAAGCAAGAATTCTTCACTGCATTTTCCCTGATTCCTCCATGCAAAGGAGGCCGGGTCAGCAGCTGTGAAAAACAGGCTTCCAGCCACAGGAAATGGCTGGGGTCCATGATGAAAAGACAAACTAATCTTCTCCTGCTCCCCATTCTAGGACCCTACCCTCAGCCCTACCTGTGACTCAAGTACAAACCTTGACCCAGCCTTGAATGTTGCCCCAGACTTGTCTGAAGGCACAGAACCTTAATTCCACCCACACCACCTTCACGAGACCACACCTCAGGACCTTTGCACATGCTGTTTTCCTTCTGCCTGAGGATCTCTGTCTTGTAGCCACATCTTAGAACTCCTGTGGAATTTTGGCACTGGTTATATCACCTCCTGGAGCAAGTCTTTCCTTCCCTTCTCCCTCTTTTTTTATATTGAGTTGCTAGAGATGGAACTTGTGCAGGCTGACTGGTAAATACTCTATATTGGTGTGTGTGTGTGTGTGTGTGTGTGTGTGTGTGTGTGTGTGTGTGTGTGTGTGCATGTGTGGGCCAGTCCTGGCGTTTGAATTCATGGCGTGTATGCTAACCTATCCCTAAACTTTTGTGCTCAAGGCTAGCACTCTACTACTTGAACCACAACTCTACTTCTGTCGTTTTGCGTGTTTAATTGGAGAAAAATGTCTCATATAGACTTTCCTGTTTGCAATTGTGATCCTCAGATCTCAGCCTCCTAAGTAGCTAAGATTACATGGGTGAACCACCTGCATCTTCCCGCTACCCTACCTCTTATCTATAACCTCAGTCCTCTGATTCCCAGAACAATAAATCTCACCAGGTTGACTTTTTTTTTGCCAGTCTTGAACCTTGAACTCAGGGTCTGGGCATGTTCCTGAGCTTCTTTTGCTAAAGGGTAGCATTCTATCACTTAAGCTACAGTGCCACATTTGGCAATTTCTGTTTCTGTTGTACTGAGGAATTGAACCAAGGGCTTCATGCATGCGTGCTATGTAAGCATTCTACCAATAAGCCATATTCACAGCTCAAGGCTCACTTCTAATGGAAGTTATGAGGGTGAGGTTTATTGGCTTACCCCTTACTGAAAATTTCATATCTTTGCCAAGATTTGGGACCACCCTGTGATTTGGCAATGAGGAATGATAAATGAGTGATAGCCACCAGGCCCCAGAGGTCTAGGCTCACATCCTACAGAGGTATAGAGACTATGGAGCCAGAGCCTTCCACAACTCCTACAGTCTAGGAACTGTAGTCTCCCTGGAGGCAGTGGCTGGTTGCTAGGTGTCCTGATGGGACACCTCAGCCAGGACATAAGGCTTCAGTTCTTAAATGGCAGAGAAGGAGCCTTTGGTCAAGCTGCTGGCTCAGACTTAGTACTCTCTGAGGGCTTGTGCCAGGCAGCCCAGGTTGGGGAGCTGGGCATGGGCAACCTGATGAATGACTATCATCCATACACAGATACATGGATTTATTGCCTCCTTTTTATTTGTTGGCAGGTCTGGGGTTGTACTATGAGCTTAGGCCCTGAGCTCCTTTTGTTCAAGGGTAGTGCTCTGCCCTTGAGCCACAGACCCATATGTGTATTTTTTTTCCTGTGATCTCTTAGAAAGAAGAGTGTAGCAGACTTTCCCACCCTGGATGAATTCAAATTGCCATGCTCTACATCAGGAGGCTGAGGCCTCCTGAGGAGCTAGGATATAGGCAGGAGCCACTGGCACCTTGCTTTCTTCTTGTTCTTTTTTTTAAATTGTAACAAACTGAAATCTTCACAGTGTCATTCCAATGATTTGTATTCGAATTAAACTACCCAGGCCTGGAGTTGCAATTCTAGGACTGCCACCCACAAATGGAGGGAGATCCTGACAAACTCATTTCTATTTGTGTGAATCCTAATGGAATGTTATAAAAGTAATGATTAAATGTGCAGTTGATTCGTGATTCTATTTTAGAATACCACACAAAAATTATTGGATTTTTGTCTTCCATTCTAGCACCATGTTTTGATTAAGGATATTAATTACTATTTAATTAATGCTTTTGTAAGTATTCAACCAGGATACTTCATTAAATGGAGACATAATTTAATAACTAATAATTGGTAATATATGAGTATATATATATATATGTATAGGTATATATGATTTAGTATCCTCACAGTCCCTCTCTTGATCACAGGTCCTCAGAACTTCCTGCTCAGTTGCCTGAGGCTGGTCTGCTCAGACTGTGACCCCACTTATAGATTGGTCATTTTAACACCATGGTATGATTGGTCATTCTAGCACCATGGTATGATTAAGGATATTGATTACTATTTAATTAATGCTTTTATAAATATTCAACCAGGATACTACATTAAATGGAGGCATAATTTAATAACTAATATTGGTTTTATATATATATATATATATATTTGAATAACCTCACAGTCCCTCATTTCATCACAGGTCCTCAGAATTTCCTGCTCAGTTTGCCGAAGGTTGGACTGCTCAGACTGTGACCACATTTATGGATTGGTCATTGTAGGCCATGAGTTGAAATCCTGGGATGGCCAAAAATTTATCTGAGGTGTAAGAAGCCAATTTTGACAGATTTTTTTCCTTCTTCGCTAAAGTCCTTGGTATCAGCATGATGTATAATCCATATGCTAATATATACTATGTGATATGATGTAATAAAAGAAATGTTATATGTGTAGTAATACTAAATAAATGAGAGTAATAAATGTCATATGCAGTAAACCCATGTATGTAAATAGATCTCGTATATGTATATTATTTTTTCCAGTGCTGGAGCTTCAATTCAGGCCCTAGGACCTGGTCTGCATTTCTTGTCTTCAAGGACGATGACCTTTTCCTTTCATCCCCAGTGCCACAGAGTTACACAGACCCGAATTCAAATCCTAGGTCTGCCACAAAAATGGTGCAAATTGTAAGCCAGAGGCTTATTATTATTATTATTAGCCAAGCACAGGGCTTACACTCAGTTCTTGGCATCTATGCCACAGCCGACCCTTGAATCCTCGCATCTGAATTCCAATCTCCGAGGTGGCATAAATATTAAAACAATGAAAAGGAGAAGCATAAAAATAAGAAATTCAAGGAGGTAGTTTTACTTTTTTTTCCCTTTATATTGTGACCATCCTGGGTGTAAATGAAAAGGCACAGAAAGTGTACAGGACCTTCCATTGCTGATGTTTGGAGGACCATTAGGGAAGCCATAGCCAAAATCAGCAACTTAGGCCTGGAGGTGGAATCCCGGGACTGCCAATTATGAATGGAAAGAAATTCTAAGAAACCCATTCCCATATACCTCCCTACGAATGGAATGTTATAATAGTAACAATTAAATTAGTAGTTAGTGTAGAATTATATTATAAAATTATACACAACAATTATACTACATTGACTAATTTTCAATTAATATCTTATTATGTATTCAAACATGATAATTAAAATGAAGGAATAATTTAATTGCCAATAATCGGTAGTAATATTGTATATGCAATTTCATAGTATACAGACATTTCTCTCTTGTTTTATACATATACATCTATTTATCTATCTATCACTCTACACAGTTATCTGTTCATTCACTTGTCACTCCTGGGGCTCAATGGTAGAGTGCTCACCTAGTACATACAAAGCCCTGAGTTCGATTCCTCATTAACATGTACACAGAAAAATCCAGAAGTTGTGCTGTCGCTCAAGCAGTTGAGCACTAACTTTGAGCATAAAAGCTTAGGGACTGTGTCTAGAACTTACTCAAGGCCCGAAACTGGCACCAAAAATCTAAAAAGGTAGAATGTTCTGAATGCAACTATATAAGGATAGGGCTGAAAATACCTCATCACAGAGCAAGCTGGGTGTTTGGTGCTGACAGCTGCCATCTAACCTGACTTAGCCAGAGGTAAACCATTGCAACCCAGCTCCACAGAACCAGATGCTGCTGGCTCGCTTACCCCTGACATCTAAGATACTCGGGGGCTGAGATCTGACACTGGTGGGCTTACAACCCAGCCCAGGCAGAAAGTCTACGAAACTCTGAGTTGTGGCTCACAGTGGTAGAACTCTAGCCTTGAGGAAAAGATCTTACAACAGTACCCCTAACCTTTCAGTGCATTCGCTATGGCTGACTCCCCACCCCCCCAAAAAACACCCCTCTAAATCATTAGATGTGAATTTTGTGCAGTTTGTGATGTTTTTCTGAAAGAATGGTGATACTGATAAAAGCACCTTAATTCTAATGACAGTGTGTGGGATACAGCTTTGTGATGAGTCCTTCATGAGGTGTTGTGTGTTGAGTCCTTCACGGGGTTCATTCTTTCATCTGGTCCTTGTAACAGCTCCACAAGTAAGATGATGGTGCAGATGAGAAAGTTGAGGTTCAGATATGTCCCCATGTCAGGGCCAAAATGATGTATATACTGAACTCTAGTGAGTTGTCTCCTGCAGACAATTGTTTTGATTTATTTTTCTTGAATTCAGGGTCTCAGCACTGACCCTTTCTTGTTGGGCTCATGGCTAGTACCCTACCACGTGGAGCCAAGGACCCTGTTGAAACAGAGTGCTATGATCTAGGCATCTGTAGCTGAGGTCTGTCTCTCTGCCTACTCATGAAGCTGAGATCTGAGAATCTGGGTTCCAAACTATCCCAGATACAAATGGTCCCATGAGACTATTATCTCCTCTTTACCACTTAGAATCTTGAAGTGGAAGCTAGGCACCAGTGACTCATGCCTGTCATCCTTGCTACTCAGCCTGAAAGCTGAGGATCAAGATCCAAAGCCAGCCTGGGCAGGAGATTCCTTGAGATGCTTATGTCCAATAAACCACTAGAAAGCCTGAAGTGGCGCTGTAGCTCAAGTGGTAGTGCGCTAGAGTTGAGCTGAAGAGCTCCGAGACAGCACTTGGCCCAGACTTCAACTCCTCCAACTTACAAGAAAAGAAAGAAGGAAACTTGAAGTCGAGTGCTGGGAATGTATCTTATGGGTAGAGTGCTTTGCATGTAGGAAACCCTGGGTTTGACTTCTTAGTACCACATCCCTAGAAAAAAAGCCTGAAGTGGCTCTGTGGCTCAAGTGGTAGGGTGCTATCCTTGTACAGAAGAAACTCAGGTACTATGTTCAGGTCCTGAGTTCAAGATCGAGGACTGGTATATGCACACACACACACACACACACACACACACACACACAGAAGAGAAGTGAAGATGGGACACAAAATGGTAAAGCACTGGACTTCAGCTCTGAGCTCATGATCGTCACCCTGGCCTTGTGTTCAACCCCAAAACCTAGCCACCCAGGGCCCAACTATGAGAGGTCAAAGGTTTCAAAATCTGTTGAGCTTCACCAGCCCTAGAAAACAGGAAGCATTGTGATTTTTCACAAGTGTTTAGATTTAGCAAACTTCCAGAAACCTAGGGAGGCACTGTTGCCAATTAGGAATCTTTTCATTAGGTTCAGCCCCTAGTTGTCTGCCAGAAGGACTCTTGAATTAATTGTAGCAGTTTGTTTCAACATTGGAACATAGTGTAACAAAGACAGGATGAGTGCAGGTAACTTGGCCGGCCACGAGAGGTGGCACAAATGAAGGCTTCCTGTCAAAACAAAGCACTGGGGAGAGAGATAGCTTGAGGTACAAAAAGGCCTTTTTCTCCTGGCCTTCAGAGCCCATCCACACTCATCCTCACTAATTGTCCTGGATGAATTGTTTGTTACACAGCTGTACAGGAGTGGAGCTTTTTGTCTGCTTGTTCCAAAAATGAGGCACTCTTCCTCCAGCAGCCTGGGGTGTGGAGAAACCCTCAGGCTACACTGGGAACAGTGAGGGGTGCCCCGGAATATTCAGTGTCTTGAAAGCACTCTCTGTACTATGATATTATTCTTTTTTTATTGTGAAAATACTGTACAGAGGGGTTACAATTACATGGGCAAGATATTGAGTACATTTCTTATCAAGCATTGTAGCCTCCTCCTTTGTTTCCCCTTCCCATCCCTTCCCATCCTCCCCCCGCCCCCCCCCACCCAATCCTCCCCGCCCCCACCTACCCAATCCTCCCAGGCCCTCCCCCCCACACCAAAGTTGTAAAGTTCGTTTTCAATATAATGACTTGTACATCTCATTGTTGCAATGGGTCCACCTGTATCCCTAGTTAAACGATTTGTTTTTCCCCTTCCCCTCCACAAATTATACCGACATCAAATACAGTGAAAGCAGGGGTTATACTGGGGGAGGGACATACAAAGCAACGAAGAAATAATCTTATAAATGTGTTAGAAACAAACACATGAAAGGAAAAGAAACATTTGAATACAGATCTTAGGGTTCATTATTCTATTCAAAGCAAATTTCCTAGCTGGGTTCCTTTCTTCATACCGACTCTGGATCTTCACCGATAGAAAAACATGCATACATACACAGACACATGGAATTACTGGCTCATTTGTTTGTGGCAGGTCCTGAGACTTGACCTTTGAGTTTAAACATTGTCCCTGAGCTCCTTTTGCTGAAAGAAGTACTTTGTGTCTTAAACCATGATTACCCTAGGCTGGGGTGCAGCTGTTACACCCACAGATGATCCAGGGATTGATTCTAGGACCCAAGTTCAACTCCCAGCACTGGCAAAATTACATCAAACCAACAAAAATGGAGGAAGAAAAAACCAGGAAGTTTTATACACCGTTTTACCTTTGTTTCCTTAGCACTGTGACCACCCTGGGTCTTAATGACTCAGCTTGAAAATTGTACGGGACCTTGCATGGCGGAAGGCTTGTGGGCCATCAGTGAAGCCTGAACCCAACCCCGACACCTGCGTCCTGAGTTTGACGATCCTGAGAGCACCACCTACACACGGTTGAAGATCCTAGAGAACTTGTTCCTATCTATTGGAACACTGGGAGAATGTTTGACATGTACTAATTGAATTACTAATTAACTAGTTTTTCTAGTATATGATTGTCCGCTATAAATATAGGTCATTATTTAATTTAATTAGTTCTTTATTAAGTGTTCTACCTTGATTAATTAATGGAGGCATAATTTTAGACCAAATAATTGGTAGTAATAGAATATATAAAAATAAGTTATAGACAGACATCACTTTATATAGAGTTATACAGGAGAATCAACATAAATGTCTATCTGTGTCTCTGTATACATTTATTTATAGCTGAATATACATATGTAAATATACACACACACTGCAATGTACACATTTATCTGTTTATATATTGGCCACTCTTAGGGCTTGATCTCAGGTCTCAAATTTGCCCGCCAACTTCACTGGGATCAGCCTGGTGTGCTAACATTGACCTATCCATGAAGTGAGCCTTCTAGGCCCATAGTTCAATTCACAGAACTGCCAAAAACTTAATCCTGGTGGAAAAAGCCAATTGTCCCACTTGTATTCCTTATCAGTGAAACTCCTGGGTCTCAGGAATGATGATAATACGAGGGCAAATCTATCCTATGTAATAGGATGTAAAAAATGTTATATGTGTGTAATCATGCTCACTAAAATACATAAGAACTAAATAAAACACAAAATAAAATGAATAACTACACTAACTGCAATATGCAGTAAACATGTGTATGTAAATATGAATCATCTATTTAAAATGTATACGAATGTTATTTTTGCGAGTTTAAGTAGTTGAATTCAGGTGCTGGGAACAGGCCTGATTTTCTTCCCCTTCCCCCACAGTGCTGCAGATTTACCCAGATGCTGAATTCAAATTCCAGGCCTGGCAAAAAAAAAATGGCATGAATTCCAAGCCAAGGAGCCTCATAATGTTTTTAAATATTTTTAACTTATATATATATATATATATATAGACAAATATATGTGTATATATATTTGTCTATATATATAGACATATATATGTCTCTCTCTATATATATAGAGAGAGAGAGACATATATTTGTCAAGCACAAGGCTTGAACTCAGGTCGTGGTAACTCTGCCTGAGCTTGGATCACTCTATGATGGGATGCACCACAGCCACTGGACCCACAGCTGAACCTGGGTTCCTTGGCCACAAAACTGACAGGGAAAAAAAAAAACCAACACAGATAAAATTCTGGCAACTTGCAGATTGCTGCCTGTTTTACATTTGTTTCTTTGCAAGGTGATCATCCTGGGTCTGAATGGCACGGCTAAGAAGTGTTTGTAACCTGGCATTGCTGAAGGCTGTTGGGCTACCAGGACAACGTGGCAACATGTTCGAAGCCGGATCCTGAACCCTACCAATGGAGAGGCCTACCAATGGAAGGAGATCCTAAGGTCCTAAGAGTCTCATTACTATTCATAGAAATATGGATGGAAGGTTCTGAATGTCAAGGTTGAATTAGTTGTTCCTGAATGATACTATTATAAAATTAGAGAGTGATTTTAGGAGGCCGATGGATTCTTGTGAATATTTTTGGACACATTAAAAAATACTATTAATTACATGGACACAATAGTTTGGGGAAAGTGGTGGATTTAATTAATAATTCATTCAGATGAAAACAATAATATTAATTACATGGGGGCATAATAAATACACAAGAATTGGTACGAATGTAGTCTATATAAATGAATAATATATAAACATCTTTTGCACTCTATAAAGATCTATATTTATTTGTGTACTACCATCTGCATGTCAATCTGTTCTTATTTTGTCAACACCAGGGGCTCAATCTCAGGTGTTGGGAACTGCTTGTCCGCTCCATATGCCCCAGGCTGGCGTGCTGACACTCACCCATTCATGAATTGGGCTTTGTAGGCTGTGAGTTCAGATGCCAGTACTCACAAAACATGAATTGTGGCCTAAGAAGCCCATGGTGACACATGTTTTCCTTTTCTGTGAACATCCTGGGTGTCAAGTGTGAAGTTTCATACTTTAGGCAAATCTATATCCCATGTAATAAGTGTAATAAATATTCCATGTGTAATAACAGTCAATAAAATAAATGGTAAATAAAAAAATAAAATGAATAAATACACTAAGTGCAATATGGGGTCAACATATGGGGCTTGATGTCAGGACCTGGGAACTGTCTGGCAGCTGAATTGGCTAGAGGCTGCTGTGCTGACAGTCACCCATTCATGAATTGAGATACCTAGACCCTGAGTTTAGTTCCCAGCACTGCCAAAAATGTAATCTTGGAGTGAGAAGCCAAGCATGATACATGCTTTCTTATTCTTTGAAAGTGCTCAGTGACAGGTAGGATGTATAATTCGGATGCAAATCTGTATGCTATGTAATAGGATATCATAAATTTAATAAATATCATAGGTGCAATACTTGTCACTAAAATAAATGATAAACAGACTGAATTAGTAGTGAACCATTCTAGGATAAAATTAGCTGTAATAAGAATAGAACATGAATTAAGTTTAATTAATATTTTATTAAGCATTAACATAATAAAAATTGCATGGTGACATAATTAAATACCTAATAAGTGGTAGTAGCACATGATGCATAATTTAATAATAGATAGACATCTGTCTCATGCTATAAAATATGCAATTATACATATGGATGTATGTACATATATGATAAACAATAACAGGATCCTTTTTTAATTGTTCAACTGAGACACATCTTTAAATTGAGACATAATCTAATACCTAATAATTGGTAGTAATATTATCTATAATTTAATAATATACAGACTTCTCTCTTTTGTGTATATAATATTTATATATAGCAATTTCTATCTATTTATACCTCGTTCACTCCTGGGGCTCAGTGGTTGAGTGCTCACCTTGTAAGCACCAAGCCGTGGGATCGATTCCTCAGTGCCACATTAACAGAAAACCCGGATTTTCTGCTGATTTTCAATCAATTGAATGCTAGCCTGGAGCACAAATGCTTAGGGACAGTGTCTAAGGCCTTACTCAAGCCCCAGGACTACTACCACAAAAAGACAGAATGTTTTAACTGCAACTATAGAAGGACTGGACTTCAAATACTTCATCACAGAGCAAGCTAGGAGTCTGGTGCTGACAGCTGCCACCTAACCTGACTTAGCCAGATGTAAACTGCTACAACCCAGCTCCACAGAACTAGACGCTACTTGATTAATCCCGTCATCCTAGCTGCTCAGGGGCTTTAAAACTCAGCCCTGGCAGGAAGTCTCTGAAACTCTTTGAAATGTTGCTCCAAGTGGTAGAGCTCAAGCCTTGAGCAAATGTTATTAGAACAGTATCCCCATGCTTTGAATTGAAGCCCCATGCCTACCACCCCCCCAAATCACCCCAATAAACCATTAGATGTGAACATGTGGGGTTTGAAAAATGTTCCTCAAAGAGTGATGATACTGATGAAAGCACCCTACGTCTATTGACAGCTTGTGGAATAGATCTATGTGCTGAGTACTTCATAGGGTGCTCTGTGCTGAGTCCTTCAATGGGTGCTATGTGCTAAGTCCTTCACAGTGTGCAGTGGGCTGAGTCCTGAATTGGGTTCTGTGTGCTGAGTCTTTCTCAGACAAGAATGTTGAGGCTCAAATATGTACCCATAGCAGGGAGAAAATTATGAATTACTGAAGACTAGTGAGTTGTCTCCTGCAGACAAATGTTTGAGATCTGAGGATCATGGTTCAAAATTAGCCTGGGCAGGAAAATTCTTGAGACACTTAGCTCCAATGGACCACCAGAAAAGTTAAAGTGCCGCTTTGGCTCAAATGGTAGAGTACCAGACTTGAGCTGAAGATCTCAATGACAGAACCCAGGCCCAGACTTCCACTCCTGCAACAATAAAAAAAGACAGAAACAAAGTAACAAACCTGAAGTAGATGGCTGGGAATGTGCCTTAGGGGTAGAGTGCTTTCCATATATGAAACCTTCGGTTTGATTTCTCAAGACCACATCACTAAAAAAATAAACCTGAAGTGGCTCTGTGGTCAAGTGGGAGAGGGCTATCTTTCTACAAGAGGAAGTAGGTACAGTGCTCAGGTCCTGAGTTTAACCTCCAGGAATGGTGTATGTGCCCACAAGCATACCTGCTTTCTCTCTCTCTCTTTCTCTCTCATGCACACACACACACACACACACATACACACACACACACACACACACACACAGAGCCTAGAAGTGATATTGTTAAACAAAATGATAAAGCACTGGGCTTCTGCACTGAGCTCATGGTCATCACCCCAGCCATGTGTTCCAACCCAAATCTTAGCCACCCAGAGCCCAACTAGGAGAGGTCAAAGGTTTCAAAACCTGATGAGCTTCACCAGCCCTAGATGACAGGAAGCTTTGAGATACTAGATATGTGGTTGGATTTCCAATCTTCTGGAAACCTAGGAGAGGCATCATTGTCCTCAATGAAACATTTTATGAGGTTCAGTGCCCTAGTTGTCTTCCAGAAGGACTCTTGAATTATATTGAGCACTATATCTGAACACCGGAATATAGTCTCACAAAGGCAGGATAAGTGCCCAGAACTCTGTCAAACCAGAGTACTGGGGAGAGAGATAGCTTTGGGTAGAAACAGACCTTTTTCTCCTGAATTTTAGACCCTGCGCACACTCAACCTCACTAATTGACCCAGGTTGAGTGTTTGTTACACAGCTGTACAGGAATGAGGCCTGTTTTCTGCCTGTCCAGACAATGAGAGAGACTTCTTCTAGCAAGCCTGGGATACAGAGAAACCCTCAGGCTACACTGGAAATAGTGAGGGGAACCCCAGAACATGTATTGCCATGAAAGAAATCTCTGTGTTAGGAAATCATTTTATTGAATACAAATTTCCTAGGTTGGTGCCATTCATCATAGCTACTCTGTAGCTTCACCTATGGGAATACATCCATACATACACAAATACATGGAGGTACAGGCTCTTTTTGAGGAGGCAGGTCCTGGAGCCTAAGCATTGCCCCTGAGCTCCTTTTGCTGAAGGTTAGAGCATTAACCTTGAATCATAGACCCACTTCTGGGTTTTTCTGTGATCTCTTAGAAATAACTGTCATGGACTTTCCTATGCTGGCTGTATTCAAATTCAGATTCTCTATACCTCAGCCTCCTGAGGACCTGGGATTACAATGAGAAGCCACTCGAACCTTCTTTCTTTTCTTCTTCATTTTTTTAATCTGGACAATCTGATTTCTTAACATGGTATTTCCAATGTTTTGAATTTATAAGTTAACTATCCAATGTTCATTATTGCTGCTTTCTCTGAGAAGGATTTTCTTTCCTCATCTTCTCCTCTAGTCACAGGTTTTAAGCCAAAAGTGAGAAATGAGTGTCACAGGATTGAGCAGCAAATGCCCACAGGACATTCCAGTTCTGACACTTAGCATTGAGCTGCAATGAATTTACTTTCTCAGGTTGAGAAGACCAAAAGCTGGAGCTATCCTTATACTGTCTGCATTGCTCCTTTTGCCTATAAAATAATCTAATACTTATGAGTGTTGTGTGTCTACAATCTTAAGTATTTAAAACACTAGAAGCATCTTCATGTTTCTGTTTTTCTCTAGTACCTCTTGAGATTTAGATAAAGGGCTTGTGTGGAGTGACTTCTCGGTGAATCCCTGAGGAAAGCTTCTTGAAGCCTCTTCGGGAGATGACCATTCAAAGACAGCCCTACCAGGAAAGTCTCTGAGACTCTTATCTTCAATAAACCACCAGAAAACCAGAAGTGGAGCAGTGGCCCAGAGGGTAAGAGCTCCAGCTTTGAGACAGAAAGCTGAGCAGGAGACACAACCCAGACCAGGCAGGAAAGCCTGGGGAAGTGATGTCCAATTAACGACTGCATGGCTGGAAGTGGAGCTGTGGCAGTGGTAAAGCCTCATCCTTGGACAAAACAGCTGAGGAACGCATTGAGCCCTGAGTTTAAGTCAAGGGATGGCCACAAAAATATTTTCAAAAAGAGAAGACAAGTTTATGTATCAGTGCCCTACCTACTTATGAGTGTATGTTACCTCCCTTTGTGCAAAAAGACCGTATGCAATGCTTCTCCTTTTTATTTTACTGGTTTATGTTTCAGAATTGGTCGTTGCACATACTGCATCATTCTCTTCATTTCAGGCCCATGGCTTTTCTCTTTCAGAGTTCCAGGCCTGTGTCCTTATATGATGCACACTGAAGCTCTCAGAAGTCTTTATTTACATTTTATTATGAGGCCAAGGCAAGAAGAGTCACAAATCAGGCAGGAGAAGTGAAGGTCAGGTTTCGTAGAAGTAACCAGTATTCAGAAAATTAAACTTGGGGATGTAAAATGGTAGCATAATTATGTAAAAACTACAATTAAGGAAAAGATGAGGGGGCTGGGAATGTGGATTACTGAGACAGTGCTTGCCTAGCATGCAAGAAGCCCTGGGTACAATTCCTTTGTAGCACATATACAGAAAAAGCCAGAATTGGTGCTGTGGCTAGACCTAGCAAAGAGATACCTTGGTAGGTAGGTAGGTAGGCAGGTAGGTAGACAGACAGACAGACAAACAGACAGACAGGTAGAGATAGAGATAGAGATAGATAGATAGATAGATAGATAGATAGATAGATAGATAGATAGATAGATAGATAGATACATAGATACATAGATACATAGATAGATAGATACATAGATAGATAGATACATAGATAGATAGATACATAGATAGATAGATACATAGATAGATAGATAGATAGGTGATAGATGAATCTGGTCTTGGATGCCAGGAGGAAAGAAGGGAACAATTCCCAGACTTGTGGCCTTCTATAGTGTGCCAGGCCACCAGCATCGACATCCCACAACCACAGAGCAAGAAGACAGTCTCTTTCCCACTTCTCAGGCAGCCAAGGGCCCCAGGGCCCAGAGGGCAGAGCCAGGTTCCAACTAAGGTGTTTAACGCCCCTGCCTCTAGTTGGTGTGGGTATTAGCATTAATGATATGGAGAATGAAGGGAGGAGAAAGGCCTGCCAGAGGAAGAAAGGCCTTCAAATCTAACAGATGGAGAGCCTAAAACCCACTCCGGAAGACCAGAGAGCAGGATTTTTCTATTCTTTTCCTCTCCTCTCCCTCACTAAACTGACTCTCTATTGTTAACCTAAAGATAGCCTGAGGCTGCCTTTACCTGAGGGAGGAAGTTTAATTTGTCATTGTTTGAAGAGGCTGAGAAAAGCCTTACCCTGGTATAACTCTAACAAATGTTTCAAGTTTCCCCACATTACTGGATGTGCCTGGAATGAATGAAGTGGTTTTGCAGCTCACTTCCCTGTTGAGTGTGTACATTCTGTTTCCTAATCCTCCAGGTCTGGTCTCTGCACCTAGCCTGGCTTTTGAAACTGTTTTCTGTCCTTCAATTACAGTGTTACACTGGAGTCCTTCCTGCAAATAGTGCGAGGGCTTGGATCCTGAGAACTTAATTTGAACCCAGAATGGGTCAATAATGTTTCTTTCCTGCTTCTATAGCTCGAGAACTCTAACAACATTTGAGTGCAAGTAACTTCTCATCACCAAGGGAAACACAAGAAGCTCTTGATATCTGACGTTTCAGAAGTGGAAGTCAGAGTGCCATAGACTTTCCTGCCTTAGCTGGCTTCACCTTGTGATCCTGAGACCTCAGCCTCCTAAGCTAGGGTGATGGGCGTGAGCTACTGGTGCTCTGCTAGGTTCAGAACTGTAATGATATTGACAATACAAATCAACTGCTTATCACATAGGGCTTGGGAAGCATATTAACCCTTTCAACACTGGACCTTTCAGAACCCTGTAGGACACTAGGTTATAATTCTAGAGTCTGAGAGGATGGGCATATGGATCTACTACATTTAAACCTGGAGCTCTAACTCCAATTCTGGTGTATATCAGCATTCATTTCCCAGAGAATGTTCTCCTAATTAGAAAATAGGAAAAGTACTTTGATTAACCCTCATTTTTTTTCCAGTTGTGTGTCTCGAACTCAAGCCTGGGCACTGTCCCTGAGCCCTTCAGCTCAAGGTGAACCCTCTAGCACTAGAGCCACAGCACCAGGTGGGGTCTTTTGGTGGTTCACTGGAGATAAGAGTCTAACATGCTTTCCTTGCCTAGGCTGTCTTTGAACTGTGTTCTTGACATCTCAGCCTCCTGAGAAGCTAGGGTTCCAGGTGTGAGCCACTGGCATTTGGCCTATAGTTTTGTCACTCCTGGGGCTTGATATTAGGGCCTGGGTACTATCTCTGTGCTTCTTTTTCTCAAGGCTAGCGCTATACCATTTGATTCACTCCACAGCTTCTGGCATTTTCTGAGTATGTAGCACTGAGTATTTAAACCCTGGCATTCATGCTTGCTGATGGAGCTGTTTACCACTAAGCCACATTTCTAGCCCCACCCTTACAATTTTATCCCTCAACTTGCCTATCCTCAAGAAAAGTCTTCTGAATATAAATCATCTAAAGAAATCTCTATAGGAAGATGTCCAAAGATATATAAGGCAAAGCTCATACTGGGGACAGACACTAAACATGTGATGAATGTGACAAATGCGTCCATTTAATTATGTATCATGTTTCAACACTTAATAAAGTATTAATGTAAAATGAGTCAATGTCCTAAATTATTGTGTATAATTTTATAATAGATGTAAAACATGTACTAAATATTATGTGTTTAATAATACTAAATACAATAAACAAATAAATGAATCAAAAAATAAAATAAATACAAAATCAATAATAAAAATCATAATATGTAATAAACATACATATGTAAGTATATATCCTATATTACACAGGTATAGAAATATATTTTCCGGGGCTGGAAAGGTGGCTCAGTGGTAGAGCGCATGCCTTGCATGCCAGAGGCCCTGGGTTCAATTCCTCAGCAGCACCTAAGCAAAAAGAGAAAAGCCAGAAGTAGCGCTGTGGCTCAAGTGGTAGAGCGCTAGCCTTGAGCTGAAGAGCTGAGGGACAGCGCCCAGGCCCAGAATTCAGGCCACACGACCGGACCCCAAAAAGAAAAAAAAAAAAAAAAGAAAGAATTTTTCCATTGCAGGGCTTTCATTCAGGCCCTGGGAACTCTAGCCTGAATTTCTTTTCCTCAAGGACAGTGAGCTTTGCCTTCACCCATAGTACAAATAGTTACCTGGACAGTGAGCTCAAATCTCAACAATGGCAAAAATATTGGGCCCCAGTTCCAAGACAGTGGCTTAATTTTTTTTAATGGAAGCAGTTTTGTTTTTTCAGTTCCATACTTGCATTAAAAAAAGCAGTGTAGAATTTTTACAGCTATTCATACATCCTTCCCTTAGCCCCAAAATGCTTCTCTGAGAACTACATTGTTTCTTTATTTTGAACGTTTTTTATTGTAAAAATGTTATACAGAGGGGTCACAGTTACATGAGCAAGGTAATGAGTACATTTCCTATTGAGAATTGTTGCCTCATCCTTTGATTTCCCCCTACCATGCCTTCCCTCCCATCTCCACAACTACTCCCCCTGCTCAGCTCAGTGACTTTTTTATTCTTTTGGCTTTGCACGGGTTTGAACTCAAGTAGTTGCAACTCTGCACCTTCCCTCACCTTGCTACAGATTTACCTAGACCCTGAGTTTAAAACCCAGGCTAGGAAAGAAAACTGGCAGAAATCCCAAACCAGGCAGCTTTATTTTCTTTATATTTAGTTAAATAATTTATTTCGTCTTCTTCTTCTTCTTCTTCTTCTTCTTCTTCTTCTTCTTCTTCTTCTTCTTCTTCTTCTTCTTCTTCTTCTTCTTCTTCTTCTTCTTCTTCTTCTTCTTCTTCTTCTCCTTCTTCTCCTTCTTCTCCTTCTTCTCCTTCTTCTCCTTCTTCTCCTTCTTCTCCTTCTTCTCCTTCTTCTCCTTCTTCTCCTTCTTCTTCTTCTTCTTCTTCTTCTTCTCCTTCTCCTTCTCCTTCTCCTTCTTCTCCTCCTCCTTCTCCTCCTCCTTCTCCTCCTCCTCCTCCTCCTCCTCCTCCTCCTCCTCCTCCTCCTCCTCCTCCTCCTCCTCCTCCTCCTCCTCCTCCTCCTCCTCTTCCTCCTCCTCCTCCTCTTCGTCTTCTTCTTCTTCTTCTTCTTCTTCTTCTTCTTCTTCTTCTTCTTCTTCTTCTTCTTCTTCTTCGGCCAACGATGGGGCTTGAACACAGGTCGTGGATCTCCCTAGGCTGGGGTGCAATCTCCGGACCCATAGCCGATCCTGAGATCTAGGCCAAGAGGGCTGTCAAGAAGAAAAAAAAAGCTGAAAAACACAAAAAGTGGCCAGCTGCAGAGGGCTGGGGTGTTATAATTTTTTTCTTTGCACGGTGACCATCCTGGGTCTGAATGACACGGCTGTGATCTGGACCTGACCTGCCATTGCTGTTGGCTGGTGGGCTCTCAGGGAAGCCATAGGCCAACCTGTCAACATAGACCCAAGTTTCAAATCCCAGTCCTGACAGCAATGGCAGGAGATAAGAAGAGATTCGTTTCTATGTACAGGAATACCGATTTAAACAGTTCATGCATCGGTCTAGTCTAAAATTAGATGCAAAAATCCTAGAATGCTGATTGATCTTAATTAATAGTTTATTAAGCATGAAAAGAATAATATTCCTTCAATGGTGCTATAATAAATACCTAAGAATTGGTAGGAACGTAGTAAGTGTCATTAAATCATAGATAGACAGCTCTGGCACTCTTTACCAATATATATTTATTTGTATCCAACCATCTGCTTATCTATGTATCGTTGTTTAGGCCAAACCCGGGTGTCGATCTCAGGGCCTGGGAACTACCTGACAGCATCATTGGCTAGAGGCTGCCATGCTCAAACTCACCAATTTATGTATTGGGCCTGCTAGGCCCTGAGATCAGATCCTAGCACTGCCAGGCATGATGGAGAACAGATCTAAAATCTAAGTGTCATGGGATAGGATGTAAGCAATTTAATATATTGTATAGGTGTCATCAGAGTCCATAAAATAAATGGTAAATAAATGAATAAAACAAGAAATAATATGAATAGCCACACCAAACACAATATGGACTGAACATCTGTACAGAAGTATAAATCCTTTCTTTAAAATGTATATGAGTATCTTTTCCAGGGCTTGAATTCAGCCCACCTAAGAGGAGGGAATGACGGGAGATCCTGAGATACTCATTTCTGGACCTACGAAGAGTCATGGAATGCTATCGATCTCATCCTTGAATGTGTAGTTTGTGCATAGGCAACTCGATACTCATGGGAATAGGTTGTCATCCAGTTCACCAGCGTTATTTCTGTCATCCTATACTTAAGAAAATACACAATACATCAATGAATAAGACACAAAATTAAGAGAGTGACTACACCTAACACAAGATGCCGCCCACCCATGTTTGGAAATATAGATCCTCTGTTTAATTTGGAATTTTGACTAAATTTGCCCCCAACAGGGCTTGATCTCAGCTCCCGTGAATGGCCTAGTTCCATAGTGTCTCACAGGCTGTTGTGCTCACCATGACCCATTCACCAATTGGGCCTGCTAGGACTTGAGTTCAAATTCCAGCACTGCCAAAGATTCATTCTGATGTGAGAAGCCAATCAATCCACCCGTTTTCCTGTCCTGTAAATGTCCTGGGTCTCAACGAGGATGGAGAATAATATATCGGCACTCTATAGCCATGGCAATAGGTTGTCACCCATGTCTGCACAGGAATATCTGTCACCATACTCAATAAAATACACAATCATCCATGAATAATAAACAAAATAAAAAATAACTACACTGAATGCAAGATGCATACCACACCTGTAGGTAAAGAGAAATCCTATGCTTAAAAAAGGTGGGCTTGCTATTTTGTCCAGTGCTGGGGCTTCAAATCAGGCCCTGGACCAGGCCTGACATTCTAGTCTTCAAGGATGTTGAGCTTCCCCTTCCCCCACAGTGCAACAGAGCTACCCAGACCTGAGTCAAATCCCAGCACTGACAAAAGATTCATCGTCAGAATCCAGTTGTTGCACATATTTTCCTCTCCTGTGAAAGTCCTGCATCTCAACTGGGATGGAGATTGTATAGGCAACCCTATTACCATGGGAACTGGTTGCCATCCATGTCAGCAGTTATACCTGTCATCATACTTAGTAAAATACACAATACCTCCATGAATTAGAGACAAAATAAGGAGAAGAAATGTACCAAACAAAAGATGCTGTCCACACATGTGTGTCAATATAGATCCTATGTTTAAATTATGAATTTATGACTATAGTTGACCACTCTGGGGATCAATGTCAGATCCTGGGAATGGCCGAGCTCCTTAGTTGCTCACAGTTTGGTGTGTTCACCTTAACTTATTCACCAATTGGTCCTGCTAGGCCCTGAGTTCAGATCACAGCACTACCAACAAGTGGATCATGGACTAAGAAGTCGATTGCAAAACTTGTTTTCCTCTTCTCTGAGAATCCTGAGTGTCAGGCATGATGGAGAGCATTTCTACAAATCTAGATGCTCTGTGATAGGATGTCATCAATGTAATAAACGGAATGTGTTTCATCATAGTAAAATCAAGGGTAAATAGATGAATAAAACAAAAAATACAAGGAATAACCACACCAAAAACGTATGGACTGAACATCTATAGGTAATTATAAATCCTATCTTTACAATGTACATAAATAGTATGTTTTCCAGGGCTGGGGCTTGGATTCAGGCCTAGTGAACAGGCCTGACTTTCTTATCTTCAAGTATGGTGATATTCCCCTTCATTCACATTGCTGCAAATTTACCCGGATCCTGAGCTCAAATCCAAAGCCTGGCAGAATAAACGGCACGAATTGTAAGCCAGGGAGCTAATTTTATTTTTATTTTTATTTTATTTTATTTTTCTCAGCGCGGGGCTAGAACTCAAGTCGTGGCAACTCTTTCTCAGCTTCGATCACCCTATGCTGAGGTGCAACCAGTGGACCCACAACTCCTCCTGGGATCCTAGACCCCCAGGCCTTGCAGGAAAAAAATGCACAGAAAAAAATTGACCTTTTTACGTTTCCTTCCTTTGCACGGTGACCCTCCTGGGTCTGCATGACCCTATTGCAAAGGGTTCTTCACCTTGCATTTCTGAAGGCTGGCTGACTTTAGGGGAAGCCATAGGCCCATGTGGCAACATAGGCCCTCATTTCGAATCCCCATCCTGACACCAACCAACAGCAAGAGATATTAAGAAACTGGTTCCCATCCATAGAAATAACAATGAAATGTTGTAAATGTCACGGTTGAATGAGTTGATCGTGCATGATGTTCCTATAAAATTAGACAGCATCATTTCAGGAGGCTGACTAATTTTAGTTAATATTTATGAAGCATTAAAAGAATATTGTTACGTATAGGAATGCAATAATTTCAGAACACTGATTTCATCAATAATTTAAGGATGAAAACAATAACATTAATTACATGGATGCATAATGAATAACCAGGAATTTGTAGGAATGTAGTCTATATAACTGAATAATGTATAGACATCTCTGGCACTCTATAAAGATATATATTCATTAGCATACTTCCATCTGTGTGTCAATCTGTTTTTATTTTGTTAACTCCTGGGACTCAATCTTAGCTCCTGGGAACAGCCTGTCAGCTCAGTTTGCCCCAGGATGGTGTGCTGACACTCACCCATTCATAAGTTTGGCCTTGTAGGCCATGAGTTCAGATGCCAGCACTTCCACACAATGAATTGTGGAGAAAGAAGGTGAGAGTGACATATGTTTTCCTTTTCTGTGAATATCCTGTGTGTCAGGTATGAATTAGAATACATATGCAGACCTATATCCTATGTAATCAATGTAATCAATTTTCATTGTGCTATAATAGTCAATAAAATAAAAGGTCAATACATGAATAAAACAAAAAATAAAATAACTACACTTAACGCAATATGGAGTCAACATATTATATAAATATAAATCACATGTGTAAATTGTACATGAATAGGATGTTTTCTTCTGGTAGGGATCGGTTTCAGGCCTAAGGAACAGAATTGAATTTCTTGAATTCATGGAGGCAATCTTCCCCTTCCCACACAGTGCAACAGAGTTAGCCAGACTATGAGTTCAAATCACAGTCCTAGCAGAAAAAATAGCACCTTTATAGTATGTGCAGCCCAATTTTTAGGTATTTCATTATGCCTCCATTTTATTAAAGTGACTGTTTAAATGCTTAATAAAGTATTAACTAAATTTGATCAGTGTCCTATAATATAATAGCATATAATTTGATCCTGGAATCATTCAAGAACTGCTCATTCAATCATGCCATTGATCACATTCCATTGGTAATCATATGGATAGGAACAAGTTCTTAGGATCTCCTGACATTTGGAGGTGGCAGGACCAGGATTCTAAATTTGGGCTCCAGCTCCCACTACTTCAACCTGAGGATAGGGAACTCACTGGTCTGTCCAAGAACATCAGCAAGACCAATGATTAGGCAGGCACCAATGGCTCTCAGCAGTCCTCCTTGATACTTAAAAGGCTGTGATAAGAGGATCATGGTCAAAGTCACCCTAGGCAGGAAAATCCTTGAGACCACTGTCCAACTTCAAAGCCCACAAAGCCAAAAGCCCTCTGGCTCCAGTGTGGAGGGCCAGCCTTTAGCAAAAGCAGTTCACAGACTGTGCCGAGATTCTGAGTTCAAGGTCCTGGACTGGCAACAAACAGGCATACACAACAATCAATGAAGCCATCCAGCTAAATCAGGTCACCCTGTTGTCCCCAATTGAATTGGACAGAGTTCCCTGTGAAAAGGGATGGGGGAGCCACTGTCATCTTGATTCTGCCCATGCTGCTTGCATCACAGGACTCCAGCCACAGCCCCATGCCTTCATGTTACTTTCTGACCAATGGGATACAAGAATGTTGGCCATGCCCACATTCCCTGCTGTCCTGTAGCACCGGGATTCCCTGTGTTGGTTGACACCACTGGCAGCAGTTGAGGAAGGTAGAGGTGGCTGAATGGTGAGGAAGAAACTTGAGGAGACTTTGGAGTATAGTGGGGAATTAACGTGCCTGCCCTCTCTTCCCCACGATGCTAGGTTTTAAACCTCAGGCAATGGCCCACTGCCAGTCAGCCTAAGGCCCCCATCTGGTCCAGGCCCCTGGTCTTCTTCTCTGGACCCAAGTGTCCACAATGATGCTGCCATTTGTGCTCACCCCACCTGGAGCAGCTGCCAACAGTTTTTCCCAGCATCACAGTTGTATGGCTGCCCCAACACCATCCCCACCCCTGGTCAGACACCCCTCTATGGGCACCATGAGCCCCTGTTTGTTTTTTCCTCTCCCCAGCTCTGAGGAGCTTTCTGTCTTGGGCATTTCTGAAAAAGAGACTCAATATATGCTCAGGCTGGCCTGGATCCTGGTCCTCCTATCTGTGACAGGTATGTTCCACCAGGCCTGGTCCTTTGTAGTTGGGATGGTAATATATAACTCCATGCTTAGTCATTGGTTTAGATGAATTATCTCAAACTCTTGTGAAGCTCTGGGTAGAGCCTCAACCATCGAACCTCAGTTTCCTCACAGGACAGTTGTGAACAAATAAAGGGATTTATACAGAGGCACATCTGGAGCATGATCAGGCACAGAGGAAGCAGCCTTCAGATAAGGTTCTTGGCAATTCTGTGAGCATATGACAGGAAGATATCCGGAAAGGGCTCAGGGGGGGCCTGTTATTAATCATGCAACAGGTGTGGGATTATGAAACAAAACATGGCTCTCTTTCATTCTTACCCTATACCCATGAGGAAGGGGATCCTTCACTGTGTTGAATTTTGCATCTGGGGAAAGGGAGGCACAGAGAAGCCAGGTAACCTACATGTAACCTCAAGTTCCCAGGAAGCTCAGCCTGACTTCTCTGCCATGCTCCCTAGGACAGTGGGTGCTATTCAGCCCACCTTTTTTGGTCAGAAGTCCATTTCTTGTCAATCGTGGGGCTTGAAATCTAGGCCTGGGCACTGTTCCAGAGCTCCTCAGCTCAAGGCTAGTGCTCTACCACTTGAGCCCACAGGGCCACTTCCGGTTTTCTGGTGATTCTTTGGAGATAAGAGTCTCACAGTCCTTCCTGCCCAGGCTGGCTATGAACCAAGATCCTCATATCTCAGCATCCTTTGTAGTTAGGATTAGAGTTCTGAGCCACTGGCACTGGACTTAGGTGTAATTCTAACTATTGTTCTCTCTCTCACATACACAGCCACTGGTTGAATGGGTGCTGGGGGAGGTGGTCCAGTGTCCCCATGTGGTTGGAACCCAAGGTGACCCTCTCATTCTGGATGTGGGCTGTGGGTCAGGAGCTGACTCGCTGATCCTGTTGAACTACATCCCTGAGGTAAGACCCTCTGTGCCCTGGCTAGTCCCTGATGGTTATTCATTGTCCATCCAGCCTTACTGGACTTATTGTATTGTATGGTTTTCTACATAATTTTCTAGCACCTGGCCAAAATTATGATACATAGTTATGGAATGAAAATGTAATGTCATCTGAAGAAAGTCATTTAAGGCTCTGGGAATGTGGCTTCATGGTATGGTGATTGCCTAGCATGCATGAAACCCTGGGTTCAATTCCTCAGTACCACATAAACAGAAAAACACTGGAAGTGGTGCTGTGCCTCAAGTGGTAGAGTACTAGCCTTGAGGAAAAAAAAAAAAAGAAGCTCAGGAATAATTCCCTAGTCCTGAGTTTAAGCCTCTGGACTAGCAAAAAACAAAACAAAACAAAACAAAACAAAACCAAAAAATGTAGTTAGTAATTTCAAATTCAATAAACCATACTTGGAATATATAGTTGCTCCTTCCATACTGACACCTGACAATAGTCCCTAGTTTGTGTACTTTACTTATGTTATCATACTGAGATGAAAAAAATAGTTTTGTTCATTAGGTCACAGCAATTAATGCCAAGAATGTGCTTAGATTTCAGGTGAAGATTAATTCTGGAAATTCAAAGATTCTAGGATTTTGTGTGGTCACGGCTAATCAGAAAGAGAAGGGTAGTATAAGAGAGATTTGGAAATCTTTTTGGTCACTCATGGCACCAAAACAGCAGAGGCTAATTAACAGTTGTGACAGAAGAGAAGGAATAACTCCAGATGGAAGGAATAAATGATAGTAACTAAGGTATAGCAGAAACTGTTTTAGGGAACCATTTTTGGTTATTGAAGAACTAGTTATCAAGTAGGCTTATTGCTCATTGCCTTTAGCATTCTAAATCTTTTAGGCTGGGGTCTATAGTTCTCTTTCTTTGATGAGTCCCTGCCTGGTTTTGTGTGCACATTTTTGTTGAATATAATGAATATTTGAATTTCCTTTCTAGCCTCTTACATGACCCACTCGTGATTTAGCAGTGTGTTATTTAGCCTCCATGTGTTACTTGACTTTCTTTTTTGGCTTTTGCTGTTGAGTTCTAATTTTATTCCTTTGTGGTCTGAGAGAATGCAAGGTATAACTTCAATGTTTATGAATTTGGACAAGTTTGCTTTGTGGCCTAAAATGTGGTCTATTTTAGAAAATGTTCCATGTGCTGCTGAGAAAAATGGGTATTCTGATGCTGCTGGGTAAAATATTCGGTATGTGTCTGTTAAATCTAGTTGATCTACGCAGTTGTTTAGATCTGCGATTTCTCTGTTGAGTTTTTGCCAAGTTGATCTAACTAGTGGGGAGAGCCATGTGTTAAAAATCCCCAACAATTAATGTCTTTGGATCGATGTGGGATTTGAGGGAAAGTATTGTTTCTTGTATAAATTTGGGTGCTCCGTTTTTTAGTGAATTGATATTTAGAATTGTAATACCCTCCTGAAAGAGAGATTCCTTAATTAGTATGTAGCGACCTTCTTTATCTCTTCACACGAATTTTAATTTGAAGTCTATTTTATCTGATATTAGGATTGCAACTCCCGCCTGGTTATGGGGGCCATTTGCTTGGTAGATTTTGTTCCAGCCTTTAACATTGAAAATGCATTTGTTTTTATGGGCAAGATGTGACTTCTGAAGGCAGCGGATAGGAAGATCTTGTTTTATAATCCAAGTAGACAGTCTATGTCACTTAATTGGAAACTTAGTGTCCGCTAATTTTGAGAGATAGGACTGAGAGGTATTTTGGAGTTCCTGCCATATAATCCACCTTCTTGCGGCCTGCAGCTCCTGGGTTCCTCCTGTGGTTGTTGGATTCTCAGTTTGGGTGAGGTTTCTTGGCCTTTATTGTGCTCTTGTTGGTTTTCTGTGTGAAGGACATCTTTAAGGGTCTTTTGTAAGGCTGGTTTGGTGGAGATATACTGTTTCAATTTCTCTTTGCTATGAACGATTTTTATTTGGCCTTCAGTTTTGAATGAGAGTTTAGCTGGGTACAGTAGTCTTGGTTGATAGTTGTTTGTCTTTACGGCATGGCATACATCATTCCAGGCTCTTCTTGCTTTGATTGTCTCTGCTGAGAAATCTGAGGAGATTCTAATTGGTTTCCCTTTATAGGTGATTAATCTTTTCTCTTTGCCAACTGTAAGGATCTTTTCCTTGGTCTGAATTTTCCTTGATCCTGTCTGGATTATAATGTGACAGTGGGATGTCCTATTATGGTCTGGTCTATTTGGGGTTCTAAAAGCTTCTTGTATCTGAATAGGCCTATCTTTTTGCATGTTTGGGAAGTTCTCTGCTAGGATCCTGTTAAATAAATATCCTAGACCATTAACTTCTATTTCTAGGTGTTCCTGTACACCCATTATCATCAGATTAGGCCTTCTGATGGTGTCTTCCAAGTGTTGGATAGATCTATCATATTTCTTGGACTTGTCTTGGATTGTTGTATGTTCTTTCTCTATAATATCTAGGCTGTCTTCAATCCCTGAGATTCGATCTTCTGCATGGTTTAACTTGCTGTCAGAACTTTCCACTTTGTTTTTTATTTCTTTTTTTTCTAATTGTTCAGCTTTGATGGTTTCAAATTCTTTGTTGAAGCTTTGTTTTAGATCTTGTATGAACTTTTTTACTTCCTTAATTTGGTGTTCAGTGTTTATTCTCAAATCACTTAGTTGATTGTTTATGCTTTCCTTGCACTCCCATTCCTTCTGATGGGTTCCATTCAGCATTCCCTTTGTGGTCTCCCTGACTTCCTTCAGCTCTTTGTTAATGGATTCCATGAATGCCTTTAGTGTTCTTTGTGTATTCTCATCCTGTTCTCTCAATTCCTGTATTACTCTTTGCTTAGCTTCCTCACGTTCACGCCACTCCTGCAGTTCTCTTTGAGTGTTCTCAGCCTGCTCATGCCATTCCTTCCTTTCTCTTTGAGTGTTCTCAAGCTGCTCACGTAAATCCTGTATCAGTTTTTGAATAGCTTCCTCACACTCATGATATTCTTGTATAAACCTTTGGATTGCCTCCTCTCTCTCCCTATCACGCTCATACAAGTCCTTTGTAGGTTTCAATATTTTCATTTTTCATGTTTGCCAGCAGTGTTTGTTTAGCTATTTGGAAACTCTCCTCTGGATTGTTCATTATCTGTTCTGTCCCCTGAGTATCATTAGTGGGAATTGAGATACCCACTCTTGCCATTTTTCTTGTGTTTTTCCGGCTTTCTAGCCATTTGCAATGAAAATATCACCAGTTTTTTTGCTAGAACACTATATTAAGCAAGCATCAACCAAAATCTGTATTTGCACAGTCAATTGTTTGCAGATACAATCTAGTTCAACAGATATATCTATTCAACATCAAACAACTATATCTTAATGGCCTATGAACCGCAAAGAAGAATTTGGCAAACCAGAAATTATTAGGTTTAGAGAGAGATGTGGGTAAAAATAGGAATAGAGAAATGTGGGAAAGCACTGGGATAGTTCACTTAACTAAGTCCTAATCTCAAAGCAGGAAATAGGTTGGATAGGATGAAAGTACAGAGAGAGTAAAAAAAGAAGAATGAGAAAGGGAAAAAAAGAGACCAGAAAAAAAGAAGAGTAAAAATTAAAAATTAAACTTAAAAATTAAAAAGGAAATATTCAGAGAAGAGTGTGCACATAATGAGAAAAGGGGAGGGATATAAAGAAGATGTGAAAAACTTAAAAATAAAAATATTTAAAATATAATATAGGTATAATGAGGTAGTACTGCTATAAAGGAATTTCAGTCTAAGAGGTTTTAAATTGAGTAATAAATTAATGGATTAAGTGTGTACAAAAGAGGATAAGTCTATATATCGAATATGGGTATATCTGAGGATGTGCAGAACAGTGATTAAGTCATATAAAGAAGAGCAAAAGAGAAGAAAAGGTGAAAAGAATAAGAAAGAAAGAAAAAAGATCAGAAGTTCAGTAGAGCTAAACAAAAAACATAAATAATAAAAAAAAATTTAAAAAGAAAAGAAAAAGAAAGAAAAACGCACACACATATATACCACTAAATGAAAAAGTATAAGAGGAAGAATAAAAAGTTAGTAGAAAATATTTTTTTCAAAAAAGGTAAAAATTAAAATTTAAAAAAGTTTTAGAAAAATTTTTTATAAAAGGTACAAAAAAGAAAAAAAAAGAATAAAATTTATTTGATTTTGGGGGTGGGGGGATGGGTGGGAAAATCCTGTATCTCCCTTGTGTCTGTAACCAGCCTCTTGTTGGAGTCTCTGGTCTGTTTGTGGTGTTTGATTTTCCTGTGGCTTGTTTGGTTTCTTAAGTCAGCTTGTTTGAACAGGCAGAAAAATGCTCTGCTTTACCCAGGATTTTGTGATCTTCCTCCCAGGTTAGTTCATTGGGAGGGAGATCTGCTTTGATTATCACAAAAGAGGGAGATGGCTATTTCCACAAGTTTGGAGATGCTGTGATGAGGCTAGGTTCTGGGTAGAGTTGAGGCCTTTCAGCCAACAGTAGCTTTTTATGGAGGGCTAGCTTGTGAGAAACTCACAGAGCCCAGCCTGCAGCCACTCTCAGGGTTTCTGTTTACTGAATTTCAATTGATTGGTGACATTGCTAAAGGGAGGGGCAGTCTCTGCCTCTGTTTGCCCAGTGAAGAAAGCCACTCCTGAGGCTGACGCCTGAGCCTGGTGAGTTTTCCCTGGGTAGATCTGAGTCTGGCAGGTCAGTTTGGTTCTTGTGACCTGCTAAATGACTCCAGTTTTCTTCCAAGGCCTGAGTGGGAGCTAGCTCAGCCATGTTTTGCTAGTATCAAACATGGAGGTCTCCGGTAGTGGGGGAGGTGAAGGGAGGCCTTCCTTCCTCTGGTCCCTGAGAAGGAGTGAGGACGTTAGGCTTCTACTCATGCCGAGTCTTGGTTCCTGGGTTTTCTATGGTCTGCGAACTGCAGGATGAAGTTGTCTGCTTCTTGTCGGTTCTTGTTGGTGTTGAGTAGAATCCGCTGTCCCGCCTTGTCTGGCTCCTTCATCCCAGACACTCTGCGTTGCTGGTATGGCTGCTACGGCCGCCGCCGCTGCTGCCACTGCAGCGGCGGCTGCTGGCAAGTGCTCAGATCTGTCTCCTTGCCTGGATTTTCCTTCTCTGGCCTAACTCTCTGTACTGTGATGGCACACTTGGTGTGATTCTCTGGCTTCGGACTGTTCACTGGAACTCTAAAACTGCTTTCTATGCAAGAACTTGTTTAGCCTGCAGCTTCTCCTCCGCCATCTTCCTGGAACTTATTGCATCATTCTTAAGGAAAATGAAAGACTTAGAAATAATCATGTTAAGTGAAATAAACCAGACCCAGAGAAACTTAGGTTGCATGATTTTCCTCATTTGTGGTAGATAGAAGGTGTCTACAAATGTAAAAGTAAACTGGATGGTATGCACGGAGTTACAAATGAATTATCTTAAGTGTCAGAGTCTATGGAGAGTGAAGATACATAACTCTCTTAAAAACTTAGCCAAAGTCCAACAAAATAAAAGCTAGTGTACTGCAATGGAGGACAGTGAGGGGCAATGTGAGAGGAGTATGAAATTGAAGATGAAAAGGATAGATTCTAGGCAAGAATCCATTGTATACTTCCCAGAATTGAAATATAAAAAGGAACGGGTAGCGTGAAATGGGGGTGAAGATGTTGAATAGGTAAGACAATTCCAGGTTCATTGTACACATATACTACTTACTTCAATAGGAAGTAATTCCATACATAACATAATATTGAGATACATAAGGACTGGCGTTGATTGGGAGGGGTGGATGAGAATGTTGAAAGGGGTGACATTGATCAAGATGCAATGTATCATAAACTGTTTTGGTGACTGGCAACTCCTTTGTACAACTACATAAAGATAATAAAAATATGTAAAAATTATTTATGATAGTTGAATAGAGAGTTTAACCTCAATTCAATTCTCAGTTAAAAATATTTTTAACCTGGAGGTTTAGAGAATAAAATTCAAATAATAAAACATTATGAACCTTTTTTATCAGAATTTTTGGAATTTAAATCAAAACTACTTTGCTTTTTGTCACCCATTGGGCTGTTTTAAGAGATTACTTCAACATAAGTGGCTTAAAAACATCAGGAGTTTATACTCTAGAAACATGAACAGTGACTATAAAAATGGTTATGCAAAGAAATTCCTTGTCTCACAGGGGTCCCCTTTTTGGTTCATTATAATCTATTTTCTGGACATTCATATGGCAGAATAGTTATATTGGGCTTCTTTTATCAGGGTCATTATTTCAGAGTCATCTCTGAAAGGGTGATTCTAATATCCCCAGAAGGGGAGTAGAAGTTCAACTTGTCTATCTGGAAGGATTTACATCATCCAATACCCTGGGAACTTTTGTGTAGTGTATCATTTGGATATTATTTCACAGAAGATAACTTAAGGACAAGTTTATATCATGTAAATTATGTGAATGATTTTTTTTGCAATGGGAATAATTATAGTGAAATTTATGAACAGTGTTCAGTGAGTACTTTTTTTTTTCTTTTTTCTCTCCAGAGGCTTGAACTCAGTCTGGGCACTGTCCCTGAGCTCCTTTGAGTGAAAACTAAAACTCTGTCACTTGAGGCACAACAGCACTTCCAGATTTTTCTGAGATTTAATTGGAAATAAGAATATCACAGACTTTCCTGCCTGGGCTGGCTTCAAACCTCAATTCTCAGCCTCCTGATTATCTAGGATTACAGGCATGAGACGCTAGTGCCTGGCTTAATAGAACACATTTTTTTTTGGCAGTCCTGTGACTTGAACGTAGGACCTTGGCAATGTCTTTGAGTTTCTTTTCCTCATGCTAATCCTCTAAAGCCTGTGTCATAGTTCCAATTCCATATTTTTTTATGTAATACTGAAGAATCAAACCCAGGGCTGCACACATGCAAGGCAAGCAGTCTACCACTAAGCCACATTCCATGGCCAATCCAATGCATCTTGATGATCATTATCCCTCATCCTTCTCAATCCTATGTCATCCGTCAAATTACATAACTTTGTAGAATATTCACTGACTTGCAATGGCATGTATAGTCAATCAGAGGATATATTATAGGTCGTATTTTTTGATAGTCTTATTCATTAACATACTAAAGTTATATGCATTACAGAATTCTGTGATTTTAAATTCTGAATTATCACTCAGATTCACCCACTACTATTCTAAAATTATTCCTAAGGTTAATGCAAATGCAATCTGTAATTCTTCGATAAAGTACAATGATTCTTTTTTTAGAAACAAGGAAAGGTGGTTTTTAATCAATACACTGTTAAATTTCTTGAATGTACAGAGACTTTAACATAATGTCACTCTTAATAAATGCCAATACCCTTCTTAATCATCCCTCTTTTAACAATTCCATCCACATAGCTTGAGTCTAAACTGAGAACACACATTTAGATTTTTATTTAAGAGTTGGAGTATAAACATCACCTTCATTTCTAGAACACCCCTACCTTCTCAAAATACTCCAATATTTATTAGTAGTCACTTCTTGTCATCATTTCAACCTACCCTCCCCTTACGTAACTATTATTTCATATTCTACCTCTAAAAATGTGCCAATTTTTAAATGTTCATATAATTAGAAAATGTAGTCTATTGTATCCATATCTGCCATATAATATTAGTGTTTCCAAAGTAAGTCCATGCAATTTTTTCTCATGAATAGAGCATATTGTTTTGTATGCATGTGTATAATTGTATAACGTCCTCAATAGGCATTTCAATATTTCATTATATGTTATTGTAAAAGGTTTTGCTATATGCAGTGCTGCATATATTTAATTGGATCTGGCTTATTTCAGTTACTATCTTTTTTTCCCACTCTTTCCATTTCCTCAGGAATGCGGTAATGCCATTGTTTCCAATGGAAGCACAGAATTCCATCAATACAACAGAATTGAAGACCCAGAAATTAAGCCACTCCTATAGGCATATAATCTTTGATAAGGGAGCCAGAAACGCAGGATAGAAGAAAGACAGCCTCCAGAAAAAATTGGGCTGATAGAATTGGCTGTACAAAGAGAAATGAAACGAGATCTTTATACATCTCCGCTGTACAAGAATCAACTCCAAATGGATGGAAGACCTCAATGTGAGTCCAGATACATTGAGAATGTTACAGGAAGAGTTATAGAGGGGAAACACAAGGGCTCAAAAGCCATGAAGAAAAAAAAGATATTATAGAGCAGATTGATTAGGGAGCAAACATACAGATGAGAGCCTTACTCAATGCTAAACCCTTACTCCCTTTTCTAACTAGGTTATTTATAGTGGGTTTACATGAATATAAGACTTTTCTGGTGGAGATTAGAAAGAAAACGACTAATGCTAATACATAGATAGTGCGTGAAATGAGTTGTAGCTGGAGAAAGGGAGGGGTTAAGGCATGGGAGTCTAGTTCAAAGCCTTGTCTTTGTGCCATCTAAGTAAGGTATAGCTGCACAAGGGAAGAGGGGGTAGAACAAGAGTGGATATAAACAAATTCACTGATCTGAAGCCTCAAAATAAGCACCTCATACTGTGTGTGGACCAAAAGTCTCTAACATGAGGTTTTATTTAAATTCAGAAGCACGATTTTCATTTTTTTTGCAGAGTGGGATCATGCATACTCACAGGCAATGTCTGCTATGTCAGATAATCCAATCTACTCCTTCAGGTTACCTAATAGCCAGATTCCAACTCAAATCTGTACAATGAGATTGTACAATTGAGACTGCGAAAATTTCCCTCTCATGAAGCAAAATTCTGTCAAATGATTTCTCTCTTCCAGATGTTTACACATTTCACATGATACTTCCTACTAGTTTTCTTCATTATAGATGTTCATATTAATTTTGTTGTTGTTGTCTTGTGTATATATGCCATTTTTAGGGCTTGATTTGAATATTCACTGGTCTCCCGTGTATTTTTTGCTCATGGCTGATGACACTCCATTCCTTGAGCCACATCCTCACCCTCTCCTTCTTGCTGGATAATTGGAGATAAGTTTTCACATTTTTTGTCTGTTTGGACTGATATTGACCTAATATCTTCAGGTCTTAGCCTCCTGAGTTTCTAACTTTGCTTTACTGTTATTTTAATTAAGTTGTAGAAGAAAGTTTTAAGTGTGCAATTTTTAAATACACCTTGCATCAACGTGATATAATGTAACTGTTATCAATTTTAACTGTTAAATCAATGAATATTACATATTCCCACAGAAATAAAATTAAAATAAGATATATGTGTTTCCGTAAAGAAGTAATGGAACTTTACAATTCGTGTTTTATATAACTTTAATTAGCAGACTTCCATGAATAAAATTAAATATATTAATTTTATACCACAAGAAGCAAAGCGATTATAATAAAGAATAGATATTTTGGAAGTGGTGATGTGGCTCAAGTGTTAGAGCGCTAGCCTTGAGCTGAAGAGCTGAAGGATAGTGCCAAGGCCCAGAGTTCAAGCCCCATGACTGACAAAAAAAATAGGTATTTCATCGCAGCCAGAAGATAAGTTTTTGAGCATTCTCACTAAAAAGAAATGTATACATGAAGAAATTAATAGATATTATATAGCTTAATCATTACAAAACATAAATAAATGGGATTATCACTCAATACTTCATAAATATGTAAAAAATAATTGTGTCGCAAGGCGCCAGTGGCTTATGCTTGTAACCCCAGCCTCTAAGGAGGCTGAGGTGAGAATCATCGTTCAAAGCCAGCCTAGGCAGGAAAGTCTGTGAGACTCTTATCTCCAATGAGCTACCAGAAACCTGGCAGTGGCTCAAGGGCTAGAGCACTAATCTTGAGCTGATGAGCTGAGGGACAGTGCCCAGGCCCAAAATTCAAGCCCCATGACCAACAAAAATTAAAAATAAACAGTTAAAAATAAACAAATATTTTGACATAAATGTTAAAATACATATTCTAAATATTTTAAAATCCTCACTAGATACACTAGTTCATATAAATATAGAGAAGTGTTTATCTGGTTTTAGTTGCCATTGAATCAGTTGTGTAAATCACACATTTCTCACTCAATTCATATTTATATGTTTGTATACTTATATGTTATAATGTAATTAACTGATAGGAAATGCTGTTTTAGGAATCTCCCTTGGCTTTCTAACATTAACCCTTCTAACCTAACCCTCCAACCTTGTCAGAGGTTTCATCTCATTGGAGCAGAAAAGTATAAACCATAACCATTGTTTGAAACAACTGTAACATTGTACATGCATTTCACTAATATATGAACCAAAACTTTCAAGTCATCTTAACCATGCCAGTAATAGCAAAATGTCTTCTGAGATTTTCAGTCTCTTAAGAGATGAAAATCTTTAATTATACATCTGTTTTTTTTTTCTGCCTAACATCCTGTATCTTAGGCAGATCTTTTTGTGTAACCCTGTGTTCCTGAGTAGAAAACCAATAGAAAGGTAATAATGAAAATAGCCAAGGAAAATACTTGAAAACTATTAAAAAAGAAATCCAGACACTCCTGTTTTCACATATTCAAATGAGAATGTATGTTAAAGTATAATGTTTTTGTTATCATTTAAGAAGAAATAAACTTTCATTAGCAGTGAAAAAGGAAACAAAATCTCTGATTGAAGACAGCTGGACCTTGAATAATTCAACATAAGAATAATGGATTTATCTTGTGTTTCTATGTAGTTGCCAAAATTATAGAAAGCAACACCCAAAGTCAGGAAAACACCTAAGCCAAAGCAGTAAAATTTTGTCTATAAAGTAATTGTGAGGGTCTGGCTCCTTAAAAGTCAGGCTTGCAAAGAGGAAAAGTATACTTGTTTAATGTGAACAATAAGACATATAAAAATCTTTAATTAATGTTTTACATACCTTGACTAGGACTTCTTGTGTTGGAGAAGAGGAAAGATATGAAAAAGTTCAAGATTGTTTGAATATACCCCAAGGTAATTCTTATGTATCAGTTATAGCAATGGAAGTAGCCTTGGGTCCTCTTAGTATCATGCTTGTTTACATTTAGAAGCATTATTTATTGCTGGGTTATAAGCTGCAAACCCTTGAGTATTAATAAAGAGTCATTTCCTAAGAGAGGAAAGTTGCTGTGTAAACAAACCTAAAATATCAAAGACTTCGCATAGGGGAAACTATTTTCTAGCTGTCTCACAATCTGTAGGTGTAGATTTTGTTTCCCATTGTTTTACGGGACCCATTTTTGTTATCTTCTTTTTCACCATAGAGTGAGCCTATAACATTCTATACCATCCTGGGATTGCTCTATCTTTACTGGATTCTCTAATTCCCTAATAGAAAATTGAATTTCTCTTCCTGTTTTACCGTATCTTTTATTACTTTAGAAAATGTAACTCAAAATGACATAACTTATCTTTATAATATTCAGAGACATATTTTATTTCCATATTCTTACCCTAACCTTCTATATAACTTGGTATTCATGGATCCATAAATGTGAAAATAAAGATAAGGAGCTTCTTATTTAATATTATTTAGAATTTCAAGACTTCATTAATGCAAGCCACTTAGTAGTATGTGCATCATACATGTGTACAATGCCAGTGGCAATTTTTTCTTATTCTCAGAAACTAGGGCATGTGGTATCCATGTAGCTGCATAAGGAAAACGCTGTTTTTGAGTTAGTTTACTAAACCAAATCTCCTGTAACAAATTTCTCCAAGTTAATTGGCTTGAATAATCCATATTTATCATTTTACATTTCTAAAGGACAGAAATCAAAAAGAAGTCTCACTAGATTAAAAGCGAGCCACCGAGAGAGCTGAAATACTTTTCAGATGATTCCAGTGGAAATGGCATTTACTTTCTGTTTTGTTTGCCACAAATTAAGAATCTGGGTTGTTGTCTTTTCCTTTATCTTCTAAAGTAGCATCTTTACATCTTTCTGATGGTTCTTACCTTATCATGTCCTTTTCCAAATACAGCTGGGACTTTTAAGTACAAATGTAAATATACTTCTTCCATCTGATAATTATTCAAATTTGTGTTCCTTGGGTAATGAAAGGTGATTATTTTACAAACATATATGTATATAGCAAATCTACATTTGATGGATTAGATAATTGGGGACGATAGATATTTTCAGAAGGTATTTTACTGCCTACCACATTGAGTGTGTAGCATTCTTTCTACTATAACCTGCTATCTTTTCAGTAATTTTGAACAACATATTTCTTCAATGAAATAAAACTAGAATACAATTTAGTCCCTGACAGCAATTAATCCTGATTAAAACATTTGTCATATGCTAGAAATTCTAAATGCCAGAAAGCAGCACCTGAAGCAGTTCTCGCACTATCTCCCCCCTTTTTTTTTTCATTGAGAAAATACTGTACAGAGGAGTTACAATTACATGGGCAAGATAACGAGTACATTTCTTTTTTATTTTCGGGGGGGGATCCAGTGGTGGGGCCTAAACTCTGGGCCTAGGCGCTGTCCCGCAGTTCTTCAGCTCAAGGGTAGCGCTCTACCACTTGAGCAACACCGCCACTTCCGGCCTTTTTCTTTTTGCTTGTGTGGTGCTGAGAAATTGAACCCAAGGCCTCATGCGTGCAAGGCAAACGCTCTACCACTGAGCCACCTTCCCTGCCCTATGAATACATTTTTTATGAAGCATTGTTGCCTCCTCTTTGTTTCCCCTTCCCATCCCTTCCCATATACATTCTGATTAATATCTTTTCTTTTCAAGAGCATTTGATTGTTATTATTTTGAAATTAGTGGTAGTATTTATTTGACTGCTTTTTTTTAACGAATGTACCCCCAATGCTCATTCTCTTTTTTCTTTTATGTCTAATCTATTTATGAAAGAAACACAGCTATTTAAATGACATGCACTGCTTATTGAAGTTGAATCAATGTGGAGAGGAAAAGAAGAAAGAAGATGTCTTTGTGTGTATGTCACGTTAAAAATGTACCTACACGCTGTTTATCTTAAAATCATGTACTTTTCATTATGTTTAGATTCTGATAAAATTTAGCCTCTCAACAGTGTTAATGCACTCTTATTTCATGCCTCCCAAAAGCAAACAAGAAATGACTATTTAGTAATTTTTTTAATTTTAAAATTATTATTTAGTATAAAAACTACATTTAAAAAAAATAACCATTCAAGTGGTTTATTTGATATTTAGAGTCATGTTCAGACTCTATGTTGGAAACCAGAAGGGAAAAATATCATGTTTATACTCTTCCTTGAGCCATTCTGATTTATTTCATCTATATCTGAAAGAATGAAATTCTTGCTATCCACAATGTGTTATTCTTTCCATATTAATAGGAGAATTTGGAAAAAGGATGCGAATTCACACTAGAAAAAGGATAAGAAGAAAAGAGACAAATCTAGATATTTTGTTCTTCCTCATCTCAATCACAAGGTCTGCGGATATTAGATACAGTGCTCTACAGTGATTAAACGCATCTATAGAAATAGATAACCCCACCAGTGATCTCATGGAGAATGCTTATTTATAAAAAAATAAAATAGCTTCAAACAGGAAATGTTACCTATTTGTTTAGTTCTTGTTTGGAATTTGTTAAATTCTGGTGTGCTATAGTCAACTATCATAAAGGTATACAAGAATGGTAAGAAACTATCATCTTAATATCATATTCTATTATTAGCTTAATTCTTGCTGTGTTATGTGTATGTGGCTGTATTTGAGTTTTGCTTCAGTATCACATGCTATATTCTTCCAGTGTATAAGTTGAAAGAAGGCTCCCTCTGGAAATATGCTATTATTATAGCTAAAGGAAAATAAATCAGCTGGTAGAACAGACAATGGGAGCTGAGGGACAGCACCCCGGATCAGAGTGCAAGCCCCACGACCATCAAAAAATGTGCAAATATGAATTTAAGTTTACCCAAAAGGAACAATGAAAGCAATAGTAATCTTCCCAAGCAGAAAAAATAATTCCAAAAGGACTCAGTGCATCTACTTTTGCCGAGTTATTTAACTTATGGCTTCTTTGCTGGACATATTCTTATTTTAAGAATTGCCAAATATTAGCCTTATAATAAACTTCACCTAATATTTCTTGGTTCAAAAGAGAAGTCCATACAGTTGATGACACTTGGCTTTCTTATTATATTAGTTCAAAGCCAACCAGGTAAGAAAGTCTGGCGAACTCTTATCTGTAATTAAACACCAAAAAATCAGAAGTGTAGTTTTGGATGAAACAGTAGAATACTAGCTTGGGGGCAAGTGGACAGGAAAGACAACTGTTCAGGGACCTGCCTCTGAGCAAAAACTAAACAAACAAACAAAAAAATCCACATATTTCTTTGGGACCATCCTTAAAGGACTGGTTTGAGAAGGAAGAGGCTGCTTTTGCTGATCATACTCACTGGATCCTGCAATTTTCAATCCTTATTGCTATGGAGAACTCAGGACCAGACTAAAGGAATTGATAACTGACTCCTGCAACAAGAGAATTATTTCAGGAGTCAAATATTCATGAATAAGATATTTTAAAACCTCCATGTCTTTGTTCCTTTCCAGTAGAACACTTTTTAAAACAGTTATTTACTTTTTTTCTATGCTGGCCTTCAAATGGCATTTTGTTTCCTTTAGTGATACTCTCAACTAGAAGTTCACAGACAAGTTTTTTCTTGGGAAAATACTGTACAGAGGGGTTACAATTACATTTGCAAGATAATGAGTACATTTCTTATCGAGCATTGTAACCTCCTCCTTTGTTTCCCCTTCCCGTCCCTTCCCATCCTCCCCCCTTCCCCACCGAATCTTCCTTCCCCCTTTTCCCCCCACCAATGTTGTAAAGTTTATTGTTCGACATAACGACTTGGTTTTATGTCAGTATAGAACACACTTGAACAAGTCAGGTACAGAGTTTCCTTCAAGCCTTGGATTCTTTCCTTGTACACTAAAAAGGACAGCACAAATTAACTTGAACTTTGTCATTTCTCTATGTTCAATTCCTCTCTTGGGATTAGTTTCTACTTGCAGTAACAGTTCCTTCTAGTAACAAGCTATGGTTTCTTGAGGTAAAATAAATGTTTTTTGGCGTCATTGAAATAGCACAAAGACATCTTTGGACGTGAGGTAACGTGTTTCAGAGACAGCTTAGTAAAGAGAAAATATGGAATTTATGCATGTACATATGTTCATTTAAGATGATGTTATGTAAAACGAACCCCAAGATATGGACACAACCTGCTTTTTTTTTCTATTTTTTTAATGTATCTAACCTGTATTATGTGCTATTTTGTTTCCCTACTATTTTCTTCATCCACGGTATCACCCCTGTTTTCACTGCATTTGATTTCGGTGGCCTGCAAACTTGCCTATATATTTTTCTAATGTGGGGAGTAGAAGGGAAATAAAATGCTGAAACAAGGATACAGTGTGACCCATTGTAACAATGAAATGTACAAGACACTATGTAGAGAACGAACTTTACAACTTGTGGAGCGGAGCACTTAGGAAATTTGAACTTGATGTACTCCAAGATAATGATTTTTTCACATTTTTATTGGGAATTGAGGATGTAGGGAGAAAAGAGTTGGCAGGGGAAAAACAAAAGAGGTCGTAACAATGCTTGATAGATAATGTATTCATTAATATTCTTATGTAACTCTAACCCATTTGTACACCATTTTTACAATAAAAATATGAAAAAATCATTATCTTGGAGTACATCAAGTTCAAATTTCCTAATTGCTCCTTAAATTAAGACCAATTTTAAGTGTGAAGAAAGTTCTCAGAAATATTGTTTTTTGAGTGTGTGTGTTGTGCATTATTTACCAAGTTTACATAAGTTAACAGTAGAAAAACAATAGGAATAATAGGAGAAAGAAAAGTTCTGTGTTTAAGTATAATGGTTCAATACATTATAGAAGACTCTGAAAATAAGACAACTTTGAAACTATAAATCCAAGGCCAGCATATAGATCTATGGGAGTGATATAGAGAAAGCATTACTACTAAATGGAACATAAGGGATGAGTCTACTCTCTTCCATCTACCAGCTCTAAATCATAGTAGCTAATCATGAAAATTTGTAAAAAGTAGAATGGAAGAATAATTCTGGTTCCAAAGCAAGTCAGATATAAGAGCATGGACTTAACTGGAAAAGAGGCCATGTTGAGAGAGTGGGAATTATACTAGAAATGAACTGATGGCTAAGATCACAAATCTTTTTCTTTCTTTCTTTTTTTTTTTTTGATGTAGTGGGGCTTGATCTCTGGGCCTGGACACTGTCCCTCCTGTCTTCTGCTCAAGGCTAGCACTCTATCACTTATGCTACAGAGGCACTTCCATTTTTCTGTTGGTTAATTGGGGATAAGTGCCTCAGAAACTTTCCTACTCATGTTGAATTTGAACTGCAATTCTCAGATCTCAGCCTCCTGAGTCGCTAGGATTATAGGCTTGAGCCACCAGCACCCACCCGGCTTAAGATCACATTTCTAACAGAATAGACTCAGGATATGCAAAATGTATGTTCATCTACCTTTATATGAATTCTTGAGTTAAAAATCTGGGCTACAGGTTAGACTTTACAATTACCAAAATGTTTCTAGTTTATAAGTTGATACTCATGGAAAAATAAAGCCTAAGAATGGAAAGGAGTCTGAGAAGTTCAGTGTGCATCCAGCGTGGGCAGAATGGTCGTTGAGACACTATCTATCATTAAGCCGACAAAAGCTGAATTGGAATAGCTCAAGTGATGGATACTATTTATGAGCCAGATTGCTGAATAAGAGCTTGAGGTTTTCGCATACATACATACAACCATGCACATACACACAGAGGAACTGAAGTGTGCAAACACACTTATGAAACAACTCTCAGAATGTATAGAAAAATTAGAAAATAGTAGAAAATGTGTCCTGAGTAAGACTAAAAACAAGTAATAATTTTTAATATTAGAAAGTCCTAACGTGAACTTTCTTCAAAAAAGCTTGAGAATATTACATAGATAGGTACCAGATAGTAAGAAAGTCAAGTAATCATTATTAAAGGGATCAATCCATGGAGGAATGAATCAGAGACCCCTACAAGTGTATCTGAAAATGTTCATATCCTGTGTCAAATATTAGTACATCTTTGAAAATAGTACATAAACAGTCGGAGCCATCAGTTTGGTGGAAAATATTATCAGAGAAGTTCAGAATTGTTAGTCTGTATCTAGATTAAATAAACCAAACAACTTGGGCAAGACAATGTTATACAAGCCTAGAATTCTAGCACTCAGATTAAGACAGGATATTAGAGAGTGGAATTATATAGAGATACCTTCCCTGAACCAGGTAGTATAATTTCGTCTCAAAACAAACCAAAAAATTTACAACCTGTTGTCTTGTGAGCATTGCCATTGCATTGGTTTGCCCTTTGTCCATTATCGCACAGTTTTATTGTTCCTCATCCCTTGACAAATTAAGATAAATGTATATAAAATACACAGGATACTGAAATCAAATACAGTAGGGGAAAACAGAAAAGAAAAAAAAAAGAAATCACATAGAACATTAAAAACAACAACCACAAAGAAAAACCTCTCTTTCCATATCTAGGAGTTTATTTTGCTCAGCATCATTTTATATGGTCATATATACATAGCTATTGAGGAATTCTCCTCATCTGCTATGACTATCCTATATATTTCCTAGTTATTATAAATGAGGGAAACCACGGAATTTGTTTCTTTGTGTCTTGCTTATTTTACTTAGTAGGATTTTTCAAAGTCTTTCCATTTCCTTATGAATTGGAAGCATAGAATTCCACCGTTTGTGTGTGTGTGTGTGTGTGTGTGTGTGTGTGTGTGTGTGTGTGTGTGTGTGTGTATACATATATATGCATATATATCATTTTGTCTATTCGTCCATCTACTGAGTGGAATATTGGTTTAAACATGATTGCATGTAAGTATCACTTATGGTCATTCAAAATGACAGATGCCACTTCACCCGATATTCTGAAATCATGATTTCTAAGTAAGATAGGATTTTATCATCGTCCAAATGTCGAGATATCTGGATGATTCTAATGTATATCTTGCACTGAATTAGGCAGGAAGATATCCATTATCATATAGGATAAAATGGTAGTGACAAAATATTCACTTGAGAAAGATATTGGAGGCTGCCAGAAGTAGGATGTATTTCAGATAATTTTGAAGAATTTAAATATGCAAGCTCAAGTATGTCTTTTTATATAAAACTTATGTAAGTGGAAGTACAAAAGAAGGGGAGAAGAAAATAACTGACAGCAGATCATTGTCCCCAGTTAAAGTATAAAAAGACATAATATATAACTTCCAAGTAAATGAGAGACCAATATAATACCGCTCACTTAATGTAGGTACATGCAGAATGTTTACTTGGCTTTTTCTCCAAAATATATGAAGACTTATAAAGTTCAGCATTTCCTTTTGGCACATTCTACTTTGGGCCTCTGTCTTTTTTGCACATTCTTTCTGAGTTCATAGTTGCTCTATTTCCATTTCATCTGTACAAACTGCTCATAACATTGTTCAACTACCACTTCTTATTTGCACACGTCCAGTCTATGTATGAAGGTACTTTTGCCATGTTAAGCAATAGGGTAGTACATACTCTCTGCGGAGAAATGTTCCAGAGTATAACCCTATGCCGACATTAGAGGATGTAGAATTTAAAGCATTTTGAGACAAACAGTGATGTTGGAATTGCAAGGCTCCTTAGGGACATTTTCTTAGAGCTCATTAGTTTACAGAGGAGAAATATAAATATCCACAAAATTTGGAGCTGATTAGTAAGTATCCGAATTAACACTAGATCCTAGATATTGTGTTATTACAAGTCACCACTGTATTATTGTTACATCAGAATCCTTCCCTACTTGCAAATATGTATGTGAAAATGAAAAAAAGTTATTAAAGAAAAATGTCTTATCTTTTTAGGCATTTAATCCTAGTACTGAGGGTAATGACTGAGAAATTCCATTCGATAAAATCTTGATGTTTATAAGAGCACTTCCTACATATAAGAATTTATGAAAGGTTGACTGAAAGGGTTATTTCAGCATGGAGATATCCCTAACAAGAACTAGACTTAAATAGAGTATATGGCAGTTATTATGTGTCAATGCTTATTGAGGCATTTCTATTATAAAGAAGAATCAATTCGCGGAGTCTTTAGTAACATCAGTAAAGCTGTATGTTCAATATAATACTTGGTGTTACTTGTAGTACATATATAATGAATAGGCTGATAAGATACCAAAACTTATTTAAAGATATTTCAATGAAATCCCAAACTGATTTGGATAAAATGGTTGCTCATTTTAACTATAGGACAAATTAGTTTTGTCTGTTCTGTAGTTCAACCTATAATCTCCTGGCTAAACAAAGTCTTCAAAAATATTCACAGAATACCTCTAAGGAAAGTTCATGACAGTTATATCTATATAATTCTCCTCAGGTCAAGATAAAAGCATTTGTTTCCAACATTTAAAATCCACAGGATCTGTTGAATTCATGGATCGAGAATTTTATGGCTTCACATTCATTTCTCAAAATTTTATCAATATAAAATATTGATAAAACAAGTTCTTATTGAACTTGTCTATGTCCTTTTAGTTTTCATATCTAAATAGCATATTTCCTTCAATATCTCTGTAACAGTTTTGACCTTTTCTTCCTGCAAATTCTTTCCTTTGTTTACTTCTTTAAATCTGTTTTTTGTTACTTTCTTGTTTCCTTATCTCTTTCTTCCTATCTTGTCGACACTGGTTCTCACATTACTCACACTTGTGTCAGAACTTTCCTTTTCCTCTTCCCTTTAATAATGTCTCCCTAATTTTATTATTATTTTGCATACTCATGGTCGTGTATATTTTGGTGATGCCTAAACAGACCTACCTCTGCATCTGTTTAATATAAACTTTAGAACTATCAGAGTTTTTTTTCACCTAAATCCTCCATTACCACCTGTAGTCCTTATCACCAAGAATATCACTAACACAGTTGTCTGGCCAGAGATGTAGAACACTTTAGATTTCTTTTACCCTTCTACTACCACCCATTCGATTAGATGAATGGTGAAGATTTTCTCAGTTTCTGTCACTAATATGATTTCTATATATTGCTATTTATGCCCTGAAACAGCCTGTTTCATGTACTCATCACTGGTCACCTTGTCCTAAAACAACCACTGACAAAAAGTATGCTTTTTTTCATCATAGTCTTTTCATATTGATCCTCTTCATCACTAAATTACTCTCTTTGTAAGCACACAGAGCGAAGAGCTCAGACACAAATTCTTTTTTTTTCTGTCTGTCGTGGGCCTTGAACTCTGGGCCTGAGCACTGTTCCCCAGTTCTTCTGCTCAAGTCAAGCTCTCTAACACTTGAGCTACAGCGCCACTTCCTCTCTCACACAAATTCTAGTGTCATTATATACTCACTACATTGACTGTTGACCTTATATTTCTCATCTGTAAATGGATGTAATCTACCAGAAATATTGAAGAATATATTTGTTGACTTCTAGAGCAAGAAAAAAGAAAAGTAGAGTCCTTACATTTTCCAACTTAGCTTACAAATAAGGAAAGAATCAAATTCAGTTTGTTGGTATAAATTCACAGATTGTTTTTGGAGACATAAAAATTAATTTATCTCCTTTCTCTAAGGCCTGTGTCCTTTTAAGGCAGCTATAGATATGTAAGTGGTATTATGTAACTTCTATCATGTGTTTACAGCAGTATTGAAGAACATACTCTTAATATATTATTGGAAAACTTTGGTTCTTGAATAGTATCAATATGAAAATGTTATTTGACTTATCACACTAAGGTGAAAATTACATCTTAGTCCATCAAAATGTGGAAATAAATAATTTTATTTATAAGTAAACAATACCACCAGGAAAAGTGAGTATACATTAGAAAGACTACATGAGAACCTTAAGGTTTACTATCTCTACCAGTTTATGTGATTGTATTTCTTGATACCGAAACTGTCCTCTTGTGATTCTTATTGTATGTAACTATATTACATACAGTTACCCTGTATTCAATGTGGGAAATCTAGTTTCAAAGATGTCTAAAGTTTTTCCTTTTCAATCACAACATTGTCATTATCAGGGTACCCTGTATTCATCATCATCTTCATCAGAATTATTATTAGCATCATTACTGTTAGTTATTGAAAGTTTGATATATGTTTATGGTTTTGCTATTATTTGTCATATGATTAATAATTTTAATGTTACCACTGGGCATGTATCCATATTAAAATTTTGAACAAATAAACAAAAAACTATACCATATCGGGTATCTTGACTATGTTCTAAAATTTTGAACAAATAAACAAAAAAAATATACCATATCAGGTAGCTTGACTATGTTCTTACAACAAATTTTTGAATAGAATTTTGAAGCATTGCAATTTCCTAACCCGTACAAATTAACTTCCCCTCTCCCTGTCATTACACACAAATATTTTTTGAACAGAATTTTTTCAAGAAATATACTGTACATGTTACTAAAATATCATGTGTATCTCTAAAATTCCCTTGAAGTTCTATTGAAATTTTAATTACTTTTTTCTAGGAAACTTTTAGAAAAATAAACTGAATACCTCTAAAATTAAAAAGGTCAAAAATAGTAGCATAATATTTTAGAGGTTGTCTGCCTTCATATATATATACAGCAAATCAAGTGCCAGTGACTGACACCTATAATTCTAGCTATTCTGGGTGTTAAGATCTTTGAATTGTATTCAAAACTAGCCCAGGCATAAAAGTACTTGTTAGAGTCTTATCTCCAATTAACCACTAAAAACAGGAATTAGCTCTATGCCTCAAGTGGTAGAGTGCTCTCTTTGAGCATAAAAGGCTTACGAACTATTTCCAGTCCTTGCAAACAACAACAACAACACAATGTATCCCATTAACTTCACAAAAGCATCTTTTAACTGCTGTGAACATTTCTTAGGAACATCAGTACATGCCCCTGGAAAATGTTAAGTAAAAAGCATAGAATATTTATGTATATGTTAAAGACATGACTATTTAGATTGTCTAAAATATTGAAGTAGTCATTAGGAATTAAGAATAATGATAGGTAGGTAATATATTGAGAGTGGCTTTTATTCTATTTTATGATAGTAATAAAATGATATTTGTAATGATTACATAAAATTACTCTGGCTTGGTATTTGAATTATAACAGGTGATACAAATTTTTAAATGATTTCCAAAAGAAAGATCATTTTCTTTAATGGTATCAATTATTTTGTAATTTCAAAACAATTAATGAAATTATTCCAGGTGGTTCGCTCCAACACTAAATTTGTTTTCTTATTCTAGTTTTATGATGTTTATAGAAATTAAAATTCCAAAAATTCCATGGAAGTTGGCATTTAGGAACACCTTCATATATACTAATATTGGAGTCCCTTAAGTAGAATTGTTTTATTTCATTTGTTATTTTCACAAATAAATCAAGATTATTGTGTATTTTGTTTCTTTTCATTGCTATTGGCTGTTATCTTGAGAATACATTTTTTTTCCTAGCAACGTAGAGAAAAGCAATTGGATTGAGCATGAAACGTATGGCTTTCATAAATTCAGATGCACAGATGTGTGTCTTTGTCATTTGTTAATGTTTCTTCTAGAAAAGGTTATCAATTACTTATAAGTGAAACATTATTCCTAGGTACTCCGGTTATAACAGACACTTTTTGATTGAATTATCTCTGTATAAACTCAAAATGAACACTAATCACATCTTTGTTCTAAAAGCTGTCATTTACAAAGAGTTTTTAGCCAACATCGAAAATATCTTTTTTGATATACTGCATTTTGTGTGAAGAATTTTTAACAATACCTTTTTTTTTCTTGTTAACATGTAATTCACATGCAATATATTATCTCCTTTTTATTTTATTTTATTTTTTATCTTTGTTGCTGTTCTTTTATTTTTATTGTGAGAATATCGTACAGAGGAGTTACAATTACATGGGTAAGATAATGAGTACATTTCTTATCAAGCATTGTTGCCTCCTTGAGGTTTCCCCTTCCCATTTCCTTCCCATATCTCCTTTTATTGTATATATTTTAGTGCTTTGGAAGTGAATTGTACCTTCATAGGTTTTCCAAGCCTAAATTTAACAAACTTGCATTTCTTCAAATAGAAATTCTGTAAAATTTAGAACAGACATTAAAGTAGATATAAATTCACTTACAGGAATTTATCCAGTGTGTCTTTTTAAAATTTATTTTTGGGGTTTTATTTCCAGGGTCTCACACATACTATTCAACTGCATTGTCAATGAACTACATTTCCTGTCCAAACAAGTATTTTACTTCTACATACCTAGAAGTGTAATGTCTAGATCATATACAATTCTCTTTAACCTTTTGAAGACTTGAAAAGTTGCTTATTGAAATGATTGCAGTATTATACAAATTGATCGGCTATGTGGGGGATATAAATTTCTCCACAAATTCATTACTATATTTTGTGTAGTATTTTTATATTATGGTAATACTAGTGAATTTTCTTTTTCTTTTTTCTTATATATTAAAGAGGAATTTAATGCTCCTCCTATTGACTATTAATTTACATATGTTCTTTAAAGAAATATCCTATTCAGGAAAAAGTTTATATAGATTTAGAAGATACAAAAATACTTAAGACTCAGGATCATTGTAGTATTAACATTGTAGCATTAACAAATATGTGCCCTCTCTCTGTTGGATATGTTTTCACTTCTGTTATAGTCTCCTCTGAATTATGAAAGGTTATCAGTTGATATTATCCTGTTTAGTCTTGCTTTTTTTAGCCACTAATGCTTTCAATGTCAAATTTTTAGAAAGCTTTACTGATGCAATGTCATTAATGTTTACATTTATTTTTATAAGTTTTCACATCTCACATTTTTGATAATCATTTTTTATTTTAAATTTTGTATAAGGATTGCAATATTAGGCTAAGATCATTTTTTAAATCTAGAGAGGCAATAGTGCCAGTACATCCAATTTTATTTTTATTTCATAAGCTCATGACATCCTTTTCAAATTCTATTGACAATATTGACAAATCTATTGACCATACAATTTTTTTGACAATTCTGTTACATTCTTCTATGTGTCTGTTCTTATAGAATAGCTATGTTGTCTTCATTACTATGCATGGTAATAAGATTAAAATCTAGAATGAGGGCTCAAGCTACACCATTTTACGAGATTAGTCTGACTGACCTGTATTCCTTGAATTTACACACGAATTTAGTGAGCAGGTGAACCAATATTCTATAGCGAAATCTATATATTTTTTTAAAATTTAATTTAATTTTATATTTTTGTGAACATAGAGTACAGAGGGGTTACAATTACATGGGCAAGATAATGCCTATATTTCTTATCAAGCATTGCAGCCTCCTCCTTTGTTTACTCTTCACATCCCTTCCCAGCCTCCCCCCGCAATCTTTCCCCTTACCCCCCCCCCACCCCCTTCACCAACATTGTAAAGCTCGTTTTGGACATTACAACTTGTACTTCTCATTGTTGCAACAGGTCCACCTGTATCCTTAAATGACTTGTTTTTCCCCATCTCCCCCACAAGTTATACTAACATAAAATATAGTGAAAGCAGGGGTTATACTGTGGGGGAGGGACATACAAAGCAACAAAGAGATAATGTTATAAATGTGTTAGAAACAAGTGCGTGAAATAAAAAAGCATTAAAATATATATCTAAGGGTTCATTTTCCTAACATCACATTATCTGACCTTTTCTAGTTGACTCATACATATAATAGATATTGCAAATAAGGGAAACCATGGGACCTATGTTTCTTTGGGCCTGGCTAACTTCACTTAATATAATTTTTTCCAAGATTTTCCATTTCCTAACAAAAGGGGCAATGTCATTCTTTCTGATGGAGGCATAGAATTCCATTGAGTATATATACCACATTTTCTTGATCCATTCATCTACTGAGGGGCATCTGGGTTGGTTCCATATCTTAGCTATGGTAAATAATGCTGCAATAAACATAGTTGTGCTGGTAGCTTTAGTGTGGCCTTGTTTGTGATCATTTGGGTAAATGCCCAAAAGTGGGATTGCTGGGTCATAGGGGAGCTCTATGTGGAGTCTTTTGAGGAACCTCCATACTGCTTTCCAAAGTGGTTGAACAAGTTTACATTCCCACCAACAATGAAGTAAGGTTCCTTTCTGTCCACATCCCCTCCAGCATCTGTTGTTGTTAGAGTTCTTGATTTTTGCTGTTCTAACTGGAGTGAGGTGATATCTCAATGTTGTTTTGATTTGCATTTCTTTTATGGCTAGGGAGGTTGAGCATTTCTTCTTGTGTCTATTGGCCATCCTTTTTCTTCTTCAGAGAAGTTTCTCTTCAAGTCTTTAGCCCACTTATTTATTGGGCAGTTGTTTCTTTGAGGATTTGTTGTTGAGGGATTTAATTATTTGAGTTCCAAGAATATTTTAGATATGAGACCCTTGTCTGTTGTATGGCTAATGAAGATCTTCTCTCAATCCGTGGGCTTTCTATTGATCTTGCTAGCTATGATCTTTGCCATGCAGAAACTCTGCAACTTCATGCAATCCCATTTGTCCAACCTTTCTTTGATTTGTTGTGCTTCCAGGTCTCTATTCAGAAAATTTCGGCCAGAGCTAAGGAGACCTAGGGTTTCTCCTATTCCATCCTGTAATGTTTTCAGAGTGTCTGCTTTGACTTCGAGGTCTTTGATCCATTTGGAGTTGATTCTGGTGCAGGGTGATATATAAGGATCTAGCTTTAGTTTTCTACAAGCAGTTAACCAATTTTGCCAGCACCATTTACTGAAGAGGCTGTCTTTCTTCCATTCTATTGTTTTAGCTCCCTTATCGAAGATTAAATGGCTATAGGTCTGTAGGTTCATTTCTGGGTTTTCAATTCTATTCCATTGGTCCTGAGGTATGTTCTTATGCCAGTACCAAGCTGTTTTGATTACTATGGTTTTATAGTAGAGTTTGAAATTTGGTATTGATATTCCTCCAGGAGTGTTCTTTCCGTTGAGGAGCGTTTTTGCTATTCGGGGTCTTTTATTGTTCCATATGAATTTTTGGATTGCCTCTTCTATTTCCTTGAAGAATGAGGTTGGAATTTTGATAGGCATTGCATTGAATTTGTAGATAGCCTAGGGAAGTATTGCCATTTTCACGATGTTTATCTTTCCAATCCAGGAGCATGGGAGGTTTTGCCATTTTCTAAGTTCTGTTTTGATTTCCTTTTTCAAGATTTTAAAGTTTTCATCATAGAGGTCCTTCTCTTCTTTGGTTAAGTTAATTCCTAGGTATTTTATTTTTTGTGGGGCTATTACAAATGGAGTTGATTTCCTAATTTCAGTCACACTTTTCTCATTTTTGGCATACAGAAAAGCCATTGATTTTTGAGGGTTAATTTTCTATATATTTGATAGTCATATTTTTCACATTTTGAAAACACAATACGCCAAATATATATAAGTAAAAATCGATGGAGGGGATTACAATGTTCCTTCCATAAGAAATGTACTCATTATCAAACTTATTTCATTGTAACTCCTCTGCACATTACTTTTACAATAAAATTAAATTGAAATTAAAAATAAACGAAATAACATAACAATTAAGAATTCATTGAAGCCATTGGTAAAAGCTTTGTAAATAACTGGCCTATGTACCCAAAGAATATGATTTGATGATACTATTTAAATGCTTCAACTTCAGAAAAGAAGAAAAAAAATTAAAAACTGTTACAAAGTAAAGTAATAAATCAGAATATCTTACTAATTATAATAATCATAAGGTGAATTTACAGTAGTATTCAAATATGTAAGAAATGGGGCAATTTGCCATTCGTTTACACTTAATAAGAGAGAAAGAATTTTCTAGGTGTTTTTAAAAACACCTTAAATTTAGTGAGGAATCTATTCTGTAACATCATATGAAAATCAGATAAAGATACCATTAGAGCAACGAACAGATTGTATTAACTTTTTGGATGTTAATATATATACTTATTTTGGTTGTGGGAAATTGTGGGGATTTCAACTTGGGGTATTGTTCTTGCTAGGCTGGCGTCATATCAGTGGTTAATTTTAGTATAGGGGTTCCCTTTTGACAAGAACATGCACCTGATCTGTCCTTTTAGCCTTCCCATCATCAATGACATCAGAGTTCACACCAACTTGTCTAGCTTCATACCTTGGCTGGCCTGGATTCTTCAGTCCTTCCAATCTTAGCCTCCAGATAGTGCAAGATGGTGGAACTGATCCAATGAACCCAGCTATAGATTGAGAAGAAGCCCACTAAACTTTTGGCATTGGTTCTGTTCTCAAGCCTCCTACATAGTTAAGAGTAGAGATTGGAGCCCCTGGTGGCAAGCAGTAGCAGTTTGTTTTTTTTTAAAAGCAATTAGATATCTATATGAGTTAGGCTTGTGAATACCTCAGGGAAAAAATAAAACTGCAGTGAAGCATAGAGGACAGGAAGAATTTTAACTAGCTATTCAGAGGCTAAATAACCTTAGCTGGCTACTTGGGACGATGAGACCTGAAGACCACTCTTCAAAGCCAGTCCAATCTTGAAAATACATGCGATTACATCCAAAAAACCAGAAGTGGAGCAATGGTTCAAGTGGTAGACAACTAGCCTTGGGCACAGAAGCTTAGAGATAGGGCCCAGGCACTATCAACCCTCAGGTGTGACGGTTTTTTTTTTCTTTCTTGAGATTGTTTCTAACATATTTATACGATGATTTTTTTGTTGCTTTGTATGTCTGTCCCCCCTGCTTTCATTGTATTTGATGTTCATATAACTTGTGGAGGGGAAAAACAAACCGTTCAATAGGGATACAGGTGGGCCCAATGTAACAATGAGATGTACAAGCCATAATGTTGCAAAACGAACTTTACAACTTTGGCTGGGCAGGGCAGAGGTGAGGAAGAGATGGGAATGGATGGGAAGAGGAAACAAAGGAGGAGGCTACAATGCCTGATAAAAATTTACTCATTACCTTGCCCATATAATTGTAACCCCTCTGTACGGTATTTTCACAATAAAAAATTAAAATAAATAAATAAAAATGTATTGAAAGAATATGGGCTCAGTGTGGTTTTAGCTTACTGAGAAATGTAAGGTGTAGTGCATTTTTGAGAAATTACAGAAGGTTGTGATGGAGATAGAGGGAGCGATATGATTATTCTGGAAAACTGGCTAGAGGATTGCTGCCAGAAAGATAGTGATGAATTCTTCCAAAATGTTACAGTAAAATCACTTTCAAATCCATGTTCACTGCTGCACTATTCACCATAGCCAAGTTATGGAAATAGCCCAGATGCCTTTTGGTGGAGGGATGGTTGGAGAAAGTGTGGCACATATACAAAATTGGATTGAACCCATCCATTATGAAGACTGTTACAGTATTTGCAAAAAAGGGATAGATCTAAAAATACGTTAAGTAAACTAAGTCAGATCCAAACACACAAAACCCATGTTCTGTCGGTATTTGGAAGCTAGAACTTTATGCAATTTTACACAACAGTATTAACCAAAGCATGCTATTTGCAGAGGAGTAGTTAAAAGGTGTAATTTCTTATAAAATTTAACTTTTAATCCAACAAAATGAATACCAGGAAATTATCACTTGGAGGATGTGAGGGGAAGTCAAAGGGAAGCAATAAAGAGCATTATGGAAGAAGAGAGTGAGGGCATATTATTCAATGTAGATAGTATGAAATTAGAACAAAATTAAAGTGGGGTGAGGTTTGGAAGGGTGTGGGAAAGTTATGTAAAGATTGTACTTAAAAACTGAGTTGTTGAATGGAAATTCCTTTGTACAACTACTTAAGATAATAAAATTAAAATGAAAAACAATAGAGACATCTGATCTTAAACTGTGTTCTCTTAAACCATGAGTCAATGTAATAGTTTCCTCCTCAGAAATGTTCTTTGAGCTATTTCCCTCCTAATGACAGAAACGTGACCAATTCAATTAATATCACTACATCACATTGCATATCATACAGAGACACAATATAAAAATTACAATAAAAACGTTAGAATTCATCACATGATAAAAAACAGGTAGAATGTATCAAATTCTATTGATTGTTTTCCCACATACTTTACCTATGGTATCTAATTTAATCCTCACAATAATCCCATAATGAGGAACTACTTCCATTGGTATTTCTCACATGATGATATTGAAGTCTTCAGAGTTGGAATTACTAGTACAACATTGCACGCATGGTAATGTGTTAGCCTGTGGCCCATCTCCCACTGTATCAAATAACTTAATTCTATTTTATGACTACAATACCAGCACTTAGTCTACTAATTCTAGGAAAATTTCCCAGAATTATTGTGTAAACTCTAAGAATATTTCATTTTTTCTTCGTTAGAAAATAGGTATCAGTAATATGAAAACTCCAAGTTCATAATCACTTTATTCTTCCCTGCTGAAAGGAATTGCTAAACTATAACGTTCTTTATTTCTAGCTCAAAATAGTAGAAATAATATTTTATCCCATGACTCAACACTGCAATGCCTGTGGACCCCATCTCTATTTAACACAGTCTTACTGAAAGAATGACCTGCCCAATTCTTGATGGAAACAGACTGCAGTTCTTATGGACCAATCATTTCCACATTGTAGCTCACCTAAGTTGTTTACCACTATAAGTATTTTGATTGCATTTTATACCCAACATTTTGCGAGAAATGTTAATTTATGTACTTAATGTACTTTAAAATTCTATTAAAGCAAGACTGATATAAAAAATCAACTTTGGCCCCAGATAAATATTTTACCTTTCATATACCCAAAAATAAATCCGACCTATTATTAACGTTAGCAACCAGAGGTTAAAAATCATAGACACCAAGACCTAAGCATGAATTAAAGACTCCGCAACTTGTGAATGCAATTGTTTTAAAAAGACATCCATACAACTGCATTTTTTAAAATTTCTTATGATACTGAATAATTAATTATAAAGTTTTAACGCTTGAAAATTACACATTTTCTGGGGGGTAAAGTACAGAACACAAGATTAATCCTAATCATTTTTAAAATTCTTTATTTATACTACAAATCAATCATAGCTACAAAGATTCTAAAATTAACTGAATTACAGATACAAAGGAAATAATTTAACTGCATCATCTACATTCAAAGGACTCTTTCAGTAGAGAACAAAGTTATAATAATAATTAGCTTACCAAATTCATTACAGTCTTTTATTCTATTACATTTAGTTTCATAAAAACTGGATTTTCTTTTTTTTGGGGGGGGGTCGGTCTTTTATCCCTCCCCCACAGTATACCCCCTGCTTTCACTGTATTGATGTCGGTATAATTTTTGGAGGGGAAGGGGAAAAACAAATCGTTTAAATAGGGATACAAGTGGACCCATTTCAACAATGAGATGTACAAGTCGTTATGTCAAAAACGAACTTTACAACTTGGGTGTGGGGGGGGGCGGGAAGGATTGGGTGGGGGGCCGGGGGAGGATGGGAAGGGATGGGAAGGGGAAACAAAGGAGGAGGCTATGATGCTTGATAAGAAATGTACTCATTATATTGTCCATGTAATTGTAACCCCTCTGTACAGTATTTTCACAATAAAAAAAAACTGGATTTTCTTAAAATGATGCATTAAAAAGCCTATATACCAACTTACATTTTCAGATCATAACAATATATATTTCAGAAATGTGTTTATCTCTATAGTCAATGAAATGAAATAATACTAAAATATTCAAAGTCTTTTTAGAAATTACAAGACTTCCTCTGGGATGTTATTTATATTGGAAAAGATATTCCAAAAGCCTTATTTGTTAAAGTTGCGATAGTTACTCCCACAAAGGAGCCATTAGTGAAGATAACTTTGCATGTACAAAATATATTTGTCTTATAGGTAAAAGTATTTCACTTGGATTTATTAGGAAAAATTTACATAAACACTTTTAAGGAAAGAGAATATCATTTTCAGTTGTGACTACTGTCTGTATTAGCATTTTGAGTTTCATGTTACTCTGGTCTTGATTGAAATATTTTTAAAGAGAATTATTTGAGATACCTACAGTATCAAAACTGCCACCCAATATTGATAAAATTTCACTTGAAAGAAAATTATGTATTACTATTAGTAAAATTTCTATAGTGTCATTATGACTTTTATATAAACCAGTGACTATAAATTAAGTGAAATTAAAATATTTTTCAAGTTCAAAAAAAGAAGTAAAACGACTTCAAATACATTCACAACCTGGAGATGACACATGCTTTTTGTTTGTTTGTTTGTTTGTTTTTGAAAGGAATATCTAACAAGCATATACACAAGGCTGATTGTGAGTCACTAAGATGGGATATTCAAACATAATAAATATGGGGTTGATTATCTCTTAGTGACAATAGATATGATCTTATTAATTAAGTTATTTTCAACAGAAATCAACCTTGAATTTCACAGAAATAACGAGAGAATAATATCTGTTTGGTCAAGTCAGTCAAACTCACTCCATGAGTATACCTTAAAAGTATAACCAATTTAAGAGGTCAAATACACACTTTGTACTGACAGTCATCTTACAACAATAATTTACTACCTAATTATGTCTGTATCTTCTTATTTAACATCTAATAAGAGCTGAAAGCAGTCTTTTTTATCTAACTTAATGTTGTAAATGCGTTGATTATGATGATGTTTTTATTTGACAAATATTGTGTACAGAAGAGTGGTTCCACTGAAATGATATGACAGAACACTGATAAATAAAAACATTGGAACATAGTTATCTTTCTTCAGCTTCACCCTGTCCACATTGGCAAGCAACAATGGAACAGCATATGCACACATATACACATACCACGTGTGTACACATGTACACTCACAAATTCATGCATGCTAAATTCAGGTTTTATTGTACAAAAAGTTCAAATAAAATATCACTGATTAGTACAAATGATAATTTGCCTTATTACAAAATAAACAATCCAGTAACCATGGGTGTTACATTTTACCTGCATCTCCACATGTGAATACTTAATTTATTTTTAATTAATTAATTCACTAATTAATTAATTCATTTGTTTGGTGCTAATACTAGCACTTGAACTCAGGGCCTGCTTCTGTCCTTGAATTTCTTTTTTTTTGTTTTAGTTTTCTCAAGGCTAGCATTGTACTGCTTGTAACACAGCTCCATTTCTAGTTTTTGCTGGTTACTTTTAAATCAGAATCTAATGGACTTTTTTTTTTTTTGCTTGGTCTGGTTTCAAACCACAATCCCCAGATTTCCTCTTTCTGATACAGCTAATATTAAATATATGGACCACTGGTGTGGCTTCTACTTTTTCCTCTATACTTATCTAATGCACATACTTAGTTAGCAATTTAAAACAGAGTATAGAAGCAAGATGTTCAGAGATATTGTCCAGTCAGAAATAAAAGTTTGGAATTTAAATTTTTCTTAAGACCATACATAACAAAATACCATGATATAGTATAAAAGAACTCACTATTGAACATATGAGCTTTAAGAGCTTTCTATTTATTGTTACCCAACATTAGAAAAAATTTATAATGCTGTAGTAAAATAGAAGTCCTTTGTATGACTATTTAAATTCTTTGTTTGTTTAAAGACTCTTGTTTTCATCTAAAACTATAGGCCTATCTAATGTCTTCATGTGACTTTGATGATGAAGTTGCTTAATGAGAAGTTGAAATGTATTCGTAGTCCTTTGCTATCAATTAAATCTCACCTTTTCTTCTTGGAGTATATAATGATCAAAACAATAATTCAGAATCAGCACGCAATAGTTAAGATTCACGCTTCCAGTGCAAGTGGATCAACAGTAAAGAAACCTCAATACCATTTTCCACAAAGTTTTGTCACAGATACAATTGGCCTGACTTTTCTAGCTGCTTTCCTAGCCTAGACCTATTCCTTCATTCGACTTAAAGTGTGATTCAAATTATCTATTATTAGAATTATCAAGGATTTAGAACCTTGCCTGTAATTTGGTCAAAGCTATGTGTCTTTGTGTAGGCTACTAAAAATGTATTTACTAACTTCAAGTAAATACGTAAATTCTATTTACATCTTTTTTTAAATAAAATTGTTTGCTCTATAACTTGATCAGAGGCATGGATTTTGTGGCTAGCTAGGTCATTGCACATCTCTGTGTCTCTTCCTCTCTCTCTTTCATGGTTCTCATAGATAATATGATTGCTCCATAATTATCCTAATTTAATTTTCTTTAACATTTTTGGTTTCATCATTTCACTTTCTGCTCTGCCATTTCTCAAACCATTTAAATAGAAGACATTATTTCATATTTTATCATTCCTAGAATAAGCTGGACATGAAGACACCACTGGTCCTCATTTTCAGTCTGTACCCTTGAATACAAAGGAACATCTTTCCTCTGCTCTCTCTACTGTCCAGTTAGAATAATTTAGACTAGTAAAAATGGAAAAAGAAAAAATAAATCATGGTTAAAATAAAACAGATGCAGAAAATTCACGGGATTTTTCTGACCAGTTCAACCAACTTGAACTATTGTAAAAACATGGACACCTCATTCTCACTGGTACTCAACGTGTCTGGTTCCACAATTCTGATGAAGACGAGGAACAAGATGAAAAAGTGAGGAATGGTATCAATTGCATGAAAAAATTGGAGAAGGATCCAAGCAAATTTCTTCTTTGGGCTGCTGAAAATAATCTACTTACTACAGAGCAGAGAATACTTTCCAAAAAGGCCACTCATGTGAATACTAGGGATGACGATGAGCATACCCCTCTTCATCGGGAAGCCTACAATGTACATTTACACATTGTCCGTAAGTTGGTGGCACAAGCGGCAGATATTCCTACAGTAAGTGTGGATGGCTGGACACCCATGCACAGTGCTTTTAAGTGGAATTGTGGAGAGCTGCGGGAGCCGACCAAAGATGGCGCGGCCGCATGGCATGGCCAAGACCAAAGATGGCGCTGGCTTCCGCCTTCCACCTTCCCGATGGCGAGTGCTCTCTGTGAAAAACAACTCCTTATATGGCTATGGCTTGGCTGCTGGCTTGCTTCCGTGTTTGCGACCCTATTGATATATGCCACGTGGCACCTCGGGATTGGCCATCCAGGAGGCTTATAACCGGAGTGCAGGTGCGGGGTGAGAAAGAAGCTAATAATCAAGGTTCCTGAATAAACTGCTTTGAGAAGAATCCCGGGTCGTGTCTTCCTTGCTGGTCGAGGTAGATGCGACATGGAATAATACCAGAGAGTCTTCTTTATGACTTCATCATGATGCAGATAAGAATGCCCAAGCAAAAAGCCTTTTGATTCCTTTGCATTTGCTGCTGGGAACAGAGATACCAAAGATACTCTGGATCTCCTTCTCTTGAACCATTATATAAAACCAGGTCTGAAGAACAACTTGGAAGAAATGGCATTTGATATTGTCAAAAGACTAAGTATGTATCACTACCTTTTTCAAGTTGTGGAAGGCTATACAAATTGTTCTCCTAAGTTGTAATGGTTTGCTTAAGTTTCTGAAATTTAAAAAATGCCAGCTCATCCTTTGTGTCCATACAAAATATTTTCACAATACAAAGTAATAACAATAACTTACTGTAAAAATTCATGGGTTCCATGGTATTCTTCCACGGGAATTGCCTGATTTTGATGCCAAAATATATTCAAGAGTTGTTTGTATATATCTATAATGATTTCTACAGAGTTTGCGATTTTATTTAATCAGAAATATTTTTAACTTATCTGTTGAAATAAGTAGTACAGAAACTAAAGATATTTCTGGTGCTTGTCTGAAAAAAGTATATTTTAAAATATTCTATATTCTATATATTCTATATTCTATATAATATTCTATATTCTATATAATACTTTGAATTCTACATCATTTTATAATATATAGGTACATTAATAAATGTGTCCTTTCAGATTGCATTCAATATTGAAACAGTTTAAAATTCCCTTTTTTCCCTAGGTCCTTATAGTATTTTATTTCTTTGAGATAAAATGAAAATGTTGTCTAATTTTAAATGTTTTGTAAAGGTTATGCTATGTGAAGACCTTTCTAAGGTGAAGATTTAATACAGTGATGTCAAACTAACATTAAATTCTATGATTTACGTGTATTGTTACTTGTAGTTTTGTAATCAACTTTTTACTTACTGTTTTTCTTTTCTTGCATCTGAAGAATAAAAAATATGGAATATTTCACAAATTTTCATATCATCCTCGTGCAAGTGCCATGTTAATCTCTGTATTGTAATTTGGGTATATATGCTGCTGAAGCATGTAGTATCCTCTAAATTTAAGTAGTTAATTATGCAACCTTTATACAGGCTTATATCATTGGGTGCATATTTGTAACAAGAAATATTATTGTTCCTAACAATGCTATTGAACTTATTTCCCTAAAATTCTACGTATAGTTGAAAAAATCATATGGTTTGGTCGATTGCTCACATTTGCAATTTTTTGTCAATGACTATTTTAATTCTTTTTCATTTTAGATTTGATCATACTTTGAAGCATTTCTAGCTAGGTTCAAAGGTGATGGCTTTTTCAAGTACTTATTTATACAACTGAGTTAGATTTGTGGAGCTAATGGATTCAAAGTAATCCTTGCTTAAGAGCTACTTCTACAGTTCTTAAGCTTAAATTTTCCCAAATGAGGTCTTACTGGCACAAATGTGTATCTACCCTTTACCCTTCTTCCATTTAGGAACAGACTAACCATTACATCTTACCCTGACAGCATAGATTGTCTTACTCGAACAAAACTAATATTAGTTACAAAGAATCATAGAGAGATGAACACTTCAGACAGAAATGTTCAGACTAGAAGGTATTTTATCAAAATATAATTGTTTATTATACCTACCATTTCAAAAGTAGCTAACGCAAAGAAGGTGGAAAATTTGTCCCTTTGCATGATTACCTAATGTCCGGAGGAACTTACACGACTGCCTTTCTATCACCAAATATTTTCATATTTGCAGGAGAAGTCCATATGTTTCTCCTGGTTATTAAGCCTTAAATTGGTAATGTTTTAATCACAGTGCTTCTTCTTGCCTCTAGGCTATAAATCTACAAATGACAAAGCTGTAGGTCTAACTCTACCAAACACTGAGGTAGAGATAATGGAATAATACTTTAAAACAGAGTTGCTTTTGACACCATAACCACATTAGAACAATGCAAAACATGTGCCCTTTTTTATTATATTATATATAGTTCTATATTTTATATTTGTATGTGCTGATTAGAATATAAAAAGTGTCAATGCAATGTCTTTAGTGTAAACTTGTACTACCTTCTGTGTTCTTGGTTTTCTGAATTCACATGTAAAAAATACAATGTTGTTTTCCTCTAATCTATTAGGGATTTACTCTGCTGCCTTTTTTTTTTTTGTTTTAACTCCGTGGTCCCAAACTGTTTTTTCCCATATTTCTGAAGCATTCCTACTCATTATACCCAAAGTTTGCTGATATGATCTCTAAAAGATATTATACTTCTGCAAATCCCTTGGGTCTTCGGATCCCTGGTCCCAGTTACATGCATCATCAGATAACAGGGGCAAGTCTTCTCATCTAGGCCCATGCAACATGCCAAATGAAAGTAATTGAACAGCCATCTCGATTTCTCATTTCTTATAATATTTCAGGGCCCTAATTCCTTGAGATGCAGGAATTAGCAGTAAGCAATTGTGAAATGCAAGGCAACTTAAAATGAGAACACAAAATCGAAGAGAAAGTACTGTAATTCAAACTTTCAATTTACAGATGACCAGCCCATGTGAGTGAATGAGATAACAAAGTGTCACAAGAGTATTTTTAATAACCCTCCCCTAATGATTAATGAAAGACTTCAGTCCAGTATAAGTGGTTAAAAAAATAGTTCCTGGAAGGATAGATCCATAATTGGTCTACTGAGGCCAGGAAAACTTTATTTAGAGGTCAAATGTAATTCAGAAAAACATTAATTGAGAAGATTTTCAGTGCTTCAAAACACTGGTACTTCAGTAAAAATTGTTTCTGTGGTATAAAAATGTTGTCATTCTCAAACCATTGATAACCTACATTTAATCTCCTAAAAGTGTATTGCTTTTCAAATAAACTTTTTAAAATCACATTCGCAAAATAACATTTGACATGCAGATGATACTTAGTGACATTACAAGTTTTTCAAGTGTAGAGAGCAGGTTACAATAGACTTGATTTATTTACTCAGCACTACTAACAAACAGGTTCAACCATTCATTAAATTGTAGAAATCGTATCACAAACCATTTGTGTTGTTCAGTAGGTGCTTCACAGAAATGTGTTAAATAGATCAGTATCCCATATTTCAAACCCAAACTTTAGCTAATAAATTCCATCATTTAATAAGGTACATTTTAAAAAGTCACAGATAGTTGCGTTTTTTATGTTTTCCCTATATGTCTAACATATAAAAATATGACTTAATGTATTGAATATGGGAACTCATCAGGGATGTGACAAACACAAAATCTGTCTTCTATTTTTATTTATTCTTCTATAGTAGTAAATTGTAGTTTTCTTCTTTTTCCAAAACTTATGGGTAGTAGAAATTTTATCTCAGGTGAAAGAAAATAATCACAAATATTGTACAAAGCCATTTATAAAAATTTGTAGTTAGGAATACATTCTAAGCCATTCTTAAACTTTCTTGTTAACTAAAGATGAATCTTCCTAATGGATGAGAATTAAATCATGTTTAGGTGCTTTACATCTCCTGTCTTCAAATTGTTATTGCAGATGAATGAGTTATTTAAAAATAAGCTGACACCAGTTCAAGTATATACAGAATTGAAACTCCGTGTTTTGTATATAAACCTTTCAGAGTATTAACAGACAGTTTCGCAGAATGACTATCAGGAAGTTGAAACCAGAGAGGAATAATAGTAAAGACATAGAATGAATGAAAAATGGAGCAAGGGACAATAAAATTAGAATACTCAATGTACACATATGATAAAGGAAGTGGTAAATCTGAAATAAATCTTGGAGAAGGAGTTGGTTGAAAATGATAGAAGAAGTGACTCTGATCCAGGAGCAATGAACAATTAAGTGGACATATTTAATTGTAACACACTTGCACAATCTTTTGAAATTCATTTAAATAACACAACAAAAACAAATACACACAAAAATCACAACCAAACAGCAATCTCTAGAGAGTATGAATATGACATCTCAAATTTTAAGCAGTTAATGAAAAGCAGTCTTGGGAAAAGCAAACTAAGCTGTCCAAAAAGGGCTGTTAGGGGTAGGGGAGAATTTTGAACAGATTTAAATAGACTGTCTAAGGATATAAATCACTGACATCTGGTGCAAATATTATCTTTCTTCTGTGAGTTCTCTTTGTCTTAAATGGATTCTCCAGTCCTGAGACACATTTGATAGCTTGTGAAGATAGAAAGGAAGAAACAAGATCAAGAACCCATTATTCCAATGGAGAGAAAACAATCCTCAATGTTTCCTCTCATTTCTCTTTATACCCTTTCTTCATAATTTTAAGTCAATTGATTTTGAATTACATTTTTCCTTCTTTGTTATGACAAAGTAATTGGTCAAAATAATTCACTAAATATCATTGGCCATTTTTTCTGTCATGCTATTTACATGTCCAAGCAAGTCTATTAAACATCCCCCTTGCATTCGGGTGCCACAAAAACCCAACATCTATGTTAATGAGGACAAATTCTAATGTAAAACTTTGTCTCCAAAAAAAACCAGTCCAAGAAGCTGTGATCACAAATATTTGGCTATACATTTTTTTCTTTTACCATGAAAGTCTTCTTGTGTCTAAAGTGCCTACAAAAATAAGTACTCCACCGCTTTTTGGTTCAATCACTTCTATCCTCAAAGACATATTTTGTAACAAGATGCTTAGAGGAAACCAAAGAATACTCCACTTTTTATCTTCTCTCTTAAACCTCTCCTTAGATACCATATCAGGAACAGTGAAGTTATTCTTTGCAAAATTAATTCAATAGACTCTCTTTCTCTTAGTTTTGCATTTGCTCAACAAGATGTATGGAGGAGAATAGAGTTAAATCATCCATACCTTGATGACAGTCTGTTACAAAGGACAATGCTTCTCTGTCCTACTTCTATGCCCTCCTCTTAGCTCTTGCGTGATTTCCAATTAATCACAGCTTCTTGACTTCAAGTGTAGTGAAGCTGAAGTACTATAAGTCCTCCCCCACTGCTCCATCTTCATGGTTTCTCATTTAAAACTCTTTCAAGTTGCCTCATTTGGATGTGGAATTTATTTCCATGTTTTCTTTCAATCTGTTCTACATCGTAGTGGGCCAAATATGCTCTGTAAAATCACTTTAGGTAGCAAAAATATTAAGACAATGTATATAAAAAATGTTGGCCTCCCTTCACTGCTGAAGCCAATATGCTTAGCAGGGGCTTCTAAGAACAGTTTTCTTACCTTTTCCATTTGCTCAACTCTTTTCTGATCCCAAACTTTTTGGCTTATGTAATAAGAGAAGTGTTCACTATCTCATGTTAATAAGGATATTATTTTTGTGAGATACTTAGAAATGTGAAATCAGAGTTCCGGGAAGATGGCGGAGGAGAAGCTGGAATCTGAACAAGCTCTTGCATAGAAAACAGTTTCAGAGGTCCAGTGAACAGTCCCAAGCCAGAGAATCACACCAAGTGTGTCATCACAGGACAGAGAGTTAGTCAAGAGAGGGGAAGCCAAGCAGACACATCTGAGCGCCTGACAGCAGCTGCTGCTGCGGCGGCAGGGTCGCGGCAGCGACCACCGCCGCGGGGGCACACCTGAGACACAGTCTGGGACGAAGGAGCCAGACGCAGCAGACGAGCGGATTCTACTCAACAACAGCAAGAACCGACAAGGAGCGGACAACTTCATCCTGCACTTTGCAGACCAGAGACAACCCGGGATCCAAGACTCTGCGTGAGTAGAAGCCCGACTTCCTCACTCCTTCTAAGGGAGCAGAGGAGGGAAGGCCACCCCTCCCCCCCCCCAGCACCGGTGATCTCCATCTTGGATACCGACAAAGCTCGGAGGAGCGGCTAGCTCCAGCTCAGGCCTTGGAATAAAACGAGTCATTTAGCAGGTCACAAGAACTTAACGGCGAAGTGACCTCACAGACTCAGTTCCATCCAGGGAAAAGTCACCCAGCTCAGGCGCCAGCCATTGGAGTGGCTCTCCTCACCGGGTAACCAGAGCCAGAGGCTGCCCCTCCCTCTAGCAGCCACCACAATCAATTGAAAAACAGAAACCCTGAGAATGGCTCCAGGCTGAGTGCTGTGAGTTTTTTTCACAAAATAGCCCCAGGGAAAAGCTACTGTTTGTTGAAAGACCTCAAATGGACCCAGAACCTAGCCTCATCACTGCATCCCCCTCTTTTGTGATTCTCAAAGCAGATCACCCTCCCAGTAAACTAACCTGGGAGGGGGATCTCAAAATCTTGGGTAAAGCAGAGCATTTTTCTGCCTGTTCCAATAAACTGACTTAAGAAACCAATCAAGCCACAGGACGTCAAGCTGACCAGAGACTCCAACCAGACTCTGGTTACAGACACAAGGGACATACAGGACTCTTCCCACCCCTCCCCCCCCCCAAAAAAAATCAAAGAACTTTTTTTTTTCTTCTTCTTCTTTTCTTTTTTTCTTTTTTTTTGTTTTGTTTTTTTTTCGTTTTTTGTTACCTTATATATATAAAAAATTTTTTTGCTTTTCTAAAACTTTTATTAATCTTTAATTTTTGCCTCTTCTGAAAAAATAATTGTTTTCCATTAACTTTTTTTTTTCTTTTCTCCTCTTATAATTTTTATTTTAGGAATACGTGAATGTGTGTTTTCCTTTCTTTTCTTGTCTTCTTTCTCTTTTTCTTTCATTCTTAATTATCTTATTTTTTTGTCTAGCTCTACTGAACTTCTGATCTTTTCTTCTCACTTTCCTATCCTTTCCATCTTTTCCTCTTTGTTCTTCTTTATGTGACTTAACTCTTGTCCTGCACATCCTCAGATAAACCTGTAGTTAACCAGTAGACCCTATCCCCCATTGTGTACACACTTAATCCACAAACTTATTACTCAATTCAAAACCTCTGAGACTTAAATTCATTAATAGCAGTACTACCTCTTTATACCTATATAATATTTTTAAGCATTTTTTTAAAGTTTTTCACATCTCCTCTATGTCCCTCCCTTTCTCTCAACATATTCATATTCCTCTATAAATAGATGGTCTTTTAATCTCTAAAATAACATTAATTTTTACGTTTCTATTTTTTTTTCTGGTCTCTTCTCATTCCCCTTTCCCTTTCTTCTTTTTCTCTCTCTCTCTACTTGCATCCTACCCAACCTATTTCCTGCATTGTGATTAGGACATAGTTAACTCTCCCTATGCCTCCCCACACCAATCTATTCCTATTTTTTACCCACATCTCTCCCTAACCCTAATAATTTCTGGTTTTCCAAATTCTTCTCTGCGTTTCGAAGCCCTTTAACATATAGTTGTTTGATGTCGAATAGATGTATCTGTTGAACTAGATTGTATCTGTAGACTATTGACTGTACAAATGCAAACTTTGGTTGATAGTTGCCTTAAGATAGTGTTCTAGCACAAAACTGGTGCTATCTTCATCTCAAATGGGCAGAGTAAGCCGGAAAAACACAAGAAAAATGGCAAATTCGGGTATCTCAATTCCCAATCTTGATTATCAGGAGTTAGAACAGATAATGAATAATCCAGAGGAGAGTTCCCACATAGCTCTAGAAACATTGCTGGCAAACATGATAAATGAAAAGTTTGACAATGTACAAAGGACTCTATATGAGCGTGACAGGGAGAGAGAGGAGGCATCCCAGAAGTTTATACAGGAATATCATAAGCGTGAGGAAGCTACTCAAAAACTGATACAGGATTTGCGTGAAGAACTTGAGAATACTCAAAGAGAAAGGGAGGAATGGCGTGAACAGGCTGAGAACACTCAAAGAGATCTGCAGGAATCCCACGAACGGGAGGAAGCTAATCAAAGAGTAATACAGGAATTGAGAGACCAGGTAGAGAACACACAAAGATCACTAAAGGCATTCATGGAATCCATTAACAAAGAGCTGAAGGAAGTCAGGGAGACCACAAAGGGAATGCTGAATGGAACCCAACAGAAGGAATGGGAGCCCAAAGAAACCATAACCAATCAACTAAGGGATTTGAGGACAAACACTGAACACCAAATTAAGGAAGTAAAGAAATTCATACAAGACCTAAAACAGAGCTTCAACAAAGAACTTGAAGCCATCAAAGCTGACCAACTAGAAGGAAAAGAGATAAAAAACAAAGTAGAGAGTCTTGACAGCAGGTTAGACCATGCAGAAGATCGAATCTCAGGGATTGAAGACAGCCTAGATATTATAGAGAAAGAATATACAACCATCCAAGACAAGTCCAAGAAATATGATAGATCTATCCAACACCTGGAAGACACCATCAGAAGGCCTAATCTAAGGATAATGGGTGTAGAGGACCACCTAGAAACAGAAGTTAATGGTCTAGGAAATTTGTTTAACAGGATCCTAGCAGAGAACTTCCCAAACATGCAAAAAGATAGGCCTGTCCAGATACAAGAAGCCTTTAGAACCCCAAATAGACCAGACCAGAATAGGACATCCCACCGCCACATTATAATCCACACAGGATCAATTCAGAACAAGGAAAAGATCCTTAAAGCTGTCAGAGAGAAAAGGGTAATCACTTATAAAGGGAAACCAATTAGAATCACCTCAGATTTCTCAGCAGAGACAATCAAAGCAAGAAGAGCCTGGAATGATGTATGCCATGCCCTAAAAACAAACAACTATCAACCAAGAATACTGTACCCAGCTAAACTCTCCTTCATAACTGAAGGCCAAATAAAAACCTTCCATAGCAAAGAAAAATTGAAACAATACATCTCCACCAAACCAGCCCTACAAAAGATTCTTTAAGATGTGCTACACATAGAAAACCAACAAGACCGCAATAAAGGCCAAGAAACTGCACCCAAACTGAGAATCCAAGAACCATAGGAAGAACCCAGTTTTCGCAGCCCCCAAGAAGGTAGATAACATGGCAGGAACTCCCAAATACCTCTCAGTCCTATCTCTTAATGTTAACGGACTGAACTCTCCAATTAAGCGACATAGACTGTCTAGTTGGATTAAAAAACAAGACCCTTCTATCTGCTGCCTGCAGGAGTCACATCTTGCCCGTAAAAACAAACACATTTTCAATGTTAAAGGCTGGAACAAAATCTACCAAGCAAACGGACCGCATAAACAGGCGGGAGTTGCAATCCTAATATCAGATAAAATAGACTTCAAATTAAAATTCGTGAAAAGAGATAAAGAAGGTCGCTACATACTAATTAAAGGATCTCTCCTTCAGGAGAATATTACAATTCTAAATATCTATTCACCAAACAATGGAGCACCCAAATTTATCAAAGAAACACTACTTTCCCTCAAATCCCATATAAATCCAAAGACATTAATTGTTGGGGATTTTTACACACCACTCTCCCCACTAGATAGATCGACTCGGCAAAAACTCAACAGAGAAACCGCAGATCTAAACAGCTGCATAGATCAACTAGACTTAACAGACATTTACCGAACATTTCACCCAGCAGCATCAGAATACACGTTTTTCTCAGCAGCACATGGAAGGTTTTCTAAAATAGACCACATTTTAGGCCACAAAGCAAACTTGTCTAAATTCAGAAACATTGAAGTTATACCTTGCATTCTCTCTGACCACAAGGGAATAAAATTAGAACTCAACACCAAAAGCCACCAAAGAAAGTCCGGTATCACATGGAGGCTGAACAACACACTGCTGAATCATGAGTGGGTCATGGAAGAGATTAGAAAGGAAATTCAAATGTTCATGCTATTCAACAAAAATGAACACACAAAATACCAGCTCCTCTGGGACACAGCAAACGCAGTATTCAGAGGCAAGTTTATAGCTCTGAGCTCCTACATCAACAAATTGGTGAGATCTGAAGCTAGCAATTTAATGACACATCTAAACCTCCTCGAAAAAGAGCAGCAAGATAAACCCCAATCCAGTAGACGGAAAGAAATAATCAAAATGAAATCAGAATTAAATGAATTAGAATCCAAAAAAACTATAGAAAGAATCAACAAAACAAAGAGTTGGTTCTTCGAAAAACTTAACAAAATTGACAGACCCTTAGCAAATCTGATCAGAAAAAGAAGAGAACACACCCAAATTAATAATCTCAGAGATGAGAATGGAAACATCACCACGGAAACAACCAAGATTCAGAACATTATAAGGGAATACTTCTCAAAACTTTATGCTAATAAGTTTGAGAACTTGACAGAAATGGACCTCTTCCTAGCAAATATTGACATGCCAAAACTAATCCAAGATGAGGTAAACTATCTTAACAGGTCCATATCAAGCATTGAAATAGAAACAGCAATAAGAGACCTCCCAGCTAAGAAAAGTCCAGGACCAGATGGTTTTACAGCAGAATTTTACAAGGCCTTCAAAGCAGAGCTCACACCAATTCTCCTCCAACTCTTCAATGAAATTGAAAGAGAAAGCTCACTACCGAACACATTCTATGAAGCCATGATAACCCTCATCCCAAAACCAGGCAGGGACTCATCAAAGAAAGAGAACTATAAACCCATTTCTTTGATGAACATTGATGCAAAACTTCTCAACAAAATTTTGGCCAACCGACTTCAACAATTCATCCAAAAAATCATACATCACGTTCAAACAGGATTCATTTCAGGGATGTAAAGCTGGTTCAATATATGCAAATCAATTAATATTATTCATCCCATCAACAGGAGCAAGAATAAGAACCACATTTTTATCTCAACAGACGCAGAAAAACCATTGGACAAGATCCAACACCCCTTTATGATGAAGGTTTTGGAAAAATTAGGAATCCATGGAACATTCCTCAATACAATAAAGGCTGTATATGACAAACCTACAGCCAGCATTATACTCAATGGTGAAAAGCTAAAGCCATTTCCTCTTAACTCAGGAACAAGACAAGGATGCCCACTCTCTCCACTTCTCTTCAATCTAGTATTAGAATGCCTAGCTACAGCAGTAAGACAAGATGCAGACATAAAGGGGATCCAAATAGGGAAAGAAGAAATAAAACTCTCCCTCTTTGCAGATGACATGATCTTGTATTTAAAGAATCCCATAGACTCCACTCCCAAATTACTCAAGCTGATTCAAAACTTTGGCAAAGTAGCAGGTTATAAAATTAACCCCCCAAAATCAATGGCTTTTCTGTATGCCAACAATGAGAAAAGTGTGGCTGGAATTAGGAAATCAACTCCATTTGTAATAGCCCCACAAAAAATAAAATACCTAGGAATTAACTTAACTAAAGAAGTGAAGGACCTCTATGATGAAAACTTTAAAATCTTGAAAAAGGAAATCAACACAGAACTTAAAAAATGGCAAAACCTCCCATGCTCCTGGATTGGAAAGATTAACATCGTGAAAATGGCAATACTTCCCAAGGCTATCTACAAATTCAACGCAATACCTATCAAAATTCCACCCTCATTCTTCAAGGAAATAGAAGAGGCAATCCAAAAATTCATATGGAACAATAAAAGACCCCGAATAGCAAAAACGCTCCTCAACGGAAAGAACACTGCTGGAGGAATATCAGTACCAAATTTCAAACTCTACTATAAAGCCATAGTAATCAAAACAGCTTGGTATTGGCATAAGAACAGACCTCAGGACCAATGGAAAAGAATTGAAAACCCAGAAATGAACCTACAGACCTATAGCCATCTAATCTTCGATAAGGGAGCTAAAACAATAGAATGGAAGACAGACAGCCTCTTCAGTAAATGGTGCTGGCAAAACTGGTTAACTATATGTAGAAAACTAAAGCTAGATCCTTATATATCACCCTGTACCAGAATCAACTCCAAATGGATCAAAGACCTTGAACTCAAAGCAGACACTCTGAAAACATTACAGGATGGAATAGGAGAAACCCTGGGTCTCCTCGGCTCAGGCCGAAATTTTCTGAATAGAGACCCGGAAACACAACAAATCAAAGAAAGGTTGGACAAATGGGATTTTATAAGGTTGCAGAGCTTCTCAGGGCAAATGACATAGCTAGCAAGATCAATAGAAAGCCCACGGATTGGGAGAAGATCTTTACTAGCCATACAATGGACAAGGGTCTCATATCTAAAATATACTTGGAACTCAAAAAATTAAACCACCCAACAACAAATCCTCAAAGGAACAACTGCCCAATAAGTAAGTGGGCGAAAGACTTAAAGAGAAGCTTCTCTGAAGAAGAAAGAAGGATGGCCAATAGACACATGAAGAAATGTTCAACATCCCTAGCCATAAAAGAAATGCAAATCAAAACAACATTGAGATATCACTTCACTCCAGTTAGAACAGCAAAAATCAAGAACTCTAACAACAACAGATGCTGGAGGGGATGTGGACAGAAAGGAACCTTACTTCATTGTTGGTGGGAATGTAAACTTGTTCAACCACTTTGGAAAGCAGTATGGAGGTTCCTCAAAAGACTCCACATAGAGCTCCCCTATGACCCAGCAATCCCACTTTTGGGCATTTACCCAAATGATCACAAACAAGGCCACACTAAAGCTACCAGCACAACTATGTTTATTGCAGCATTATTTACCATAACTAAGATATGGAACCAACCCAGATGCCCCTCAGTAGATGAATGGATCAAGAAGATGTGGTATATATACACAATGGAATTCTATGCCTCCATCAGAAAGAATGACATTGCCCCATTTGTTAGGAAATGGAAAGGCTTGGAAAAAATTATATTAAGTGAAGTAAGCCAGGCCCAAAGAAACATAGGTCCCATGGTTTCCCTTATTTGCAATATCTAGTATAGGTATGAGTCAAGCGGAAAAAGTCAGAGAATGTGATGTTAGGAAAACGAACCCTCAAATATGTATTTTAATGTTTTTGTTTCTTTTCATGCATGTGTTTCTAACGCATTTATAATATTATTTCTTTGTTGCTTTGTATGTCCCTCCCGCACAGTGTAACCCCCGCTTTCACTATATTTGATGTCAGTATAACATGTGGCGGAGACGGGGACAAACAAGTCATTTAAGGATTCAGGTGGACCTGTTGCAACAATGAGAAGTACAAAATGTCATGTCAAAACCAGCTTTACAATGTCGGTGGGGGGAGGGGAGGGGGGTATAATTGGGTGGGGGGGAGGGGGAGGGGGGAAGGGAGGTGAAGGGTAAACAAAGGAGGAGGCTGCAATGCTTGTTAAGAAATGTATGCATTTTCCTGCCCATGTAATTGTAACCCCTCTGTACAGTATGTTCTCAAATAAAATAAAATAAAATTTAAAAAAAATGAAATAAAAAAAAAAGAAATGTGAAATCATTGGTTTGAATTATTCAATCAGATGTTTTTCTCTGTTTCAGTGCTTCATGTGCAAAGACATTGTGGAAAGTATTACAAACAGAAAAGTGTAAATCCAATACCTTCTTTCATTGTGGAGGGCACTTTCTCTCTAAATTTTTTGACCCAAAATATCTTTTTCAGAGAATTACAGTTTGGTAATTAAAGGTAAATTCACAAGTTTTGATGCCTTACTTTTTTAAGAAATTTGAATTTAAAGTCCACTACAACATTGTTTCACACAGTGAGAGTATATTTCCTGGGTAAGGACATTCTCAAGGGAACCTACAGGATTTACAGTAAGTTTTCTGCGATTTGTTGGTTAGTTGGTTGGTTTGTTTAATGAGCCATCTTCACCCACATTGCTCTTTCCCCTAAGTCTCCTTGGATTTCTTTGCATGAAAGCCTATTTTCCCAGGCAATTTTAAGTTTTCTTTATAGTCTAAGTTGTTAAATATTTTGAACAATTGAAACTTACCTGTCATAATTGTAAAACCTTTTTGTAATTTCTTTATCAGAATCGTGAATTCACCAATCCTAATTCCACCTTTACCATCAAAAACAGTTAACATGTTGTTTTCATGATATAGTGACCATGCAGCTATTCTTTATCATTGGCTTTTTTATGCATATATTTGACCATATCAGCTGATGCTGAGCAAAATGAACTCCAAGATATGGAAAAACAGATTTGTATTTGCAGTTGTTGTTTTTAATGTAGTATGTGATTTCTATTTTGGGGGGGTTTTCCCCCTATGGTTTATCCCCTGTTGTACTTGATTTTGGTACCCTGTATTTTGTGTATACATTTACCATAATTAGGGGTGGGAAGAGGAAAAACAAAATGGTGAGACAAAGGACAAAGAGAAAACCAATGCAATAGCAATGCTCACATGACAATATATGGGAAATGTACATAACAACTTGTGAGAAGTATTGAGGTGAAAGAAAACTGAGCAAAATGAGGGAGGGGTCACAAGTTTGAAAAGTTATGTATTAACTACCTTACAGTTACTGTAACCCCACTGTACATCACTTTGACGATCAAATTGAAAAAATAAGCCGCATAAAATATAATTTCACTATATGGTTATAGTAAATATTATTCTTTAAGTGGTAACTTTTTAAAAATCAATACTATTTGGCATTTTATTTGAATTACACCTTCTTCATCAGAGGCTCATCAACTTGAATATTGTCAAACTAGACAATATTTTCACAATATACTTGCCAATATTTTGAAAAAAGAATAAATTTAGTCCTTTCTTATACTAAAACTGAAAACAGTTTAATTCTATGGAAAACTATACTGTTTATTTCTGATCAATTGAAATTTTTAATTGTGAAAATACCATACAGAGGGGTTACACTTACTTGGGAAAAATATTGAGTACATTTCTTACCAAACATTATTTTCTTCTCCTTTGTTTCCCTTTCTCATCCCTTTCCTTGTCCCACCCCGTAACCCCCGCCCAAAAGTTGTAAAGTTCATTTTTTGACATAACGACTTGTATATCTCATTGTTGCAATTGGTCCACCTGTGTCTTTATGTAAACGATATGTTATTTCCTTTCCCCTCCAAAAATTATACCAACACCAAATACAATGAAAACAGGGGTAGGCTCTTATTTCTATGACCATCAATCCCAAGATTTATACCATAAAGTCATCCTAGCCCAACAGTTTCCAACTTGTAAGGTGCACCTTAAAATTCCCTTAATTCATATCATGAATAGCTTATGTCTATTCGGAAAAATTCTATGCCTCTGTTAATGTGATGCCCTTCTTGTTCTAGGAAAAAATATCACAATACACTGGGATGCAACATTTCTCCACCAGTAGTATTCTTGAGATCAGAACACTTGCAAATGTTATTTATACTTACACTTTTTTAATTATCATAGATACTCAGGATGCTAAGATCGGAAGATTACATTTCAAGTTTACCTTACCCAGACAGGAAGTTTCCTTTGATTCTTATCTCCAATAATATTCTCAGAGAAAGCCAGATACAAGTGGCACTGAGGTTGAAGTGGTAGGGCATGAGCCTTGAGTAAAAAACAGGCTCAGGCTCAGAGAGAGTGTCCAGGCCCAGAGTTCAAGCGCTAGGACAAAACAATAAAACAAAAACCAAATAAAAACAAACCCCAATCCTAGCATTTTTTCTGATTTACACAGAGGCACACAATTAAGGAAATTGCTTCCTGTGTTATGAATAAATAGAAGAACCAAGATATCACTCAATTTCTCTCTTCATCCCATGTTTCACTAAATCCTCAAATAATTGTTTTTTCTAAATTTATAAATTGATATCATCCATTTGTTGGCAACTCTGTCTAGATTATTCACATTGCCATTTTATATATGAACTGATGGAATTATCTGATTACTAAGTTCTAATTGCAACTCTCTTGAAAGAATATTCTAGGCAAATAGAATGCCAGAATCATTTGTGAATTTGTCAATTCAAACCTCTATGTAAGAAGAATTTTGTAGTATCCTATAGAATGTGAAATTACAAACAAACCAAAATATTATTTTAAATCTAAATTCTGATTTAACAAGGTCTACAAAGTCCTATATTAGACAAACTTTGCTATTCCTCCAGGCTTAAGCTTTTGTAATCTTTCATCATTTCTTTGGCATCCAATAGAATGATGCTTACTTACTTTCTCAAATTCTTGGATGGGAATCATGAGCCATTTTGCATCTAGTTATATTCTGTAATGAAGACAGTATTTTAAACACAACTGAGGAGTATGCATGAGTTGCATTTAAATAGTAAACTTGACTTCTCTAAACATAATGACAAAATTAGCCCAAATTTCCAACAGTGTATTCCTTTCTTGTTTGGTTTGTTTTATTGAGACAAAATTATACTACCTGTTTCAGGGAAGGTATCACTACGTAATTCTAATCTCTAATCTCCTGTCTATATCTGAGTGCTAGAATTCCAGGTTTGTATCACATTACCCTGCCATAGTTTGTTGGTTTATTTAATGTAGATACAGACTAGCAAATCTGAACTTCTCCAATGATCTTATCCAATAGACTGACTGCTTAGACTGTGTATGTACTATTTGCAAAAATGTTCTAACATTTGACACAAGATATGAACATTTTCAGATTTACCTGCAAGGGTCTCTGATTCATTAATCCATGGATTTGATCCCTTTAATAATAATTACTAGATTCTCTTACAATTTCTTGTCCCTAACTATGTAAATTCTCAAACTTTTTTGAAGAAAGTTCACTTTAGGACTTGCTAACATTAAAAGTTATTACTTGATTCTAGTCTTACTCAGGACATAGTTTCTATTGTTTTGTAACTTTTCTACACATTCTGAGAGTTGTTTAATTTGTGTAGGTGCACATATAATTGACTGTGTGTATGTGTATGTTTGTATGTATGAATGCAAAAGACTCAAGCTCTTATTCAGCACTCTTGCTCATGACTGGTATTCCATCACTTGAGCTATTCTTCCAATCCAGCTTTTGTCTGGTTAATTATAGGTAGTGTCTCAAATACTGTTCAGTCCAGGCTGGATGCAAACTGAACTTCCCAGACTCCTTTATATTCTTAGGTTTTATTTTTCCAGAAGTATCAACGTTTAAACTAGAAATATTTTTGTGAGTATGAAGTCTAAGCTGTAGCTCAGATTTTTAACTTTAGAATTAATATAAAGTTAGATGAACATACACATTACATGTCCTGAATGCACATTGTTAAGAGATGTGATCTTAAGCCAGGTGCCGGTGACTCATTCCTATAATTTTAGCTACTCGGGTTGCTGTGATCTGAGGATTGCAGTTCAAATCCAGCTTGAGTAAGAACATTTCTGAGGGACTTATCTCCAATTAATCACCAGAAAACTGCAAGTAGTGCTATGACTCACCTGGTAGAGTGGTATCCTTTAGCTGAAGTGCAGAGGGACAGTGCCCAAGCCCAGAGTTGAAGCACCCACCCCTGACCATAATGGCTAAAATCAAGAACTCTAATAACAACAGATGCTAGAGGGGATGTGGACAGAAGGGAACCATACTGCATTGTTGGTGAGAGTGTAAACTTGTTCAACTTTGGAAATTAGGATGGAGGTTCCTCAAAAGACTCCACATAAAGCTCCCCTCTGACCTAGCAATCGCACTTTTGGGAATTTACCCAAATGATCACAAACAAGATTATACTAAAGCTACCAGAACAACTTTGCTTATTGCAGCATTATTTACCATAGCTAAGATATGAAACCAACCCAGATACCCTTCAGTAGATGAATGTATCAAGAACATGTTGTATATAGGGGCTGAGAAGGTGGCTCAGTGGTAGGGCGCTTGCCTTGTATGCATAAGGCCCTGGGTTCGATTCCCCAGCACCACATAAGCAGAAAAAAAAACCAGAAGTGGTGCTATGGTTCAAGTGGTATCGTGCTAGCATTGAGCTGAAATGCTGAGGGACAGAACGACGGGACTCAAAAAAATAAAAAGAAAATTTGTTATATATACACAATGGAATTCTATGCCTCCATCAGAAAGAATGATATTGCCCAATTTATGAGAAAATGGAAAGATTTGGAAAAAATCATATTAAGTGTAGCTAGCTAGGCCCAGAGAAACATAGGTCCCATGGTTTCCCTTATTTGCAATAATTAATATATGTCTGATACAAGCAGAAATGTTCAGAAATGTTGATGTTAGGAGAAATGAACCCCAAGATAAGGATTCAAATGGTTTTTCTTATGATTGTTTCGAACATATTTATAAGTTGATTTCTTTGTTGCTTTGTATGTCCCTTCACCACGGAATAACCCCTGTTTTCACTGTATTTGGTGTTGGTATAATTTTTGGAGGGGAAAGGAAATAACGTATCTTAAATAAGGATACAGGTGGACCAATTGCAACAATAAGATATACAAGTCGTTATGTCAAAAATGAACTTTACAACTTTTGAGTGGGGGGTTGGAGGTGGGACAAGGGAAGGTATGGGAAGGGGAAACAAAGGAGAAGGAAATAATGCTTGATAAGAAATGTACTCAATATCTTTCCCATGTAATTGTAACCCCTCTGTACGGTATTTTCACAATTAAAAAAATCCATTTATCAGAAAAAACAGTATGGGTTTCCACAGAATTAAACTGTTTACAGTACTTTAAGGATGGTATCAAAGAAATATATGCGGGTTTTTTTTTTTTGCATGGTTGCTTGTTTGTTTAGTTTGTGCTGATTCTGGGGCTTGAACTCAGAGGCTGGACCATGCCCCTGAACAATACTCTCTTCCCTGTCCAACTGCCCCCAAAACCAGTACTCTACTTCCTGAGCCAATTCTCCACTTCTGGCTCTTTTGATGTTTAATTACAGACAAGATTTTGACAGATTCTCTTGCCTTGGTTGGATTTGAACTGAGATAGTAAGAAAGCCAAGTGACATCAACTGTATCAAGATTTCTGTTTTGAATCATGAAAATCTAGATGAAGTTTATTATAAAGCTAATATTAATTGCCTCTGGCTTTTTTGTGCCATGACTTACCGAAAAGATTTCCAAATCTTACTTAGACTACCTTTCTCATTTTGAATACAAGTGACGACAAAAAGCCTGGATGCTTTGAATTTACAGGAATAAACTTCACTTGATGTCTAAGCACATTCCTGGCAATAATTGTCGTGACCTATCAGCTAAACATTTTTTTTTCAACACATTATTCTATTATAGGTAAAGTAGATGAATTATGGGCTCTTGTCAGGTATCATTATGGAAAGAGTAATTATATATTCTAAATATGGGTTCTTTATATTGCAATTACTATCTAAATGACTTTTTTTGACAGTCCTGGGGCTTGAACTCAGGGCCAGAGAAATGTTCCTGAGCTATTTTTTTCTTTGCTCAAGTCTAGCACTCTACCGCTTGAGCCACAGCACCACTTCCAGTGTTTCTTTTTGTGTTAATTTGGTGTTGAGGAATTGAACCCAGGGTGTCATGCATGCTAGGCAATCAATGTAACATGAAGCCATATTCCCAGAGCCCTAAATGACTTTCTTAAGATGTCATTACTTTTTCATTCCATTACTATGTATTATAATTTGGGGCAGGTGGTAGAAAAGAAATGGAAAAACATACTAAGTCCAGTAAGGCTTACGTTCCTATCACATCACTAAGGAAGTACAGTGTTAAGATCTGTGGGACTCTTAGGGCTGTTCCATGTGATATTAACATTCATCTCTGACATCCATAACATTCTGCTTCCACTTTCAAGGTCAAGAACCAAATATCTAAGCCTTTTTATTGATTGGGTGTGTTTTCTAGGAACGAAGAAGGAGGATGTGGAAGGTGAAGGTGGAAAAATATGTATATTGGCTTCTGTCCACAATTTTGCATTTTTAAAAAGTGCTACTGATGAACTTCCATTTATATCTAATTGATTATGCTATCTGCATCAGATACAGATAAATGAAGGCATTTATTCTGGTGGATAGTTACATATATTAACAAAATCTATTTTTGAAAAAAACGAGATACTAGGTAAGAAAGAATAAAGGATTGTCTATAAAATGGTTTCTTTTCCTAACAGAACAAAATTTAGTATTGAAATGATTACTCCAGCTTTCTCTGAGATTTTATGCTCTCTCAGTATCAAAATTTTCTCTAATTCCTGTAACATCCAAGCATAAAAGACATCATTTGAAGATCTCAGTAGTTTCAGAAACAAAGGTACATAATAGCTTCCTTCCTTCAGAGACATGTGATGGCAAGTATGATTGATCATATTAAAGTTCTCTTCATGTTTATCTTTATCTCAAGTGATGCATATCTTGGCATATTACACTATGTCCTGCATCAGCTCCCTGTAGGTGAGATTTACCTCTACTCTGCAATGTCAAGATGGGTCATGTGACTTACTTCAGCTTACAAAAATGAGCCAGAAGGGGTGAAAGACTATTTCTAGGAGAAGAATTCTATCTCATTGTTTGTGTCTAACAGCTGACTTGTTTTCCCTTAGCTATAAAATAGCATGTCTCCAGAGGGAGTCTTCTTTCAACTTAAATACTGGAAGAATATAGCATGTGAAATTGAGGCAAAACTCAAATACAGCCACATACATATAACACAGCAAGAACTAAGCTAATATTAGAATATGATATTAAGATATGTGTTTCTTCTCATCCTTGTATACCGATAGTTGAATATAGCAGACCAGAATTTAACAAATATTAAACAAGAACTAAAAAATAGATAACGTTTCCTGTATAAGGCTATTACACTTTTTTATAAATAAGCATTCACCATTTGATCACTTGTGGGATTATTTTTTCTACTCTAGAGCACTGTATCTAATATCCCCAATGATTATCCAGACCTTGTGATGGAGATGAGGAAGAATAAAATATCTAGATTTCTCTTTTCCTCTTCTCCTTTTTCTAGTGTGAATTCTCATCTTTCTCCAAATTCTCCAATTAATAAAGGAAGAATGACACATTGCAAATATCAAGCTAAAGTCTTCAAAGCAAGAATTTCATTCTTTCAGAAATAGGTGAAGTAAATCAGAGTGTCTAGAGGAAGAATAAAATCATGATTATTTTTCCCTGTCTAGCTTCCATCATAGTGTCTGAACATGACTCTAAATATCTAATAAACCACTTGCCTTGGCTAATTTTTAAAAAAGTTTTTTTAAATAAATAGTAATTTTTTAAAGTTTTTAAAAATAATTTTTAAAGAAATACTAATTTGTTGTGTGCTTATGGCAGGCATGAAATAAGACTGCATTAACATTGCTTGTTGAGAGGCTAAATTTTGTCAGAATCTAAGCATAATTACAAATATATTATTTTAAGATAACTAGTTATAGGTACATTTTTTACATGAAAGGACAATATTTATTTAAACAGAGCTCAGTGGGGGACCATGGTATCATCAGAGTGCATCCAGAGGGAAAAGGGAGGAGGGGCCAAATGAGAATCAATGGCACTCCCACACCTTTACTATTTGATCTATACTGCCAGTCACCACATAGAAGGCCATCTTGTGGAAATCCAAGGAGGTAACAGTGTTGATGCGCATTGTCTTGTCATCAGCACAACTCAAAATAAATTTCTCCCCAGAATGGAACAGAACTCCACGTATCCAGTTATCATGACCCACAAGAGTCATAAGTCACATCCCACATCTTAATAGTTTTGTCTCTGGATCCAGATCCCAAGAATGGCCCGGGATTGCCACTTTTTTTAGTCTCAGATCCTGTTGCTTCAGAGATGGAAGAATATGAACTTTCTGGAGCCCAGGAAATGCATTTCACCACATGCTCATGTTCTCGGAACTCTGCTTTGCACTCCTTTGTTGCTAAGACCCACACAAGACCAGTCTGGTCATTGGAACAGCTGTCTATCAGAGTGCCATCCTTATTTGGCCGTACCATACCTCCCCATTCTCTGTGTCCTGTAAATGTCTTCACACAGTAGCCAGTTTGCACTTCCCACATTTTTATAGTTTTATCCCGTGAAGCAGACACTATACGATCTCCATTAGGCATAATGGCTACTGAAAAGACATTGTGGTCACGGCCATGCATGGTTCTGATGCATTCAAAGACTTGAAAATCCCATAGTTTAATGGTCATATCTGCAGAACAGGAAGCCAGTAGCTTGCCACTGTGGTCAAAGGAAGTATCCTTTAAAGAATCTGTATGTCCCTTAAGAGTTCGTTCAGAATCTCCAGTCTCATAATCCCACACCATAATTGTACCATCCTCTGAAGCAAAGACCATGACACTGAACACAGGATGGAAAATGACTCGAGTGACTGGACTCCTGTGACAACTCAATGTATATTTTTCTGGTGAATGGGGAATCCATTCTTTTGGATCTCGTTTCTGATGTAAATTCGTCTTTTGCTTCATTTAGATTAATTCTAATTCCATAACCTTCTTTTGTAATATAATAACAGATGTCCATTTTTTTCCAAAAGTACAACACTCTTTTCATCTAATTCTTCATTCATATCTAATTCAGCTTCCTTTTTAAAAACTGAATAAGCCTCTTCATAGCCATTTGAAAGAAGATAATCTGCTATAGCTCTATTAAGTTCATCTCATTGTCTCTGGGACAGCACCATTTTGGCTTTAATGTGAAGCTTATTTGAGATATTGGGATGTCCCTCCTACAGGAAATCAAGAAGCTTTGTAATCCTTGAATTTATAATTAAATATGCCACTAAGTGGCTTCCACACAGAGGAAAGTATTCTTTTTCTTTTTTGTATGTAGTAAACTTTTATTGAAATAATATTTGTAAATTAAATTTGACAAACTTTAATGTGTATTAATATCAAACCTCATTTCTTTACACATAATTCACATTAAGACATTGAAAATACATTTAGCAAAATTCTTCATTTAAAGTGACTTATCTGTGTCATATTTTTTTAGTTGTCTGTTTATTTTATTTTTTTAATTTTAATTTTAATTTTTTGTGAAGGGTAAACAAAGGAGGAGGCTGCAATGCTTGATAAGAAATGTATTCATTATCTTGCCCAAGTAATTGTAACACCTCTGTACAGTATGTTCACAAAAAATAAAAGTATTCTTTTTCAAGTGAATCCAGTAATCAGGAAATAGTTAACAAGTAATGTTCTTTCCACCTTAGTACTGTTTGACTTCTAGTTCTATAGGTACATTTTTAACATAACATACACACAGAGACATCTTTTTAATTCTTTTCCTCTCCACACTGATTCTTCAATAAGTAGTTCAGGTCATTCAAATAGCTGTGTTTCTTTCAGAAATAGATTAGACACAAAAACGTTACAAAAAGAGAACCAGGATTGGGTGGTGCATACTTTAAAAATAGCAGTCAAATAAATATTAACCATAATTCCAAAATAATAGCAGCCAAATGCTCTTGAAAAGAGAAGATTTGAAGCAAAATGTGTAAAAAGTGATAGTGCCAGAACTGCTTCAGGAGCTGCTCTCTGGGATTTAGGGTTTTTAGTACATAAAAATATTTAAATCAGGATTAATTGCTTTCAGGGACTAATTTTTTTTCTAGTTATATTTCACTGAAGAAAAATGTTCAGATTTAATGAAAGAATAACAGGTTATAGTAGAAAGATTGCTACAAACTCATTGTTGTAGGCAACAAAATACCTTCCCAACATATCTATCATCCCCAAATATCTAATCCCTCAAATGTAGATTTGCAGTATATGTGTGTGTGTGTGTGTGTATATATATATATATATATATATATATATATATATATATATATATATATATATACATGTTTGTAAAAAAATGACCATTTATTACCCAAGGAACACAAATTTGAATAATTATCACATAGGGAAGTATACTCAAATGGGTATTTAACATTTCCAGCTGTAGTTGGAAAGGGACATGATTAAGTAAGAACAATCAGAAAGATGTAAAATTGCTAAATTAGAAGATAAAGGACAAGACAACATCACAGATTCTGAAGTTTCTTGAAAGCAGAACAGGAAGTAAAAGTCTTTTCCACTAGAATCATCTGAAAATATTTCAGCTCTGTTGGTGGCTCAATTTAAATCTAGTGAGACATCTTTTAGATTTCTGTCCTTGAGAACTGTAAAATGATAAATATGGATTATACAGGCCACGTAACTTGTAGAAATTTGTTACAGTAGATTTTGTGTAGTAAACTAAATGAATTACAGTCTTTTCCTGATGCAACTACAGGGACACCACATATCATGGTTTCTGAAAATAAGAAAAAGTTGCCACCGGCTTTGTACACATGTATGATGTACATAAAACAGCACTGCCTATCACTTATCAATTAATTATACTTCTGGATATAAGCATATAAACATATAAATATGAATTATGTGAGAAATGTGTCATTTACTCAATTGATTTAATGACAACTAAAACGAGAAAACATGCCTCTATATTTATATAAGCTAGTATATCAGGTAAGGATTTAAAAAAAATAGAATATATATTTTAACATTTACGTCAAAATATTTGTTTATTTGTCTGTTTATCTTTAATTTTTATCACTCATGAGGGCTTGAAATGCGGGCCTGGAAGCTCTCCCTCAGCTCTTCAGCTCAAAGCTAGTGCTCTACCACTTGATCCACTGCCAATTTTCTGGTGGCTCATTGGGGAGTCTCACTGACTTTCCTGCCTCGGCTGACTTGAACCATGATTCTCAGCTCTCAGACTCCTTAGTAGCAAGGATTACAAGAAGGAACCACTGGCACTAGCTACATAATTATTTTTTACACATTTATGAAATATTGAGTTGCAATCCCATACATTTATATGTTGTGTAATGATCAAGCTATATCATATCCCTTAGTTTCTGTATGTAACATTTCTTTTTAGTGAGACTACTCAAAACCTTATCTTTTGGCGGTGATGAAATACCTATTCTTAACTATAATCACTTTGCTTCTTGTGGTAGACAATTAATATATTTATTTTATTCATGGAAGTCTGCTAATTAAAATTATATAAAACATGCATTTTAAAGTCGAAGTAATTCATGGTTCCATTACTTGTTTTAGGAAAACAATTGTGCCTTTTGTTTTCAATTATATTTCTTTGGGAATGGGTAATATTCATTAATTTAACAGTTAAAATTGATAAGTTACTTTATATCAAGTAGATTCAAACATATTTGAAAAATGCACGCATAACCTAAATATACTTCCACTTTCTTCTACCACAAAATTAAAATAACAGTAAAGCAAAGCTTGGTGTTAGATGTTCATGTGTAAAGTCCTAGAAACTCAGGCCTCTAAGTCCTGAATATTTTGATTCAATGTCAGTTTAAACAGACAAAAATGTGAAAAGTTGTCTCCAATTATCCAGCAAGAAGGAGAAGGTGATGTGGCTCAAGGAATAGAATGTCATCAGCCTTGAGTAAAAAATTCAAGGGAGACCACTAAACATTGAGTTCAAGCCCTACAAATGGCATATATACACAACACAACAATAGAAATGTATTATGTACATCAATAATGAGGACAAAATAGTAGAAAAAATCATGAGAAAGGTTGTGTAAACATCTGGAAGACAGAAATCATTAGACAGAACTTTGATTTAGGAGAGGGAAAATCATAGTCTCATTTGTAATCTCATTGTAGTCATTGTGTTGAAACCTGGCTACTGGGTAACATGTGAAAGAGTAGATTAGATTACCTGTCCTAACAGACATTGCCTGTGGCTATGCACCATCCCACTCGGCAAAAATCTAAAATCGTGCTTGTTAATTTAAAAAGAACCTCATGTTAGAGGTTGTTTGGTTCACATAGACAAGGATCCTAATTTTGAAGCTTCAGACCAGAGCTTTTGTTAATAATCCCTCCTGCTTTAACCCCCCGACCTTCCCTTGTGCAGGTATACCTTACTTAGCTGGTACCAAGCCAAAGCATTGAACTAGACCCCCCACCCTGCCTTAATCCTTACTTTCCTCCAGCTATAACTCATTTCACATGCTATGTCTTCTAATCCCCACCAGAAAACACTTATATTCATGTCAGGCCACTATAAATGACCTAGTTAGAAAAGGGAGTAAGGATTTACCATTGGCTGAGGCTCTCATCTGTAGTTTTTCTCCCTAATAAATCTGTGCTATATTATCTCTTTATTCTCCATGGCTTTTGAGTCTGATAAATGATTGATTTGGTTTGACCTAATCTCATTTACCCAGACTTACATTGATTCGTTTTGGTTTGTGATTTTTGGAAGTTTGACCTGTGCCAAGGAGCCCTCATCTTTCTCCTAGCCCTTCCTGTAACATTCTCAAGGTATTTGGTCTTACATTAAGGTCTTCCATCCATTTGGAATGGATTCTAATGTAGAGGGATATATAAAGATCTAACTTCCGTTTTCTGTGTACAGCCAATTCTACCAGCACAAATTTTGAAGAGGCTGTCTTTCTTCCATCCTGTGTTTCTGGGTCCCTTATCAAAGATTTTGTGCCTATAGGAGTGGCTTCATTTCCGGATCCTCAATTCTGTTGTATTGATGGAATTCTGTGCTTCCATTGGAATAGTGGGAGAGAAAAGATAAGACGAAAATTATAGTAGCTATATATTGAAGAATTCATCAACAATTTTCAAAACTATACAAGAAAGCTGGGGTGCAGCTCAGTTGTAGGAATAGATATATATATAAAGACATATATATAAAATGGGTTGAATCTCTAAGAAGGCCTTATAATAAGTTAATAAATAGTAATAATAAAATAATTACTTGAAATAAATGCTTTCATATTGGAGAGGCCTGAATCCTAAAAAAAATAAAAAAAATATACTCTCAATCCTCGTATCCAAAGACATAAAACTACAAGAATGAAGAAGAAACAGATTTCTTTTTCTATTCTTTCGGTTCCTTTTCTGTTTTCTTCTTTTATTTCCTTTGGCACTATTCATGCTTGAAGTTGCTAAGGTTCTGACCACTTTAGATTATTTTTCAGATGAGGTCTTAGTTTTTGACCAAGCATCCTTTGAGAAATAATCTCTTACCTATGGCTTCCACAAACGTGAGATAACAGGGAAATTACACTATATCTAGCTTTCTTCGTTTTTGTAGTTTCTCACATTTTTTTTCAGAACTGGCTCTGATATCAGTCTTCTAAATATCTGCCTTCTAATTAGCAAGGTATTTCTCATCTCAAGCTTGGACCCACACTATTTTTCAATGTAAACATTCAATATTGGCTTCTGTTTTCTAGATATCATTAAATATTATTGAGGTTATGATAGACCTTTATGTTGTTATAGAAAAACACAGAGAAATCCCTTGAATACTTTTTTCCAGATTCTTAAATATTTATAGTATGACAGACAAGTAGGACATTAATATTTCACAGGTACTTTATGCAGACTTCAGTTGTTTTAATTATTTTGTGCACATTAAATCCAATATAATTTTATAAAATGTGCCATATAAAACAAAAAGAGTGATGTAAATGTAAAGCAAAGGAAGATGTCTTGACAATTTTGGACATGAAGCATTCTTAAATTTGGCATTAAAATAATAGGCAAGGAAAACGATATATTAGAACTCAATAAAAGTGTAAAAAAATTGGTCGGTGAAAGCTCATATACAAGTAGGGAATAGAAGTTGGGAGCAGGTGGCTCATCTATCTCATCCTAGCTACTTGGGAGGCTGTGATTTGAGTATTGCTGTTTGAAGCCAGCACCCACAATATAAAGTCCCTGAGATTCTTATCTCTGATTAATCAGCAAAAAGCCAGAAGTGAGGCATGACTGAAATGGTAAATTGTTAACAAATTGCCACAAATCTCAGGGACCCTTTGTTCAAGCCCCAAGACTAAGCATGCATGTTAAAAATTAATAGTAGTAATCCTAATAGTGATGATGATGATTATAATAATGATGATGAAGTGTACCCATAGTCAAGGATATAATATTTGCAAATCCTATACCTTAAGAATGCCTCAAATCTAGATTCTACATAAAATTCTCAAAACCTAATATTTAAAAGAACATCAATTAGAAACCAGCAAAATACATCTTGTGAAAAATAAGCACAAGAAAAACATCATCAGTCATCCAATAAATACATATTAAAACTTAAATGACATCATAAAACATGTATGAGAATTACTTCACATAATACAATAATGACCATACTAAATGCTATCAGGAAACAAAGAAAATGGATGCTGGCAGAAATGTCAAATCGGAAAGCCACTTCTGAAAATATTTTTACAGGTTCCTAGAATATGAAATAAGCAAATGCCCACTGTATAGCACAGTAATTGAGCTCTTCAGGCTTTGTCTCATAGAAATAAAATGTAACATTCACTCAAAGGCCAAAACACAGAGGATTATAGCAGCATTATTTCCTCTAGTCAAAGAAATGGACATCAATTCAAGCTTTCTTTTGGTGAATGGGAAAGGAATTGTGCTATATTCTCTAATAACAGAACCAAAAGGCAACTCGAGTGAATACAATACAATATTAAGTCATACAATAACTGGGAATAATTTACCATAGATTTGAAGGCAATCCTAAAAGTTTATTTATTGCATGATCTAGAAGTCAGAGAAAAAATATATTGGTTGCCAGGATGAAACAAGTTTGGGATGGCAGAAAGAGAAGTAGTAGGTTTAATTATAAAAGGGAAATATGGGTCAGACTTATTTTTGGTAAATAAACGTATCTGTAAATATTGTACATTCATATAGATTTGATAAAATTATATTGGACTTAATATGTGCACAAAACAATTAAAATAACTGGTCTGCATAAGGTACTTGTGACGTATTAATGTCCTACTTGTGATGTCATACTAGAAATACTTTAATAAATTGGAAAAAGTATTCAAGGGATTTATCTGTGTTTTTATAACAGCATAAAGATCCATACTAAGCTCATATCTAGAAAACAGAAGTCAATACTGAATGTTTACATTGACAAATATTGTGGGTCCAAGCTTGAGATGAAATATACCTTGTTAATTAGAAGGCAGCGATTTAGAAGACTGATATCAGGGCCAGTTCTTAAAATAAAAATTCATGAGAAATTACAAAAACAAAGAAAGCTAGATAGAGTGTAATTTCCCTGTTTTCTCACATTTATGGAAGCCATAGTTAAGCAATCATTGCTCAAAGATGGCTTGGCCTGAAAAATAAGCTAAAGTGGTTAGAACCTTAGCAACAAAAATAATTCTGTCTCGTGCTTCACTTTTAAAATTAAACCCACCACTTCTCTTTGTCCCAACCTGTTAAAACAGGAGTGATTATAAACAAAAGCACTGGTCTGAAGCCTCAATATAAGGACCCAGTCTGTGTGGACCAAACAGTCTCTAACATGAGGTTTTATTTAAATTAACAAGCATGATTTTAGATTTTGCAGAGTGGGATGATGCATATTCACAGGCAATGTCTGATTTGTCAGGTAATCCAATCTACTCTTTCACAAATTACCCAATAGCCAGGTTTCAACACAAATGACTACAATGAGATTGTACAAATAAGACTGAGACTTTTCCCTCTCCTGAATAAAAATTCTGTCAATTGATTTCTGTATTCCACCTGTTTACATATTTCTCACAATCTTTTCTATTACTTTGTCTTCATTATTGATGTCCATATTACCTTTTCTTGTTGTCTTATGTGTATATGCCATTTTTAGGGATGGAACTCAATGTTTAATGGTCTTCCTTGAAGTTTTTGTTCATGGCTGATGACATTCTATTCATGAGCAACATTCTCACCTTCTGGTTCTGGCTGGATAATTGGAGATAAGTTTTCATATTTTTGTCTGTTTGGGCTGACATTGAACTGAAGTATTCAGGTCTTAGCCTCCTGAGTTTCTAGGATTCAACACATGAGTGGCTAACACAAATCTTAGCTTTACTGTTATTTTAATTATGTGATAGAGGAAAGTGGAAGTATATTTGTGCTAAGTGTGCAATTTTCAAATGCAAGTTTGAATCAACTAGATATAATGTAATTGTTATTCAATTTTAACAGTTAAATCAATAACTATTACACATTCCCACAGAAATATAATTGAAAATAAAAGGCATAATTGTTTTTCTTTTTGCATTTTTTTTTTAATAGGACCAGTCATGGGGCCTGAACTCTGGGCTTGGGCACTGTCCCTCAGCTCTTCAACTCAAGGCTAGCACTCTACAACTGAGCTACAGTGCCACTTCCAGCTTTTTTCTTTTTGCTTATGTGGTGCTGAGGAATCGAACCCATGCCCTTAGGAATGCAAGGCAAGCGCCCTACCACTGAGCCACCTTCCCAGCCCTCATAATTGTTCTCTTAAAACAAGTAACAGAACCATGAATTTCTTTCACTTTACAAATCATGTTTTATAAAACTTTAATTAGCAGACTTCTATGATTAAAATAAATCTATTAATTGTATACCACAAGAAGCAAGGCGATTATAGTTAAGAATAGCTATTTCATCACAGCCAGAAGATAAGTTTTTGAGCATTCTCACTAAAAAGGAATGTTACATGCAGAAATTAATAGATATGATGTAGCTTGATCATTACACAACATATAAATTAAGGGGATTACCACTTAATACTTCATGAATATGTAAAAAATAATTATGTAGGTAGGCGCCAGTGGCTCATGCTTTTAACCCTAGCTACTAAGGAGTCTGAGAGCTGAGAATCATGGTTCAAAGCCAGCCTAAGCAGGAAAGTCCCTGATAAACTTATCTCCAATGAGCCAAAAGAAAACTGGCAGTGGCTCAAGTGGTAGAACACTAATCTTGAGACGAAGAGCTGAGGGACAGTTCCAGGTCCAGATTTCAAGCCCCACAACTGACAATAATTAAAAATAAACAGTTACAGATAAACAATATTTTGACATAAATGTTAAAATACATATTCTAAAAATTTTCAAATCCTTACTAGATATACTAGTTTATATAAATACATAGAAGTGTTTTCTGGTTTTAGTTGTTATTGAATCAATTGTGTGAATCACACATTTCTCATTCAATTCATATTTGTAGGTTTATATACATATATGACACAAATGTAATAAGTGATACGTGATAGGCAGTGCTGTTTTAGGAATCCCCCTTGGCATTCTAACATTAACACTTCTCCCCAAAAATCGATATGCCCTCCAACCTTATAAGAGGTTTCATCACATTGGAGCAGAAAAGTATAAGCCATAATCATCGTTTGGAACAACTGTAACATTTTACATGTATTACACTTAGTTTAACAATGGAAACATTCAAGGCATCTTAACCATGTCAATAATAGCAAAATGTCTTCTGAGATTTTCAGTCTCTTAAAAGATGAAAATCTTTAATTATACATCTATTTTTTTCTACCTAACATCCTGTATCTTAGGAAGATTTTTTTGTGTAACAATGTGTTCCTGATTAGAAGACCGGAACAGAGGAAATAATGAAAATAGTGAAGGAAAATACTTGAAAACAATTTAAAAAGCAATCAGAGACATTCTTTTTTTCACCAGTTTCAATGAAAATGTACGTTAAAATACGACGTTTTGTCATCATTTAAAGAACCATAATTAAACTTTAATTAGCAGTGAAGAAGGGAACAGAGTAACCTCCATACTGATTTCCAAAGTGGTTGAACAAGTTTACACTCCCACCATCAATGAAGTAAGGTTCCCTTCTGTACACATCCCCTACAGCATCTTTTGTTATGAGAGTACTTGATTTTTGCCATTATAAATGGAGTGAGGTGGTATCTCAATGTTGTTTTGATTTGCATTTCTTTTATGGCTAGGGATGTTGAGCATTTCTTCATGTGTCTATTGGCCATACTTCTTTCTTCTTCAGAGAAGTTTCTCTTCAAGTCTTTAGCCCACTTATTTATTGGGCAGTTGTTTCTTTGAGAATTTGTTGTTGAGGGATTTAATTTTTTGAGTTCCAATTATATTTTAGATATGAGACCCTTGTCCGTTGTATGGCTAGTGAAGATCTTTTCCCAGTCCGTTGGCTTTCTATTGATCTTTTGAGCTATGTCCTTTGCCATGCAGAAGCTCTAAAACTTCATGAAATCCCATTTGTCCAGCCTTTCTTTGATTTGTTGTGTTTCTGGGTCTCTATTCAGAAAATTTCGGCCCGAGCCAAGGAGACCTAGGGTTTCTCCTATTCCATCCTCTAATGTTTTCAGAGTGTCTGCTTTGAATTCGAGGTCTTTGATTCATTTGGAGTTGATTCTGGTGCAGGGTGATATATAAGGATCTAGCTTTAGTTTTCTACAAGTAGTTAACAAAATTTTGCCAGCACCATTTACTGAAGAGGCTGTCTTTCTTCCATTCTACTTTGTTAGCTCCCTTATCGAAGTTTAGATGGCTATAGGTCTGTAGGTTCATTTCTGGGTTTTCAAGTCTATTCCATTGGTCCTGAGGTCTGGTCTTATGCCAATACCAAGCTGTATTGATTACTATTGCTTTATAGTAGAGTTTGAAATTTGGTATTGATATTCCTCAGCAGTGTTCTTTCCATTGAGGAGTGTTTTTGCTCTTCGGTGTCTTTGATTGTTCCATATGAATTTTTGGATTGCCTCTTCTTTTTCCTTGAAGATTGAGGTTTGAATTTTGATAGGTATTGTGTTGAATTTGTCGATAGCCTTGGGAAGTATTGCCATTTTCACGATGTTAATCTTTCCAATCCAGGAGCATGGGAGGTTTTGCCATTTTCTAAGTTCTGTTTTGATTTCCTTTTTCAAGATTTTAAAGTTTTCATCATAGAGGTCCTTCACTTCTTTGGTTAAGTTAATTCCTAGGTATTTCATTTTTTGTGGGGCTATTACAAATGGAGTTGCTTTCCTAATTTCAGCCACACTTTTCTCATTGTTGGCATACAGAAAAGCCATTGATTTGGGGGGTTCATTTTATACCCTGCTACTTTGCTAAGGTTTTTAAACAGCTTGAGTAATTTGAGAGTGGAGTCTATAGGATTCTTTAAATACATGATCATGTCGTCTTCAAAGAGGGAGTGTTTTATTTCTTCTTTCCCTATTTGGATCCCTTTTATGTCTGCATCTTGTCTTATTGCTATAGCTAGGCATTCTAATACTAGGTTGAAGAAAAGTGGAGAGAGTGGACATCCTTGTCGTGTTTCTGAGTTAAGAGGGAATGGCTTTAGTTTTTCATCATTAAATATAATGCTGGCTGTAGGTTTGTCATATACAGCCTTTATACTATTGAGGAATGTTCCATGGATTCCTAATTTTTCCAAAACCTTCATCATAAAGGGGTGTAGGATCTTGTTGAATGCTTTTTTTGCGTCTATTGAGATAACCATGTGGTTCTTATTCTTGCTCCTGTTGATGTGATGAATAATATTAATTGATTTGCGTATAATGAACCAGCTTTGCATCCTTGAAATGAATTCTGTTTGATCGTGTTGTATGATTTTTTGGATGAATTGTTGAAGTCGATTGGCCAAAATTTTGTTGAGAAGTTTTGCATCAATGTTCATCAAAGAAATGGGTTTATAGTTCTCTTCCTTTTATGAGTCCCTGCCTGGTTTTTGGATGAGGGTTATGCTGGCTTCATAGAATGTGTTCGTTAGTGGACTTTCTCTTTCAATTTCATTGAAGAGTTGGAGGAGTATTCATGTGAGCTCTGCTTTGAAGGCCTTGTAAAATTCTGCTGTAAAACCATCTGTTCCTGGACTTTTCTTAGCTGGGAGGTCTCTTATTGCTGTTTATATTTCAGTGCTTGATATGGGCCTGTTAAGATGGTTTAACTCATATTGGTTTAGTTTTGTCATGTCACTATTTCCTAGGAAAAGGTCCATTTCTGTCAAGTTCTCAAACTTATTAGCATAAAGTTTTGAGAAATATTCCCTTATAATGTTCTGAATCGTGGTTGTTTCCGTGGTGATGTTTCCATTCTCAACTCTGAGTTTATATATTTGGGTGTGTTCTCTTCTTTGTCTGATCAGATTTGCTAAGGGTCTGTCAATTTTGTTAATTTTTCGAAGAACCAACTCTTTTTTTTGTTGATTTTTTTCTATAGTTTTTTTTGGATTCTAATTCATTTAATTCTGATATAATTTTAATTATTTCTTTCCATCTACTGGATTGGGGTTTATCTTGCTGCTCTTTTATAAGGAGGTTTAAATGTGTCATTAAATTGTTGGTTTCAGATCTCTCCAATTTGTTGATGTAGGAGCTCAGAGCTATAAATTGCCTCTGAGTACTGCCTTTGCTGTGTCCGAGAGGAGCTGGTAATTTGTGTGTTCATTTTTGTTGAATAGCATGAACATTTGAATTTCCTTTCTAATCTCTTCCATGACCCACTCATGATTCAGCAGTGTGTTGTTCAGCCTCCATGTGATACCAGACTTTCTTCGGTGGCTTTTGGTGTTGAGTTCTAATTTTATTCCCTTGTGGTCAGAGAGATTGCAAGGTATAAGTTCAATGTTTCTGAATTTGGACATGTTTGCTTTGTGGCCTTTAATGTGGTCTATTTTAGAAAATGTTCCATGTGCTGCTGAGAAAATCGTGTATTCTGATGCTGCTGGGTGAAATGTTCGGTAGATATCTGTTAAATCTAGTTGTTCTATGCAGCTGTTTAGATCTGTGGTTTCTCTGTTGAGTTTTTGCCGAGTTGATTTATCTAGTGTGGAGAGTGGTGTGTTAAAATCCCCAACAATTAATGTCTTTGGATCTATATGGGATTTGAGGGAAAGTAGTGTTTCTTGGATAAATTTGGGTCCTCTGTTTTTTGGCGAATAGATATTTAGAATTGTAATATCCTCCTGAAGGAGAGATCTCTTAATGTGTATGTAGGGACCTTCTTTATCTCTTCTCACGAATTTTAATTTGAAGTCTATTTTATCTGATATTAGGATTGCAACTCCCGCCTCTTTATGGGGACCATTTGCTTGGTAGATATTGTTCCAGCCTTTAACATTGAAAATGTGTTTGTTTTTACAAGCAAGATGTGACTCCTGAACACACCAGAAAGAAGGGTCTAGGCAGACAGTCTATACAGTCTATGTTGTTTAATTGGAGCGTTAAGTACATTAATGTTAAGAGATAGGACTGAGAGGTATTTGGGAGTTCCTGCCATATTATCCACCTTCTTGGGGCTGCGAAAGCTGAGTTCTTCCTATGGTTCTTGGATTCTCAGTTCGGGTGCAGTTTCTTGGCCTTATTGTGGTATTGTTGGTTTTCTATGTGTAAGACATCTTTAAGAATCTTTTGTAGGGCTGGTTTGGTGGAGATGTATTGTTTTATTTTTTCTTTGCTATGGAAGGTTTTTATTTGGCCTTCAGTTATGAAGGAGAGTTTAGCTGGGTGCAGTATTCTTGGTTGATAGTTGTTTGTTTTTAGGTCATGGCATACATCATTCCAGGCTCTTCTTGCTTTGATTGTTTCTGCTGAGAAATCTGAGGTGATTCTAATTGGTTTCCCTTTATAGGTGATTAATCTTTTCTCCTTAACAGCTTTAAGGATCTTTTCCTTGGTCTGAGTTGATCCTGTGTGGATTATAATGTGACTGTGGGATGTCCTATTCTGGTCTGGTCTATTTGGGATTCTAAAAGCTTCTTGTATCTGAATAGGCTTATCTTTTTGTATGTTTGGGAAGTTCTCTGCTAGGATCTTGTTAAACAAATTTCCTAGACCATTAACTTTGTTTCTAGGAGCTCCTCTACACCCATTACCCTTAGATTAGGCCTTCTGATTGTGTCTTCCAAGTGTTTGATCGATCTATCATATTTCTTGGACTTGTCTTGCATGATTGTATGTTCTTTCTTTATAATATCTAGGCTGTCTTCAATCCCTCAGATTCGATCTTCTGCATGGTCTAACCTGCTGTCAAGACTTTCTACTTTGTTTTTTTATCTCTTTTCCTTCTAATTGGTCAGCTTTGATGGCTTCAAAATCTTTGTTGAAGCTTTGTTTTAGATCTTGTATGAATTTCTTTACTTCCTTAATTTGGTGTTCATTGATTATTCTCTAATGACTTATTCTCAAATCACTTATTCTCAAATCTATTTAGAGAAGAACGTGAATATATTGAGAGAAGGGGATGGATATAAAGGAGATGTGAAAAACTTAAAAATAATAATGCTTAAAATATTATATAGCTAAAAAGAGGTAGTACTGCTATTAAGGAATTTAAGTCTCAGAGGTTTTGAATTGAATAATAAATTTGAGGATTAAGTGTGTACACAATGAGGGATAGGGTCTAATAGTCAATTATGTGTTTATCTGAGGATGTGCAGGACAAGAGTTAAGTCACATGAAGAATGAAAGAGAGGAAAAGGGGAAAAGGATGAGAAAGGAAGAAAAAAAGATCAGAAGTTCAGTAAAGCTAAACAGAAAACAAAAAGATAATTAAAAAAGAAAAAAAGCGAAAGAAAACAAAAAAAGAAAGAAAAACACACACTCACGTATCCCTAAAATAAAAATTATAAGAGGAAAAAAAAGTTACTGGAAAACAATTTTTTTTCAAAAAAGGCAAAAATTAAAAAAAAAAGTTTTAGAAAAGAAAATTTTTCTTTATATATAAGATACAAAAAAATAAAAGAAGAAGAAGAAAAAAGTTCTTCGATTTTTTTAGGAGGGGTGGGTAAAACTCTGTATCTCCCTTGTGTCTGTAACCAGCCTCTGGTTGGAGTCTCTGGTCTGTTTGTGGTCCTGTGGCTTGGTTGGTTCTTAAGTCAGTTTGTTCAAACAGGCAGAAAAATGCTCTGCTTTACCCATGATTTTGTGACCCTCTTCCCAGGCTAGTTCAGTGGGAGGCAGATCTGCTTTGAGAATCACAAAAGAGGTTGAGGCAGGGATGAGGCTAGGTTCTGGGTAGAGTTGAGGCCTTTCAACAAACAGTAGCTTTTCCTGGAGGCTAGTTTGTGAGAAACTCACAGAGCCCAGCCTGGAGCCATTCGCAGGGTTTCTGTTTACTGATTTTCAATTGATTGTCGAGGCTGCTAGAGGCTGCCTGTGGCTCTGATTACCCAATGAGGAAAGCCACTCCTAGGGCTGGCACCAGAGCTGGGTGACTTTTCCCTGGGTGGAGCTGAGTCTGGCAGGTCAGGCAGCCGTTAAGTTCTTGTGACCTGCTAAATGACTCGTTTTATTCCAAGGCTTGAGTTGGAGCTAGCAGCTCCGCCGAGCTTTGTCGGTATCCAAGATGGAGATCTCCAGTACTGGGGGGGGGGGGGAGGGCTGGCTTTTCCTCCTCTGCTCCCTGAGAAGGAGTGGGGATGTCGGGCTTCTACTCATTCTGAGTCTTGGTTCCTGGGTCGTCTCTGGTCTGCAAACTGCAAGATGAAGATTTCTGCTCCTTGTCGGTTCTTGCCCACTGCTTCTAGCTCCTTCGTCCCGGACTCTCTGTGGCTCAGGTATGGCCGCGGCCATGGCCGGCACCTCTGCCGCCACTGCGGCAGCTGCTGGCAAGAGCTCAGATGTGTCTCCTTGCCTGGATTTTCCCTCTCTGGCCTGACTCTCTGTCCTGTGATGGCACACTTGGTGTGATTCTCTGGCTTAGGACTGTTCACTGGAACTCTAAAACTCCTTTCTATGTGAGAGCTTGTTTACACTCCAGCTTCTCCTTCATCATCTTCGTGGAACTCCGTAGCTTATTTTTATATTTAATTTTATTCTCAATTTAATATATAGAAGGGGTTGCAGTAAATGTAAGGTAGTGAATATCAAACAAGTCAAACTTCTTATGCCATCCCTCATATTTCTCACACTTTTCCTTTACCCCAATACCCCTCACAAGTTGTAAATTTCCTACATGTTGTCTTGTGAGTATTGCTATTGCATTGGTTTGCCCTTTGTCCTTTGTCTCACCATTTTGTTCTTCCTCTTCCCTTGCCAAATTAAGATAAATGTGTATATAATACACAGGATACTGAAATCAAATACAGCAGGGGATAAACCATAGTTGAAAACACAAAATAAAAAAAGAAATCACATAGTACTTTAAGAACAACAACCACAAAGAAAACCTCTGTTTCCATATCTAGGAGTTCATTTTGCTCAGCATCCTCTTATATGGTCATCTATACATAGCTATTGAGCAATTCTGCTCATCTAATAGGACTAACCTAGACATTACTTACTTATTACACATGAGGGAAACCATGGAATCTGTTTCTTTGTGTCTTGCTTATTTTCTGAGTAGCATTTTTCCAAGTCTTTCCATTTCCTTATGAATTAGAAGCATAGAATTCCACCATTTGTTTGTTTAATTGATTCGTTCATCTTTTGAGTAGCATATTAGTTTAAAACATGATTGCATGTAAGTATCATTAAAAATGACAGCTTTCTAAGTAAGATTGTATGTTGGTACAAGTGTTGAGATATCTGGATAAGTCTAATGTATTTCTTGAACTGAGTTAGGCAGGAAGATATCATATAGGATAAAAATATTAGTGACAAAATATTCCCTTGAGAAAGATTTAGGAGGCTGCCAGACGTATGAAGAAATACAGATAATTTTAAAGAATTTAGAAATGCAAGCTCAAGTATGTCTTTTTAAATAAAAATTATGTAAGTGGAAGGGCAAAAGAAGGTGAAGAGAAGAAATAACTGAAAACATATCATTGTTCCAAGTTAGAGTATATACAGACACAATCTATAACTTCCCAGGTAAACAGAGACCAATAAAATACATCTCACTTCATTTAAGTACATGCAAAATATTTACTTGGCTGTTTCCTACTTTAATGCTCCAAAATAAATGAAGAGTTATAAGAAATATTATGTGATTGCCATTATTTCAACCAGAACACTAACTGTGATGAACCCCCTTTTTCTCATTTTGCACTTGGAAAATAACCCCTAAATTGATGATGTTGTGACTGATTAGAGTCAGATTTAGGGGCTTCTACTTGCACAATTATCCCAGAATATTTTACAGCAGTTTTCCCCCCAAGATATCCAACTACATTGTCTGAAGCTATACTTTGAACACACCCTCACACCTGAGTACATAATTTGAAATTATACTTCAGCATTTCCTTGGCACCTTCTAATTTGTGCCTTTGTCTTTTTTGCACATTCCTTAGTTCATAGTTGCTATATTTCCATTTCATCTTTATAAACTACTAAGAACATTGTTCAACTATCACTTCTTGTTTGCACACACCCAGTCTATGTATGAAGGTACTTTGTTTATGTTAAGCAATAGGGTAGTACTCACTCTCAGAGGAGAAACGTTCCACAGTATAACCCTATGCCCACACTACAGGGTGTAGAATTTAAAGCATTTTGAGGCAAACAGTGATATTAGAATTGAAAGGCTTCCTAGGGACATTTGCTTGGAGCTCATTAGTTTTCCCAGGAGAAATATAAATATCCACAAAATTTGGAGCTAATTAGTAAGTAACCAAATTAACACTAGATCCTAGATGTTGTGTTAATTCAAGTCACCATTGTATTATTGTTACATCAGAATCCTTCCCTACTTGCCAAAGTGTATGAGACAATGAAAGAAAGGCATTAACACAAAATGTCTTACGATTTTAGGCATTTAATCCTAGTGGTGAGGGTAATGTCTGAACTCTTCCATTGAATAAAAACTTGAAGTTTATAAGAGCACTTCCTACATATATGAATTTGTGGTAGCTTCATTGACAGGGTTATTTTTAGCATGGAGATATACCTAACAGTAATTAGATTTCAATAGAGTATATGGCAGTTATGATTTGTCAATGGCTATTGAGGCATTTTCTGTTCTCAAGAAGAATCAATTCAAGGAGTCTTCACTCACATCAGTAATGCTGTATGTTCAACCTAATACTTGTTACTTGTCCTGCACTGTAATGCTTAGGCTGATAAGATATCCAAACACATCTAAATTCATTTCAATAAAATCCCATACTGATGTGGATACATGAGTTACTCATTGGAACTGTAGGACAAATTAGGCTTGTCTGTGCTGTAGTTCAATCTCTAATCTCCTGGCTAAACAAAGTCTTCAAAAATATTCAGAGGATACCTCTAAGGAAAGTTCATGAGAGTTATATCTGTATAATTCCTCTAAGGTCAGGATAAAAGCATTTGTTCTCAGCATTTAAGATCAACAGGATCTGTTGAATTCATGGATCCAGAATTTTATGGCTTCGCATTCATATCTCAAAATTTTATCAATATGACTTACCAAAACACTGTCCTTATTGAACTTGTCTATGTCCTTTTATTTTTCAAATCCAAATAGCCTATTTCTTTCAATATTTTCCTGCAAATTCTCTCCTTCCTTTACTTCTGTAAATCTTTGTGTATTACTTTTTTGTTTCCTTATTTATCTTTCTTCCTATCTTGTCCACACTGCTGCTCACATTGCTCACACTTGTGTCAGAACTTTCCTTTTTTTACTCCCTTTAATAATGACTCCAATAATATTATACTTTTTCATATTAATGGTCGTGGATTTTTGGTGATGTCTAAATAGACCTATCGTTGCATCTTTTTAACATAAACTTTAAAACTATCTGAGAGATTTTCCCTCTAAATCCATCATTTCCACCTGTAGTCCTTATCACCAAGAATATAACTAACACAGTTGCCAGCCAGAGTTGTGGTTGCACTTCAGATTTCTTCTTACCTTTCTACTCCCTCCCATTAGATAAGATGAATGATCAAGATTTTCGCAGTTTCAGCCACTAATACAATTTCTATGTACTCCTTTTTATGCACCTGACACCAGCCTGTTTCAAGTACTCATCACTGGTCACCTAGTCCTAAAACAACCATTTACAAAGTATGCTTTTTTTCTCCATAGTCTTTTCATATTGCTCCTCTCCATCACCCAATTATTCTCCTTTTAAGCACACAGAGTGAAGAGCTCAGATACGAATTCTAGTATCATTATTTGTTCACTACAATGAGTGTTGGCCTTATATTTCTCAGCTGTAAATGCATGTAATCTACCAGAAATATTGAAGAATATTTGTTGACTTCTGGAGCAAGAAAAAAGAAAAGTGAAGAGTCCTTACATTTTCCACCTTAGCTTACAAATAAGGAAAGAGTCAAATTCAGTTTGTTGGTATAAAGTCACAAATTTTTTCACACAGAAATAAAAATAAATTTTAATCCCTGGCTCTACAGATTATGTCCTTTTATGGTAACTACAGATATGTAAGTGGTGCTATGTAAATTGTATCATATCTTTACAGCTGTACTGAAGAACAGACTTTTAACAAATTATTGGAAACTTTGGTTATTATATACTACCTGTAAGAGAGTGTTATTTGAACTAATCACACTTGGTTGAAAACTATATCTTAGTCCATCAAAATTTGGAAATAAACAATTTTATTTATAAGAAAACAATACCATCAAGAAAAGTGAGTATACATTAAGAGACTGCAGAAATAACATTAGGGTTTTTACTGTCTCTACCTGTTTATGTAATTTTATGTCTTGGTATTGAAACTCTCCTCTTGTTTTTCTTATTGTATGTAATGCAACGCTGTTTATAACTATGTATTCAATGTGGGAAGTCTAGCTTCAAAGATGTCTAAAGTTTTTTTCCGTTTCAATCACAACATTATAATTGTCAGGCTACACTGTGGTCATCATCAACATCTTCATCAAAATTATTATTAGCATCATAATTGCTAAGTATTGAAAGTCAGATATGCTATTATTTTTCTTTTGATTAATAATTTTAATGTTACCACTGTGTATACATCCATATTAAAATTTTGAACAAATAAAGAAACACAAAAAAAACTAAACCATATCAGGTAGCTTGACTATGTGCTTATAACAAATTATGGAATAGATTTGTGAAGCATTGCCAATTCCTAAACATTATGAATTAACTTCCTCTCTCCCCTCACTACACACAAATATTTAAGAGTTTGGACAGAACTTTTTCAAGTAATATAATGTAAATGTTACTACAATATCATATCTATATCTAAAATTCCCTTGAAAGTAATTAGCTCGACTTTCTATTGAAATATTAGTTATTTTATTCTAGGAAACTTTTAGAAAAATAGATTGTATATCTTTGAAACGTAAAAGGTCAATATAGTAGCAAAGTATTTTAGAGGGAGACTGTCCTCAGAAATATATATATATATATATATATATAAATGTTATGTGTAGAATTACATACATTTTTAGAAATTATTGGTCATCAGAAATACATACACTTATCTACATTGATGTATAGAATGATGTACACTATAGTGAAACAAAGATCTTAAAACAAAATTAAAATTAAAAAATACATCAAACCAAGTGCCAGTGACTCACTCTTATAATTCGAGCTATTCTGGGTAATAAGATCTTAGAATTGTGATTGAAAATAGCCCAGACAGAAAAGTACTTGTTAGATTCTTATCTCCAATTAACCACTGAAAAAAGGAATCAACTCTGTGCCTCAAGTTGTAGATTGATAACCTTGAGCATAAAAAAGCTTAGGGACAATGCCAAGTCCTTGCAAACAACAACATCATCAACAACAACAACAAAATGTATCACATTAATTTCACAAAAGCATCTTTTAACTGCTGAGAACATTTCTTAGACACATGAATACATCCCCCTAGAAAATGTTAAGTAAAAATTATAGAAATTTACGTCTGTGTTAAAGACATGACTATGTAGATTGTTAAAGATATTCAGGTAATGATTAGGATTTAAGAATAATTATAGGTAGGTAATATATTGGGACTGGTTTCTTATTCTGTTTTCCAGTAGTAATAGAATGATATTTGTAATGATTATATAAAATTACTCTTGCTTCGTATTTGAATTATAATAAATGATAAACATTTTTTAATGTTTCCAAAGGAAAGGAGTAACAATTCTTATGTAATCTCAAAAAAATTGAGAAAAATATTCCAAGCTGGTTTGCTCTAAGAATATATTTCTTTTCTTGTTCTAGTTTTCATATGTTCAAAAAAATTAAAATTCCAAAAATGCATTGGATGTTGGCATTCAGGAACATCTTCATAGATACTAATATTGGAGTCCCTAATGTGGAATTGTTTTATTTCGATTGTTATTTTCACAAATAATTCAAGACTATTGTGTATTTTGTTTATTTTCACTGCTATTGGCTCCTATCTTCAGAATACTTTTTTTCACTAGCAAAGTAGAGAAAAACAATTGGATTGACCAAGTAACATATGGCTTTCATAAAATGCAGATGCATAGATTTGTGTCTTCTGTAATTTGCTAAAAGTTTCTTCCAGAAAAGGTTATCAATTATTTATAAGTGATGCATAATTCCTAGGTATTCCAGTTATCACATACACTTTTTGATTGAGTTATCTCTGAATAAACTCAAAATAAACAGACAATAAAACCCTCAAAATGAACAGAAATCATATCTTTGTTTTAAAAGTTACAGTTTACGAAGATTTTAAGCCACCACCAACAACATATTTTTAGGTATTCTGCATTTTGTGTGAAGTATTTTTAACAATAGTTTTTTGCTTACAGTAATTCACTTGCAATATATTATCTCCTTTAATTGTATACATTTTAGTGCTTTGGAAGTGAATCGTATAATCATAAGTTTTCCAGGCTTAATTTTCACAAACTTGCATTTCTTCAAATAGAAATGTTGTAAATTTTAGAACAGACATTAAAATAGATATAAAATTCAGTTACAGGAATTTGCCCAGCATATATCCTCTATATTGTGCCTTTTCAAAATTTGTTTTTAGGCATTATTTTCAGGGTCTCACACATAGTATTCAAGTGCACTGTCAATGAACTAAATTCCATGTACAAACAAGTTTTTCTTTAATTATCTTTAATCCATGCATAGGAGTGTAATGGATAGAAACTATACAATTCTCTTTGACCCTTTGAAAACTTGCTTGCTTTAATGATTGCAGTATTATACAAATTGATTTGCTATGTGGAGTATATCAATTTCTCCACAACTGCATGACTATATTTTGTGTCATATTTTTATATTATGGTCCTACTAGTGAGTTTTCTTTTTATTTATACTTGGATCATAAAGAGGAGCTTATTTCATATGCTCCTACTATTTACACCTGTTCTTTAAAGAAATATCCTATTCGGGAAAAAAGTTATATAGAATTAGAAGATATAAAAATACTTGACTCAGAATCATTGTAGCATTAGGATTGTAGCACTAACAAATATGTGTCCTCTATCTGTTAGATATGTTTTCACTTTTGTTATGTTGTCCTTTGAAATATGAAAGGTTATCAGTTGATATTATCCAGTTTATTCTTGCTTTTCTTTACCCACGAATGCTTTCCATGTCATTTTTTATAAACCTTTACTGATCCAATATCATTAATTTTTACGTTTATGTTTTATCAGATTTTAGATCTCACATTTTAATAATAATTTTTTATTTTAAATTTTTATATAAGAATTCAGGTAGTAGGCTAAGATCTTTTTTTTTAATCTAGGGTGGCAATAGTGCCAATAAACCCATTTAAGATTATATTTTTATTTCATAAATTCATGCCATCCTTTTCAAAATCTATTGACCATAAAACAGAATTTTTTATTGTGAAAATACTGTACAGAGGGGTTACATTTACACAACAGTATTAACCAAAGCATGCTATTTGCAGAGGAGTATTTAAAACGTGTAATTACCTATAAAATTGAACTTTTAATCCAAGAAAATGAATACCAGGAATACATCACTTGGAAGATGTGAGCGGAAGTCAAAGGGAAGGAATAAAGAGAGTAATGATGGAAGAGAGTGAAGGCATAATATTCAATGCAAATAGAATGAAACTAGAAAAAATGAGAATGAGGTAAGGTTTGGAAGGGTGTGGGAAAGTTATGTGAAGATCCATTGTACTTATAAACTGATTTGTGGAATGGAAATTCTTTTGAACAACTATTTAATAAAAATATAATTAAAAACAATGGAGACATCTGATCTTAAACTGCATTCTCTTAAACCATGGGTCAATATAATAGTTTCCTCTCCAAAAATTTTCTTTGCAGGTATTTTCCTCATAATTTCAGAAAACTGAGCAATGTGATGTATATCAATACATCACATTGCATATTCAAAATAGACAAAATATAAAAATCACAGTAAAAATGTTAGAATTCATCACATAATAAAATAACAGGACCCTAGATAAGGTTCTCCCCTCATCCTTGGTCATGGTGAACCATCTTCCATGTCACAAAACATATGTCAGCCCCCCAAACCTCATAGCTTCACAGCCCCTGCCCTGCCCTCTCCCCCATCTCATTCCCTAATTATGTTTGGCAGACACATTCCTAACCCATGAATTACCTCCAACTATACACATGAGAGCAGAGTGTCTGGCTGGAAGAATGTGGCTGTGGTCACACACACCTCACCAAACTTCTGGCTGGTGACAGAAGGACAGGTGTCCACTCTAGTCCAGGGTTCACACAGGTTTCCTAGCGGAGGACCACGAGGGCCAGCAGCTACTGTAGGGCTACAGAAAAGGGGGAAGAGAGAGGTGGAAAGGGGAGGAAAGGAATGTCTACTGAAATCTTCCATAAAGGAGCCATGAAACTGTGAAGGAGAAAACAAATATTGTGGCTGGGCTTGTACTTGGTATTCATGAAAAAAGAACAACAACACATACACACACAGAGAAATAAAATGCTTTTGCTGTTTTTAGACATGGTGACTTAAATATATTTTCATTGCTCTCATCTCCCTGCTCTCCCAACACACACACACACACACACACACACACACACACAAACACACACACACACACATCCAGAACAGTGACAGAAGACTCTTCCATGCAGCACCTGCAATTTTCCAACTGATCACTCACCTAAGCACAGCAGGCTGTACAAAAGTTTTTCTGTCTCTCTCTCTCTCTCTCTCTCTCTCACACACACACACACACACACATACACACACACACACACACACACAGACTCAGAGTAGTGCCACTCCTAAGTTTGTTGGTTCCTCATGTGGGCCCATGTACAAGCTGAAGGACAAAGGTTCCCATACACTGTTCCTTTGTAAAAACCAAGGGGTCCCACCCATGGGGTGCACTACTCTAATGACATATCACGACTCACCTCTCCCCTTCTCCAGGGCCAGACCCTTCCCCTCGGGAACAACTACTCATTCACCAGAACCTTAGGCCAGGACATAGGGTGAAGGAATCCCCAGACATGTGACTACTCAGAGGCAAGACTGAAAACAAGCAGGGGGTCATGGGGTTCCCAAGGGAGTGTCTGATCCTGGGTGGGGGCAGTGTTGGGGAAATTGATTGGGTCCTAAAGGCTACATATATGGACAGACTCCCTACTTCCAGCCTAGATGCTTCTGGGTGACTGGATGGATTCTTGGGAAGGCCAAGGAGACCAGATGGACTGGGAGCACCAGCAGATGCTGGCAGAGCTGGGAAATGTGATCACCCTGTGAGTAGTGTTGACAGCTAAGGTGGGGGGGACAGGCCGGGTGTACATGTGTCGGAGGGGTGTGTTCCTCCCAGATATTCACCTTCTATCTGACCCCCAGTGCCATCACCTCCCTAGTGGGTTTTTCTGGGACCCTCCTGTGGTGAAAGGGTAACTGAGCACAGAGGACAAGTGCTCACACAGCAAGGTGGGGGGCTATCTTCTGCATCCAACATCCCCCACCCCCAGAGAAAAGGAAAAGACCCAATAAGGCAGGTGTAGAGGTGCTGCTCCTCACCTCTGACTAAAGCCACCAGGTTTCCACCAGGGAGAGGAAGGGTGCAGACGTGCAGCTCTGTGACTCCTATTGCTCCAGGTGCCCCATTCTCACCCATTCCTGCATCTCCCTGTTTCCTGGGACGCTGGCCACTAGGGATGGTTGTGGGTTCCTCAAGTCGACATCCACTCCCCCACCCCCAGTCCTGGGTTGCATTTGTCTCAGACTCAGGGCTGGCCTGCTTGGCGCTGGGGAGTTGTGGTTGGGACACGAGAGGAGAGGTGATAGTCGCTGGTTTGGGTCTGTGGGGGGGGGAGTGGGGGAGAAAGGGGTGCATAGAGGGAGTTCGTGAGGTGTTGGCCCATGGGGCAGCACTCATGTGTGCTTTGGGGAGAAGCTGTAGGCTGTGGTTCCAGGTGCACCAGGCAGTGATGGCAGTGGCGTGGTGGACACTCGGGCCCAGAGCAGAGGACCGGGGGCTGGGACCAGGTCAGGGCCCCAAGCCGGCCAGGTTATGATTGGGACTATGATTTGGACTGGAGTTGTTCCATTCCCACATCCTGCGAGGCCACCACCCATCTGCTAATGGAACTCTCTCTAAATCCTGCACAGGCCGTGCAGTGGTCTGCATTCACCCCTTCCCAAACCAGCAACTTTACAAACTGATCTTGGAGGTTCCCTGCCAGCATCTTGTGGTTAATACTCTGTTGGGCTCAGTCTACAAACTCAGCTACAGGCTCACCATATTTTTGTCTCACTCCTGCTATAGTGGATTCAGTGTTCTGCCTGTCTCACCTGGTCATGGTAGGGGCCAGGTATTGTGGCCTGTTGGAAGCCAGTGGAGTACCTTTCCCCTGTCCCTGTTAACATGGCATAAGTAATAGGTATCGCGGGTTGAGCCTGCCAGTTGTTCTCCGCCCGCACTCTGCATTCTTCATTAAAGAAGGCACATCATTTAATAAACTGAGAACTGGTGTGGAGGGCTTTGGCCACATCCCCCCAGACACACAGGTGATAAACAATGTCATGTAATAAGGTCTGGGCCCAAGGAGAGTTCAGGCCATCCTCCACCACTGCTTTGTGGATCTCTTTCAGATCTTTAGCTTCCCATGGATACCATTCCAAGGGCATATTACCTCCTGGTGCCAGATTGACCGGATAAGCTTGGGGAAGTGAATCCTGTGGCCTAAGGTCCGGACTCCTGTGTGGCACTTCCCTTAAATGTCAGGACTCCAAGTAGGTTACTTCCCCAGCCCTCGGCCCCTCTATGGAAGGTTGGTAGTGGTCCGGGTCTTGCAGGTCCCTCTTGCAGGTCCCATAGGGCGCTTTACCTCCCCCCCCCCATCAGAGGAATAGTGTGGGGACCTAGGACCATCAAGGGCACCTGAGTCATAGAGGGTAACTTTCACCCTCGTTTTGACTTCCACTGAGCATTTTTCGGTGCATTATTGGTGAAATTTGACTCATTCTATTTCCTTCTCACTTCCCAAGTCCTCCTTTACTCCCTCTTAGCCTAATGTTGCCTCCTCCTCCTTCTTCTGTGAAATAGCATTACCCATACTTAAGGTTTCACTTACTCTGAGAGAGCGTATAGCCTCAGCCGGTATCTTTTCCTTTCAAGCCCCATGTGCAGAGCCAGATGTCAGGTCTTCGTTTGTCCCACAAAAGACGGACAGGGACCAAGGAAAGGTAAGTGCGGCCTCCCTTAGCCTAAGAGACAATCAGACACAGTGAGGATTCAAGTCAAGTAGGGACTCATTTATTAACACAGAGCAAGCCATTTTTAAAGTAAAAGACTGTGTGGGAGGGGAACCAACCAATCACTGTAAAGGTCACACCTTATCATGCACCTAAGATTCCACAAGCTGTTTACACACTGAACTTAAACAAATCAGGCTCTGACCACTCAACTTCCTCTTGGGGCCATTTTTGATGCCTGTGTACCCACACTGTCCTCATAAATCTTGTGACGTGCTCCAATTGTGATGTTTTAGGCCCCTTATGAGCTCATAAACTGTTTTCAACTTTATAATTTTTCAGTTCTGATTTGTGATATCAGAAATCCACTGTGACATCATGACCATTGTGACATCATACTGACAGACATCATCACACTGTGGCATCATAATCGTCCTACGACTTCAACATATTTGCAACAACACATGCCTTTGTAGATACCACAGTCCATTCGTGAACTCATATATTCTGATTTCATGAACAATGAGAACCTTTATGCCATTTGGAAATCACCAACCAATTGTGACATCATAGACCTACTATGACCCCTTACCTGTATGGCATCACCAACTAATTGTGACATCAAAATTTTTGTGATGTCACAATGTGACATGATGATCATGACATCTGTCAGTGTGATGTCAGAATGGTCATGATGTCAGTGGATTTCTGGTATCTCATGTCATACATGAAATATTTTGAAAAATTATGAGGGCAAAAAGGTCTAAGATATCACAATATTAGCATGTCACAAATTTATGAAGACAGGAGATGTTTGTGATATTAAATTGTGTTAGTGATATCACAATGGCACTGTGATATCACAAAGTGATTATGATGTCAAAATGGTTATATAGGCACAAAAATGTGTTTCTGATATCAACTCTCATGCCACACTTGAAATACAATGAAATCACAGAATAGGCATTCACAATGTGTCTATGATGTCACAATGAGTATTGTTGTCATAATGCGATTATGTCATTGAGTTTGGTGATATCACAATGAGCTCATGCTCTCATAATGAAAATGTGATGTCACACTGAGGATGCCACAAACACTTTTTGATGTTATAATGGCAGGTCTGATCTCAATTGTCAGTTAACAACAAGGATATGGGTACACAAAGGGACTGTGTTGTTGAAAAGGGCATGGATTTTTCAAAGGAGCTAAGAGGTCATAATAGATTGGAGATGTCACAATGGAATGTCACAATGGCAATGTTATCACAATGTGTTTGTTATGTCGTGCTGATAATGATGACAAAATGTGTTTGTGATGTCACAACAAGTTTGTAATATTACAATCAAATTTCCAATTTCAATTGTTACTAGTTCACAAGGAGGATACTGTAATAATCATCAGGGCCCCAATAATCTATAGGGTCCGATAATCAGCCAAGCACCATCTCCTGGCTAGCTGGAGAGGACAAAGTATGCCACCAAAGAAGGTGGGGCATTCTGTGGGAGGGGCTGGTGCATTAACCACCACATGTTGAGCTGATAAGAAGTGATTGGGCTGTGGGCAGCTTGGGATGTGACAGTTGAAAATTGTTAGGCAGTTGGTGTAGAGAAGGGGTACAGACTTTATATAGGGTACTTGTTCAGAGCAATAAAAGGAAAGAGAAAAAGGGAAAAATCCGGGAAGGAAGGAAGTGGTGTGATAGCAGAAGGGGAAAGACCTTGGAGGAGAGGAAGTTGAGGGGGGGCAGGAGGTGAAGGATGCAACTGAAGACCCAGGCAAAGCAGTTCAGACCTGTGGAAAGTGGAGAGACCTGAAGAGAAGGAACTGGTAGAAGGGAACAATGGAAAGACATCGAAGGATGTTTAGTTCTGTATCCAAGGAGAGACAAAGGGAAGGGAGAAAAAGGCTTGCCTTTTGATGTTTGGAGCTTTGGATATCATAATTTTGGGGTTTGGTGGTTTGGAGAACATTTATTATATTAAATGTGTCTCGATGGATTCTCTTGAACTACAGAGTTCCTAATTTTCAGAAACCCCATCAAGATAATCAATTTGGATAGCATCAGGCCTTGGCCCCAGGAAAAAATCCCCATAGGTGACAGTGTCAACCCTCAGGGTTAAGAGTCTACCTCAAGTGTTTGCCTCTGGAGGACCAACATTGACAAGTCATTTAGGTTCCTCTAAGGGTGCATCTGGGAAAGCTTGCCAGCCTGTTTTGGAGATCCCCTCTGGAGGTCATTTGTAGCTTCTGGGAACTCCTTGAAACGTCATGTAGGGCTTCCTTGAGAATCCATCTGGAACCTCATCAAGAGTACATCTGCGACTTCCTTGAGCAGCCATCTGAAACCTACCTTGGAAGTCATCTGGGGCCTTCTACAGGTGCCATCTTGGACTTTCTCCAGAGGTCATCTGGGGCTTCCTCAGGAGGCAACCTGAGACCTGAATCTTTAGACTTCCTTTAGAAACAATCTAGGACCACCTCCTGAGGTCATCTGGAACTTCTTTGGGAGGTCAGCTTGGGTTACCTTGATGAGAAATGTATGACCGTCTTCAGACATAATCTGGGACTTCATTGAGAAGCCATATAGGACCTTCTCTGGAGATCATCTGTGACTTTCTCAAGAGAGTTAACTGGAACCTCCTCTGGGGTTCATATATGGACTCTCTGAGTGGCCATCTGGTAGCTATTCGTGAGTTAATCTCAGCCTCATTGAGAGGATATCTGGGACCTCCTTTGGAGGTCATCTGACACTTCCTTGGGGATCAATTTGGAACCTCCATGAGAGATTATCTAGGGCCTCATAGGGAGGACATATGTGACATGTTCCAGGGGTCATCTGCAGCCTCCTCAAGAGGCAATCTGGGACATTCTCTCTGTCATCTGGGACCTCCTGTAGAGGTCAACATTGAGAGATATGGGACATGTAAGTTAAGTGTCTGTGGCTATTGGTCTGTTTGTGTAGGCTGATACTTCTATCTGTGTCCTGTATGTACCTCTGTTTACTCCTTTTCTCAGGATGGGAGAACAAGGCCTAAAGTTCCTATATCCAAAAAATATTCTCCCGCAGGTTTATAGAGTCCCTCAGAAGAAGATGCATTGATGTACTCTCTCTCCTATTCCTTGCTATCAACACCTGTAATGTTAAGTGCTCCCATACCAAAAGGGGTTACTTTTACCAGCCTGAGGTGGTACAATGTGGTATGTTACTATTATTACCCTTGAGACAGGAACATGAAAGAGATGGGGGGCAGGCCCCCTTTTTAATATATGTTCCCTTTACAAGTAGTGACCTGTATAACTGGAAACAGCAAACTCCATACTTTACAGAAGAAAAAAAAAAACAGGGGCTCATTATTTCATTAGAGACAGTAATTTTCACACACAAGCACATCCGGAATGAGTGTCAGCAAATTTTAAAGGTGCTTTTCACCTGGTAGAAAAGGGAGTGAATCCTGCTCGGTGACTTGAAAGGAGTCCTTGGAACACACAGTAGCCCCACTATTAACCAGACCATTTGGAGAAAGTCTTTCCACAGACTTACCCAAGCTGAGACTAACAGTGATCGAGGTATGGAAGTGCTTCCTATTATTGCTAGGTTTGATTAGCAGGGATGCTTCAGTTGCTAGAAAGCCAAGTCATCAATCTAAGGTGAGTGAGATGGTACAGTTCCTCAGTGAGTATCCTAATGCTTTTCTGGAACTTCCCCAGAAGACTATATTACATATAGGCCTATAGATCTTGAAGCCCTGGAGAATCAAAGAACCCTAAATATGGCCTTTGTTACCCAGTCAGCCCTAGATATTAGAAAAAAAAAGCTTCAAAAGTTAGCTTTTTAGGGAAAGGTGTATTCTAAGTTGGAAGTGGTTGCCCAGTAGTTTTTTGATAACAGAGATACCCTGCATAAAAAAGACTATAAAAAAAGGGGTTGAGTTTTGATAGGAGCACCAGAATAGGGATTAAGAAACCCTTGGCAAAGACAGTACAATTCATTTGCAAATGGCAGTAGAGAACCTCTAGGACCAGATGAGTGGGAAAAGGAATGTCCAAGGAGGAGAAAGATAGAAAATGACAGGTTATGTAATCACATTAAACACCTGGAAAATGTGTTCATATCTCTGGAGTGATATGCAAAGGAGCTTGGGGCTCTGAATTCTAACTGTGTTCAATTTAAAAAGCAGCCCTCTGAACTTAAGAAGAAATGTGGAAAAGAAAAATTCATATACTTCTATCTCAAAACACAGGCTTAAAACAGACTGAATCTCCATTATGTGCCAGTCAAAACCAACCAAGAGGTTAAAAGCACATAGAAGAGCACATTGGAGAAAACAGAGAGAATTATTTGACATGAAGAAAAGATTTGAAGATATAAACTTGTGAGAGTGAAAAATGAGAAGAAAATCCTCAAAAGGAACCTAGAAAACACTCAGAATCAAATGAAATTCAAATACATTAGCCTGGATGAATATGAAGCAAATTAGGGGACCACAGGCCGACAGAAGCACAAGACAGCAATGCTGTCATCCTTGCAAACCTCATGTGAGGCCAGGAAGTGATCCTCATGCTGCATTAAGAAATCGTGGACATGAAAAATGAGCTGGACTTGATTTAAGAATGTATTAGGCTGAAGTACATGTCGATTATAAGCTTTGAAAGTTGTCACTAGAAATTCAAAGCAACAGAGAGAGAAGGAAAGAGTAGTTAGTAGAGAAGACGGGGAAGTGCTGTGTCATAGAAGATGAGGCCAAGAAAAGTGTACAGAAAAATATCAAGCTCAAGAAAGAGATTGTTACTCTTCAGAAAAAGTTAAAGGGCCACATGCTCTGATTGAGAATGCTGGGGAAAGGGAAAGAGCATTAGGAAGAAAAACAGAAGGGCTAAACAAACATTTGAAAGATCTGTCACAAAAATACACTGAAGTGGAAAACTAGAAAGAGAAACTACTAGAGTAAAAGCCCCAAAAGACTGCTGAGATCTTCGCCATAAATGTAATGCAGAAGCATCGTGTCCCTATGGAATAGGTGGAGGTGGGGAAAAATACCTCGCAATAGCACCTTTGTGAACTTAAGGGAGCAGTTGAAGAGCAAGCAAACGTGTTGTGAGAAGGAGCAGCAGTTGTCCAGTCAAAGGAACTCTCCTGTGACCCTGCAAAAACAGTTACAGTTTAAGGAGCACATTGAGAAGGAGAGTGAGATTTTGAAAGCAAGTTTGAGAGAAAAGGAGGAGAATAAAATGGAAGAAGTGCCCAAGGTTCAGAGTACTGTACAGGAGTTAAAGAAACTAGAGACCCTAAGATACAGGGAAACATCTTAGCTGATCAGGTAGCTTGGGAGATCACTCTAAAACCAGTGGGGTTTCTAGAGCTACTGGTTGTTAAAATTAAAGGAAGAAGCAAAAATAGTTGTAATAAGTGTGCAAATGTTAACACTGAACTTGTGAAAAAACCATACAGGCTCAAGGTTTCTGTCAGTTTACGTGTAGGTATTTGTACCCAGGTAAATTTCCCAAGCCATTACCTAAAACTATTCTGAAAACCAGTGGGGCCTTAGCATGACAATACTTTGTAAGGTGTGTAGGTAATTTCCAACAAGTAAATGCTGAAAAGCTGGAACCTATGGAAAGAATTCATATGTGAGGAACCTCAGATGGTGAATTTGGAAAAGTGGACTTCACAGAGGTAAAGCCTGGAAAGTATGGGTATTGGTATCTATTCGTAATACTGGACACTTTTTCAGGCTGAGCTGAGGCATGTAATAATTCCTTGATTTGGCTTACCCTTAGCTGTGGGGTCCAAAGATGGCCATGCATTCATGGCCCAAGTTTTCAATTATTAACTAACTTTGTAGGAATAAATTGGAAGTTACAATCCATTTATAGATCTCAGAGTTCAAGGCATTAGAAAGAATGAATATGCCCTCAAAGGAAACTAACTAAATTAAATACAGAGACTGTCCATCTCTAGGTGAGCCTCCTCCACTTTGCTCTCTTTCAAGCAAGATGTAGCCCTTATGTTAAAGGATTTAATCCCTTTGAAATAATTTAGGGTAGACCACCCCCTTTGGTTCCTAAATTTGGGAAGGCTATATTAACAGAAATGTCTAACTACAATCTGCAGGCTTTACAACATATTCTTTTATGGAACTATCCTTTGGTAACCAAGGCCCACCAGCCATCTAAGAAAAACTCCACCTGAAGGGGAGGGGCCAAGATGGCGATGGAACACCAGGAATATACCACAGCTCTCCCCAAAGAAATACAATTTGGATTTCAATGCTCCGTTTCTGCAAGTGACCCACAAAAAAAAAAAAAAAGCGATTACTCAGAGAGATACAGAAAGTGAGAAAAGAAAGGGAAAAAACCTGCACAGACAGTAAAGTGGGAAGTCCCTTGCACCACCCCTTGTTGGTGATGGGGCTCCCCGCTAAGCAATTTAAGTGGTGGAGCTGTGTGCCAGGTTGCTTAAGTGGCCTGGCTCTGGACCCTCTGAGGACCACACACCCACAAGCATTCCAAGGCTCACAGAAGACTCCCAAAGTCCAGTGCCAGCCCAGAGAATACAAACCAAAATCTCAGAAGACAGAGCCAGCATGAAGATTCCCCTCACCCTCCTGGCATGGCACCTCTGCCTGGCTGGTTCAAGCAGCCCAACACAGTCAGGAGCAGCAGCAGCTGTCAGCAGTGGCAAACAACACTAGACTGGCAGTGTAGCACCTCTGTCCTGCTGGTGTAAATAGCATAGCCTAACCTGGATCAGCAGCAGCAGCTGGCAGGAGTGGCAAACCACCGAGACTCTGGGCACAATGCCTCTTGGAACTAGCCCACAGGATCAGTCCAGACCAGCCCAGGGCGGCAGTGATAACTGTTGCAGGGACAGCTACAGTGAACAACTCCAGACCAATGGCGGTTTGTGCCTCTCCATACTGGCCCACATAAGCAGCCTAGCCCAGCCTGAGGCAGCAGCACTGGTTAACACCTGACTCGTGTTGGGGTGGAGCATCTCTCCATACCGGCTTGCATAAGCATCCCAGCCCAGCCCATGGTGAACAACCCCAGATATGATGCAGGGTGTGGTGCTGAAAACCCCCAGAAAAGCGTCATGAACCCTCCTGCCTGGTCTGGCTTTGAACCTGAATACAGAGATCTGAGCCTCCTGAGTAGCTACAATTACAGGCATTCACACCAGCAGGGTCTAACTCTTGCCAGCCCCTTCACTTTTTCTACAATAGATCATTTCTTAGTTCATACAAGGAATTTAAGCAAATACAAGAGGATTGACATAATACCCTGTATTATATCTGATCACAGTGGAATCAAACTAGTTCTCAATAACAAGACATAAAGTAGAAAAAACTTAAACACATGGAAATTAAACTGCACTAAGTTGAAAAATACATGGTTCACAGAAGAAGTTAAAGAAGAAATTAAAAAGTTCCCACAATTCAGTGAAAATGAAGAAACATCACAAAGAAAACTATGGGACTCAGCGAAAGCAGTCCTGAGGGGCAAATGTATTGCTCTCAGTGCACATATCAAGAAACAGAGACCAAGTAAACAATCTTATGATACAACTAAAACTGCTACAGAAACAAGAAAACAATTAAACCTAAAGTTGCTAGACAGAAAGAGATAACTGAAATAAGAGCTGAAATTAATGAGATAGAGACTGAGAAAATTATAAATAAAATTGACAAAACAAAAAACTGTTTTTAAGAAAAAAATCAATAAAACTGAGGCACCAATAGCAAGAGTAACTAACAAAATAAGAGAGGAGACCTAAATCAATATTATCAGAGTTACCACAGGAAAAATTACAACAAACATCCAAGACATCCAAACAATCATAAAGAAATAATTCCAGACTCTACTCACAAAGGAAGGCAAACCTAACAGAGATGGATGAATTTCTACAGAAATACAAATTGCTATCCCTCCTTTCCTTTTTGGCCCTGCTTCTCCACCATGTACGGTGGGGGCAGCAGTTCGGTAAATAAACTTCTTTTCCTGCCTTAATAGTGTGTGGTATTCTTTTCATAGGCTACCGAATGAAACCTACCTATTTAATATTCCTTACATATGATGCTGTGACTCAGATGGGGTTTTTGAGTTGGAAATGGTAGAATTTCCTAACCACCTCTTTTCTGTGAACTAAACTGCATTGAGACACAACGCAAGACTTTTCACCAATACCATTGCTGGCCTTGACATCCACGTCCACACCACTTCTCTTCTCTGGAGAGTGAAACTACTCTCTATGGCTCTCTGTTGCTCAATCTCTGTTCTGATGTGGCACCATGTCAGAGAGCTCCTATGTCCTTTAGCGGAAAGGCTGGTCACCTCTGAACCCGAGGATGCTCGGTTATGGGGTCTTGGCCATTTCTCTCTACAGTGCTCTAGGGGAAGTAGGGACATCGCTTCTGTCTGGTCAGCTGTCCTTCACTGACCAGACTGACTCTCCTACACATTTAGCGGGGTGCTACGAGTCATGCCCAAGCCATGAAGCCTCTCTGAAGTGCCTCCTGTGCTCCCTGGATAGCCAGAACACCTAATTTTTTATGCTTTTCTCAGATTTAAACAATTTTTGCCTCTGCAGTTGTAAATGGTAAGAAGTCTGTTCACTTGCAGGATCTCTTTGCTCTCTGTTAATCATGTCCAACTTTCTATATCTCTCCCTTTCTTTTCTACAACTATTTGTATTGTACCATGAAGCATGAGACATGGACTGGGTCCAAGGGACCCATTCTAGGTTCCCTCTAAAAGGCTAGACAAACTAGGCTTGATTTTTTTGTTCAGGCTTTCTTCCCATTTTTTTTAGAAATTTGCAATCTTGAGTTCGCCATCTTGGCCAAATGGTGGGTTAAGGATTTGGCCCCCTCCAATCCTTACACTTCCACCTAGCTTACTTCTCCTCTATCCATCTATTCAAATGTGCTTTGCTAAAAAGTTGCTCTTTTCAGAGACTCTGGTAAGTGAGTCACAACCATCTGATGTGTTTTGTTAGCAAAGATGTCTAAATATTATTCTCTAAAATTTTAGGATTTGAGTTTTGCCTTTTTTGTTTTATGTTGTTTAGTTTAGTACTGACTTCGTGAGTCTAAAATATTGGGCATATCTTTGCTAAGATTCTCCCATCTAACAGGTTTTGTCATTGCAGAATATTTGGTCAATTCTTGATAAGGACCAGGTAAGCTCTTCTTATTCTATTTGATCTCCTTGTTGCTTTAATTGGAAATAGCAAAGTGTTTTCATGACAAAAGTTGCAATTCAAATCCAGCCTGGGCTGAAAAATCCCTAAGACTCCATCACCCAACTAATCTGCAAAAAGCCAGGCTGGAAGCCTGGCTGGAGCCTCTTAACTCTAACCAGCAAACACTGCAAGTGGTACTATAACTCAAAGTGGTAGAGTGCTAGCGTTGAGCAGAAGTGCTCAGAGAGAGTGCCCAGGCCTTGAGTTCAAATCTCTTTGAATACCAACTGGGACAAACCATGCCAGCAACAACACTTAGACTCAGCCAGTCTGCAGAACAAAGGAACATGGAAAGGAATAAGAGGAGATGATACACATCAGCCACTTTGTGCCTGCCCTTTCAAAATTAACCAGAGCCGGTAGTTCAATAGAAGTAAGAAGACTGCCCATCTAATGTCCATACCAGTCGACCTTTCAACTGGACAGGAATTTATATTCTTGTCTTTGTCACTTGACTTCCTTTCTACCCAGTCTACAGATGTCAGAAGTAGATAGTGATATTTCTACCAAGATTTTAAGCCCCAAGTCCTACCTCTTGCCATTTATTTGCTCTCGAATATTTTTTTTAGTCCCTCAATGCCTCATGAGACTTCTCCATACTTCGTCCAAGAGACTTGCCTCCTCCAGACTTCATCTAAGGACTCATTGCCCAAGTGACACCTGTTGCCTGCTGCCTTCTCTCAGATGGGATCTCATTTCAGCCTTTTACCCCTACTGTTGATACCCCTTGCAAACAGGAATTAGCCAGAGAGAATCTTCACCTTTTTTCATATTATCAAAAGGCTGGAATGTAAGGTCTGAACATGAACACCTCCCTCCTTCTTGGCTAAGTTTCCGCCCAATATCTGTTACATAGGTAACTAGCAGACCTAGAAGCAGTCAGTTTCCCCTCCTGCTAGGTCACATCCTGAGCCACCTCTGATCACAAGCCTCTCATCTGATCTTAGGAGGTTCGCAAACCCTGAAGTCATTTCGAGATCCAGTGTGGCCACACCTTTCCTCCACCGGGTCACACTTCTTCCTTTCCCTAGCCTAGATAAAACCTGGCCCAGAGGTTTGTCTCACCCCTTCCTTTTAAGACATGCTTCTCCACCATACATAGTCTGGGCAGCAGTTAAGTAAATAAACTTTTTTTCTGCCTGAACAAAAAGAAATACAAATTGCCCAAACAGAACCAAGAAGAAAGAAATCAATTAAACATGTCAATTACCTACAATGAGATAATAGTAGTAATCAGAAATCTTCCAATAAGAAAAGCCCAGGACCTGATGGATTCACTACAGAATTCTATAAGGCCTTTAATGAGGAACTAATACCCAAACTCCTCAAGCTCTTCAGAGAAATAAAAACAGAGAGAGTAATCTCAAACTCATTCTATGAAGCCAATATCACATTTATCCCCAAACCAGGCAAAGACCCAACAAAAAAAGAACTACACACCAATCTGTTTTATTAAGACACATACAAAGCTCCTCAATAAAATTGCAGCCAAAAGAATCCAGGAACATATAAAAAACATCATACATTATGACCAAGTGGGCTTCATCCCAGAGAAGCAGGGATGGTTTAACATATGTAAGTCAATAAATCTAATCCATCACATCAACAAATCCAATGTCAAGAACCATATGATTATCTCCATTGAGGCAGAAAAGGCTTTTGATAAAATTCAGCACCCATTTATGTTAAAAGCTATGGAAAAATAGGAATAGAAGGAACATTACATAAGATAATAAAAGTCTTACATGGCACATCAAAGGCCAATACTATACTTAACGGGGAAAAACTACAATCAATTCTCCTAAAACAAGGAACAAGGCAAGGATGCCCACTCTATCCACACTTCTTCAATTTAGTTCTGGAATTCTTAGCCAGAGCAATAATGCAAGGGAAAGACAGTAAAAGGATCCACATAGGATCCCTTTGCAGAAGGCATTATTTTATAAATTACCAATCCTTAACGCTCCATCCCCAAACTCTTAGAGCTTATAAACCAATTTGGCAAAGTAGCAGGATACAAAATTAACCCACAAAAATCAGTCGCCTTTCTGTATAGTAGCAATGTACAAATAGAAAGGGAAATCAAGAAAACAACCCCATTCACAATAACCTCAAAAAAAAAAAAAAACGTATCTAGGAATTAACCTAACCAAAGATATACATGGTCTGTTTCATGAAAATTATAAAAGGCTAAAAAAAAGAATCATAGTGATTACCAGGAAATGGGAAGAAATGGGAAAAAAATATTTACCAACAATATAACAGACAAGTGTCTATTATCCATTATATTATAATATCCATTATATTATAATATCCATTATAATATTTATGGTTAAGTCAAGAAACTAACCTTCACAATACTAACAAACCAATCTTGAAATGGTAAAGGAAGCTAAAAAGAGACTTCTCAGAAGAAGAGATAAAAACGGCAAAGAAACACATGAGGAAATGTTCATCATCCCTGACTGTAAGGGAAATGCAAATAAAAACAACTCTGAGATACCATTTTACCCCAGTCAGAATGGCCCACATCCTAAATTCAGGCAGTGACAAATACTGGAAGGGATACAAAGAAAGAAACATTAGTGCATTGCTAGTGGGAATGTATACTAATACAACCACATTGGAAAGCAGTCTGGGGCTACATTCGAAAGCTAAATATCCACCTGTCTTATGAACTGGCCATACCACTCCTAGGCATCTACTCTGAACAACAGGAACCAGTATACATAGACATACACACCTCTATGATTATTGCAGCGCTGTTCACAATAGCCAAGATTTGGAAACAATCCAGATAAGCCACAACTGATAAGTGGATCCAAAAAATGTGGAACCTATATACAATGGAATACATGTAGCCATTAGAAAGGACAAAATGAGGGTATTTGCAGGGAAATGAATGGAGCTAGACCAAATTTGAGTGAGGTAAGCCAAAACAATGATACAAATGGCATAGTGTCTACCTGATACATGGATGCTAAAGCCAAAATGCAAGAAGGTACGACAAAATAAACAGGACTCGAGAAACAAAGGACAGCCAATCATTTTGTTGTATCACCATTAATGACTCCGTGTTCTCGACTATGTAGACGGTAGAAATATGCACGCAATGGAGGGAAGCCAGGAGGAGGAACACAATAAGTGGGAAATGGAACAACATAGAGCAAAGGGGCCCATCAGCTGCACTGGATATAGAAGAAAAATAACTAAGCAACCCAAACACAGTGATGGGAAGAGATAATGAGAAGGCAAGAGGGCAAGAGGGAATAGCCTACATTAAGCAAAAGGAAAAAAATGAAAATATCACCTGAGGTGGGAAAAATAATTTGGATTGTAAAAGCTCATAGAATTAACAAACTTTGGACCTTGATAACAATAATTTGCCTTGTCAAGGTTAAAATGACTTTAACTAAGTATCACAATTCCACAATACTTTGAAATATATGTAATAACCTATCTCAATTTTTACAAAAAGTATGAGAATGAAAGGGTTAGGAGGGATGGGTGGCAATGTTGTCAGATACCTTGTATTTGTGTACTATTTTGTAGAATGGGAACTTCTTTGTACAACTATTTAAAGATAATAATAATAAAAATTGTTTAAAAATAAACATTAGGATGAAAATAAAAATTTCAAATATAAAATAAGAAATTAAATCTAGTTGGAAGGAAAATTTCTTTGGAGAGAGTATTTTAGTTTATTCTATAGCAAGTCTCCTTCAGAAATAAATTCAAAAACTAGACCCCAGGTAAGTGAAATAAACTAAGAAATGGAGTTGAAAAAAGAAAATAAGGAACTCCACCCACTCTTTCTTTCCTGGACAGCTGGTGTGGGTAAAAATGCATCATGCTCCTGAACTGGAACCGAGGTGGCAAGGACCTTACTTGGTGGTGCTAACTTCACTGTTGCCTATTAAATTAGCACGAAAACAGCATTGGATCCATCAGTCTCAAGTGGAATACGTAGTGGACCAATTACAGAGAATGCTGCAAGATGGACTGTTAAGGATAAGACTTACTAATTGTTAATCAGTGCTAACTAGTGTGTTTCTATAATTTACTTGTTTTCTATTAAATTTACCTTTTAAGCCTGCTCATTGGGTGGAGAGAAGGGAATTTTTAGGATTTGGTTAGAAGGAATCAAGGATTTGATTGGACATGAAAAACATTGGGGGATATATGAAGCAGCATGGTCCTAATAATGAGCAGGGCCCACTAATCAATGCTGTCCAATGACCTGGCCCACTGGAGTGCATGGGGCATGGCACCCAAGTGAGCAGGGCATGCTGCTGGAGGGGGCAGAATATCATCCTTTCACGATGAGCTGTGAAGAATTGATTAGGGAACAGGCAGTTTGTGAAGTGATGGTTGAAAACTGTTAGGTAGGAGAACCACTGGAGTGATGGAGGGGTTCAAACTATATATTGGCTGCATGATCAAAGCAATGGAATTGGAGAAAATCAAGGGAAGACCTGCAAGGAAGGAAGTGGTGAGACAGCAGGAGGGGAAAGACCTGGGAGAAGAGGAATTTGAGGGAGAGCAGGAGGGGAAGGAAGCCAATTGGCCACCAGGCCAGAGAAGTGTAGTGGAGAGCCCTAAAGAGAAGTGATGTAAGGGAAAAAGGGAAATGAAGGAAAGGTCTATAAAGAAGGATGGAATAAGGGAAAAGGAAAAAGCCTTACTTATTGAAGTTTGGAGCGTGGAGATGGTAATTTGGGGGGTTGGTGTTTTGCAAACCAATTAACTATGCCTATTGGACGTCTGAATTTTAGTGGTTGGGCCTGGGCTGTTACTGAGTGTACAGCCCAGAACAAGGTAAATACAGTCCCATTTCTAGTGTAAATAAAATTATCTTCAATATGCCTTATTGGATTACTTTGTGTTTTATACATCATAAGTGTACAAGTTCACAAGTTAATAGTCTCAAAGGCCACGATTTTTGTAAAATGTTATGAGGTCAAAATAGGTTTGAAAAACCCAATGGAACAATGATAACACAATGGCAATATGATGTCACAATATTGAGTGATAATAATATTTTGATGTTTAGTTAGTTGATGATGCCATAATGGTGATGAGGTCATAATGGGTTTATGATGTTACAATAAGTCACAATAGGTTTTATTTTATTGTGAAAATACTGTTCAGAGGGGTTACAATTACATGGGCAAGATAATGTGTACATTTCTTATCAAGCATTATAGCCTCCTCCTTTGATCCCCCTTGCCATCCCTTCCCATACTTACTTGGCAGGGGAAATACCACAATAACATAATATGTTTATGATGTCAATTATGATGTCTGTTTACCCAGGAGAAACTCATCCCGCCCAGGCAGAAAAAATCTGCCCACAGAGAAGTGACTTTCTTCACCAGGTAAACACAGCAAGAGACTGCCCCTCCCTACAACAGTCTAGACAAACAATTGAAAGTCAGTAAACATAAACCCCGAGAAAAGCTCCAAGCTGGGCTCTGTGAGTGTCTCAGGATTTAGCCCCTCAGGGAAAAGCTACTGTTTGCTGAAAGACCTCAGCCCTACACAGAACCTAGGCTCATCACAACATCTCCAAACTAGAGGAAACAGCCGTCTCCCTCTTTTGTGATACTCCAAGCAGATCTCCCTCCCACTGAGCTAGCCTAGGAGGAAGATCGAAAAACATGCCTAACACAAAGCAGTTTCTGCTGGCCCAAACAAACTTAAGAAACCAATCAAGCCATAGGAAAACCAAACACCACAAGCAGAACCAAGACTCCACCTAGAGACTTGTTATGTACACAGGGGAGATATAGAGTTTTCCCATTCAGCACCAACCCCACCAAAAAATTAAGAAACTCTTTTTTGAAACTTTTCTTCAATTTTTATTTTTTCAAAGTGTTTTCTGTTGATCTGTTTCTCATAATTTTTATTTTTGGTGTGTGTGTGTGTGTGTGTGTGTTTAAATTCTTTTGACCTTTTGGTTCTTTTTTATTGTTGTCATTTTTTTTCTCTCTTTTTTTTTTGCGTGACTTAATTGCTGTTCTGCTCATCCACAGATACATACCTGTCGTCAATTATTAGACCTTATCCCCCATTGTGTACATAGTTAATCCAGAAATTTATTATTTAATTCACAAACTCTTAGGCTTAACTTCTTTAAAAGCATTATCATCTCTTTATACCAACATAATTATCAAGTAACTAATTTTAATTTTTTTTATTTTTTTTGATTTCATGTTTCCTTTCTATCCCTCCCCTCCTCTCATCCTATCCTTTTCTTCTCTCAATATCATTTCTTTAAACGTACATAATTTTTAAGTGTTTCACTTCTTTAATTTTTATTTTTCCAATTTTCTTTTTTTATTTCTCTCCTGTCATTCTGTCCAATCCATTTCCCTCTCTGAGATTAGGAATTGGATAAATTTACTCTCCTTTTACCAATCCACATCCCTCTAGTCCTTTTTGTCCCCACATTTCTCCCTAAAGCTAATAAATTCTGTTTTGCCAAATCCTTTTTTGCTGTTTGTAACACATTAATACATAGTTGTTTGATGTTGAATAGATTGTATCTGTTGAATTAGATTGTATCTGCAGCCATTTTGATTGTGCAACTACAGGACTCTGGTTGATGCTTTCCTTAAAATAGTGTTCTAGCACAAAATTGGTATTACTTTCATACCAAATGGGCAAAACAAGCCGTAAAGCACAACAAAAATGGCAAGCACAGGTATCTCAATTCCCACTCATGTTAATCAGGTGACAGAATTGTTAATGAATAATCCAGAGGAGTTCCATAAAAACCTGTACAAATGCTACTGGTAAACATGGTGAATGAAATGTTTGAAAACTTGCAAAGGACTCAGTGTGAGCGTGATAGGGAGCAAGAGGGGGCAAACGAAAATTAATACCGGAATCTTGTAAGCATTAGGAAGCTACTTAAAGATCAATGAAGGAATTGCATAAGCAGGTTGACAAGAGTCAAAGAGAAATACAGGAAATGCATGAGAGGACTGAGCACAGCCATAGAGAATTATTAGAATTGCGTGAACTTGACTAAACTAATCAAAGAGTAATACAGGAATTACGAGAGCAGGATGAGAATAGACAAAGATCAAAGAGGCATTCATGGAATCCATAAACAGACAGCTGAAGGAAGTCAGGGAGATCACCAATGGAATGCTGAATGGAGCCCGACAGAAAGAATGTGTGTCCAGTGAAACCATAACCAATCAATTAAGTGATTTGAGAAACTGAACACCAAAGTAAGGAAGTAAAGAAGTTCATACAAGATCTAAAACAAAGCTCCAACAAAGATTTTGAAGACATCAAAGCCGACCAATTAGAAGTTAAAGAAATAAAAAAACAAAGTAGAAACTCTTGACAGTAGGTTAGACTATGCAGGGGATCGAATCTCAGGGATTGAAGACAGTGTAGATATTATATAGAAAAACCATACAACTATGCAAGACAAATCCAAAAAATATGATAAATCTATTCAACATTTGAAAGACATCATCAGAAGGCCTAATCTAAGGATAATGGAAGTAGAGGATCACCTAAACACAGAAGTTAATGGTGTAGGAAATTTGAGTAACAGGTCTTGGCATGAGTAGCAAGACTCGACATGAGTAGAAGCCCGATGTACTCACTCCTTCTCAGGGAGCAGAGGAGGGAAGGCCACCCCTCCCCCCCCCATTACCAGAGATCTCCATCTTGGATACCGACAAAGCTCCGCGGAGCTGCTAGCTCCAACTCAAGCCTTGGAATAAAATGAGTTATATAGCAGGTCACAAGAACTTAACGGCAGCGTGACCTGCCAGACTCAGTTACACCCAGGGAAAAGTTACTCAGCTCGGGCGCCAGCCCTAGGAGTGGCTTTCTTCACTGGGTAATCAGAGCCAGAGGCGGTCCCTCCCACTAGCAGCCTCCACAATCAATTGAAATTCAGTAAACAGAAACCCTGAGAATGGCTCCAGGCTGGGCTCTGTGAATTTTTCACAAACTAACCCCCGGTAAAAGCTACTGTTTGTTGAAAGGCCTCAACTCTACCCAGAACCGAGCCTCCTCACTGCATCCCCCTCTTTTGTGATTCTCAAAGCAGATCTGCCTCCCATTGAACTAGCCTGGGAGGAGGATCACAAAATCCTGGGTAAAGTCGAGCATTTTTCTGCCTGTTCGAACAAACTGACTTAAGAAACCAAACAAGCCACAAGATCACAAACACACCAGAGAGTCCAACAAGAGGCCTGTTAGAGACCCAAGGGAGATACAGGATTTTTCCCACCCCTCCCAAAAAAAATCAAAGAACCTTCTTCTTCTTCTTCTTCTTCTTCTTCTTCTTCTTCTTCTTCTTCTTCTTCTTCTTCTTCTTCTTCTTCTTCTTCTTCTTCTTCTTCTTCTTCTTCTTCTTCTTCTTCTTCTTCTTCTTCTTCTTCTTCTTCTTCTTCTTCTTCTTCTTCTTCTTCTTCTTCTTCTTCTTCTTCTTCTTCTTCTTCTTCTTCTTCTTCTTCTTCTTCTTCTTCTTCTTCTTCTTCTTCTTCTTCTTCTTCTTCTTCTTCTTCTTCTTCTTCTTCTTCTTCTTCTTCTTCTTTCTTCTTCTTCTTCTTCTTCTTCTTCTTTCTTCTTCTTCTTCTTCTTCTTCTTCTTCTTCTTCTTCTTCTTCTTCTTCTTCTTCTTCTTCTTCTTCTTCTTCTTCTTCTTCTACCTTATATAAAAAATTTTTTTCTTTTCTAAAACTTTTTTTAATCTTTAATTTTTGCCTTTTTAAAAAAAATTGTTTTCCAGTAACTTTATTTTCCTCTTATAATTTTTATTTTAGGGATATGTGAGTATGCGTTTTTCTTTCTTTTTTTGTTTTCTTTCTCTTTTTTTTTTCTTTTTTAATTATCTATTTGTTTTTTGTTTGAATCTACTGAACTTCTGAACTTTTTTCTTCCTTTCTTATCCTTTTCACCTTTTCCTCTCTTTCGTTCTTCTTTATGTGACTTAAATCTTGTCTTGCACATCTTCAGATAAACCTTTAGTTGATTATTAGACCCTATCCCCAATTGTGTACACACTTAATCCAAAAATTTATTACTCAATTGAAAACCTCTGAGACTTAAATTCCTTAATAGCTGTACTACCTCTTTATACCTATATAATATTTTATGTATTTTTATATTTAACTTTTTCACATCTCCTTTATATCCCTCCCCTTCTGTCAATATATTCACGTTCTTCTCTAAATAGATTGTTTTTCTTCTGCATAATATTGTTAATTTTTACTTTTCTATTTTTTCTGTTCTCTTTTCTTTTCCCTTCCCTTTTCTTCTTTCTTTCTTTCTCACTACTTTCATCCTACCCAAACTATTTCCTGCATTGAGATTAGGACTTAGTTAACTCTCCCTGCGCCTCCCCACATCAATCTATTCCTATCTTTTACCCACATCTCTCCCTAACCCTAATAATTTTTGGTCTTCCAAATTCTTCTTTGCCCTTCGTAGCCCATTAACATATAGTTGTTTGATGTTGAATAGATGTATCTATTGAACTTGATTGTATCTGTAGACTATTGACTGTGCAAATTCAGACTTTTGTTGATGCTTGCCTTAAGATAGTGTTCTAGCACAAAACTGGGCTATTTTCATCTCAAATGGGCAGAGTAAGCCGGAAAAACACAAGAACAATGGCAAATCCGGGTATCTCAATACATAATCTTGATAATCAGTGGACAGAACAGATAATGAATTCCAGATGAGAGTTCCCAAATAGCTCTACAAACACTGCTGGCAAACATGATAAATGAAAATATTGTGAACATACAAAGGACTCTGTATGTGTGTAATAGGGAGAGAGAGTAGGCAATCATAAAGTTTATACAGGAATATCATAAGCATGAGGAAGATACTCAAAAACTGATACAGGATTTGCGTGAGCAGCTTGAGAATACTCACAGAGAAAGGCAGGAATGGCAAGAGCAGGCTGAGAACACTCAAAGAGAATTACAGGAATCCCTCGAATGGGAAGAACCTAATCAAAGACTAATACAGGAATTGAGAGCCCAGGAAGAGAATACACAAAGATCACTAAAGGCATTCATGGAATCCATTAACAAAGAGCTCAAGGAAGTCAGGGAGACCATAAAGGGAATGCTGAATGGAACCCAACAGAAGGAATGGGAGTCCAAGGAAACCATAACCAATCAACTAAGTGATTTGAGAATAAACATTGAACACCAAATTTAGGAAGTAAAGAAGTTCATACAAGATCTAAAACAAAGCTTCAACAAAGAATTTGAAGCCATCAAAGCTAATCAATTAGAAGGAAAAGAGATATAAAACGAAATAGAAAGTCTTGAAAGCAGGGTAGATCATGCAGAAGATCGAATCTCAGGGATTGAAGACAGCCTAGATATTATAGAGAAAGAACATACAACCATCCAAGACAAGTCCAAGAAATATGATAGATCTATCCAACACAGGGAAGACACCATCAGAAGGCCTAATCTAAGGATAATGGTTGTAGAGGAGCACATAGAATCAGAAGTTAATGTTCTAGGAAATTTGTTTAACAGGATCCTAGCAGAGAACTTCCCAAACATAAAAAAGATGGGCCTATTCAGATACAAGAAGCTTTTAGAACCCCAAATAGACCAGACCAGAATAGGACATCCCACTGTCTCACTATAATCCACACAGGATCAACACAGAACACGGAAAAGATCCTTAAAGCAGTCAAGGAGAAAAGACTAATCACCTACAAAGGGAAACCAATTAGAATCACCTCAGATTTCTCAACAGAGACAATCAAAGCAAGAAGAGCCTGGAATGATGTATGCCAAGCCCTAAAAACAAACAACTATCAACCAAGAATACTGTACCCAGCTAAATTCTCCTTCATAACTGAAGGCCATATAAAAACCTTCCATAGCAAAAAAAAATTGAAACAATACATCTCCACCAAACCACCCCTACAAAAGATTCTTAAACATGTCCTACACATAGAAAACCAACAAGACCACAATAAAGGCCAAGAAACGGCACCCAAACTGAGAATCCAAGAACCATAGGAAGAACCCAGTGTTTGCAGCCCCCAAGAAGGTGGAGAACATGGCAGGAACCCCCAAATACCTCTCAGTCCTATCTCTTAACGATAACGGACTAAACTCTCCAATTAGGCGACATAGACTGTCTCGTTGGATTAAAAAACAAGACTCTTAAATCTGCTACCTTCAGGAGTCACATCTTGCCCATAAAAACAAACACATTTTCAATGTTAAAGGTTGGAACAAAATCTACCTAGCAAACGGCCCCCATAAAAAGGCGGGAGTTGCCATCCAAATATCAGATAAAATAAACTTCAAATTAAAATTTGTGGGAATAGATAAAGAAGGTCGCTACATAAAAATTAAGGGATCTCTCCTTCAGGAGGATATTACAATTCTCAGCAGCACAGGGAACATTTTCTAAAACAGACCACATTTTGGGCCACAAAGCAAACTTGGAAAATTCAGAAACATTGAAGTTATACCTTGCATTCTCTCTGACCTCATGGGAATAAAATTAGATCTCAACACCAAAAATCACCAAAGAAAGTCCGGTATCACAAGGAGGCTGAACAACACACTGCTGAATCACGAGTGGGTCATGGAAGAGATTAGAAAGGAAATTCAAATGTTCATGCTATTCAACAAATATGAACACATGAATTACCAGCTCCTCTGGGACATAGCAAAGGCAGTACTCAGAGGCAAGTTTGTAGCTCTGATCTCCTACATAAACAAATTGGAGAGATCGGAAACCAACAATTTAATGACACATCCAAACCTCCTTGAAAAAGAGCAGCAAGATAAACCCCAATCCAGTAGACGGAAAGAAATAATTAATATTAAATCAGAATTAAATGAATTAGAATCCAAAAAACTATAGAAAGAATCAACAAAACAAAAAGATGGTTCTTCGAAAAAATTAACAAAATTGACAGACCCTTAGCAAATCTTATCAGAAAAAGAAGAGAATACACCCAAATAAATAAACTAAGAGATGAGAATGGAAACATCACTACGGAAACAACCAAGATTCAGAACATTTTAAGGGAATACTTCTCAAAACATTATACTAATAAGTTTGAGAACTTGACAGAAATGGACCATTTCCTAGCAAATATTGAAATGCCAAAACTAAAGCAAGATGAGTTAAACCATCTTAACAGGCCCATATCAAGCATTGAAATAGAAACAGCAATAAGAGACCTCCCACCGAAGAAAAGTGCAGGACCAGATGGTTTGACAGCGGAATTCTACAAGGCCTTCAAAGCAGAGCTCACACCAATACTCCTCCAACTCTTCAATGAAATTGAAAGAGTAAGTTCACTACCGAACTCATTCTATTAAGCCATCAAAACCCTCATCCCAAAACCAGTCAGGGACTCATCAGAGAAAGAGAACTATAGACCCATTTCTTTGATGAACATTGATGCAAAACTTCTCAAAAAATTTTGGCCAATCGACTTCAACAATCTATCCAAAAAAATCATAAACCACGATCAAACAGGATTCAATTCAGGGATGTGAAGCTGGTTCAATATCCGCAAATCAACAAATATTATTCATCCCATCAACAGGAGCAAGAATAAGAACCACATGGTTATCTCAGTAGATGCAGAAAAAGCATTCGACAAGATCCAACACCCCTTTATAATGAAGGTTGTGGAAAAATTAGGAATCCATGGAACATTCCTCAATAAAATAAAGGCTCTATATGACAAAGCTAAAGCCAGCATTATACTTAATGGTGAAATATAAAGCCATTTCTTCTTAACTCAGGAACAAGACAAGGATGTCCATTCTCTCCCCTTCTCTTCAATCTAGTATTAGAATGCCTAGCTACAGCAATAAGACAAGATGTAAACATAAAGGGGATCCAAATAGAGAAAGAAGAAATAAAACTCTCCCTCTTTGCAGACCACATGACCTTGTATTTAAAGAATCCCATAGACTCCACTCCCAAATTACTCAAGGTGATTCAAAACTTTGGCAAAGTAGCAGGGTATCAAATTAACCCTCCAAAACCAATAGTTTTTCTGTATGCCAACAATGAGAAAAGTGTGGCTGAAATTAGGAAAGCAACTCCATTTGTAATAGCCCCACAAAAAATAAAATACCTAGGAATTAACTTAACCAAAGAAGTGAAGGACCTCTATGATGAAAACTTTAAAATCTTGAAAAAGGAAATCAAACAGAACTTACAAAATGGCAAAAGGTCCCATCCTCCTGGATTGGAAAGATTAACATCGTGAAAATGGCAATACTTCCCAAGGCTATCTCCAAATTCAATGAGATACTTATCAAAATTCCAACCTCATTCTTCAAGGAAATAGAAGAGGCAATCCAAAAATTCATATGGAACAATAAAAGACCCTGAATTGCAAAACGCTCCTCAACGGAAAGGACACTCCTGGAGGAATATCAATACCAAATTTCAAACTATTATAAAGGGATAGTAATCAAAACAGCTTCGTATTGGAATAAGAACAGACCTCAGGACCAATGGAATAGAATTGAAAACCCAGAAATGAACCTATAGACCTATAGCCATCTAATCTTCGATAAGGGAGCTAAAACAATAGAATGGAAGAAAGACAGCCTCTTCAGTACATGGTGATGGCAAAATTGGTTAACTAAAGCTAGATCCCTATATATCACCCTGCACCAGAATCAACTCCAAATGGATCAAAGACCTCGAAGTCAAACATATACTCTGAAAACATTACAGGATGGAATAGGAGAAACCCTAGGTCTCCTTGGCTCAGGCCGAAATTTTCTGAATAGAGACCCGGAAACACAACACATCAAAGAAAGGTTGGACAAATGAGATTGCATGAAGTTGCAGAGCTTCTGCATGGCAAAGCACATAGCTAGCAAGATCAATAGAAAGCCCATGGATTGGGAGAAAATCTTCACTAGCCATACAACAGACAAGGGTCTTATATCTTAAATATACTTGGAACTCAAAAAATTAAATCCCCCAACAACAAACCCTCAAAGAAACAACTGCCCAATAAATAAGTTGGTTAAAGACTAAAGAGAAACTTCTCTGAAGAGGAAAGAAGGATAGCCAATAGATATATGAAGAAATGCTCATCCTCCCTAGCCATAAAAGAAATGCAAATCTACACTACTCTGAGATACCACCTTAGCCCAGTTAGTATGGCTATAATGAAGAAATGTAATAACAACAGATGCTGTAGGGGATGTGGACAGAAGGGAACCTTACTTCATTGTTGGTTGGAGTGTAAACTTGTTCAACCACTTTGGAAAGCAGTATGGAGTTTCCTCAAAAGACTACACATAGAGCTCCCCTATGACCCAGCAATCCCACTTTTGGGCATTTACCCAAATGACTACAAACAAGACCACACTAAAGCTACCAGCACAACTATGTTTATTGCAGCATTATTTACCATAGCTAAGATATGGAACCAACCCAGATGCCCCTCAGTAGATGAATGGATCAAGAAAATGTGGTGTATATACACAATGGAATTCTATGCCTCCATCAGAAAGAATGACATTTCCCCATTTGTTAGGAAATGGAAAAACTTGGAAAAATTATATTAAGTGAAGTAAACCAGGCCCAAAGAAACATAGGTCCCATGGTTTCCCTTATTTGTAATATCTAGTATATGTATGAGTCAAGCAGAAAAGGTCAGATAATGTGATGTTAGGAAAATGAACCCTTAGATATGTATTTTAATGCGTTTTTCTTTCATGCATTTGTTTCTAACGCATTTATAAGATTATCTCTTTGTTGCTCTGTATGTCCCTCCCCCACAGTATAACCCCTGCTTTCACTATATTTGATATCAGTATAACTCGTGGAGGAGATGGGGAAAAACAAGTCGTTTAAGAATACAGGTGGACCTGTTGCAACAATGAGAAGTACAAGTTGTCATGTCGAAAACGAGCTTTACAACGTTGGTGCGACAGGGGGCGGTGGAGGGGGAGAGTATTGGGTGGGGGTGGAGGCTGGGAAGGGATGTGAAGCGTAAACAAAGGAGGAGGGTGCAATGCTTCATAAGAAATGTACGCATTATCCTGCCCATGTAATTGTAACCCCTGTGTACAGTATGTTTCCCCCCGAAAATAAAATTAAATTAAATTTAAAAAAAATCTCATGAAAAGAGAGAAGTATTTTCTCGAAAATAATAGCTTAACAAATGGTGGTCAAAATCTTTCTAGTACTGACAAAATTGCATACCTATTTATTTAGATACAAAAAAAGACCCCAGTTACTCAAGCTGATTTAAAAATTTGCCAAAGTAGCAGGTTGCATCTGTAACATTATTATGGATGTTGACTCTGGAATGGAATTCATTTCCTCTTTGATCTGACAAATGAATATATGAAAGAACCTAACTTCTCCAACTAAATATCAAGGCTTAATTAAACATATCACCAGAAAAGTATTATGTAAGCCGTATTGCAACTGGGTAAAAGAAAAATCAGTCGTAGTGATTCTGCATTTATTGTAAATTTTGATGGTTTTTCGTAAATTATATCCTTTAGTTGGCATTTTTAAAACATTGTGAGACATGTTGTATATCTTGGTAACTAATTTTGGATGCCTCCTTAAATTTTGTTCTGAGTATAATGTCTCTCTTCAGTTCCTAACTCATGAAATGATGTTGATTCCAAAACCATTCTAATAACCACTGTTTATAATACACAGAATCTCATAAGCATGACACCAGTAAGCATTGGTTAACATTTTGATACCAGGGTCACATGACTTATGAGGCCTATCTGCATGAGTTGCATTGTACCTAGATTCCTCAGCCTAAATTTAGCCAGTTTTAAAAAATGTTTATATCTTGATTTGTCACCCATCAGAGATTAATCTGAGTATAAAGCCTAAGGAAAACGATAAAGTAAGAATTTAGATTTTCTGGATACAAAGTAAACAAAATGCAGCATAGAGTAACTCACTGGTTTAAAGTCAACCTATTTCACCAAAACATTTGTAAGCATTACCTTACAATGTGTATTATTCCCATGAAGGGCATGGGGAATATGAGAAGAGGACAAACTAAGCACTGTCTTCAAATATATATAATTTGGATTTATTTCTATATTTTGCTATAAACATTTCTGATAAAACTGTTTGAATAATTGATTTATAATATATCTTACTTTCATATACCAAATTACATTCAGAAAATGGGATATAACTATTAAATAAAGAATGTCCTGGCAGAAAAAATGACACTCTATACTATGTGACACCCAATTCTCAGGTATTTCATTATGCCTCCATTTAATGAATGTGATTGTTTAAGTGTTTCATAAAGTACTAATTAAAATTGATCAGTGTATTATAATCTAATTGTTTACAATTTTATCCTAGAATCATTTAAGAACTTTCCATTCAATCATGACATACATCACATTCTATTGGTATTCATATGGATAGGAATGAGTTTCTTAGGATCTCGTGCCATTTGGAGGTGGCAGGACCAGGATTCGAACTGTGGGCTCCAGCTCCCACCACTTCAACCCGAGTATAGGGACTCACCGGTCTGTTCAAGAACATCAATCAGCAAGACCAATGATTAGGAAGGCACCAGTGGCTCTCAGAAGTCCTCCTTGATACTTACAAGGCTGTGATAGGAGGATCATGGTCAAAGTCACCCTAGGCAGTAAAGTCCTTGAGAGCCCTGTCCAACTTCAGGGCCAACAAAGCCAGAAGTATGGCCTTATGACTCCAGTGTTAGAGGGCTAGCCTTAAGTAAAGCAGCTCACGGACTGCACCCAGATCCTGAGTTCAAGGTCCAGGAGTGTCAACAAACAGACATACACAACAATCTGTGCAGCCATCTGCCTAAAGCAGGTCACCCTCAGCAGCCTTTATTTACATTTTATTATGACTCCAATGCAGGAACAGTCACAAACCAGGCAGGGGAAGAGAAAATCAGGTTTCTTAGAAGTAAACAGTATTCCGAAAATTAAAATTGGGGATATATAATGGTAGCATACTTATGTAAAAAATACCATTAAGAAAAAGATGAGGGGGCTGAGAATGTGGATTAGTCAGAGAGTGCGTGTCTAGCATGCAAGAAGCCCTGGGTTTGATTCCTCAGTAGTACATTCAAGAAAAAGCCAGACTTGGTCTTGGATGTCAGGAGGAAAGAAGGGAACACTCCCCAGTCATGAGGCCTTCTGCAGTGTGCCAGGACACCAACATGGTCTTCACACAACCACAGAGGAGGAAGACTGTCTCCCACTTCTCAGGCATTCGAGGGCCCCAGAGTCAAGAGGGCAAAGCCAGGTTCTAACTCAGGTGCTTGGAGCCAGAAGAGAAAGGTCCCTGCCTCTCCTTGGACTGGGGATTTGCATTGATGATGTGGAGAATGAAGGAAGGAGAATGGACTGGCAGGGGTAGAAGAAGGGCCTTCAAATCTGACAGATGGAGAGTCAAAAACCCACTCCCTAAGACCAAAAAGCAAGGCTCTCTATTGTTAACCTAAAGATAGCCCAAGGTTCCCTTCACCTGAGGGAGAAAGTTTAATTAGTCATTGTTTGAAGAGGCTAAGAAAAGCCTGATCCTTGTGTAACTCTGACAAATGTTTCAGGTTTCCCCTCATTGCTGGCCGTGTCTGGAATGAATGAAGTTGTTTTGCAGCTCACTTCCCTGTTGAGTGTGTACATTCAGCCTGCTAATCCTGTAGGTCTAGGTCTCTTCGCCTACTCTGGCTTTTGAAACTGTTTTCTGCCTTCAAATATTGTTACACTGGAGTTCTTCCTGCTAACAGGACTAGGGCTTGGAAGCTGAGAACTTCATTTGAACCCATGATTGTTCAATGATATTTATTTCCTGCTTTTATAACTCAAGAACTCTAAAAACATTTAGAGTGCAAGCAACTTCTCATTACCAAGTGAAACAGGAAGCTCTTGAACATCTGATATTTCAGCAGTAGAAGTCAGAGTGTCATAGACTTTTCAGCCCTGGCTGGCTTCATCCTGTGATCCTCAGACTTCAGCCTCCTGAGCTAGGGTGATGGGCATGCGCTACTGGTGCTCTGCTAGGTTCAGAACTGTAATAATGTTGGCATTACAAGTCAACTGCTTATCACAAAGGGCTTGTGCAACATATTAGGCCTTTCAACATTGGACCTTTCAGAACCCTGTAGGACACAAGATTATAATGCTAGACTCTGAGAGGCTTTGCATATGGATGGGCTACACTTTAACCTTGAGCTCTAACTCCAATTCTGGTGTACATAAACATTCATTTTTCCAGAGATTGTGCTAATTAGCAAAAAGGAAAAATACTTTGCTTAACCCTCACGTTTTTTTTTTTCCAGTTTTGTGTCTCAAACTCAAGCCTGGCACTGTCCCTGAGCCCTTCAGCTCAACGCAAACACTCTTTCACTTGACCCACAGCACTACATGTGGTCTTTTTGTGGTTCATTGGAGATAAGAGTCTAACAGATTTTCCGTGCCTAGGCTGTGTTTGAACTGTGGTCTTCAGATCTCAGCCTCCTGAGAAGCTAAGGTTCCTGTTGTGAGCCACAGGCATCTGGCCTGTTGTTTTTGCCAGACCTGGGGCTTGAACTAATGGCCTGGGTACTATCTTTGACCTCCTTTTTCTCAAGCCTAGCGCTGTACCACTTGAGCCACTCCACAGCTTCTGGCTTTTTCTGAGTATGTGGCACTGAGGATTCAAACCTTACCATTCATGCATGCTGAACCAGCTCTCTACACTAAGCCACATTTCTAGCCCCAACCTAACAATTTTATCCCTCAACTTGACTATCCCCAAGAAAAGGATTCTGAGTATAAATCATCTAAAGAAATTCCTATAGGAAGGTTCTAAAGATAAAGAAGACAAAGTTCATACTTGGAGAGACTCTAAACATGTGAAGACTGTGACAAATGCTTCCATTTAATTATGTAGCATGTTTCAACACTTAATAAAATATTAATGAAAAAACAGTCAATGTCCTATATTATTCTGTATAAATTTATAATAGAGGTACAGCATGTACTAAATATTATGTGTTTAATAGTACTAAATGCAATAAACAATGAGTAAATGAAAAGTAAAAAATAAAATAAATACAAAATCAATAATAAAAATTATAATATGTAATAAACATACACATGTAAATATATCATATATTACACATAGATAGAAATATCTTTTTCCATTGCAGGGCCTTCCTTCAGATGCTGGGAACTCTAGCCTGAATTTCTTTTCCTCAAGGACAGTGAGTTTTGCCTTCACCCATGGTGCAAAAGAGTTACCTGGATGGTCAGATCAAATCCCAGCAATGATGGAAAAACTGGCCCCAGTTCCAAGACAGTGACTTAATTTTTTTTAAATGGAAGCAGTTATGTTTATTCATTTACATAATGAACATTAAAAACAACGCAGTGTAGAATTTTGTACATCTATTCAGACACCTTTCTTTTACCCCCAAAATGCTTGTCTGAGCACTACTTTTTTTCATTTTTTTATTGTAAAAATGTTGTACTGAGGGGTTACAGTTAAATGAGCATGGTAATGAGTACATTTTCTATTGAGCGTTGTTGCCTCCTGCTTTGTTTTCCCCCTACCGTTCCTTCCCTCCCATCTCCACAACTACTCCCCCTGCTGAGCTCAGTGACTTAATTTTTATTTTTGGATTTGCATGGGGTTTGAACTCAAGTAGTGGCAAATCTGCACCTTCCCTCACAGTGCTACATATTTACCAAGACCCTGAGTTCAAATCCCAGGCTAGGAAAGAAAACTGGTAGAAATTCAAAACCAGGGAGCATTATTTCTTTTTTCATTTAGTTAAATAATTAATTAATGTTTTTATTTATTCTTTATTTTGCCAACACGGGGCTTGAACTCAGGTCATGGCAACTCTGCCTCAGCTTAAATTGCCCTAGGGTGGGGCACCCTCGGACCCATAGCCAATCCAGGGATCATAGGCCCAGAGGGCTTTCAGGAAGGAAAAAAAGGTAGCATAGCACAAAAAGTGGCAAGCTGCAGAGGGCTGAGGGTTTTACATTTTTTTCTTTGCACAATGACCATCCTGGTCACTGGCTGCAAAGTGTACCTGACCTTCCCTACCTGAAGGCTGGCTTGCTATCAGGGAATTCATAGGCCAAACTGTGAACAATTTCACCGCGTGTAAATCCCAGTACTGACACCTACCAATGGCAGGAGATCACAAAAGACTCGTTCCTATGCATAGGAATACCAATTAAAAGAGTAGTTCATGCTTCGGTCTAGTCTAAAATTGGATGCAATAATCCTAGGATGCGGATTGATCTTAATTAATAGGTTATTATGCATGAAAAGAATAATATTCCTTCAATGACAGTATAATAAATGCCTAAGAGTTGGTAGGAATGTAGTAAGTGACATTCAATCATAGATAGACGGCTCTGGCACTCCTTATTAAAATATATTTATTTGTATACCACGCTCTGTCTATACATATATCTCTGTTTTGGCCAAACCTGGGGCTGGATCTCAGCACCTGAGAACCACCTCACAGCTTCATTTGCTAAAGGCTGCCATGCTTACACTCATCCATTCATGAATTGGGCTTGCTAAACCCTGAGTTCACATCCCAGCACTGCCAAAATTTCAATCTTGAAGTAAGAAGCCAAGTGTGACACATGTTTTCCTTTTCTGTGAGAGTCATGGGTGTCAGGCATGATGGAGAACATATTTACAAATCGGGATGCTGTGATAGGATGTAAACAATGTAATAAATGGTAGAGGGGTCATCAGAGTCAATGAAATAAATGGTAAATAAGTGAATAAAACAAGAAATAAAATGAATAACCACACCCAACAAAATATGGACTGACTATGTGTATGGAAGTATAAATCCTATCTTTAAAATGGATATAAGGAGTATGTTTTCCAGCCCTGAGGCTTGAATTCAGGCCTAGGGAACAGGCCTGACTTTCTTGTCTTCAAGCATGTTCAGATTCCCTTCTGTCATGGTGCTGTATATATACCCAGACCTTGAGTTCAAATCCCAGGCCTGGCAGAAAAAATGTCATGAATTGCAAACCAGGGAGCTAAGTATTTTTTTTTAATTGAAGGATATTGGAGAAGCCATAGTCCTGCACAGCAACATAGGCCTACAGTTCGAATACAGTCATACCACTTCCAGATGGTGGGAGATCCTAAGAAATTTGTTCCCATCCACAGGAATAATGATGAAATGTTATCAATATCACAGTTGAATGACATGCTCATGAATGATACTTGTACACAATTAGATTTCATGATTTCAGTCGGCTGATTGATTTTATTTAATATCTTATGAAACATTAAAGAATACTATTTCTCACAGGGACACAATAATTTCAGGACGCTGATTTACTTAATAGTTTATTAAAGATAAAAATAATAACATTAATTACATGGAGGCATAATAAATACCCAGGAATTGGTAGGAATATAGGCTATATAACTGAACAATGATTAGACATCTCTGGCACTCTGTAAATATATATAAGTGTACTACGATCTGCGTGTCAATCTGTTCTTATTTTGTCAACCCCTGGTGCTCGATTTCAGATTCTGGGAACTGCCTATCAGCTCAATTTGTTCCAGGATGGCATGCTGACACACACCCATTCATTAATTTGGCCCTCTAGGCCTTGAGTTCAGATGCCATTACGCCCAAACAATGAATCATGGAGTAAGAAACTGATGGTGACACATGTTTTCCTTTTCTGAGAAGTCCTGGGTGTCAAGAACAAGTGGAATTCATAAGCAGATCTATATACTATTTAATCAATGTAACCAGTGTTCTATGTGCCATATTAGTAAATAAAATAAACAGTCAATACATGTTGGGTCTTTGTTTGTCCCTGAAAGATGGATGGTGCCCGGGAATGGTAAGTGCGCCACTCGTCCATTCCCCAGCCTCCCTTAGCCTGGGAGAAATTCAGACACAGTGGGGAGTCATGTCAAGCAAGAACTCGTTTATTACCACACAGCAAGCACGTTTTAAAGGGAAAAACTGGGAGACATGGAAGGGGAGGAAAATGAACCAAACAATCACTGTAAAGGTCATACACTATCAGATTTTAAGGTAAACAATTGGGCTGTGCCCACTCAACTTCCTCTCAGCACCATCTTTGCTGCCCATGTACCCCACAAACACATGAATAAAACAAAAAATAAAATGAATAACTACACTGAATGCAATATGGATTCAACCTATGTATGTAAATATAAATCATATACTTAAAATGTACACAAATAGGGTGTATTCTAGTGCTGGGGATTGATTTCCAACCTAAGGAACAGACATGAATTTCTTGACTTAAAGAAGGCTAGCTTCCCCTTTCCACACAGTGCAACAGAGTTACCCAGACCATGAGTTCCTATCCCAGTCCTAGCAGAAAAAAATGGCACCTTTATACTATGTGATGCCCAATTCTTAGGTATTTTATTATGCCTCCATTTAATGAACGTGATTGTTTAAATGCTTCATGAAATATTGATTAAAATCCATCAGTGTCCTATAATATAATTGTGTATAACTTTATCTTAGAATTATTTAAGAGCTGCTCATTCAATCATAACATATATCACGTTCCATTGTTATTCATATAGATAGGAATGAGTTTCTAAGGATCTCCTTCCATTTGGAGTTGGCAGGACCAGGATTCCAACTGTGGGCTCCAACTCCCACCATTTTAACTGGAGGATAGGGAACTCACCGGTCTGTCCAAGAACAGCGAGACCAATGATTAAGCAGGCACCACTGGCTCTCAGCAGTCCTCATGGATGTTTACAAGGCTATGATAGGAGGATCATGATCACATTCACACTGGGCAGGAAAGTCCTTGAGATCCCTGTCGTATTTCAGTGCCAACAAAGTCAGAAGTAGAGCCGTGTAGCTCCAGTGGTAGAGGGCTAGCCTGATCCAAAGCAGCTCACAACACACACACACACACACACACACACACACACACACACACACACACACACACTACAGTCTAATCATCTATCTGTTTATATATTGGCCATTCCTAGGGGTTGATTAAAGATCCTCAAATTTGCCCTCCAACTTTTCTTGCATCTGACTGGTGTGCTAATGTTTACCCACTCACGAAGTGGGCCTGCTAGGCCCTGAGTTCAAGTCACAGAACTGCCAAAAACTTAATCCTGGTGGAAAGCCAATTGTCCCACTTGGTTTCTTTATTGGTGAAATTCCTGGGACTCAGGAATGATGTAGAATACATAGACAAATCTATGTCTTATGTAATAGGATGCAAAAAATATTATATGTGTAATCATATTCACTAAAATATATAAGAAACAAATAAAACACAAAATAAAATAAATACATTAATTGCAATATGCAGTAAAAATGTGTAGGTCAATAAAAATCGTGTACTTAAAATATATACGAATATTATTTTTTTGAGTGCTAAGACTTGAATTCAGGCCCTGGAACCAGGCCTGACTTTCTTGTCTTTCAGAATGGTGATCTTCCCCATCCCCCACAGTGCTGCAGATTTACCCAGACCCTGAATTCAAATCCCAGGCCTGGCAGAAAAAATGGCATGAATTCCAAGCCAAGGAGCCTCATAATTTTTTAAAATATTTTTAATGTATGTACGTATGTATATATGTATTTATGTATGTATGTATGTATGTATTTTTCTTTTGTCAAGCACAGGGCTTGAACTCAGGTCATGGAAATTCTGCCTCAGCTTTGATCACTCTAAGCTGGGGTGCAGCCACTGGACCCACAGCCGAACCTGGGTTCCTGGGATCCAAAGGCTGACAAGAAAAAAAATAATTAATGTGACACACACAAAAAAAACTGGCAACTTGCAGATGGCTACAGGTTTTACATTTGTCTTCTTTGCAAGGTGACCATCCTGCATCTGAATGACACGGTTGAAGAATGTTGGTAACTTGGCATTGCTTAAGGCTGGCAGGCTACCAGGCTACCAGGGAAGCCATAGGCCAACATGGCAATATAGGCCCTGTGTTGAAGCCAGGTCCTGACCTCTACCAATGGAGGGAGATCCTAAGAGTCTCCTTCCTATTCATAGGAATACCGATGGAAGATTAGGAATGGCAAGGTTGAATTAGTTGTTTCTGAATACTACTATATAAATAGAGTGATTTTAGGAGGCCAATGGATTTTAATGGATATTTTTGACACATTCAAAGAATACTATTAATCACATGGACACAATAGTTTCAGGACAGTAGTTGATTTAATTAATAATTAAGGATGAAAGCAATAATATTATAACATGGAGGTATACTAAATACTCAAGAATTGATAGGAATGTAGCCTATGTAACCGAATAATGTATAGACATCTCTGGCACTCTATAAAAATCAATATTTATTTGTGTACTACCATCTACTTGTCTATCTGTTCTAATTTTGTCAACTCCTGGAGCTGGATCTCAAGTTCTGGAAATGCTTGTCAGCTCAATATGCCTCAGGCTGGCATACTGACACTCATCCATTCATGAATTGGACCTTGTAGATTGTGACTTTAGATGCCAGCACACACAAAAATTGAATTGTGGAGTACGAAGCCCATGGCGAAACATGTTTTCCTTTTCTGTGAAAGTCCTGGGTATCAAGTTTGAAGTTTCATACTAGGCAAATCTATATCCTATGTAATAAATGTAACAAATATTTCATGTGTAATAACAGTCAATAAAATAAATGGTAAGTAAATGAATAAAAAAAATAAAATGAATAAGTACATTAAGCGCAATATGGGGTCAACATACGGGGTTCGATTTCAGGGCCTGGGAAGTGCTTGGCAGCTGAATTGGCTAGAGGCTGCTGTGCTGACAGTCAGCCATTCATGAATTGAGCCTTCTAGACCCTGAGTTAGATCCCACCACTGCCAAAAAATGTAATCTTGGAGTGAGAAGCTGAGCGTGACACGTGTTTTCTTTTTCTTTGAAAGTGCTCGGTGACAGGTAGCACGTATAATTCAGATGCAAATCTATATGTAATATATACAAATCTATATGTAATAGGATGTCATAAATGTAAAAAATGTCATAGGTGGAAGAATTGTCACTACAATAAATGAAAAACAGATTGAATTAGTAGTGAATCATTCTAGGATAAAATTAGATACAAAAACTGTAGGATTTGGATTAAGTTTAATATTTTATTAAGTATTACTAGAATAAAAATTGTATGGAAACATAAATACCTAATAATTGGTAGTAACACATGATGCATAATTTAATAATATATAGATATCTGTCTCATCCTATAAAATATGAAATTATGTGTATGGATGTATGTACATATATGATAAACAATAACAAGATATCGAGTAATTTAGTTAATGCTTTATTAATTGTTAACTGGAGCACATCATTAAATGGAGACATAATTTGATAAGTAATAATTGGTAGTAATATCTATAAATTAATAATATACAGACATCTTCCTGTGTATATGCTTATATACATCAATCTCTACCTATTTATGCCTCGTTCACTCCTGGCGCTCGGTGGTTAAGTGCTTACCTAGTGAGCATGAAGCCCTGGATTCGATTCCTCAGTGCCAGATAAATAGAAAACCCGGAAGTTCTGCTGTCTTTCAATCAATTGAGTTCTACCCTTGAGCACAAATGCTTAGGGACAATGTCAAAACCCTTACTCAAGCCCCAGGACTGCCGCCAAAAAGAGGTACAATGTTCTTACTGCAACTATAGAAGGACAGGACTCCAAATACCACATGACAGAGCAAGCTAGGAGTCTGGTACTGACAGCTTCCACCTAACCTGACTTAGCCAGATATAAACTGCTGCAACCCAGCTACATGGGTTACCCCCATCATCCTGGCTTACCCTGGCTTACCCCAATATCCTGACCTCTCTGGGGCTTTATAACCTAGCAGGAAGTCTGCTAGACTCTTTGAAATATGGCTCAAAGTGTAGAGATCTAGCCTTGTGCAAATGTTATTAGAACAATAATATCCCCAAGCTTTAAGCTCAAGCTCCATGCCTAACCCCACCCCCCCAAAAAAAAAATCCCACTAAACTGTTAAGTGTGAACTTGTGAGTTTGTGAAGTGTTCGTCAAAGAATGGTGATATTGATTAGAGTGCCCTAAGTCTAATGACAGTTTGTGGAACAGAGCTATGTGCTGAGTCCTCCATAGGGTACTCTGTGCTGAGTCCTGCATTGGGTCCTGGGTTCTGAGTCTTTCACAGGATGCTGTGTGCTGAGTCATGCAAAGAGTGCCATGTGCTGTCCTTCACCAGGTGCATTCTTTCATTGGGTCCTTGTAAGGTCTCCCCACTGAGATGATGATGCAGACAAGAATATTGAGGCTCAGATATGTCTCCATGGCAGGGACAAATTATGTATTACTGAAAACTAGTGAGTTGTCTACTGCAGGCAATTGTTTTGTTTTGTTTTTTCTCAGTCATGAACCTTGAAATAGGGGCCTAAGCTCTGACCCATATGTCTTAGGCTCATGGCTAGCACTCAGCCATGTGGAGCCATGGACCCCTTTGCAGCAAAGGCCACAGTCTAGGGGTCTATAGCTGAGGTCTCTCATCCTGCCTTCTCAGGAAGCTGAGATCTGAGGATCTGGGTTCCAGATTATCCCAGACATAAAAGGTCCCATGTGCATATTATCTCCAATTCACCACTAATAAACCTGAAGTGGAAGCTAGGTGCTTGTCACTCATGCCTGTCATTCTAGTTACTCAGGAGGATGAGATCTGAGGATCATAGTTCAAAGCCAGCCTGGGAAAGAAAGTCCTTCAGATACTTACCTCCAATGGGCCACCAGAAAAGCTGAAATGGTGTTTGGCTCAAGTGGTAGAGCACAAGACTTGAGCTCAAGGACAGCACCCAGGCCCAGACATCAACTCCTACAATAATAAACAAAGAGAAACTAACAAACCTAAAGTAGAGGGCTGTGATTGTGCCTTAGGGGTACAGTGCTTTGCAAATATGAAACACTGGGTTTGATTTCTCTGGACCACAACAGTAAAAAAAAAGCCTGAAGTAGCTCTGTGGTTCAAGTGGGAGAAAGCTAAGATTGTACAAGAGAAACTAGGTACAGTGCTCAGGTCCTGAGTTCAACCTCCAAGAATGGTGTATGTGCCCATGCCCCTGTGCACCCGTGTGCATACACTTTCTCTCTCTCTCTCTCATACACACACACACACACACACACACACACACACACACACACACACAGACTAGAAGTGATGCTGTTACCCAAAATGATAAATCACTGGGCTTCTGCACTGAGCTCATGGTCAGCACCCTGGCCCTGTGTTCAACCCCAAAACCTAGCCACCCAGGGGCCAACTAGGAGAGGTCAAATGTTTCAAAACCTGATGAGATTCACCAGCCCTAGATGACAGGAAGCTTTGTGATATAAGTTATGTGCTTGGATTTCCCAATCTTCCAGAATCCTAGGAGAGGCATCATAGGCCCATCATCACAGGCAATGAAACATGTAATTAAATTCAGTGACCTAGTTGTCTGCCAGGAGGACGCTTGAATTATATTCAGCACTGTATCTGAACACCGGAATATAGTCTCACAAAGGCAGGATAATTGCACAGGACTTGCCCTGCCATGGGAGGTGGCACAAATGAAGGCTTCCTGTCAAACCAGAGCACTGGTGAGAGAGATAGTTTGGTGTATAAACAGACCTTTTTCTCCTGACCTTCAGAGCCTGCCCAAAATCATTCTCACTATCTGACCCAGATGGAGTTTTTTGTTACACAGCTGTACAAGGGTGAGTGCCTTTGTCTGCCTGTCCAGACAATGAGAGAGACTTCTTCCAGCAGGCCTGGGATGCAGAGAAACCCTCAGGCTACACTGGAAACAGTGAGGGGAGCCCTGGATTATGCAATGTCATGAAACAGTCTCTGTTACGAAATCATTTTATTGGATACAAATTTCCTAGCTTTGTGCCATTCATCATAACTACTCTGGAGCTTCACCTATAGGAATACATCCATACATACCCAAAGACATGGGGGTACAGGCTCTTTTTGAGGGGGTAGGTCTTGGGGTTGAACTATGAGTCTAGACATTGTCCCTGAGCTCCTTTTGCTCAAGGGTATTGCGTTAACTTTGCATCACAGCCCCACTTCTGGGTTTTTCTGTGATCTCTTAGAAATAACAGTGTCATGGATTTTGCTATACTGGCTGGATTCCAACTCAGATGCGCTACCCCTCAGCCTCCTGAGGAGCTGGGATTACAGTGAGAAGCCATTGGCACCTTCTTTCTTTTCGTCTTCATTTTTTAATCTGGACAATCTGACATCTTAACAAGGTCATTCCAATTGTTTGAATTTATAAATTAACTACCCAATGTTCTTTATAGCTGTTTGCCCTAAGAAGGATTTTTTTCTCCTCATCTTCTCCTCTCAATCACAGATTTGAAGCCAAAAGTGAGAAACGAGTGTCACAGGAATTGGGAGCAAATGTCCATAGGACACGTCAGTTCTGTCACTTAGCATTGAGCTGCACTGAATTTGCTGTCTCAAGATGAGAGGACCAAAAGCTGGAGCGATCCTCATACTGTCTTCATTGCTCCTTTTGTCTGTAAAATGATCTAATAATTATGAGTGTTGTGTGTCTCCAACCTTAAGTATCTAGAAGACACTAGACACGTCTTCATGTATCTCTTTTTCTCTAGTGCATCTCGAGATTTAAACTAAGGGTTTGTGTGGAGGGGCTCTTTGTTGTATTCCTGAGGAAAGCCGCTTGAATCCTGTTCACGAGATTGCCATTCAAATTGAGCCTGAGCAGGAATTCTGTGAGAATCTTATCTCCAATAAACCACCAGAAAACCAGAAGTGGAACAGTTGTCCAGAGAGTAGAGCTCCAGCTTTTTTTGGTTAATTTTTATTTATTTTTATTGTGAAAATACTGTACAGAGGGGTTACAATTATATGGGCAAGGTAATGAGTACATTTCATATCAAGCATTGTAGCCTCCTCCTTTCTTTCCCCTTCCCAGGCACCCCTTCCCCTCCAAACCTCCCCTCCCCACTAAAGTGTAAAGTTCGTTTTTGACATTAAAACTTGTACTTCTCATCTTTGCAACGGGTCCACCTGTATCCTTATTTGAACGTCTTGTTTTTCCCTTTCCCCTCCACAAATTATACCGACATCAAATACACTGAAAGCAGGAGTTATACTGTGGGGGAGGGACATACAAAGCAACAAATAAATAATCTTATAAAAGCGTTAAAAACAAATGCAGGAAAGAAAAAAAAGATTTAAATACATATCTTAGGCTTCATTTTCCTAACATCACCTTATCTGACCTTATCTGAACTTTTCTGCTTGACTCATACATATACTCATACAAATAAGGGAAACCATGGCACCTATGCTTCTTTGGGCTTGGCTCACTTCACTTAATATAATTTTTTCCAAGTCTTTCCATTTCCTAACAAATGGGGCAATGTCATTCTGTATTATGGAGGCATAGAATTCCATTGTGTATATATACCACATTTCCTTGATTCATTCATCTACTGAGGGGCATCTGGGTTGATTCCACATCTTAGCTATAGTAAATAATGCTGCAATAAACATAGTTGTACTGGTAGCTTTAGTCTGGTCTTGTTTGAAATCATTTGGGTAAATGCCCAAAAGTGGGATTGCTAGGTCATAGGGGAGCTCAATGTGAAGTCTTTTGAGGAACCCCCATACTATTTTCCAAAGTGGTTGTACAAGTTTACACTCCCACCAACAATGAAGTAAGGTTCCCTTCTGTCCACATCCCCTACAGCATCTGTTGTTATTAGAGTTCTTGATTATAGCCATTCAAACTGGGGTGAGGTGGAATCTTAACGTTGTTTTGATTTGCATTTGTTTTATGTCTAGGGAGGTTGAGCATTTCTTCATATATCTATTGTCCATCCTTCTTTCTTCTTCGGAGAAGTTTCTCTTTAAGTCTTTAGACCACTTATTTATTGGACAGTTGTTTTTTGAGGATTTGTTGTTGTGGCATTTAATTTTTTGAGTTCCAAATGTATTTTAGATATGTGACCCTTGTCCGTTGTATGGCTAGTGAAGATCTTCTCCCGTTCCATATGCTATTCATTGATCATGCTAGCTATGTCCTTTGCCATCCAGAAGCTCTGCAACTTCATGCAATCCCATTTTTCCAACCTTTCTTTGATTTGTTGTGATTCTGGGTCCCTATTCAGAAAATTTCAGCCTGTGCCAAGGAGACCTAGGGTTTCTCCTATTCCATCCTGTAATGTTTTCAGAGTGTCTGCTTTGACCCCGAGGTCTTTGATCCATTTGGAGTTGCTTCTGGTGCAGGGTGATGGATAAGGATGTAGCTTTAGTTTTCTACAAGTAGATAACCAATTTTGCCGGCACCATTAACTGAAGCGGTTGTCTTTCTTCCATTCTATTTTGTTAGCTCCCTTATCGAATATTAGATGGCTATTGGGCTGTAGGTTCATTTCTGGGTTTTCAATTCTATTCCATTGGTCCTGAGGTATGTTCTTGTGCCAGTACCAAGCTGTTTTGATTACTAGTGTTTGAAATTTGGTATTGATATTCCTCCAGCAGTGTTCTTTATGTTGAGGAGCGTTTTTGCTATTTGGGGTTTTTCGTTGTTCCATATGAATTTTTGGATTGCCTCTTCTATTTCCTTGAAGAATAAGTATTGCATTGAATTTGTAGATAGCCTAGGGAAGTATTGCCATTTTCATGATGTTAGTCTTTCCAATCCAGGAGCATGGGAGTTTTTGCCATTTTCTAAGTTCTGTTTGATTTCCTTTTTCAAGTTTTTAAAATTTTCATCATAGAGTTCCTTCACTTGTTTGGTTAAGTTAATTCCTAGGTATTTTATTTTTTGTGGGGCTATTACAAATGGAGTTGCTTTCCTAATTTCAGCCACACTTTTCTCATTGTTGGCATACAGAAATGCCATTGATATTTGGGGGTTAATTTGATACCCTGCTACTTTGCCAAAGTTTTGAATCAGCTTGAGTAATTTGGGAGTGGAGTCTATGGGATTCTTTAAATACAAGATCATGTCATCTGCAAAGAAGGAGAGTTTTATTTTTTCTTTCCCTATTTGGATCCCCTTTATGTTTACATCTTGTCTTATTGCTGTAGCTAGGCATTCTAATACTAGATTGAAGAGAAGGGGAGAGAGTAGACATCCTTGTCTTGTTCCTGAGTTAAGAGGAAATGGCTTTTGTTTTTCACCATTAAGCATAATGCTGGCTATAGGTTTGTCATATACAGCCTTTATTGTGTTGAGGAATATTCCATGGATTCTAAATTTTTCCAAAACTTTCATCATAAAGGGGTGTTGGATCTTGTCGAATGATTATTCTGTCTCTATAAGATGGTTTAACTCATGTTGGTTTAGTTTTGGCATGTCAATATTTGCTAGGAAAAGGTCCATTTCTGCCAAGTTCTCAAACTTATTAGCATAAAGTGTTGAGAAGTATTCCCTTATAATGTTCTGAATCTTGGTTGTTTCTGTGGTGATGTTTCCATTCTCATGTCTGAGTTTATTTATTTGGGTGTGTTCGCTTCTTTCTCTGATAAGATTTGCTAAGGGTCTGTCAATTTTGTTAATTTTTTCGAAGAACCAACTGTTTGTTTTGTTGATTTTTTCTATAGTTTTTTTGGATTCTAATTCAATTAATTCTGATTTAATTTTAATTATTTCTTTCTGTCTAGTGGATTGGGGTTTATCTTGCTGCTCTTTTTCAAGGAGGTTCAGATGTCTCATTAAATTGTTGGTTTCAGATTTCTCCAATTAGTTGATGTAGGAGCTCAGAGCTATAAACTTGCCTCTGATTACTGCCCTTGCCGTGTCCCAGAGGAACTGGTAATTTGTGTGCTCATTTTTTTTGAATAGCATAAACATTTGAATTTCCTTTCTAATCTCTTCCATGACCCACTCATGATTCATCAGAGTGTTCTTCATCCTCCATGTGTTACTGGACATTCTTTGGTGACTTTTGGTATTGAGTTCTAATTTTCTTCCCTTGTGGTCAGAAAGAATGCAAGGTATAGATTCAATGTTGCTGAATTTGGACAAGCTTCCTTTGTGGCCCAAAATGTGGTCTATTTTAGAAATTATTCCATGTGCTGCTGAGGAAAAGGTATGTTCTGATACTGCTGTGTGAAGTATTCTGTAGATGTCTATGCAATCGAGTTGATCTATGCAGCTGTTGAGATCTGTGGTTTCTCTGTTGAAATTTGCCGAGTTGATCTACCTAGTGGGGAGAGTGGAGTGTTAAAATCCCCAACAATTAGAGTCTTTGGAACTATGTGGGATTTGAGGGAAAGCATTGCTTCTTGGATAAATTTGGATCCTCCGGTTTTTGGCAAATAGATATTTAGAATTGTAATATCCTCCTGAAGGAGAGATCCCTTAATTAGTGTGTAGCAATCTTCTTTCTCTCTTCTCACGAATTTTAATTTGAAGTCTATTTTATCTGATATTAGGATTGCAACTCCTGCCCGTTTGTGGGGACTGTTTGCTTAGTAGATTTTGTTCCAGCCTTTAACATTGAAAATGTGTTTGTTTTTACGGGCAAGATGAGACTACTGAAGGCAGCAGATAGAAGGATCTTGTTTTTTAATCCAACTAGACAGTCTATGTCGCTTAATTGCAGAGTTAAGGCCGTTAACGTTGATACATAGGACTGAGAGGCATTTGGGAGTTCCTGTATGTTATCCACCTTCTTGGGGGCTGCTGGATTCTTCCTATGGTCCTTGGATTCTCAGTTTGGGTGCAGTTTCTTGGCTTTATTGTGGTCTTGTTGGTTTTCTATGTGTAGGACATCTTTAAGAATCTTTTGTAGGGCTGGTTTTGTGGAGATGTATTGCTTCAATTTTTCTTTGCTATGGAAGTTTTTCATTTGGCCTTCAGTTATGAAGGAGATTTTAGCTGGGTACACTATTCTTGGTTGATAATTGTTTGTTTTTAGGGCTTGGCATACATCATTCCAGACTCTTCTTGCTTTGATTGCCTCTGCTGAGAAATCTGAGGTGAATATAATTGGCTTCCCTTTATAGGTAATTAATCATTTCTCCTTGACAGCTTTAAGGATCTTTTCCTTAGTCTGAATTCATCCTGTGTGGATTATAATATGACGGTGGAATGTCCTATTCTGGTCTGGTCTATTTGGAGTTCTAAAATCTTCTTGAATCTGAATAAGCCTCTTCTTTTGCATGTTTGGGAAGTTCTCTGCTAGGATCCTGTTAAACAAATTTCCTAGACCATTAACTTCTGTTTCTAGGTGGTCCTCTACACCCATTTTCCTTAGATTAGGCCTTTTGATGGTGTCTTCCAAGTGTTGGATAAATCTATCATATTTCTCAGACTTGTCTTGGATGGTTGTATGTTCTTTCTCTATAATATCTAGTCTGTCTTCGATCCCCGAGATTCGATCTTCTGCATGGTCTAACCTGCTGTCAACACTTTCTACTTTGTTTTTTTTTATCTCTTTTCCTTCTAATTGGTCAGCTTTGATGACTTCAAATTCTTTGTTGAAGCTTTGATTTAGATCTTCTATGAGCTTCTTTACTTCCTTAATTTGGTGTTCACTGTTTCTTCTCAAATCACTTACTTGATTGGTTATGGTTTCCTTGGACTCCCATTCCTTCTGTTGGGTTCCATTCAGCATTCCATTTGTGGTCTCCCTGACTTCCTTCAGCTCTTTGTTAATGGATTCCATGAATGCCTTCAATGATCTTTGTGTATTCTCATCCTTCTCTCTCAATCCCTGTATTACTCTTTGCTTAGCTTCCTCACGTTAATACCATTCCTGTAGTTCTCTTTGAGTGTTCTCAGCCTGCTCTTGCCATTCCTGCCTTTCTCTTTGAGTATTCTCAAGCTGCTCACACAAATCCTGTATCAGTTTTTGAGTAGTTTCCTCACGTTAATGATATTCCTGTATAAACCTTTGGTTTGCCTCCTCTCTCTCCCTATCATGCTCATACAGTGTCCTTTTTAGGTTTTCAATCTTTTCCTGCATTGACCATTTGTTTGCCTCCATTTACCTTTTGTTTTCCTCCTCTTGCTCCCTTTCACCCTCATACAGAATCCTTTGTATATTTTCAATCTTTTCATTTATCATGCTTGCCACCAGTGTTTGTAGAGCTATTTGAAACTCTCCTCTGGATTATTCATTATCTGTTCTGTCCCCTAATAATCATGAGTGGAAGTTGAGATACCGGACTTGCCATTTTTCTTGTGTTTATCTGGCTTACTTTGCTCATTTGGGATGAAAATAACACCATTTTTGTGCTAGAACACTAACTTAAGGCAAGTATCAACCAAAGTGTGTATTTTCACAGTCAATAGTCTGTAGATACAATCTAGTTCAACAGATACCTCTATTCAACATCAAACAACTATATATTAATGGGCTACAAACTGCAAAGAAGAATTTGGTAAACCAGAAATTATTTTTGTGGGTAAACAATAGGAATAGAGTGATGTGGGAAGGCACAGGGAGAGTCAACTAAGTCCTAATCTCAAAGCAGGAAATAGGTTGAATAGGATGAAAGCAGAGAGAGAGAAAAAAAGAAGAAAGGGAAAGGGGAAAAGAGAGACCAGAAAAAATAGAAAAGTAAAAATTAAAAATATTATTCAGAACAAAATCAAAATATTCAGAATAGAACGTGAATATAATGACAGAAGGAGAGGGATATAAAGGAGATGTGACAAAATTAAAAATAAAAATACTTAAAATATTATATAGGTATAAAGAGGTAGTACTGCTATTGAGGAATTTAAGTCTAAGAGTTTTTGAATTGAGTAATAAATTTGTGGATTAAGTGTGTACAAAATGGGGGATAAGGTATAATATTTGACTATGGGTTTATCTGAGGAAGTGCAGAACAACAATTAAGTAACCTAAAGAAAAACAAAAGAGAAGAAAAGGTGAAAAGGATAAGAAAGAAAGAAAAAAACTTCAGAAGTTCAGTAGACCTAAACAAAATAAAAAAAATTTAAAAAGAACAAAGCACACACACATATACCCCTAAAATAAAAATTATAAGAGGAAAAAAGTTACTAGAAAACAATTTTTTTCAAAAAAGGTAAAAATTTAAAAAAAAAGTTAAAAAGAATTTTTTTTTATAAAAGGTACACAAAAAAGTAAAAAAAGTTATTTGATTTTTGGGGGGAGGGGTGGGAAAAATTCTGTATCTCCCTTGTGTCTGTAACCAGCCTCTTGTTGGAGTCTCTGGTCTGCTTGTGGTGTTTGATTTTCCTGTGGCTTGGTTGGTTTCTTAAGTCAGTTTGTTTGAGCAGAAAAATGCTCTGCTTTATCCAGGATTTTGTGATCCCCCTCCAAGCTTAGTTCAATGGGAGGGAGATCTGCTTTGAGTATCACAAAGAGGGAGAGGGCTTTTTTCTCAAGTTTGGAGATGCTGTGATGAGGCTAGGTTGTGGGTAGAGTTGAGGCCTTTCAGCAAACAGTAGCTTTTCCCGGGTGTAAGTTTGTGAGAAATTCACAGAGCCCAGACTGGAGCGACTCTCAGGGTTTCTGTTTACTGAATTTCAATTGATTGTCAAGGCTGCTAAAGGGAGGGGCAGCCTCTGGCTCTGATTACTCAGTAAAGAAAGCCACTCCTAGTGTTTGTGCCCAAGCTGGGTGACTTTTCCCTGGGTGGAGCTGAGTCTGGCAGGTCAGTTTAGGTTCTTGTGACCTGCTAAATCACTCTAGCTTTCTTCCAAGGCCTGAGTTGGATCTAGCAGCTCCACCAAACTTTGTCAGTATCCAAGATGGAGATCTCCGGTAGCGGGGGGGGGGGGGGGGTCCCTTCCCTCCTCTGCTCCCTGAGAAGGAATGAGGATGTCTGGCTTATACTCATGTCGAGTCTTGGTTCCTGGGTCGTCTCTGGTCTGCGAACTGCAGGATGAATATGTCTGCTCCTTGTTGGTTCTTGCTGGTTTTGAGTAGAATCCACTCGCCTGCCACGTCTGGCTCCTTCGTCCCGGATTCTCTGATTTGTAGGTATGGCAGGAATGGCCGAATCTGCCACTGCTTCCGCCGCAGCGGCAGCTGCTATCAAGTGCTCAGATCTGTCTCCTTGTCTGGATTTTCCCTCTCTGGCCTAACTCTCTGTCCTGTGATGGCACACTTGGTGTGATTCTCTGTCTTAGGACTGTTCACTGGAACTCTAAAACTGCTTCCTATGCGAGAGCTTGTTTAGCCTCCAGCTTCTCCTACACCATCTTCTAGAGCTCCAGCTTTAAGAGAGTAAGAGGAGCAGGATTCATAGGCCTCATCTGGAAGGAAAGCCTGGTTGCTACTTATGTCCAATTAATGACCAGATGGCTCCCAGTGGAGCTGTGGCAGTGGTAAAGCTTCAGCCTTGGGAAAAACAGCTGAGGAACGCATCAGACCCTGAGTTTAAGCCCAAGTATGGCCACAAAAAATTTTCAGTGAGCTACCTACTTAGTCTGTATACTACCTCCCTGAATGCAAACAGACCTTATGCAATGCTTCTCCTTTAATTTACTGATTTATTTTTCAGATATGCTCCTTGTGCATACTGCATTATTCTCTTCATTTTAGGCCTATGGCTTTTCTCCTCCAGGGTTCCAGGCCTGTGTCCTTATATGATACACTGATGCTCTCTGCAGCCTTTATTTACATTTTGTTATGAGTCCAATGCAGGAACTGTCACAAACCAGGCAGGGGAAGAGAAGATCAGGTTTCGTAGAAGTAACCAGTATTCAGAAAATTAAACTTGGGGATGTAAAATGGCAGCATACTTATGTAAAAAACTACCATTAAGGAAAAGATGAGGGACAGGGAATGTGGATTCGTGAGAGAGTGCTTGTCTAGCATGCAAGAAGCCCTGGGTATGATTTCTCAGTAGTACATACACAGAATAAGCCAGAATTGGGACAGTGGCTCAAGTAGAAGAGTACTACAGACAATGCTCAGGCCTTGAGTTCAACCCAAGAACTGGCAAAGATATACCTAGGTGTTGGGTTTTCATCTGTCCCACGAAAGACGGATGGGGTCCAAGGAAAGGTCAGTCCAGTGCTGGCCCATTCCCTATAACCCCTCAGTCCAGGAGACCATTAGAAACAGCGGGGAGCCAAATCAAGCAGGAAGAAAAACTCATTTATTAACAGAGATCAGCCCTTTTTAAAGCCAAAAAGGGTGGGTGGCATGGCAGGGGAGGAAAAGGAACCAATCACTGTCAAGGTCACACCTTATCATGCACCACGGGCTGGTTACACACTGAACTTAAGGCAAATTGGGCTCAGCCCACTCTACTCTCTCAGAGCCATCTTTTCTGCCCATGTGCCTTGCAGATTCCCCCCCACACACACTTTTATTTTTTGTTTTAACAGGATTACATTGGTAAGAATAGCATTTGCCAGGCAGGGGGTTTGAGGCATGTCTGGGGGTCGAGATTCACCAGACGAGGATAGGGAGGGCCCTTGTGCATGATCCAAGAGCCTGTCCCAGTTACCTCACATCCCCACCTAGTCTAGTAATAAACATCAGTCCTACCACAGTTAGAAATGTCCAAAGCAGTTCAATTAATTCCTGGCCATATATAAAAGTCAGTATCAGTATCTCGTAAGGTCGTCCTCTTTAGAACATGGGAGCAGCCTTGGTATTCGGAGTTCCACACATGCGGCAAAGTGCATCCTCATGGGCCCCCACATTCAGGCCATTCTACTATAGTCCAGAAAAACAAGGAAAATTTAAAAAAAACTGCAGAAATAGCAAAGCAGTCCTGGGTACCTGGTGTCTTTTAAGTAAGCCAGTTCCTTGTACATGGCTTTAAGCTAGCACAGGGGTCAAAATGACCTCTGAGATTTACTGTCATTGGCTCCCAACATCATCTCTCCCATCTTTGTTTAAAGAAGTGAACCCACCTGTCTTAGGTTGGGTGGATCGCCTTGTCTGCCTTACTCGTCATGGGGAACTTCTTCAGAACAAAGCTGAAGGCCCTGTCTTAGGTTGGTTAGAGTGACACCCCCTCTTACCCATCTCTGGCTGCGATTCCTCTCGGGGGAAAATTCATTCACTTGGAGCTTGCTCTTATGTAACAGGCTGGCTAAGCTCATAAGAGTTTTGCAATGCACGTATAATGCAAGGAAGGCATAGGAAAACCATTAGCAAAACCATTACCAGGCCAGGAAATGTCATTACCAGTCCTTTAACATTAGTGAAGGATGGAATAGCAGTCTTTGCCACTTCAGAGTCCAGAGGTGGGGCTTGTAACAAAAGGTGGTTGTTTACCAATAAGTATGGATTCAATGCCGCTACACAAGCAATTAGTAAAAGAACAATTAAAGCAGGTAATATTAAAATGACATAGGGTGGTAATCAAAATGAAGGTCAGGCCACCATGTCAAAGGGACAGCTTCTCTTGTGGTGCTATTGGTGATTTCTGCATGGCCTGTGCTGATCACTGCCCAGGTCACCTGTTGAGAGGTTGATGCAGATTCCGTAGGGCCATTGCAAGGACTGGGAGGGTCAGGACAGCCAGCAGCTGGAGTATCACCATCTGTAATTCTAAGAGAATACAAGAGCTTCTCAAGGGCTGATTGCCCTTGGGGATGGTTAGTGGTTATCTTTCTGGCATTTCTCTTTTAAACACAAGCCTCGGCCATGGCTGTTTTTCTTTCCTTGTTAGTTAGTTTATCCTTGGGCATCCTCCTGTATAGAGGAGATGGGTAAAAACTTAAGGTTCCTGGCAGGGATCCAAATGGGGGCTGTCTCCCCTATGGGAAAAACGCATCCAAATTCCCTTGCCATAGTACTAGTGGGTCAGGTCTTCTCCATTGTTGTGTCAGGGGGATAGAAAAAAACAGTCTTTCACAACCAAGGTATTTTCTGAAGGTATAGCAGGAGTCCAGGGCATGCCTCTTAGGGGCATTCCTACTAGCTCCATCCTTTCATTTACCTTATGGAGATCTTGGAGCATAAGCCAAGCACTGGAGGCTTTTTGAATAACAAATAAGGGTGTTAGGTTTGGTCAAGGGCCACTGTTCCACCCAGATTGGGCTTCCCGCCTTCCACCTAATGGGAGGTAATCTGGGGGCAGTGGTCTTTTAGGATTGGGGTGCACCTGAATGGGTCCTCTATGTTCTTCTATGTAATTATTAAAGTTAAAAAACATCCTTTTCCTTAAATCCCTCTAGATCCTATTTAAACCTTTGTGCTTCATCCTCATCCATTATATCATCATAGGATGCTTGATGGTCTGTTGTGTCCACGGCATCCATTTGTCTTAGCATGTCTTGCCCTAGTAAATTGGCAGTGAGGTTTTTTTGCCACTAAAGGGCATATCTTTTCCTGTTCTCCATCTGGGCTAGTCCATGTCATAAGGGCAACCATCTCTAGGGACTGGGAGTTGCTCCCTACACCCAATATCAGGAGCCTAGGTGCAAGCTTCCCGTCCAAGGGCACTTCCTTCTCCCTGAGTATGGTTTGATCTGCCCCAATGTCAATTGAGCAGTGAAACCTATTTCCGCCTAAGAGAGTATTCATTTTAGGATGGAGTCCTTCCACCAGGGGGACGTTCCAATGGGCCTGGGTCGCCCTGCCCCAAGGCTGCTTGGACCTCAAAGCAGAGGGGGTTCCTCCTTGAGTTAGTGGGGCTGGAGGATGCCCCTCTGCAAGTTTAAAGGCTTCCTATCTAAATCAAACTTGTATCCCTGCCTGCCCCTGGGGCAGTGTAGGGAGAGGTTTGCACCAGGCCGGTCAGCAGGGGATTGTTGTCCCTCTTAAAGTGCTCCTCCTGCCTTCATTTAAAACAAGTCCCTCTCCCAGATGATCTTGGGGTTGCTTTGCCCTGGGCTGCCAATGCCTGGGTAATAGCCTCAGTCATTGCAGATGTCTGAGCCTGTAAAGCTAAAGCTAATGATTGGAACTGGTGTTGTTGCATTCCCACATCCTGGGAGGCCATCACTCATCTACCCAGGGAACTCTCTCTCAATCCCTTGCAGGCCATGAGGTGGTCTGCATTCATCCCTTCCCACACCAGCAGCTTCACAAACTGATCCTGGAGGTTCCCTGCTGGCAACTTGTGGTGAATGTTCGATTGGATTAGGTATATGAAATCTGGTAGAGGCTCACCTGGTTTTTGTCTCACTCCTGCTATGGGGGACTCGGTAGGCCCATCATCCAGTTTGTACAACGCGGCAAGTCCTGCCTGCCTCACCTGGTCACAGTATGGGCCAGGTATTGTGGCCTGTTGGACGTCAGTGGAGTACCCTTCCCCCATCCCTGCTAACATGGCATAAGTAATAGGTATCGCGGGTTGAGCCTGCCAGTTATTCTCCACCCGCACTCTGTATTCCTCCTCAAAGAAAGCACACCTCCTCAAAGAAAGCACACCATTTAATAAACTGAGAACTAGTAAGGACGGCTTTGGCCACATCCAACCATTCCTTAAGGACACATGGGTTATAAGCAATGTCCTGTGATAGGGTCTGGGCCCAAGGATAGTTTGAGCCATCCTCTCCCACTGCCTTGTGGAGCTCTTTAAAATCCCTAGCTTCCCATGGATACCATTCCAAGGTCCTGTTAGACCCTGGTGACAGATTGAACCGATACACTTGGGGAAGGGAATCCTGTGGCCTAGAGTCCAGGCTCTCGGGTGGCCCTTCCTTTCCAGGGTAGGTCTTCCAGTAGGTTACTTCCCCAGCCCTTGGCCCCTCCATGGGGTAGGGGTCTCGGTCTTGCAAGTCCCACTCGCAGGTCTCGTAGGGTGCCGTACCTCCCCTCCAATTGGGGGAATAGGGAGGGGGCCTAGGACCGTCAGGATCATCCGAGTCAGAGGGGTTAACTTTCACCCTCATTTGACTTCCACTGTGCATGTTTCAGTGTGTTCTCGGTCGAATTTGACCCATTCCTTTTCCTTCTCACTTCCCAAGTCCTCCTGTTCTCTTTCTAGGCCTAATGTTGCCTCCTCCTCCTTCTTCTTTGATACAGCATTACCCATACTTATAGTTTCACTTACCTCAAGAGACTGCTTAGCCTCGCCCTGTATCTTTTCCTTTCTTGCCCCACGTTGGGCGCCAGATGTTGGGTCTTCGTCTGTCCCACCAAAGACAGATGGGGTCCAAGGAAAGTTCAGTGCGGTGCTCGACCGTTCCCTAGTCTAGTCAGCCTAGGGGACAATCAAACACAGCGGGGAGCCAAATCAAGCAGGAAGAAAAACTTGATTAATAACATAGAGCAGCCCTTTTTAAAGCCAAAAAAGGCGGGTGCCCTGGCAGGGGAGTAAGAGGAACCAATCACTGTCAAGGTCACACCCTATCATGCACCAAAGACTTCACAGGCTGTTTCTGCACTGAACGTAAGGCAAATTGGGATCAGCCCACTTTAATCTCTCAGAGCCATCTTTTCTGCCCATGTGCCCTGCACCTAGGTAGAATGGTAGGTAGGTAGGTAGACAGACAGACAAAGAAAGAAAGAGAGAAAGAAAGAAAGAAAGAAAGAAAGAAAGAAAGAAAGAAAGAAAGAAAGAAAGAAAGAAAGAAAGAAAGAAAGAAAGAAAGAAAGAAAGAAAGAAAGAAAGATGTTAGATGAATCTGGTCTTGGATTTCAGGAGCAAAGAAGGGAACATTTCCCAATCATTAGGCCTTATGCAGTGTACCAGGACACCAGCATCGCCTTCACACAACCACAGAGCAGGAAGACTGTCTCTTTCCCACTTCTCAGGCAGCAAAGGGCCCCAGAGACAATTGAGCAGAGCCAGGTTCTAACTCCAGTGCTTGGAGAAAGAAGAGAAACAACCCTGACTCTAGTGGGCCTGGGGATTCGCAATAATCATGTGGAGAATGAAGGAAGGAGAAAGGACTGGCAGAGATAGAAAGGCCTTCAAATCTGACAGATGGGGAGTCAAAAACCCACTCCCTAAGACCAGAGAGCAGGGTTTTTCTACTTTGTTCCTCCCCTCTCCACCACTAAATTGGCTCTCTATTGTTAACCTAAAGACATCCTGATACTCCCTTCACCTGTGGAAGAAAGGTTAATTAGTCTTTTTTTGAAGAGGCTGAGAAAAGCCTGACCCTAGTGTAACTCTAACAAATGTTTCAGGTTTCTCCCCATTGCTGGCAGTGCCTGGAATAAATGAAATGGTTTTGCCGCTCATTTACCTGTTGAATGTGTACATTCTGCCTCCCAATCTTGTAGGCCTGGTCTCTGCACCTAGCCTGGCATTTGAAACTGTTTTCTGTCCTTCAACTTCAATGATACACTGGAGTTCTTCCTGCTACCAGGGCTAGGGCTTGGATCCTGAGAACTTCATCTGAACCCAGGATGGGTCAATAATGTTTCTTTCTTGCTTCTATAGATCAAGAACTCTAAGAACATTTAGAGTGAAAGTACTTCTCATCACCAAAGGAAACACAGGAAGCTCTTGAACATCTGACCTTTCAGAAGTGGAAGTCAGAGTGTCATAGCCTTTTCTGCCTGCTTGGCTTCACCCTGTGATCCTCAGACCTCAGTCTCCTGAACTAGGATAACGGGCTTGAACTACTGGTGTTCTGCTAGTTTCAGAATTGTAATGACTTTGACAATACAATTCAACTGCTTATCACAAAGGGCTTGGGGAGCATATTAAGCCTTTCAACATTGGACCTTTAAGAACCATGTAGGACACAAGATTACAATGCTAGAGTCTGAGAGGCTGGGCATATGGATGTGTTACACTTGAACCTTAAGCTCTGACTCCAATCCTAGTATACATCAGTGTTCATTTTCCAAAGTATGTTCTGATAATTAGCAAATAGGAAAAGTACCTTGATTAACCCTCATTTTTTTCCCAATTGTGTGTTTTGAACTCAAGCCTGGGCACCGTCCCTTAGCCCCTCAAGTCAAGGCAAACACTCTACCACTTGAGCCGCAGTGCCACATGGGGTATTTTCGTGGTTCACTGGAGATAAGCGTCTAACAGGCTTTCCTTGATTAGGCTGTCTTTGAACTGTGATGTTCAGCTCTCAGCCTCCTGAGAAGCTAGAGTTCCATGTGTGAGCCACTGACATCTCATCTATTTTTTTTGGCAGTCCTTAGGATTGATTTTAGGGCATGGGTACTGTCTCTGAGCTCCTTTTACTCAACGATAGCCACTTGGCCCACTCCACAGCTTCTGGATTTTTCTGAGTATGTAGTACTGAGGATTAAACCCTGGCATTCATGCATGCTAAGCGAGCTCTTTACCACTAAGCCACATTTCTAGTCCCACTCATACAATTTTATCCCTCACTTGCCTATCCTCAGGAAAAGGTTTCTGACCATAAATCATTTAAAGAAATCCCAATAGGAAGATGTCCAAAGATTGTACAAAGCTCAAACTTGGGAAAGAGTCTAAACATGTGAAGACTATGACAAATGCTTCCATTTACTTATGTATTATGTTTCAACACTTAATAAAATATTAATAAAAATGAGTCAATATCCTAAATTATTGTATAGAATTTTATTATAGATGTGCAAATTGTTATATTGTGTATATAATAATACTAAATACAATAATCAATCAATAAATGAATAAAAGTAAAATAAAATACAAAATCAATAATAAAAACCATAATATGAAATTAACATACATATGTAAGTGTATATCATATATTAAACATGTATAGAAACATTTTTTTGCATTGCAGAGCCTTCATTCAGGGCCTGGGAACTCTAGCCTGAATTTCTTTTCCTCAAGGACAGTGAGCTTCGCCTTCACCCATGGTGTAATTGAGTTACCTGCTCAGTGATCTCAAATCCTAGCAATGGCAGAAATACTGGCCCCATTTCCAAGACAGTGACTTTTTTTTTTTTAATGGAAGCAGTTATGTTTACTCAGTTCCATACTGAACATTAAAAAAAAGCAATTTGGAATTTGTACAACTATTCAGACATCCTTTCCTTACCTCTAAAGTGCTTCTCTTTTTTTGTACTTTTTTTTATCGCAAAAGTGTTTTACAGAGGGGTTACAGTTACAGGAGCAAAGTAATGAGTACATTTCCTATTGACAATTGTTGACTTCTCCTTTTTTCCCCCCCTACCATCCCTTCCCTCCCATCTCCACAACTACCTCACCCTGCCGAGGTTAGTGACTTAGTTTTTCATTTTTGGTTGACACGGGGTTCCAACTCAAGTAGTGGCAACTCTTCCCTCATATAGCTACAAATTTACCAACACCCTGATTTCAAATCCCAGGCTAACAAGGAAAACTGGCAGAAATTCCAAACCACGGGGCTTTATTTTTATGTAGTTAAATAACTAATATTTTTATTTATTTATTTATTTTTTGACCATCCATGGGGCTTGAACTCAGGTCCTGGAAACACATCCTCAGCTTGGATCTTCCAAGGCTGGGGGACAGTCTCCAGACCCATAGCTGATCCTAAGATCCTTGGCCCAGAGGGCTTGCAAGAAGAAAAAAGAAGCTGGAAAGCACAAAAATTGGCAAGCTGCAGAGGGCTGGCATTTTACGATTTTTTTTTTGGCATGGTGACCATCCTGGGTCTGAATGACATGGCTGCAAAGTGTACCTGACCTGCCATTGCTGATGGCTGGTGGGCTATCAGTGAAGCCATAGGCCAACCTGTCAACATAAGCCCTGGGTTCAAATCCCAGTCCTGACACCAATGGCAGGAGATCACACGAGACTCATTCCTATGCATGGGAATACTGATTGAATGAGTAGTTCATGCATCCGTCTAGTCTAAAATTGGATGCAATAGTCCTAGAATGTTGATTGATCTTAACGTATAGTTTATTAAGCATGAAAAGAATAATACTCCTTCAATGGTGTGATAATAAATACCTAAGAGTTGATAGGAACGTAGTTGGTGTTATTCAATCATAGATAGACAGCTCTGGCACTCTTTAACAATATATATTTATTTGTATACCACCGTCTGCCTATCCATGTATCGCTGTTTTGGCCAAACCTGAGGGTCGATCTCAGCGCCTGGAAACCACTTTACAGCTTCATTGGCTAGAGGCTCCCATGCTCAAACTCACCCATTCATGAATTGGGCCTGCTAGGAACTGAGTTCAGATCCTCACATTGCCAGGCAAGATGGAGAACACATATAGAATCTAGATTCTATTTGATAGAATGTAAACAATGTAATAAATGGTATAGGTGTCATCAGAGTCAATAAAATAAATGGTAAATAAATGAATAAATCAAGAAATAAAATGAATAAATGCACCAAACCCAATAAGGACTGAACATCTGATCGGAAGTATAAATTCTATCGTTAAAATGTCTATAAGGAGTATCTTTTCCAGGACTGAGGCTTGAATTCAGTCTCCCTAGGAGGAGGGAATGGCGGGGGATCCTGAGATACTCGTTCCTGGACCTAGGAAGAGTCATGGCAAGCGATCGATTTCCTCCTTGAATGAGTAGTTCATGCATGGCGCGAGTAGGAAATGATACTCAAGACTCATGGGGTATAGATTATTTGTAAAGAAGAGTTAATGAAGAATGACAATAATAATCACAGACATGAAATGGATGCATCAGAAAAGATCCAAATATAGGTACTCACAGATTGGATTCCATCACATGTCACCATCAATCCTACTCTATACAAATATGTACTTATTTGCATTCTACCTTCAGCTTATTAATGGATGACTATTGTGCTCCACACTCTCCCCCCAGGGGGGCTCAAACTCAAGTACTGGGAAAGCCTAGCTCCTTCGTCACTCACAGGCTGGTGTGCTCATGTGGACCCATTCACCAATTGGACCTGCTAGGCCCTGAGTTCAGATCCCAGCCCTGCCAAAAGATTCATCTTGATGTCAGAAGCCAATTGTTGCATATGTTTTCCTTTCCAGTGCAAGTCTTGGGTCTCAGCTAGGATGGAGAATGCATGGGCCACACTGTGGTCATGGGAATAAGTTGTTATCCATATCAGCCCAGTTATACCTGTCATCATATACATAAGAAAATACACAATACATCCATGAATAGCATACAAAATAAACACAATAAGTACACTCAATGCACGATGCAGTCCACACACGGATGTGAATATACATCCCATGTTTCAATGATGCATTGAGCACTATTTTGGCCTCAAGTTCCTGGGAAGAGCCCATCTCCGTAGTGGCTCAAAGTCTGGTGTGATCACGTGGAACAATTGGGCAGTTGGGCCTCCTAGGCCTCGAGTTCGAATCCCAGCACTGCCAAAAATTCACCCTGATGTGAGAAGCCAGGCGTTGCACCTGTTTTCCTATGCTGTGCAAGTTCTGGGTCTCAGCCAGGATGGATAATATATAGGCAACTCTATACTCATGGGAATAGGTTGTCTTCCAGTTCACCACAGTTATATGTCAACCTATACTCAAGAAAATACACAATACATCAATGAATAAGACACAAAATAAAGAGAACGAATACACCAAAAGCAAGATGCAGCCCACACATGTTTGAAATATAGATCCATTGTTTAATTATGAATTTAAGACTATAGAGGCCCCCCACCAGGGCTCAATCTCAGGTCCCGGGAATGGCCTAGCTCATTAAAGGCTCACAGGTTGCTGTGCTTACCATGACCCATTCACCAATTGGGCCTGCTAGGATTTGAGTTCAAATTCCAGCACTGCCAAAAGATTCATTCTGATGTGAGAAAACCAAGGTTGCATATGTTTTCCTGTTCTGTGAATGTCCTGGGTCTCATCGAGGATGGAGAATGCTATATAAGCAAATCCATAGCCATGGGAATTGGTTGTCATCCATGACAACACAGTTATATCTGTCACCATATTCAAAAAAATGCACAATACATCCATGAATAAGACACAAAATAAAAAGAATAACTACACTGAATGCAAGATGCATTCCACTTCTGTAGGTAAAGAGAGATATTATGTTTAAAAAAGGTGGGCTTGCTATTTTGTCCAGTGCTGGGGCTTCAAATCAGGCCCTAGAACAGGCCTGACATTCTATTCTTCAAGGATGGTGAGCTTCGCCTTCACCCACAGTGCAACAGAGCTACCCAGACCTGAGTTCAAATCCCAGCACTGACAAAAATTTCATCCTGATGTCATAAGACAATTGTTGCACACGTTTTCCTCTCCTGTGAAAGTCCTGAGTCTCAACCAAGAAGGGGAATTCATAGGCAACACAATAAGCATAGGAACAGGTTGCTATCAATGTCAGCAAAGTTATACCTGTTACCTATTTAGTAAAATACACAATACCTCCATGAAATAGAGACAAAATAAGGAGAAGTTCTCTAAATCCAAGATTCTGTTGACACATGTATGACAATATAGATTGTATGTTTAAAATTATTAATTTATGACTATAGTGGACGACCCTGGGGATCAATCTCAGATCCTGGGAATGGCCTAGATCTTTAGTTGCTCACAGGTTGGTGTGTTCACATTGACTTATTGGACAATTGGTCCTACTAGGCCCTGAGTCCAGGTCCCAGCACTACCAACAAGTGGGTTGTGGAGTAAGAAGCCAAGTGTGAAACTTGTTTTCCCTTTCTCTGAATATCCTGGGTGATCCTGAGAATACTGGCATGATGGAGAACATTTCCACAAATCTAGATGCTCTGTGACAGGATGTCATCAATGTAATAAACGGAATGGGTATCATCATAGTACAATCAATGGTAAATAAATGAATAAAACCAAAAATTCAAGGAACAACCACACCAAACATGTATGGACTGAACATCTATAGGTAAGTATAAATCCTACTTTCACAATCTATATAAATAATATGATTTCCAGGGCTGGGGCTTGAATTCAGGACTAGTGAACAGGACTGACTTTCTTATCTTCAAGTACAGTGATCTTCCCCTTCATCCACATTTCTGCAGATTTACCCAGATCCTGAGTTCAAATCCAAAGCCTGTTAGAATAAACATCAGAAATTGCAAGCCAGGGAGCTAAATTTTTTATTTTACTTTTCTCAGTACGGACTTGAAGTCAGGTTGTGGCAACTGCCTCAGCTTTGATCACCCTAGTCTGGGGTGCAGCCACTAAACCTACAGCTGCTTCTGGGATCTTAGACCTCCAAGTCTTGCAGGGAAAGCAATGCACAGAAAAAATGTGGTCTTTTTATGTTTTCTTCCTTTGCACGGTGACCCTCATGGGTCTGAATGACACTGTTGCAAAGTGTACTTCACCTTACATTGCTGAAGGGAAGCCATAGGCCCACGTGGCAATATAGGCCCTGATTTCGAATCCCCCTCCTAACACCAACCAATGGCAGGAGATACTAAGAAAGTGGTTCCTATCCATAGGAAGAACAATGGAATGTTATCAATGTCAAGGTTCAATGAATTGATCATGAATGATGCTCCTATAATTTTAGACAACATCATTTCAGGAGGCTAATTGATTTTCTTTAATATTTATGAAGCATAAAAAGGATATTATTACTTACAGGAAGACAATAATTTCAGGACACTGATTGATTTCATTAATAGTATAAGGAATAAAACAATAACATTAATTACATGGACGCATGATTAATACCCAGGAATTTGTAGGAATGTAGTCTATATAATTGAATAATGTATAGACATCTCTAACACTCTATAAAAATACATATTTATTAGCGTACTTCCATCTGCATGCCAACCTGTTCTTATTTTGCTAACACCTGGGGCTTGATCTCAGGTGCAGGGAAGAGCCTGTCAGATCAATTTGCCCCAGGATGGCGTGTTGACACTCACCCATTCATGAATTGGGCCTTGTAGGCCATGAGTTCAGATGCCAGCACTCTGTAAAAATGAATTGTGTAGTAAGAAGTTGATGGTGACACATGTTTTCCTTTTCTGTGAAAGTCCTGGGTGTCAGGTATGAAGTGGAATACATATGCAGACCTATATCTTATGTAATCAATGTAATCAATGTTTTATGTGCCATAATAGTCAAAAAATGGTCAATACATGAATAAAAATATATGGAGTCAATATATGTATATAAATATAAATCATATATGTAAATTGTACATGAATAGGATGTTTTCTAATGGTGTGGATCTATTTCAGGCCTAAGGAACAGACTGGAATTTCTTGACTTCAAGGAGGCCAGCTTCCCCTTCCCACAGAGTGCAACAGAGTTACCAAGACCATAGGTTCCAATACCAGTCCTGGCAGAAAAATGGCACCTTTATATTATGTAATAGTATAGTAATTCTTAGGCATTTCATTATGCCTCCATTTTATGAATGTGATTGTTTAAATGCTTCATAATGTATTAACTAACATTGATCAGTGTCCTATAACATATTGTTGATAATTTTATCCTAGAATCATTCAAGAACTACTCTTTCAATCATGACATACATCATATTCCATTGGTAATCATATGGACAGGAATAATTTTCTTAGGATCTCCTTCCATTTGGAGGTGGCAGGACCAGGATTCCAACTGTGGGCTACAGCTCCCACCACTTAAACATGAGTATAGGCAACCCACCAGTCTGTACAAGAATATCAGTAAGACCAAGGATTAGGCAGGAACCAGTGGCTCTCAACAGTCTTCCTTTATACTTACAAGGCTGTGATGGGAGGATCATGGTTGAAGTCACCCTATGCAAGAAACTCCAACTTCAGGCCCAACAAAGCCAGAATCCCTGTGGCTCCAGTGTGGAAGGCCAGCTTTGAGCAAAAGCAGCTCACAGACTGTGCCCATATACTCAGTTCAAGGTCTGGGACTGGGAACAAAGAGACATACACAACAATCTGTGCAGCCATCCGGCTAAAGCAGGTCACCCTCTTGTCTCCAACTGAATTGGACATTGTTCCCTGGGAAAAGGGCTAAAGGAGCTGCTATCTTCTTGACTCAGTCCATGCTGCTTGCATCACAGGATTCTGGCCACACCCCCATTCTTTCATGGTTCTTTCTGACCAATGAGATACAATAATGGTGGCCACGCCCCCATTCCATTCTGCCTGGTAGCACCAGGATTCCCTCTGTTAATTTACATCACTACCAACAGTTGAGGAAGGTAGAGATGGCTGATTGGTGAGGAAGAGACCCAAGGAGATGAATATAGAAGGAAATTGGAATGTCTGCCCACGCCCCAGCCCCCTCCCCGCCTTCCCAAGGTTCGGAATTTCAAACATCAGGCAATGGCACCCTGCCAGGCAGCTTAAAGCCCCAACCTGGTCCCTGACCCTGGTTCTCTGCTCTGCGGCCATGTGTCTGCAATGCCACTGCCATCACTGCTCGCCCCACCTGGAGCAGCCTCAAGCAACTTCTCCCAGCAGCACATGTGAGGGGCTGCCCCAAAACGACCCCTACCCTGGGTCAGACACCACCTGGGGGCTCCATGTCTCCCTATTTGTGTCCTCTCCCTGGCTCTGAGGAGCCACCTTTCTGTCTTGGGCATTTCTGAAACAGAGCCTCAATATATGCCCTGGCTGGGCTGGATCGAGGTCCTCCTATCTGTGACAGATATGCTCCACCAGGCTTGGTACTCTGTAGTTGGGATGGTAGACATATAACAACATGCACAGTCACCGATTTAGATGGATTTTCCCAAACTTTTCGACCACAGCAGCTGATTCTTTCTTTTTTCTTTTTTTTTTTTATTGTGAAATTAATGTACAGAGGGTTTAAAATTACATGGGCAAGATAATGAGTACATTTCTTATCAAGCATTATAGCTTCCTCATTTGTTTCCCCTTCCCATCCCATCCTCCCCCCCGCCTCCCTACCAGACCATCCCCCTCCCCCTATCAAAGTTGTAAAGTTCATTTTCGACATTTGACTTCTACATCTCTTTGTTGCCGTGGGTCCACCTGTAATCCCTATTTAAACAATTTGTTTTTTCCCTTCCCCTCCATAAATTATAACAACATCAAATACAGTGAAAGCAGGGATTATACCGTGGGAAAGGGACATAAAAAGCAACAAAGAAATAATCTTATCAATGTATTAGAAACAATCATATGAAAGAAAAAAAAATTGAATACATGTGTTAGGGTTCATTTCTCTAACATCATCTTATCTGACTTTTCTGTTTGACTCAGACATATACTAGGTTTTGCAAATAAGGGAAACCATGGGACCTATGTTTCTTTGGGCCTGGTTTACTTCACTTAATATAATTTTTCCACGTCTTTCCATTTTCTAACAAATGGAGCATTGTCATTCTTTCTTATGGAGGCATAGAATTCCATTGTGTATGTATACCACATTTTCTTGATCCATTCATCTACCCAGGGACATCTGGGTTGGTTACATATCTTAGCTATGGTAAATAATGCTGCAATAAACATAGTCGTGCTGGTAGATTTAGTGTGGTCTTGTTTGTGAACATTTGGGTAAATGCCAAAAAGTGGGATTGCTGGGTCATAGGGAGCTCTTTGTGGAGTCTTTTGAGGAACCTCCATACTGATTTCGAAAGTGGTTGAACAAGTTTACATTCCCACCAACAATGAAGTAATGTTCCCTTCTGTCCACATCCCCTCCAGAATCTGTTGTTATCAGAGTTCTTGATTATAGCCATTCTAATTGGGGTGAGATGATGTATCTCAATGTTGTTTTGATTTGCATTTCTTTTAAGGCTAGAGAGGTTGAACATTTCTTCATGTGTCTATTGGCCATCCTTCTTTCCTTTTCAGAGAAGTGTGTTTTTAAGGCTTTAGCCCACTTATTAATTGGGCAGTTGTTTCTTTGAAAATTTGTTGTTGGGGCATATAATTTTTTGAGTTCCAGGTATATTTTAGATATGAGACCCTTGTGTGTTGTATGGCTAGTGAAGATTCTCTCCCAATCCGTGGGCTTTCTATTGATCTTGCTAGCTATGTCCTTTGCCATGGAGAAGCTCTGCAATTTCATGCAAGTCCATTTGTCCCACCCTTCTTTTATTTGTTGTGTTTCTGGGTCCCTATTCAGAAAATTTCAGCCTGTGCCAAAGAGAACTAGGGTTTCTCCTATTCCATCCTGTAATGTTTTCAGAGTGTCTGCTTTGACTCCAAGGTCGTTGATCCATTTGGAGTTGATTTTGGTGCAGGGTGATATATAGGGATCTAGCTTTAGTTTTCTACAAGTAGATAACCAATTTTGCCAGCACCATTTACTGAAGAGGTTGTCTTTCTTCCATTCTATTTTGTTAGCTCCCTTATCGAATATTAGATGGCTATTGGTCTGTAGGTCCATTTCTGCATTTTCAATTCTATTCCATTGGTCCTGGGGTCTGTTGTTGTGCTGGTACCAAGCTGTTTTGATAACTGTTGCTTTGTAGTAGAGTTTGAAATTTAGTATTGATATTCCTCCAGGATTGTTCTTTCTGTTGAGGATCATGTTTGCTATTCGGGGTCTTTTATTGTTCCCTATGAATTATTGGATTGCCTCTTCTATTTCCTTGAAGAATGAGGTTGGAATATTGGTAGTGATCGAATTGAATTTGTAGATAGCCTTGGGAAGTATTGCCATTTTCACGATCTTGATCTTTCAATCCAGGAGCATGGGAGTTTTTACCACTTTCTAAGATTTCTTCTGATTTCCTTTTTCATGTTTTTAAATTTTTCATCATAGAGTTCCTTCACTTCTTTGGTTAAGTTAGTTCCTAGGTATTTTATTTTTTGTGGGGCTATTAAGAATGGAGATGCTTTCCTAATTTCAGCCACACTTTTCGCATTGTTGGTATACAGAAAAGCCATTGCTTTTTGAGGGTTAATTTTATGTCCTGTTACTTTGCCAAAGTTTTGAATCAGCTTGAGTAATTTGGGAGTGGAGTCTATGGGATTCTTTAATTACAAGATCATGACAACTGCAAAGAGGGAGAATTTTATTCTTCTTTCCTTATTTGAATTCCTTTTAGGTTTGCATCTTGTCTTCTTCCTGTAGCTAGGCATTCTAATACTAGATGGAAGAGAAGTGGAGAGAGTGGACATTCTTGTCTCATTCCCAAGTTAAGAGGAAATGGCTTTAGTTTTTCACCATTAAGTATAATGCTGTCTGTAGGTTTGTCATATACCACCATTATTGTATTGAGGAATGTTCCATGGAATGAATCCTGTTTGACTGTGGTGTAGGGATTTTTGGATGAATTGTTGAAGTCGATTGGCCAAAATTTTGTTGAGAAGTTTTGCATCAATGTTCATCAAAGAAATGGGTCGATAGTTATCTTTCTGTGATTAGTCCTTGCCTGGTTTGGGGATGGAGGTAATTATGGCTTCATAGAATGAGGTCAGTAGTGAACTTTCTCTTTCAACTTCATTGAGGAGTTGGAGGAGTATTAGTATGAGCTGTGTTTTGAAGGCCTTATAGAATTCTGCTGTAAAGCCATCTGGTCCTGGGCTTTTCTTAGATGGGAGTTCTGTTATTACTGTTTCTAATTCAATGCTTGATATGGGCCTGTTAAGATGGTTTAACTCATCCTGGTTTAGATTCGGCATGTGAATATTTGCTAGGAAAAGGTCCATTTCTGCCAAGTTCTCAAACTTATTAGCATAAAGTTTTGAGAATTATTTCCTTATAATGTTCGGAATCTTGGTTGTTTCCGTGGTGATGTTTCCATTCTCATCTCTGAGTTTATTTATTTGGGTTTTTTTCTCTTCTTTTTCTGATAAGATTTGCTAAGAGTCTCAATTTTGTTAATTTTTTCGAAGTAAGAAATCTTTGTTTTTTGATTCTTTCTATGGTTTTTTTTTTGGATTCTAATTCATTTAATTTTGATTTAATTTTCATTATTTCTTACCGTCTACTGGATTGGGGATAATCTTGCTGCTGCTTTTCAAGGAGGCTCAGATGTCTCATTAAATGGTTCGTTTCAGATCTCTCACATATGTTGATGTAGGAAATCAGAGCTATAAACTTGCCCCTTAGTACTTCCTTTGCTGTGTCGAAGAGGAGCTGGTAATTTTTGTGTTCATGAATTCCCATTCTAATCTCTTCCATGACCAAATCATGATTCAGCAGTGTGTTGTTCAGCCTCCAAGTGTTACAGGATTTTCTCTGGTGGCTTTAGGTATTGAGTTTAAATTTTATTCCCTTGTGATCTGAGAGAATGCAAGGTATAACTTCAGTGTTTCTGAATTTGGACAAGTTTGCTTTGTGTCCTAAAATGTGGTCTATTTTGGAAGATGTTCCATGTGCTGCTGCGGAGAAAAATGTGTATTCTGATGCTGCTATGTGAATATTCAGTAGATGTCTATGCAATCTAGTAGATCTATGCAGTTGTTTATATCTGCAGTTTCTCTGTTGAGTTTTTGTTGAGTTGATCTATCTATTGGGGAAAGTGGTGTGTTAAATTCCCCAACAATTAATGTCTTTGGATCTCTGTGGGATATGAGGGAAAGTAGTGTTTCATGGATAAATTTGGGTGCTCTGTTTTTTTGCCCAATAGGTATTTTGAATTGTATTTTCCTCCTGAAAGAGAGATACCTTAATTAGTATGTAGCGACCATCTTTATCCCTTCTCACAAATTTTAATTTGAAGTCTCTTTTATCTGATATTAGGATTGCAACTCCCACCTGTTTATGGGGGCCGTTTGCTTGGTAGATTTTGTTCCAGCATTTCATGTTTGTTTTTATGGGCAAGATGTGACTCCTGATGGTAGCAGATATAAGGATCTTGCTTTTAATCCAACTAGATAGTCTATGCCATGTAATTGGAGAGTTAAGTTCGTTAATGTTGAGAGAGAGGACTGAGAGGTATTTGGGGGTACCTGCCATTTTATCCACCTTCTTGGGGGCTGAGTCAACTGGATTCTATCTATAGTTCTTGGATTCTCAGTTTGGGTGCGATTTCTTGGCCTTTATTGTGGTCTTGTTTGTTTTCAATGTGTAGGACGTCTTTAAGAATGTTTTGTAGGGCTGGTTTGGTGGAGATATATTGTTTCAAATTTTCTTTGCTATGGACAGTTTTTATTGGACCTCCAGTTATTAAGAAGTGTTTACCTGGGTACAGTATTCTTGGTTAATAGTTGTTAGTCTTTAGCGCATGGCAAACACCATTCCAGGCTCTTCTTGCTATAATCGACTCTGCTCAGAAATCTGGCAAGATTATAATTGGTTTCTGTATATAGGTGATTGTTCCTTTCTCAGAGAAAAACGTGGATAGAATAAGAGAAGGGGAGGGATAGAAAGGAGATGTGAAAAACTTAAAAATAAAAATGTTTAAAATATACAGGTGGACCTGTTACAACAATGAGAAGTACAAGTTGTCACGTCGAAAACGAGCTTTACAATGTTGGTGCGGGGGGGGGGGGGGGGGAAAGCGGGGAGGATTGGGTGGGGGGTGGGGGGGGATGCTGGGAAGGGATGTGCAGGGTAAACAAAGGAGGAGACTACAATGCTTGATAAGAAATGTACGCATTAACCTGCCCATGTAATTATAACCCTTCTGTGCAGTGCATTCACAAAAAATAAAAAAAAAAATTAAAAAAATGCTTAAGATATTATATAGTTATAAGGAGGTAGTAGTGCTATTAAGGAATTTAAGTCTAAGAAGTTTTAAATTGAGTAACAAATTTCTAGGTTAAGTGTGTACACAATGGGGATAAGGTCTAATAATCGACTTTTGGCATATCTGAGGATGAGCAGAACAGCAATTAAGTCACGCAAAGAAGAATGAAAAAGAAGAAAAAGTGAAAAGAGTGAGAAGGAAAGAAAAAAAGGACAAGTGGTCAGTAGAGCTAAACAAAATATTTTTAAAGAAAAAAAGAGAAAAAAATTACACACACATATATCCCTAAAATAAAAATTATGGGAGGAAGAAAAAAAGTTAATAGAAAACAAAAAAAAATTAAATTTAAAAGTTAAAAAATAAAAAAAAAGTTAAAAAAAATTTTTATAAAAGGTACAAAAAAAGAGTTCTTTGATTTTTTTTGGGGGGGGGTGGGATGGAAGATCCTGTATCTCCCTTGTGTCCTTAACCTGTCTCTTGTTGAAATCTCTGGTCTGCCTGTCGTGTTTGATTTTCATGTGGCTTGAATGGTTTCTTAAGTCAATTTGAGCAGGCAGAAAAATCACAGCAGACGATTCTTGACCACAGGTGAAGCTGTGGGTAGGGTCGCAACCATAAGACCTCATTTTCCTCACAGGACAGTTGTGAGGAAACAAGGGATTTATACAGAGGGATCTCTGGAGCATGGCTAGGCACAGAGGGAGCAAACTTCAGATAAGGTTCTCGGCAATTCTGTGAGCAAATGACAGGAAGATAGCCAGAAAGGGGTCAGGTGGGGCCTATTAAGAATTGTGAAACAGATGTGGGATTATGAAACAAAACATGGCTCTCTTTCAGCATTACCCTATCCCCATGAGGAAGAGGATCCTTCACTGGGTTTAGTTTTGCAGCTGGCGAAAACAAGGCACAGAGGAACCAGGTGACCTACTTATGATTTCAACTTCACAAGAAGCTCTGCTTGACTTCACTCCCATGCTCCCTAGGACAATGGGTGCTATTCAGTCCATTTCTTGTGGTAGGAAGTCCACTTCTTGTCAGTCATGGGGATAGAACTCTAGGCATGGGTGCTGTTCCTGAGAGCCTCAGCAAAAGGCTAGTGCTCTACCACTTGAGCCCACAGCACTACTTCTGATTTTCTGGTGGTTATTTAGAGATGAGTCTCACAGACGTCCTTCCTGGGCTGCTTATGAAACATCATTCTCATATCTTAGTGTCCTGTGTAATTAGGATTAGAATTCTGGGCCACTGGCACCAGACTTAATTGTAATTCTGACTTTTTCTCTCTCTCTCTTTCACAAAAACTGTTTGAATGGGTGCTGGAGGAGGTGGCAAAGCATCCCCATGTGGCTGGAACCCAAGGTGGCCCTCTCATTCTGGAGGTGGGCTGTGGGTCAGGAGCTGTATCGCTCAGCTCGTTCTAAAAGCTCCATGAGATAAGCCCCTCTGTTCCCTGGCTAGACGATGAAAGTTATTCATTGTCCATCCAGCCTTACTAGGCTTATTATATTGTATTGTTTTCAACATCATTTTCTAACACCTGGCCAAAATTATGATACATAGTTATGGAATGAAAATGTAATGCCATCTTAAGCATAGGGCTCTGGGAATGTGGCTTCATGGTAAGGTGATTGCCTAGGATCCTTGAAACCCTGGGTTCAATTACTTAGTAACACATTAAAAATAAAAAACACTGGAAGTGGTGCTGTGTCTCAAGTGGTAGAGAGCTAGCATTGAGCAAGAAAAAAAAAAAGCTCAGGAAAATTCCCTACACCTGAGTTTAAGCCCCTCGACTGGCAAAAAGAACAACAACAACAAAAGAAAACAAATTTAGTTAGTAAATGCAAAATAAAGATACCATACTTGGAATATATAATGTTCCTTCCATACTGACAACTGACAACACTCCCTAATTCATGTACGTAACTTAAATGAGGATACTTTGTTGAAAAAGTTTTGTTCATTAAGTCACAGCAATTAATGATAGGAATGTGCTTAGATGTCAGGTAAAGTTTAATTCTGGAAATTCAACTATTCCAGGATTTGTGTTGTTACTGCTAATCACAAAGAGAAGGTTAGGCTAAGTGTGATTTTGAAATCTTTTTGGTCAGTATGGCACCAAAAAGGCAGAGGCTAATTAATAGGTTTGACAGATAATAAGGAATAACTCCAGATAGAAGGAATAAATTATAGTAATTAAGGTATACCAGAAATTGTTCTAGAGAACCATTTTTGGCTATTGTAGGACTAGTTGTCACGTAGGCTTTTCCTCATTGCCTTTAGCATTCTAAATCTCTTAGGCTAGCTCTTAATCTCTATATGATAAGTGTATCTCCTTCTATGCTATTCTTTCATACCTTATCTCCTTTGCTTTCTAAAAATCTCATTCTTTCTATATTTCTCTATAAACATTTCCTGATACTAAATATACCTATACAGATGGCAGAGGATGCTAATGTAAGGGTCTCATACCTCATCAGTCATTAATGTAACAAAATGGAAAAGGAGGACATATTTATTGCTACTTCAATTTTTCTGAAATGCTGCAATGTCGTCATTTGGTTAAAATTTCCATTCTTTGTCTACATAGTGTCAATTCAGTGCACATAAATGCAAATACGAGCCAGGTGCTGGTGGATTACACCTGTAATACAAGCTACTCAGGAGTTTGAGACCAGAGGATTGTGGTTCAAAGCCAGACTGGTCAGGAATGTCCATGAGACCCTAACCTTCAATTAACCACCAGAAACCCGGACGTGGTGCTGTAGTTAAGCACCCAGGATCAGAGCTCAAGCCCCACAACCAACAAAAAAGTTGAAATATGACTTTAAGTTTCCCCAAAAGGAACGACAAGATCAATAATTTTCCCAAGCAAAAAAAACAAAATTCCAAAATGATTCAGTGCACTTACTTTTACTGAGTTATGTTATGGATTCTTTGCTGGACATATTCTCTAAAAACAAAGCGTTTAACTAGGGATACCCATGGACCTATTGCAACAATGAGATGTACAGGTTGTTATGTCGAAAAACGAACTTTATAATTTTGGAGGGGTGGAGGATCGGGTGGGGAAAATAGGGGTATATGGGAAGGGTTGGGAAGGGGAAACAAAGAGGAGGCAACAATGATTGATAAGAAATGTACTCGTGGAAGTAGCGCTGTAGCTCAAGTGGTAGAGCGCTCGCCTTGTGCTGAAGAGCTGAGGGACAGCGCCCAGGCCCAGAGTTCAAGCCCCACGGCCGACTGAAAAAAAAAAATAAAAGAAATGTACTCGTTATCTTGCCCATGTAATTGTAACTCCTCTGTACGGTATGCTCACAATAAAAAAGAAAGAAAAAATTATCAAATATTAGCTTTACAGTAAAATTCATGTAATATTTCTGGTTTGAAAAGAGAAGTTGATGTCACTTGGCTTTCTTACTATCTTAGTTTAAAGCCAAACCAGGCAGGAGAGTCTGTCAAACTCTTATCTGTAATTACACAGCAAAAAAACCAGAAGTGGAGGTTCAAGCAGTAGAGTACTAGCTTTGGGGGTAGGTGAGCAGGAAAGAAAACTGTTCAGGGACCGGGTCGAGTCTCTAGGTTCAAGCCCCAGAACCAACACAAGCTTAACACAAAAGCAAACAAAATCTGATATTTCCTTGGGACCCTCCTTAAAGGAATACTGGTCTGAGAAGTGGCTCCTTTGGCTGATCATACGCACTGGATGCTTTTTTGGAATCCTTATTGCTCTGGAGAACTCAGGACCAAAATAAGGAATTGATAACTGACTCGTGCAACAAAAGAATCATCTCAGTGGTGAAATATCCGTCCATAAAACACTTTAAAACATCCGTGTCTTTGTTTCTTCGCAGGAGAATTTTTTTTTGGGGGTCCAGTCGTGGGCCTGAACTCTGGGCCTGGGCGCTTTACCTCAGCTCTTCAACTCAAGGCTAGCACTCTACAACTTGAGCCACAGCACCACTTCTGGCTTATTTTTGCTAATGTGGTGCTGAGGAATCGAACCCAGGGCCTCAGGCGTGCAAGGCAAGTGCTCTACCACTGAGCCACCTTCCCAGCCCCTGCAGTAGATTATATTTAAAACAACGTTATTTCCTTTTGTTCTATGCTGGCCTTCAAATGGCACATTATATCTTTTTGTAGTACTCTCAACTAGAAGTTTACAGAAAAATTATATATGAGTAAAAGCACACTAGAAAAAGTCAGGGACAGAGATTCCTTCAAGCCTTCGGATTCTCTTCTTTTACAGTAAAAAGGAAAGCACAAGTTAACTTGAACTTTGTCAATCTGCTATGTTCCATTCCTCTCCTGAGATCAATTTCCACATCCAGTAACAGTTACTTCCAGGAATAATCTATGGTGCTGCTTGAGGTATAATGAATATTTTCTGGCTTTACCGAAATAATACAAGGACACCTTTGGACCTGTAGTAACACATTTTTCAGAGACAACTTAGTGAAGAGAAAATATGAAATTTATATTTCTTATAAATACATTATCCATGAGGATATTGAGTTCAAACTTTGTAAATTCTCTGTAAATTAAGGCTAATTTTATAGTGGAAGAAGGTTCTCAGACCATTTTTTTTTTTTGTGAGTGTATGTGCTGCACATTATTTTCCATGTGAACATGAATTTATTAACTCATGTTAACAATAGCAATAATAAAAAAAAAAGAAATTCTGTTTAAGTATAAGTTTTCAATACTCTATAGAAGACTCTACAAATATGACCACTTTGAAACAATAAAGCCAAGTGTAATACGTAGATTTATGAGCATGCTATAGAAAAATTATTACTCCTACATGGAACATGAAGTATGAGGCCACTCCCTTTCTAAATCACGCTTGTTAATGACACAACTTTGTAGAAAGTAAAATGGAAGAATAATTCTGTTTCCAATGCAAGTCAGATATAAGAGCATGGACTTAATTGGAAAAAAAATTCCAACTTGAGGGAGCAGTGATTATACTAGCCATGACCTGGTGGATAAGATCACATTTTTTTCTTTCCTTTACTTATATATATTTTTTTGGTGGTGGTCCTGGCACTTGAACTCTGGGCCTGGGCACTGTCCCTCTGCTATTCCGCTCAAGGCTCATGCTCTACCACTTGAGCCACAGTGCCACTTCCAGTTTTCTTGCAGTAAATTGGAGAAAAGAGTCTCCAGTTTGGCTTTGAACCCAATCCTCAGATCTCCCCACCCAGCTTAGGATCACATATCTAACAGTGTACACTCAGCATATGTAATGTGTATGTTCATCTAACTTTATATGAATTCTTGAGTTAAAAATCTGGGCTACAGCTTAGACTTTATACTCACATAAATGTTTGTAGTTTAAAAGTTGATTCTACTGGATAAATGAAACCTAAGAATGTAAAGGTGTCTGGGAAGTTCAGTTTGCATCCAGCCAGGGCAGAACAGTTTTTGAGACACTATCTATAATTAACCAGCCAAAACCTGGATTGGAAGAATGGTTCAGGTGATGGAATAACAGTCATGAGCAAGAATGATGAATAACAGCTTGAGGATTTTGAATACATACATATTAACATACACATACACACAGAGGCACTTATATGTGCACACACAAATTCACAAATGAAGCAACTCTCAGAATATGTAGAAAAGTTAGAAAACAATAGAAAATATGTCCTGAGTAGGACTAGAATGAAGTGATAATTTTTAATGTTAGAAAGTCCTCAAGTGAACTTTCTTCAAAAAAGTTTGAGAATATTACATAGGTAGGGACCAGAGATAGTAAGAGAGTCAAGTAATCAATATTAAAGGGATTGGATCCATGGAGGAATGAAACAGAGACCCCGCAGGTGCATTTGAAATGTTCATACCCTGTTTCAAATGTTAGAACATCTTTGAAAATAGTACACGAACAGTCTGAGAAGTCTAGTGGATAATATCACTGGAGAAGTTCAGAATTGCTAGTCTGTATCTAGATTAAATAAACCAAGAAGGGGCTGGGAAGTTGACTCAGTGGTAGAGCGCTTGCCTTGCATGCATGAAGCCCTGAGTTCGATTCCTCAGCACCACATAAGCAAAAAGAAAAAAACTGGAAGTGGCTCTGTGGCTCAAGTGGTAAAGCACTAGCCTTGAGCTGAAGAGCTGAGGGACAGCACCCAGGCCCAGAGTCTGGCCCCGTTAATGGACCCAAAAATAAATAAACAAACAAACAAACAAATAAATAAACCAAGAAACTATGGTGCGGCAATGTGATACAAGCCGTGAATTCTAGCACTCAGACTGACAGGAGATTAGAGACTGGTATAACTACTGATACCTTCCCTGGACCAGGTAGTATAATTTTGTCTTAATAGAACACACCAAACAAGAAAGGAATACACAGTTGGAAGTTTGGGTTAATTTCTTCATTATGTTTTGAGAAGCCAATTTTCCAATTGAAATGCAACTGGTATATAATCCTCAGTTTTGTTTTAAATGCTCTCTTCATTACAGTACATTCGTAGATGCAAAATGGTTCATGATTCCCATCCAAAATTTGAAATAATAAGTAATCATCATTCTGTTGGATTCCAATGAAAGGATGAAGGATTACAAAAGCTTAAGCCTGGAGAATAACAAAGTTCATCTAATGTAGGTCTTTATAGATCTTGGCAAATTAGAGTTTAGACTTCAAATAAATATTTTGGTTTTGTTTAGCTGGGCACTGGTGGCTCACGCCTGTAATCCTAGCTACTCAGGAGGCTGAGATCTGAGGATCGAGGTTCAAAGCCAGCCCTGGCAGGAGAGACGGTGAGACTCCTATCTCTAATAAACCACCAGAAAACCAGAACTGGCGATGCAGCTCAAGTGGTAGAGCGCTCACCTTGAGCTGAAGAGCTGAGGGACAGCGCCCAGGCCCAGAGTTCAAGCCCCATGACCGAAAAAAAAATATTTTGTTTTGTTTGCAATTTCATATTCTACAGGATACTACAAAATTCTCTTTAAATAGAGGGTTTGATTGACAAATTTACAAATGTTTCTTGCATTCTATTTGCCTAGCATATTGTTTCAAGAGAGTTATAATCAGAACTCAGTTAATAGATAATTCTAACTGTTCATGTATAAAATGATAATGTGAATAATGTAGACCGAGATTCCAACAAATTGATTATATTAATTTATAAATTTAGAAAAAGCAATTTTTTGAGGCTTTAATATAACATAGTATGAAGAGAATAATTGGGTGACATCTTCTTTCTTCTACCTGTATGTAACACAGGAAGCAATTTCCTTAATTATGTGCCTCTGTATACAATGAGAAAAATGCTAGGTTTGGGGCTTGTTTTTATTTTTGTTTTTGTTTTATTGCTTTGTAATAGGGCTTGAACTCTGGACCTGGACACTGTCTCTGAGCCTCTTAAGCTCAAGGCTTGTGCCCTACAACTTCAACCTCAGTACCACAAGTGTCTGGCTTTTGCTGGGAAGTTTATTGGAGATAAGAATCTAGGGAACCTTCCTCCCCGGGTGTGCTTTGAACTGTAATCTTCCGATCTTAACATCCTGAAATCTATGATAGTTAAAAAAGTATAAATATAAATAATATTTGCAAGAATACCAGTGGAGGAAAAATGATGCAACCCAGTGTATTGTGGTGTTCTTTCCAGAACATGGAGGGAATCACAATAGCAGAGGTGTAGTATTTTTCTCAATAGAGATAAGTTATTTGTAATGTGAATTAAGGGAATTTTGAGGTGCACCCTACAAGTTGGAAACTGTTGGTCTAGGATGACAATATGGCGTAAATCTTGGGATTGATGGTCATAGAAATAATAGCTTAATCTGATAAACTATTGCTTACTCTTGAAGAATTAATTATAACAGATGCTTTATAGTTTTATTCTATACCAGAATGTGGCTATTTTTCTGTTCACTTCGCAATCTGTAACACCCCATTGGAAAATGCAACTATTGCAGAATTTCATAACATGCAAACACGTACTATTTTGAATCTCTCAAGTATGGAATCTTCAGAATTTGAAAGTGAGTAGTTATTAGTCATAGGAATTTAAAAGTTACGGGTTTCCACAGAATTAAACAGTTTTCAGTTTTAGTATGAGAATGTACTAATTTATTCTTTTTTGAAAATATTGGCAAGTATATTGTGAAAAATTGTCTAGTTGGATAACATTCAAGTTGATGGCCCTCTGAAAAAGAAGGGGTAATTAAATCAAATTAGATGCCAAATACTGCTGATTTTTTTAAAGTTACTACATACAGAATAATATTTAGTATAACAATACAGTGAAATTTTATTCATGCAGCTGATTTTTTAAATTTACTTTTAATGTGAAAGTGATGTGTAGTGGGTTAGCAATTGTAAGGCAGTGAATACATAACTTTTCAAACTTGTTATCCCCTCTCTCACTTTTTTCACAGTTTTCCTTCACCCCAAAACCGCTCACAAGCTGTAATGTACATTTCCAACATATTGTCTTGTGAGTATTGCTATTGCATTGGTTTGCCCTTTGTCCTTTGTCTTGCCATTTGTTGTTCCTCTTCCCTTCCCTAATTAAGGTAAATGCATACACAATACACAGGGTACCAAAATCAAACACAGTCGGAGATAAACCATAGGGGAAAAACCCAAGGAAAATACAAACCACATATTACAATAAAAACAACAACTGCAAATAAATACCTCTTTCCATATCTTGGAGTTCATTTTGCTCAGCATCAGCTTATATGTTCATATATATGTATAACAAAGCCACTGGAAAATAATAGTTTCATGGATACTATATCATGAAAACAACATGTTAACTGTTTTTGATGGTAAAAGTGGAATTAGGATTGGTAAATTCGCGATTCTGATAAAGGAATTTCAAAAGAGTTTTAAAATTATGACAGGTAAATTTTAATTGTTCAAACTTTTTAACTTAGCCTATTAAGAAAATTTAAAATTGCCTGGGAAAATAGGCTTTCATGCAAAGAAATCCATCGAGACTTAGCTGAGAGGGAGCAATGTGGGTAAGATGGCTCATTTTCACAGTAAACAAACAAACCTCACAAACCTTGCTGCAAATTCTGTAGGTTCCCATGAGAATTGTCCTTGACGAGGAAATATTCTCTTATTGTGTGAAACACGGTTGTAGTGGAATTTAAATTCGAAGATTTTTTTTTAAATAAGACATCAAAATTTGTGAATTGACCTTTAATTACTAAACAGTAATTCTCTTAAAAAAATAATTTGGGTCAAAATATGTAGGGAGAAAGTGCCCTTCACAATGAAAGAACATATTGAATTTACACTTTGCTGTTTTAATACTTTCCACAATATCTTTGCACGAGAAGCACTGAAACACAGAAAAAAATCTGATTGGATACTTCAAACCAATGATTTCACATTTCCAATTAGCCCAAAAATATAATATCCTAACATGAGATAGTGAAGACTTCTCTTATTACATAAGCCAAAAGGTTTGGGGATCAGAAAAGAATTGAGCAAACTGAAAAGGTAAGAAAACACGTTATTAGAAGCACTAGCTAAGCATATTGGTTTCAGCAGTAGAGGGGGCCAAAAATTTTTGATATAGATTGTCTTAATGTTTTTGCTACCTAAAGTGATTTTCCAGACCTATTTGACTCAGTATAATGCAGAACAAATTGAATGAAGACATGAAAATAAATTCCACCTCAAAATAAAAGAGTTTTCAAAGAGAAACCATGAAGATGTAGCAGTGGAGGACGCCTTATAGTCCTTCCGCTTCACTAGACTTGATGCCAAGAAGCTGTGATTAATTGTAAATCAGGCAAGACCTAAGAGTAGGACATAGAAGTAGGACATAGAAATATTGTCCTTTGTAACAGACAATGTCATCCAAGGAATCGGTGATTTAACTCTATTCTTCTCCATACATCTTGTTGAGCAAATACAAGACCAAGAGAAAAATAATCTATTGAAATAATTTTGCAAAGAATAATTTCAATGTTCCTGATATGGTATCTAAGGAGTCTTAAGAGAGAAGATAAAAGTGGAGTATTCTTAAGTTTCCTCTAAGCATCTTGTTAGCAAAATATATCTTTGAGGTTAGAAGTGATTGAACCAAAAAGTGATGGAGTACTTATTTTTTTGGACACTTTAGACACAAGAAGATTTCAAGGTAAAAGGAAAAAGAAAAAAATTATAGCTAAATATTTGTGATTAAAGGTTCTTGGAATGGTTTATTGGAGGCAAAATTTTACATTAGCATTGGTACTCATTAACATTGTTGTTGTGTTTCTGTGGCAACCAAATGAAAATGGGAAGTTTAATGGACTCGCTTGGAGAAGTAAACAGCATGATAGAAAAAAATGGCAAATAATATTTAGTTAATTATTTTGAACAATTCCTTTGCGAAAACAAAGAAGGAAAGATATAATTCAAAAATCACTTGACGTTATTAAAAGTATGAAAATGGAGGAGTGAAGAGATTGAGAGAAAACATAGAGGACTCTTTTCTCTCCAGTGGAGTAGTAGGTTCTGGACCTTATTTCTTCCATTCTGTCTTCATAAGCTATCAAGTGTGCCTCAGTACTGGAGTATCCAGTTCAGACAAATAGCACTCGCAGAAGAAAATATCTGCAGTAGATATAGGTGATTTATAACCTTAGACAATCTTCTTAAATCTGTTCTAAATACTCCCCTACCCCAAACTCCCTCATTGAACAGCTTTGTTTGCTTTTCCAAAGACTGCCCTTCATTAACTGCTTAAAATTTTGAGAGGTCATATTCATACTCTCTAGAGATTGCTGTTTGGTTTTGATTTTTGAGTGGTTTTGTTTGTTGTGTTTTTTTACTGAATTTCAAAAGGTTGTGCAAGTGTGTTACAATTAAATATGTTCATTTAATTGTCTAATGCTCCTGGATCAGAGTCACTCCTTCTATCAGTCTCTACCAACCCTTTCTCCAAGATTTAGTTCAGATTTTCCACTTCCTTTATTACATATGTACATTGAGTATTCTAGCTGTACTTGCCCTTGTTCCATTTTTCATTCATTCTATTTCTTTACTATTGTTCTTCTCTGGTTTCAATTTCCTGATAGTCATTCTGTTAAACTGTCTGTTAGTATTTTGAAAGTTTTGTATACATTCCATGGAGTTTCTTTTTTTAAATTTTTTTATTGTGAAAATACTGTACAGAGGATTTACAATTACATGGGCACGATAATGAGTACATTTCTTATCAAGCATTGTAGCCTCCTCCTTTGTTTCAATCCCACATATACTTGAACTGATGTCAGCTTATATTTCCATAATTCATTCATCTGCAATAACAATTTGCAAGAATGGAGATGTGGGGCACTTAGACATGATTTTATTCTCGTTCATTTGGAAGATTAATCTTTAGTCAACAAGAAAGTTTAAAAATGGCTTAGAATTTTTTCCTAACTACCAGTTTTTATAAATGGCTTTGTACAATGGTGTGTGATTATTTTATTTTACGTAGGATAATTTTTTCTACTACCTATAAGTTTTGGAAAAAGAAGAAAACTAAAATTTACTACTTAGAGGAATATGATAGAAATAGAAGACAGATTTTATGTTTGTCACATCTCTCTTCAGTACCCATATTCAAGACTTAAAGTCATATATCTTACTATGATAGACACATAGGGAAAACATAAAACAACACATGATAAGGCAACTATTAGTGACTTTTTAAAATGTACCTTCTTATGTAATGAAATTTTCTTTATTAGCTAATAATTGAGTTTGAAATATGGGAGGCTGATCTATATAACACATTTCTGGAATTCACCTACTGAACAACATAAATGGTGGGGGGTACTATTTCTACACTTTAATGAATGGTTGAACTTGTTTGGTATTAGTGCTGGGTACGTAAATCAACTCTATTGTAACTTGCTCCCTACACTTGAAAACCTTGTAATGTTGCTATCATGTACTTGTCAAGTCTTATTTTGGCAAATGTGATTTTAAATAGTTTATTTGAAAATGAATATACTTTCAGGAGATTAAATGTAGGTTATCATGGATTTGAGAATGACAACACTTTTATACTACAGAACCTAGTTTTACTGAAGTACCAGTGTATTGAAACACTAAGGATCTTCTTAGTTAATGTTTTTCTAAATTATATTTGACCTCTAAATCAAGTTTTCCTAGCCTTGGTAGAACAATTATGGATCTATCATTCCAGAAACTGTTTTTTTGGCTGCACTGAAATCTTTCATTAATCATTAGGAGAGGGGTATTAAAAATAATCTTGTTCATTTGTGATTTTGTTCACTCAGATGGGCTGGTCATCTGTAAATTGAAAGTTTGAATTACAGTACTTTCTCTCAGATTTTGTGATCTCATCTTTCATTTTAAGTTGCCTTGCATTTCACAATTGATTACTGCTAATTCTTGAAAGGAATCGGGGCCTTGAAATATTATAGGAAATTAGAAATCAAGATGAGTTTTCAATTATTTTCTGCTGGCATGTCGCATGGGCCTATGTGAGAAGTCTTGCCCTTGTTATCTGATCGTGCAGATAACTGGGACCTGGTATCCTAGGACCGTGGGTCCTGCAGAAGAATAATAGCTTTTAGACATCATTTAAGCAAAATTTGGGTATAGTCAGTAAGAATGCTTCAGAAATATGAATTAAAGCATTTTGGGTCCCGCGGGTTAAAACAATAAACAGAGCATCAGAGTAAAATCCCTTATAGATTAGCAGAGAAAAATACTGTTATTTTACCATGTGAATTCAGAAGACCACGAACACTTAGAAGGTATCACAAGTTTATAGAGAAGACATTGCGTTGATACTTATTATATTCTAATATATATTCTAAAACTAATTATTTATATTCCAATCCATTTATGGGAATAAATGTCAATATGTTTGTCAAATTATCAATTCTAGTAAGAGTCACTGTATGAAATTTAAAATCAGCACATATAAATATAAAATATATACGTATATATAATATAAAAATTGTTTTACATTGTTGTGTTGTGGTTAGGGAATCATAGGCAACTCTGTTTTAAAGTATTATTCCAATATCTCTACCTCAGTTTTTGGTAGAGTTAGACTGACAGCTTTAACATTTGTAGATTTACAGCCTAGAGGCAAGAGGAAACACTGTGATTAAAATTTTACTAATTTAAGGCCTAATATCTAGGAGAAACATATGGACTGCTCCAGGAGCTATGGAAATATTTGGTGATAGAAATCAGTAGTGTAAGTTCCTGCCTAGTTGGATGATAGACAGGCCAGGACAGTAGGTAATCATGCATATGAACAATTTTTTCACCTTCTTGGCTTTAGATACTTTTGAAATGATAAGTATAATAAACAATAATATTTTGATAAAATATCTTCCATTCTGAACAATTCGGTCTAAATGGTTCATCTCTCTATGATCCCAAGTAACTAAGATTAGATTTGTTTCAGTAAGACAATCTATGCTGTCAGGGTAAGATATTGTGGTTGGTCTGTTCCTACATGGAAGAAGGGTAAAGGTTCAGGTAGACATTTGTCCTAGCAAGACCTCATTTGGGAAAATTTAAGCTGCAGAAGTTTAGAAGTAGCTCTTAAGCAAGGCTTACTTTGAATCCATTAGCTCTACAAAGCTAATTAAGTTGATAAATAAGTATTGAAAAGCCATCACTTTTGGAATTAGCTGTAAAGGCTTCAAAGTATGATCAAATTTAAAATGAAAACGACAAAATAGTCATTGACAAAAAAATATAAATGTGATCAATCAACCAAACGATATCAGTTTTTTTCCACTATACACAGAATTTTAGAGAAATAAGATCAATAGCATTTTTAGGAACAATAAGGAATCCTTGTTACAAATAGGCATCCATGGATATATGCCTGTATAAAGATTGCATCATTAAGTACTTAAATTTAGAGGATTCTACATGCTTCAGCAGCAGGTCTACCCAAATTACAACAATACAGAGATTAACTTGGCACTTGCACAAGGATGATAGGAAAATTTGTGAAGTATTATTTATTTTTCATTCTTCTGATGCAAGAAATGAAAAAAGAGTTATTAAAAGGTTGATTACAAAAATACAAGTGTAACAATACTTGTAATTCATAGAATTAAAGGTTAGTTTGACATCATTGTATTAAATATTCACCTTAGAAAGGCTTTTACATAGCATAACCTTTACAAAACTTGAAATTAGATAACATTGTCATTTTATCCAAAAGAAATAAAATAATATTAGGACCTAGGAAAAAAAGGAATCTTAAACTTCTTCTATATGGAATGCTATCTGAAAGGATGCATTTATTAATGAACCTATACATTATATAACAATGTAGAATTCAAAGTTTTATATCTAGGAGCGAATGAAATAGATTATGGACATTATACAAACATAGATATACTTTTTTCAGAAAAGCACCAGGAATATTTTTGTTGTTGTTGTTGTTTGTTTTTGTTTTTTTTATTTTTTATTTTTTGTGAACACACTGTACAGAGGGGTTACAATTACATGGGCAGGTTAAAGCGTACATTTCTTATCAAGCATTGCACCCTCCTCCTTTGCATCTTTAGTGTCTATACTATTCATTTCAACAGATAAGTTAAAATTATTTCTGATTTAAAAAAATCACAAAATCTGCTGAAATCATTATAGAGGTCTACAAACAACTCTTGAATACATTTGGACATCAAAGTCAGGCAATTCACTTTGAAGAATACCAAGGAATCCATGAATTTTTAAAGTAAGGTATTGCTGTTGCTTTGTATTGTGAAAAAAAATTTGTAGGGACACAAAGGATGGACTGGCATTTTTGAAATTTAAGAAACTTATTCAAACCATTACGACTTAGGAGAACAATTTGTACAGCCTTCCACAACTTCAAAGAGGTAGTGATACATACTTATCCTTTTGGCAATATCAAATGCAGTTTCTTCTAAGTTGTTCTTCAGACCTGGTTTGATATAGTGGTTCAACAGAAGTAGATACAAGGTATCTTTGCTATTTCTATTCCTAGCAGTAATATGCAAGGGGTCAAGTGGCCTTTAGGAAGGGCATTGGTATCTGCATCATGATGAAGTAAGAAAAAAGCCACTCTGGTTTTATTCCACATGTAAGCACTGTGCAGGGGTGTCCAGCCATTCAGAGCTATTGCATGAATATCTGCCTTGAGCTACCAACTCATGGACAATGTCTAAGTGTCCACTCTAGGCTTCCCGATGAAGAGGGTTATACTCATCCTCATTCCTATTATTCATCTGGGTGGCCTTTTTGGGATGTCGCCGATTAATTTCGGCATCCCAAAGAAGAAATTTGCTTGGATCCTACTCCATTTTTTTCTTACAATTGATACCATTCCTCACTTTTTTCTCTTGTTCCATGTCTTCGTCAGAGTTACCTAACCAGAGACTTTGAGTGCCAGTGGGAATGAGATGTCAATATATTTCCCCAATAGTTCACCTTGGTTGAACTGGTCAGAAAAATCTGGTGAATTTTCTGCATATGTTTTTTCACCATGATGTATTTTCTCTTTTTCTGTTTTTACTGTTCTAAATTATTCTAACTGGAGAGTAGGGAATTGATAGAGAGCAGAGGAAAGATTTTCCTCAGTATTCAAAGGTACAGACTGAAAATGAGAACCAGTGGTGTCTTCATGTGCAGCTTATTCTGGGAATGAGAAAATAGGAAACAATGCCTTCTATGTAAATGATTTGGGAAATACCACATTATAGTGTAAGAGAACTCACTATTCAACATATGGGCTTTAAGAGCTTTCTAGTAGCTTTCTAAGGTTGGTATGCAACATTAGAAAAATATATAGTGAGTAGTAAAATAGAAGTCCTTTATATGACTACCTAAATTCTTGTTTTTTTAAAAGACACTTGTTTTCATCTAAAAATAGGCCTGACTATTGTCTTCAGGTGATTTTGATGATTGAAGTTGCTTAATGAGAAATAAAAATGTATTTTGCTATCAATTAAATTTCACTTTTTCTACTTGGAGATTATAATGATCAAAGCAATAGTTCAGAATCAGCAAGCAACAGTTCAGAATCATGCTTCAAGTAGAAGTGAATCACCAGTAAGTAATCCTGGATTCCATTTTCCACAAAGTTTTGTTACAGATACAATCTTTTACAATCTGCCTGCCTTCTCCCTCTGCTTTCCTAGCCTGGACCTATTCCTTCATTGTACAGGAAAAGTGTGATTCAACTGATTTCAGTCAGACCTGTTAGTAGAACTATCAAGTATTTAGATTCTTTTTTTAAAAATTAGTTTTGGGGCCTGAACTCTGGGCCTGGACACTGTCCTTGAGCTCTTCAAATCAAGGCAAGCGCTGTACCCCTTGAGCCACAGCATCACTTCTGGATTTTTCTGTTTATGTGGTGCTGTTTTGGGAAATGGCAGGGCAGAAAGTGAAATGATGCAACCAAAAATATAAAAGCAAAATAAATTAGGATAATTATGGAACAACCATGTTGTCTATGAGAACCATGAAAGAGAGAGGAAAAGAGATACAGATGTGCAATGACCCAGCTAGCCGCAAAATCCATGCTTCTTAACAATTTACAGAGCAAACAATTTTTTTACTTTTTAAAAGAGATGGAAATAGAATTTATGTATTTACTTGAAATTAGTAAATATATTTTTAGTCGCCTACATAAAAAGACATAGCTTTGACCAAATTACAGACAAGAATCTTAATACTTGGGCTGGCAATGTGCCTCAGTGTTAGAGTGTTTGCCTTGCAGCTTACTACATTGCGGAGACTACTTTCCGAAAAGGCCACTCATATGAATAGTAGGGATGAGGATGAGTATACCCCTCTTCATCGGGAAGCCTAGAGTGGACACTTAGACATTGTCCATGAGTTGGTAGCTCAAGACAGATATTCACGCAATTACTGTGAATGTCTGGACACCCCTGCACAGTGCTTATATGTGAAACATATTGTAACAGCACACACACACACACACACACACACACACATCATCATCATCATCATCATCATCATCATCATATTTCTTCTTAAGTATTTTTTGTGTATGGTCTTATGAAGAAATTTACATTACTAACTTGAATTTCTGACAGTATCATCACTGTACATCTTGCTTCTATGCTCTCAGTTTTAAATTACTATCTAAGTATATGCATTACATAAGTATTGAAAAAAGTAGGAGCCACCCGGGTGGCTCAGGTCTTTAATCCTACCTAATCAGAAAGATAAAATCTTATGATTGTGCTTTGAAACCAGACCAAGAAAAAAAAAGTTCATTAGATTATGATTTGGAAGTAACCACAAAAGCTTGAAATGGAGCTTAGTATAAGCAGCAAAATGCTAGCCTTGAGAAAACTAAAATAAAAAAAAATAACAAATTCTGGGACAGAGCCTGGCCCTGAGTTCAAGCTCTAATATTAGCATCAAACTAATGAATGAATGAATGAGTGAATGAACTAAAAATAAATTAAGTGGTTACATGTGGAGAGACAGGTAAAATGTAACAACCGTGGTGACTGGATTATGTATTATTTTGTAATAAGGCAAATTATCATTTTTCCTAATCACTAATATTTTATTTGAACTATTTTGTACAATAAACCCTGAATTTGGCATGCATGTATATGTGTGTGTACATGTGCGCGTAAGGGTGTGTATGTGTCTGTGTCTGTGTGTGTGTGTGTGTGTGTGTGTGTGTGTGTGTGTGTGTGTGCGGTTGCAGTGTTGCTTGCCAATGTGGACTGAGTGAGGCTGAAAAGAGCTGTGCTCCAATGTTGTTATTTATCAGTGTTCTTTCCTGTCATTTCAGTGGAACCGCCCATCTGTACATTTTATTTGTCAAATAACAGCATCATCATAATCAAAGAATTTACACCATTAAGTTAGATAAAGGAGACCACTTTCAGCTCTTAGTATATGTTAGGCAAGAAGATATACGTATAATTAGGTAGTAAGTTATTGCTGTAAGATGACTGTTAGTACAAAATATGTATTTGACCTCTTAAATTCTATATACTTTTAAGATATACTCATGGAGTGATTTTGACCAACTTGACCAAACAGGTATTACTCTCTGGTTATTCCTGTGAAAATTAAGGTGGATAAACTCTTTCTGGATTTCTGTTGAAAATAACTTTCTTTGTAAGATCGTATCTATTCAGAATAAGATAATAAAGACAGTATTTTTTAGGTTTGAATATCCCATCATATTGATTGAAAATCAGCATTGTGGATATGTTTGTTAGATATACATTGCAAAAACAAACAAAAAGCATATGTCACCTCCAGATTGTGGATGCATTTGAAGTTGTATTTTACATACAAATGTTTTTTCATTAATAGTTCTTTTGTGGGAGTAACTATCACAACTTTAACAAATAAGGCTTTTTGAATATCTTTTCCAATATAAATAACATCCCAGAGCGAGTGTTGCAATTTCTGAAAACCTTTGAATATTTTAGTGTTATTTCTGTTCATTGAGTATACAGCAAAAGACATTTCTGGAATAAACATTGTTAAAATCTGAAAATGTACGTGTGTATATAGGCTTTTTTATGCATCATTTTATGAAAAGTCAGTTTTTATGAAACTAAAAATATAGAATAAAAGAATAGAAGTGAATTGGGTGAGCTAATTATTAGTGTAAATTTGTTTTCTATTAGCACAGTCCTTTGTACATGATGAAGTTAAATTATGTGCTTTTTGACACTATGCTTCAGCTTTTTTTAGAATCTTTGCACTTATAAGAGTGAATTTGTAGTATAAATAAAGGTCTTTGAAAATGATTAGTATTAATCTTATGTTTTGTTTTCTACTCCCAAGAAAATGAGTTATTTTCAAGTGTTAACAGTTTACAATTGAATCTTCAGTATCATAAGAAATTTTGAACAAATGTAGTAGTATTGATGTCTTTTTGGGGGGAGGGTGGGAGTCTGGTAGTGGGGCCTCAACTCTGGGTCTTGGCGCTGTCCCTCAGCTCTTCAGCTCAAGGCTAGTGCTCTTCCACTTGAGCCACACCGCCACTTGCGGCTTTTTTCTTTTTGCTTATGTGGTCCTGAGGAATCAAACCCAGGGCTTCATGCATGCAAGGCAAGCGCTCTACCACTATGCCACCTTCCCAGCTCTTTATGTCTTTTTAAAAAAATTGTATTCACAAGTTGGAGAGGCTTTAATTCATGCTTAGGTCTTGTTGTCTATGATTTTTTTATCCTCTCATTCCTAACATTAATGATAGGTCAGACTGCATTTTTGGGTACATGAAAGGTAAAATATTTATCTGGAGTCAAAGGTGATTTTTGTATCAGTCTTGCTTTAATAGCATTTTAAAGTAGTACCTTTCTCACAAAATGTTGAGTATGAAAAGCAATCAAAATAGGTCTAATGGTAAACAACTTAGTTGAGCTACAATGTGGAAATGATTGGTCCATAAGACCTACAGTGTGTTTCCATCAGGAATTGGGGAGGTCATTCTTTCAGTAAGACAGTGTTAAACAGCGATAGGGTCCCCATGCCGTGCAGTTTTGAGTGAAGGGATAGAATATCATTTCTGATATTTTGACCAAGAAATCAAGAATGTTATACTTTAGCACTTCCTTTCACCAGGGAGGTAAATGCATTGATTATGAACGTTGTGTTTTCATATTACAGTTCCCTATTTTCTAACAAAGAGAAAGTGAAATATTATGAGTGTACACAATAATTCTGGGAATTTTACCTAGAATTTGTAGACTAAGTACTGGTATTTTAGTCGTAAAATAGAATGAGGTTAATTGATAGAGTCGGAGATGGACCTCAGGCTAACACTTACCATGTGTGCAATGTTGTACTAGTAATTACAACTCTGAAGACTTCAATATCATAATCTGAGAATTAGAAATCCAAGTAGTTCCGCTTTATGGAATTATTGTGAGGATTAAATTAGATATCATAGGTAAAGTACTTGGAAAAACAATCAATTAACATTTGGAAAATTCTACCTGTTATTTTCTCATGTGGTGAATTCTAACATTTTTACTGTGATTTTTATTGTGTCTCTTTATGATATACAATGTGATGTATTGGTATTCATTGCATTGATCATTTTTCTGTCACTATGAGGAAAGCACTTGCAAAGAAAATTTCTGAGGAGGAAACTATTATATTGACTGATGGTTTAAGAGAACACAGTTTAAGATCAGATGTCTCCATTGTTTTTAATTATATTTTTATTATCTTAACTAATTGTACAAGGGAATTTCCATTAAATAAATCATGTTTTTAAGTATAATGGATCTTTATATAACTTTCTCTACCCTTCTAAACCTCACCACACTTTAATTTTTTTCTAGTTTCATACTATCTGCATTGAATATTATGTCTTCACTTTCTTCCTCCATAACTCTCTTTATTCCTTCCTTTTGACTTGCCCTCACATCTTCCAAGTGATAGTTTCCTGGTATTCATTTTGTTGGATTAAAAGTTCAATTTTATAAAAAATTACATCTCTTAAATACCCCTCTACAAATAGCATGATTTGGTTAATATTGCTGTGTAAACTTGTATAAAGTTCTAGGTTCCAAATATGAGACAGAAAATGGTTCCTTTGTGTGTTGGACTCTGACTTCGTTTACGTAACGTATTTTTAGATATAGCCATTTCTTTGCAAATAACGTAACAGTCTTCATAATGGATAGGTACAATCCACTTATGTATATATGACACACTTTTGCCAACCATCCCTCCGCCAAAGGGCATCTGGGCTGTTTCCATAACTTGGCTCCGGTGAATAGTGCAGTAGTGAGCATGGTTGGGAAAGTGATTTTACTGTAATCTTTTGGAAGAATTCATCACTATCTTTCTGGGAGCAATCCTCTAGCCAGTTTTCCAGCACATCCTTCCCTTCATCTCCATCACAACGTATTGCAAGTCCTCAAAAACACACTACCCCATACAGGTCTCAATAAGCTAAAACCACACTGCCCATATTCTTTCAATACATTTTAATAATTACATATAATTTAGTGAGAACCTTCTATGTACTTTCCTAATGTGGGAATGAGTGACATAACAACAGATTAAAAGTAAGAAATATGCAATTTAAATAATTATTATCATATTTAAAATCTTTTTCAGCTCTAACTCATAGCCTCACTTACTATTATTTTAATCTTTATTTTATTACTTCATCTATCCCCTAAATTATAATAGGTGAGTTAAATACAAAGGCAAGAAGTGTTGTTTGATTTTGACACTCAGGTGTGAGGATTCACAATATGGGCAAATAGATGGATTGGAATTAATAGCAATTATCCATTTTGTTAAAGTAGAGATAGTTTTCCCAAACTGATTCTCACAATTCATATTCCATTCAACAAAAAGAAACGTGTAACAATTCCCTTTGTTTTGCTCCTCATTAACTTTTGTTTCCATTTTATTTTGTAATGAAGTATGATTTCATAAATCTCCTGTAGATGCAAAAATATGTTAATATATTTCTAACTGTATGCATTGATCTGTGCTTACACACATATATTATACATGTTACAATGATAATTTATAACTTCTGTAACTATACAATTTACTAAATTATTAAAAACATCGACGTCTCATGCCTGGAATACTGGTTACTCAGGAGGCTGAGATCTGATGATCATGGTTTGAAGCCATCCTGGGCAGGAAAGTCCATGAGCCTCTTATCTCCAAACAACCAACAGAAAATCAGAATTGGAACTGTGGCTCAAAGTATTAGAGTGGTAGCGTTCAGAGTAAAAGCTCTGGGACATCAGCCAGGCTCTTAGTTCAAGAACTACAATCTACCAAAAAAAGTCTATTTACACCTGTGTAAGTAGAGTATTTCCATCACCCAAATGCACATACATGCTCATTTGCTAGGTAACTCTGTTTTGTCTGAAGTACCACTAAACATTATCACTAAAGTAGCTTTGGAACATTGGTTCATTCTATCTCTTTCATGGATTTTTCTAGACTCAAATACTCAAGTGTTACAATTGTTTTAATTATTTAAAATCATAGCTTTTTTATTTAATACCCCTAATATTAGAGTTTGAATTGAGTGTTTTCTGCCCCTTCAATGGGTGTTCTTACCACTTTGTCATGCCCCCAGCCCTAAATTATCCTGATTATTTTTTAGCTAGAAACTGCCCTCCTACTTGTGTATGAACTTGGCCTCAGTCCATTTGATGGTATTCTTCCTGGATTTTAGAATAACAGGTGCATGGCATTGTGTAGAGAACTTTCTGTTCAGTCTGGGCTTTAGTCACTGTCCTCACAACAGTGCACACCCATGTAGTCACGAATTTCATAAGCTTGTCAAAGCTTATTTTTTTTACGTCTTTCATTTCCTGCAGATTCTTGAGTATTGAATTAATTTGTGGTTTCTTGGGTTGTTTTGTTTCATTTGAATCTATGTGTTGAGTTGTTCCTCACTTTTCCTTTTGTTTCTTTCCCTCAAGTTCTTTCCTAAAGTGCTGAGAAACCAATTCTTTGTCAAGATAGTCAGGGTGAACGTTATTTATTCCAAAGCAATTTCAGGATCTATGAATGGTATACACATGCTAAGCGCTGAGAAGGATGTTTTATTTTCACGACAGTTTTTGGCATTCACAGACAGATCATGAAATATATGAAGAAAATAAAACTACAGATGAATGCCAGGAGGAGAATAAGCTATTATTAATTGTTTGACAGAGGTTTCTCTTCTAGTGAAAGAAATATATTGCTTGATGCAGGATTTCACATAATCATATTGCTAGGAGGAACCTAAAAAATCATCTAATACTGCAGAATTGAGAGTGATGAATTGACTTCCTGAATAATTTACTTTTGGGTCAAATAAAAGAAGGCTTCTAAAAAGAGTGTAGATTTTAGAGAAACATGATGAATTTTATGCAAATAGGTCCTTAGCTGATTTTGTTAATTTGTGAATTAATACAGGGAAATAAAGTACAGTAAGGTAAAAAACAATAAAGAACTTCACATTGAAATACTCATTTGTGTTTGTGTATGTGTGCATGCATGTGCGTGTACGCACACGCACATGTGCATGTGCTCATGCATGCATTAATCATTCTTGAGGCTTGATAGAGCCTGGGAACTATTCCTCAGCTTCTGTGCCCAAGGATAGTGGTCTATTATTTCAGCCATTGCTACAATTCTGTTTTTTTTTTTTTTTTGAGATAATCGATTGTATTGTCATAATTGAACAGTGGTCTTCAGATATCAGACTCCAGAGTAGCAAGCTAAGCTTATTCAGCCTCTAAGTAGCTAGTTAAAATTCTGCCTATCCTCTGTGCTTCTCTGCTCTTTTAATCTTTTCCTGAGGTATTCAAAAGCCTAAGTCATATATATGACTAGTTGCTTTAAAAATAGTCTTACTACTTGGCACCAGGGGATCCCATGCGTACTCTTAACTACTTAGGAGGCTTGAGAACAGAACCCAAGCCAAAACTTTAGTGGACTTATTTCTCAATCTATATCTGGGTGAATTGGATCATTTCCACCATCCTGCACTATCTAGAGACTAAGATTGGAAGGACTGTGGATCCAGGCCTGTCAAGATAGCAAGCAGACAGGTTGGTGTGCAACTCTGGTGCCATTGATGATGGGAAGGCTAAAAGGACAGATCAGGGGCATGTTCTTGTGGAAAGGGAACCCCTATCATAAAATTAAGCATTGATATGATGCCGGCCTGCAAGAACAATATACTCCAGGTTGAAATACCCACATTTTCCCACAACCAAAACAGGTATGTACATTAACATCCAAAAACTTAATACAATCTGTTCTTTGCTCTAGTATCAGCTTTATCTGATTATCATATGATGTAACAGAATAGTTTCTTCATTAAACTTATGATAATTTAAAAATACCTAGAAATTTCTTTCTCACTTAGTAAGTGCAAATGAATGGCAAATTGCCTCATTTCTTACATATTTGACTACCACTATAAATTCGACTTATGATTACTAGTAATATATTCTGATTTATTAGTTTACTCTGTAACAGTTTTTAAACTTTTGCTTTACTGCTGAAGTTGAAGTATTTAACTAGTATCATCAAAGTATATTCCGTGGGTATTTAGGGCAGTTTTTTACAAAGTTTTTAACCAATGGCTTCTAAGAATTCTTAATTGGTATATTATTTGGTTTATTTTTAATTTAAATTTAATTTTATTATAATGGTAATATTCACAGGGGTTACAGTTACATAAATGAGAAAATAAGTACATTTCTTAGGGAAGGAACATTGTTATATCTTCCATCGATATTTTTGTACACTCAAAACAAGAACTACTGATGCTTTTGCTGTTGCTATTGATCAATGGGTACTTTTGCTTTCTTTGTTCATGCATTTTCATTATAAAATTGATATACAGAATGTTTACACTTAGGTCAACTGAAGAGTGCACTTCATTTTCTTTTCTTTTATTTTGGGGGGAGGGGGTTCTGGTAGTGGGGCCTGAACTCTGGGCCTGGGCCCTGTCCCTCAAGCACTCGATCACTTGAGCCACAGCACCACTTCTGGCTTTTTTTTCTTTTTGCTAATGTAGTGCTGAGGAATGGAACCCAAGGCTTCATGCATGCAAGGTAAGCACTCTACCACTGAGCTACCTTCCCAGCCCCTAATTCATTTTATTTTCTAAATTTCAAATTTTGAACTTAAATGTTTCCTTTTGTTTCTTTTGGGTAATTCTTTTTTTCAGAGTTGTAGGATCAGTTAATTTAATTTTGCATGATTTTTACACATGTAAATTATTCAGACGCATATCTTTTGCTTTTAAAATATTTAACATGTGGCTATTTGAAAATTATTTTCTTAATTTTTATATGGTTCGTGAATTTAGATACATTTATTTTCTTATAGTTATAAACATATTTGTCCATGAAACAAATACTTACTGTTTTTTCAAAAAGCACATACTTTATTAAAAAAGGCTTCATTACCTGATCACTTTTTGGAAATATTTGTACTTGAATTTAAAAAAAGTTTGAGCTTGGCATGGTGATTTGTTGCAACCATTTTCAAGCTATGGTGGGAAATGTAAATAGGATTTGTAATTCGGGGGATACTGGGAAACTATGAGACCTTAGCATAAAACTATTCAGAGTGAAATTATTATAGATATAGCCATCCCTAACGTTATATACAACACCACGCTATCATTCTAAATCTTGAGTTAAAACACCAGTAACATCGATCTTTTGTCAAAATAAAAGAACAGATGTTTCAAAATGTTTATTATTTAAAACTTATTTGCAAAGGTTTTCATGTCTTCTATTAATTTTCAATTTACTTAATCTATTAAAATCCAAGTATATTGTGACTATTTTATTTCTACTAAACTTTTAAATAGTACAAGTAATATTATAATTTCAAATATTAACATACTTTTACTGTTTGTGATAATTTCCTCCGTTTAATATGATAAAATCAATATTTCAAATGTGTGTATGTGGTGTGTGTGTGTGTGTGTGTGTGTGTGTGTTTATGTGGTTTTGTGTGTGTGCTTTGTGTGTACTTTGTAGTGCTTGGGAGATCACACCATTGCTTCACATATGCAAGGCCAATGTTTTACCACTGAGCTATACTGTCTAGTTATAATCCAAATAGTGCATTAAACCATGACTTCAAACTTTCATTCCTAGTATGCTTTTTTAAAATTATATATGATAACATGAGATCCATATTCTATCCACACTATCAATTTTTTTAAATTTAATTTTATTTTATTTGTGAACATACTGTACAGAGGGGCTACAATTACATGGGTAGGATAATGCATACATTTCTTACCAAGCATTGCAGGCTCCTCCTTTGGTTTACCCTTCACATCCCTTCCCAGCCTCCCCTCTCCCCCCCAATCTCAATCCTTCTCCTTCCTCCCCCTCCCACCCCCACCCCCGCACCGACTTTGTAAAGCACATTTTGGACATGACAACTTGTACTTCTCATTGTTGCAACAGGTCCACCTGAATCTTTAAACGACTTGTTTGTCCCCATCTCCTCCACAAGTTATACTGATATCAAACATAGTGAAAGCAGGGGTTATACTGTGGGGGAGGGACATACAAAGCAACAAAGAGATAATCTTATAAATGCATTAGAAACACATGCATGAAAGTAAAAACATTAAAATACATAACTAAGGGTTCATTTTCCTGACATCACATTACATGAACTTTTCCGCTTGACTCATACATACACTAGATATTGCAAATAAGGGAAACCATGGGACCTATGTTTCTTTGGGCCTGGCTTACTTCACTTGATATAATTTTTTCCAAGCCTTTCCATTTCCTAACAAATAGGGCAATGTCATTCTTTCTGATGGAGGCATAGAATTCCATTGTGTATATATTCCACATTTTCTTGATCCATTCATCTACTGAGGGGCATCTGGGTTGGTTCCATATCTTAGCTATGGTAAATAATGCTGCAATAAACATAGTTGTGCTGGTAGCTTTAGTGTGGTCTTGTTTGTAAACATTTGGGTAAATGCCCAAAAATGGGATTGCTGGGTCATTGGGGAGTTCTGTGTGAAGTCTTTTGAGGAACCTTCATACTGCTTTCCAAAGTGGTTGAACAAGTTTACATTCCCACCAACAATGAAGTAAGGTTCCTTTCTTTCCACATCCCCTCCAGCATCTGTTGTTGTTAGAATTCTTGATTTTTGCCGTTCTAACTGGGGTGAGGTGATATCTCAATGTTGTTTTGATTTGTATTTCTTTTATGGCTATGGATGTTGAACATTTCTTCATGTGTCTATTGGCCATCCTTCTTTCTTCTTCAGAGAAGTTTCTCTTTAAGTCTTTGGCCCACTTATTTATTGGGCAGTTGTTTCTTTGAGGATTTGTTGTTGGGGGGTTTAATTTTTTGAGTTCCAAGTATGTTTTAGATATGAGACCCTTGTCCATTGTATGGCTAGTAAAGATCTTCTCCCAATCCGTGGGCTTTCTATTGATCTTGCTAGCTATGTCATTTGTCCAGCAGAAGCTCTGCAACTTTATGCATTCCCATTTGTCCAACCTTTCTTTGATTTGTTGTATTTCCGGGTCTCTATTAAGAAAATTTCGGCCTGCGCCAAGGAGACCTAGGGTTTCTCCTACTTCATCCTGTAATTTTTTCAGAGTGTCTGCTTTGATTTCAAGGTCTTTGATCCATTTGGAGTTGATTCTGGTGCAGGGTGATATAGAAGGATCTAGCTTTAGTTTTCTACATGTAGTTAACCATTTACTGAAGAGGGTGTCTTTCTTCCATTCTATTTTGTTAGCTCCCTTATCGAAGATTAGATGGCTATAGGTCTGTAGGTTCATTTCTGGGTTTTCAATTCTATTTCATTGGTCCTAAGGTCTTTCTTATGCAAATACCAAGCTGTTTTGATTACTATGGCTTTATAGTAGAGTTTGAAACTTGGTATTGATATTCCTCCAGCAGTGTTCTTTCCATTGAGGAGCGTTTTTGCTATTCGGGGTCTTTTATTGTTCCATATGAATTTTTGGATTGCCTCTTCTATTTCCTTGAAGAATGAGGTTGGAATTTTGATAGGTATTGAGTTGAATTTGTAGATAGCCTTGGAAAGTATTGCCATTTTCACGATGTTTATCTTTCCAATCCAGGACCATGGGAGGCTTTTCCATTTTTTAGTTCTGTGTTGATTTCCTTTTTCAAGATTTTAAAGTTTTCATCTTGGAGGTCCTTCACTTCTTTGGTTAAGTTAATTCCTAGGTATTTTATTTTTTGTGGGGCTATTACAAATGGAGTTGATTTCCTAATTTCAGCCACACTTTTCTCATTGTTGGCATACAGAAAAGTCATTGATTTTTGGGGGTTAATTTTATAACCTGCTACTTTGCCAAAGTTTTGAATCAGCTTGAGTAATTTGGGAGTGGATTCTATGGGATTCTTTAAATACAAGATCATGTCATCTGAAAAGAGGGAGAGTTTTATTTCTTCTTTCCCTATTTGGATGCCCTTTATGTTTGCATCTTGTCTTATTGCTGTAGTTAGGCATTCTAATACTAGATTGAAGAGAAGTGGAGAGAGTGGGCATCCTTGTCTTGTTCCTGAGTTAAGAGGAAATGGCTTTAGTTTTTCACCATTGAGTATAATGCTGGCTGTAGGTTTGTCATATACAGCCTTTATTGTATTGAGGAATGTTCCATAGATTCCTAATTTTTCCAAAACCTTCATCATGAAGGGTTGTTGGATCTTGTCGAATGCTTTTTCTGCATCTATTGAGATAACCATGTGGTTCTTATTCTTGCTCCTGTTGATGTGATGAATAATATTAATTGATTTGCGTATATTGAACCAGCTTTGCATCCCTGAAATGAATCCTGTTTGATCGTGGTTTATGATTTTTTGGATGGATTGTTGAAGTCGATTGGCCAAGATTTTGTTGAGAAGTTTTGCATCAATATTCATCAAAGAAATGGGTCTACAGTTCTCTTTCTTTGATGAGTCCCTGCCTGGTTTTGGGATGAGGGTTATGATGGCTTCATAGAATGTGTTGGGTAGTGAGCTTTCTCTTTCAATTTCATTGAAGAGTTGGAGGAGAATTGGTGTGAGCTCTGCTTTGAAGGCCTTGTAGAATTCTGCTGAAAAACTATCTGGTCCTGGACTTTTCTTAGCTGGGAGGTCTCTTATTGCTGTTTCTATTTCAGTGCTTCATATGGGCCTGTTAAGATAGTTTAACTCATCTTGGTTTAGTTTTGACATGTCAATATTTGCTAGGAAAAGGTCCATTTCTGTCAAGTTCTCATACTTATTAGCATAAAGTTTGGAGAAGTATTCCCTTATAATGTTCTGAATCTTGGTTGTTTCCGTGGTGATGTTTCCATTCTCATCTCTGAGTTTATTAATTTGGGTGTGTTCTCTACTTTTTCTGATCAGATTTGCTAAGGGTCTGTCAATTTTGTTGTTTTTCGAAGAACCAACTCTTTGTTTTGTTGATTCTTTCTATAGTTTTTTTGGATTCTAATTCATTTAATTCTGATTTAATTTTGATTATTTCTTTCCGTCTACTGGATTGGGGTTTACCTTGCTGCTCTTTTTCAAGGAGGTTTAGATGTGTCATTAAATTGTTAGTTTCAGATCTCACCAATTTGTTGATGTAGGAGCTCAGAGCTATAAACTTGCCTCTGAGTACTGCCTTTGCTGTGTCCCAGAGGAGCTGGTAATATGTGTTTTCATTTTTGTTGAATAGTATGAACATTTTAATTTCCTTTCTAATCTCTTCCATGACCCACTCATGATTCAGCAGTGTGTTGTTCAGCCTCCATGTGATGCCGGAATAGCATGAACATTTTAATTTCCTTTCTAATCTCTTCCATGACCCACTCATGATTCAGCAGTGTGTTGTTCAGCCTCCATGTGATGCCGGACTTTTTTGTTGGCTTTTGGTGTTGAGTTCTAATTGTATTCCCTTGTGCTCAGAGAGGATGCAAGTTATAACTTCAATGTTTCTGAATTTAGACAAGTTTGCTTTGTGGCCAAAATGTGGTCTATTTTAGAAAACCTTCCATGTGCTGCTGAGAAAAACGTGTATTCTGATGCTGCTGGGTGAAATATTTGGTAGATGTCTGTTAAGTCTAGTTGATCTATGCAGCTGTTTAGATCTGCGATTTCTCTGTTGAGTTTTTGCCGAGTTGATCTATCTAGTGGGGAGAGTGGTGTGTTAAAATCCCCAAAAATTAATGTCTTTGGATCTATATGGGATTTGAGGGAAAGTAGTGTTTCTTTGATAAATTTGGGTGCTCCATTGTTTGGCAAATAGATATTTAGAATTGTAATATCCTCCTGAAGGAGAGATACTTTAATTAGTATGTAGCAACCTTCTTTATCTCTTTTCACGAATTTTAATTTGAAGTCTATTTTATCTGATATTAGGATTGCAACTCCCGCTTGTTTATGGGGGCCGTTTGCTTGGTACATTTTGTTCCAGCCTTTAACATTGAAAATGTATTTGTTTTTACGGGCAAGATGTGACTCCTGCAGGCAGCAGATAGAAGGGTCTTGTTTTTTAATCCAACTAGACAGTCTATATCGCTTAATTGGAGAGTTCAGTCCGTTAACGATAAGAGATAAGACTGAGAAGTATTTGGGAGTTCCTGCCATGTTATCCACCTTCTTGGGGGCTGCAAAAACTGGGTTCTTCCTATGGTTCTTGGATTCTCAGTTTGGGTGCAGTTTCTTGGCCTTTATAGTGGTCTTGTTGGTCTTCTATGTGTAGGACATCTTTAAGAATCTTTTGTAGGGCTGGTTTGGTGGAGATGTATTGTTTCAATTTTTCTTTGCTATGGAAGGTTTTTATTTGGCCTTCAGTTATGAAGGAGAGTTTAGCTGGGTACAGTATTCTTGGTTGATAGTTGTTTGTTTTTAGGGCATGGCATACATCATTCCAGGCTCTTCTTGCTTTGATTGTCTCTGCTGAGAAATCTGAGCTGATTCTAATTGGTTTCCCTTTATAGGTGATTACTCTTTTCTCCTTGACAGCTTTAAGGATCTTTTCCTTGGTCTGAGTTGATCCTGTGTGGATTATAATGTGACGGTGGGATGTCCTATTCTGGTCTGGTCTATTTGGGGTTCTAAAAGCTTCTTGTATCTGAATAGACCTATCTTTTTGTATGTTTGGGAAGTTCTCTGCTAGGATCCTGTTAAACAAATTTCCTAGACCATTAACTTCTGTTTCTAGGTGCTCCTCTACACCCATTATCCTTAGATTAGGCCTTCTAATGGTGTCTTCCAGGTGTTGGATACATCTATCATATTTCTTGAACTTGTCTTGGATGGTTGTATGTTCTAGGCTGTCTTCAATCCCTGAGATTCGATCTTCTGCATGGTCTAACCTGCTCTCAAGACCCTCTACTTTGTTTTTTATCTCTTTTCCTTCTAATTGGTCAGCTTTGATGGTTCCAAGTTCTTTGTTGAAGCTCTGTTTTAGGTCTTTTATGAATTTCTTTACTTCCTTAATTTGGTGTTCAGTGTTTGTTCTCAAATCACTTAGTTGATCGGTTATGGTTTCTTTGGACTCCCATTCCTTCTGTTGGGTTCCATTCTGCATTCCCTTTGTGATCTCCCTGACTTCCTTCTGCTCTTTGTTAATGGATTCCATGAATGCCTTTAGTGATCTTTGTGTATTCTCTACCTGGTCTCTCAATTCCTGTATTACTCTTTGATTAGCTTCCTCCCGTTCATGGGATTCCTGTACTTCTCTCTCCTCTCATTCGTGGGATTCCTGCAGTTCTCTTTGAGTGTTCTCAGCCTGCTCACGCCATTCCTCCCTTTCTCTTTGAGTATTCTCAAGTTGTTCACACAAATCCTGTATCAGTTTTTGAGTAGCTTCCTCACGCTTATGATATTCCTTTATAAGCTTTTGGGATTCCTCCTCTCTCTCCCTTTCACGCTCATACAGAGTCCTTTGTAAGTTGTCAAACTCCTCATTTATCATGTTTGCCACCAGTGTTTTTAGAGCTATTTGGGAACTCTCCTCTGGATTATTCATTATCTGTTCTTACCGCTGATTATCAAGATGTGGAATTGAGATATCCGGATTTGCCATTTTTGTTGTGTTTTTCCGGCTTACTCTGCCCATTTGAGATGAAAATAGCACCAGTTTTGTGCTAGTACACTATCTTAAAGCAACCATCAAACAAAGTTTGCATTTGTACAGTCAATAGTCTACAGATACAATCTAGTTCAACAGATACATCTATTCAACTTCAAACAACTATATGTTAATAGGCTTCGAACCGCAGAGAAGAATTTGGAAAACCAGAAATTATTAGGGTTAGGGAGAGATGTGGATAAAAATAGGAATAGATTGGTGTGGAGAGGCACAGGGAGAGTTAACTATGTCCTAATCCCAATGCAGGAAATAGGTTGGGTAGGATGCAAGTAGAGAGAGAGAGAAAAAGAAGAAAGGGAAAGGGAAATGAAAAGAGACGAAAAAAATAGAAACGTAAAATTTAATATTATTATGGAGATTAAAAGACCATCTATTTAGAGAGGAATGTGAGTATATTAAGAGAAGGGAAGGGACATAGAGGAGAAGTGAAAAACTTTAAAAAATGCTTAAAATATTATATAGTTATAAAGAGGTAGTACTGCTATTAAGGAATTTATGTCTCAGAGGTTTTGAATTGAGTAATAAATTTGTGGATTAATTGTGTACACAATGGGGGATAGGGTCTAGTAGTTAAATACGGGTTTATCTGAGGATGTGCAGGACAAGTGTTAAGTCACATAAAGATCAAAAGAGAGGAAAAGGTGAAAAGTATAAGAAAGGGAGAAAAAAAGATCAGAAGTTCAGTAGAGCTAGACAAAAAACAAAAAGATAGTTAAGAAAGAAAGAAAAAGAGAAAGAAGACAAGAAAAGAAAGGAAAACGCACATTCATGTATTCCTAAAATAAAAATTATAAGAGGAAAAAAAAGTTACTGGAAAACAATTATTTTTTCAAAAAAGGCAAAAATTAAAGATTAATAAAATTTTTAGAAAAGGAAAAAAATTTTTTATATATATAAGTTACCAAAAAAAAAAAAAAAAAAGGAAAGAAGAAGAAGAAAAAAAAAAAGTTCTTTGATTTTTTTTTTATTTTTTTGGGAGGGGAGGGAAGAATCCTGTATCTCCCTTTTGTCTGTAACCAGCCTCTTGTTGGAGTCTCTGGTCAGCTTGAGGTCCTGTGGCTTGATTGGCTTCTTAAGTCAGTTTGTTCGAACAGGCAGATAAATGCTCTGCTTTACCCAAGATTTTGAGATCCCCCTCCCTGATTAGTTTAATGGGAGGGTGATCTGCTTTGAGAATCACAAAAGAGGGGGATGCAGTGGTGAGGCTAGGTTCTGGGTAGAGTTGAGGCCTTTCAACAATCAGTAGGTTTTCCCTGGGGCTATTTTGTGAAAAAATAAATAAACTCACAGAATCCAGCCTGGAGCCATTCTCAGAGTTTCTGTTTTTCAATTGATTGTTGAGGCTGCTAGAGGGAGGGGTAGCCTCTGGCTCTGGTTACCCAGTGAGGAAAGCCACTCCAATGGCTGGCGCCCGAGCTGGGTGACTTTTCCCTGTATGGAGCTGAGTCTGGCTAGTCACTTCGCCGTTAAGTTCTTGTGACCTGCTAAATGACTCGTTTTTTTCCAAGGCCTGAGTTGGAGCTGGCAGCTCCTCCGAGCTCTGTCGGTATCCAAGATGGAGATCACCGGTGCTGGGAGGGGAGGGGTGGCCTTCCCTCCTCTGCTCCCTGAGAAGGAGTGAGGACGTAGGGCTTCTACTCACGCCGATTCTTGGATCCTGGGTTGTCTCTGGTCTGCAAACTGCAGGATGAAGATGTCCGCTCCTTGTCGGTTCTTGCTGATGTTTAGTAGAATCCACTCGCCTGCTGCTGGCTCCTTCGTCCCGGACTCTCTGTGTGAGCGCTCAGGTATGGCCGTGGCTGCGGTCTCCACCGCGACCCTGCCGCCGCAACCGCGGCGGCTGCTGGCAAGCACTCAGATGTGTCTTCTTGCCTTGGCTTTCCTTCTCTTGTCTAACTCTCTGTCCTGTAATGGCACACTTGGTGTGATTCTCTGGCTTAGGACTATTCACTGGAACTCTAAAACTGCTTTCTATGCGAGAGCTTGTTCAGATTCCAGCTTCTCCTCTGCCATCTTCCCGGAACCTCCACACTAGCAATTTTTATTGTTATTTAGAATATTTCCACTGCCTTTCCACTTCCAAACTTTTGTGTTTGTTATTGATAAAGGTTTTACTTTGCTTCTTTTCTCTCTTCATTCTTTTTCCTTTTAGAGTTTAACTATTCTTTCTCTTATTTCTTTAGAAATTAATTATCATATTCCTATTTCAATTTCGTTACATTGTAACAGGTATATACAAAGTTTTAATTCCTATTTTAATTTTTCCCATTTCACTGACTTTTAGTACAAACTATAAGATGGATTAAAAAGAAACTTGTATCAGGACACTTAATTTTTCTCCTTCTCTTCTCTGAAGTCTTTCTGTTTTTTGAAACACAATAACAATGACATATAGCTCCTATGTGGTCCATCATTATATCCCCTCTTAATCTCCTCTGTTGTACAGCTCAACTTGTTATCATTCAGCTGTGTTAAGCTACAGTGTTATCTAAATCTTAACTCATTCCTAAATTAATTTTAGTTGTTTCAATTATTTTCTGAAGACATTTTCCTATATATAATATCTGGTGTCTTGTGTTTTTACAAGGTACAAAATATGAGTCACGTTCAAACATGTAGATATCTCTGTAGAATATTGGTCCACCTGCTCAATAAACTCGTATGTAAATTCAAGGAATACAGGTCAGTCAGAACAATCATGTAAAATGGTGTATCTTCAGCCTTCATACTAGCTTTGAACCTTTTTACCATGTTTAGTAGTGAAGACAACATAGTTCTACTACAAGAGCAGACACATAGAAGACTGTAACAGATTTGTCAAAAATATATTCTCAGTTTTATGTTTAATAGATTTTGAAAACTATACTATGACTTTATGAAATAATAATAGAATCTTTTTTAATTTTTATTTTTTTATTGTGAAAATATGGACAGAGGGGTTACAATTACATGGGCAAGATAGTAAGTATATTTCTTATCAAGCATTGTATTCTCCTCCTTTGTTTACCCTTCCCATCCCTTCCAATCCTCCCTCCTCCCTTACCCAATCCTCCCCCCCAAGTTGTAAAGTTCGTTTTCAACATGACAACTTGTATTTCTCATTATTGCAACAGGTCAACCTGTATCCTTATTTAAACGACCTGTTTTTCCCCTTCCCCTCCACAAATTATACCGACATCAAAAACAGTGAAAGCAGGGGTTATACTGTGGGGGAGGGACATACAAAGCAACAAAGAAATAATCTTATAATTGCGTTAGAAACAAATGCATGAAAGGAAAAAAAACATTTAAAATACATACCTTAGGTTTCATTCTCCTAACATCACGGTATCTGACCTTTTCTGCTTGATTCATACATATACTAGATATTGCAAATAAGGGAAATCACGGGACCTATGTTTCTTTGGGCTTGGCTTACTTCACTTAATATAATTTTTTCCAAGTCGTTCCATTTCCTAACAAATGGGTCAATGTAATTCTTTCTGATGGAGGCATAGAATTCCATTGTGTATATATACCATATTTTCTTGATCCATTCATCTACTGAGGGGCATCTGGGTTGGTTCCAGATCTTAGCTATGGTAAATAATGCTGCAATAAACATAGTTGTGCTGGTAGCTTTAGTGTGGTCTTGTTTGTAAACATTTGGGTAAATGCCCAAAAGTGGGACTGTTGGGTCATATGAGAGCTCTATGTGCAGTCTTTTGAGGAACCTCCATACTACTTTCCAAAGCAGACACTCTGAAAACATTAGAGGATGGAATAGGAGAAATCCTAGGTCTCCTTGGCGCAGGCCGAAATTTTCTTAATAGAGACCCGGAAACACACCAAATCAAAGAAAGGTTGGACAAATGGGATTGCATGAAGTTGCAAAGCTTCTGCATGGCAAAGGACATAGATAGCAAGATCAATAGAAAGCCCACGGATTGGGAGAAGATCTTCACTAGCCATACAACGGACAAGGGTCTCATATCTAAAATATACTTGGAACTCAAAAAATTTAAATCCCTCAACAACAAATCCTCAAAGAAAAAACTGCCCAATAAATACGTGGGGCTAATGACTTAAAGAGAAACTTCTCTGAAGAAGAAAGAATGATGGCCAATAGACACATGAAGAAATGATCAACCTCCCTAGCCATAAAAGAAATGCAAATCAAAACAACATTGAGATACCACCTCACTCCAGTTAGAATGTCAAAAATCAAGAACTCTAATAACAACAGATGCTGGAGGGGATGTGGGCAGAAGGGGACCTTACTTCATTGTTGGTGAGAGTGTAAACTTGTTCAACCACTTTGGAAAATAATAGAATCTTAAATGGGTGTATTGGCACTAACTATTGTCTCTCATGATTTAAAGAATGATCTTAGACTACTACCACAATCCTTTTTTTTGTTTTTTGTTTTGTCACTCATGGGGTTGAACTCTGTGCTTAGGCGCTGTCCATGTGCTCTTCAGCTCAATGCGAGCACCCTACCACTTACGCCCCCTGCACCACTTCTGGCTTTCTTGTGGTTTATTAGGGATAAGAGTCTCATGGTCTTTCCTGCCCGGGCTGGCTTTAAACCGTGATCCTTAGATCTCAGACTCCTGAGTAGCTAGGATTACAGGCGTGACCTACTGCTGCCTGGCCTACCTCAATCCTAATACAAAAATTTAAAATAAAAAATGATTATCAAACTAAATGTGCGATGTAAAAACCTATAAGAGATAAACGTAAAAATTTATGAAATTGTATAAGTAAAGGTTTCTAAATGGAAAGCATTAGTGGCTAAAGAAAAGCAAGAATATACTGGATTATATCAAGTGATAGCCTTTCATAATTCAAAGGACACTATACTCATAATTCAAAGGACACTATTACCGAAGTGGAAACATGTCCAACAGATAGAGGGAACATATTTGTTAATGCTACAATGTGAATGCTACAATGATTCTGAATCTTAAGTATTATTATATTTTCTAATTCTATATAATTTTTCCTTAATAGGATATTTCTTTAAAGAACATGTGTTAATTAATAATCAATAGGAGGAGCATATGAAGTAAGTTCCTATTTCGTATCTAAGAAAAAAGAAAAAGAAAACTCACTTGTATGACCCTAATATAATATTTATGCCAAAATATTTGTTTATTTGCAACTGTTTATTTTTAAATTTTGTTGGACATAGAGCTTGAAATCTTGACCTGGACAATGTCCGTCAGGTCTTCAGCTCAAGACTAGTGCTCTACCACTTGAGCCACAGCCAGTTTTCTGGTGGGTCATTGGAGATAATAGTCTAGTGGTCTTTCCTGCCTAGGCTGGCATTAAACCATGATTCTCACCTCTCAGCCTCCTTAGTAGCTAGGGTTACAAGCATGAGCCATTGGCGCCTAGCAACATATTTTTTTACACATTTATGAAGTATGGAGTGGTAATCCCATTCATTTATATGTTGTTTAATGATCAAGCCACATCTTATCCATTAATTTCTGCATGTAACATTTCTTTATTGGGAGAATGCTCAAAAACTTTTCTTCTGGCTGTGATGAAATATCTATTCTTAACTATAGTCACTTTGCTTCTTGTAGTATAAAATTAATATATTTACTTTTAGTAATGGAAGTCTGCTAATTAAAGTTATATAAAACATGAATTGTAAAGTGAAAGAAATTCATAGTCCCATTACTTGTTTAAAGAAAATAATTATGCATTTTTTTCAATTATATTTCTTTGGGAATGTGTAATATTCATTGATTTAACTGTTAAAATTGATAACAGTTACATAATATCAACTAGATTCAAACTTGTATTTGAAAATTGCACACTTAACACAAATATACTTCCACTTTCTTCTAACACATAATTAAAACAATAGTATAACAAAGCTTTGTGTTAGTTGTTCATGTGTAGAATCATAGAAACTCAGGAAGCTAACACCTGAATATTTTAGCTCAATGTCAGTTTAAACAGACAAAAATGTGAAAACTTATCTCCAATTATCCAGCAGGAGGCAGAAGGTGAGGATGTGGCTCAAGGAATAGCGTGTCATCAGCCATGAGCAAAAAATACAAGGGAGACCATTAAACATTGAATTCAAGACCTAAAAATTGCATATACACACAAGACAACAACAAAAAAGTAGTATGAGCATCAATAATGAAGACAAGATAGTAGAAAAGATCATGAGAAATGTTGTGAAAACATCTGGAAGACAGAAATTATTAGACAGAATTTTGATTCATGAGAGGTAAAAGTCACAGTATAATTTGGACAATCTCATTGTAGTCATTTGTGTTGAAACCTGGCTATTGGGTAACATGTGAAAGAGCAGAATGGATTACCTGACATAGCAGACTTGGCCAGTAACTATGCATCATCCCACTCTACAAAAATCTAAAATCGTGCTTGTTAATTTAAAAAGAACCTCATGTTAGAGATTATTTGGTCCATAGTTTCCTGTGTACAGCCAATTCTATCAGCACATCTTTTTGAAGAGGCTGTTTTTCTTCCATCCTGTGTTTCTGGCTTCCTTGTCAAAGATTATGTCCCTATAGGCATGGATTAATTTCTGGATCTTCAATTCTGTTGTATTGATGGAATTCTGTGCTTCCATTGGAAAAAAATGGCATTACCCCATTCCTGAAGAAATGGAAAGACTGGGAAAAATGATATTAAGTGTAATAAGCCAGATCCAATTAAATATATGCTGCATGGCTTTCCTCATTTCTCATAACTAGATATGTCCATATATCTACAAGGTAATGCAACAGGTAATAAATGACAAATAATTGAACTTGGATATGATTAACAGCACTCTAAGCATTTACATGGCAAGAACAATTGAAGCTATTCTTAGGAGAGGATCACAATGGCTATGTGCATATGACCAGATAAAGTGATGCTTATTGCAATGAACTCTAAGAATCAATCATACATGTGAAATACCTATATCTGTATATAATTTATAAGATGTCATAAAACAACCGACTTCACTGTAAACTCAACAGCAACATTCTAAGTTTAGAAGATAAAATTGAGGAAAGTTTTCAACACATAAACTAAAATGTATAGAGGAAAATGGAGAGAAAAGATAAGATGGAAAGTAGAATAGTTAACTAATGAAGAATTCATAAACAATTCCCAAAACTATACAAGAGATCTGGGGTACAGCTCAGTTGTAGAAATAGACTAACATATACAAAGCCATGGGTTCAATCTCCAAAAAGGCCTAATAAAAAGTTAATAAATAATAGTAATACAATAATTACTTGAAATAAATGCTTTCATATTAGAGAGGCCTGAATTCTCAAACAGTAAAGAAAATACTCTCAATTCTTGTACCCAATGACATGAAACTACAAGAATGAAGAGCAAATAGTTTCCTTTTCTATCCTTTACTTTCCTTTTTTTGTTTTCTTCTCTTTTTTTCCCTTTGGCAATACTGGTGCTTGAAGTTGCTAAGGCTCTAACCACTTTATATTATTTTTCAGGCCAAGCCTCCCTTGAGCAATGATCTCTTACCTATGGCTTCCACAAACGTGAGTAACAGGGAAATAACACTATATCTAGCTTACTTTGGTTTTGTAATTTCTCACTTTTTTTGTAAAACTTGCCCCTGATATCAATCTTCTAAATCTATGCTTTCTAATTAGCAAAGTATATTTCATCTCAAGCGTGGACTCAGATTAGTTCCCAATGTAACCATTCAATATTGACTTCTGTTTTCTTGATATCATTAAATTCTATTGAGGTTAGTATGGATCTTAATGATCTTATAAGAACACAGACATGTCCCTTGAATACTTTTCCCAGTTTCTTTAAATATTTATTGTAAGACATCACAAGTAGACATTAATATTTCAAAAGAACCTTAAGCAGAATTCAGTTGTTTCAATTATTTTGTTCACATATTAATTCCAATATAATGTTATCAACTCTATATGAATATACTATATTTACAGATACGTTTCTTTACCAAAAATGAGTCTGTCTCATGCTATCCTTTTCTAATTAAACCCACTACTTCTCAATGTCCCATCCCAAACCTGTTTCATTCTGGTAACACATTTTTTTCTTTGACTTCTAGATCATGCAATAAATAAGTTTTTAAGATTGCCTTCATATATATGATAGATAATTCCCAATTATTATATGCCTTAATATTGTATTGCATTCACTCGAGTTGCCTTTTGGTTCTGTTATTAGAGAATGTAGCACAATTTTTTTCCCAATCACCTGAAGAAAGCCTGAATTGATTTCCATTTTTTAGAGGAACTAATGCTGCTATAAACCTCTGTGTTTGTGCTTTGTAGTGAATGTTACATTTTATTTCTGTGAGACAAAGCCTGAAGAGCTCAATTCCTGTGCTATGCTATGGGTTGCATATTTATTATTCTAGGAACCTGTCACAATGTTTTCAGACGTAGCTTTCCCATTTGACATTCCTGCCAGCATCCACAGTTTCTCTGTTTCTTGATAGCATTTAGTATGGTCATTATTGTATTTTATGAAGTAATTCTCATCCATATTTTATGATGTCATTTTAGTTTTAATGTGCATTTATTTTATGACTAATGATGATTTTCTTGTGCATATTTTTCACAAGATGTATTTTGCTGGTTTCAAATTTTTTTAACATTAGGTTTTGAGAGTTCTAGGTAGAGTCTCAATTTGAGGTATTCTTCAGGTATAGGATTTGCCAATATTTTATCCTTGATTCTGAGTACCCTTCATTATCATCATCAATACCATCATCAGCATCATCAGCATCAGCATCAGCATCATCAGCATCATCATCACTCTTAGTATTACTACTATTAATTTTGAACATGTATGTATGGTCCTGGGGTTTGAACTCAGGGTCTCTGAGATTTGTTGCATTTTGTTAACAATTTACCCTTTGAGTCATGCCTCACTACTGATTTTTGTAAATTAATCAGAGATAAGATTCTCAGGGACTTTATTTTATGGGCTGGCTTCAAACAGCAATACACAAATCACAGCCTCCCAAGTAGCTAGGATGAGATACATGAGCACTTTGCTCCCAATTTGTATTCACTACTTGTATATGAGGTTTCATAGACCAAATTTTATTTTACACTTTTATTGAGTTCTACTATATCAAGTTTCCTTTCCTATAAGTTTAATGCCTAAGTTAAGAATGCTTCATTTCCAAAATTGTCAAGACATCTTTCTTTGCTTTACATTTACTCACTCTTTTTGTTTTATATGCCATGTTTTAGTCTTGCTTGAAGTTAATATTAGAATAAATTGTTATGTTCTAGTCAATGTTCATTTTTAATTCTCCCCCATTCTGGCTAACCTATCACCACTTATTAAAGAAACTATCATTCCACAAATATTTGGTTTTACTCCTTATTAAATATTCCTTGATAATAATTATGTGGATCCAATCTGGTGCCTTATAGACATATTGAGCTATGTAATCTTTCCTCTAGAAACATAAAAATTTTACACTAACAACTTTAATATTGGACAGAGAAATATATTTCAGTTTATATTCCTTTGTCAATGAGTCAAAGAGTGCTGGTCAGATATTTTTAGAAATTGTCAAAAACTTATAAATATTAATGCCAATGAAAAACTTTAACCTTCCTGAATAAGTTATCAAAAAATTGAAACACACATCTCTGTTATAATATACCAACAACCAAAGAACATGAAAAGATTATATCATGCCTAGACATTGCATACATATAGAGATTAATGGAAATAGAAACATCAATAAGATAGACTTGCACAACCACTATGTAGAAATTGGAATCCTTATACATTGGTGCTTGGCACTTAACGTGATATAGTCAGTTTGTTAAACATACTGGCAATCTTTAAGATATTATATAGAGAGTTGCCTCTATAATCCAGCAGTTTCAATCATAATTTTATATACAAGATATATTTCAACTTATGCCAAATGAGACACATGTAGAAGAATAGATATTGCAAAACCTTTTACAATAGAATATAATAAATTATTGAAATACCCATTGAGGATGTAATACAATTATACACATGCATGCAAAACAACATGAAAAAATTTACATGGACTTACTTACTTGGGAAACACTAATATTGCATGTGAAAAATGGATAAAACAGACTACATTTTCTTTTTTTTGGTGGGGGCGTCCCATAGTGGGGCATGAACTCTGGGCCTGGGCGCTGTTCCTCAGCTCTTCAGCTCAAGGCTAGTGCTCTATCCCTTGAGCCACAGTTCCACTTCCAGCTTTTTTTTTGCTAATGTGGTGCTTAAGAATCGAACCCAGGGCCTCCTCCATGCAAGGCAAGCGCTCTACTACTGACCCATCTTCCCAGCCCTAGACTACGTTTTCTAATTACAATGAGATGTACAAGTCGTTATGTCGAAAACGAACTTTACAACTTTCGTGCGGGGGGGGGGGGGCGGGGAGGATTGAGTGGGGGGTCGGGGGAAGAATAGGAAGGGATGAGAAGGGGAAACAAAGGAGGAGGCTAAAATGCTTGATAAGAAATGTACTAATTATATGAGCTTTTTTAAATTGGCACATCTGTATTGGTAACTATGAAGTAATGTTTGGTCAAGTGGAGAGTATTTTCAAATGATGACAGGAAGTGAATACTACTATATATTGAAGTATTTTGAGAGGACAGTGACGATAAAATGTTCTAGAACTGAAGGAGATGTTCATAGTCCAACTCTTAGAAATTCTATGAATCATTGTACTTTATGGAAGAATTGTACATTGCGTTTACATTAATCTTAGGAAAAATTTTAGAATAGTAGTGGGTGAATCTGAGTGATAATTTAGAATTTAAAATCAGAGAATTCTGTAATGAATGAGTTTAGTATGTTGATGAATAAGACTATCAATAAAATATTATCTGTGACATATCCTCTGAGTGACTATGTATGACATTGAGAGCCAGTGAATATTCTACAAAATTATGTAAATTGAGAGATGAAATAGGATTGAGAGGGATGAGGGATAATGAACCTCAAGGTGCATTGTATTAGCCATGAAATATGTCTTAATGGTAGTCTGTTTGCCTTGCAAGTATGAAGCCCTGGGTTTGATTCCTTAGTACTACATAAACAAAAAAAGCTGGAATTGGCACTATGACACAAGTCATAGAGTGCTAGCATGGGGAAAAAAATCTCAAGTACATTGCCAAGGCCCTGAGATCAAGCCCCAGGACTAGCCAAAAAATAAAAAAAAAGATGCATTGTATTAAGCCAGGCACTAGAGGTTCACGCTTGTTTTCCTAGCTATTCAGGAGGCTGAGGATTGAGGTTTGAAGCCAACCCTGGCAGGAAAGTCTGTGAAATTCTTATCTCCAATTAAATCTCAGAAAAATGTGAAATTGCTGCTGTGCCTCAAGTGATAGAGTTCTAGCGTTCATCCAAAGGAGCTCAGGGACAGCGCCCAGACCCAGAGTTCAAATCTCAGGAGAGGAAAAAAAAAAAAAAACTCACTAAACACTATTCATAAACTACTTTGTCAAACTTCAATTCCCATTCAACTACTTAAAGTTAATTTAAAAACTATGATAAGAATAAAATATGAATCATTTGGGGAACAAGACACAGATAGAATTGAAAGGTTGTTTACAGGGGACAAAGTTAATTTTATATCAGGAAGTTTGAGGTGAAATTTGTTCTATTGTCTTCTTACATCATTTATGAAAATGACAGTATTGCCAGTTATGGGTCAATTTCCTTGAGGAACAGATTGTATTCTGCTTTCTTTTCATAGGAAACCGCACAGGTAATTTTTTTGCCTCTTTTTTTTTTTTAATGGTGACAGTACCTTACATAGGGGTTACAATTACATGGGCAAGGTAATAAGTAAATTTTGTATCAAGCATTGTTGCCTACTCCTTTGTTTCCCCTTCTCAACCCTTCCCATCTCTCCCTCAACCCTCCCAGCCAAAGTTGTACAAAAATTGTACAAAGATTGTACAAATATTGTACAAAAAATGTACAAATATTGTACATCTCATAGTTGCAATGGGTCCACCTGTATCCCTCTTTAAACAATCTCTTTTTTCCCTCACTTCCACAAATTATACCAACATCAAATACAGTGAAAGCAGGGGATACACCGAGGAGGATGGACATACAAAGCAACAAAGAAATCATCTTATAGGTATGTTAGGAACAATCCCAAGAATTAAAAAAAATGAATCCTTATATTGGGGTTCATTTCGCCTAACATCAACTTAAATGACCATTTCTGCTGGTCTCAGACATAAATTAGTTACTGCAAATAAGGGAAACCATGGGAGTTACATTACTTTGGGCCTGGCTTACTTCACATAATTTAATTTTTTCCAAGTCTTTTCACTTCCTACAAATGGGGCAATGTCATTCTTTCTCATGGAGACATAGAATTCCATTTTGTATATATACCACATTTTCTTAACCCATTCATCCACTGAGGGGCATCTGGGTTGGTTCCATATATTACCTTTGGTAAATAAATCTGCGATAAACATAGTTGTGCTTATAGCTTTGTGAAAATTCAGGTAAATGCCTGAAAGTGGGATTGCTGGGTCATAGGGGAGCTCTATGTGGAATCATTGGAGGAACCTCCATACTGCTTTCCAAAATGGTTGAACAACACTCCCACCAAAAATGCAGTATGCTTCGCTTCTCTCCACATCCCCTGCAGCATCTGTTCTTATTAGAGTTCTTGATTATAGCCATTCTAACTGGGTGAGGTGGTATCTAAATGTTGTTTTGGTTTACATTTCTTTTATGGCTAGGGAGGTTGAGTATTTCTTCATGTGTCTATTGGCAATCCTTCTTTCCTCTTCAGAGAAGTTTCTCGTTAAGACTTTAGCTCGATTTGTTTTTGTCCTTCCCCTCCACAAATTATACCAACATCAAATACAGTGAAAACAGTGGTTATACTGTGGGGGAGAGACATTAGTGGTTATGTCGAAAAAAGAACTTTTCAACTTTGGCGGGAGGGGGGGTAAAGATCAGATTGGGGGAGGTAGGGGGACTATGGGAATGGATGGGAAGGGGAAACAAAACGGAGGCAGCAATGCTTGATAAGCAATGTACCTTTATCTTGCCCATGTAATTGTAACTCTTCTGTCCAGTATTCTCACAATAAAAAATAAAGAAAATAATAACAAAAAAAAGATATGTACTCATTACCTTGTTCATGTAACTGTAACCCCTCTGTACAGTATTTTCACAATAAAAAACTTAATTTTAAAAGAAAAAAAAAGACTTTCACTCACTTGTTTATTGGGCAGTTCTTTCTTTGAAGATTTGTTGTTGGGGGATTCAATTTTTTGAGTACCAGGTATATTTTAGATATGAGACCCTTTTCCGTTGTATGGCTAGTGAAGTACTTCTCCCAATCCGTGCGCTTTCTGTTGATCTTGCTAGCTATGTCCTTTGATATGTAGAAGTTCTGCAATTTCATGCAATCCCATTTGTCCAACATTTATTTGAATTGTTGTGTTCCTGGGTATCTATTAAGAAAATGTCGTCCTGTGCCAAGGAGACCCAGGGTAGTTCTTATTCTGTCCTGTAATGTTTTTAGAGTTTCTACTTTGACCCCGAGGTCTTTGATCCATTTCTAGTTGATTCTGCTGCAGGGTTATATATAAGGTTCTAGCTTTAGTTTTCTACAAGTACTTAATCAATTTTGTCAGCACCATTTACTGAAGAGGCTGTCTTTCTTCCATTCTAGTTTTTTAGCTCCCTTATCGAGGATTAAGTCGCTATAGGTCTGTGAGTTCATTTCAGAGTTTTCAATTCCATTCCATTGGGCCTGAGGTCTGTTCTTGTGTCAGTACCAAGCTGTGTTGATTACTATGGCTTTGTATTAGTGTTTGAAATTTGGTATTGATATTCCTCCTGCAGTGATCATTCTGTTGAGGATCGTTTTAGCTATTCGGGGTCTTTTATTGTTCCATAATTTTTTGGATTACCTTGTCTATTTCGTTGAAGAATGAGGTTGGAATATTGATAGATATCACATTGAATTTGTAGATAGCCTTGGCAGGTATTGACATTTTCACGATGTTGATCCTTCCAATCCAGGATCATGGGAGGTTTTTCCACTTCCTAAGTTCTGTTTTGATTTCCTTTTTCAGGTTTGTAAAGTTTTCATCATAAAGGCCCTTCACTTCTTTGATTAAGTAAATTTCTACGTATTTTATTTTTTGTGCAGTTATTATGAATGGAGTTGCCTTCCTGATTTCACCCACACTTTACTTATTGTTGTCATACAGATAATCCATTGATTATTGAGGGTTAATTTTATACAATGCTTCTTTGCCAGTTTTGAATTAGCTTCAGTAATTTGGAAGTGGAGTCCGTGCGATTCTTTAAATAGAAAATCATGTCACCTGCAAAGAGTTTTACTTTATCTTTCCCAATTTGGAACACCATTATGTTTGCATCTTGTCTTATTGAGGTAGCTAGGCATTTTAATACTAAGTTGAAGAGAAGTAGAGAGTGGACATCCTTGTCTCATTCCTGAGTTAAGAGGAAATGGTTTTATTTTTCCTTCATTAAGTATAATGCTGGCTGTAGGTTTGTCATATACAGCCTTTATTGTATTGAGTAATGTTTCCTGGATTCCTAATTTTTTCAGACCCATCATCATAAAGGGTTTTATGGATCTTGTCAAATGCTTTTTTTGCATCTGTTGAGTTAACTATGTGGTTCTTATCCTTGCTCTTTGTTGATGTGATGAGTTATATTAATTGATTTGTGTATATTGAACCAGCTTTGCATCCCTGAAATGAAACCTGTTAGATCGTGATGCATGATTTTTTGGATGAATTTTTGAAGTTGATTGGCCAAAATTTTGTACAGAAATTTTGCGCCAATATTCATCAAAGAAAGGGGTCTATAGTTCTTGTTATTTGATGAGTCCCTGCCTGTTTTTGGAATAAGGGTTATTATGGCTTCATAGAATGAGTTCGGTAGTGAATTTTCCCTTTCAATTTCATTGAAGAGTTGGAGTATTATTGGTTTGAGCTCTGCTTTGAAAGACTTGTAGAATTCCGCTGTAAATCCGTCTGGTCCTGGGATTTAGATGGGAGGTCTCTTATTGCTGCTTCTATTTCAATCCTTGATATGGGGCTGTTAAGTGGTTTATCTCATCTTGATTTATTTTTGTCATGTCCATATTTGCTAGGGAAAGGTCCATTTAAGCCAGGTTCTCAAACTTATTAATATAAAGGTTTGAGACGCATTCCCTTATAATGTTCTGAATTTTGTTGTTTCTGAAGTGATGTTTCCATTCTCATCTCTGAATTTATTTATTTGGGTGTGTTCTCTTCTTTTTCTGATAAGATTTGCTAACGGTCTTTCAGTTTAGTTAATTTTTTCGAAGAACCAACTCTTTGTTTTGTGGATTCTTTCTATGGATTTTTTAAAATTCTAATTCGTTTACTTCCTATTTAATTTTAAATATTTCTTTCCATCTACTGGGTTGGCGTTTATCTTGGTGCTCTTTTTCAAGGAGGTTTAGATATCTCATAAAATTGTTGGTTTTCAGATCTCTCCAATTTGTTGATGTAGGAACTCAGAGCTATAAATTTGCCTCTGAGTACTGCCTTTGCTCTGTCCCGGAAGAGCTGGTAATTTGTGTGTTCATTTTTGTTGAATATCATGAATATTTGAATTTACTTACTAATCTCTTCCATGACACACTGGTGATTCAACAGTATGTTGTTGATCCTCCATGTGTTACATGACTTTCTTTGGTGGCTTTTGGAGTTGAGTTCTAATTTTATTCCCCTGTGGTCTGAGAGAATGCATGGTAAAATTTCAATGTTTCTGAATTTGGACAAGTTTGCTTCATGACCGAAAATGGGGTCTATTTTGGAATCTCTTCCGTGTGATGCTGAGAGAAACGTGTATTATGGTGCTGCTGGGTGAAATATTTCGTAGATGTCTGTTAAATCTAGTTGATCCATGCAGTTGTTTAGATCTGCAGTTTCTCTGTTGAGTTTTTGCCGACTTGATGTATCTCGTGGGTATAATGGTGATTTAAATTCTTCAACAATTTATGTCTTTGGATCTATGTAAGATTTGAGGGAAAGTAGTGTTTCTTGGATAAATCTGGGTGATCCGTTGATTGCCAAATAGAGATTTAGAATTGTAATATCCTCCTGAAGTGGAGATCCCTTAATTAGTATGTAGCAACCTTCTTTTTGTCTTCTTACTTATTGTAATTTGAAGTTTATTTTATCTGATATTAGGATTGCCACTCAAGCCTCTTTATGGGGGTCATTTGCTTGGTAGAATTTGTTCCAGCCTTTGACTTTCAAAATGTGTTTCTTTGTATGAGCAAGGTGTGATTCCTTAAGGCAGCATATAGAAGGAGCTTGCTTTTTAATCCAATTAGACAGTTTGTCACTTAATTGGAGAGTTAAGGCCATTAATGTTGAGAGTAAGGACTGAGAGGTGTTTGGGAGTTCCTGCAATGCTATCCGCCTTTTTGGGGGCTGGAGCAACTGGATTCTTCCTATAGTTCTTGGATTCTAAGTTTGGGTGCGGTTTATTTGTCTTTATTGTGGTCTTGTTGGTTTTCTATGTGTAGCACATCGTTAAGTATTTTTATTGGTCTGGTTTGTTGGAGATATTTTGTTTCAGTTTTTCTTTGCTATGGAACGTTTTTATTTTACCTTCGGTTATGAAGGAGAGCTTAGCTGGGTACCATATGCTTGACTGATAGCTGTTTTTCCTTAGGAGATGGCCTACATCATTCCAGGCTCTTCTTCCTTTAATTGTCTCCACTGAGAAATCTGAGGTGATTCTAATTAGTTTCCCTTTGTAAGTAGTTGATCTTTTCTACTTGACAGCTTTAAGGATTTTTTCCTTGGAATTGATCCTGTGTGGATTATAATGTAATGGTGAGATATCCTGCCTTAGTCTGGTCTATTTAGGGTTCTAAAAGTTTCTTGTATCTGAATCGGCCTATCTTTTTGCATGTTTGGGAAGTTCTCTGCTAGGGTCATGTTAACCAAATTTCTTAGACCATTAAATTCTGTCTCTAGGTGCTCCTCTACACCCATTATCCTCAGATTAGGCCTTCTGAGATTGTCTTCCAAATGTTGAATAGATCTATCATATTTCTTGGATTTGTCTTGGATAGTTGTATGTTCTTTCTCTGTAATAACCTGGCTGTCCTCAATCCCTCAGATTTGCTCCTCTGCATGATCTAACCTACTTTAGAGACTTTCTACTTTGTTTTTTTTTTTTTTACTTCTTTTCATTCTAATTGGTCAGCTTTTACGCCTTCAAATTCTTTGTTGGAGCTTTGTTTTAAATCTTGTATGAACTTCTTTACCTCCTTAATTTGGTGTTGTGTTTATTCTCAAATCACGTAGTTGATTGGTTATGGTTTCCTTATACCCATTCCTTCTGTTGGGCTCCATTCAGCATTCCCTTTGTGGTCTCCCTGAATTCTTCCAGCTTTCTGTTTATGGATTCCATGAATGCATCTGTTGATATTTGTCTATTGTCATCCCGCTCTCCCAAGTCCTGTATTAAACTTTGATTAGCTTCCTCATGTTCATGCATTTCCTGTAGTTCTCTTTGACTGTTCTCAGCCTGCTCATGCAATTCCTGTTTCAAACTTTGAGTAGCTTCCTCACTCTCATGAGATTCCAGTATTAATCTTTGGTTTGCCTCTCTCTCCCTATCATGCTCACATTGAATCCTTTGCAGGTTTTGTCTTTTCATTCACCATGTTTACCAGTAGTGTTTGTAGAGATTTTGGGAACTCTCTTCTGGATTATTCATTAACTATGCTGTCAACTGATTTTCATGAGTGGGAGTTCAGATAACTGGACTTGACATTTTCTTTGTGTTTGTCTGGCTTTTTCTGCCCAGTTGGTATGAAAGTAACACCAGTTTTTTGCTAGAACAAAATTTTAAGGCAAGCATCATCGAAGTTCTGTAGTTGCACAGACAAAAGTCTGCAGATACAATCTTTTTAAACACATACAATTTAGTCAATATCAAACAACTATGGCTTAATGGGCTAAGAACAGCAAAGAAGAATTTGGCAAACCACAAATTATTAATTTTAGGTAGAAATGTTCGTAAAAATAGGATTAGAGGGATGTGGAGAGGTAAAATGAGAGTGAATTTAACCAAGTCCAAATCTTAGGGAGGGAAATGGATTAGACAGAATGATAGAAGCGAGATTAAGAAAAAAAAAAGAAAAAATGTAAATACAAAAATTTAAATTTAAAAAGTGAAACACTTAAAAATTATGTGTTTGAAGATGATATTGAGAGAAGAAAAGGATAGGATGAGAGGAAGGGAGGCATAGAAAGGAGACATGAAAAACTAAAAAATAAAAATTCTTAAAATTAGTTACTTGAAAATTATATATGTATAAAGAGAGATAATACTGCTCTTAAAGAATTTTAGCCTAAGAGTTTGTGAACTGAGTAATAAATTTCTGGATTAAATGTGTACATAACGGGACATAAGGTCTAATATTCGACAATGGGTAAATATCTGGGGATGATCAGAATAGTAATTAAGTCTCACAAAAAGAAAGAAAAAATGAAAAGAATAAAAAAATAAGGACCAGAAGGTCAGAAGAGATTTTTTAAAAAAGCACACACACACATATTTACACCTAAAATAATAATGATGAGAAGAAAAAAAGATTAATAGAAACATTATTTTTAAAAATTTTTAAATTGAAGAAAGGTACAAAAATGATTTCTCTGATTTTTTTTTTTTTTGGGGGGGGGGTAGAATGTGAAGATACTCTATCTCCCCTGTGTCCATAACTAGTCTCTTGGTGGAATCTCTGGTCTGCTTGTGGTGTTTGTTTTTCCTGTGGCTTGATTAGTTGCTTAAGTCAGTTTGTTTGAGCAGGCAGAAAAATGCTCGGCAATACCCATAATTTTGTGATCCTCCTCCCAGGCTAGTTCAGTGGGAGGGAGATCTGCTTTGACTATCACAAAAGAGGGAGATGGCTGTTTCTTCTAGTTTTGAGATGCTATGATGAGGCTAGGTTCTGGGTAGGGTTGAGGCCTTTCAGCAAACATTTGCTTTTCCCTGAGGTGCTAGCTCCTGAGACATAGCCTAGCCTGGAGCCATTCTCAGCGTTTATGTTTTCTGAATTTCAATTGATTGTCTCAGCTGCTGCAGGGAGGGGCAGCCTCTGGCTCTGTTTACAGAGTGAAGAAAGTCACTCCTCCAAGGGTGGGGCTTCTTTGCGTGGACTGGGTGACTTCTCTTGGGTGGAACTGAGCCTGGCAAGTCAGGTCTGGTTCCTGTGACCTCCTAAATGGATCTTGTTTTCTCCCAAGGCCTGAGTTGGAGACAGCTGTTTAAATGGGGCTTTGTAATTATCAAAGATGGAGATCTCCGGGGGTGGTGGCAGGGAGGTATGGCCTTACTTCCTCTGCTCCCTGAGAAGGAGTGAGGATGTCAGAGTTCCACTCACATCAGAGTCTTGGTTCCTGGGCTGTCTCTGGTTTGCGATCTGCAGTATGAAGATATCTGCTCCTTGTCAGTTCTTAGTGGTGTTGAGTATAATCTGCTGTCCTGCTGTGTCTGGCATCTTTGTCCTGGACTCTGTGTTATAGGTATGGCCGCTATGGCCGCTGCCACTGCTGCTGCAGCTGCCACAACTGCGGCTACAAGCAAGTGCTATGATCTGTCTCCTTGCCTTGATTTTCCCTCTCTGGCCAAATTCTCTGTACTGTGATGGGACACTTGGTGTGATTCCCTAGCCCAGGACTGTTCACTGGAACAGTAAAACTGCTTTCTATGTGAGAACTTGTTTAGCCTCTAGCTTCTCCTCCACTCTCTCCCTCTGAACACATTTTTTTGCCTCTTATTGAAGTATATCTGAAATTTTAAAGTAGATTTGTCCAAATATAATATTAATTTAATCAATTATTTCATTAGAACAATGGTGGCCAGATTTATTTTCAGTAAATCTTATCCCTTATAATAAATGAGAACATGCTGTGTCAGTCTCCTATTAATATGACAAAATACTTCATAAAATTAACTTCAAAGGAGGAAAGATTAATCTTGGTTTCTGATTTTATACATTTCAATTTACATTTCTTATCCCCATTGCTTTTGGTTGGTGGTGGTACAGGAACATGTGATGGAGTATGTGTATTCATGGAAGCGAGGAAGTAAAGAAAAGGAAGAATAGGAGTGAGAAAGGGAGAAAGGGGAGGAGGGGAAAAAGGGGAGGGAGAAGGAAAAGGAGAAGGAGACAGAGAAGTAAACAAAGGAAGAGGAAGAAAGGATCTTAAATCTTCTTTGATCACAAGTTTTCAGTGACCTAATCTCTATAACTATGCCCACGTGAAAGGTTTCACCTCTTTATGGCAACATAGTGAAATCTAATTATTAATCCTAATCCTTTATTATTTCAGATTTAATTTCTAGACTGGTGAGTAGATCTTTCTATACAATTGTGATAACTTCTGTTCCTAAATACCAGAGATGCTATTTGGCATAGAGGTGGTTTGGTTATAACATTGCTGGAGAGATGAATGAAATATTTTGAGCGCAAATACATTTTATTTAACAGATAAGGAAGCTCCTAGAGGTTTCATTTTGTGATCTTCAAAAATCGCTATTTCATCTAACTCATAATGACTTGAATTTTTCACAATTTTATGGCGTTTCCATTCAAGTATTTGTCATCTATAGTGAGGTTCTTTCCTTCAAGTTGAAGGAAAAATAAATACTATCACAATCATTTATCAGAATTATTCTTTAGAGTAGATATAATATGAATTTCCTAGCATTCAAAAATTAGTTATCTTCAAGTCTATAGGAATAATTGGATAAGTGATTAAATATCTTGCTTTAGTTATCTTATACTGAAGTTGATTCAATTTCTAAAAATCACTGTTGACATAAAATACATGAAATTCAGTGTTTCTCTGAAATGACTTAGTAATCAAACTTCAGAAATACATGACTAGTAACTAAGATTTTTATATACTTACAAAATGTATGAATCTACAAAACCTAAAAAAAGTTTAGGTTTAAAAGAATAGAAAATCATGTGACCATATTATATAATATTTAATTTAATGAAAAATTGCTTCATTCAGCCTGACAGAGCCTTTTGCTTTTAGCTTACATGAGAAATTTGATTAATGATCCCTTTTTTGCTTTTGAATAATAGAGTATTGCAATTTGTCAAAAGATTCTGTCATTTAAACCTTTCAGTGCATATTTTTTCATAAAAATGAAAAATATTATTCACAATGCAGTTTCAGGTTTCATAACTGAATAAATATCTAAATGATAATTTGTTAAATTGAGCCTCTAGAATTCAAATAATACAATTTATTTTATTCTTAGATATATTAAATCTGTGCTAAATATGGCTGTCTCAAGTTTGTAATCCTCGCTACTCAGGAAGCTGGGGTTCAAAGTCATCCTTGGCAAGAAAGTTTGTGAGAAACATCTCAATTAATCACACATACACATCACAACATATGCACACACACACACACACACACACACACACACACACACACAAAGCAAGAAATAGAATTGTGGCTCAAATGATAGAGCAATATCCTTGAGGAAAAAAACAACAACAACTAAGGGATAGGTCTTGAGTTAAAATCACAAGAACAAAACACACACGCATACAATATTATGTCTAAATGCTTATTTTAGTTTGAAGAAATAAACAATATCATGTAAAGTAATATTTGTTACATATCTTGGAACATTTGAGAAGTTGTTTTTAGTATGATTTGTCTTAAGATATAACATGGGTTATTAAAATCATTATTAATCTAGTTAATATTTATAATTACTCATAACACCTTAGAGTACAACAGTTGGGATTTTTTCTATAGCCATAAGAAATATTCTGAATAAAAGGAACAGAGGAATATAGGATGAAAGAAGAAAGAAAGAAAGAAAGAAAGGAAGGAAGAAAGAAAGAAAGAAAGAAGGAAGGAAGGAAGGAAAGAAAGAAGGAAAGGAAGAAAGAAGGAAAGCAAGAAAGGAAGGAATGAGAGAAAGAGAGAGGTAGGGATGGAGGGAAGGAAGGAGGAAGCAAAGAAGAAAGGGAGGGAGAAAGGATGGGACAAAACAATTTAATTCATAAAATCTATTTAGCCCAACATAAACTCCATGTAATTAAGCCTTTAGTAAATCAAGTGTGCAATTTTAACTTCTTTGCATGTTTTCCATGCATGAATGAAACCAACAAATGAAGGATCATAAATAACCAAATGAATCTGTTTGCATCTGTAGTAATATGTATGCAAATCTTTTTCTCATTTTTTATACATCATCAAATAACTATTGGCAAACAATTTACATTTAGTTATAAATATTCTAAAACTTGATGAAACTAAAGGATTTCAATATATTATATAATGTGAATGTAAGTGTTTTTAATGTTATTAATATTAAAGTCTTCATGTTATAATAATTATAAAAAATTTATTATCCATTTCATCAGATTAATTAGCATCCTCTGATTTTGGTGTCTGTGGGAGTCCTAATAGCAGACCGTACTTAAAATCAAAGGAAATCTGTATTTGTTGGCACAAATGAATATTTCTGAAAGCAATTAACTCATCGGAGATTGTTGAAATAAGCTATAGGGTCCTTTAAATGCAGGATCATTTCATCTGCAAAAAGGGATAGTTTTACATCTTCCCTATTTGGATCTCCTTTATGTTTTTCTTTTTATTTATTTACTTATATTTTTATTGTGAGAATACCGTACAGAAGAGTTACAATTACATGGGCAAGATAACAAGTACATTTCTTATCAATCATTGTTGCCTCCTCTGTGTTTCCCCTTCCAATACCTTCCCATACTCCCTTCCTCCCCCCACCCAAACCTCCACCCACCCCCCACCAATGTTGTAAAGTTCGTTTTTCGACATAATGACTTGTATATCTCATTTTGCAATGGGTCCACCTGTATCCCTAGTTAAATGATTTCTTTTTTCCCTTCCCCTCCACAAATTGTACCAACATCAAATACTGTGAAAGCATGGGTTATACCATGGTGGCGGGACATACAAAGCAACAAAGAAATCTTCCTATAAATATGTTAGAAACAATTGCATGAAAGGGAAAAAAATCATTTGAATACTTATGTTTTTCTCTTGCCTATTGCTCTTGCTATAAAGTAGAGAGAGTAGATGTTGGGTCTTCGTCCGTCCCATGAAAGACGGACGGGTTCGAGGAAAGGTAAGTGCGGCGCTCACCCATTCCCCAGCCTCCCTCAGCCTGGGAGGCAATCAGACACAGCGGGGAGCCAAATCCAGCAGGAAGAAAACTCGTTTATTAATAGAGAGCAGCCCTTTTTAAAGCCAAAAAGGGCGGGTGGCATGGCAAGGAGGAAGAGGAACCAATTACTGTCAAGGTCACACCCTATCATGCACCTGAGCCTTCACAGGCTGGTTAGGCACTGATTGGAAGATCAATTGGGCTCTGCCCACTCTACTCTCTCCCAGCACCATATTAGCAGCCCATGTGCTCTACAGTAAATTGGGCTCTGCCCACTCGACTCTCTCCCAGCGCCAACTTTGCTGCCCATGAGCTCACAGTAAATTAGGCTCTGCCCACTCAACTCCATCTCAGCGCCATCTTTGCTGCCCATGTGCTCTACAAGTGGACATCTTTTTCTCATTCCTGATTTTAATGTCTTCATGCTTCCACTGTTAGGTAAATGCTAATTAACTCTGTTATATACATACTATGTATTATATTGAGGAATATTCCATGTATTCCTAGGTTCTCAGACCTTTTAATCATAAAGTGGTATTGGAGCTTGTTAAAAGCTATTTCTACATCCATATAGACAATCATGTGTTTCTGTCCCTTCTTCTGCTGGTGGTTTGTATGATGTTTATTGACAAGAATATTGAATCCAATTGTATCTCAGGATGAATTCTATTTGAATATACAATATGACTTTTCTGTTAGTTGCTGAAATTGGTTGGTGAGAATTTTATTAAGAAATTCTGCATCATCCAGAATCAACTCCAAATGGATCAAAGACCTTGAACTCAAAGCAGACACTCTGAAAACATTACAGGATGGAATAGGAGAAACCCTGGGTCTCCTTGGCTCAGGCCAAAATTTTCTGAATAAAGACCCGGAAACACAACAAATCAAAGAAAGGCTGGACAAATGGGATTGTATAAGGTTGCAGAGCTTCTGCAGGGCAAATGACATAGCTAGCAAGATCAATAGAAAGCCCACGGACTGGGAGAAGATCTTTACTAGCCATACAACGGACAAGGGTCTCATATCTAAAATATACTTGGAACTCAAAAAATTAAACCACCCAACAACAAATCCTCAAAGAAACAACTGCCCAATAAGTAAGTGGGCGAAAGACTTAAAGAGAAGCTTCTCTGAAGAAGAAAGAAGGATGGCCAATAGACACATGAAGAAATGTTCAACATCCCTAGCCATAAAAGAAATGCAAATCAAAACAACATTGAGATATCACCTCACTCCAGTTAGAACAGCAAAAATCAAGAACTCTAACAACAACAGATGCTGGAGGGGATGTGGACAGAAAGGAACCTTACTTCATTGTTGGTGGGAATGTAAACTTGTTCAACCACTTTGGAAAGCAGTATGGAGGTTCCTCAAAAGACTCCACATAGAGCTCCCCAATGACCCAGCAATCCCACTTTTGGGCATTTACCCAAATGATCACAAACAAGGCCACACTAAAGCTACCAGCACAACTATGTTTATTGCAGCATTATTTACCATAGCTAAGACATGGAACCAACCCAGATGCCCCTCAGTAGATGAATGGATCAAGAAGATGTGGTATATATACACAATGGAATTCTATGCCTCCATCAGAAAGAATGACATTTCCCCATTTGTTAGGAAATGGAAAGGCTTGGAAAACATTATATTAAGTGAAGTAAGCCAGGCCCAAAGAAACATAGGTCCCATGGTTTCCCTTATTTGCAATATCTAGTATAGGTATGAGTCAAGCGGAAAAAGTCAGATAATGTGATGTTAGGAAAACGAAACCTCAAATATGTATTTTAATGTTTTTGTTTCTTTCATGCATGTGTTTCTAACACATTTATAATGTTATTTCTTTGTTGCTTTGTATGTCCCTCCCCCACAGTGTAACCCCCGCTTTCACTATATTTGATGTCAGTATAACATGTGGAGGAGATGGGGACAAACAAGTCGTTTAAGGATTCAGGTGGACCTGTTGCAACAATGAGAAGTACAAAATGTCATGTCAAAACCAGCTTTACAATGTCGGGGGGGGGGGGAGGGGGGGTTTGATTGGGTGGGAGGGAGGGGGGAGGCTGGGAAGGGAGGTGAAGGGTAAACAAAGGAGGAGGCTGCAATGCTTGGTAAGAAATGTATGCATTATCCTGCCCATGTAATTGTAACCCCTCTGTACAGTATGTTCTCAAATAAAATTAAATTAAATTAAAAAAAAATAAATTAACAAAAAAAAAAAAGAAATTCTGCATCATTCCTTGTCAAAGAGTTGGGTTTATAGTTTTTTTTCTTTGGTGAGTCCCTATGTGATTTAGGGAAGAGTCTAATTCTAGCTTCTTAGAATGTGTTTGATAATTCCATTTCCCTTTCTATTCCATTAAAGACATAGATCTGTGTATTGTAAGTTCTTTGCAGGCTTTAATTTCATGGTACATTCATTGAGTCCTAGATTTTTCTGGAATGGGAAGTGGTTAATTGACATTTCATTTTCATTTCTTCTTATGTGTTACTCCATGGGTCAAATCGAGTATAGAAAAGCCTCAATTTCTCCAGGATTCTCCAGGAGATTGGCATAAAGTTTTCAAAGTTCTCTCATATCATTCTCAATTTTGCTTATATCTGTTGTTTTGTCTCATTTTTGTCTTTAATTTTCTCTATTTGGATGAGTTTTCTTATTGCTTTGGGTATTGTTTTTATTATGAAGGTGATATACAGAGAGGTGGGTTACTGTTACATAAGTAATGAATACATTTTAATAAGTACATTTCAATGAGTACATTTAATTTTTTTATTTGTTTCCGTCTACTTGGCTTTGGAATTGTTCCTCTTTTCAAGGAGCTTGAGATGCATAATTAAAATACTGATTTGAGTTTTCCCTAATTGCTTGATGCAGACATTCAAAGCTATAAATTTTCCACTAAGTACTGCATTTAATATGTCCTAGAGGAGCTGGTATTTTGTGTGTTCATTTTTGTTAAATTCCAAAAACTTTCAGATTTCCATTCTAATCTCTCGAGTGCCCCACTGGGCATACAGCAGTGTGTTGTTCACTCTTCATGGGTTTGACCTTTTTTTTTTGCTTTAGCTGTTTAATTCTAAGTTTATTCTTTTGTGGTCTGACAAGGTATCTCAATTCAATTAATTTTTCTTTCAATTTGGACAGAATTTCTGTGTGACATAGGATAGGTTCTATTTTGGAGAATCTTCCATGACCTGCTATGAAGAATGTATATACTGATACTGAATGTATATTCTGTAGATGTCTGTTAGGGGTAGGTGGTCAATGTAGTTATTTAGGTCTTCAGGTTCTTGGTTGAGTTTTTCCAGTATAACCAATCCATGGATGACAATGATGGGTTGAGATGTGTTTTTAGGTTGTGTAGTATTTGGTTGATGATGTGGGATGGTTCAGGATTCAGGGCATTGATATTTACACTTGTTATATCCTCCTAATTGAGAGTTGCCTTTATCAACATGTAATGTCTCTTCCTACTAATTTTAATTTGAATTGTATTTTATCTTATGTTAGTAATTTTACTGTGGCCTGTTTATGGTGTCCATTTGCTTGAAAATCTTACTTCCAGCCTTTCAGTTTGAGTATGTTTGTTTTGTCAATAAAATGTATCTCTTGTGGACACTGGATGGATGTGTCTTGTTTTATGATACTACTATATAATCTGTTTTCCAATCGGAAATTTAATTTCATTGATATTGAAAGTTAAGACTGAGAAATATCTGATAAGCCCTGCTATGTTATACCCCTGATGTTAGGAGCTGTGCCTCCTCTACTGTTAATATATTTACCTTGTTCTCTGGTAGGGAGCATTTTATATAACCAGTTCCTGTTCTTCTTGATCTTCCCTATATAGGGTATATTTGATTAACTTCTACCCTGCTGATTTGGTGGAGATATGTTGTTTCAAGTTTTCTTTGTCATGTAATATTTTTATATATCCTTTAAATGTAAAGGAATGTTTGGCTTGGGACCATATTCACGATTGGTAGTTGTTTACCCTTAATGTTTGTCATATATTATGCCAGGCTCTCCTTTTTATGGCTAGAAAAGTTGAGCATTTCTTCATGAATCTAATGGCCATTTTTATTTCCTCTTCAGAGAAGTCTCTCTTTAAGTCTTTATCCCACTTAGTTATCAAGCAGTTGTTTCTTTGAGGATTTGTTGTCAGTGATTTAATTTTTTGAGTCCTAAGTATATTTTAGATATAAGACCTCATCCGTTTTATGACTCGTGAAGATATTCTCCCAGAACGTGGGCTTTCTAGTGATTTTGCTAGCTATGCCTTGCAGAAGCTCTGATGTTTCATTTAACCCCAATTGTCCAACCTTTCTTTGATTTCTTTTGTTTCCAGTTCTCTATTAAGAAAATTTTGGCTTGTGCTAAAAAGCCCTAGAGTTTCTCTTATTCCTTCATGGTGTCTTCTTTTATTTTGAAGTCTTTGATCTATTTGGAGTTGATTCTCGTGCAGGGTAATATATAAAGATCTAGCTTTAGTTCTCTACAAGTGTTTAACCAATTTTGTCAACACCATTTACTCAAAAGGCTGTCTTTCTTCCATTCTATTTTTTATCTCCTTGTGATTAGGTGGCTATAAGTCAGTGGGTTTATTGCTGAGTCTTCAGTCTTAGTCCATTGACCTTCAGGTCTGTTCTTGTACCAGTACCAAGCTATTCTTTTACTATGGCTTTTTAGTAGAGTTTAATATTTGGAACTGATAGTGCTCCAGTGCTGTTCTTTCTGCTATGGATTGGCAAACCCACAGCTAGCATTATACTTAATGGTGAAAATTTAAAGCCATTTCTTATAAATTCAGGAATGAGATAAAAATGTCCACCACTCTTCAACTTAGTATTAGAATGCTAGCTGGGGCAATAATACAAGATGCAAATTTAAAGGGATCCAAACAGGGAAAGATGAAGTTAAACTCTCCCTCTTTGCAGATGATATGATCTTGTATTTAAAGAACCGCATGGACTCCACTCCCAAATTACTTGAGCTGATCAGAAACTTTGGCAAACTAGCCGAGTATAAAATTCGCCCTCAGAAATCAATGGTTTTCCTGTATTCTAATAACGATAAGAATGCGGCTGATATTAGGAAAGCAACCCCTTTTTAAAAGCCACACAAGAAATAAAATATCTAGGAGTTAAGAGGTGAAGGACCTCTATGATGGAAATTTTAAAAACGTGAAAAAAAATGAAATCAGAACTAAGGAAGTGGGGAAACACCCATGCTCATGGATTGGGAGGAATAACATCATGAAAATGGCAATACTGCCCAAGGCTATGTCCAAATTCAATGTGATACCTATCAATATCCCAATCTCACTCTTCAATGAAATAAAAGTAATCCAAAAATTCATATGGAACAATAAAAAACCCAAACAGCACAGAAGTTTTTTAGTGATTCTCATTTTGTATTACCACTTTGATTCTACAAAGTAATCTATGGATTTTAACTTTCTTCCTCCTTTTGGATAAAGCTCAAAAAACCCTGCCTCTTGCTCCCAAGACACTTAACTCTTAGGTCTGGACAATTGTTACTAGAGAGTGGATTACTTAATTGTATTTTGAACTCATAAAACTTGCATATAAAAATCTCACATTTTGATCTCATGAGAAAACAGCCTTTTTTCCACTCTCAAATTTATTTCCTGAAAGGCATTTTTAGAGAGAATCTGTTTTCATTTTTAGATAAAAGGCTTTTAGGAAACTATTTTCCTAATCTGGCTCCTCCTCCCGCACCTCAACACCTAAAACACAAATTTCAAAACGCATTTACAAGAAACAATACAAAAACCAAACACTGTGAATTCTCAGATGCAGAACATTTTACAAAACGCAGAATATAACTCTGCTGTCGGAGGGATGGGCTCTCCAATAAGTTAACAAACAATCCCAAAAGAGTATCAAAGAGTATCAGATGTGAGTGTCTCTGGCTGCTACTCCATGGAAAAGGAACATGGAATGGCCTCATAAGCTGCTGGCAAATGGGTGGAGGAAAGTTTCCTTGCCAGTCTGAGTACAAAAGTTGGCATCACCACGCTTGGGCGTTTCTTTTTTGTCTTTTCCCCATAGCGGGGCAGAATCATCCCTTCCTCCACGGCGGATAAATACTGTACAAACTGATCCAGAGAGTGGCATCTGTTCGGTCTGCACACCTTCCTAGGTGGGTGGACCCTGTCCAGTAGTGTGCATGTGCTCCCAGGGGCTGATCCTCATGGCCCAGGCCCAAGGGGCAGAGGGGTGCTAGATGTGAGTCAGTGGCACTGTGTCATTCATGCAGCAGCAGCCAGGTTGCTGCCCTAGCCCAACAGCTGGTGCACCCTGATCTCCCACAGTCTCAGGCGAGGTATGCTCACAAGGGCCCGAAGTGTGCAGGCTTCCACTAGGATTCTACTTCACCAGAGGGACCAGCATGACAGATGAAGTGGCTGCCACCTGAATCAATTATTAATTATTTAATTAATTGTTTAATGGAGCAGGTTTTTGCCAGTTGTGGGGCTTGAACTCTGGGCCTGGGCACTGTCCCTAAGCTCTTCAGCTCAAGACCAATGCTCTACCACTTGAGCCATAATGCCACTTCCAGCTTTTTTTTGCTTATGTGGTGCTGAGGAATTGAACCCAGGGCCTCATGCATGCAAGGAAAGCACTATACCACTGAGCCACCTTCTCAGCCCTGGAGCAGTTTTAAAGAAAATGATTCACATTACTGTATGATATATAATGCTATATCTTTGAGTCTCTATTCCAAAATCATTGAACTTGATACTAGCAAGAATATATTTTTTGGTTGTATTTATAAGGTCATAATGGCAAACTGAAATAAAATTGCAATAAACCTTTTATCTAAAAAACACACGATTTTGAAAAAAAAATTGTATGTAAGTAGTGCAAATGACGTTATACTGGAATAGCAAAATATATTACATTAGTTACATTCAAAAGGAAAATAAGTAATTACAGACAGAATTCTTTTTTTATTGTGAAAATACTGTACAGAGGGGTTACAATTACATGGCAAAATTCTTACTAGATAAAAAATATTACAATGGTTTAACAGGTTGAAGTGATATATGTTATATATTTTGTTTCTATAAAACTTATTTTTTATCTCCCACTTCTGTTTATCTCAGTGAAGGAAAAAGTTAGAAAGTAGAAATTATATGTGGCAACTCTTGCTTGCATTACCACGAAGGGGAGTGGCACATCCTATTGGGAGTCCTGGGATGAAACCCACACCAGCCCATGTAGACCCATCAGAGGTCTGTGTGGTGACACTAAGGGGGTGCAGGACACCTCCTTGCTACTGCAGCAGGTGCAGCATTTATTGTGGTGGGCTGTATGTAGCCAACAAGGCTCCATCAGTGACCAAAATAAGCAACCCAGATTCAGGTGCCAAAGCCAGGAGGGAAGGCAAGGCAGACCCCAACTCCTGCCTTCCATCTATGCAGCCTACACTGCCAAGGCCAGACCCATTCCCCTGCTTTGGAACCCGATGAGTGTAGGGGGTGAGCCCATTGCTTCCAAACAGAGACTCCCTGGAATGTCATTGAGAGCTGGGCCCATGTGGACCAGGACAACGGAGGAGGCTACACAGCAAAGCCAAAGGGGTTTCGGATCCCCGGTGCTGCAGCTTGTGCGCTGCAAGTACAGGCTCCTCTGGCACTGATGAGCACAGAACAGGGATGACCCTGTACCTGAGTCCACAAGGACCAGACAAAGGGAGGCTCGCAGAGATGCTGAATGGGCTCCAGGTGCTGAGGTGCTGCAGCTGTCACAAGCCCACTGGTAGAGGGAACAGTACATGGCTCCAGTTCCCAGACTGCCTTAAAGACTGATGAGGTGAACCAAGACTGGGCTGCCTGGCCCCAAAGGGGCAGACTGCACACCCAGCCTTCCTCTCCCATGATCTGTGCAATGTAGAAACATGGTGTCCCCCCACCCCACACCCATGGGGGCAGGCAGTGACCCCAGAACAGAGTCTCCCTGGAATGGCCCATGTACTCAGGACCACCGCAGACCAGTACCAGCACAGCTGGAGGAGAAGAGGACAGCAGTGGCCTCAACTCCAGCCCCATGGCTGCCAGCTCCTGGGTGAAATGGAGCAACTGAGACTGGGAAGTTAGGTAGGAAGGGTGGGTGTGGCTCATCTGGCAATGCTGGGGAGCATGCACACACATCCACTCACTGCACATCCACCACAAGAGAAGGGGCCTCACTTCTTAATGGGTGACCTGAGGAGGCACCCACACCCACAGGGACTACAGAAATGGAGTTTCATGGGGTGACTTGAAAAGGGCTCCAGGGCAAAGCCTTGCTGCAACACTGAACAACTGGCAAAAAGAAATAAAAAGGAAAGACATCCAGTAAAACTTTGCATCAATAATAACCTATTACACTTTAAAAAACAGTTTTAGTTTCCTCTTGCCCTATATTTTGGCATGAGGCCCTCTGAATTAACCAGAAATCACCAGAATTTCTTCATGAACAGTAATACAAATAAATATAGCTTCTATTCTTTTTTTAATTAAGGGTGATTGCATATAGTTCTTTCCCATGTTTGATTCATGAAAAAGATATCCTGAAGTGTATCTGTAAAACACCAAACTCAGGATTTCTTTTGAACTCCTCACTGGAGAAAAAGAATAAAATGACCGAACAACAGGTATCACCCATATTGTCATTGTGCTAGCTCTCTCTCTCTGATTAGAAAATAATTCTGCAGATCACTTACGAAAAATGTTTTCAAAGAATTCTTGTTGTTAAATTGCATTTATCTTCCTCTTCCTGTTTCCTCTCCTGCTCCTTTTCCCCAGGGTTCTGTTTCCCTCTTCCTTCTCTCCTCCCCTCTACTTTCTCCCTGTCCCTTTTCTTCTTCCTCCTGCTATGCCCTTCCTCTTCTCTTGCCCCTTCCTCTTCCTTTCCTGTCCTCTTTCTCCTACACTTTCACTTTCTTCTATTTCTTTCTTTATGGTCCTGGGGGTTAGGCTCCATGCCTTGTGCTCACTAAATGGATCCTTTTCTGCTTGCTACAGGCCTCCAGTCTGGACTTCATTTCAATGACACTCTATTTCTGATTTGTTTTTAAGTAGCAAACCAAGAAAGACTTTTGATTCGGGATTTAATTTATTATACATATTCTACACAATAAATATGTGCTACTTCATACATTGTAGTTAGTAGGTTTTGATTATGCTTTGGGCTTCAGATACACTCATCAGAAACAATTTGTTTGAAGGCAATTTAATGTCATTCTCCCAAATTAATGAACTGGTTACTTTATATATTGTACAAGTACTTCCATATTGCTCCCAGTTTAATGAACTGTCACTTTGTGGTAGCAGCCACAGTAACACTAATCCAAGGATTTCTGGGGAAAAGAAGAGTAAGTCCAGACAGGAAAAATCCATGAGATCTGTATCTCAAATTAACTATTAAAAAGACAGAAGAAGATCTGTGGCTACATGGTTTAGTGCCATCTTTGCACAGAATAAGCTGACAAAAGGACCCAGGCCTGAGTTGAAGACCTGTGGGGGTACACACCCACCCACCACACACACACACACACACACACACACACACACACACACACACACACACACACACACACATTTCCCAGTTAGAGCAAGTAGAATATCTGTTTTCGCAGTAACATATCTGAGTTACTATCCTATGTGTTTGGATGTATCATCAACTTACCAAATTTTAATAAATGACACCCTGTTCATTATTATGTAATCCTGGTTACAAGACACATTTACATGCAGAAAATTGAGTGTGTTCTCAAAATCATGACTGTCTTGGTTTGTAAGAATGAAATAATTGTGCCTTTAATTCATAGTTCATTAATTCGAAAAGTAACCCTAACCCTAGAACCGATTGCCTTTGGATTCAAAAAGCCAAACAAATACATTAGATTTTATTCCTCCTATCTTTGTTTCAACTCATCTTTCTTAAAATGGTTTGTAGTTTTACTCAATATCTTTCCATTTTTCTAACCTGAACCCTAACAAATATTTAGGCTAACCCTCACATTAATCATACCCTAATCCCAATATTATTAGCAGTTTCCTATTTCATATCATCCTAATTCTAACTTGACTTGTTATTCGAATAGTTACTTCTAGTTTGACCCTAAATTTTCCATTTGCCTAATGTTAAAACAAAGCCTAGCTGGAACTGAAACCTAACTTTCCACTTAATGAGAGTCCAATATTAATGTTTAAGAAAAATACTCTAGTTTTTATTCATTCCATCAAAAACTCCAATTTGCACTATGGAAATGAGTTTCAATTTGCCCTAATTCCCAAAAATTTCCTGACTCTACCTCTAAAGTTATCTTGTTCCCTAACCTGAACTATTATGTTACTTGTCCTCAAATTCTCTGATCATTAAAAATACTGTGCTATCCATTGATCTACCTTTCCTAAACCACTATATCCTAAAACTGTTTCAGATTTACTTACCATCTAGTCCATTACTTAAACCTAACTCTCAACTTAAACCTGGCTGGAAAACTCTTATTAATCATTACAAGAATGATCAATGAGAAATAAATATAATGATAATGCTCTAGTTACTATTCAGCCTGACATTTTTGCTTCTATTTGTTAGTGAAAACTCAATTTTATACAAAAATTCCTATTCATAACACTAATCACAATCAGAACAAAATACTGACCCTGATCTTAATCCCAATTATATGCCAATACTAACACGAACACAAGTACACTAGTTTTCACTCATCCTAACTTGATTCAAATAAGCCTTCCAAACATAGGTTTCAATTTTTTTCCAATAACTTAGTAATTTTCTAAGCCTAACATAATCTTAACTGGAAAACTGAGAATAAACGTAAGCCTAATTGCAAGTAAATTCTAATATTAGTAGCAATAATCTAGTTGACATTCACTCTAATTCTTACCAGGCTTATTCTAAAATTTACCTTCAATTTGAGCCCTATTTTTTTTTTCCTCCTCTCTCTAAGCCTAACCATGGCTGGATTCCTAACCATAACCTTGACACTAATGCTATCCCAATTCTAAAATTTATGAAAAATGCTCATTTTGTGTTATCCTAACTGAAATTCCACTTGTAATTCTTGAAATGAATTGCAGGTTTTCCTAAACCCTACAGATTTTCTCACTCTTATCTCTGAACCTATCTTATTCCATAAGAGGAATCATTGTACCCATTGATCTCAAATCCTAATATAATGAAATACATTGTACTTCCATTATCCCAGCATTTCCTGAATTCCTAGAACCTAAAATAAGTTCAAATTTACCTAAGATTTTTCCCATTTCTTTTTTTTTTCTTTTTGTTGGTCGTGGGGCTTCATCTTTGGGCCTAGATCCTATCCCTGAGTTCTAGGCATGGGCATGATCTCTTAGTACTTCAGCTCAAGCTGTGCACTTTGCCTCTTGAGCCACAACATCACTTTCTGGTTTTCTGGTGCTTAATTGGAGATAAAATTCTCACAGAATTTCCTGCTGAGCTGGCTTTGAACACTGATGCTCAGAAATCAGCTTCCTTTTTTTTTTTTTTGCATGAAGGAGTTACTATTCCTCTAAAGATGAATTTCTTTTTTTTAATTTTTATTTTTTTATTGTGAACATACGGTACAGAGGGGTTACAATGACATGGGAAAGATAATGAGTACATTTGTTATCAAGCATTGAAGACTCCTCCTTTGTTTACCCTTCACATCCCTTCCCAGCCTCCCCCTGCCGCCCCACCCAATCCTCCCCCCACACCAAAGTTGTAAAGTTCGTTTTCGACATGACAACTTGTACTTCTCATTGTTGGAACAGGTCCACCTGTATCCCTAAACTACTTGTTTTTCCCCTTCTCCTCCACAAATTATACCGACATCAAATATAGTGAAAGTAGGGGTAATACTGTGGGGAAGAGACATACAAAGCAACAAAGAAATAATCTTCTATACATGTTAGAAACAAATGAATGAAAGAAAAATAACATTTTAATAGGTATCTAAGGGTTCATTTTCCTATCATCACATTATCTGACCTTTTCTGTCACCTTATCTGACCATGGGACCTATGTTTCTTTGGGCTTGGATTACTTCACTTAATATAATATTTTCCAAGCCTTTCCATTTCCTAACAAATGGAGCAATGTCATTCTTTCTGATGGAGGCATAGAATTCCATTGTGTATATATACCACATTTTCTTGATTCATTCATCTACTGAGGGGCATCTGGGTTGGTTCCAGATCTTAACTAGGGTAAATAATGCAGCAATAAACATAGTTGTGCTGGTAGTTTTAGTGTGGTCTTGTTTGTAAATATTAGGGTAAATGCCTAAAAGTGGAATTGCTGGGTAATAGGGGAGCTCTATGTGAAGTCGTTTGAGGAACCTCCATACTGCTTTCCAAAGTGGTTGAACAAGTTTACACTCCCACCAACAATGAAGTAAGGTTCCCTTCTGTCCACATCCCCTCCAGCATATGTTGTTATTGGAGTTCTTGATTTTTGCCATTCTAACTGGGGTGAGGTGGTATCTCAATGTTGTTTTCATTTGCATTTCTTTTATGGCTAGGGAGGTTGAGCATTTCTTCATGTGTCTATTGGCCATCCTTCTTTCTTCTTGAGAGAAGTTTCTCTTTAAGTCTTTAGCCCACTTACTTATTGGGCAGTTGTTTCTTTGAGGATTTGTTCTTGGGGAATTTAATTTTTTGAGTTCCAAGTATATTTTAGATATGAAACCCTTGTCCATTGTATGGCTAGTGAAGATCTTCTCCCAATCCGTGGGCTTTCTATTGATCTTGCCAGCTATGTCCTTTGCCATGCAGAAGCTCTGCAACTTCATGCAATCCCATTTGTCCAACCCTTCTTTGATTTGTTGTGTTTCTAGGTCTCTTTTCAGAAAATTTCGGCCTGAGCCAAGGAGACCTAGGGTTTCTCCTATTCCATCCTGTAATGTTTTCAAAGTGTCTGCTTTGACTCCATGATCTTTGTTCCATTTGGAGTTGATTCTGGTGCAGCGTGATATATAAGGATCTGGCTTTAGTTTTCTACAATTAGTTAACCAATTTTGCCAGCACCATTTACTAAAGAGGCTGTCTTTCTTCCATTCTATTTTTTAGCTCCCTTATCGAGGATTAGATGGCTATAGGTCTGTAGGTTCATTTCTGGGTTTTCAATTCTATTCCATTGGTCCTGTGGTCTGTTCTTGTGCCAGTACCAAGCTGTTTTGATTACTATGGCTGTATAGTAGAGTTTGAAATTTGGTATTGATATCCCTCCTGCAGTGTTCTTTCCATTGAGGAGCGTTTTTGATATTCGGGGTCTTTAATGTTCCATATGAATTTTTGGATTGCCTCTTCTATTTCCTTGAAGAATGAGGTTGGAATTTTGATAGGTATCACATTGAATTTGGAGATAGCTTTGGGAAATGTTGCCATTTTCACAATGTTGATCTTTCAAATCAAGGAGCATGGCGGTTTTGCCATTTTCTAAGTTCTGTTTTGATTTCCTTTTTCACGTTTTTAAAGTTTTCATCATAGAGGTCCTTCACTTCTTTGGTTAAGTTAATTCCTAGGTATTTTATTTTTTGTGGGGCTATTACAAATGGAGTTGCTTTCCTAATTTCAGCCACACTTTTCTCATTGTTGGCATACAGAAATGCCATTGATTTTGGCGGTTTAATTTTATACCCTGCTACTTTGCCAAAGTTTTGAATCAGCTTGTGTAATTTGGGAGTGAAGTCTATGGGATTCTTTAAATACAAGATCATGTCATCTGCAAAGAGGGAGAGTTTTATTTCTTCTTTCCCTATTGGGATGCCCTTTATGTTTGCATCTTGTCTTATTGCTGTAGCTAGGCATTCTAATACTAGATTGAAGAGAAGTGGAGAGAGTGGACATCCTTGTCATGTTCCTGAGTTAAGAGGAAATGGCGTTAGTTTTTCACAATTAAGTATAATGCAGGCTGTAGTTTTGTCATATACAGCCTTTATTGTATTGAGGAATGTTCCATGGATTCCTAATTTTTTCCAAAACCTTCATCATAAAGGGTGTTGGATCTTGTCCAATCTTTTTCTGCATCTATTGGGATAACCATGTAGTTCTTATGCTTGCTTCTGTTGATGTGATGAATAACATTAATTGATTTGAACCAGCTTTGCATACCTGAAATGAATCCTGTTTGATCGTGGTGTTTGATTTTTTGGATGAATTGTTGAAGTCGATTGGCCAAAATTTTGTTGGGAAGTTTTGCATCAATGTTCATGAAAGAAATGTGTCTACAGTTCTCTTTCTTTGATGAGTCCCTGCCTGAATTGGGGGATGGTTATGATGGCTTCATAGAGTGTGTTCGGTAGTGGGCTTTCTCTTTCAATTTCATTGAAGATTTGGAGGAATATTGGTGTGAGCTCTGCTTTGAAGGCCTTGTAGAATTCTGCTGTAAAACCATCTGGTCCTGGACTTTTCTTAGTGGGAGGTCTCTTGCTGTTTCTATTTCAATACTCGATATGTGCCTGTTAAGATGGTTTAACTCATCTTGGTTTAGTTTTGGCATGTCAATATTTGTTAGGTAAAGGTCCATTTCTGCCCAGTTCTCAAACTTATTAGCAAAAAGTTTTGAGAAGTATTCCCTTATAATGTTCTGAATCTTGGTTGTTTCTGTGGTGATGTTTCCATTCTCATCTCTGACTTTATTTATTTGTGTGTGTTCTCTATTTTCTCTGATAAGATTTGCTAAGGGTCTGACAATTTTATTAATTTTTTCAAAGAACCAACTCTTTGTTTTGTTGATTCTTTCTATAATTCTTTTGGATTCTAATTCAATTAATTCAGATTTAATTTTAATTATCTCTTTCCGTCTACTGGATTGAGGTTTATCTTGCTGCTCTTTTTCAAGGAGGTTTAGATGTGTCATTAAATTGTTGGATTCAGATCTCTCCAATTTTTTGATGTAGGAGCTCAGAGCTATAAACTTGTCCCTGAGTACTGCCTTTGCTGTGTCCTAGAGTGCCAAGGATGGGCTCTTTCGTGACAACAAAGGACACCTAGTGGAAGTAACTGGAATAGGTTGGGAGATGGCAAACGGACAACTCACACACAAGAGAAGTGAATGCTGAGTGTGATTTAATGCAGAGGATAACAAGCTTTTATAGCAAAAGTCTCCATGAGAAAGGGCAAAAGGTTACACAGTCTTGCTGCAAGGCTTCCTTCTTGGGTGGTCACCAGCTGGTCGCCTGATCTTGTTTTTTGGATGACGAGTTATAATGATAGGCACTTGTTTTCGGCTTTACCTCTATTTTTAAGAAATACAATTGGTTTCGATGTTTATCAGCTATTAACCAGTAACCAGAGCATATGGGCAAGGTGCTGAACAGAAAGGCATGAACTTTACTACTTTATTATTACTCTTGTTTAGTTTTGCACTTTATACGTTTCAAATCTTTTCTAAGCAATTGTGCTTCTTTGTCATTCTTTAGAGGGTCCCCAATTTGTGGCCAAAAATCATGATCTTCAGTATACTTAGTTAAATCTGGCTATATATTAAATTCAAGCTCATAGTGTCTTTTTTGTAACCCTTTCACATAATCGTTTATTCCCCTCCATAGAGGTCTTAACTGTCTCGTAAGATCTTTCTTTTTCCTTCTTTGACAATAAGCGCCAAGGAGGCCTAGATCTAGCAAGTCTCTCAGTAAATGAAAGAGAGTAATAGGAAGTTCTTTCTCCTAAATAGTTTACCCAACAGTTGCCATCTTTGTCATACACACCTGTAAAAGGTTATGGATCTGGGGGAAGTCTTTGTGGTCCTTTAGATAATGGAGGATCCCACCATTTTCCTCTGATAAGCCATTGCCACCTTTCATCTACCAATCTTTTAGGAATCTTATTTAGCTTTTGGTCTAAATATCCCTCTACATCTTTCTTATCTATAGGATATCTATATGAGTCTATTGTATATGCTTCACGATTAAAGGAAAGTCTCCAGTAGCCATACACACTTTTTGCTCTAGCCGTGCCTACAGCTTCTTGTAAATTTCTTACAAACAATTCCTTCTGCTGAAGTGACATCATGAAACCTCCCAATACTTTTATATTTACTTATGAGTTGTCTAATAGCATCCATAAGAGTGGCTTTCAGGGTAGCACTTAACTCTGGTGAATTGGTCATATTCTCAAGACACTCATCAGATGTTGGAGTCGTCAACTCTTCCAAGAAATATCCTTGAATAATGGAACGTTGAGCATGAGTAAGTACAACAAGCAGCAGGAACAGTAAAAGACTAATAGGCACTCCTATACAGTGAAGAAAAGAAAAACAGGAACAGAAACACATCTTTCCCAGGGGCTTGAGAGCCTTTCCAGGAGGTAGGCTTCTTTGAAGCCCAATTCTCTGAGGTAGACTTCGGTGAAGTCCCATTCTCAGAGATAGGCCTCTTTGAAGCCCCATTCTCTGAGGTAGATTTCAGTGAAGTCCCATTCTCAGAGATAGGCCCTCTTTAAAGCCTCATTCTCTGAGGTAGACTTCGGTGAAGTCCCATTCTCAGATATAGGCTTTCTTGAAGCCCCATTCACAGGTCTAAAAGCAGGTCTTCCATGCTAAGCAGACTCCACCGGAGTAGGCGTGGCACTATAGGAGCTGGTAATTTGTGTGCTCATTTTTGTTGAATAGCATGAAGATTCGAATTTCCTTTCTAATCTCTTCCATAACCCACTCGTAATTCAGCAGTGTGTTGTTCAGCCTCCATGTGTAACCAGACTTTCTTTGGTGGCTTTTGGTGTTGAGTTCTAATTTTATTCCCTTGTGATCTGAGAGAATGCAAGGTACAATTGCAGTGTTTCTGAATTTGGACAAGTTTGCTTTGTGGCCTAAAATGTGGTCTATTTTAGAAAATGTTCCTTGTGCTGCTGAGAAAAACATGTATTCTGATGCTACTGGTGAAATATTCGGTAGATGTCTGTTAAATCTAGTTGATCTATGCAGCTGTTTAGATCTGTGGTTTCTCTGTTGAGTTTTTGCCAAGTTGAACTATCTAGTGGGGAGATTGGTGTGTTAAAATCCCCAACAATTAATGTCTTTGGATCTATGTGGGATTTGATGGAAAGTAGTGTTTCTTGGATAAATTTCGGTGCTCCATTTTTTGACGAATAGATATTTAGAATTGTAATATCCTCCTGAAGGAGAGATCTCTTAATGTGTATGTAAGGACCTTCTTTATCTCTTCTCACGAATTTTAATTTGAAGTCTATTTTATCTGATATTAGCATTGCAACTCCCATCTGTTTATGGGGGCCGTTTTTTGATAGATTTTGTTCCAGCTTTTAACATTGAAAATGTGTTTGTTTTTACGGGCAAGATGTGACTCCTGCAGGCAGCAGATAGAAGGGTCTTGTTTTTTAATCCAATTAGACAGTCTATGTCGCTTAATTGGAGATTTAAGTCCGTTAATGTTAAGAGATAAGACTGAGAGGTGTTTGGGAGTTCCTGCCATGTTATCCACCTTCTTGGGGGCTGCGAAAACTGGGTTCTTCCTATGGCTCTTGGATTCTCGGTTTGGGTGCAGTTTCTTGGCCTTTATTGTGGTCTTGTTGGTTTTCTATGTACAGAACATCTTTAAGAATCTTTTGTAGGGCTAGTTTGTTGGGGAAATATTGTTTCAATTTTTCTTTGCTATGGAAGGTTTTTATTTGGCCTTCAGTTATGAAGGAGAGTTTAGCTGGGTACAGTATTCTTGGTTGATAGTTGTTTGCTTTTAGGGCATTGCATACATCATTCCAGGCTCTCTTGCTTTGATTGTCTCTGCTGAGAAATCTGAGGTGATTCTCATTGGTTTCCCATTATAGGTGATTAATCTTTTCTCCTTGACAGGTTTAAGGATCTTTTCCTTGGTCTGAGTTGATCCTCTGTGGATTATAATGTGATGGTGGGATGTCCTATTCTGGTCTGGTCTATTTGGAGTTCTAAAAGCTTGTTATATCTGCATAGGCATATCTTTTTGCATGTTTGGGAAGTTCTCTGCTAAGATCCTGTTAAACAAATTTCCTAGACCATTAACTTCTGTTCCTAGGTGCTCCTCTACACCCATTATCCTTAGATTAGGCCTTCTGATGGTGTCTTCCAGGTGTTGGATAGATCTATCATATTTCTTGGACTTGTCTTGGATGGTTATATGTTCTTTCTCTATAATATCTAGGCTGTCTTCAATCCCTAAGATTCGATCTTCTGCATGGTCTAACCTGCTGTCAAGACCCTCTACTTTGTTTTTTTTTATCTCTTTTCCTTCTAATTGGTCAGCTCTGATGGCTTCAAATTCTTTGTTGAAGCTTTGTTTTAGATCTTGTATGAACTTCTTTACTTCCTTAATTTGGTGTTCAGTGTTTATTCTCAAATCACTTAGTTGATTGGTTATGGTTTCCTTGGACTCCCAATCCTTCTGTTGAGTTCCATTCAGCATTCCCTTTGTGGTCTCCCTGACTTCTTTCAGCTCTTTGTTAATGGATCCCATGAATGCAGTAAGTGATCTTTGTGTATTCTCTTCCTGCTCTCTCAATTCCTGTATTATTCTTTGATTAGCTTCCTCCCATTTGTGCAATTCCTGTAGGTCTCTTTGAGTGTTCTCAGCCTGCTCACGCCATTCCTCCCTTTCTCTTTTAGTATTCTCAAGTTGTTCACACAAATCCTGTATCAGTTTTTGAGTAGCTTCCTCTCGCTTATGATATTCCTTTATAAACTTTTGGATTGCCTCCTCTCTCTCCCTATCACGCTCATACAGAGTCCTTTTTATGTTTTCAATCTTTTCATTTATCATGTTTGCCAGCACTGTTTGTAGAGCTATTTGGGAAATCTCCTCTGGATTATTCATTATCTGTTCTGTCCCCTAATTATCAAGATTGGGAATTGAGGTACCCGGATTTGCCATTTTTCTTGTGTTTTTCCGGCTTACTTTGCCCATTTGAGATGAAAATAGCACCAGTTTTGTGCTAGAACACTATCTTAAGGCAAGCATCAACCAAAGTCTGAATTTGCACAGTTAATAGTCTACAGATACAATGAAGTTCAACAGATACATCTATTCAACATCAAACAACTATACGTTAATGGGCTATGAACTGCAAAGAAGAATTTGGAAAACCAGAAATTATTATGGTTAGGGAGAGATGTGGGTAAAAAATAGGAATAGATTGATGTGGGGAGGCACAGTTAGAGTTAACTAAGTCCTAATCTCAAAGTAGGAAATAGGTTGGGTAGGATGAAAGTAGAGAGAGAAAAAAAAGAAGAAAGGGAAAGGGAAAAAAAAGAGACCAGAAAAAATAGAAAAGTAAAAATTAATAGTATAATGGAGAACTGAAAACAATCTATTTAGAGAAGAACATGAATATATTGAGAGAAGGGGGGGATATAAAGGAGATGTGAAAAACTTAAAAATAAAAATGCTTAAAATATTATATATGTATAAAGAGTTAGTATTGCTATTAAGGAATTTAAGTCACAGATGTTTTGAATTGAGTAATAAATTTGTGGATTAAATGTGTACTCAATGGGGGATAGGGTCTAATAGTCAACTATGGGTTAATCTGATGATGTGCAAGACAAGAATTAAGTCACATCAAGAAGAACAAAAGAGAGGAAAAGGTGAAAAGGATAAGAAAATAAGAAAAAGAGATTAGAAGTTCAGTAGAGATAAACAAAAAACGAAAAGATAATTAAAAAGAAAGAAAGAAAACAAAAAAGAAAGAAAAATGCACACTCACATATCCCTAAAATAAAAAGTATAAGAGGAAAAAAAGTTACTGGAAAACAATTTTTTTCAAAAAAGGCAAAAATTAAAGATTAAAAAAAGTTTTAGAAAAGAAAAAAAAATTTATATAAGGTACCAAAAAGAAGAAGGAGGAGGAGGAGGAGGAGGAGGAGGAGGAGGAGGAGGAGGAGGAGGAGGAGGAGGAGGAGGAGGAGGAGGAGGAGGAGGAAGAAGAAGAAGGAGAAGGAGGAGAAGAAGGAGAAGGAGGAGAAGGAGGAGAAGAAGGAGAAGAAGGAGAAGAAGGAGAAGAAGAAGAAGAAGAAAGAAGAAGAAGAAGAAGAAGGAGGAGGAGGAGGAGGAGGAGGAGGAGGAGGAGGAGGAGGAGGAGGAGGAGGAGGAGGAGGAGGAGGAGGAGGAGGAGGAGGAGGAGGAGGAGGAGAAGGAGGAGGAGAAGGAGAAGGAGGAGGAGAAGGAGAAGGAGAAGGAGAAGGAGAAGGAGAAGGAGAAGGAGAAGGAGAAGGAGAAGAAGAAGAAGAAGAAGAAGAAGAAGAAGAAGAAGAAGAAGAAGAAGAAGAAGAAGAAGAAGAAGAAGAAGAGGAAGAGGAAGGAGGAGGAGGAGAAGAAGAAGAAGGAGGAGGAGAAGAAGAAGAAAAGTTCTTTGATTTTTTTGCGAGGGGTGGGAAAAATCCTGTATCTCCCTTGTGTCCATAACCAGCCTCTTGTTGGAGTCTCTGCTCTGCTTGTGGTCCTGTGAGTTGGTTGGTTTCTTAAGTCAGTTTGTTCGAACAGGCAGAAAAAATGCTCTGCTTTACCTAGGATTTTGTGATCCTCCTCCCAGGCTAGTTCATTGGGAGGCAGATCTGCTTTGAGTATCACAAAAGAGGGGGATGCAGTGATGAGGCTACATTCTGAGTAGAGTTGAGGCCTTTCAACAAACAATACCTTTTCCCGGGGGCTTGTTTGTGAAAAATTCACAGAGCCCAGCCTGGAGCCATTCTCAGGGTTTCTGTTTACTGAATTTCAATTGATTGTCCAGGCTGCTAGAGGGAGGGGCAGCCTCTAGCTCTGATTACCCAGTGAAGAAAGCCACTCCTAGAGGGAGGTGCAGCCTCTGGCTCTGATTACCCAGTGAAGAAAGCCACTCCTAGGGCTGGAGGCCATGCTGGTTGACTTTTCCCTGGTTGGAGCTGAGTTGGCAGGTCACACCGCCGTCAAGTTCTTGTGACTTGCTGAATGACTCTTTTTATTCCAAGGCTTGAGTTGGAGCTAGGAGCTCCACCGAGCTTTGCCGATATCCAAGATGGAGATCTCCGGTACTGGGGGGTGGGGAGGGGTGGCCTTCCCTCCACTGCTCCCTGAGAAGGAGTGAGGACATCAGGCTTCTACTCAAGCTGAGTCTTGGTTCCTGGGTCGTCTCTGGTCTGCGAAATACAGGATGAATATGTCTGCTGCTTGTGGGTTCATGCTGGTGTTGAGTAGAATCCACTTGCCCGCTGTGTCTGGCTCCTTTGTCCTGGAATCTCTGTGGCTCAGGTATGGCACCTGCGATCGCCGCTGCCGCCACCGCTGCCGCCACCACTGCGGCGGCTGGCAAGGGCTCAGATTTTTCTCCTTGCCTGGATTTTCCCTCTCTGGCCTAACTCTCTGTCCTGTGATGGCACACTTGGTGTGATTCTCTGGCTTAGGACTGTTCACTGGAACTCTAAAACTGCTTTCTGTGCGAGAGCTTGTTTAGACTCCAGCTTCTCCTCCGCCATCTTCCCGGAACTTCCAGTATTTTATTTTTTGTGGAGCTATTACGAATGGAGTTGCTTTCCTAATTTCAGCCACACTTTTGTCAATACTGATATATAGAAAAGCCATTGAGTTTCGAGGGTTAATTTTATACCCTGCTACTTTGCCAAGGTTTTGAATCAGCTTGAGTAATTTGGGAGTGGAGTCTGTGGGATTCTTTAAATACAAGATCATGTCATTTGCAAAGAGGGAGAGTTTTACTTCTTCTTTCCCTATTTGGATCCCCTTTATGTTTGCATCTTATTGCTGTAGCTTCGCATTCTAATACTAGATTGAAGAGAAGTGGAGAGAGTGGACATCCTTGTCTCATTTCTGAGTTTAGAGGAAATGGCTTTAGTTTTTCACCATTGAGTATAATACTGGCTGTAGTTTTGTCATATACAGCCTTTATTGTATTGAGTAAGGTAACGTGGATTCCTAGTTTTTTCAGAACCTTCAACATAAAGGGGTGTTGGATCTTGTCAAATGTTTTTTCTGCATCTATTGAGATAACCATGTGGTTCTTATACTTGCTCTTCTTGATGTAATGAATTATGTTAATTGATTTGCATATATTGAACCAGCTTTGCATCCCTGAAATGAATCCTGTTTTATCGTAGTGTATGGCATTTTGATGAATTGTTAAAGTCGATTGGCGAAAATTTTGTTAAGTTTTTCATCAATGTTCATCAAATGTATAAGTCTATAGTTGTCTTTATTTGATGAGTCCCTGCCTGGTTTTGGGATGAGGGTTATTATAGCTCCATAGAATGAATTTGGTACTGTACATTCTCTTTCAATTTCATTGAAGGAGTATTGGTGTGAGTTCGGTTAGAAGGCCTTGTAGAATTCCACTGTGAAACCATCTGGTCCTGGGCTTTTCTTAGATAGGAGGTCTTTTATGGCTGTTTCTATTTCAATGGTTGATATGGGCCTATTAAGATGGTTTAACTCATCTTGGTTTAGTTTTGGCATGTCGATGTTTGCTAGGAAAAGGTTCATTCCTTCCAAGTTCTCAAACATATTAGCATCAAGTTTTGAGAAGTGTTCCCTTATAATGGTCTGAATCTTGTTTTTTTTGTTTTTTTGTTTGTTTTTTTTTTTTGTGGTGATGTTTCCATTCTCATCTCTGAGTTTATTTATTTGGGTGTGTTTTCTTCTTTTTCTGATAAGATTTGCTAAGGGTCTGTCAATTTTGTTTATTTTCTCGAAGAACCAACTCTTTGTTTTGTTGATCCTTTCTATCTTTCTTCTGGATTCTAATTCATTTAATTCTGATTTAATTTTAATTATTTCTTTCTGTCTACTGGATTGGGGGTTATCTTGATGCTCTTTTTCAAGGAGGCTCAGCTGTCTCATTAAGTTGTTGGTTTCAGATCTATCCAATTTGTTGATGTAGGAACTCAGAGCTATAAACTTGCCTCTGAGTACTGCCATTTCTGTGTCCCAGAGGAGCTGGTAGTTTGTGTGCTCCCTTTTATTGAATATCATGAACACTTGAATTTTGTTTCTAATCTCTTCCATGACACACTGGTGATTAAATAGTGTGTAGTAAATAGTTCACCTCCATGTGTTACAGGATTTTCTTTGGTGGCTTTTGGTGTTGAGTTCTGATTTTATTTCATTGTGGTATGAGAAAATGCATGGTATGACTTCAATGTTTTTGAATTTGGGCAAGTTTGCTTTGTGACTAAAATGTGGTCTATTTTGGAAAATGTTCCATGTACTGCTGAGAAGAACAGGTATTCTGATGCTGCTGGGTGAAATATTCGGTAGATGTCTGTTACATCTAGTTGATCTATGCAGTTGTTTAGGTCTGCAGTTTCTATGTTGAGTTTTTGCCATGTTGATCTCTCTAGAGGGGATAGTGGAGTGTTATATCTCCAGTAATTAATGTCTTTGGATCTATATGAGATTTGAGATGAAGTAGTGTTTCTTGAATAAATTTGGGTGCTCCTTTGTTTGGCAAAAACATATTTAGAATTGTAATATCTTCCTGAAGGAGAGATCCCTTAATTAGTTTGTAGTGACCTTCTTATCTGTTCTTACTAATTTTAACTTGAAGTCTATTTTATCTGGTATTAGCATTGCAACTCCAACGTGTTTATGGCGGCCATTTGTTTGGTAGATTTTGTTCCAGCCTTTCCCATTGAAAATGTGTTTGTTTTTATGGGCAAGATGTGACTCCTGAAGGCAGCAGATAGAAGAATCTTGATTTTTAATCTAACTAGACAGTCTATGTCGCTTGATTGAAGAGTGAAGTCGTTAATGTTAAGAAATAGGAGTGAGAGTTATTTGGGAGTTCCTGCCATTTTATCCAGCTTCTTTGGGGCTGCAGCTACTGGGTTCTTCCTATGGTTCTTGGATTCTATGTTTGGGTGTGGTTTCTTGGCCTTTATTGTGGTCTTGTTGGTTTTCTAAGTGTAGGACATCTTTAAGAATCTTTTAGAGAGCTGGTTTGATGGAGATATATTGTTTCAATTTTCGTTGCTATGGACCATTTTTATTTTACCTTCCATAATGAAGGAGAGTTTAGCTGGGTACATTATTCTTGGTTGTCTCTGCTGAGAAATCTGATGTGATTCTAATTGTTTTCCCTTTATAGATGATTGATCTTTTCTCCTTGACAGCTTTAAGGATCTTTTCCTTGGCCTGAATTGATACTGTACGGATTATATTGTGACCGTGGGATGTCCTGTTCTAGTCTGGTCTATTTGGAGTTCTAAAAGCTTCTTGTATCTGAATAGGCCTATCTTTTTGCATGTTTGCGAAGTTCTCTGCTAGGATCCCGTTAAACAAATTTCCTAGACCATTAACTTCTGTCTCTAAGTTCTCCTCTACACTCATTATCCTCAGATTAGGCCTTCTGATGGTATCTTCCAAGTGTTGAATAGATCTATCATATTTCTTGGATTTGTCTTGGATGGTTGTATGTTCTTTCTCTATAATATCTAGGCTGTCTTCAATCTCTGAGATTCGATCTTCTGCATGGTCTAACCTACTCTCAAGACTTTCTACTTTGTTTTTTTATTTCATTTCCTTCTAATTGGTTGGCTTTAAGGGCTTCAAATTCTTTGTTGGAACTTTGTTCTAGACTTTGTAAGGACTTCTTTACTTCCTTAATTTGGTGTTCAGTGTTTATTAACCAATTTATTAACCAATCACTGAGTTGATTGGTTATGGATTCCTTGGACTCCCATTCCTTCTGTTGGGCTCCAATGAACATTTCCTTTGCGGTCTTACTGATGTCTTTCAGCTCTCTGGTTATGGATTCCATGAATGCCTCCTTTGGTCTTTGTCTATTCTCATCCCAATCTCTCAGTTCCTGTATTTCTCTTTGATTAGCATCCTTATGTTCACACATTTCCAGTAGTTCTCTTTGAGGGTTCTCAGCCTGTTGACACCATTCCTGACTTTCTCTTTGTCTGTTCTAAGCCAGCTCACGCCATTCCTGTCTATCTCTTTGATCTCAAGCTGCTCAAGCAATTCCTATTTTTCTCTTTGAATGTTCTCAATCTGCTCACGTAATTTCTGTATCAATCTTTGAGTAGCTTCCTCACACTCAGGAGACTCTGTCTTGATCTTTGGTTTTCCTCCTCTCTCTCCCTATCATGCTCACACTGAGGCCTTTGCAAGTTTTCACTCTTTTTACTTATCCTGTTTAACTGTAGTGTTTGTACAGCTTTTGGGGAACTCTCCTCTGGATTATTCATTATCTGTTCTGTCCCCTGATTGTCATGAGTGGGAGTTGAGGACCCCGGGCTTGCTATTTTTCTTGTGTTTTTCCGGCTTGTTCTGCCTATTTGGGATGAGAATAACACCTTTTGTGCTAGAACACTATTTTAAAGTAAACATAAACCAAAGTCCGTAGTTGCATAGTCCAAAAACTGCAGGTAGAATCTGGTTCAAGAGATACAATCTATTGAACATCAAACAACTATGTCTTAATGGCCTAAGAACAGCAAAGGAGAATTTGACAACCAGAAATTATTAGGTCTAGGGAAAATGTGGGGAAAATAGGGTTAGAGGGATTTGGGAATATGAGGGAGAGTGGAATTAACCATATCCTAATCTCAAAGAGGGAAATGCATTGGACAGAATGATAGCAGAGAGAGTGAAAAAAAGAAAAAGAAAATAGAGATGAAAAAGAAAAAAGAGACAAGAAAAAAAGGAAAAACAAAAATTTTAAATTAAAAAGTTAGGGGGCAGGGAAGGTGGCTCAGTGGTAGAGTGCTTGCCTTGCATGCCTGAGGCCCTGGGTTCGATTCCTCAGCACCACATAAGCAAAAAGAAAAAAGCCATAAGTGACGCTGTGGTTCAAGTGGTACAGTGCTAACCTTGAGCTGAAGAGCTGAGGGAGAGTGCCCAGGTCCAGAGTTCACACCCCACGACCGGATTCACCCCCCCAAAAAAAAAAGTTAAACCCTTAAAAAATGTAAGTTTGAAAGGGTAGTATTGAGAGAAGAATGGGCATAGGATGAGAGGAGGGAAGGGATAGAAAGGAGACATGAAAAACTAGAAAAATAAAAATGTTTTAAAATATTATATGGGTATAAAGAAGTAATACTGCTATTAAGGAATTTAAGTCTGAGAGGTTTTGAGTTGAGTTATTTCTGTATTAAGTATGGACACAATGGAGGATAAGCTTTAATAATCGACGACGGGTATATTTGAGGGTGAACAGAACAGCAATTTAGTCACGCAGAAAAGAATGAAAGAGAAGAAATGAAAAGAATGAGAAAAGAATGAAAGAAAAAAAGGATCAAAAGGTGAGTAGAGATTTTAAAAAGCACATACACATATACACCTAAAATAAAAATTATACAAGGAAGAAAAGAAAAAATAATTGAAAAAACATTTTTAAAATTAAAAACTTAAAAAAAAATTAAAAATAACACGCAAAAGAGAGAAAGTCGTTTGATTTTTTTTTTTTGGAGGGGATGGGAAGATTCTGTATCTCCCTTGTGTCATAACCAGTCTCTTGGTGGAGTCTCTGGTTTGCTTGTGGTGTTTGGTTTTCCTGTGGCTTGATTGGTTCATTAAATCAGTTTATTTTGGCAAGCAAAAAAAATGCTCTGCTTTACTCAGGATTTTGTGATCCTCCTCCCAGGCTAGTTCTGTGAGAGCGGGACCTGTTTTGAGTATCGCAAAAGAGGGAGATGGCTTTTTCCTCTAGTTTGGAGAGGCTGTGTTGAGGCTAAGTTCTGGGTAGAGTTGAGGCTTTTCTGCAAACAGTAGCTTTTCACTGATGGGCTAGCTTCTGAGACAGTCACAGAGCCCAGACTGGAGCCTTTTTCGGGGTTTATGTTTACTGAATTTCAATGGATTGTATAGGCTGCTGTAGAGAGGGGCAATTCCTGGCTGTGTTTACCAAGTGAAGAAAGCCACTCCTGGGGGCAGATTTTCGTCTGCCTGGTGTGGGTGACATTTTTCTGGGTGCAGTTGTGCCTTGCAGGTCTGGGCAGGTTCCTGTGACCTGCTAAATGACTGTCTTGTTTTTCCCAAGGCCTGAGTTGGAGCTGGCAGCTCAGCCTGGCTTTTGTCAGTATCAAAGATGGAGATCTCCTGTAGTGGGGTCGGGGATGGGTGCCTTCCCTCCTCTGATCCCTGAGGAATGAGGATGTCAGGGTTCTATTCATGATGGAGGATTGGTCCCTGGGTAGTCTCTGGTCTGAGATCTGCAGGGTGAAGATATCTGCTACTTGTCATTTCTTGCTGGTGTTATAGTATCTGTTTGCCTGCTGCATCTGACACCTTTGTCCCGGACTCTGTGTTGAAGATATGGTGGCTATAGCCGCCGCCGCCACCGCTGCCGCCGCAGCTGCCAGTAAGTGCTAAGATTCGTCTCTTTGCCTGGATTTTCCCTTTCTGGCAAAACTCTTTGTACTGTGATGGCACACTTGGTGTAATTCTCTGGCTTAGGAGTGTTCACTGGAACTCTAAAACTGCTTTCTATGGGAGAGGTCATTTAGCCTCCAGCTTCTCCTCTGCCATCTTCCTGACTTCTGAACATCAGGTGGTTGAAATCATCCATCTAATTTGACCCATAATCCCAGGCGTTAGTGAAAATTGCCAACTTAAATAAAAGAAACACCCTGGAAAACGTGGCATTTATTTTGTCTCAATCAAACTTAAAGTGTTCCCAAGACAGTGGTCCCCTTTTCCTTCCAGACAGCCTACAGCAGGCTACAGAAATGGGCAGTCAGTGAGCCCTAGCTAATTGCCCCCTCCTGATATGGAGAAGGCTCCAGGAGGGGGAATGGACTTGTGTACCACTTCCCATACCACTTCCCAGCTGGAAACAGCCCAGGGCGGACACAGATTGGAGTCTGCAGGACTCCAGGGAGGATTGAAAACTGGTGCAATGCCCCAGGAGGGAATCCATGCCACCAGTGCGGGCCCAGAGCCCTGTGCCCGGATGCCCACAGAAACCATAAATGCCCTAGGTAAGGTTCCCCTCTCATCCTCGGTCAGGATGAACCATCTGCCATGTCACACGTTATGCCAGCCCCCAAAACCTCATAGATTCACTGCCCCTGTCCTACCCTCTGCCCCACCTCATTCCCTAATTTTGTTCGGCAGACAAATTACCAACCCTTGAATTAGCTCTAACTATAAACACAAAAGCAGAGTGTCTGGCTGGAAGATTGTGGCGGTGGTCACACTTGCCTCACCAAACTTTTGGCTGTGGATAGAAGGACAGGTGTCCACTCTAGTCCAGCGTTCACACAGGTCACCTAGGGGAGGCACATACAGGCCCAGCATCTACTGTGGGGTATAGGAAAGGGGGAAGAGAGAGGTGGAAATAGGAGGAAAAGAATGTCTACTGAAATCTTCCCATAAAGGAGCCAAGAAACTGTGAAGGAGAAAACAAAAATTGTGGCTGGGCTCATACTTGGTATTGAAAAAAGAACAACAACAAATACACACACAGTAATAAAATGCTTTAGCTGTTTTTAGACATGATGACTTACATATATTTTCATTGCTCTCATCTCTCTGCTCTCCCAACGTACACACACACAGACACACACACAGAGACACACACACACACAGACACACACAAATCCAGAATGGTACCAGAAGACTTATCCATTCAGCACCTGCAATTTGCCAACTGATCACTCACCTGAGCACAGTCAGGGTGTACAAGGAGAAAGATTCTCTCTCTCTCTCTCTCTCTCTTACACACACACACACACACACACACACACACACAGACACACACACACACACAGACTCAGAGTAGTGCCTCTCCTAAGTTTGTTGGTTCCACATGTGCGACAATGTACAAGCTGAAGGACAAAGGTTCCCATATACTGTTCCCTTGTAAAAACCAAGGGCTCCCACCCAAGGAGTGCACTACTCTAATGACACAGCACGACCCACCTCTCCCCTTCTCCATGGCCAGACCCTTCTCCTTGGGAACAACAACTCATTCACCAGAACCTTAGGCCAGGACATAGGGTGAAGGAATCCCCAGACATGTGACTACTCAGAGGCAGGACTGAAAACAAGCAGGGGGTCATGGGGTTCCCAGGGTGGTGTCTGATCCTGGGTGGGGGCAGTGTTGGGGAAATTGATTGGGTCCTAAAGGCTACATACATGGACAGACTCCCTACTTCCAGCCTAGATGCTTCTGGGTGACTGGATGGATTCTTGGGAAGGCCAAGGAGACCAGATGGACTGGGAGCACCAGCAGATGCTGGCAGAGCTGGGAAATGTGATCACTCTGTGAGTAGTGTTGACAGCTAGGGTGCGGGGGATAGGCCGGGTGTGCATGTGTCGGAGGGGTGTGTTCCTCCCAGATATTCACCTTCTATCTGACCCCCAGTGCCATCACCTCCCTAGTGGGTTTTTCTGGGACCCTCCTGTGGTGAAAGGGTAACTGAGCACAGAGGACAAGTGCTCACACAGCAAGGTGGGGGCCTATCTTCTGCATCCAACATCCCCCACCCCCAGAAAAAAGGCAAAAACCCAAGAAGGCAGGTGTAGAGGTGCTGCTCCCCACCTCTGACTAAAGCCACCAGGTTTCCACCAGGGAGAGGAAGGGTGCAGCTGTGTGACTCCTATTGCTCCAGGCGCCCCATTCTCACCCATTCCTGCATCTCCCTGTTTCCTGTGACGCTGGCCACTAGGGATGGGGGTGGGTTCCTCAAGTCGACATCCACTCCCCCACCCCCAGTCCTGGGTTGCATTTGTCTCAGACGCAGGGCTGGCCTGCTTGGCGCTGGGGAGTTGTGGTTGGGACACGAGAGGAGAGGTGATAGTCACTGGTCTGGGTCCGTGGGGGGCGTGAGTGGGGGAGAAGGTGGTGCATAGAAGTTGTTCATGAGGTGTGGGCCCATGGGGCAGCACTCATGTGTGCTTTGGGGAGAAGCTGTAGGCTGTGATTCCAGGTGCACCAGGCAGTGATGGCAGTGGCGTGGTGGACACTCAGGCCCAGAGCAGAGGATCGGGGGCTGGGACCAGGTCAGGGCCCCAAGCCAGCCAGGGGTGCAAAATCACTGCATGACTCCAAAAGTCACCACGGGTCTGAGCCGGCAGGGACATGTTTGAAAAGCAGTGCCGCAGGAAGGGCAGCAAATGGGGCTGGGGTAGGGGCAGACAGATGGTGGGGCTGAGTGCGCCTCTGTGAAACTGAGCTCCCGGCCCAAAAGCCTTGGACATAGGGCCTACCTAGCCTCTGAGCCTCCCTGGGGCAGTGTGAGGGATTTGCCTGCTGTGCTGGCTTTCTGTGCTCTGTGCTCCTGGCCCAGAACTGTGCTCCTAGAGCAGCACAGGCCAGCCATTGATGCCACCTCCCATGGTGCATGTGCCTGCTCATGTCTCTGCTCTCTCTCTCTGCCCCCACTTCTCTCCTGGGCTGCCCTGCCACCGTAACGTAAGTGCACTAGCACCCATGTACCCCTGGCTGTAGCAGCTATGTGGCCCCTTGGCTTTGCCCTGTCTGCCCTTCGGTCACACTCCTCCTCACAATTGGCCTTGTGCTGCCCTGACTCTGCCCTAAGGCTACTAGGCCATGGCAGAAGCAGCCTCACCTCAGCTCAGGGCTTCCCCCTAAAACCAGCAGCTGCTCAGCCCAACCACTGGGGGAGACTCTTCTCATCGACCCCACACACCAAGAAGGTACATGGTGAACCTCCGTGTATGTGTGTGTGTGTGTGTGTGTGAGAGAGAGAGAGAGAGAGAGAGAGAGAGAGAGATTGTTGGGGATACCTACCTCTCAAGGACTCAGAACAAAGCACCCTTTGGGATGACAGCAAGCGCACAGCACATTTTAAAAAAATAGCATAAATAACCCTGTGTAATGGACTCAGCACAATGTGCCTTTTGAAGGACTCAGCACATAGCAACCTGTGGGATCCTCATGGTATTCTAATGACCAATAAAATTAGACATGCCATTTAGACATCACTAAACTTAAATATATTAGTATTATGACATTATATTTCATAGTGACATTATAGACATGTTGTGAATGCCTATTCTGTAATTTCATTCTATTTCAATTGAGCAATAGTAGAGGATATTAGAAATCCATCACAAAGCCTTTGTGATGTCACATTGCTATTGTGACATTACAATCACCTTGAGACCTCCCAAACACATTATGACATCTTTACCACCTTTGAAAAAACACATGACCTTTTTGACATCACAGTAACTTTGTGTATCCATATCTTCATTATGAAATATCAATTGAGATCATATACGACATTATAATATCACAAAGCATTCACAATAAAATCATTGGTGTGATATCACTGTCATTAGGACATCAGCTCATTGTGACATCACAAATCTGTAATGACATCATACCACTATGACATCACATTGTCATTGTGATATCATATATACATTATGCATATCTATTGTGTGATTTCATTATATTTCAAATGTGGCACGTAGGTTCATATCAAAAACACATTTTGACTTCATAACCATTGTGACATCACAATCCTTTTGTGACATAACATTGCCATTGTGATACTAAACAACTGTGACAATTCAAACATGTCCTGCCCTCATAAGTTTTGCGACATGTCGCCACTATGTTACGTTAGGCCCCCTTGAGAGCTCACTCTATTTTTGACCTCATATTATTTCAGGTATGACAAGAAATATTACAAATATACTGTGACATCATGAATATAGTGATATCACACTGCTAGATGTAGTGACCATTGTGTCACATTGTCACATCACAAATCTGTTCTGACTTCATCACATTTGTGCCAACAAATGCCTTTGGAATCCTCACATTGTGATACTCATTGTGAGTTAATGGCAATTGAGTTCTGGAATGCCATTGTCACATCAGTGATCTACTGCGACATCACAAATCTCTTTTGAACTCATCCCTATTATGGTATCACCAACTAATTGTGACATAACACACATGACATTATAATTTGACATCATATTGCAATTGTGATATTACTGTACCATCATACTTTCACAAACCTATTATGACCTCATCACATCTTAGAAAATTCATGGCCTTTGGGACATCATGCTCTTTCTGTGAATGTGTATCATTGTGAACTGGTAGCAATTGAAATTTGAAATAAGATGTGATATTGCAAACTAGTTTTGACATCACTAACCTATTTTTATATCATTAACATTTTGCCAACTGAAACCTCTTAGGAACTTTAGCACTTTTGACAAAAAATAACTGGCCTTTGTGTCATCAAAGTTCATTCATGTATGTCATTGTGATTTCATTCTCATATACTCATTATAAACTAATGGCAATTAAGATCTGACATGCCACTGTGACATCACAAACCCTTTGTGACAACATCATCAGTGTGACATCAGACTGTCATTATGACATCATCAGCTCATGGTGACATCACCAAGCTACAGTGACATCAAAGCATTATGACATCGCATTGCCATTTTGCTGTCATAGACACATTGTCAATGTATATCCTATGATTTCATTCTATTTTAAATGTGGCATATCATTTGATATCAGAAACACATTGTGACCTCATAACCACTGTAACATTATAAACCCTGAGTGGCGTCATAACCAGTATGATATCACATTGTTGTTATGATATCTTTAGCTTATGGTGACATCACAAAATGACAATGACATTATAGCATTTGCCATTATGTCATTTTGACATCATAGTCACATATGAATGCCTAATCTGTGATTTCATTGTATTTGAAATGTGGCATGTGGGTTGCTATCAGAAACTCATTGTGACATCATAACCTTTGTGACATCAAAATCCCTTTGTGACATCAATTTGGCAATGTGACATCACAATGGCAATGTGATGCTACTAACACACCATGATATCACAATGGTCATGAACTCAGAATGGGTTTCTGATATCAACTGACATGCCACATTAGAAATAGAATCAACATAAAGGGCAAACACAACTTGTCTATGATATCAGAATGACAATGTAATGTTACAGTGCTATGATGTCTTTGTAGTTTTACATGTCTAAATGAGATGATGTTGTCATAATGGCAACATGATGCCACAATTATGATGATGTCAGAAAGGATTTTTTAAAATATTTCAATGGTATGTCTAATGTAAGTTGTCATTAGATCCCCATGAGGATATGGATACAAAAAATGTTCTGTGATGTCACAGAGGCCATGTGTGTTTTCAAAGGTGGTAAGATATAGCTTTGGAATGGCACAAAGTGATTCATAATATCACAGTGGAAATGAGATTTCCCATTGGGTTTTTGATGAGGTCACAATAGTTTTGTGATGTCATAGTTTGTAATATCAGAATGATATATCCAATTTCAAATACTCATAATTCAATATGAGGATACCAGGTGATAGAAGAAGCTTCATAGTATGAGGTCATACTATGTGAAAACCCAATGGGACACTGATTTCACAATGACAATGTGAAGTCTCAACATCATGTTATAATGATGTTTTGATGTCACAATTGATGACGCCATACTGATGAGGAGGTCACAATAGATTTGAAATGTCCCAAGGGGTTGGTGATGTCACAATGGCATGTGGGATCTCAACTGTCATTAACTCACCATGAGTATATGAGTTTGGGAAGGGATTCTGATGTCCCCAAAGTATATGTAGTCAGAAAGGTGAAGAACTAACAGGTCTGAGATATCACAACGTGTCACAATGGTTATGATGTCCAGTGGTGTGATATCATGATGTTACACTGGATTTTAGATATCTCATGTCATATCTGAAATATGAAGACAAACACAGATTTTCAACTCACAAAGGGCCTAAAATATCACAATGACATGGCACAAATGTTATGAGGACCGGAGAGGTATTTGATGTCACAGTGGGTTAGTGATATAACAAAGGCAATGTACTATGACAAAGAGATTTTGATGTCACAAAGGTAATGAGTTCACAATGGTTTCCTGATATCAACCCACATGGCACACATTTGGAATAGAATTAAATCAAAGAATAGGCATTTACAATGGGTCTATGACATCAAAGTGATAATGTGATGTCAAGGCAACAATGTTTGATAGGATATGTACTCATTACCTTACTCATAACTGTAATCCCACTGTACACTATATTTACAATAAAAAACGTACAGAAAAAAAAGAAAACAAATGGTATGGTGTTATTGGGGTTTGGTGTTATCACAATGAGATGATGGTGTCATGATGACAATGTGATTTTACAGTCGAAATTATTGCACAAAGTATTTGTGATGATACAATGCTATGTGAAATCACAATTTTCATTAGTTCACTATGAGAATATGGGTACACAAAGGGTCTGTGAGGCCACAGAGGTCATGTGTTTTTTTAAAGGTGCTAAGACTTCACAATTGCTTTGTGATGTCACAATGTGATTGTGAAGGCTTAACAACAATGTGATGTCACAATGATTTTGTGATGTCACAGTGGTGATGAGATCACAATGAGTTTGTGATGTCACCATGAGTTTGTATTATTACAATGACATGTCCAATTTCAATTTCTACTAGTTCACAATGAGGATACAATTTCAAAGAAAGAATCTTAAGATCCAAAGACCATGAGTTTTTAGTCATAATGTGTGATATGCTCCCATTAGGATATTTTAGGACTTTAGTAAGCTTATACTCTGTTTTCAAACTCATAATAATTCAGGTATGACATATGATATCAGAAATTGACTCTGACATTATGCATATTGTGACATCACATTGATAGACATCAAGACCATGGTGTCACATTGTGAACTCACATATCTGCTAGGATTTCATGACATTTGTGCTAACACATGATTTTGGAGCCAACACAGTCCCTTTGTGAACTCATATCTTCATTGTGAATTAATGATATTTGAGAATCGGCATGCCATTGTGACATTTCCAACCTATTGTGACAGCACAAACCTATTATAGTAGAAACACATTGTGATCTAATAGCCATTGTGGAAGCACAATCCCTTTGTGACCCTATATTTCCATAGTAATATCACTAATCCACTGTGAAATTCCAATCCTCTCTTACCCAATCCAGGTATGAAATGTGATACCCGAATCCAGTGTGACATTTAGATCATGGTGACACTCACTGATAGATGATATGAGCATTTTGTCACATTCTGACAACACACACCTGTTAGGACTTCATCACTTTTGAGACAACGCATGTCTTTGGAGACATCACAGTCACTTTGTGAGCTCATAGACTCATTGTGAGTTGAAAATTGAGATCACATATGCCATTTTGATGTCACCAACCCATTGTGACGTCACAAACCTCTTGTAAACTCATCACTAGTGTGGCATCACCAATTGTGGTATCAAAACATTATTAAGTCATCATATTTCAACATCACATTGCCATAGTGATATCACAGTTCCATTGTGTTTTCAATAACCTAGTATGTCTTCATAGCATTTTAGAAAATTCATGTCCTTTTATATTTGTCTTCTTCTGTGAACTAATATCCTTATCGTGAAATAGTAGCAACTGAAATTGGGCATGTGATTATGAGATGTGACTTCAGAAAACTTTGATTTCATCACCAGTGTGACATCAAAAACCCATTGTGAGCTTTCATAGATACTTGACATCACTATCACATTGTGACATCCCAAACTTATTAGGACCTCTTAGCACCTCTGAAAAAACACATGGCCTTTGTGACATCACAGTCCCTTTGTGTAACTATACCCTGATTATGAACTGACAATTGATATCAGACATGCCATTGTGACATCATGAACCCTTTGTGACAGCACCAGTGTGACATAACATTCTCATTATAACAGCATCAACTACTTTTGAGATCAGAAAACTACAACAAGATAGTATTATGAGATCACATTGTCATTGTGATGTTATAGACAGATTGTGAATGCCTGTTTTTAATCTGTTTTCTTGTTGTAGTTGGTCATGGGACTTGAACTCTTGGCTTGGGTGCTGTCCCTGCTCTACAGCTCTAGGTGAGCACACTATCACTTGAGCCACAGCTCCACTTCTGGTTTTCTAGTGGTTTTTATTGGAGATAAGAGTCTCATGGACTTTCCAGCCTGAGGTGACTTTGAACTGCAATCCTCAGATCTCAGCCTCCTGAGTAGCTGGGATTACAGGCATGAGCCACCTGCACCAGGCTTTTTCATTCTATTTAAAATTTGACATGTGTGTTGATATCAGAAACCTGATGTGACCTCATAACTGTTGTAACATCATAAATCAGCAGTGACATCAAATTGTCATTATGACACCCTCAGCTCATTGTGACATCACCAAACGACAGTGGCATCATAGCATGATAAATCACAGTGACATGGTTATGTCATAGCATAACAGTGTGAAGGCCTGTTCTGTTAATTCATTCCATTTCAGAAACCCATTTGACCATATAACAATTGTTATATCACAATCCTTTGTGACATCACCTTGCCATTGTGACATCATTAACCGGTTGTGCCATCACAAACCAGTCCTATTCTTATAAGTTTTGTGACGTTGTTATATGTTAGGCCCTTTGTGAGCTCATAATCTGTTTCCAATCTCATATTTCTGATAAGACATGGGATATCAGAAATCCCCTGTGACATCATACTGCCAGATATCATGACCATTGTGTCACATTGTGACATCAAAAACCTGTGAGAACGGCATCACATTTGTGTCAACACATGCCTTTGGAGACATTACAGTCCCTTTTTGAACTCATATATTCATTGCCAATTAATTACCATTGAGATCTGCCACGACACTCTGACATCATGAACCCATTGTGACATCACAAACTTATTGTGACCTCTTTAAGAGAATGGCATCAACAAATAATTGTGGTATCAAAGCATTATTTTGACATGATATTGTGGTATTGCCGTTGTGATATCACTGTCCAATGTGTTTTTACAAACCTATATGGCCACATCACATCTTAGAAAATTCATGGCCTTTGAGACTTCAAGCTCTTTCTGTGAACTCGTGTACTTATGACCTCTAAGGCAAGGAGACAAACCATGTAGTCACATTTAATATAATAAAACAACTTACAATAGAAAGGGGACTGAGATGACCTTATCCTGGATTGGATACCCAGGTCCAAGAGCAGCCTTGACCACCAAACCTCAGACCTCCAATGGGCAGCCCCACCCTTTATTAATTGGTCTGCAAACCACCAGCCAAAAAATTATGATCTCTGAATCTCCAAACCTCAATGGGCAAGGCTTTTTACTTTTTCAGTCCTTCCTCCTTCATTACAGACCTGTCCTTCCTTCCTTTCCCTTTTTCCCTTCCCCCACTTCCTTCTTCTCTTCAGGTCTCTCCACTCTCCACAGGCCTTCCCTACTCTGCCTCAGTGACTACTTGCCAACCTTCTGCTCTCCCTCATCTTCCTCTCTTCTCAGGTTTTTCCCTTCCTGCTGTCTCATCACTTTCTTCCATCCGGGTAGCTCTTATTTTTTATCCCCCCTTCCAATGCTCTGAAAATGCAACCTATGTATAGGTTTACCCCCCCTCACTCCAACGGGCCGCCTGCCTAACAATTTTTAACCTGCTCTTCCCAATCTGCCAAATGCTCAATCACTTCTTGACAGCTCACCATGTGAGGCTTGACACCTCCACCTTTGGCGGCCTTCCCCACATTCTCCCATGGGCCAGGCCAAGAATTTACAATGATTATCATCTCTCACAGGTAATTCTGGCAACACTGGTTATTACACAGTGAATTAGAAGAAATTGAAGTTGTATATGTCAATGTTATATTAAAATTTGATGAGACATCACTAACGCATTGTGACCTCATCACTGCTGTGAAATCACAAACTCATTGTGATATCACATTACCATTGTGCCAACATGATCATACTGTTACATCCCAAACCTATTATGAACTCAGAAGCTTTGAAAGCATGGCCTTTGTGTATTCACGGGCCCTTTGTGTACCCATATCCTCATTTTGAGTTAATTGAGATCAGACATGCCATTTTAACATTGCAAAACCTTTGTGACATCATCACCAGTGTAACATCACATTGTCATCATGACACCATCAGCCCATCATGACAGCATAAAAAAACAATTACTTCATAGCATTATGACATCACATGGTCATTGTGATGTCACAGATACATTGGAATGCCTATTCTGTGATTTCATTCGATCTCAAATGTGGGAGGTGGGTTGATATCAGAAATAGATTGTGACAATATAACCGTTATGACATCACAATACATTGATGACACCACATTGCCATTATGATATCACTGACCCACTGTGACATCACAAAACTGTCCTATCCTCATAAATGTTTTGACATGCTGCCAGTATGATCTCTGGCCTCTCTGAGCTCACAAATTGTTTAATTCATAATACATCAGGTATGACATGTGATATCAGAAATCCAGTGACATCACGACCACCGTGACATCACATTGCCAGATGTCATGAACATTGAGTCACATTGTGACATCACAAACCTGCTAAGACATTACACTTGTGCCAACATATGCCTTTCGATACATCATTATCCCTTGTGACCTTGTATATTCATTGTCAATTAGAGACCTAGCATGAGATTGTGACATCACCATCCCATTGTGAAATCACAAATTTATATGATCTCATCACCTATATGGCATTACCAACTATTTGTGACTACAAAACAATACTATCACATGTAATGGTAACATCATATTGCCAATGGGATATCTCTGTCCCATCACATTTCCACCAATCTATTATGTACTCATAATATTGTACAAAATTCCTGGCCTTCTGACTTCTAGCTCCTTAAGTGAACTCGTATCTTCATTGTGATCTAGTAATATCACCATGTAATGGTGACCACATCACCATTGTGACATTACAATCCTTTTGTGACCTCATATTGACATTGTGATATCATTAATGCAAAGTAACATCACAAACCTCATAAATTTTGTAACAAGTGACTACCTTGACCTGGGCTGAATGCCCAGAGCTAAATGCAGCCTCAACCATGAACCCTCAGACCTCCAAAGAGCAGCCCAGCCATTCGTTAACTGGCCAGCAAACAACCATCCCCCAAAATAATGATCTCCAAAACACACTTCAAAGGACAAGGCTTTTTCCTTTCTCTTCATCCTCCTTCTTACCAGACCTGTCCTACATTTCAGGTCTTTTCATTTTTTCCTTCCACCATTCCCTTCTTCTCTTCAGGCTGCTCTACTCTTGAAAGTCCTACCCTGCCCTATCCAGGTGGCCAGCTGCCATCCTTCACCTCCTGCTCTCCCTCAATTTCCTCTCCTCCCAGTTCTTTACCTTCCTGCAGTCTCATCAATTCTTTTCTTCCAGGCCTTTCCCCTTTTTCTCTCCCCTTCTATTGCTCTGAACATGCAACCTATATATAGGCTGTGCCCTTCCCCCACTGCAATATGTTTCCTGCATAAAACAGTTTTCAATCATCACTTCCCAAATGTTCATGCCCAGTAACTTCTTGGCAGCTCACCATGTGGGGCTTGACATCCTATCTCCTTCAGCAGCATGTTCTGCCCCCTCCAGTGGCATGCAACCCCACTCTATGGTGGTCCAGACCAAGAGGCCATGATGACTATCTGTTCCCGTGGATTATAGGGGCACTGCTGGTTTTGACCATGTCCTCATGGTGGTCTAGCAGCAATTGAAACTGGACAAATAATTGTGATATTACAAACTGGTGACATAACTAATCCATTTTGATCTCATCACCAGTGTGACATCACAAACCCATTGTGACATCACATTGCTGTTTTGACAGCAGGATCACATTGTGACATCCCAAATCTATTATCACCTCTTATATCCTTTGAAAAAGTACATAGCTTTGTGACATCACACTCCCTTTGTGTACTCAAATCCCCACTGTGAAATATTGACAATTGAGAATCAGAGGACATTTTAACATCAAAAACTGTTTGTGAGTTCATCACAATTGTGACATCACATTGTCATTTTGATAACATCTGCTCATTGTGAAATCACAAAACTAAATGGTATGATAGATTTAGAACTTCCCATTGTCCTTGTGACATCATAGACACATTATGAATGCCTTTTCTGTGATTTCATTCTATTTAAAATGTGGCCTGTAGGTTGATATCATAAACAAATCGTGAACTCATAACCATTGACATAGTACAATCCCTCACCAGTTCTCAGTTTATTAAATGATGTGCCTTCTTTAATGAAGAATGCAGAGTGCGGGTGGAGAATAACCAGCAGGCTCAACCCGCAATACCTATTACTTATGCCATGTTAACAAGGACAGGGGAAAGGCACTCCACTGGCATCCAACAGGCCACAATACCTGGCCCCTACCATGACAGGTGAGACAGGCAGGACACTGAATCCCCCAGAGCAAGAGTGAGACAAAATCCTGGTGAGCCTCTAGCTAGTTTGCAGACTGAATCCAACAGAGTATTAACCACAAGCTGCTGGCAGGGAACCTCCAAGATCAGTTTGTAAAGTTGCTGGTTTGGGAAGGGGTGAATGCAGACCACTGCATGGCCTGTGCAGGTGTTAGAGAGGGTTCCATGAGCAGATTGGGTGCTGGCCTCTCAGGATGTGGGAATGAAACAACACCAGTCCCAATCATAATGTTTAGCTTTACAGGCTTAGACATCTGCAATGACTGAGGCTATTACCCAGGTGCTGGCAGCCCAAGGCCAAAGAGGGACTTGTTTTAAATGTGGGCAGGAGGGGCACTTTAAGAGGGACTGTTCACAACAATCCTTCCCTCTCCCTTCCTCCCCCCCCCCCCCCGCCAAATGACCTGGGGGGTCCAAACCGCCCCCTACATCCTGCCCCAGGTGCAGGAAGGATACCATTGGAAAAAGGATTGTAGATCCAAATTTGATATAAATAGGAAGCCTTTAAACTAGGGGAGGGGCATCCTCCAGCCCCATTAACTCAAGGAGGAACCCCCTCTGCTATGAGGCCCAGGCAGCCTCATGGCAGGATGACCCAGGCGCATAGGATGGTGAAACTAGAGGAAGGACTCCACCTTAAAATGACTATTTTCATAGGCAGGAAGCGGTTTCACTGCCTAATTGACACGGGGGCAGATCAAACCATACTCAGGGAGGAGGAAGTGCCCTTGGACTGGAAGCTTGCACTCGGGCCCCCAATATTGAGGGTAGAGGGAAACTTCCAGTCCAAAGAGATGGTTGCCCTTATGAAATGGACTAGCCCAGATTGAGAACAGGGAAAGATATGCCCTTTAGAGGCAAAAACCTCACTGCCAATTTACTAGGGAAAGACATGCTAAGATAAATGGATGCCGTGGTCACTACAGACCATCCAGCATCCTATGATGATATCCTGTATGGAGAAGAAGCACAAAGGCTTAAACAGGATCTAGAAGGAGTTAAGGAAAAGGATTTTTAACTTTCATAATTACAGAGAAGAACATGGGGGATCTTCTCAAGTGTACCCCCAATCCTAAAGGCCACTGCTCTCGAGTACCTCCCATAGGTGGAAACCCAGAAGCCCTATCTGGGTGGAGAAGTGGCCATTGACCAAACCTAAACTTGTAACCCTCCACTTTTTGGTGAAGGAACAGATAAATCTTGGGCACGTATGTCCTTCTATTAGTCCTTGGAACACACCCGTATCTGTTATTCAAAAGGCCTTCTGGAGCTTGGCGTATACTCCAAGATCTAAGTAAGGTAAATGAAAGGATGGAGTTAGTAGGAACGCCCCTAAGAGGGATGCCCTGGACTCCCACTCTACCTTCAGAATATACCTTAGTTGTGATTGATATTAAAGATTGTTTTTTTCTATCCCTTGCATCCAAATGACTGCGAGAAGTTTGCTTTCTCCATCCCTTCTTGTCACGACCGCCTCAACCTGCAAGGATGACGCAACAACAGGTTCTTCTTTCAGGCGGTTTATTCAGGACCTTTTACAACATCTTCTCTCCTGCTTCTTTTGCCCGCTTCTTCCTGCTTCTCCTTCCCTCCGCCCCCACGCTCCGGTTATAAGCCTCCTGGATGGCCAATCCCGAAGCGCCACGTGGCATATACCGATAGGGCTGCAAACACGGAAGCAAACTAGGAGCCAAGTTATAGCCATATAAGGAGTTGTTTTTTACAGAGAGCACTCATCACCGGGAAGACGGAAGGTGGGAGTCAGCGCCATCTTTGGTCGCAGCTGTGCCATGCGGCCGCGCCATTTTTGCGGCCGCGCCTTAATGCCGTGCCGTCTTTGGTCGTGGCTCCCGCAGCTCTCCACAGCTCCCCCTTTTTTGTTTGATTAAGCAACAGGTAAGAGTAGAGGTTGGGCCTCTGTCTAAAACATTAATGAGAGGACCTTGCACTCGTCTTCGCCTGAGGGGCGCCTTCCCCAGTGATGACCAGGCCCATCTGATGCCTTTTTTGCAGAGGTGGGATCTTGGGCATCAACCCATTTGCAACCCAACATGCTCTTCTTGGGCTCACGCCAGGGAGTGATTCCCAAGTGCAGTGCATTTGCCTCGCACCCAGTGCTATTCCTTTAACGTGGCAAGCCACGTCCGGCCTCAATGGCAGTGAAGGCCTGGACCACCATAGTCATACTCTTGCGCTGCGAGCTCCTAATCCGGCATATGCACCACAGGCACAACAAGATCACCAATGCCAGGATACCAATAAGGGAGCCCATTCCCGCCCACTCCTTCAAATGATCCACAGCTGTCAAACTCTCCAGTCCAATTGCCTAAAAGATAAGGGCATCAGTCTCGGGAACACGGACAGGATCCCCCATCTCGGCACTGGTCTTACAGGCTGTATCGTTGTGAGGGCGATCAGAAGAATCATCACCACCCCTGGCATCTTGGGCTTCTTCTCCTTGGACCCTCCTAAGGAGTCGTTCTGGTACCCAAACCGGATCCTTTTGGTCATGTGGAAAAACACATACAGAACCTCGTGCCCATGTTAGCACGGGATCAGGCCCGCGCCAGATCCCTGTCAAAATATCTTTCCATTTTACCATTCCTTTTGTTAGACCTTGAGACTTGTTATGCCTGTCCGCCGCAGACAGGCCTTGAGCATCCAAATTAAAAAAATTAATAGTGAATAAAGCAAGAGAAAGCCTTTCCTTAGGGGTACAGCCATGGCCAATTCCCCCTTTTTGTTTTTGTAAAGTCTCCTTTAGCGTGCGATGTGCACCTTTTACGATGCCTTGACCTTGAGGGTTATAGGGCAACCCATGAAGAAGTTGAACATCCATTGCTTTGCAAAAGGAGAAAAATTGATTTCCTGCATATGCAGGACCATTATCAGTTTTGAGTTGTTTTGGTTTGCCCCAAGCTGCCCATGCCTCTAGGCAGTGGATAATAACCTGATGTGCCTTTTCTCCAGTCATAGGGGAGGCATATATAATGCCAGAGCATGTGTCTACAGAAACGTGTACGAATTTCTGTCGTCCAAATTCAGGTACATGAGTAACATCCATTTGCCATATTTTAAGAGGCAAAAGGCCTCGAGGATTAACACCAACACTAGGTAAGTGGTGATAAATTACACAATGAGGGCAATCTAAAACTATGTGTCGGGCATGAGCCTGGGAAAGTCGAAATTGTTTTTGTATAGCTTTTGAGTTAACATGAAAGTTATTATGAAAAGTTTTTGCTCTATCCAAATTTGAACTAAAAAAAAATCCAATCTTGACGGGTATAGCAATCAACAATATCATTGCCTTCTCTTAAAGGGCCAGGCAGACCAGTATGGGCGTGAATATGTAAGGGATAGAAAGGGTGTTGTCGTTGCCAAAGCAATCGTTGTAAGCGACAAAACAAATATCCAACAGGAGAGGCCTGTTTTATTGGCCCTGCAGCCTCCAAGACTCTTAAAGCATTTATAACATAAGCAGAGTCTGAAATTAAATTAAAAGGAAAAGGACAGGTTTGAAACACTTTTACAACAATTTGTAGTTCCACTAATTGTGGAGCACCGGCTTGAAACTGGTGGCGGACTGGGTCATGGCCTTCCACCATGTACATGCCGCATCCCGTTTTAGAGCCATCGGTAAAAATATTGCAAGCTCTAGCAAGGGGATTTAAGGAAGTAACTTTAGGAAAAACTACGGGATGTTCTTTTAGAAAATTTAACAGGGGATGTTTTGGAAAATGGTTATCTATCTGTCCTTTAAAACTACATTGTAAGACTGCCCAATCATCTACAGTAGCACATAATGTTTGTACTTGATGATTAGTATATGGAACAATAATGAAGCATGGAGCATTGCCAAAATATTGGACGCACTGTTGAACCCCCGACAACGCCAGACTGGCTACTGCGGCAGGGTAATACTCAATGGATTTTGCCGGAGAAACTTTTGGGTAAATCCAAAGCAATGGGCCATCTTGCCATAAAAGCCCTGAAGGTTGAACACATGTAGGGAGAATACACAAAGTAATTGGCTCACCTTCCTTAACTCTTTTTAAACATGCCCTTTGTAACTCATGCTCTACCTTTCATAGTGAATCATGTGCCTCATCCGTAAGCTGTTTTGGAGAATCTAATGCAGAGTCTCCTTGTAGCATGTTATATGAGGGCTTAAGTTCATAATTTGGCAGCTTTAAATAACATCAGATCCAATTAATGTCTCCCAATAACTTTTGATAATCATTCAGGGTTTTTAAATGATCCTTCCTCAATTCTACCTTTTGGGGTACAATATGAGATTTATGTATGGTAGCCCCTAAATATTCAACAACAGAGTGTTGTTGTACTTTCTCAGGGGCAATAAACAAGCTTTTAGCATTTAACAGATTGGTAAGTTCCTCATAAGCTTTGTGTAGTAATTGCTCTGATTTAGAGGCCAACAAAATATCATCCCTATAATGAATGCAGCGCACCTTGGGATATTTTTGTCTAAGCCACTTAAGAGCCTCGGCCACAAATAACTGACACGTGGTTGGACTGTTTGCCATGCCCTGGGGAAGTACTACCCATTAGTACCGTTTGTCCGGTTCCTCATGATTACAGGAAGGGAGGGTAAAAGCAAAACTTTCAGTGTCCCCAGCAAATAATGGAATAGAAAAGAAACAATCCTTTATGTCAATGACGATAACAGGCCAATTTTCAGGTAGGGAAGAAAGAAGCAGTAAGCCCCTCTGAACTGGACCCATAATTTGCATTTGTCCATTGATTGCACGCAAGTCATGTAGCAATCTCCACTTTCCAGATTTCCTTTTTATTACAAAAATAGGAGTATTCCAAGAAGAAACAGAAGGCTTAAGGTGCCCCAGTTCTACCTGTTCTTGTACTAGAGTTTGAGCAGCAGCAAGCTTTTCCGAGGGCAGTGGCCACTGAGGCACCCATACTGGATCCCCCGTCTTCCAAACTATGGGAATGCCTGCCCCAGTGGCCGCTATGAAAAACCCAGTCCCTGTTTGTCTAACTTTTGTTTTACTTGGATGGGCTGTTTATTGCCTTGTAGAAATTTCCCTAGGCCAAAGCCAGGATGATACCCCATGCGAGTCATCACATCTTGGGAAACAGCTGAATATTCATTGCTCAGAGTAAACCCCATCTCTTTTAACAAATCTCTTCCCCACAATGATACTGGCAGCTCTAGCATGTAAGGCTGAATAGTGCCTGAGTGGCCTTCATCGTCCTTCCAGGAGAGTTGTCTTGCACTCATTTCAGGAGTTTTTGAGTATCCTAGGCCTTGTAATACTTGAGGAGAGGCATGTATAGGCCATCCCAACGGCCAATCCTTTTTGCAATTATACTTTTATCTGCCCCAGTATCTAGAAGACCTAATATCTTTTTATCGTCTATTTTTAGTTCTAGCACTGGTCTTTGGTCCAAATCAAGAGATATAAATGTCAGATCTACTCCTGTGGATCCGAAACCCTTTTCTGCCCTAGTCTGTTGCTGCGCTTCAAAATGCTCATGGAGGCTAGGTAAAATAAGCAGCTGTGCAATGCGGTCACCAGGAGATATGGCAAAAATTCCTTTTGGTGACTCAACCATGATTTTAATAGTTCCAGCATAATCAGGGTCTATTACTTCAGGGTGTATTTTAAGACCCCGTAGAGTAACAGACGACCTGCCCAAAAGCAACCCTACTGTTCCTGGTTCTAAGGGTCCTTTGAAATCTGTATCCACTAACTGAATGCCCATTTGGGGGATTAGTACGAGTCTGGTGGTGGCACGGAGGTCCAGTCCTGCGGAGCCCGCAGTGGCTCTCCCCGGTTCTGTGGGTGCAGTAATGTCGGCCACTGTTCCAGTTTTGATTGTCCTTGCTCCACTGCCCCATATATTTGTGGGCCCTGGGGACGAGGGCCCCGCTTCCCGTTTTTTGTCTGCTCTAGGGGTTGGCCGTTGATGTCCTTAACGGATCTGCATTCATTTGCCCAATGCTTCCCCATTTTGCAGCATGGACAGAGGCCAGGCTTTTTTGTGGTCCTGGGAGCTTGCTACCTCCCTCTCCTCTATGGGGACAATTACGCTTCATATGTCCATCTTTCCCACAGTGATAGCACGCCCCTGTCCTTCCTCCCTTTTTGTGTGTTAACTGCAAGACTGCAGTGGCTAATCCGGCATTGGTTAAAGGCCCTCCAAGTTCTCTGCAAATTTTCATCCAAGCCTCCAATCCCCGATTTTTGTAAGGGGTAATGGCAGACCTACACTCTTTAGTGCATTGCTCAAATACTAGTTGTTTAATTAGGGGCATGGCCGCATCAGGGTCCCCAAAGATTCTTCCTGCTGCCTCAACCATCCTTGCTACAAAGTCCGAGAAGGGTTCAGTAGACCCCTGTATGATTTTTGTTAAGTTCCCACTTACTTCTCCTTTATTAGGCAAGGCTTTCCATGCTTTAATCCCTATCTTGTTAATCTGTTGATATACTTCTACTGGATATCCTAACTGTTGGTTGGCAAACCTTCCTATACCTAGAAGCATGTCTCTATCCCAAGCAGGATTGCCAGCAGCTTGGTTTGCTGCGGCTTCTTCATTTGCAAATTCAACTAAATAAGCTTTCCAATCCAAGTATTGTCCAGGGCTCAAGCAGGATTTCACGAGACTAGCCCAGTCTCCGGGGGTCATACAATGCCTTTCTAATGCCTCGACTTGTCCAACAGTAAAGGATGCAGTTACTCCGTATGTATGGACTCAGCTAGAGACTTAATCACCTTGAAGTCTAAAGGCTCATGGTATCTCTGCTGATTAGCATCCACAAATACTGGAAAAGTCTGGGGTAACTCACTTCGTGCCTCTCTCCATGCCCCTGGGTTGAAGGACCAGGCCGAGACCTTGAAACCTTCACTATAAGGGGGAGAAATTGTCAGTGTTCTGGGGCATCTGGAAGTCCCACAGCAGCACCCTCTATCTTTCCCTAACTCCTTTTCCTCTTCTTTTCCTTTATCTGATATCTTTGTCCTTTCAATTTGTTCTGTGATTGCTTGAACCTTCTCGAAGTCAGATTCCTCAAGGGAATCGAGCTCTGTAAAATCGGGGTATAATTCTGACCTTGTCCTTTTTGCAGTGCCGCTAGCAACACTGCCTCTCTCTGATCTTTCTTCCTGCAGTCTCTCTAAAGCTGCTTGCCCAATCTCCACTACCTCGCTGCAGCGCTGATCCTCCAGGCAACTTCTCACTAACCTCCAAATTGGTCTTACCCCACTCTTAAGTGTTCCTTGTTCATAAGCAAAATCTAAGTCCGCTCCCAACTTCTCCCATGAGGCTACTGTGAGGCTCCCTGAGACCGCAAACCATGGAGCAACAGAATCACATTCATTTAAAAATCTTTCTAGGGTACCTGTCTTTAACTTTAACCTTTTTGAGTATAACAGCTCCTTAAGAGCCAGCAAAATTGGGTGTGAAGAGAAAGCGCCCATGTTTCTCAAATAATCTTTTACTTTAGCTTTTAGCTAGTAAATAAACTAGCCCCGGATTGCCTCTCTCTCTTTGTCTACAGAGAAGAGCAAAAAATACCTCCCGCTTTTATCGCGGATCCCCTCTTACCTGGGGACTTACTGGTGCACCCCCTGACCGCTGAAAGTTCTGAATCCCGTCGAGCCCCACGTTGGGCGCCACTTGTCGCGACCGCCTCGACCTGCAAGGATGACGCGACAACAGGTTCTTCTTTCAGGCGGTTTATTCAGGACCTTTTACAACATCTTCTCTCCTGTTTCTTCTGCCCGCTTCTTCCTGCTTCTCTTTCCCTCCGCCCCCACGCTCTGGTTATAAGCCTCCTGGATGGCCAATCCCGAAGCGCACGTGGCATATACCGATAGGGCTGCAAACACGGAAGCAAACTAGGAGCCAAGTCATAGCCATATAAGGAGTTGTTTTTTACAGAGAGCACTCATCACCGGGAAGACGGAAGGCGGGAGCCAGCGCCATCTTTGGTCGCAGCCGCGCCATGTGGCCACGCCATTTTTGCGGCCGCGCCTTACGGCCGCGCTGTCTTTGGTCGCGGCTCCCGCGGCTCTCCACACCTTCTCTTAATTTTTTCCCAGCCTGATCAGAGGTTTGAATGTATGGTGCTGCCACAGAGAATGGCCAATAGCCCAGCCTTTTGCCAACAATACTTTGCCACACTTTTAGGGCCTGTGCTGGGTTCAGATACCTCCCTTGGCTATGCCTACATGGATGATATAATTCTGAGGCACCGAGACCCGGGCCGCCTGGAGGGCCTTCTGGCCCAGGTTCTCTCCATATTAAAAATAAGGGTTTACCATAGCCCTCAATAAAATTCAAAAGGTACCTCCTTTTAAGGTGCTCGTGTCCTACCTTACCTTGACTCAGGCCAGCTCCCTTAAACCTTTGCTGGACATTCCAGCCTCTTTGAACTTAACCCAACTTCAGAGCCTTTTAGGGGAAATCAACTAGCTGTTGGCATTTGTTCCTCTCCCTAAAGATAGTCTTGTGCCTTATTTGCTCTACTAAAGGCAGAATGCCCCAAGAAGTTATTACAATTTCAGACAGCCATTGGGCAATATTTTTGCAGTTCCAAAAAGCCCTGGATGAAGTTTACCTGAAGGGGTAATCTATTTTTGAGCCCATTTTCCTTTGGTTGTTTGCAGGTGTTACACTGATTTCTGCAGTTTTAACTCAAAGGGGGGAGCCATTAGAGTGGGTTCATATTCCCCTGGGGGCCACACCTGGCATGTACTCTCAGGCAGGCCAACTTGCAGATGCTATTGTCAAGGGAAGGACCCAAGCCCAAAGACATTATGGCCTCGACCCTCAATTGCTTTTCCTTTTCATATGGTAGACGTTGTGTGGCTCACTGGAGCCAATGCTCATCTTGCTCTCTCTCCGAGGAGGGGTTGCTAGGCAAAATTGACTGCCATTATGGGCCATCCAAATGGACTGTCATGTTATGGCGACTTCCCCTCAAAATGCCTTCTCTGTTTTCTCCTACGACTCTTCCTGGTGCCCTCCATGTTTTTTTCTGATGGAGGGAAAGCAGGCTCTTTGAATACAGCCTTTGAAGAGCAACAAAAGACCCCGAACCAACAAAGATTTCAACCTTGTCAAGGGTCAGCACAATATAAAGAAATGATGGCCGTAATTATTGCCCTTCAGGACATTCAAAAAACCTTTAATTTGTATTCTGATATACTATATATGATTGACTTGTTCCACCATATTCCCCAGGCACATATTAAGCTGGATGAAAACCCTATTTCCCCTCTTATGGTTACCCTTAAGGGTCGATTAGAAGGTCAAGGAACCCCTATTCATATTCAACATTTGAGAGGGCATTCAATACTTCCTGTGTTTTTATCCCTAGGCAATAATTGGGCAGACCAGTTAGCTATTGGCCCACAAGTATTAACCTTAAAAGAGGCTACCTGTTTGCTTGATTTCACCCACATTAACTGGAGAGATCTTCAACATAGATTTCCTCAGATTCCTGTAAAGGACCTCAAAAGGATAGTACATACCTGCAAAACATGCCAGCCCTTCTTAAAAGTACCCCCATTACAACCATCAGCGGTAAATCCCAAAGGCCTTAATCCTGGCAAACAGACATTACTCATTTCCTAGCCTTTGGTAAGTTCAAAAATATCTTTGTCTTTATAGATACCTACTCAGGAGCATGCTGGGCCACAGCACATACAGGAGAAAGAACTACACAATCACAAGCACATTTTCTTCAATGCTCTGCCACCTTGGGTCTACCAACACAAGTTAAAACTGATAATAGACCCTTTTTTGTTAGTAAAGCAATGTCAGAGTTTTTGACAAATGGCACATTAATCATACTACAGGATTTCCTTATAATCCCCAAGGCCAAGCAATTATAGAAAGAAATCACCAATGTCTTAAGGAGCAATTATTAAAACAAAAAGTGGGAGTTAGCCCCCATATACAGTTACAGATAGCTTTGTTTACCATTAACATTTTAAGTTTTCCAAAAGGGGCAACTGAATCCAGAAGCACTGAGGACAACTAAACCCTAAGCCGCAAATGAAATTCAGGTGGAAGGACCCCCTGACACAACAATGGAGAGGACCTGACCTGCTAGTTACCATTGGCAGGGGATTTGGATGCATTTTTACCACAGAGGAGACAGCTTCCATTTGGATCTCTGCCAGGAACCTTAAGGTTTTACCCATTTCCTCTATATAGGAGGATGCCCAAGTCTAAACTAACCAACAAGGAAAGAAAAATGGCTATGGTGTCAGAGTCTTGTGTGTAAAGGAGGGAAAGCAAGAAAGATAACTAACCATTCCCAAGGGCAATCAGCCCTTGAGAAGCTCTTGTGTTCTCTAACAATTGCAGATTGTGGCACTCCAGCTATTGGCTCTTCTGACCCTCCCAGTCCCGGCAATGGCTACTGAATCCATGATCCACGCTGGCAATGCAGACATAGCTCCACAAGAGAAGATGTCCCTTTGACCTGGTGGCTTGACCTTCATTTTGGTCACCAACATATGTCATTACGTATGGACCATTTAATATTTCTGTAGGAGCTATTTATTTTAATGCTATCTGCTCTAATATTCCTTTTCAAGCCCCACCTCTGGACTCTGAAATGGCAAAGACTGCTATCCCATCCCTGACTGTTAAAGGACTGCTAATGACATTGCTTGGCCTGGTAATGCTTTTGCTGATGGTTTTTCTATGCCTTCCTTGCATTATATATGCACTGCAAACCTCTTATGAGTTTAGCTAGCCAGTTATAAATTTCCCCCAAGAGGAACAACAGCCAGAGATGGGTAAGAGGTGGTGCCAGTCTGACCAACCTAAGATAGGGCCTTCAGCTTCGCTCTGTAGAAATTCCCAATGAAGGGTAAGACAGACAAGATGATCCACCCAACCTAAGACAGGCGGGTTCCCTTCTTTAAACAAAGATGTGGTGTTGGGAGCCAACAGTAAAGCTGAAAGGTCATCTTGACCCCTGTACTCACTTGAAGGCACAAACAAAGAACTGGTTTACTTGAAAGACACCACGTGCCAGGGATTGCTTTGCTATGTCTGCAGAGTTTGTTTTAAATTTTCCTTGTTTTTCTGGACTATAGTAGAATGGCCTGAGAGTGGGGGCCTACGAGGATGCACCGTGTCCCCTGTGTGGAATTCCCAATACCCAGGCTGCTTCCATGTTCTGAAGAGGACGAGATAATGACTGTTCTATATGCCCCGAAATTAATCGCACTGTTTCAGACATTTCTAACTTTGGTGGGGCTGATGTTTATTACTGTGCTAGTTGGGGATAGGCTCTTGTATCACGCACAAGGGCTCTATTCTTGTCTGGCGAATCTCGCCCCCCAGACTTGCCTCAAACCCTCTGCATGGCCAATGCTATTCTTACCAGTGAAATCCTGTTAAAATAACCTTTACAGAGGAGAGGAAAAGGATAACTAACTGGGAGGTGTATCAGCCATTAAAACAAAAAGGGGGAATCTGTGGGGCACACAGGCAGCAAAGACGTCCCTGAGAGGAAGTTGTTTGAGCAGAGCCTGATTTGTTTACATTCAATGTATAAACAGCTTGTGGAAGCTTAGGTGCATGATAAGGTGTGAACTTTACAGTGAATGGTTGGTTCCATTTCCTCTCCTCCCATGCAGTCTTTTGCTTTAAAAAAAGGTCTTGCTCTGTGTTAATAAACAAGTTCCTTCTTGACTTGACTCCTGCATCTGATTTTCTCCTGGGCTAAGGGAGACTGCGGAACGGGTGAGCAGCCACACTTAGCTTTCCTCAGACCCTGTCCAGCTTTCGTGGAATGGATGAAGACCTGACAGAAGAGGCAGGTTTGTGATGTCACAGTGTGTTAGTGATATCACCATGGCCCTGTGATGTCACAAAGTAATTGTGATGCCATATATTTATGAGATCACAATGGTTTTCTGATATCACCCCAAATGCCACATTGAAATAGAATGAACTAAGAGAATAGGCATTTACAATGTGTCTATAACATCACAATGACAATTTAATGTCATAATGCTATGAGGTCATTGAAAATTGGTGATGTTGTAAGGAGGTAATGATGTCATAATGAATACGTGTTGTCACACTGGTGATTGGGTCACAGAGGGTTTGTGATGTTACAATGGCGTATATGAATTCAATTATCATGTGTTCACAATGAGGATATGGGTACACAAAGGAATTGTGATGTCACAAGTACCATATGTGTTTTCAAAGGTACTTAGGGGGTCATGATAGCTTTATGATACACAGTTGTGATGAGGTCACAACAGGTTTTGATGTCATAATGATTTTGTAATATGTCAAACACATGTCCAATTTCAACTGCTAGTATTTCACAATGTGCATACAAGTTCACAGAAGGAGCTTGAAGTCTTAATGGACATGAATTTTTTAAAATATTATGAGGTTATATTAGGTTTGTGAATATACAATGGGACAGTGATATCACCATGGCAATGTCAACTCACTACATCGTGTCAAAATATTGTTTTGGTGTCACAATTAGTTGATGATGCTACATTGGTGATGAGGTCACAAAAGATTGGTGATGTCACAGTGTGTTGGGCATGTCACAATGACATGATGGTTCTCAATTATCTTTAACTTACAATGAGTATGAGTTCACAAAGGGACTTTGGTTTCTCCAAAAGTATGTGTTGTCACAAATATATTGAAATCCTAAAAGGTTTGTGATGTCAGAATTTGTCACAGTGGTTATGAAATCTGGCAGTGTGATATCACCATGGTCATGATGACACTGGGAATTTGTGATATCAAGTGCCATATGTGAAATTTAATGAGGTCAACAAGAGATCATGAGGACAAAAAGGCCTAAGATATTAGAATTGCAGCATGTCACAAAAGTTATGATGAGAGGATAGGTTTGTGATGTCACGGTGGGTTATGTAATATTGTGAAATGTGGGTTATTGTGATATCGCAGTGTGATATCTAAGAAAGGGGGTTGAGTTTTGATAGGAGCACCAGAATAGGGATCAAGAAACCCTTGGCAAAGACAGTACAATTCATTTGCAAATGGCAGTAGAGAACCTCTAGGACCAGATGAGTGGGAAAAGGAATGTCCAAGGAGGAGAAAGATAGAAAATGACAGGTTATGTAATCACATTAAACACCTGGAAAATGTGTTCATATCTCTGGAGTGACATCCAAAGGAGCTTGGGGCTCTGAATTCCAACAGTGTTCAATTTAAAAATCAGCCCTCTGAACTTAAGAAGAAATGTGGAAAGAAAAATTCATATACTTCTATCTCAAAAAACAGGCTTATAACAGACTGAATCTTCATTATGTACCAACCAAAACCAACCAAGAGGTTAAAAACACATAGATGAGCACATTGGAGAAAAGAGAGAATTATTTGACTTGAAGAAAAGATTTGAAGATATAAACTTGTGATAGTGAAAAATGAGAAGAAAATCCTCAAAAGGAACCTAGAAAACACTCAGAATCAAATGAAAGTCAAATACATTAGCCTGGATGAATATGAGGCAAATTAGGGGACCACAGGCCAACAGAAACAAAAGACAGCAATGCTGCCATCCTTCCTAACCTCAAGTGAGGCGAAGAAGAGAACCTGATGCTACATTAAGAAATCGTGGACATGAAAAATGAGCTGGACCTGATTTAAGAATGTATTAGGCTGAAGTACATGTCAATTATAAGCTTTGAAAGTTGTTACCAGAAATTCAAAGCAACAGAGAGAGAAGGAAAGAGTAGTTAGCAGAGAAGACAGGGAAGTGCTGTGTCACAGAAGATGAGGCAAAGAAAAGTGTACAGAAAATATCAGGCTCAAGAAAGAGATTGTTACTCTTCAGAAAGAGTTAAAGGGCCACATGATCTGATAGAGAATACTGGGGAAAGCAGAAGAACATTAGGAAGAAAAACAGAAGGGCTAAACAAACTGTTGAAAGATCTGTCACAAAAATACACTGAAGTGGAAAACTAGAAAGAGAAACTACTAGAGTAAAAGCCCCAAAAGACTGCTGAGATCTTCGCCATAAATGTAATGCAGAAGCATCGTGTCCCCAATGGAACAGGTGGAGGTGGGGAAAAATACCTTGCAATAGCGCCTTTGTGAACTTAAGGGAGGAGCTGAAGAGCAAGCAAAGGTGTTGTGAGAAGGAGCAGCAGTTGTCCAGTCAAAGGAACTCTCCTATCACCCTGCCAAATCAGTTACAGTTTAAGGAGCACATTGAGAAGGAGAGTGAGATTTTGAAAGCAAGTTTGAGAGAAAAGGAGGAGAATAAAATGGAAGAAGTGTCCAAGGTTCAGAGTACTGTACAGGAGTTAAAGAAACTAGAGACCCTAAGATACAGGAAAACATCTGAGCTGACCCGGTAGCTTGGGAGTTCACTCTAAAACCAGTGGGATCTCTAGAGCTACTAGTCGTTAAAATTAAAGGAAGAAGCAAAAACAGTTGTAATAAGTGTGCAAATGTTAACACTGAACTTGTGAAAAAAGCATACAGGCTCAAGAGTTCTGTCTGTTTACGTGTAGATATTTGCACCCTGGTAAATTTCCCAAGGCCATTACCTAAAACTGTTCTGAAAACCAGTGGGGCCTTAGCGTGACAATACTTTGTAAGGTGTGTAGGTAATTTCCAATAGGTAAATGCTGAAAAACTGGAACTTATGGAAAGAATTCATATGTGAGGAATCTCAGATGGTGAATTAGGGACAGTGAACTTCACAGAGGTAAAGCCTGGAAAGTATCGGTATTGGTGTCTATTAGTAATAGTGGACACTTTTTCAGGCTGAGCTGAGGCATGTAATAATTCCTTGATTTGGCTTACCCTTAGCTGTGGGGTCCAAAGATGGCCCTGCATTCATGGCACAAGTTCTCAATTATTAACTAAAATTGTAGGAATAAATTGGAAGTTACAATCCATTTATAGATCTCAGAGTTCAAGTCATTAGAAAGAATGAATATGCCCTCAAAGGAAACTAACTAAATTAAATACAGAGACTGTCCATGTCTACGTGAGCCTCCTCCACTTTGCTCTCCTTCGAGCAACATGTAGCCCCTAGGTTAAAGGATTTAATCTCTTTGAAATACTTTAGGGTAGACCACATCCTTTGGTTCCTAAATTTGGGAAGGCTATATTAACAGAAATGTCTAACTACAATCTGCAGGCTTTACAACATACTCTTTATGGACCTATCCTTTGGTAACCAAGGCCCACTAGCCACCTAAGAAAAACTCCACCTGAAGGGGAGGGTCCAAGATGGCGATGGAACAGCAGGAATATACAACAGCTCTCCCCAACGAAATACAGTTTGGATTTCCGTTTCTGCAAGTGACCCACAAAAAAAAAAAGGTGATTACTCAGAGAGATACAGAATGTGAAAAAAGAAAAGGGAAAAACCCACACAGACAGTAAAGTGGGAAGACCCTTCTCCCACCCCTTGTTGGTGATGGGGCTCCTCGCTGAGCAACTTAAGTGGTGGAGTTTTGTGCCAGGTTGCTTAAATGGCTTGGCTCTGGACCCTCCAAGGACCACACACCGTCAAGCATCCCAAGGCTCACAGAAGACTCCCAGAGTCCAGTGCCAGCCCATAGAATACAAACCAAAATCTCAGAAGACAGAGCCCGCATGAAGATTCCCCTCACCCTCCTGGCATGGCACCTCTGCTTGGCTGGTGCAAGCAGCCCAACCCAGTCAGAAGCAGCAGCAGCTGTCATCAGTGGTGAACGACCCTAGACTGGCAGTGTAGCACCTCTGTCCTGCTGGTGTAAACAGCATAGCCAAACCTGGAGCATCAGTAGCAGCTGCCAGGAGTGGCAAACCACCCAGACTCTGGGCACAATGCCTCTTGGCACTAGCCCACAAGATCAGCCCAGACCAGCCCAGGACGGCAGTGATAACTGTTGCGGGGACAGCTTCAGTGAATAACTCCAGACCCATGGCAGTTTGTGCTTCTCCATACTGGCCCACATAAGCAGCCTAGCCCAGCCTGAGGCAGCAGCACTGGTTAACACCTGATTCGTGGTGGGGTGGAGCATCTCTCCATACCGGCTTGCATAAGCATCCTAGCCCAGCCCATGGTGGCAAAGGTGGTGAACAACCCCAGACATGACACAGGGTGTGGTGCTGAAAAAAACCAGAAAAGCGTCATGAACTTTCCTGCCTGCTCTGGCTTTGAACCTGAATACAGAGATCTGAGCCTCCTGAGTAGCTACAATTACAGGCATTCACACCAGCAGGGTCTAACTCTTGCCAGCCCCTTCACTTTTTCTACAATAGATCATTTCTTGGCTCATACAAGCAATTAAAGCAAATACAAGAGGATTGACATAATACCCTGTATTCTATCTGACCATAGTGGAGTCAAACTAGTTCTCAATAACAAGACATAAAGTAGAAAAAACTTAAACACATGGAAATTAAACTGCACTAAGTTGAAAAATACATGGTTCACAGAAGAAGTTAAAGAAGAAATTAAAAAGTTCCTACAATTCAGTGAAAATGAAGAAACATCACAAAGAAACCTATGGGACTCAGCGAAATCAGTCCAAATGTATTGCTCTCAGTGCACATATCAAGAAACAGAGACCAAGTAAACAATCTTATGATACAACTAAAACTGCTACAGAACAAGAAAAAAATTGAACCTAAAGTTGCTAGACAGAAAGAAATAACAGAAAAAGAGCTGAAATTAGTGAGATTGACTGAGAAAATTATAAATAAAATTGATTAAACAAAAAAACTGTTTTTAAGAAAAAAATCAATAAAACTGAGGCACCACTAGCAAGAGTAACTAACAAAATAAGAGAGGAGACCCAAATCAATATTATCAGAGTTACGACAGGAAAAATTACAACAAACATCCAACTCATCCAAACAGTCATAAGGAAATTATTCCAGACTCTACTCACAAAGGAAGGAAAACCTAGCAGAGATGGATGAATTTCTACAGAAATACAAATTGCTATCCCTCCTTTCTTTTTGGCCCTGCTTCTCCACCATGTATGGTGGGGGCAGCAGTTCGGTAAATACACTTCTTTTCTTGCCTTAATAGTGTGTGGTATTCTCTTCATAGGCTACCGATTGAAACCTACCTATTTAGTATTCCTTACATATGATGCTGTGACTCAGATGGGGTTTTTGAGTTGGAAATGGTAGAATTTCCTAACCATCCCTTTTCTGTGAACTAAATTGCATTGAGACACAACGCGAGACTTTTCACCAATACCATTTCTGGCCTTCACATCCACGTTCACACCACTTCTCTTCTCTGGTGAGTGAAACTACTCTCTATGGCTCTCTGTTGCTCAATCTCTGTTCTGATGTGGCGCTATGTCAGAGAGCTCCTACGGCATTTAGCGGAAAGGCTGGTCACCTCTGAACCCGAGGATGCTTGGTTATGGGGTCTTGGCCATTTCTCTCTACAGTGCTCTAGGGGAAGTAGGGACATGGCTTCTGCCTGGTCAGCTGTCCTTTCCTCACCAAACTGACTCTCCTACACATTTAACGGGGTGCTACGAGTCATGCCCAAGCCATGAAGCCCCTCTGAAATGCCTCCTGTGGTCGCTGGATAGCGAGAGCACCTAATTTTTTATGCTTTTCTCAGGTTTAGACAATTTTGGCCTCTGCAATGGTAAATGGTAAGAAGTCTGTTCACTTTCAGGATCTCTTTGCTCTCTGCTAATCATGTCCAACTTTCTCTATCTCTCCCTTTCTTTTCTACAACTATTTGTATTGTTCCATGAAGCGTGCGACATGGACTGGGCCCAGGGGACCCATTCTAGGTTCTCTCTAAAAGGCTAGCCAAACTATGCTAGATTTTTTGTTCAGGCTTTCTTTGCATTTGTTTAGAAATTTGCCATCTTGAGTTCGCCATCTTGGCCAAATGGTGGGTTAAGGATTTGGCCTCCTCCAATCTTTATACTTCAACCTAGCTTACTTCTCCTCCATCCATCTAATCACATGTGCCTTGCTAACAAGTTGCTCTTTTCATAGGCTCTGGTAACTGAGGCCCAACCATGTGATGTGATTTGTTAGCAAAGATGTCTAAACATTATTCTCTAAAATTTCAGGATTTGAGTTTTGCCTTTTTTGTTTTGTGTTGTTTAGTTTAGTACTGAGTATGTGAGTCTAAAATATTGGGCATAACTGTGCTAAGATTCTCCCATCCAACAGGTTTTGTCATTGCAGAATATTTGGTTAATTCTTGATAAGGACCAGGTAAGCTCTTCTTATTTTATTTGATCTCCTTGTTGCTTTAATTGGAAATAACAAAGTGTTTTTGTGACAAAAGTTGCAATTCAAATCCAGCCCAGGCTGAAAAATCCCTAAGACTCCATCTCCCAACTTATCTGCAAAGAGCCAGGCTGGAAGCTTGGCTTGAACCTCTTAACTCTAACAAGCGAACACTGCAAGTGGTACTATAACTCAAAGTGGTAGAGTGCTAGCCTTGAGCAGAAGTTCTCAGAGACAGTGCCCAGGCCTTGAGTTCAAATCTCCTTGAATACCAACTGGGACAAACCATCCCAGCAACGACACTTAGACTCAGCCAGTCTGCAGAACAAAGGAACATGGAAAGGAGTAAGAGGAGATGATACACATCAGCCACTTTGTGCCTGCCCTTTCAAAATTAACCAGAGCCGGTAGTTCAATAGAAGTAAGAAGACTGCCCATCTATGTCCATACCTTTCAACTGGACAGGAATTTATATTCTTGCCTTTGTCACTTGACATCCTTTCTACCCAGTCTGCAGATATCAGAAGTAGATAGTGATATTTATACCAACATTTTCAGCTCCAAGTCCTACCTCTTGACATTTATTTGCTCTCGAATATTTTTTTTCAGTCCCTCAATGCCCCGTGAGACTTCTCCATACTTCGTCCAAGAGACTTGCCTCCTCCAGACTTCATCTAAGGACTCATTGCCCAAGTGACTGCTGTTGCCTGCTGCCTTCTCTCAGATGGGATATCATTTCAGTCTTTTACCCCTACTGTTGATACCCCTTGCAAACAGGAATTAGCCAGAGAGAATCTTCACACTTTTTCATAATTATCAAAAGGCTGGAATGTAAGTTCTGAACAGGAACACCTCCCTTCATCTTGGCTAAGTTTCCGCCCAATATCTGTTACATAGGTAACTAGCAGACCTGGAAGCAGTCAGTTTCCCCTCCTGCTAGGTAACATCCTGAGCCACCTCTGGTCACAAGCCTCCCATCTGATCGTTGGAGGGTACCAAACCCTGAGGTCACATCGAAATCCAGTGTGGCCACACCTTTCCCCCACCTGGCCACACTTCTTCCTTTCCCTAGCCTAGATAAGTCCTGGCCCAGAGGTTTGTCTCCCCTTTTCCTTTTAAGACATGCTTCTCCACCATACATGGTGTGGGCAGCAGTTAAGTAAATAAACTTTTTTTTTCTTCCTGATAAAAAAAGAAATACAAATTGACCAAACAGAACCAAGAAGAAAGAAATCAATTAAACATGTCAATTACCTACAATGAGATAGTAGTAGTAATCAGAAATCTTCCAATAAGAAAAGCCCAGGACCTGATGGATTCACTACAGATTTCAATAAGGCCTTTAATGAGGAACTAATACCCAAACTCCTCAAGCTCTTCAGAGAAATAGAAACAGAGAGAGTAATCTCAAATTCATTCTATGAAGCCAATATCACATTCATCCTCAAACCAGGCAAAGACCCAACAAAAAAAGAACTACACACCAATCTGTTTTATTAAGACACATACAAAGCTCCTCAATAAAATTGCAGCCAACAGAATCCAGAAACATATAAAAAACATCATACATTATGACCAAGTGGGCTTCATCCCAGAGATGCAGGGAAGGTTTAACATATGTAAGTCAATAAATCTAATCCATCACATCAACAGATCCAAGGTCAAGAACCATATGATTATCTGCATTGATGCAGAAAAGGATTTTGATAAAATTCAGCACTCATTTATGTTAAAAGCTATGGAAAAATAAGAATAGAAGGAACATTACATAAGATAATAAAAGTCTTACATGGCACATCAAAGGTTAATATTATACTTAACGGGAAAAAATAAACCAATTCCCCTAAAACAAGTAAAAAGGCAAGGATGCCCACTCTATCCACGCTTCTTCAATATAGTTCTGGAATTCTTAGCCAGAGCAATAATGCAAGAGAAAGACATTAAAGGGATCCACATAGGATCCCTTTGCAGAAGGCATTATTTTAGAAATTACCAATCCCTAAAGGTCCATCCCCAAACTCTCAGAGCTTATAAACCAATTTGGCAAAGTAGCAGGATACAAAATTAACCCACAAAAATCAGTCGCCTTTCTGTATACTAACAATGTACAAATAGAAATGGAAATCAAGAAAGCAACCCCATTCACAACAACATCAAAAAAAAAAAAAAAAAAAACGTATCCAGGAATTAACCTAACCAAAGATATAGATGGTCTGTTTCATAAAAAGTATAAAAGCCTAAAAAAAGGAATCATAGAGATTACCAGGAAATGGGAATAAATGGGAAAAATTATTTACCGACAATATAACAGACAGGCGTCTAATATCCATTATATTATAATATCCATTATAATAATTATGGTGAAGTCAAGAAACTAAACCTTCACAAAACTAAAAAAAACAATCTTGAAATGGTCAGGGAAGCTAAAGAGAGACTTCTCAGAAAAAGAGATAAAAACAGCAAAGAAACACATGAGGAAATGTTCATCATCCCTGACTGTAAGGGGAATGCAAATAAAAACAACTCTGAGATACCACTTTACCCCAGTCAATAATGGCCCACATCCTAAATTCAGCCAATGACAAATGCTGGAAGGGATACAAAGAAAGAAACATTACTGCATTGCTAGTGGGAATGTATACTAATACAACCACTTAGGAAAGCAGTCTGGAGGTACATTCGAAAGCTAAATATCAACCTGTCCTATGAACTGGCCGTACCACTCCTGGGCATCTACTCTGAACAACAGGAATCAGCATACATAGACAAACACACCTCTATGATTATTGCAGCGCTGTTCACAATAGCCAAGATTTGGAAACAACCCAGATAAGCCACAACTGATAAGTGGATCCAAAAAATGTGGAACCTATATACAATGTAATACCTGTAGCCATTAGAAAGGACAAAATGTTGGTACTTGCAGGGAAATGGATGGAGCTAGACCAAATTATTTGAGTGAGGTAAGCCAAAACAATGAGACTAACGGCATAGAGTCTAGCTGATTCGTGGATGCTAAAGCCAAAATGCAAGAAGGTACGACAAAATAAACAGGACTCGAGAAACAAAGGACAGCCAATCATTTTGTTGTATCACCACTAATGAATATGTGTCCTCGACTATGTAGATGGTAGAAATATGCACGCAATGGAGGGAAGCCAGGAGGAGGAACACAATAAGTGGGAAATGGAACAACATACAGCAAAGAGGCCCATCAGCTGCAATGGACATAGAAGAAAAATAACTAAGCAACCCAAACACAGTGATGGAAAGAGATGAATGAGAGGGCAAGAGGGCAAGAGGGAATAGCCTACATTAAGCAAAAGGAAAAAAATGAAAATATCACCTGAGGTGGGAAAAATAATTTGGATTGTAAAAGCTCATAGAATTAACAAACTTTGGACCTTGATAACAATAATTTGCCTTGTCAAGGTTAAAATGACTTTAACTAAGTATCACAATTCCACAATACTTTGAAATATATGTAATAACCTATCTCAATTTTTACAAAAAGTATGAGAATGGAAGGGTTAGGAGGGATGGGTGGCAATGTTGTCAGATACCTTGTATTTGTGTACTTTTTTGTAGAATGGGAACTTCTTTGTACAACTATTTAAAGATAATAATAATAAAAACTGTTTAAAAATAAACATTAGGATGAAAATAAAAATTTCAAATATAAAATAAGAAATTAAATCTAGTTGGAAGGAAAATTTCTTTGGGGAGAGTATTTTAGTTTATTCTATAGCAAGTCTCACTTCAGAAGTAAATTAAAAAACTAGACCCCAAGTAAGTGAAATAAACTAAGAAATGGAGTTGAAAAAAGAAAATAAGAAACCCCACCCACTCTTTCTTTCTTGGACAACTGGTGTGGGTAAAAATGCATCATGCTCCTGAACTGGAACCGAAGTGGCAAGGACCTTATTGGTGGTGCTAACTTCACTGTCACCTATTAAATTAGCACGAAAACAGCATTGGATCCATCAGTCTCAAGTGGAATAGGTAGTGGACCAATTACAGAGAATGCTGTAAGATGGACTGTTAAGGATAAGACTTACTAAGTGTTAATTAGTGCTAACTAGTGTGTTTCTATAATTTACTTGTTTTCTATTAAATTTACCTTTTAAGCCTGTTCATTGGGTAGAGAGAAGGGAATTTTTAGGATTTGGTAAGAATGAATCAAGGATTTCATTGGACATGAAAAACTGTGGGGTATGTATAAAGCAGCATGGTCCTAATAATGAGCAGGGCCCACTAATCAATGTTGTCCCATGAACTGGCCCACTGGAGTGCATGGGGCATGCCACCCAAGTGAGAAGGGCATGCTGCTGGAGGGGACAGAATGTCATCCTCACATGATGAGCTGTGAAGAATTGATTGGGGAACAGGCAGTTTGTGAAGTGATGGTTGAAAACTGTTAGGTAGGAGAACCACTGGAGTGATGGAGGGGTTCAAACTATATATAGGCTGCATGATCAGAGCAATAGAATTGGAGAAAATCAAGGGAAGACCTGCAAGGAAGGAAGTGGTGAGACAGCAGGAGGGGAAAGACCTGGGAGAAGAGGAATTTGAGGGAGAGCAGGAGGGGAAGGAAGCCAATTGGCCACCAGGCAAGAGAAGTGTAGTGGAGAGGCCTAAAGAGAAGAAGGAATTGATGGAAGGGAAAAAGGGAAATGAAGGAAAGGTCTATAAAGAAGGATGGAATAAGGGAAAAGGAAAAAGCCTTACCTATTGAAGTTTGGAGCATGGAGATGGTAATTTGGGGGGTTGGTGTTTTGCAAACCAATTAACTATGCCTATTGGACTTCTGAGGTTTGGTGTTTGGGGCTGGGCTGTAACTGAGTGTACAGCCCAGGACAAGGTAAATACAGGCCTATTTCTAGTGTAAATAAAATTATCTTCAATATGCCTCATTGGATTGCCTTGAGTTTTATGCATCATAAGTGTACAAGTTCACAAGTTAATAGTCTCAAAGGCCACGATTTTTGTAAAATGTTATGAGGTCAAAATAGGTTTGAAAATCCCAATGGAACAATGATAACACAGTGGCAATATGATGTCAAAATACTGAGTGATAATAATATTTTGATGTTATACTTAGTTGGTGATTCCATAATGGTGATGAGGTCATAATGGGTTTACGATGGTACAATAAGTCACAATAGTTTTTATTTTATTGTGAAAATACTGTACAGAGGTGTTACAATTACATGGGTAAGATAATGTGTACATTTCTTATCAAGCATTATAGCCTCCTCCTTTGTTTCCCTTCCCATCCCTTCCCATACTTACCTGGCAGGGGAAATACCACGATCACATAATATGTATATGATGTCAGTTTTGATGTCCATTCACCCAGGAGAAAGTCATCCCGCCCAGGCAGAAAAACTCCGCCCACAGAGAAGTGACTTTTCACCAGGTAAACACAGCAAGAGTCTGTCCCTCCCTACAACAGCCTAGACAAACAATTGAAAATCAGTAAACACAAACCCCGAGAAAAGCTACAAGCTGGGCTCTGTGAGTGTCTCAGGAGTTAGCCCCTCAGGGAAAAGCTACTGTTTGCTGAAAGACCTCAGCCCTACACAGAACCTAGGCTCATCACAGCATCTCCAAACTAGAGGAAACAGCCATCTCCCTCTTTTTTGATACTCCAAGTAGATCTCCCTCCCACTGAACTAGCCTGGGAGGAGGATCAAAAAACATGCCTAACACAGAGCAGTTTCTACCGGCCCAAACAGATTTCAGAAACCAATCAAGCCATAGGAAAACCAAACACGACAAGCAGACCCAAGACTCCACCAAGAGACTTGTTATGGACACGAGGGAGATACAGGGTCTTCCCATTCACCCCCCCCGGAAAAAAAAAACAAAAAAATAAGGAACTCTTTTTTGAAACTTTTCTTCAATTTTTGTTTTTTCAAAGTGTTTTCTGTTAATCTTTTTTCTCAAAATTTTTATTTTTGGTGTGTGTGTGTGTGTGTGTGTGTGTGTGTGTGTGTGTTTAATCCATTTTGACCTTTTGGTTCTTTTTTATTGTTTTCATTTTTTTCTCTCTTTTTCTTTGCATGACTTAATTGCTGTTCTGCTCATCCCCAGATATATACCTGTCGTCAATTATTAGACCTTATTCTCCATTGTGTACATACTTAATCCAGAAATTTATTACTCAATTCACAACCTCTTAGGCTTAACTTGTTTAAGAGCAGTATCATCTCTTTATAATTATCAATAATTATCATAATTTATCATAATTTACTTTATAATTATCAAGTAAATAATTTTAATTTTTTTAATTTTTTTGAATTTCATGTTTCCTTTCTATCCCTCCCCTCCTCTCATCCTATCCTTTTCTTCTCTCAATATCATTTCTTTAAACGTACATAATTTTTAAGTGCTTCACTTTGTAAATTTAATTTTTGTTTTTCGAATTTTCTTTTTTTTATTTCTCTCCTGTCATTCTGTCCAATCCATTTCCCTCTCTGAGATTAGGAATTGGTTACATTTACTCTCCTTTTACCCCTCCACATTCCTCTAGTCCTATTTGTCCCCACATTTCTCTGTAAAGCTAATAAATTCTGGTTTGCCAAATACTTTTTTGCTGTTTGTAGCACATTAATATATAGTTGTTTGATGTTGAATAGATTGTATCTGTTGAATTAGATTGTATCTACAGAAATTTTGAATGTGCAACTACAGGACTCTGGTTGATGGGTGCCTTAAAATAGTGTTCTAGCACAAAATTGGTGCTACTTTCATACAAAATGGGCAAAACAGGCCAAAAAGCACAACAAAATGGCAAGAACAGGTATCTCAACTCCCACTCATGTTAATCAGGTGACAGAATTGTTAATGAATAATCCAGAGGAGTTCCATAAAAACCTGTACAAATGCTACTGGTAAACATGGTGAATGAAATGTTTGAAAACTTGCAAAGGACTCAGTGTGAGCGTGATAGGGAGCAAGAGGGGGCAAACCAAAATTAATACAGGAATCTTGTAAGCATTAGGAGGGTACTTAACGATTAATGCAGGAATTGCATAAGCAGGTTGACAAAGAGAAATACAGGAAATGCATGAGCAGGCTGAGCACAGCCATAGAGAATTACTAGAATTGCCTGAACTTGACTAAACTAATCAAAGAGTAATTCAGGAATTACGAGAGCAGGATGAGAATAGACAAAGATCAATAGAGGCATTAATGGAATCCATAAACAGACAGCTGAAAGAAGTCAGGGAGATCACCAATGGAATGCTGAATGGAGGCCGACAGAAAGAATGGGTTTCCAGGGAAACCATAACCAATCAAATAAGTGATTTGAGAAACTGAACACCAAAGTAAGGAAGTAAAGGAGTTCATACAAGATCTAAAACAAAGCTCCAACAAAAAATTTGAAGACATCAAAGCCGAACAATTAGAAGTAAAAGAAATAAAAAACAAAGTAGAAAGTCTTGACAGTAGGTTAGACCATCCAGAAGATCGAATCTCGGGGATTGAAGACAGCCTAGATATTATAGAGAAAAACCATACAACTATGCAAGACAAATCCAAGAAATATGATAGATCTATTCAACATTTGGAAGACACCATCAGAAGGCCTAATCTGAGGATAATGGATGTAGAGGAGCACCTAGAGACATAAGTTAATGGTCTAGGAAATTTGTGTAACAGGATACTAGCAGAGAACTTCCCAAACATGCAAAAAGATAGGCCTATATAGATACAAGAAGCTTATGGAACCCCAAATAGACCAGACAAAACAGGACATTACTCTGTCACATTATAATCTGCACAAGATCAATTCAGACCAAAAAATGGAGCCTTGAAGAACTCAAGGAGAAAAGAACAATCACCTATAAACAGAAACCAATTAGAATCATCCCAGATTTCTCAGCAGAGCCGATTAAAGCAAGAAGAGCCTGGAATGGTGTTTTCCATGCCCTAAAGACAAACAACCATCAACCAAGAATACTGGACCCAGCTAAACTCTCCTTCATAACTGGAGGTCAAATAAAAACAGTCCATAGCAAAGAAAAATTGAAACAATATATCTCACCCAAACCAGTCCTACAAAAGACAAAAGTATCCTACACATAGAAAACCAACAAGACCACAGTAAAAGCCAAGAAACAGCATCCAAGGGAATAAGATTAGAACTCAACACCAAAAGCCAACAAAGAAAGCCCTATACAACATGGAGGCTGAACAACACACTGTTGAATCACCAATGAGTCATGGAAGAGATTAGAAAGGAAATGAAAAATGAAATGTTCATGATATTAAGAAAATGAACACACAAACTACCAGCTTCTTTGGGACACAGCAAAGGCAGTACTCAGGCAAGTTTATAGCTCTGAGGTCCTACAACATCAAATAGGAGGGATCTGAAATCAACAATTTAATAAGACATCTGAACCCCCTTGAAAAAGAGCATCAAGATAAACCCCAATCCAGTAGACGGAGAGAAATAATTAAAATTAAATAAGAATTAAATGAATTAGAAAGCAAAATCATCATAGAAAGAATCAACAAAACAAAGTGTTGTTACTTCGAAAAAATTAAGAAAATGGACAGACCCTTAGCAAATCTTATCAGAAAAAGAATAGAACTCACCCAAATTAAAAAAAAACAAACAAACAACTCAGAGATGCGAATGGAAACATCATCACAGAAACAACCAAGATTCAAAAAATTATAAGGGAATACTTTACAAACCATTATGCGAATGACTTTGAGAACCTGGCCGAAATGCACATTTTCCTAGCAAATCTTAACATGCCAAAACAACCAAGATGAGTTAAATCAACTTAACATGCCCTTATCAAGCACAGAAATAGAAACAGCAATAAGAGTCCTTCCATGTAAGAAAAGCCCAGGACCAGATGGATTCATAGCGGAAATCTATAGGCCTTCAAAGTAGAGCTCACACCAATACTCCAACTCTTCAATGAAATTGAAAGAGAAAGTTCATTACAGAATTCATTCTATGATTCAATCTGAACCCTTATCCCAAATCCAGGACAGGACTCATCAAAGAAAGAAAACTGTAGACCCATTTCTTTGATGAATACTGATGCAAAACTCTTCAACAAAATTTGGGCCAATCGATGTCAACAATTCATTCAAAAAATCATACACAATGATCAAACAGCATTCATTTCAGAGATGCAAACCTGGTTCAATATATGCAAATCAATTAATAAAATTCATCACATCAAAAAGAGCAAGGATAAGAACCACATGGTTATCTCAATAGATGCAGAAAAAGCACTGACAAAATCATACACCCCTTTGTGATGAAAGCTATGTAAAAACTATGAATCCAATCAATATTCCTCAATACAATAAAGGCTGTTTATGACAAACCTACAGCCAGCATTATACTTAATGGTGAAAAACTAAAACCATTTCCTCTTAACTCAGGAACAAGTATGTCCACTCTCTCCACTTCTCTTCAATTTAGTATTAGAATGCCTAGCTACAGCAAAAGACAAGATGCAAACATAAAAGTGATCCAAATAGGGAAAGATGATGTAAACCTCTCCCTATATGCAGATGACATGATGTTGTATTTAAATAATCCCACCTACTCCACTCCGAAATTATTCATGCTGATTCAAAACCTTGGCAAAGTAGCAGGGGACAAATTAACTCTCAAAAAACAATGGCTTTTCTGTATGCCAACAATGAGAAAAGCATGGCTGAAATCATGAAAGCAACTCCATTCATAATAGCTCATAAAAAATAAAATACCTAGGTATAAACTTAATCAATGGTGTGAGAGATATTTATGACGCAAACTTTGAAAACCTGAAAAAAGAAATAAAATCGGAACTTAGAAAGTGGAGAAACCTCCCATGCTCCTGGATGGAAGAATGAACATCGTGAAAATGGCAATAGTTCCCTAGGCTATCTACAAATTCAATCTGATGCTTATCAATATTATGAACTCATTCCTCAAGAAAATAGAATAGGCAATCCAAAAATTCATATGGAACAATAAAAGACTGAATAGCATAAAAGATCATTAACAGAAAGAAAAGTGCTGGAGGAATATCAATACCAAATTTCAAACTCTACTACAAAGCCATACTAATCAAAACAGCTTGGTATTGGCACAAGAACAGACCTCAGGACCAATGGAATAGACTTGAAAACCCAGAAATGAACCCACAGACCTATAGCCACCTGATCTTTGATAAGGGAGCTAAAAAAATAGAATGGAAGGGAGAGAGCTCTTCTGTAAATGATGCTGACCAAATTGGTTAATCACTTGTAGAAAACTAAAGCTAGATCCATATATATCACCCTGCACAAAAATCAACTCCAAATGAATGAAAGACCTCAGAGTCAAAGAAGACACCCTGAAAGCATTGCAGGACAAATTAGTAGATAATCTATGTGTCCTTGGCACAGGCTGGAATTTTCTTAATAGGGACCCAGAAGCACAACAAATCAAAGAAAGCTTGGACAAATGGAATTGCATGAAATTGCAGAGCTTCTGCAAAGGACATAGCCAGCAAGGTCAATAGAAAGCCCAAGGATTAGGAGAAGATCTACACTAGCCATACAACGGACAAGGGTCTCATATCTAAAATATACTTGTAACTCAAAAAATTAAATCCCCCAACAACAAATCCTCAAAGAAACAACTGCCCAATAAATAAGTGGGTTAAAGATTAAAGAGAAACTTCTCTGAAGACGAAAGAAGGATAGCCAATAGATACATGAAGAAATGCTCAACCTCCCTAGCCATAAAAGAAATGCAAATCTAAACTACACTGAGATACCACCTTACCCCAGTTAGAATGGCTATAATGAAGAACCGTAATAACAAAAGAAGCTGGACAGGATGTTGGTGGGACTGTAATCTTGTTCAACCACGCTGGAATGTAGTATGGAGGTTCCTCAAAAGACTCCATATAGAGCTCCCCTATGACACAGCAATCCCACTTTTGGTCATTTACCAAATGATCACAAACAAGCCCAAAGTAATGCTACCAGCAACACTATGTTTATTGCAGTATTATTTACAATACCTAAGATATGGAACCAACCCAGATGCCCCTCAGTAGATGAATGGATCGATAAAATGTGGCAACATTTTATAACATTATATAACGCTTGATAAGAAACACTCATTATCTTGCCCATGTAATTGTAACTCCTCTGTACGGTATTCTTATAATAAAAAAATATGATATATATACACAATGGAATACTATTCCTCCATCAGAAAAAATGGCATTGCTCCATTTGTTAGGAAATAGAAAGCCTTGGAAAATATTGTACTAAATGAAGTAATCCAGGCCCAAAGAAACATAGCTTCCATGGTTTCCCTTATTTGCAATAACTAGTATATGTCGGAGATAAACACAAACTCTCAGACAAGTTGATGTTAGGTGAAATGAACACCAAGATAAGGACTCAAATGGTTTTTCTTTCTTGCTGTTTTTTCTAGCATATTTACAAGATGATTTCTTTGTTGCTTTGTATGTCCCTCTCCCATGATATAACCTCTATTTTCACTGTATTTGATATTGGTGTAATTTGGGGAGGGGAAGGAAAAAATAAATTGGGATACCTGTGAACCCATTGCAACAATGACATGTACAAGACGTTATGTCGAAAATCGAACTTTACAACTTTGGCGCGGAGGTGTGGGGGGTGCAGAAAGGGAGCTGGGAAGGGATGGGAATGGGAAAGAAGGGAGGAGGCAACAATGCTTGATAAGAAATGTGCTCATTACTTTGTTCAAGTAACTGTAAACCCTCTGTATGTATTTTCACATTAAAAATCATGAAATAATAAAGTAAAAATCCATGCCAATTTTTTTTGCCTGTCGTGGGGCTTGAACACTCGGCCTGGGTACTGTCCCTGAGCTCTTCAGCTCAAGGATAACACTGTACCACTTGAGCCACAGTGCTGTTTCTAGTTTTTGAGAGATATATTGGCGAGAAGATTTTCACAGACTTTTCTGCCCACTCTGGTTTAGAACCACTATCCTCAGATCTCAGACTTTTGGGTAGCTAGGATTTCAGGCATGAGCCACTAAAGCCCAGATTCAAGACAAGTTTTAAAAAGCAAGCTTATTGAACCTTGTGGCTTTTTCTAATAAACAATGTTATTTGTCAGCATTAATTTATAACTATGAGTAATTTTTAGATGTAACTGGGAATTTTTTAATAGAATCAAATATGTTTTACTATTACTCAGTATCTCACAAAAACCCACTGTAATTGACTTTCCCTAAAGGCAGTTATTACATACTATATTACTCATTATTATTACTACACTGTATATTACATATAGTGTGAAGAGAAAATAGTTTGGACCATTTTCTATAAATTAGTAGATACTACTTTAGCATTATAAATTCATAACTGTGATTTTAAATGAAGGAAAGAAGATTTTCAAGTTAAAATGAAATATAAATGTATAAGTGTCCCAATTGAATCAAAAATTCTGAGTTCATAGAGAAAAAAATATTTTCTTTCCACTAAAGACTTTGAAGTAATACCATTGGAAATAGTGAGGCAAGAGGAGGAAGAATTAAAATCATGTCAAACAATGTCTGTTATTCTGCTATACCCTCCACTATGAAGACCTGCCCATTCCCAGTTGTCACAAAATTTCAAGTGTCTCTCTTAGAATCTATTTGGAAAAGTTCTAAATCACTGATTATTTTTGGAAATTCTGTTATATGAAACAAAATATTAACACAAAACAATTGAAATAAAATGCACACATATGTTGAAGTCACCACAATTGGAAAACAACCAACAAATAGAAGTCCCCTAGGAACAAATACATGTTGTGCCCAGTTTTTTTTAAAGCACAAAACCCTCAAATACATGTTTACTTGGAGTAGAGCCATAAAGATAACCGTGTCTCAGAAATATGGTTGCATTAATTTGTAATTAAATTCACCTAGATGAACCTAATGTAGCAAATCCTTTGAATGGATCAAATTGTTTAAAACCAATGTGACTGTATGTGGAGTGAGATCTGCACATATTAAAAGAATAAACTAACAAAATCATGACATACTTAACAAATCCAGAAAAGCAATGAATAAGTCCAATATTATCCGTATTGAGAACTAATTCCTACTGATTTAACAAGAAAAAATAGGCAAATAACAGAATCTGAGCAGTGTACATGAGTGTATATAATTTAAAACTACTCCAAATCACACTTTGTAGAACAATGAATGTGGGTAATATAAAGGAGAACATTAACACATGATATAAATGAAATTAAAAATCTCATGAAAAGAGAGAAGTAGTTTCTGGAAAATAATAGCTTAACAAATGGTGGTCAAAATCTTTCTAGTACTGACAAAATTGCATACCTATTTATTTAGATCCAAAAAAAGACCCCAGTTACTCAAGCTGATTTGAAAATTTGCCAAAGTAGCAGGATACATCTGTACCATTATTATGGATGTTGACTCTTGCATGGAATTCATTTTCTCTTTGATCTGACAAATGAATATATGAAAGAACATAACTTCTCCAACTAAATATCAAGACCTAACTAAACATATCACCAGAAAAGTATTATGTAAGCAGTATTGCAACAGGGGTAAAAGAAAAATCAGTCATATTGATTCTGTACTTATTGTAAATGTTGATGTTTTTTCATAAATTATTTCCTTTAGTTTGCATTTTTAAAACATTGTGAGACATGATGTATATCTTCGTAACTAATTTTGGATGCCTCCTTAAATTTTGTTCTGAGTATATTTCTCTCTTCAGTTCCTAACTCATGAAATGATGTTGATTCCAAAAACATTCTAATAACCACTGTTTATAATACACAAAATCTCATAAGCATGACACCAGTGAGCATTGGTTAACATTTTGATACCAGGGTCTCATGACTTATGAGGCCTATCTGCATGAGTTGCATTGTACCTAGATTCCTCAGCCTAAATTTAGTCACTGTTAAAAAATGTTTATATCTTTATTTGTCACCCATCAGAGATTAATCTGAGTATAAAGCCTAAGGAAAACGATAAAGTAAGAATTTAGTTTTTCTGGACAGAAAGTAAACAAAATGCAGCATAGAGTAACTCACTGGTTTAAAGTCAACCTACTTCACCAAAACTATCTAAGCATTATCTTACAATGTGTATTATTCCCATGAAGGGCATGGGGTATATGAGAAGATGACTAACCAAGCACTGTCTTCAAATATATATAATTTGGATTTATCTCTATATTTCGCTATAAACATTTCTGATAAAACTGTTTGAATAATTGATTTATAATATATCCTACTTTCATATACCAAATTACATTCAGAAAATGGGATATAACTATTAACTAAAGAATATCCTGGCAGAAAAAATGACACCTCTATACTATGTGACAACCAATTCTTAGGTATTTCATTATGCCCCCATTTAATGAATGTGATTGTTTAAATGTTTAATAAAGTACTAATTAAAATTGATCAGTGTATTATAATCTAATTGTTTACAATTTTATCCGAGAATCATTTAAGAACTTTCCATTCAATCATGACATACATCACATTCTATTGGTATTCATATGGATAGGAATGAGTTTCTTAGGATCTCCTGCCATTGGGAGGTGGCAGGACCAGGATTCGAACTGTGGGCTCCAGCTCCCACCACTTCAACCCGAGTATAGGGAACTCACTGGTCTGTTCAAGAACATCAGCAAGACCAATGATTAGGCAGGCACCAGTGGCTCTCAGAAGTCCTCCTTGATACTTACAAGGCTGTGATAGGAGGATCATGGTCAAAGTCACCCTAGGCAGTAAAGTCCTTGAGAGCGCTGTCCAACTTCAGGGCCAACAAAGCCAGAAGTATAGCCTTATGACTCCAGTGTTAGAGGGCTAGCCTTAAGTAAAGCAGCTCATGGGCTGCACCCAGATCCTGAGTTCAAGGTCCAGGAGTGTCAACAAACAGACATACACAACTATCTGTGCAGCCATCTGCCTAAAGCAGGTCACCCTCAGCAGCCTTTATTTACATTTTATTATGAGGCCAATGCAGGAACAGTCACAAACCAGGCAGGGGAAGAGAAAATCAGGTTTCTTAGAAGTAAACAGTATTCAGAAAATTAAAATTGGGGATATAAAATGGCATACTTATGTAAAAACTACCATTAAGAAAAAGATGAGGGGGCTGGGAATGTGGATTAGTCAGAGAGTGCATGTCTAGCATGCAAGAAGCCCTGGGTTTGATTCCTCAGTAGTACATTCAAGAAAAAGCCAGACTTGGTCTTGGATGTCAGGAGGAAAGAAGGGAACACTCCCCAGTCATGAGGCCTTCTGCAGTGTGCCAGGACACCAACATGGTCTTCACACAACCACAGAGGAGGAAGACTGTCTCCCACTTCTCAGGCATTCGAGGGCCCCAGAGTCAAGAGGGCAAAGCCAGGTTCTAACTCAGGTGCTTGGAGCCAGAAGAGAAAGGTCCCTGCCTCTCCTTGGACTGGGGATTTGCATTGATGATGTGGAGAATGAAGGAAGGAGAATGGACTGGCAGAGGTAGAAGAAGGGCCTTCAAATCTGATAGATGGAGAGTCAAAAACCCACTCCCTAAGACCAAAAAGCAAGGCTCTCTATTGTTAACCTAAAGATAGCCCAAGGTTCCCTTCACCTGAGGGAGGAAGTTTAATTAGTCATTGTTTGAAGAGGCTGGGAAAAGCCTGATCCTTGTGTAACTCTGACAAAGGTTTCAGGTTTCCCCTCATTGCTGGCTGTGTCTGGAATGAATGAAATGGTTTTGCACCTCACTTCCCTATTGAGTGTGTACATTCGGCCTCCAAATCCTGTAGGTCTAAGTCTATTAGCCTACTCTGGCTTTTAGAACTGTTTTCTGCCTTCAAATATTGTTACCCTGGAGTTCTTCCTGCTAACAGGACTAGGGCTAGGAAGCTGAGAACTTCATGTGAACCCAGGACTGGTCAATGATGTTTATTTCCTGCTGTTATAACTCAAGAACTCTAAGAACATTTAGAGTGCAAGCAACTTCTCATTACCAAGTGAAACACAGGAAGCTCTTGAACATCTGACATTTCAGCAGTAGACGTCAGAGTGTCATAGATTTCCAGCCCTGGCTGGCTTCATCCTGTGATCCTCAGACTTCAGCCTCCTGAGCTAGGGTGATGGGAATGCGCTACTGGTGCTCTGCTAGGTTCAGAACTGTAATAGCGTTGGCATTACAAGTCAACTGCTTATCACAAAGGGCTTGTGCAACATATTATGCCTTTCAACATTGGACTTTCAGAACCCTGTAGGACACAATTTTATAATGTTAGAGTCTGAGAGGCTGTGCATATGGATGGACTACACTTTAACCTTGAGCTCTAACTCCAATTCTGGTGTACATAAACATTCATTTTCCAAGAGATTTTGCTAATTAGCAAAAAAGGAAAAGTACTTTGCTTAACCCTCACTTTTTTTTCCAGTTTTGTATCTCAAACTCAAGCCTGGGCACTGTCCCTGAACCCTTCAGCTCAAGGCGAACACTCTTCCACTTGACCCACAGCATCACATGTGGTCTTTTTGTGGTTCATTGGAGATAAGAATCTAACAGGTTTTCCTTGCCTAGGCTGTCTTTGAACTGTGGTCTTCAGATCTCAGCCTCCTGAGAAGCTAAGGTTCATGTTGAGAGCCACAGGCATCTGGCCTGTTGTTTTTGCCAGACCTGGGGCTTGAACTAAGGGCCTGGGTACTATCTCTGAGCTCCTTTTTCTCAAGCCTAGAGCTGTACCACTTGAGCTACTCCACAGATTCTGGCTTTTTCTGAGTATGTGGCACTGAGGATTCAAACACTACCATTCATGCATGCTGAGCCAGCTCTCTACACTAAGCCACATTTCTAGCCCCAACCTTACAATTTTATCCCTCAACTTGACTATCCCCAAGAAAAGGATTCTGAGTATAAATCATCTAATAAAATTCCTATAGGAAGTTTCTAAAGATAAAGAAGACAAATTTCATACTTGGGAGGTACTCTAAACATGTGTAGACTGTGACAAATGCTTCCATTTAATTATGTATCATGTTTCAACACTTAATAAAATACTAATGAAAAAAACAGTCGATGTCCTAAATTTTTCTGTATGAATTTATAATAGCGGTACAACATGTACTAAATATTATGTGTTTAATAATACTAAATACAATAAACAATAAGTAAATGAAAAGTAAAAAATAAAATAAATACAAAATCAATAATAAAAATTATAATAAGTAATAAACACACATATGTAAATATATCATATATTACACATAGATAGAAATATTTTTTCCATTGCAGGGCCTTCCTTCAGATGCTGGGAACTCTAGCCTGAATTTCTTTTCCTCAAGGACAGTGAGTTTTGCCTTCACCCATGGTGCAAAAGAGTTACCTGGATGGTCAGATCAAATCCCAGCAATGATGGAAAAACTGGCCCCAGTTCCAAGACATTGACTTAATTTTTTTTAAATGGAAGCAGTTATGTTTATTGATTTACATACTGAACATTAAAAGAAACACAGTGTAGAATTTTGTACATCTATTCAGACACCTTTCTTTTACCCCCAAAATGCTTGTCTGAGCACTACTTTTTCATTTTTTTTATTGTAAAAATGTTGTACAGAGGGGTTACAGTTAAATGAGCATGGTAATGAGTACATTTTCTTTTGAGCATTGTTGCCTCCTCCTTTGTTGTCCTCCTATCATTCCTTCCCTCCCATCTACACAACTACTCCCCCTTTCAAGCACAGTGACTTAATTTTTATTTTTGGATTTGCATGTGGTTTGAACTCAAGTAGTGGCAAATCTGAACTTTCCCTCACATTGCTACATATTTACCAAGACCCTGAGTTCAAATCCCAGGCTAGGAAAGAAAACTGGTAGAAATTCAAAACAAGGCAGCTTTATTTCCTTTTAATTTAGTTAAATAATTAATTAATGTTTTTATTTATTCATTATTTTGCCAACACAGGGCTTGAACTCAGGTCTTGGCAACTCTGCCTCAGCTTAAATCGCCCTAGGGTGGGGTGCACCCTCGGACCCATAGCCAATCCAGGGATCCTAAGCCCAGAGGGCTTTCAGGAAGGAAAAAAACAGTAGCATAGCACAAAAAGTGGCAAGCTGCAGAGGGCTGAGTGTTTTATGTTTTTTTCTTTGCATAGTGACCATCCTGGGTCACTGGCTGCAAAGTGGACCTGACCTGCCATACCTGAAGGATGGCTTGCTATCAGGGAATCCATAGGCCAAACAGTGAACATCGGCACCGAATTCAAATCCCAGTACTGACTCCTACCAATGGCAGGAGATCACAAAAAACTCATTCCTATGCATAGGAATACCAGTTGAAAAAGTAGTTCATGCTTCGGTCTAGTCTAAAATTGGATGCAATTATCCTAGGACGTTGATTGATCTTAATTAATAGGTTATTATGCCTGAAAAGAATAATATTCCTTCAATGGCAGTATAATAAATGCCTAAGAGTTGCTAGGAATGTAATAGGTGTCATTCAATCATAGATAGACAGCTCTGGCGCTCCTTACTAATGTATATTTATTTGTATACCACCCTCTGCCTATACATGTATCACTGTTTTGGCCAAACCTGGGGCTGGATCTCATCACCTGGCAACCACCTCACAGCTTCATTGGCTAAAGGCTGCCATGCTTACACTCATCCATTCATGAATTGGGTTTGCTAAACCCTGAGTTCACATCCCAGCACTGCCAAAAATTCAATCTTGGAGTAAGAAGCCAAGTGTGACACATGTTTTCCTTTTCTGTGAGAGTCATGGGTGTCAGGCATGATGGAGAACATATTTACAAATCGGGATGCTGTGATAGGATGTAAACAATGTAATAAATGGTAGAGGGTTCATCAGAGTCAATGAAATAAATGGTATATAAATGAATAAAACAAGAAATAAAATGAATAACCACACCCAACAAAATATGGACTGACTATGTGTATGGAAATATAAATCCTATCTTTAAAATTGATATAAGGAGTATGTTTTCCAGCCCTGAGGCTTGAATTCAGGCCTAGGGAACAGGCCTGACTTTCTTGTCTTCAAGCATGTTCAGATTCCCTTCCGTCACGGTGCTGCATATATCCCCAGAGTTCAAATCCCAGGCCTGGCAGAAAAAAATGTCATGAATTGCAAACCAGGGAGCTAATTTTTTTTTTAATTGAGGGCTATTGGAGAAGCCGTAGTCTTGCATAGCAACATAGGCCTACAGTTCGAATACAGTCATACCACTTCCAGATGGTGGGAGATCCTAAGAAATTTGTTCCCATCCACAGGAATAATGATGGAATGTTATCAATATCACAATTGAATGACATGCTCATGAGTGATACTTGTACACAATTAGATTTCATGATTTCAATCAGCTGATTGATTTTATTTAATATCTTATGAAACATTAAAAGAATACTATTTCTCACAGGGACACAATAATTTCAGGACACTGATTTACTTAATAGTTTATTAAAGATAAAAATAATAACATTAATTACATGGAGGCATAATAAATACCGAAGAATTGGTAGGAATGTAGTCTATATAACTGAACAATGGATAGACATCTCTGGCACTCTGTAAAGATACATACATATATATATGTGTGTGTGTGTGTGTGTGTGTGTGTGTGTGTGTGTGTGTGTGTGTGTGTGTGTGTACTACAATCTGCGTGTCAATTTGTTCTTATTTTGTCAACCCCTGATGCTCGATTTCAGATCCTGGGAACTGCCTATCAGATCAATTTGTTCCAGGATGGCATGGTGACACACACCCATTCATGAATTTGGCCCTGTCGTCCTTGAGTTCAGATGCCATCACGCCCAAACAATGAATCATGGAGTAAGAAACTGATGGTGACACATGTTTTCCTTTTCTGGGAAAGTCCTGGGTGTCAGGTATAAGTGGAATACATAAGTAGATCTATATCCTATTTAATCAATGTAACCAATGTTCTATGTGCCATATTAGTCAATAAAATAAACAGTCAATACATGTTGGGTCTTTGTTTGTCCCTGAAACATGGATGGGGCCCGGGAATGGTAAGTGTGCCACTCATCCATTCCTGAGCCTCCCTTAGTCTGGGAGAAATTCAGACACTGTGGGGAGTCAAGTCAAGGAAGCACTCATTTATTACCACACAGCAAGCACGTTTTAAAGGGAAAAACTGCGAGACATGGAAGGGGAGGAAAATGAACCAACCAATCACTGTAAAGGTCATACACTATCATGCGCCTAAGTTTTATCCAATCAGATTTTAAGGTAAACAATTGGGCTGTGCCCACTCAACTTCCACTCAGCACCATCTTTGCTGCCCATGTGCCCCACAAACACATGAATAAAACAAAAATAAAATGAATAACTACACTGAATGCAATATGGATTCAACCTATGTATGTAAATATAAATCATATATTTAAAATGTACACAAATATGATGTATTCTAGTGCTGGGGATCGATTTCCGACCTAAGGAACAGACATGAATTTCTTGACTTAAAGAAGGCTAGCTTCCCCTTTCCACACAGTGCAACAGAGTTACCCAGACCATGAGTTCCTATCCCAGTCCTAGCAGAAAAAAATGGCACCTTTATACTATGTGATGCCCAATTCTTCGGTATTTCATTCTGCCTCCATTTAATGAACGTGATTGTTTAAATGCTTCATGAAATATTGATTAAAATCGATCACTGTCCTACAATATAACGGTGTATAATTTTATCCTAGAATTATTTAAGAGCTGCCCATTCAATCATAACATATATCACGTTCCATTGGTATTCATATAGATAGGAATGAGTTTCTAAGGATCTCTAGCCATTTGGATGTGGCAGGACCAGGATTCCAACTGTGAGCTCCAGCTCCCACCATTTTAACTGGAGGATGGGGAACTCACCGGTCTGTCCAAGAACAGCAAGACCAATGATTAGTCAGGCACCAGTGGCTCTCAGCAGTCCTCATTGATGTTTGCAAAGCTGTGATAGGAGGATCATGGTAAAATTCACACTAGGCAGGAAAGTCTTTGAGATCCCTGTCCAACTTAAGTGCCAACAAAGTCAGAGGTACAGCCATGTAGCCCCAGTGGTAGAGGGCTAGCCCTGATCAAAAGCAGCTCACAACACACACACACACACACACACACACACACACACACAAACACACACACACACACACTGCAGTCTAATCATCTATCTGTTTATATATTGGCCATTCCTAGGAGTTGATTTAAGACTTGAAATCAGGCCCTGGAAACAGGCCTGACTTTCTTGTCTTCCAGAATTGTGATCTTCCCCATCCCCCACAGTGCTGCAGATTTACCCAGACCCTCAATTCAAATCCCAGGCTTGATAGAAAAAATGGCATGAATTCCGAGCCAAGGAGCCTCATAATTTTTTAAAAATATTTTAATGTATGTATGTATGCATTTATGTATGTATGTATGTACATATTTTTCTTTTCTCAAGCACAGGGCTTGAACTCAGGTCATGGCAATTCTGCCTCGGTTTTGATCACTCTAGGCTGCGGTGCAGCCACTGGACCCACAGCCGAACCTGGGTTCCTGGGACCCAAAGGCTGACAAGAAAAAAAAAATTAATGCGACACAGAAACAAACAAACAAAAAAAAACTGGCAACGTGGAGATGGCTACCGGTTATACATTTGTCTTCTTTGCAAGGTGACCATCCTGCGTCTGAATGACATGGTTGAAGAATGTTGGTAACTTGGCATTGCTTAAGGCTGGCAGGCTACCAGCGAAGCCATAGGCCAACATGGTAATATAGGTCCTGTGTGTGAAGCCAGGTCCTGACCCCTACCAATGGAGAGAGATCCTAAGTGTCTGGTTCCTATTCATAGGAATACCGATGGAAGATTAGGAATGGCAAGGTTGAATTAGTTGTTTCTGAATACTACTATATAAATAGTGATTTTAAGAGGCCAATGGCTTTTAATGGATATTTTTGACACATTCAAAGAATACTATTAATCACATGGACACAATAGTTTCAGGACAGTGGTTGATTTAATTAATAATTAAGGATGAAAACAATAAAATTAATTACATGGAGGTATACTAAATACTCAAGAATTGATAGGAATGTATCCTATGTAACCGAATAATGTATAGACATCTCTGGCCCTCTATAAAAATCAATATTTATTTGTGTACTACCATCTACTTGTCTATCTGTTCTAATTTTGTCAACTCCTGGAGCTGGATCTCAAGTTCTGGAAATGCTTGTCAGCTCAATATGCCTCGGCTGGCATACTGACACTCATCCATTCATGAATTGGGCCTTGTAGGCTGTGACTTTAGATGCCAGCACACACACAAAAATTGAATCGCAGAGTAAGAAGCCCCTGGGGACACATGTTTTCCTTTTCTGTGAAAGTCCTGGGTATAAGGTGTGAAGTTTCATACTAGGCAAGTCTATATCCTATGTAATAAATGTACCAAATATTTCATGTGTAATAACAGTCAATAAAATAAATGGTAAGTAAATGAATAAAACAAAAAATAAAATGAATAAGTGTACATTAAGCGCAATATGGGTCAACATACGGGGTTCGATTTCAGGGCCTGGGAAGTGCTTGGCAGCTGAATTGGCTAGAGGCTGCTGTGCTGACAGTCAGCCATTCATGAATTGAGCCTTCTAGACCCTGAGTTAGATCCCACCACTGCCAAAAACTGTAATCTTGGAGTGAGAAGCTGAGCGTGACACGTGTTTTCTTTTTCTTTGAAAGTGCTCGGTGACAGGTAGCACGTATAATTCAGAAGCAAATCTATATGTAATATATGCAAATCTATATGTAATAGGATGTCATAAATGTAAAAAATGTCATAGGTGGAAGAATTGACACTACAATAAATGAAAAACAGATTGAATTAGTAGTGAATCATTCTAGGATAAAATTAGACACAAAAACTATAGGATTTGGATTAAGTTTAATATTTTATTAAGTATTACCAGAATAAAAATTGCATGGAAACATAAATACCTAATAATTGGTAGTAACACATGATGCATAATTTAATAATATATAAACATGTGTCTCATTCTATAAAATATGAAATTATGTGTATGGATGTATGTACATATGTGATAAACAATAAAAGGATATTGAGTAATTTAGTTAATGCTTTCTTAATTGTTAACTGGAGCACATCATTAAATGGAGACATAATTTAATAAGTAATAATTGGTAGTACTATCTATAAATTAATAATATACAGACTTCTTTCTGTGTATATAATGCTTATATACATCAATCTCTATCTATTTATACCTCTTTCACTCCTGGGGCTCGGTGGTTGAGTACTTACCTAGTGAGCATGAAGCCCTGGGTTTGATTCCTCAGTGCCACATAAATAGAAAACCCGGAAGTTCTGCTGTCTTTCAATCAATTGAGTTCTACCCTTGAGCACAAATGCTTAGGGACAGTGTCAAAACCCTTACTTAAGCCCCAGGACTGCCGCCAAAAAGAGGCACAATGTTCTAACTGCAACTATAGAAGGACAGGACCTCAAATACCACATGACAGAGCAAGATAGGAGTCTGGTGCTGACAGCTGCCGCCTAACCTGACTTAGCCAGATATAAACTGCTGCAACCTAGCTCCATGGGTTACCCCCATCATCCTGGATTACCCTGGCTTACCCCCGATTTACAGGCTGCTCTGGGGCTTTAAAACCCAGCAGGAAGTCTGCTAGACTCTTTGAAATATGGCTCAAAGTGGTAGAGATCTAGCCTTGTGCAAATGTTATTAGAACAATAATATCACCAAGCTATAAGCTCAAGCTCCATGACTAACCTCCCCCCCAAAAAAATCCCACTAAAGTGTTAGGTGAGAACTTGTGTGGTTTGTGAAAAAGTTCCTCAAAGAATGGTGATATTGATTAGAGCGCCCTAAGTCTAATGACAGCTTGTGGAACAGAGCTATGCGCTGAGTCATCCATAGGGTACTCTGTGCTGAGTCCTGCACATGGTGCTATCTTCTGAGTCCTTCACAGGGTGCAGTGTGCTGACTCCCGCATTGGGTGCTGGGTTCTGAGTCTTTCACAGGATGCTGTGTGCTGAGTCATGCAAAGAGTGCCATGTGCTGTGTCCTTCACCAGGTGCATTTTTCATTGGGTCCTTGTAAGGTCTCCCCACTGAGATGACGATGCAGACAAGAATATTGAGGCTCAGATATGTCTCCATGGCAGGGACAAATTATGTATTACAGAAGACTAGTGAGTTGTCTACTGCAGACAATTGTTTTGTTTTGTTTTTTCTCCGTCATGAACCTTGAAATAGGGGCCTAAGCTCTGACCCATACATCTTGGGCTCATGGCGAGCACTCCACCACGTGAAGCCATGGACCCCCTTGCAGCAGATGCCACAGTCTATGGTTCTATAGCTGAGGTCTCTCATCCTGCCTTCTCAGGAAGCTGAGATCTGAGGATCTGGTTTCCAAATTATCCCAGACACAAAAGGTCCCATGAGCCTATTATCTCCAATTCACCACTAAGAAACCTGAAGTGGTAGCTAGGTGCTTGTCACTCATGCCTGTCATTCTAGCTACTCAGGAGGATGAGATCTGAGCATCATATTTCAAAGCCAGCCTGGGCAGGAAAGTACTTTTGACACTTACCTCCAATGGGCCACCAGAAAAGCTGAAATGGTGTTTGGCTCAAGTGGTAGAGCACAAGACTTGAGCTCAAGGACAGCATCCAGGCCCAGACATCAACTCCTACAATAATAAGAAAAAGAGAGAAACAAGCTAACAAACCTGAAGTAGAGGGCTGGGAATGTGCCTTAGGGGTAGAGTGCTTTGCAAATATGAAACCCTGGGTTTGATTTCTCAGGACCACAACATTAAAAAAAAAAAGCCTGAAGTAGTGGTTCAAGTGGTAGAAAGCTATGATTGTACAAGAGAAACTAGGTACGGTGCTCAGGTCCAGGGTTCAACCTCCAAGAATGGTGTATGTGCCCATGCCCCTGTGGGCCTGCGTGCATATACTCTCTCTCTCTCTCTCTCTCTCTCTCTCTCTCTTTGTCTCTCTCTCTCTCTCTTTGTCTCTCTCTCTCTCTCTGTCTCTCTCTCTCTCTCTCATACACACACACACACACACACACACACACACACACACACAGACTAGAAGTGATGCTGTTACCCAAAATGGTAAAGCACCGGGCTTCTACACTGTGCTCATGGTGAGCACCCTGGCCCTGCGTTCAACCCCAAAACCTAGCCACCCAGGGCCCAACTAGGAGAGGTCAAATTTTTCAAAACCTGATGAGCTTCACCAGCCCTAGATGACAGGAGGCTTTGTGATATCATATATGTGCTTGGATTTCCCAAGCTTTGTGATATCATACATGTGCTTGGATTTCCCAAGCTTCCAGAAACCTAGGAGTGGCATCATAGGCCCATTATCACAGGCAATGAAACATTTAATTAAGTTCAGTGCCCTAGTTGTCTGCCAGGAGGACCCTTGAACTATATTCAGCACTGTATCTGAACACCGGAATATAATCTCACAAAGGCAGGATAAGTGCACAGGACTTGCCCTGCCATGGGAGGTGGCACAAATGAAGGCTTCCTGTCAAACCAGAGTACTGGGGAGAGAGATAGTTTGGGATACAAAGAGACCTTTTTCTCCTAACCTTCAGAGCCTGCCCAAAATCATCCTCACTATCTGACCCAGATGGAGTTGTTCGTTACACAGCTGTACAAGAGTGAGTGCTTTTGTCTGCCTGTCCAGACAATGAGAGAGACTGTTTCCAGGAGGCCTGGGATGCAGAGAAACCCTCAGGCTACACTGGAAACAGTGAGGGGAGCCCTGAATTATGCACTGTCATGAAAGCAGTCTCTGTTATGAAATCATTTTATTGGATACAAATTTCCTAGCTTTGTGCCATTCATCATAACTACTGTGGAGTTTCACCTATAGGAATACATCCATACATATCCAAAGACATGGAGGTACAGGGTCTTTTTGAGGGGGCAGGTCCTGGGGTTGAACTATGAGCCTTTACATTGTCTCTGAGCTCCTTTTGCTCAAGGGTATTGTGTTAACTTTGCATCACAGCCCCAGTTCTGGGTTTTTCTATGATCTCTTAGAAATAACAGTGTCATGGATTTTGCTATACTGGATGGATTCAAACTCAGATTCTCTACACCTCAGACTCCTGAGGAGCTGGGATTACAGTGAGAAGCCACTGGCACCTTCTTTCTTTTCTTCTTCTTTTTTTAATCTAGACAATCTGACTTCTTAACGGGTCATTCCAAATGTTTGAATTTATAAATTAACTACCCAATGTTCTTTATAGCTGTTTGCCCTAAGAAAGATTTTCTCTCCTCATCTTCTCCTCTCAGACACAGATTTGAAGCCAAAAGAGAGAAATGAGTGTCACAGGATTTGGGAGCAAATGTCCACAGGACACACCAGTTCTGTCACTTAGCATTGAGCTCCAGTGAATTTGCTATCTCAAGATAAGAGGACCAAAAGCTGGAACAATCCTCATACTGTCTTCATTGCTCCTTTTGTCTGTAAAATGATCTAATAATTATGAGTGTTGTGTGTCTCCAACTTTAAGTATCTAGAACACACTAGACACGTCTTCATGTATCTCTTTTTCTCTAGTGCATCTCAAGATTTAGACTAAGGGTTTGAGTGGAGGGGCTCTTTGGTGTATTGCTGAGGAAAGTCGCTTGAATCCTGTTCACGAGATTGCCATTCAAATTGAGCCTGAGCAGTAATTCTGTGAGACTCTTATCTACCATAAACCACAAGAAAACCAGAAGTGGAACAGTTGTCCAGAGAATAGAGCTCAAGGTTTTTTTTTGTTAATTTTTATTTATCTTTTATTGTGAAAATACTGTACCGAGTGGTTACAATTACATGGGCAAGATAATGAGTAGATTTCTTATCAAGCATTGTAGCCTCCTCCTTTGTTTCCCCTTCCCATCCCTTCCCAGGCAACCCTGACCCCCCTAAGCCTCCCACCCAGTAAAGTTGTAAAGTTCGTTTTCGACATGACAACTTGTACTTCTCATCGTTGCAACGGGTCCACCTGTTTCCTTATTTAAACGACTTGTTTTTCCCTTTCATCCACAAATTATACTGTCATCAAATACAGTGAAAGCAGGAATTACACTGTGAGAGAGGGACATACAATGCAACAAAGAAATAATCTTATAAATGCGTTAAAAAACCAATGCATGAAAGAAAATAAAGATTTAAATACATATCTTAGACTTCATTTTCCTAACATCACCTTATCTGTCCTTTTCTGCTTGACTCATACATATACTAGTTATTGCTAATAAGGGAAACCATGGAACCTATGTTTCTTTGGGCTTGGCTTATTCACTTAATATAATTTTTTCCAAGTTTTTACATTTCATAACAAATGGGGCAATGTCATTCTTTCTTATGGAAGCATAGAATTCCATTGTGTATATATACCACATTATCTTGATTCAATCATCTACTGAGGGGCATCTGGGTTGGTTCCATATCTTAGCTATAGTACATAATGCTGCAATAAACAGTTGTGCTGGTAGCTTTAGTGTGGTCTTGTTTGTAGTCATTTGGGTAAATGCCCAAAAGTGGGATTGTTGAGTCATAGGGGAGCTCTATGTGAAGTCTTTTGAGGAGCCCCCTTACTACTTTCCAAAGTGGTTTTACAAGTTCACACTCCCACCAACAATGAAGTAAGGTTACCTTCTGTCCACATCCCCTCCAGCATCTTTTGTTATTAGAGTTCTTGATTTTTGCCATTCTAACTGTGGTGAGGTGGTATTTTAAAGTTGTTTTGATTTGCATTTCTTTTATGTCTTGGGAGGTTGAGCATTTCTTCATGTGTCTATTGGCCATCCTTCTTTCCTCTTCAGAGAAGTTTCTCTTTAATTCTTTTGCCCACTTATTTATTGGACAGTTGTTTCTTTGAGGATTTGTTGTTGGGGGATTTAAGTTTTTTAATTCCAAGTGTATTTTAGATATGAGACCCTTGTCCATTGTATGGCTAGTGAAGATTTTCTCCCAATCCGTGGGCTTTCTATTGATCTTGCTAGCTATGTCCTTTGCCATGCAGAAGCTGTGAAACTTCACACAATCCCATTTTTCCAACCTTTCTTTGATTTGTTGTGTTTCTGGGTCTCTATTAAGAAAATTTCGGCCTGTGCCAAGGAGACCTAGGGTTTCTCCTAATCCATCCTGTAATATTTTCAGAGTGTCTGCTTTGACCCCGAGGTCTTTGATCCATTTGGAGTTGATTCTGGTGCAGGGTGATATATAAGGATCTAGCTTTAGTTTTCTCAAAGTAGTTAACCAATTTTGCCAGCACCATTTACTGAAGAAGCTGTATTTCTTCCATTCCATTTTTTTTATCTCCTTTATCAAAGATTAGAGGGCTACAGGTCTGTAGGTTCATTTCTGGGTTTTCAATTCTATTCCATTGGTCCTGAGGTCTGTTCTTGTGCCAGTACCAAGATGTTTTGATTACTATAGTTGAGTTTGAAATTTTTTATTGATATTCCTCCAGCAGTGTTCTTTCTGTTGACGAGAGTTTTTGCTATTCGGGGTCTTTCATTGTTCCATATGAATTATTGGATTGCCTCTTCTATTTCCTTGAAGAATAGGTATCGCATTGAATTTGTAGATAGCCTTGGGAAGTATTGGTATTTTCACGATGTTAGTCTTTCCAATCCAGGAGCATGGGAGTTTTTGCCATTTTCTAAGTTGTGTTTGATTTCCTTTTTCAAGTTTTAAAGTTTTCATCATAGAGTTCCTTCACTTGTTTGGTTAAGTTAATTCCTAGGTATTTTATTTTTTGTGGGGCTATTACAAATGGAATTGCTTTCCTAACTTCAGCCACACTTTTCTCATTGTTGGCATACAGAAAAGCCTTTGATTTTGGGGGGTTAATTTGATACCCTGCTACTTTGCCAAAGTTTTGAATCAGCTTGAGTAATTTGGGAGTGGAGTCTATGGGATTCTTTAAATTCAAGATCATGTCATCTGCAAAGAGGGAGAGTTTTATTTCTTCTTCCTCTATTTGGATCCCCTTTATGTTTGCATCTTGTCTTATTGCTGTAGCTAGGCATTCTAATACTAGACTGAAGAGAAGTGGAGATAGTGAACATCCATGTCTTGTTCCTGAGTTAAGAGGAAATCGCTTTAGTTTTTCACCATTAAGTATAATGCTGGATATAGGTTTGCATATACAGCCTTTATTGTACTGAGGAATGTTCCATGGATTCTTAATTTTTCCAAAACCTTCATCATAAAAGGGTGTTGGATCTTGTTGAATGCTTTTTCTGCATCTATAAGATGGTTTAACTCATCTTGGTTTAGTTTTGGCATGTCAATATTTGCTAGGAAAAGGACCATTTCTGCCAAGTTCTCAAACTTATTAGCATAAAGTCTTGAGAAGTATTCCCTATAATGTTCTGAATCTTGGTTTTTTTGTGGTGATGTTTCCATTCTCATGTCTGAGTTTGTTTATTTGGGTGTGTTCTCTTTTTTCTCTGATAAGATTTGCTAAGGGTCTGTTAATTTGTTAATTTTTTTCGAATAACTAACTTTTTGTTTTGTTGATTTTTTCTATGGTTTTTTTGGGTTTTAATCCATTTAATTCTGATTTAATTTTAATTATTTCTTTCTGTCTACTGGATTGGGTTTATCTTTCTGCTCTTTTTCAAGGAGGTTCAGATGTCTCATTAAATTTTTGGTTTCAGATCTCTCCAATTTGTTGATGTAGGAACTCAGAGGTATAAACTTGCCTCTGAGTACTGCCTTTGCTGTGTCCCAGAGGAGCTGGTAATTTGTGTGCTCATTTTTGTTGAATAGCATGAACATTTGAATTTCCTTTCTAATCTCTTCCATGACCCACTCATGATTCAGCAGAATGTTGTTCATCCTCCATGTGTTACCAGACTTTCTTTGGTGACTTTTCGTGTTGAGATCTAATTTTATTCCTTTGAGGTCAGAGAGAATGCAAGGTATAACTTTAATGTTTCTGAATTTTACAAGTTTGCTTTGTGGCCCAAAATGTAGCCTGTTTTAGAAAATATTGCCTGTGCTGCTGAGAAAAAGGTGTATTCTCATACTGCTGTGTGAAGTATTCGGTAGATATCTGTGCAATCTCTTTGATCTATGCAGCTGTTGAGATCTGTGGTTTCTCTGTTTAGTTTTTGCCGAGTTGATCTACCTAGTGGGGAGAGTGGTGTGTTAAAATCCCCAACAATTAATGTCTTTGGATCTATGTGGGATTTGAGGGAAAGTAGTGTTTCTTGGATAAATTTGGGTGCTCCGTTGTTTGGCGAATAGATATTTAAAATTGTAATATCCTCCTGAAGAAGAGATCCCTTAATTTGTATATAGCAATCTTCTTTCTCTCTTCTCTCGAATTTTAAGTTGAGGTCTATTTTATCTGATGTTAGGATTGCAACTCTGGCCTGTTTATGGGGGCCGATTGCTTGGTAGATTTTGTTGCAGCCTGTCATATTCAAAATGTGTTTGTTTTTATGGGCAAGATGAGACTCCTGAAGACAGCAGATAGAAGTATCTTGTTTTTTAATCCAACTAGACAGTCCATGTCGATAAATTGGAGAGTTAAGTCCATTAATGTTGAGAGATAGGACTGAGAGTTATTTGGGAGTTCTTTCATGTTATCCACCTTCGTGGGGGCTGCGAAAACTGGGTTCTTCCTATGGTTTTTGGATTCTCAGTTTGGGTGAAGTTTCTTGGCCTTTATTGTGGTCTTCTTGGTTGTCTATGTGTAGGACATCTTTAAGAATCTTTTGTAGGGCTGGTTTTGTGAAGATGTATTACTTCAATTTTTTTTTGCTATGGAAGGTTTTCATTTGGCCTTCATTTATGAAGGAGAGTTTAGCTGGGTACAGTATTCTTGGTTGATACTTGTTTGTTTTTAGAGCATGGCATACATCATTCCAGGCTCTTTTTGCTTTGATTTTCTCTGCTGAGAAATCTGAGATGATTCTAATTGATTTCCCTTTATAGGTGATTAATTTTTACTCCTGGACAGCTCTAAGCATTTTTTCCTTGGCTTGAATTTGATCCTCTATGGATTATTTTGTTACCGTGGGATATCCTGTTCTAGTCTGGTCTATTTGGAGTTATAAATGCTTCTTGTATCTTAATAGGCTTATCTTTTTGCATGTTTGGGAAGTTCTCTGTTGGATCCTGTTAAATTTCCTAAACCATTAACTTCTGTTTCTAGGTGATCCTCTACACCCCTTTTCCTCAGATTAGGCCTTCTGATGGTGTCTTCCAAGTGTTGGATAGATCTATCATATTTCTCAGACTTGTCTTGGATGGTTGTATGTTCTTTCTCTATAATATCTAGTCTGTCTTCTATGCCCGAGATTCAATCTTCTGCATGGTCTAACCTGCTGTCAATACTTTCTACTTTGTTTTTTATCTCTTTTCCTTCTAATTGGTCAGCTTTGATGGCTTCAAATTCTTTGTTGAAGCTTTGTTTTAGATCTTCTATGAGCTTCTTTACTTCCTTAATTTGGTGTTCACTGTTTCTTCTCAAATCACTTACTTGATTGGTTATTGTTTCCTTGGACTCCCATTCCTTCTGTTGGGTTCCATTCAGCATTCCCTTTGTGGTCTCCCTGACTTCCTTCAGCTCTTTGTTAATGGATTCCATGAATGCCTTTAGTGATCTTTGTGTATTCTCATCCTGCTCTCTCAATTCCTGTATTACTCTTTGCTTAGCTTCCTCACGTTAATACCATTTCTGTAGTTCTCTTTGAGTGTTGTCAGCCTGCTCATGCCATTCTTTCCTTTCTCTTTGAGTATTCTTAAGCTGCTCATACTGATCCTGTATCAGTTTTTGAGTAGCTTCCTCACGCTCATGAAATTCTTGTATAAACCTTTTGTTTGCCTCCTCTCTCTCCCTATCATGCTCATACAAATCCTTTGTAGGTTTTCAATCTTTTTCTGCATTGATCTTTTGTTAGCCTCCATTGACCTTTTGTTTTTCTCCTCTCTCTCCCTATCACGCTCATACAGAATCCTTTGTATGTTTTCAATCTTTTCATTTATCATGTTTGCCAGCAGTGTTTGTAGAGCTATTTGGTAACTCTCCTCTGGATTATTCATTATCTCTTCTGTTCCCTAATAATCATGAATGGGAGTTGAAATACCTGGACTTGCCATTTTTCTTGTGTTTTTCCGGCTTACTCTGCCCATTTGGGATGAAAATAACACGATTTTTGTGCTAGAACACTAACTTAAGGTAAGTATCAACCAAAGTCTGTATTTTCACAGTCAATAGTCTGTAGATACAATCTAGTTCAACATCAGCATCTATTCAACATCAAACAACTATATATTAATGGACTACAAATTGCAAAGAAGAATTAGGTTGACCAGAAATTATTACGTTTAATGAGAGATGTGGGTAAAAAATAGGAATAGATTGATGTGGGAAGGCACAGGGAGAGTTAACTAAGTCATAATCTCAAAGCAGGAAATAGGTTGGATAGGATGAAAATAGAGAGAAAGAAAAAAAGAAGAAAGGGAAAGGGGAATAAAAGAGACCAGAAAAAATAGAAAAGTAAAAATTAAAAATATTATCCAGAACAAAATCAAAATATTCAGAATAGAACGTGAAGAAAATGATAGAAGGAGAGGGATATAAAGATGTGAAAAACTTAAAAATAAAAATACTTAAAATATTATATAGGTATAAAGAGGTAGTACTGCTATTAAGGAATTTAAGTCTAAGAGGTTTGGAATTGAGTAATAAATTTGTGGATTAAGTGTGTACACAATGCGGGATAAGGTCTATTAATCAGATATGGGTTTATCTGAAGATGTTCAGAACAACAATTAAGTCACATAAAGAAGAACGAAAGAGTAGAAAACGTGAAAAGGATAAGAAAGAAAGAAAAAAAGATCAGAAGTTCAGTAGAGCTAAAGAAAATTTAAAAAAAATTTAAAAAGAAAGAACAAAGCACACACACATATACCCCTAAAATAAAAATTATGAGAAAAAAATGCTACTAGAAAACAATTTTTTTCAAAAAAGGTAAAAATTAAAAATAAAATAAAGTTAAAAACATTTTTTATAAAAGGTACAAAAAAAGAAAAAAAGTGAATTGATTTTTTGGGGAGAGGTGGGAACAATACTGTGTCTCCCTTGTGTCTGTAACCAGCCTCTTGTTGGAGTCTCTGGTCTGCTTGTGGTGTTTGATTTTCCTGTGGCTTGGTTGGTTTCTTAAGTCAGTTTGTTTGAACAGGCAGAAAAGTGCTCTGCTTTACTCAGGATTTTGTGATCCTCCTCCCAGGTTAGTTCAATGTGAGGGAGATCTGCTTTGAGTATCACAAAAGAGGGAGAAGGCTTTTTTCTCAAGTTTGGAGATGCTGTGATGAGGCTAGGTTCTGGGTAGAGTTGAGGCCTTTCAGCAAACAGTAGCTTTTCCCGGGGACTAGTTTGTGAGAAACTCACAGAGCCCAGACTGGAGCGACTCTCAGGGTTTCTGTTTACTGAATTTCAATTGATTGTCAAGGCTGCTAAAGGGAGGGGCAGACTCTGGCTCTGATTACCCAGTAAAGAAAGCCAATCCTGTGGCTGGCGCCAGAGCTGGGTGACTTTTCCCTGTGTTGAGCTGAGTCTGGCAGGTCAGTTTAGGTTCTTGTGACCTGCTAAATGACTCTAGTTTTCTTCCAAGGCCTGAGTTGGATCTAGCAGCTCCAGCAAGCTTTGTCAGTATCCAAGATGGAGATCTCTGGTAGTGGGGGGAAGGGGGTCCCTTTCCTCCTCTGCTCCCTGAGAAGGAGTGAGGACATCTGGCTTCTACTCATGTCGAGTCTTGGTTCCTGGGTCGTCTCTGGTCTGCGAACTGCAGGATGAATATGTCTGCTCCTTGTTGGATCTTGCTGGTGTTGAGTAGAATCCACTTGCCTGCCACGTCTGGCTCCTTCGTCCCAGATTCTCTGTTTTGCAGATATAGCGGGAACGGCGGCCCCTGCCACCGCTGCGCCGGCGGCTGCTATCAAGTGCTCATATCTGTCTCCTTGCCTGGATTTTCCCTCTCTGGCTTAACTCTCTGTCCTGTGATGGCACACTTGGTGTCTTAGGACTGTTCACTGGAACTCTAAAACTGCTTTCTATGTGAGAGCTTGTTTAGCCTCCAGCTTCTCCTCTGCCATCTTCTAGAGCTCCAGCTTTAAGAGAGAAAGACGAGCAGGATTCACAGGCGTGACATGGAAGGAAATCCTGGTTGGTGCTTATGTCCAATTAATGACCAGATGGCTGGAAGTGGAGCTGTGGCAGGGTAAAACCTCAGCCTTGGGAAAAACAGCTGAGGAACGCATCGGGCCCTGAGTTTAAGCCCAAGTATGGCCACAAAAAATTTTCAGTGTGCTACCTACTTAGTCTGTATACTACCTCCCTGAATTCAAACAGAGCTTATGCAATGCTTCTCCTTTTATTTACTGATTTATTTTTCAGATATGCTCCTTGTGCATACTGCATCGTTTTCTTCATTTCAGGCCCATGGCTTTCCTCTTCCAGGGTTCCAGGCCTGTGTCCTTATATGATACAATGACGCTCTCAGCAGCCTTTATTTACATTTTATTATGAGGCCAATGCAGGAACAGTCACAAACCAGGCAGGGGAAGAGAAGATCAGGTTTTGTAGAAGTAACCAGTATTCAGAAAATTAAACTTGGGAATGTAAAATGGCAGCATACTGAGGTAAAAAACTACCATTAAGGAAAAGATGATGGGCTGGAATGTGGATTCGTGAGAGAGTGCTTGTCTAGCATCCAAGAAACCCTGGGTACGATTTCTCAGTAGCATATACACAGAATAAGCCAGAATTGTGACTGTGGCTCAAGTAGTAGAGTGCTACAGACAGTGCCCAGGCCTTGAGTTCAACCTAAGTACTGGCAAAGATATACCTAGGTGTTGGGTTTTCATCTGTCCCACGAAAGACGGACGGGGTCCGAGGAAAGGTGAGTCCAGTGCTGGCCCATTCCCTATAACCCCTCAGCCCGGGAGACCATCAAAAACAGCGGGGAGCCAAGTTAAGCAGGAAGAAAAACTCATTTATTAACAGAGAGCTGCCCTTTTTAAAGCTAAAAAGGGAGGGTGGCATGGCAGGGGAGGAAGAGGAACCAATTACTGTCAAAGTCACACCTTATCATGTACCTAAGCTTCCCCGGGCTGGTTCCACACTGAACTTAAGGCAAATTGGGCTCAGTCCACTCTACTCTCTCAGAGCCATCTTGGCTGCCCATGTGCCCTGCAGATTCCCCCCCCCCACACACACACACTTTTATTTTTTGTTTTAACAGGATTACATTGGTAAGAATAGCATTTGCCACGCAGGGGGTTTGAGGCAAGTCTGGGGGTCGAGATTCGCCAGACAAAGATAGGGAGGGCCCTTGTGCATGATCCAAGAGCTTGTCCCAGTTACCTCACATCCCTACCTAGCCCAGTAATAAACATCAGCCCCACCACAGTTAGATATGTCCAAAGCAGTTCAATTGATTCCTGGGCATATATAAAAGTAAGTATCAGTATCTCGTAAGGTCGTCCTCTTTAGAACATGGGAGCAGCCTGGGTATTGGGAGTTCCACACATGCAGCACTGTGCATCCTCATTTGCCCCCACACTCAGTCCATTCTACTATAGTCCAGAAAAACAAGGAAAATTTAAAACAAGCTGCAGAAATAGCAAAGCAATCCTGGGCACCTGGTGTCTTTTAAGTAAGCCAGTTCCTTGTACATGCCTTTAAGCTAGCACAGGGGTCAAAATGAACTCTGAGCTTTACTGTCAATGGCTCCCAACATCTTCTCCGCCATCTTTGTTTAAAGAAGCAAACCCGCCTGTCTTAGGTTGGGTGGATCACCTTGTCTGCCTTACTCATCATCGGGAACTTCTTCAGAATTAAGCTGAAGGCCCTGTCTTAGGTTGGTGAGAATGACACCCCCTCTTACCCATCTCTGGCTGCGATTCCTCTCGGGGGAAAATTCATTCACTTGGAGCTTGATCTTATGTAACAGGCTGGCTAAGCTCATAAGAGTTTTGCAATGCACGTATAATGCAAGGAAGGCATAGAAAAACCATTAGCAAAAGCATTTCCAGGCCAGGAAATGTCATTACCAATCCTTTAACATTAGTGAAGGATAGGATAGCAGTCTTTGCCACTTCAGAGTTCAGAGGTGGGGCTTGTAACAAAAGGTGGTTGTTTACCAATAAGTATGGATTCAATGCCGCTATACAAGGAATTAGTAAAAGAACAATTAAAGCAGGTAATATTAAAATGACATAGGGTGATGTTCAAAATGAAGGTCAGGCCACCAAGTCAAAGGGACAGCTTCTCTTGTGGTGCTATTGAAGATTTCTGCATTACCAGTGCTGATCACTGTCCAGGTCACCTGTTGAGAGATTGATGCAGATTCCATAGGGCCATTGCAAGGACTGGGAGGGTCAGGACAACCAACAGCTGGAGTATCACCATCTGTAATTGTAAGAGAATACAAGAGCTTCTCAAGGGCTGGTTTCCCTTGGGGATGGTTAGTAGTTATCTTTCTGGTTTTTCTCTTTTAAACACAAGCCTCAACCATGGCTATTTTTCTTTCCTTGTTAGTTAGTTTATACTTGGGCATCCTCCTGTATAGAGGAGATGGGTAAAAACTTAAGATTCCTGGCAGGGATACAAATGGGGGCTGTCTCCCCTATGGGAAAAATGCATCTAAATTCCCTTGCCATGGTACTAGGGGGTCAGGTCTTCTTCATTGTTTTGTCAGGGGGATAGAAAAAAACAATCTTTCACAACCAAGGTATATTCTGAAGGTATAGCACGAGTCCAGGGCATGCCTCTTAGGGGCATTCCTACTAGCTCTATCCTTTCATTTACCTTATGGAGATCTTGGAGCATAAGCCAAGCACTGGAGGCTTTTTGAATAACAAATACGGGTGTTAGGTTTGGTCAATGGCCACTGCTCTACCCAGATTGGGCTTCCCGGCTTCTACCTAATGGGATGTACTCCGGGGGCTGTGACCTTTTAGGATTGGGGGTGCACCTGAGTGGATCCTCTATGTTCTTCTCTGTAATTATGAAAGTTAAAAAACATTCTTTTCCTTAACTCACTCTAGATCCTGTTTAACCCTTTGTGCTTCATCCCCATCCAAGATATCATCATAGGATGCTTGATGGTCTGTGGTGACCATGGCATCCATTTGTCTTAGCATGTTTTGCCCTAGTAAATTGGCAGTGAGGTTTTTTGCCCCTAAAGGGCATATCTTTTCCTGTTCTCCATCTGGGCTAGTCCATGTCATAAGGGCAACCATCTCTTGGGACTGGGAGTTGCCCCCTACCCCCTATATCAGGGGCCAAGGTACAAGCTTCCAGTCCAAGGGCACTTCCTCCTCCCTGAGTATGGTTCCATCTGCCCCAGTGTCAATTAAGCAGTGAAGCCTCTTTCCGCCTATGAGAATACTCATTTTAGGATGGAGTCCTTCCACCCGGGGGACGTTCCAATGGGCCTGGGTCTCCCTGCCACAAGGCTTCCTGGGCCTCACAGCAGAGGGGGTTCCTCCTTGAGGTAGTGGGGCTGGAGGATGCCCCTCCCCTAGTTTAAAGGTTTTCCCATCTAAATCAAACTTGTATCCCTCCTTGCCCCTGGGTCACAGTGTAGGGGGAGGTTGGCCCCCAGGCCAGTTGGCAGGGGATTGTTGTAAACAGTCCCTCTTAAAGTGCTCCTCCTGCCTTCATTTAAAACAAGTCCCTCTCTAAGATGATCTTGGGGTTGCTTTGCCCTGGGCTGCCAATGCCTGGGTAATAGCCTCAGTCATTGCAGATGTCTGAGCCTGTAAAGCTAAAGCTAATGATTGGAACTGGTGTTGTTGCATTCCCACATCCTGGGAGGCCATCACTCATCTGCCCAGGGAACTCTCTCTCAATCCCTTGCAGGCCATGAGGTGGTCTGCATTCATCCCTTCCCATAACAGCAGCTTTACAAACTGATCTTGGAGGTTCCCTGCTGGCAACTTGCCCTGAATGCTCGATTGGATTCGGTATATGAAATCTGGTAGAGGCTCACCCGGTTTTTGTCTCACTCCTGCTATGGGGGACTCAGTAGGCCTATCATCCAGTTTGTACCACGCGGCAAGTCCTGCCTGCCTCATCTGGTCACAGTATGGGCCAGGTATTGTGGCCTGTTGGACGTCAGTGGAGTACCCTTCCCCCATCCCTGCTAACATGGCATAAGTAATAGGTATCGCGGGTTGAGCCTGCCAGTTATTCTCCACCCCCACTCTGCATTCTTCCTCAAAGGAAGTACACCATTTAATATACTGAGAACTAGTAAAGACAGCTTTGGCCACATCCAGCCATTCCTTAAGGACACGTGGGTTATAAGCAATGTCCTGTAATACCGTCTGGGCCCAAGGAGAGTTTGGGCCATCCTCTCCCACTGCCTTGCAGAGCTCTTTAAAATCCTTAGCTTCCCATGGATACCATTCCAAGGTCCTGTTAGACCCTGGTGACAGATTGAATGGATATGCTTGGGGAAGGGAATACTGTGGCCTAGAGTCTGGACTCTCGGGTGTCCCTTCCTTTCCAGGGTAGGTCTTCCAGTAGGTTACTTCCCCAGCTCTTGGCCCCTCCATGGGGTAGGAGTCTGGGTCTTGCAAGTCCCTCTCGCAGGTCTCGTAGGGTGCCGTACCTCCCCTCCAGTCGGGGGAATAGGGAGGGGGCCTATGACCATCAGGATCATCCGAGTCAGAGGGGTTAACTTTCACCCTCATTTGATTTCCACTGTGCATGTTTCAATATGTTCTCAGTCGAATTTGAACCATTCCATTTCCTTCTCACTTCCCATGTCCTCCTGTACTCTTTCTAGGCCTAATGTTGCCTCCTCCTTCTTCTTTGATATAGTATTACCCATAGTTATGGTTTCACTTACCCCAAGAGACTGTTTAGCCTTGGCCTGTATCTTTTCCTTTCATACTCAACGTTGGGCGCCAGATGTTGGGTCTTCGTCTGTCCCACAAAAGACAGATGGGGTCCGAGGAAAGATCAGTGTGGTGCTTGACCATTCCCTAGATTCATCAACCCACGGGACAATCAGACACAACGGGAAGCCAATCAAGCAGGAAGAAAAACTTGTTTATTTACAGACAGCAGCCCTTTTTAAAACCAAAAAAGGGTGGGTGGCATGGCAGGGGAGGAAGAGGAACCAATCCCTGTCAAACTCACACCCTATCATGCACCAAAGATTTCACGGGCTGGTTCTGCACTGAACATAAGGCAAATTGGGATCAGCCAACTTTAATCTCTCAGAGTCATCTTTTCTGCCCATGTGCCCTTCACCTAGGTAGAATGGTAAGTAGGTAGGTAAGTAGGTAGGTAGACAGAAAGAAAGAAAGAAAGAAAGAAAGAAAGAAAGAAAGAAAGAAAGAAAGAAAGAAAGAAAGAAAGAAAGAAAGAAAGAAAGAAAGAAAGAAAGAAAGAAAGAAAGAAAGAAAGAAAGAAAGAAAGAAAGAAAGAAAGAAAGATGTTAGATGAATCTGGTCTTGGATTTCAGGAGGAAAGAAGGGAACATTTCCCAGTCATTAGGCTTTATGCAGTGTGCCAGGACACCAGCATCGCCTTCACACAACCACAGAGCAGGAAGACTGTCTCTTTCCCACTTCTCAGGTAGCCAAGGGCCCCAGAGACAATTGAGCAGAACCAGGTTCTAAGTCTGGTGCTTGGAGAAAGAAGAGAAACAACCCTGACTCTAGTGGGTCTGGGGATTCACAATAATTATGTGAAGAATAAAGGAAGGAGAAAGGACTGGCAGAGGTAGAAGAAGGGACTTCAAATCTGACAGATGTAGAGTCAAAAACCCACTCCCTAAGACTAGAGAGCAGGGTTTTTCTACTTTGTTCCTCCCCTCTCCACTAAATTGGCTCTCTATTGTTAACCTAAAGATATCCTGATACTCCCTTCACCTGTGGGAGGAAGGTTAATTAGTCATTGTTTGAAGAGGCTCAGAAAAGCCGGATCCTGGTGTAACTCTAAAAAATGTTTCAGTTTTCTCCCCATTGCTGGCAGTTCCTGAAATAAATGAAGTGGTTTTGCCGCTCACTTACCTGTGAATGTGTACATTCTGCCTCCTAATCTTGTAGGCCTGGTCTCTGCACCTAGCCTGGCATTTGAAACTGTTTTCTGTCCTTCAATTACAGTGTTACACTGGAGTTCTTCCTGCTACCAAGGCTAGGGCTTGGATCCTGAGAACTTCATCTGAAACCAGGATGGGTCAATAATATTTCTTTCTTGCTTAGTGGCTCAAAGTCTGGTGTGATCACGTGGAACGATTGGGCAGTTGGGCCTCCTAGGCCTCGAGTTCGAATCCCAGCACTGCCAAAAATTCACCCTGATGTGAGAAGCCAGGTGTTGCACCTGTTTTCCTATGCTGTGCAAGTTCTGGGTCTCAGCCAGGATGGATAATATATAGGCAACTCTATACTCATGGGAATAGGTTGTCTTCCAGTTCACCACAGTTATATGTCAACCTATACTCAAGAAAATACACAATACATCAATGAATAAGACACAAAATAAAGAGAACGACTACACCAAATGCAAGATGCAGCCCACCTATGTTTGAAATATAGATCCATTGTTTAATTATGAATTTATGACTATATAGGCCCCCCACCAGGGCTCAATCTCAGGTCCCGGGAATGGCCTAGCTCATTAGAGGCTCACAGGTTGCTGTGCTTACCATGACCCATTCACCAATTGGGCCTGCTAGGATTTGAGTTCAAATTCCAGCACTGCCAAAAGATTCATTCTGATGTGAGAAAACCAAGGTTGCATAAGTTTTCCTGTTCTGTGAATGTCCTGGGTCTCATCGAAGATGGAGAATGCTAAATAAGCAAATCCATAGCCATGGGAATAGGTTATCATCCATGTCAACACAGTTATATCTGTCATCATATTCAAAAAAAATGCACAATACATCCATGAATAAGACACAAAATAAAAAGAATAACTACACTGAATGCAAGATGCATACCACTTCTGTAGGTAAAGAGAGATCCTATGTTTAAAAAAGGTGGGCTTGCTATTTTGTCCAGTGCTGGGGCTTCAAATCAGGCCCTAGACCAGGCCTGACATTCTACTCTTCAAGGATGGTGAGATGGTGAGCTTCCCCTTCACCCACAGTGCAGCAGAGCTACCCAGACCTGAGTTCAAATCCCAGCAGTGACAAAATTTCATCCTGATGTCAGAAGACAGTTGTTGCACACGTTTTCCTCTCCTGTGAAAGTCCTGAGTCTCAACCAAGAAGGGGAATTCATAGGCAACCATATAACCATAGGAACAGGTTGCCATCCATGTCAGCAAAGTTATACATGTTAACATATTTAGTAAAATACACAATACCTCCATGAAATAGAGACAAAATAAGTAGAAGTTCACTAAACACAAGATGCTGTTGACACATGTATGGCAATATAGATTGTATGTATAAATTATTAATTTATGACTATAGTGGATGACCCTGGGGATCAATGTCAGATCCTGGGAATGGCCTAGATCCTGAGTTGCTCACAGGTTGGTGTGTTCAAATTGACTTATTGGCCAATTGGTCCTACTAGGCCCTGAGTCCAGGTCCCAGCACTACCAACAAGTGGGTTGTGGAGTAAGAAGCCAAGTGTGAAACTTGTTTTTCCTTTCTCTGAATATCCTGGGTGATCCTGAGAATACTGGCATGATGGAGAACATTTCTACAAATCTAGATGCTCTGTGATAGGATGTCATCAATGTAATAAACGGAATGGGTTTCATCATAGTACAATCAATGGTAAATAAATGAATAAAACAAAAAATTCAATGAACAACCACACCAAACATGTATGGACTGAACACCTATAGGTAAGTATAAATCCTATCTTTACAATGTATATAAGTAATATATTTTCCAGGGCTGGGGCTTGAATTCATGACTAGTGAACAGGCCTGACTTTCCTATCTTCAAGTACAGTGATCTTTCCCTGCATCCACATTGCTGCAGATTTACCCAGATCCTGAGTTCAAATCCAAAGCCTGTTAGAATAAACATCACAAATTGCAAGCCAGGGAGCTAAATTTTTATTTTACTTTTCTCAGTATGGGCTTGAAGTCAGGTGTGGCAACTGCCTCAGCTTTGATCACCCTAGTCTGGGGTGCAGCCACTTGACCTACAGCTGCTTCTGGTATCCTAGGCCTCCAGGTCTTGCAGGGAAAGCAATGCACAGAAAAAAATGTGGTCTTTTTATGTTTTCTTCCTTTGCACGGTGACCCTCATGGGTCTGAATGACACTGTTCAAAGTGTACTTCACCTTGCGTTGCTGAAGCGAGCCATAGGCCCACTGGCAACATAGGCCCTGATTTCGAATCCCCCTCCTAACACCAACCAATGGCAGCAGATACTAAGAAAGTGGTTCCTATCCATAGGAAGAACAATGGAATGTTATCAATGTCAAGGTTCAATGAGTTGATCATGAATGATGCTCCTATAAATTTAGACATCATTTCAGGAGGCTAATTGATTTTCTTTAATATTTATGAAGCATAAAAAAGAATATTATTACTTACAGGAACCCAATAATTTCAGGACACTGATTGATTTCATTAATAGTATAAGGATGAAAACAATAACATTAATTGCTTGGACGCATCATTAATACCCAGGAATTGATAGGAATGCAGTCTATATAACTGAATAATGTATAGACATCTCTAACACTCTATAAAAATACATATTTATTAGCGTACTGCCATCTGCATGCCAACCTGTTCTTATTTTGCTAACACCTGGGGCTTGATCTCAGGTGCAGGGAAGAGCCTGTCAGATCAATTTGCCCCAGGATGTTGTGCTGACACTCACCCATTCATGAATTGGGCCTTGTAGGCTTGTAGGCCATGAGTTCATATGCCAGCACTCCGCAAAAATGAATTGTGGAGTAAGAAGTTGATGGTGACACATGTTTTCCTTTTCTGTGAAAGTCCTGGTGTCAGGTATGAAGTGGAATACATATGCAGACCTATATGTTATGTAATCAATGTAATCAATGTTTTATGTGCCATAATAGTCAAAAAATGGTCAATATATGAATAAAACACAAAATATAATAACTGCATTGAATGCAATATGGAGTCAACATATGTATATAAATATAAATAATATATGTAAATTGTACATGAATAGGATGTTTTCTAGTGGTGGGGATCTATTTCAGGCCTAAGGAACAGACTTGAATTTCTTGACTTCAAGGAAGCCAGCTTCCCCTTCCCACACAGTGCAACAGAGTTACCAAGACCATAGGTTCCAATCCCAGTCCTGGCAGAAAAATGGCACCTTCATATTATGTAATAGTATAGTAATTCTTAGGTATTTCATTATGCCTCCATTTTATGAATGTGATTGTTTAAATGCTTCATAAAGTATTAACTAACATTGATCAGTGTCCTCTAACATAATTGTTTATAATTTTATCCTAGAATCATTCAATAACTGCTCTTTCAATCATGACATACATCATATTCCATTGATAATCATATGGACAGGAATAAGTTTCTTAGGATCTCCTTCCATTTGGAGGTGGCAGGACATGGATTCCAACTGTGGGCTACAGCTCCCACCACTTAAACCCGAGGATCGGGAACACACCAGTTTGTCCAAGAACATCAGTAAGACCAAGGATTAGGCAGGAACCAGTTGCTCTCAACAGTCTCCCTTTATACTTACAAGGCTGTGATGGGAGGATCATGGTTGAAGTCACCCAATGCAAGAAAGTCCAACTTCAAGGCCAACAAAGCCAGAATCCCTGTGGCTCCAGTGTGGAACGCCAGCTTTGAGCAAAAGCAGCACACAGACTGTGCCCATATACTCAGTTCAAGCTCTGGAACTGGGAACAAAGAGACATACACAACAATCTGTGCAGCCATCCGGCTAAAGCAGGTCACCCTCTTGTCTCCATCTGAATTGGACATTGTTCCCTGGGATAAGGGCTAGAGGAGCTGCTACCTTCTTGACTCAGCCCATGCTGCTTGCATCACAGGATTCTGGCCACACCCCCATTCTTTCATGGTTCTTTCTGACCAATGAGATACAATAATGGTGGCCACGCCCACATTATATGCTGCCTGGTAGCACCGGGATTCCTTCTGTTTACACCACTACCAGCAGTTGAGGAAGGCAGAGATGGCTGAGTGGTGAGGAAGAGACTCAAGGTGACTGGAATATAGAAGGAAATTGAGATGCCTGCCCACGCCCCATCCCCCTCCCTGCCTTCCCAAGGTTTGGAATTTCAAATATCAGGCAATGGCACCCTGCCAGGCTGTGTAAAGCCCCAACCTGGTCCCTGGCCCTGGTTCTCTGCTCTGAGGCCATGTGTCTGCAATGCCACTGTCATCACTGCTCGCCCCACCTGGAGCAACCTCAAGCAACTTCTCCCAGCAGCACATGTGAGTGGCTGTCCCAAAACCACCCCTACCCGGGTCAGACACCACTTTGGGGGCACCATGACCCCCTATTTGTGCCCTCTCCCTGGCTCTGAGGAACCACCTTTCTGTCTTGGGCATTTGTGGAACAGAGCCTCAATATATGCTCTGGCTGGGCTGGATCAAGGTCCTCCTATCTGACAGATATGCTCCAACAGACCTGGTACTCTGTAGTTGGGATGGTAGACATGTAGCAACATGCACAGTTACCGATTTAGATGGATTATCCCAAACTTTTAGTACACAGCAGCCGATTCTTTCTTTTTTCTTTTCTTTTTTTTTTATTGTAAAATTACTGTACAGAGAGGTTAAAATTACATGGTCAAGATAATGAGTACTTTTCTTATTAAGCATTATAGCTTCCTCCTTTGTTTCCCCTTCCCATTCCATCCTCCCCCTGTTCCCCTACCGGACCCACCCCCTCACCCTATCAAAGTTGTAAAGTTCATTTTCTACATATGACTCCTACATCTCTTTGTTGCAGTGGGTCCACCTGTAATCCCTATCTAAACAATTTGTTTTTTCCTTTCCCCTCCATAAATTATAACAACATCAAATACAGTGAAAGCAGGGATTATACTGTAGGGGAGGGACATAAAAAGCAACAAGGAAATAATATTATAAATATATTAGAAACAATCGTATGAAAAATAAAATTTGAATACATGTCTTAGGGTTCTTTTCCCTAACATCAACTTATCTGACTTTTCTGTTTGACTCAGACATATAATAGGTATTGCAAATAAGGGAAACCATGGGACCTATGTTTCTTTGGGCTTGGCTTACTTCACTTAATATAATTTTTTCTAAGTGTTTCCATTTTCTGACAAATGGAGCAATGTCATTCTTTCTTATGGAGGCATAGAATTCCATTGTGTATATTGTGTATGGGTTGGTTCTGTATCTTAGCTATGGTAAATAAGGCTGCAATAAACATAGTTGTGCTGGTAGCTTTAGTGTGGTCTTCTTTGTGAACATTTGGGTAAATGCCAAAAAGTGGGATTGCTGGGTCATAGGGAGCTCTATGTGGAGTCTTTTGAGGAACCTCCATACTGATTTCGAAAGTGGTTGAACATATTTACACTCCCACCAACAATTCAGTAAGGTTCCCTTCTGTCCACATCCCCTCCAGAAACTATTGTTATCAGAGTTCTTGATGATAGCCATTCTAATTGGGGTGAGGTAGTGTATCTCAATGTTGTTTTGATTTGCATTTCTTTTATGGCTAGAGAGGTTGAACATTTCTTCATGTGTTTATTGGCCATCCTTCTTTCCTCTTCAGAGAAGTTTCTCTTTAAGGCTTTAGCCCACTTATTAATTGGACAGTTGTTTCTTTGAAGATTTGTTGTTGGGGCATTTAATTTTTTGAGTTCCAGGTATATTTTAGATATGAGACCCTTGTCTGTTGTATGGCTAGTGAAGATTTTCTCCCAATCCGTGGGCTGTCTGTTGGTCTTGCTACCTATGTCCTTTGCCATGCAGAAAGCTCTGCAATTTCATGCAATCCCATTTGTCCAACCTTTCTTTGATTTGTTGTGTTTCTGGGTCTCTATTAAGAAAATTTCAGCCTGTGCCAAAGAGAACTAGGGTGTATCCTATTCCATCCTGTAATGCTTTCAGCGTGTCTGCTTTGACTTCCAGGTCCTTGATCCATTTGGAGTTGATTCTTGTGCAGGGTGATATATAAGGATCTAGCTTTAGTTTTCTACATGTAGATAACCAATTTTGCCAGCATTATTTACTGAAGAAGCTGTCTTTCTTCCATTCAATTTTGTTAGCTCCCTTATCGAACATTAGATGGGTATTGGTCTGTAAGTTCATTTCTGCATTTTCAATTCTATTCCATTGGTCCTGAGGTCTGTTCTTGTGCCAGTACCAAGCTGTTTTGATAACTGTTGCTTTGTAGTAGAGTTTGAAATTTGGAATTGATATTCCTCCAGGACTGTTCTTTCTGTTGAGGATCATGTTTGCTATTTGGGGTCTTTTATTGTTCCCTATGAATTTTTGGATTGCCTCTTCTATTTCCTTGGAGAATGAGGTTGGAATATTGGTAGTGATCGAATTGAATTTGTAGATAGCCTTGGGAAGTATTGCCATTTTCATGATCTTGATCTTTCAATCCAGGAGCATGGGAGTTTTTACCACTTTCTAAGATCTCTTCTGATTTCCTTTTTCATGTTTTTAAAATTTTCATCATAGAGTTCCTTCACTTCTTTGGTTAAGTTAGTTCCTAGGTATTTTATTTTTTGTGGGGCTATTAAGAATGGAGATGCTTTCCTAATTTCAGCCACACTTTTCGCATTGTTGGTATACAGAAAAGCCATTGCTTTTTGAGGGTTAATTTTATGTCCTGTTACTTTGCCAAAGTTTTGAATCAGCTTGAGTAATTTGGGAGTGGAGTCTATGGGATTCTTTAATTACAAGATCATGACAACTGCAAAGAGGGAGAATTTTATTCTTCTTTCCTTATTTGAATTCCTTTTAGGTTTGCATCTTGTCTTCTTCCTGTAGCTAGGCATTCTAATACTAGATGGAAGAGAAGTGGAGAGAGTGGACATTCTTGTCTCATTCCCAAGTTAAGAGGAAATGGCTTTAGTTTTTCACCATTAAGTATAATGCTGTCTGTAGGTTTGTCATATACCACCATTATTGTATTGAGGAATGTTCCATGGAATGAATCCTGTTTGACTGTGGTGTAGGGATTTTTGGATGAATTGTTGAAGTCGATTGGCCAAAATTTTGTTGAGAAGTTTTGCATCAATGTTCATCAAAGAAATGGGTCGATAGTTATCTTTCTGTGATTAGTCCTTGCCTGGTTTGGGGATGGGGGTAATTATCGCTTCATAGAATGAGGTCAGTAGTGAACTTTCTCTTTCAACTTCATTGAGGAGTTGGAGGAGTATTGGTATGAGCTGTGTTTTGAAGGCCTTATAGAATTCTGCTGTAAAGCCATCTGGTCCTGGGCTTTTCTTAGATGGGAGTTCTGTTATTACTGTTTCTAATTCAATGCTTGATATGGGCCTGTTAAGATGGTTTAACTCATCCTGGTTTAGATTCGGCATGTGAATATTTGCTAGGAAAAGGTCCATTTCTGCCAAGTTCTCAAACTTATTAGCATAACGTTTTGAGAATTATTTCCTTATAATGTTCGGAATCTTGGTTGTTTCCGTGGTGATGTTTCCATTCTCATTTCTGAGTTTATTTATTTGGGGTTTTTTCTCTTCTTTTTCTGATAAGATTTGCTAAGAGTCTCAATTTTGTTATTTTTTTCGAAGTAAGAAATCTTTGTTTTTTTGATTCTTTCTATGGTTTTTTTTAATTCTAATTCATTTAATTCTGATTTAATTTTCATTATTTCTTACCGTCTACTGGATTGGGGATTATCTTGCTGCTCTTTTTCAAGGAGGCTCAGATGTCTCATTAAATGGTTCGTTTCAGATCTCTCACATATGTTGATGTAGGAAATCAGAGCTATAAACTTGCCCTTTAGTACTTTCTTTGCTATGTCCCAGAAGAGCTGGTAATTTTTGTGTTCATGAATTCCCATTCTAATCTCTTCCATGACCCACTCATGATTCAGCAGTGTGTTGTTCAGCCTCCATGTGTTACAAGGTTTTCTCTGGTGACTTTAGGTGTTGAGTTTAAATTTTATTCCCTTGTGATCTGAGAGAATGCAAGGTATAACTTCAGTGTTTCTGAATTTGGACAAGTTTGCTTTGTGTTCTAAAATGTGGTCTATTTTGAAAGATGTTCCATGTGCTGCTGAGAAAAATGTGTATTCTGATGCTGCTGTGTGAATATTCGGTAGATGTCTATGCAATCTAGTAGATCTATGCAGTTGTTTAGATCTGCAGTTTCTCTTTTGAGTTTTTACCGAATTGATCTATCTATTGGGGAAAGTGGTGTGTTAAATTCCCCAACAATTAATGTCTTTGGATCTCTGTGGGACTTGAGGGAAAGTAGTGTTTCATGGATCAATTTGGGTGCTCTGTTTTTTTTTGCCGAATAGGTATTTTGAATTGTATTTTCCTCCTGAAGGAGAGATCCCTTAATTAGTATGTAGCGACCTTCTTTATCTCTTCTCACAAATTTTAATTTGAAGTCTCTTTTATCTGATATTAGGATTGCAACTCCCACCTGTTTATGGGGGCCGTTTGCTTGGTAGATTTTGTTCCAGCATTTCATGTTTGTTTTTATGGGCAAGATGTGACTCCTGATGGTAGCAGATATAAGGATCTTGCTTTTAATCCAACTAGATAGTCTACGCAGCGTAATTGGAGAGTTAAGTTCGTTAATGTTGAGAGATAGGACTGAGAGGTATTTGGGGGTACCTGCCATTTTATCCACCTTCTTGGGGGCTGAGTCAATTGGATTCTAGCTATAGTTCTTGGATTCTCAGTTTGGGTGCGATTTCTTGGCCTTTATTGTGGTCTTGTTTGTTTTCAATGTGTAGGACATCTTTAAGGATGTTTTGTAGGGCTGGTTTGGTGGAGATATATTGTTTCAAATTTTCTTTGCTATGGACAGTTTTTATTGGACCTCCAGTTATTAAGGAGTGTTTACCTGGGTACAGTATTCTTGGTTAATAGTTGTTAGACTTTAGCGCATGGCAAACACCATTCCAGGCTCTTCTTGCTATAATCCACTCTGCTCAGAAATCTGGCATGATTATAATTGGTTTCTGTTTATAGGTGATTGTTCCTTTCTCCTTGAGTTTTTTAAGGCTCTATTCCTTGGTCTGAATTGATCCTGTGCAGATTATGATGTGATAATGGGATGTCCTGTTTTTTTGGTCTGGTCTATTTGGGGTACCATAAGCTTCTTGTATCTATATAGGCCTATTTTTTTGCATGTTTGGGAAGTTCTCTGCTAGGATCCTGTTACACAAATTTCCTAGACCATTAACTTCTGTCTGTAGGTTTTCCTCTACACCCATTATCCTCAGATTAGGCCTTCTGATGGTGTCTTCCACGTGTTGAATAGATCTATCATATTTCTTGGATGTCTTGGATGGTTGTATGTTCTTTCTCTGTAATATCTAGGCTGTCTTTAATCCCCAAAATTCGATCTTCTTCATGGTCTAACCTACTATCAAGACTTCTACTTTGATTTTAATTTCTTTTTCTTCTAGTTGGTCAGCTTTGATGGCTTCAAATTCTTTGTTGGAGCATTGTTTTAGATCTTGTGTGAACTTCTTTACTTCCTAAATTTGGTTTTCAGTATTTATTCTCAAATCAACTAGTTGATTGGTTATTCCCATTCCTTCTGGTGGGTTCCATTCAGCATTCCCTTTGTGGTCTCCCTGACTTCTTTCAGTTCTCTGTTTATGGATTCCATGAATTCCTTTAGTGATCTTTCTGCATTCTCATCCCGATCTCTCAATTCCTGTATCACTCTTGATTAGCTTCTTCACATTCACACAATTCCTGTAGTTCTCTTTGACTAATCTCGACCTGCTCAAGACATTCCTTTATTTCTCTTTGAATGTTCTCAAGCTACTCACGCAATTACTGTATCAATCTTTGAGTAGCTTCCTCACGCTTATGATATTCTTGTATTAACCTTTGTTTTGCCTCCTCTCTCTCCCTATCACGCTCATTCAGAGTCCTTTGCATGTTTTCAATCTTTTCATTTACCATATTTACCAGTAGTGTTTGTAGAGTTTTTTGGCAACTCTCCTCTGGATTATTGATTATGTTTTCTGACCCCTGATTATCATGAGTGTGAGTTGAGATACACGGACTTGTCATTTTTCTTGTGTTTTTCCAGGTTGCTCTGCCCATTTGGGATGAAAGTAATGCCAGTTTTGTGCTAGCACACTATTTTAAGGCAAGCATCAACCAAAGTCTGTAGTTGCACAGTCAAAAATCTGCAGATACAATCTAGTTCAACAGATATACCTTTTCAACATCAAACAACTATGTATTAATGGGCTACGAACCGCAAAGAAGAATTTGGCAAACAGAAATTATTAAGTTTAGGGAGAGATATGAGTAAAAACAGGCATATACTGATGTGGAAAGGCCGTGGGAGAGTTAACAACTAAATCCTAATCTCAAAGCGGGAAATAGTTTGGATAGAATGATAGTAGAGAGAGAGAAAATAAGAAGTAAGAGATAGAAAAAAGACAAGAAAAAATAGAAAAACAAAAATTAAAATTTAAGAGCAACACTTAAGAATTATGCAAAGATGAGGAAGTGGCGCTGTAGCTCAAGTGGTAGAGTGCTCTCCTTGAGCTGAAGAGCTGACAGCACTCATGTCCAGAGTTCAAGCCCCAAAACCGACAAAAAATGTATGCAATAATGAAATCATAATATTCAGACAAGAACGTGGATAGAATAAGAGAAGGGGAGGGATAGAAAGGAGATGTGAAAAACTTAAAAATAAAAATGCTTAAAATATTATATAGGTATAAAGAGGTAGTACTGCTATTAAGGAATTTAAATCTAAGAGGTTTTAAATTGAGTAATAAATTTCTGAATTAAGTGTGTACACAATGGAGCTAAGGTCTAATAATCGACTATTGGCATATCTAAGGATGAGCAGAACAGCAATTAATCACGCAAAGAAGAATGAAAAAGAAGAAAAAGTGAAAAGAGTGAGAATGAAAGAAAAAAAGGACAAATGGTCAGTAGAACTAAACAAAAAAAATTTTTAAAGAAAAAAGAGGAAAAAAAAAGTACACACACATATACCCCTAAAATAAAAACTATGAGAGGAAGAAAAAAAGTTAATAACAAAAAAAAAATTAAAGTTAAAAGTTAAAAATTAAAAAAAGTGTTAGAAAGATAATTTTTTATATTAGGTACAAAAAAAAAAAAGAGTACTTTGATTTTTTTTGGGGGGGATGGGAAGATCCTGTATCTCCCTTGTGTCCTTAACCTGTCTCTTGTTGAAGTCTCTGATCTGCCTGTCGTGTTTGATTTTCATGTGGCTTGAATGGTTTCTTAAGTCAATTTGAGGAGGCAGAAAAATCACAGCAGACGATTCTTGACCACAGGTGAAGCTGTGGGTAGGGTCGCAACCATAAGACCTCATTTTCCTCACAGGACAGTTGTGAGGAAACAAGGGATTTATACAGAGGGATCTCTGGAGCATGGCTAGGCACAGAGGGAGCAAACTTCAGATAAGGTTCTCGGCAATTCTGTGAGCAAATGACAGGAAGATAGCCAGAAAGCGCTCAGGTGGGGCCTGTTATGAATTGTGCAACAGATGTGGGATTATGAAACAAAACATGACTCTCTTTCATCATTACCCTATCCCCATGAGGAAGAGGATCCTTCACTGTGTTTAGTTTTGCAACTGGCGAAACCAAGGCACAGAGGAACCAGGTGACCTACTTATGACTTCAACTTCACAGGAAGCTCTGCTTGACTTCGCTCCCATGCTCCCTAGGGCAATGGGTGCTATTCAGTCCATTTCTTGTGGTAGGAAGTCCACTTCTTGTCAGTCGTGGGGATAGAACTCTAGGCATGGGTGCTGTTCCCAAGAGCCTCAGCAAAAGGCTAGTGATCTACCACTTGAGCCCACAGCACTACTTCTGATTTTCTGGTGGTTATTTGGAGATAAGAGTCTCACAGACATTCCTTCCTGGGCAGCTTATGAACCATCATCCTCATATCTCAGCTTCCTGTGTAATTAGGATTAGAATTCTGAGCCACTGGCACCAGACTTAATTGTAATTCTGACTTTTGATCTCTCTCTTTAACAAAAACTGTTTGAGTGGGTGCTGGAGGAGGTGGCGAAGCATCCCCATGTGGCTGGAACCCAAGGTGGCCCTCTCATTTCGGAGGTGGGCTGTGGGTCAGGAGCTGTCTCGCTCAGCTAGTTGATAAAGCTCCAAGAGATAAGCCCCTCTGTTCCTTGGGTAGTCCATGAAAGTTATTCATTGTCCATCCAGCCTTACTAGGCTTATTGTATTGTATTGTTTTCTACATCATTTTCTAGCACCTGGCCAAAATTATGATACATAGTTATGGAATGAAAATGTAATACAATATTAAGAAAGTTATTTAGGGCTCTGGGAATGTGGCTTCATGGTAAGGTGATTGCCTAGCATCCATGAAACCCTGGGTTCAATTACTTAGTAACACATTAAGAAAAACAACAACACTGGAAGTCGTGATGTGCATCAAGTGGTAGACAGCTAGCATTGAGCAAGAAAAAAAAGCTCAGGAAAATTCCCTACCCCTGAGTTTAAGCGCATCTACTGGCAAAAAGAACAACAACAACAAAAAAAAAATCTATTTAGTTAGTAAATGCAAAATAAAGATACCATACTTGGAATATATAATTGCTCCTTCCATACTGACATCTGACAAGAGTCCCTAATTCATGTACGTAACTTATATGAGGAGACTGTGTTGAAAAAATTTTGTTCATTAATTCACAGCAATTAATGCCAGGAATGTGCTTAGATATCAGGTAAAGTTTAATTCTGGAAATTCAAGTATTCCAGGATTTGTGTTGTCACTGTTAATCACAAAGAGAAGGGTAGGCTAAGTGTGATTTTGAAATCTATTTGGTCAGTTATGGCACCAAAAAGGCAGAGGCTAATTAATAGGTGTGAAAGATAATAAGGAATAACTCCAGATAGAGGGAATAAATTATAGTAATTAAGGTATACCAGAAACTGTTCTAGAGAACCATTTTTGGTTATTGTAGGACTAGTTGTCACCTAGGCTTTCCCTCATTGCCTTTAGCATTCTAAATCTCTTAGGCTAGCTCTTAATCTCTGTGTGATAAATGTATCTCCTTCCATGCTATTCTTTCATACCTTATCTCCTTTGCTTTCTAAAAATCTCATTCTTTCTATATTTCTCTATAAACATTTCCTGATACTAAATATACCTATACAGATGGCAGAGGATGCTAATGTAAGGGTCTCATACCTCATCAGTCATTAATGTAACAAAATGGAAAAGGAGGACATATTTATTGCTACTTCAATTTTTCTGAAATGCTGCAATGTCGTCATTTGGTTAAAATTTCCATTCTTTGTCTACATAGTGTCAATTCAGTGCACATAAATGCAAATATGAGCCAGGTGCTGGTGGATTACACCTGTAATACTAGCTACTCAGGAGTTTGAGACCAGAGGATTGTGGTTCAAAGCCAGACTGGTCAGGAAAGTCCATGAGACCCTAACCTTCAATTAACCACCAGAAACCCGGAGGTGGTGCTGTAGTTAAGCACCCAGGATCAGAGTTCAAGCCCCACAACCAACAAAAAAGTTGAAATATGACTTTAAGTTTCCCCAAAAGGAACGAAAAGATCAATAATCATCCCAAGCAAAAAAACAAAATTCGAAAATGATTCAGTGCACCTACTTTTACTGAGTTATGTTATGGATTCTTTGCTGGACATATTCTTGAAAACAAAGCGTTTAACTAGGGATACCCGTGGAAACATTGCAACAATGAGATGTATAGGTTGTTATGTCGAAAAACGAACTTTATAAGTTTGGCTGGGTGGAGGATCGGGTGGGGAGAAGGGAGGTATATGGGAAGGGATGGGAAGGGGAAACAAAGAGGAGCAAACAATGATTGATAAGAAATGTAGTCCTTATCTTGCCCATGTAATTGTAACTCCTCTGTACGGTATGCTCACAATAAAAAAGAAAGAAAAAATGATCAAATATTAGCTTTACAATAAACTTCATGCAATATTTCTGGTTTGAAAAGGGAAGCCTATACAGTTGATGTCACTTGGCTTTCTTACTATCTTAGGTTAAAGCCAAACCAGGCAGGAGAGTCTGTCAAACTCTTATCTGTAATTACACAGCAAAAAAAACAGAAGTGGAGTTTTGGTTCAAGCAGTAGAGTACTAGCTTTGGGGGTAGGTGAGCAGGAAAGAAAACTGTTCAGGGATAGGGTCCAGTCTCTGGGTTCAAGCCCCAGAACCAACACAAGCTAAACAAAAAAGCAAACAAAATCTGATATTTCCTTGGTACCCTCCTTAAAGGAATACTGGTCTGAGAAGTGGCTCCTTTGGCTGATCATATGCAGTGGATGCTTTGTTGGAATCCTATTGCTCTGGATAACTCAGGACCAAAATAAGGAATTGATAACTGACTCCTGCAACAAAAGAATCATCTCAGGGGTGAAATATCCATCCATAAAACACTTTAAAACATCCATGCCTTTGTTTCTTCGCAGCAGAATTTTTTTTGGGGGGTCCAGTCGTGGGCCTGAACTCTGGGCCTGGACGCTTTACCTCAGCTCTTCAACTCAAGGCTAGCACTCTACAACTTGAGCCACAGCACCACTTCTGGCTTATTTTTGCTAATGTGGTGCTGAAGAATCGAACCCAGGGCCTCAGGCATGCAAGGCAAGTGCTCTACCACTGAGCCACCTTCCCAGCCCCTGCAGTAGAACATATTTAAAACAACGTTATTTCCTTTTGTTCTATGCTGGCCTTCAAATGGCACATTATATCTTTTTGTAATACTCTCAACTAGAAGTTTAGAGAAAAATTATATATGAGTAAAAGCACAATAGAAAAAGTCAGGAACAGAGTTTCCTTCAAGCCTTCAGATTCTCTTCTTTTACAGTAAAAAGGAAAGCACAAGTTAACTTGAACTTTGTCAATCTGCTATGTTCCATTCCTCTCCTGGGATCAGTTTCCACATCCAGTAACAATTATTTCCAGGAACAATCTATGGTGCTGCTTGAGGTATAATGAAGGTTTTCTGGCTTCACCGAAATAGCACAAGGACACCTTTGGACCTGAGGTAACACATGTTTCAGAGACAACTTAGTGAAGAGAAAATACGAAATTTATATTTCTTACAAACCCCTTATCCATGAGGATGTTGAGTTCAAACTTTGTAAATTCTCTGTAAATTAAGGCTAATTTTAAAGTGGAAGAAGTTTCTCAGACCATTTTTTTTGTGAGTGTATGTGCTGTGCATTATTTTCCAAGTGTACATCAATATGTTAACTCATGTTAACTATAGCAATAATAAGAGAAAGAGAAATTCTGTGTTTAAGTATAAGGGTTCAATACAATAAGGAAGACTCTACAAATAGGACCACGTTGAAACAATAAAGCCAAGTCCAATATGTACACTTATGAGAGTGCTATAGAAAAAGTATTACTCCTACGTGGAACATGAAGTATAAGGCCACTCCTTTTCTAAATCACGCTTGCTAATGACACAACTTTGTAGAAAGTAGAATGGAAGAATAATTCTGTTTCCAATGCAAGTCAGATATAAGAGCATGGACTTAATTGGAAAAAAAATTCCATCTTGAGAGAGCAGTTATTATACTAGCCATGAACTGGTGGATAAGATCACATTTTTTTCTTTCCTTTACATATATATATATTGGTGGTGGTCCTAGCACTTGAACTCTGGGCCTGGGCACTGTCCCTCTGCTATTCCGCTCAAGGCTAATGCTCTACCACTTGAGCCACAGTGCCGCTTCCAGTTTTCTTGCAGTAAATTGGAGAAAAGAGTCTCCAGGTTGGCTTTGAACCCAATCCTCAGATCTCACCACCACCCAGCTTAGGATCACATTTCTAACAGTGTGCACTCAGCATATGTAATGTGTATGTTCATCTATCTTTATACGAATTCTTGAGTTAAAAATCTGGGCTACAGCTTAGACTTTATACTAACAAAAATGTTTGTAGTTTAAAAGTTGATTCTACTGGATAAATGAAACCTAAGAATGTAAAGGAGCCTGGGAAGTTCAGTTTGCATCCAGCCAGGGCAGAACAGTTTTTGAGACACTATCTATAATTAACCAGCCAAAACCTGGATTAGAAGAATGGTTCAGGTGATGGAATAACAGTCATGAGCAAGAATGATGAATCAGAGCTTGAGGCTTTTGCATACATACATATAAACATAGACATACACACAGCGGCACTTATATGTGCACACACATATACACAAATGAAGCAACTCTCAGAATATGTAGAAAAGTTAGAAATCAATAGAAAATACGTCCTGAGTAGGACTAGAATCAAGTGATAATTTTTAATGTTAGAAAGTCCTCAAGTGGACTTTCTTCAAAAAAGTTTGAGAATATTACATAGGTAGGACCAGAGATAGTAAAAGTCAAGTAATCAATATTAAAGGAATTGGATCCATGGAGGAATGAATCAGAGACCCCGCAGTTGCATTTGAAAATGTTGATACCCTGTGTCAATTGTTAGACAATCTTTGAAAATAGTACATGAACAGTCTGAGAAGTCTAGTGGATAATATCACTGGAGAAGTTCAGAATTGCTAGTCTGTATCTAGATTAAATAAACCAAGAAGGGGCTGGGAAAGTGGCTCAGTGGTAGAGTGCTTGCCTTGCATGAAGCCCTGGGTTCGATTCTTCAGCACCACATAAGCAAAAAGAAAAAAGCCGGAAGTGGCTCTGTGGCTCAAGTGGTAGAGCGCTAGCCTTGAGCTGAAAAGCTGAGAGACAGCACCCAGGCCCAGAGTCCGGCCCCATTAATGGAACCAAAAATGAATAAATAAACAAACAAACAAACAAATAAATAAATAAACCAAGAAAGTATGGTGGGGCAATAGCACTCAGAATGACAGGGGATTAGAGACTGGAATTACTACTGATACCTTCCCTGGACCAGGTAGTATAATGTTGTCTTAATAAAACACACCAAACAAGAAAGGAATACACAGTTGGAAGTTTGGGTTAATTTATTCATTATGTTTTGAGAAGCCAATTTTTCTATTGAAATGCAACTGGTATGTAATCCTCAGTTTTGTTTTAAATGCTCTCTTCATTACAGAACTTTCCTAGATGCAAAATGGTTCATGATTCCCATCCAAAATTTGAAATAGTAAGTAATCTTCATTCAGTTAGATTCCAATGAAAGGATGAAGGATTACAAAAGCTTAAGCATGGAGGAATAGCAAAGTTCAACTAATGTAGGTCTTTATAGATCTTGCTAAATTAGAGTTTAGATTTCAAATAAATATTTTGGTTTTGTTTGTAATTTCATATTCTACAGGATACTACAAAATTCTCTTTAAGTAGAGGGTTTAATTGACACATTTACAAAGGTTTCTTGCATTCTATTTGCCTAGCATATTGTTTCAAGAGAGCTATAATTAGAACTTAGTTAATAGATAACACCAACACTTCATGTATAAAATGATAATGTGAATAATGTAGACCGAGATGCCAACAAATTGATTATATTAATTTATAAATTTAGAAAAAGCAATTTTTGAGGCTTTAATATAACATGGTATGAAGAGAATAATTGTGTGACATCTTCTTTGTTCTACCTGTATGTAACACAGGAAGCCATTTCCTTAATTATGTGCCTCTGTATACAATGAGAAAAATGCTATGTTTAGGGCTTGTTTTTATTTTTGTTTTTGTTTTATTGCTTTGTCATAGGGCTTGAACTCTGGACCTGGACACCGTCTCTGAGCCTGTTAAGCTCAAGGCTTATGCCCTACCACTTCAAGCTCAGTACCACTTGTGCCTGGCTTTTGCTGGGAAGTTTATTGGAGATAAGATTCTAGGGAACTTTCCTGCCAGGGTGTGCTTTGAACTGTAATCTTCTGATCTTAGCATCCTGAATATCTATGATAGTTAAAAAAGTTATAAATATAAATAATATTTGCAAGAATACCAGTGGAGGAAAAATGATGCAACCCAGTTTATTGTGGTGTTCTTTCCAGAACATGGAGGGCATCACAATAGCAGAGGTGTAGTATTTTTTCTCAATAGAGGTAAGTTATTTGTGATGTGAATTAAGGGAATTTTGAGGTGCACCCTATGAGTTGGAAACTGTTGTTCTAGGATGACTTTATGGCGTAAATTTTGGGATTGATGGTCATAGAAATAATAGCTTAATCTGATAAACTATTGCTTACTCTTGAAGAATTAATTATAACGGATGCTTTATAGTTTTATCCTATACCAGAATGTGGCTATTTTTCTGTTCACATCGCATTCTGTAACACCTCATTGGAAAATGCATCTATTGCAGAATTACATAACATGCAAACAGGTACTATTTTGAATCTCTCATGTATGTAATATTCAGAATTTGAAAGTGAGTAGTTATTAGTCATAGGAATTTAAAAGTTATGGGTTTCCATAGAATTAAACAGTTTTCAGTTTTAGTATGAGAATGTACTAATTTATTCTTTTTTGAAAATATTGGCAAGTATGTTGTGAAAAATTGTCTAGTTTAGTTGAATAACATTTAAGTTGATCGCCCTCTGAAAAAGAAGGGGTAATCAATTCAAATTAGACGCCAAATAGGACTTTTTTTTAAAGTTACTACATACAGAATAATATTTACTGTAGCAATACAGTGAAATTTTATTTCATGCAGCTGATTTTTTAAATTTAATTTTAAAGTGAAAGTGATGTGTAGTGGGTTAGCAATTGTAAGGCAGTGAATACATAACTTTTCAAACTTGTTATCCCCTTTCTCATTTTTCTCACAGTTTTCCTTCATCCCAAAACCCCTCACAAGTTGTAATGTACATTTACAACATATTGTCTTGTGAATATTGCTATTGCATTGGTTTGCCCTTTGTTCTTTGTCTCACCATTTTGTTGTTCCTCTTCCCTTCCCTAATTAAGGTAAATGTATACACAATACACACGGTACCAAAATCAAACACAGTCGGAGATAAACCATAGGGGAAAAACCCAAGGAAAATAGAAACCACATAGTACAATAAAAACAACAACTGCAAATGAATATCTCTTTCCATATCTTGGAGTTCATTTTGCTCAGCATCAGCTTATATGTTCATATGTATGCATAACAAAGCCACTGGAAAATAATAGTTTCATGGATTCTATATCATAAAAAAACATGTTAACTGTTTTTGATGGTAAAGGTGAAATTAGGATTGGTAAGTTCGCGATTCAGATAAAGGAATTTCAAAGAGTTTAAAATTATGACAGGTAAATTTTAATTGTTCTAACTTTTTAACTTAGCCTATTAAGAAAATTTAAAATTGCCTGGGAAAATAGGCTTTCATTCAAAGGAATTCATGGAGACTTAGCTGAGAGGGAGCAATGTGGGTAAGATGGCTCATTTTCACAGTAAACAAACAAACTCACAAACCTTGCTGTAAATCCCGTAGGTTCCCATGAGAATTGTCCTTACCCAAGAAATATACTCTTATTGTGTGAAACAAGGTTGTAGTGGAATTTAAATTCAAAGTTTTTTTTAAAAAAAATAAGACATCAAAATTTATGAATTGACCTTTAATTACTAAACAGTAATTCTCTTAAAAATAATTTGGGTCAAAATATTTAGGGAGAAAGTGCCTTTCACAATGAAAGAACGTATTGAATTTACACTTTTCTGTTTTAATACTTTCCACAATACCTTCGCACGAGAAGCATTGAAACACAGAAAAAATATCTGATTGGATACTTCAAACCAATGATTTCACATTACTAATTAGCTCAAAAATACAATATCCTTATTAACATGAGATAGTGAAGACTTCTCTTATTACATAAGCCAAAAAGTTTGGGGATCAGAAAAGAATTGAGCAAACTGAAAAGGTAAGAAAACACGTTATTAGAAACCCTAGCTAAGCATATTGGTTTCAGCAGTGGAGGGAGACAAAACTTTTTGTTATAGATTGTCTTAATGATTTTGCTACCTAAAGTTATTTTACAGAGCCTATTTGGCTCAGTATAATGCAGAACAAATTGAATGAAGACATGAAAATAAATTCTACCTCCAAGTAAAGGAGTTTTCAAAGAGAAACCATGAAGATGTAGCATTGGAGGACGCCTTATAGTCCTTCCGTTTCACTAGACTTGAAGCCAAGAAGCTGTGATTAATTGGAAATCAGGCAAGAGCTAAGAATAGGACATATAAGAAGGACATAGAAGTATTGTCCTTTGTAACAGACAATGTCATCCAAGGAATCGGTCATTTAACTCTATTCTTCTCCATACATCTTGTTGAGCAAATACAAGACCAAGAGAAATCTATTGAAATAATTTTGCAAAGAATAACTTCACTAGTCCTGATATGGTATCTAAGGAGAGTCTTAAGAGAGAAGATAAAAGTGGAGTATTCTTAAGTTTCCTCTAAGCATTTTGTTAGCAAAATATATCTTTGAGGTTAGAAGTGATTGAACCAAAAACTGGTGGAGTACTTTTTTTTGTGGGCACTTTAGACACAAGAAGATTTCAAGGTAAAAGAAAAAAGAAAAAAATTATAGCTAAATATTTGTGATTATAGGTTCTTGGACTGGTTTTTTGGAGACAAAGTTTTGCATTAGCGTTTGTACTCATTAACATTGTTGTTGAGTTTCCGTGGCAACCAAATGAAAAGGGGAAGTTTAATGGACTCGCTTGGACAAGTAAACAGCATGATAGAAAATAATGGCAAATAATATTTAATGAATTATTTTGAACAATTCCTTTGCGAGAACAAAGAAGGAAAGATATAATTCAAATAACTTGATGTTATTAAAAGTATGAAAATGGAGGAGTGAAGAGATTGAGAGAAATCATAGAGGAATGTTTTCTCTCCAGTGGAGTAATAGGTTCTTGATTTTATTTCTTCCATTCTGTCTTCACAAGCTATCAACTGTGCCTCAGGACTGGAGTATCCAGTTAAGATAAAGAGCACTCACAGAAGAAAATATTTGCAGTAGATATAGGTGATTTATAACCTTAGACAATCTTTTTAAATCTGTTAAAAGTTTCCCCTACCCCAAACTGTTCTCTTTGAACAGCTTTGTTTGCTTTTCCAAAGACTGCCCTTCATTAGCTGCTTAAAATTTTGAGAGGTCATATTCATACTCTCTAGAGATTGATGTTTGGTTGAGATTTTTGTTTGTTGTGTTTTTTAACTGAATTTCAAAAGGTTGTGCAAGTGTGTTACAATTAAATATGTCCATCTAATTGTCTAAAGCTCCTGCATCAGAGTCACTCCTTCTATCAGTCTCAACCAACCCTTTCTCCAAGATTTAGTTCAGATTTTCCACTTCCTTTGTTACATATGTACATTGAGTATATTAGCTGTACTTGCCCCTTGTTCCATTTTTTCATTCATTCTATTTCTTTACTATTGTTCCTCTCTGTTTTCAATTTCCTGATAGTCATTCTGTTAAATTGTCTGTTAATAATTTGAAAAGTTTATATACATTCCATGAGTTTCTTTTTTTAATTTTTTATTGTGAAAATACTGTACAGAGGGGTTACAATTACATGTGCAAGATAATGAGTACATTTCTTTTTTTTTAATTTAATTTAATTTTATTTGTGAACATACTGTACAGAGGAGTTACAGTTACATGGGCAGGATAATGCGTACATTTCTTACCAAGCATTGCAGCCTCCTCCTTTGTTTACCCTTCACATCCCTTCCCAGCCTCCCCCCTCCCCCCCTAATCCCAATCCTTCTCCTTCCCCCCCTTCCCCCCCTTCCCTCCCCCCCTACCAACTTTGTAAATAAGATTATCTCTTTGTTGCTTTGTATGTCCCTCCCCCACAGTATAACCCCTGCTTTCACTATATTTGATGTCAGTATAACTTGTGGAGGAGATGTGGAAAAAGCAGTTGTTTAAGGATACAGGTGGACCTGTTGCAACAATAAGAAGTACAAGTTGTCATGTCCAAAACGAGTACATTTCTTATCAAGCATTGTAGCCTCCTCCTTTGTTTCAATCCCACGTATACTTGAACTGATGTCAGCTTATATTTCCATAATTCATTCATCTGCAATAACAATTTGAAAGACTGGAGATGTGAAGCACTTAGACATGATTTTATTCTTGTTCATTTGGAAGATTAATCTTTAGTCAACAAGACAGTTTAAAAATGGCTTAGAATTTATTCCCAACTACCAGTTTTTATAAATGGCTTTGTACAATGGTGTGTGATTATTTTATTTTACGTAGGATAATTTTTTCTACTACCTATAAGTTTTGGAAAAAGAAGAAAATTAAAATTTACTACTTAGAGGAATATGACAGATATAGAAGACAGATTTAATGTTTGACAGTTCTCTCATCAGGACCCATATTCAAGACTTAAAGTCATATTTCTTACTATGTTAGACAGATAGGGAAAACAGAAAACAACACATGATAGAGCAACTATTAGTGACTTTTTAAAATGTACCTTCTTATGTTATGAAATTTACTTTATTAGCTAATATTTGAGTTTGAAATATGGGAGGCTGATCTATATAACACATTTCTGGAAGGCACCTACTGAACAACACAAATCGTGGGGGGTACTACTTCTACACTTTAATGAATGGTTGAACTTGTTTGGTATTAGTGCTGGGTAAATAAATCAACTCTATTGTAACTTGCTCCCTACACTTGAAAATCTTGTAATGTCACTATCATCTACTTGTCAACTGTTATTTTGGCAAATGTGATTTTAAATAGTTTATTTGAAAATGAATATACTTTCAGGAGATTAAATGTAAGTTATCATTGGTTTGAGAATGGCAACATTTTTATACTACAGAACCTAGTTTTACTGAAGTACCAGTGTTTTGAAGCACTAAAGATCTTCTTAGTTAATGATTTTCTAAATTATATTTGACCTCTAAATGAAGTTTTCCTAGCCTTGGTAGACCAATTATGGATCTATCATTCCAGAAACTATTTTTGGGCTTCAATGAAATGTTTCATTAATCATTAGAAGAGGGGTATTAAAAATAATCTTGTTCATGTGTGATTTTGTTCACTCAGATGGGCTGGTCATCTGTAAATTGAAAGTTTGAATTACAGTACTTTCTCTCAGATTTTGTGATCTCATCTTTCATTGAAAGTTGCTTAGCATTTCACAATTGATTACTGCTAATTCTTGAAAGGAATTGGGGCACTGTAATGTTATAGGAAATGAGAAATCGAGATGAGTCTTCAATAATTTCCGCTGGCATGTTGCATGGGCCTATGTGAGAAGTCTTGCGCTTGTTATCTGATGGTGCAGATAACTGGGACCTGGTGTCCTAGGACCATGGGTCCTCCAGAAGAATAATAGCTTTTAGACATCATATCAGCAAAATTTGTGTATAATCAGTAAGAATGCTTCAGAAATATGGATTAAAACACTTTGGGACCAGCGAGTTAAAACAATAAGAGCATCAGAGTAAAATCCCTTATAGATTAGCAGAAAAAAATACTGTTATTTTACCATGTGAATTCAGAAGACTACGAACACTTAGAAGGTATCACAAGTTTATAGCAAAGACATTGCATTGATACTTTTTATATTCTAATATATATTCTAAACCTAATTATTTATATTCCAATACATTTATGGGAATAAATGTCAATATATTTGTTAAATTATCAATTCTAGTAAGATTCACTGTGTGAAATTTAAAATCAGCACATATAAATATAAAATATATAAGTATATATAATATAAAAATTGTTTTGAATTGTTGTGTTGTGGTTAGGGAATCAAAGGCAACTCTGTTTTAAAGTATTATTCCATTATCTCTAACTTAGCTTTTGGTAGAGTTAGACTTAAAGCTTTACCATTTGTAGATTTACAGCCTAGAGCCAAGAGGAAACACTGTGATTAAAGCATTACCAATTTAAGGCCTAATATCCAGGAGAAACATATGGACTGCTCCAGGAGCTATGGAAATATTTGGTGATAGAAAGTCAGTAGTGTAAGTTCCTGCCTAGTTGGATGATAGACAGGCCAGGACAGTAGGTAATCATGCATATGAACAATTTTTTCACCTTCTTGGCTTTAGCTACTTTTCAAATGATAAGTATAATAAACAATTATATTTTGATAAAATACCTTCCATTCTGAACAATTCGGTCTAAACGGTTCATCTCTCTATGATCCCTTGTAACTAAGATTAGTTTTGTTTCAGTAAGACAATCTATGCTGTCAGGGTAAGATATTGTGGTTGGTCTGTTCCTACATGGAAGAAGGGTAAAGGTTCAGGCAGACATTTGTCCCAGCAAGACTTCATTTGAGAAATTTGAAGCTGCAGAAATTTAGAAGTACCTCTTAAGCAAGGCTTACTATGAATCCATTAGCTCCACAAAGCTAACTCAGTTGATAAATAAGTACCTGAAAAGCCATCACTTTTGGAATTAGCTGTAATGGCTACAAAGTATGATCAAATTTAACATGAAAACGAAAAAGAGACATTGACAAAAAAATTGTAAATGTGAACAATCGACCAAACGATATCAGTTTTTTTTCCACTATATACAGAATTTTAGAGAAATAAGATCAATAGCATTTTTAGGAACAATAAGGGTTCCTTGTTACAAATAGGCATCCATGAATATATACCTGTATAAAGATTGCATCATTAAGTACTTAAATTTAGAGGATTCTACATGCTTCAGCAGCAGGTCTACACAAATTACAACAATACAGAGATTAACATGGCACTTGCACAAGGATGATAGGAAAATTTGTGAAGTATTCTTTATTTTTCATTCTTCTGATGCAAGAAATGAAAAACAGTTATTAAAAAGTTGATTACAAAAATACAGATGTAACAATACATGTAATTCATAGAACTAAAGGTTAGTTTTACATCATTGTATTAAATCTTCACCTTCAAAAAGCCTTTACATAGCATAACCTTTACAAAACTTGAAATTAGATAACAATGTCATTTTATCCAAAAGAAATAAAGTAATATTAGGCCCAGGAAAAAAAAGGAATCTTAAACTTCTTCTATGTGGAATGCAATCTGATAGGACACATTTATTAATGAACCTATACATTATATAACAATGTAGAATTCAAATTATTATATCTAGGAGCGAATGAAATAGATTATGGACATTATACAAACATAGATATACTTTTTTCAAAAAAGCACCAAGAACATCTTTAGTGTCTATACTATTCATTTCAACAGATAAGTTAAAATTATTTCTGATTTAAAAAAAACCACAAACTCTGCTGAAATCATTATAGATGTATACAAACAACGAATACATTTTGACAACAAAGTCAGGCAATTCACTTGGAAGAATACCATGGAATCCATGAATTTTTAAAGTAAGATATTGCTGTTGCTTTGTATTGTGAAAAAAATTTTGTAAGGATACAAAGGATGGACTGGCATTTTTGAAATTTAAGAAACTTATTCAAACCATTATGACTTAGGAGAACAATTTGTACAGCCTTCCACAACTTCAAAGAGGTAGTGATACATACTTATCCTTTTGGCAATATCAAATGCAGATTCTTCCAAGTTGTTCTTCAGACCTGGTTTGATATAGTGGTTCAACAGATGTACATACAAGGTATCTTTGCTATTTCTATTCCTAGCAGTAATATGCAAGGGGGTCAAGAGGCCTTTAGTTTGGGGATTGGTATCTGCATCATGATGAAGTAAGAAAAAAGCCACTCTGGTTTTATTCCACATGTAAGCACTGTGCAGGGGTGTCCAGCCATTCAGAGCTACTGCATGAATATCTGCCTTGAGCTACCAACTCATGGACAATGTCTAAGTGACCACTCTAGGCTTCCTGATGAAGAGGGGTATACTCATCCTCATCACAAGTATTCAATTGGGTGGCCTATTTGGAAAGTAGTCTCCACACCATAGTAAGGCGATTAATTTCGGCATCCCAAAGAAGAAATTTGCTTGGATCCTACTCCATTTTTTTCTTGCAAATGGTACCATTCCTCACTTTTTTCTCTTGTTCCTTGTCTTCGTCAGAGTTACCTAACCAGAGACTTTGAGTGCCAGTGGGAATGAGATGTCAATGTATTTCCCCAATAGTTCACATTGGTTGAACTGGTCAGAAAAATCTGGTGAATTTTCTGCATATGATTTTTCACCATGATTTATTTTCGCTTTTTCCATTTTTGCTCTTATAAATTATTCTAACTGTGGAGTAGGGAATTGATAGAGAGCAGAGGAAAGATTTTCCTCAGTATTCAAAGGTACAGACTGAAAATGAGGACCAGGGGTGTCTTCATGTGCAGCTTATTCTGGGAATGAGAAAATAGGAAACAATGCCTTCTATGTAAATGATTTGGGAAATACTACATTATAGTGTAAGATAACTCACTATTCAACATATGGTCTTTAAGAGCTTTCTAGTAGCTTTCTAACGTTGTTATTCAACATTAGAAAAAATGTATAATGCAGTACTCAAATTGAAGTCCTTTGTATGACTACCTAAATTCTTGTTATTTTTAAAGACACTTGTTTTCATCTAAAAATAGGCCTTTCTATTGTCTTCAGGTGATTTTGATGATTGAAGATGCTTAATGAGAAGTCAAAATATATTAGTAGTCCTTTGCTATCAATTAAATTTCACTTTTTCTACTTGGAGATTATAATGATCAAAGCAATAGTTCAGAATCAGCAAGCAATAGTTCAGAATCATGCTTCAAGTAGAAGTGAATTACCAGTAAGTAAAACTGGATTCCATTTTCCACAAAGTTTTGTCACAGATACAATCTTCTACAATCTGCCTGCCTTCTCTAGCTGTTTCCTAGCCTGGACCTATTCCTTCATTGTACAGGAAAAGTGTGATTCAACTGATTTCAGTCAGATCTGTTAGTAGAATTATCAAGCATTTAGATTCTTTTTATAAAAATTAGTTTTAGGGCCTGAACTCTAGGCCTGGACACTGTCCTTGAGCTCTTCAAATCAAGGCAAGTGCTCTACCACTTGAGCCACAGCACCACTTCTGGATTTTTCTGTTTATGTGGTGCTGTTTTGGGAAATGGCAGAGCAGAAAGTGAAATGATGCAACCAAAAATATAAAAGCAAAATAAAATAGGATAATTATGGAACAACCATATTGTCTATGAGAACCATGAAAGAGAGAGAGGAAAAGAGATACAGATGTGCAATGACCTAGCTAGCCGCAAAATCCATGCTTCTAATCAATTTACAGAGCAAACAATTTTTTTTTTACTTTTTAAAAGAGATGGAAATAGAATTTATGTATTTACTTGAAATTAGTAAATACATTTTTAGTCGCCTACGTAAAGAGACATAGCTTTGACCAAATTACAGACAAGAATCTTAATACTTGGGCTGGCAATGTGCCTCAGTGTTAGAGTGTTTGCCTTGCAGCTTACTACAGTGTGGAGACTACTTTCCGAAAAGTCCACTCATATGAATACTAGGGATGAGGATGAGTATACGCCCCTTCATCGGGAAGCCTAGAGTGGACACCTAGACATTGTCTATGAGTTGGTATCTCAAGGCAGATATTCATGCAATAACTGTGAATGGCTGGACACCCCTGCACAGTGTTTATATGTGGAACATATTGCAACAGCACACACACACACAAACACACACATATACACACATATACACACACATCATCATATTTCTTAAGTATTTTTTGTGTATAGACTTAAGGAGAAATTTACATTACTAACTTGAATTTCTGACAAGGCAATATCATCACTGTACATTTTGCTTCTGTGCTCTCAGTTTTAAATTACTATCTAAGTATGTGCATTACATAAGTGTTGGAAAAATAGGAGTCACGCGGGTGGCCCAGGTCTTTAATCCTACCTAATCAGAAAGATGAAATCTGATGATTGTGCTTTGAAACCAGACCAAGAAAAAAAGTTCATTAGATTATGATTTGAAAGTAACCACAAAAGCTTGAAATGGAGCTTAGTATAAACAGTAAAATGCTAGCCTTGAGAAAACTAAAACAAAAAAAATATAACAAATTCTGGGACAGAGCCAGGTCCTGAGTTCAATCTCTAATATTAGCATTAAACTAATGAATGAATGAATGAGTGAATGAACTAAAAATAAATTCAATGGTTACATGTGGAGAGGCAGGTCAAATGTAACAACAGTGGTGACTGGATTATGTATTATTTTGTAATAAGGCAAAATATCATTTTTCCTAATCATTAATATTTTATTTGAACTATTTTGTACAATAAACCCTGAATTTGGCATGCATGTATATGTGTGTGTACATGTGCCCACATGGGTGTGTATGTGTATGTGTGTGTGTGTGTGTGTGTGTGTGTGTGTGTGTGTGTGTGTGTGTGTGTGGTTGCAATGTTGCTTGCCAATGTGAACAGAGTGAGGCTGAAAAGAGCTGTGTTGCAATGTTGTTATTTATCAGTGTTCCATCCTGTCATTTCAGTGGAACCGCACTTCTGTACATTTTATTTGTCAAATAATAGCATCATCATAATCAAAGCATTTATACCATTAAGTTAGATAAAAGAGATCACTTTCAGCTCTTAGTATACGTTAGGCAAAAAGATACACGTATAATTAGGTAGTAAGTTACTGCTGTAAGATGACTGTTAGTACAAAATATGTATTTGACCTCTTAAATTTGATATACTTTTAAGATATTTTCATGGAGTGATTTTGACCAACTTGACCAAACACGTATTACTCTCTGGTTATTCCTGTGAAAATCAAGGTGGATAAACTCTTTCCGGATTTCTGTTGAAAATAACTTTCTTTGTAAGATCGTATCTATTCAGACTAAGATAATAAACACCGTATTTTTTAGGTTTGAATATCCCTTCATATTGATTGAAAATCAACATTGTGGATATGTTTGTTAGATATTCATTGCAAAAACAAACAAAAAGCATGTGTCACCTCCAGATTCTGGATGATTTGAAGTTGTATTTTACATACAAAGTTTTTTTCATTAATAGTTCTTTTGTGGGAGTAACTATCACAACTTTAATAAATGAGGCTTTTTGAATATCTTTTCCAATATAAATAACATCCCAGAGCGAGTCTTGCAATTTCTGAAAACCCTTTGAATATTTTAGTGTTATTTCTGTTCATTGAGTATACAACTAAAGACATTTCTGGAATAAACATTGTTAAAATCTGAAAATGTAAGTGGGAATACAGGCTTTTTTATGCATCATTTTATGAAAAGTCAGTTTTTATGAAACTAAAAATATAGAATAAAAGAATGGAAGTGAATTGGGTGAGCTAATTATTAGTGTAAATTTGTTTTCTATTAGCACAGTCCTTTGAATGAACATGATGAAGTTAAATTATGTGCTTTGTGACACTATGTTTCAGTTATTTTTAGAATCTTTGTAGTTATAAGAGTGAATTTGTAATATAAATAAAGGTCTTTGAAAATGATTAGGATTAATCTTATGTTTTGTTTTCTACTCCCAAGAAAATGAGTTATTTTCAAGTGTTAACAGTTTACAATTGAATGTTTAGTATCATAAGAAAGTTTGAACAAATGTAGTAGTATTGATGTCATTTTTTGGGGGGGGAGGAATCTGGTAGTCGGGCCTCAACTATGGGCCTGGGCGCTGTCCCTCAGCTCTTCAGCTCAAGGCTAACGCTCTTCCACTTGAGCCACAGAGTCATTTGCGGCTTTGTCTTTTTGCTAATGTGGTCCTGAGGAATCAAACCCAGGGCTTCATGCATGCAAGGCAAGCGCTCTACCACTACGCCACCTTCCCAGCTCTTTATGTCTTTTTAAAACAATTGTATTCACAAGTTGGAGAGGCTTTAATTCATGCTTAGGTCTTGTTGTCTATGATTTTTTATCCTCTCATTCCTAACATTAATGATAGGACAGACTGCATTTTTGGGTACATGAAAGGTAAAATATTTATCTGGGGTCAAAGGTGATTTTTATATCAGTCTTGCTTTAATAGCATTTTAAAGTAGTACCTTTCTCACAAAATGTTGAGTATAAAAAGCAATCAAAATACGTCTAATGGTAAACAACTTAGTTGAGCTACAATGTGGAAATGATTAGCCCATAAGACCTGCAGTTTGTTTCCATCAGGAATTGGGGAGGTAATTCTTTCAGTAAGACAGTGTTAAACAGCGATAGGGTCCCCAGGCATTGCAGTTTTGAGTGAAGGGATAGAATATGATTTCTGATATTTTGACCAAGAAATCAAGAATGTTATACTTTAGCACTTCCTTTCACCAGGGAGGTAAATGCATTGATTATGAACTTTGTGTTTTCATATTACAGTTCCCTATTTTCTAACAAAGAGAAAGTGAAATATTATGAGTGTACACAATAATTCTGGGAATTTTACCTAGAATTAGTAGACTAAGTGCTGGTATTTTAGTCATAAAATAGAATGAGGTTAATTGATAGAGTCGGAGATGGACCTCAGGCTAACACTTACCATGTGTGCAATGTTGTACTAGTAATTACAACTATGAAGACTTCAATATCATCATCTGAGAATTAAAAATGCAAGTAGTCCCACTTTATGGAATTATTGTGAGGATTAAATTAGATACCATAGGTAAAGTACTTGGAAAAACAATCAATTAGCATTTGGAAAATTCTACCTGTTATTTTCTCATGTGGTGAATTCTAACATTTTTACTGTGATTTTTATTGTGTCTCTTTATGATGTGCAATGTGATGTATTGGTATTCATTGCATTGATTATTTTCTGTCACTATGAGGAAAACACCTTCAAAGAAAATTTCTGAGGAGGAATCTATTATATTGACTGATGGTTTAAGAGAACACAGTTTAAGATCAGATGTCTCCATTGTTTTTAATTATATTTTTATTATCTTAACTAATTGTACAAGGGAATTTCCATTAAATAAATCATGTTTTTAAGTATAATGGATCTTTATATAACTTTTCCCTACTCTTCTAAACCTCACCACACTTTAATTTTTTCCAGTTTCATACTATCTGCATTGAATATTATGTCTTCACTTTCTTCCTCCATAACTCTCTTTATTCCTTCCCTTTGACTTCCCCTCACGTCTTCCAAGTGATAGTTTCCTGGTATTCATTTTGTTGGATTAAAAGTTCAATTTTATAAAAATTACATCTTTTAAATACTCCTCTACAAATAGCATGATTTGGTTAATATTGCTGTGTAAACTTGTATAAAGTTCTAGGTTCCAAATATGAGAAAGAGCATGGGTCCTTTGGTGTCTAGCTCTGACTTCGTTTACTTAACGTATTTTTAGATCTAGCCATTTCTTTGCAAATAAGTAACAGTCTTCATAATGGAAGATATGAATATGTATATATGTATATATATACATATGTATATACATATATATACATATATATACATATTATGTATATATGACACATATTTGCCAACCATCCTTCCGCCAAAGGGCATCTGGGCTGTTTCCATAACTTGGCTCCGGTGAATAGTGCAGTAGTGAACATGGTTGTGAAAGTGATTTTACTGTAAACTTTTGGAAGAATTGATCACTATCTTTCTGGAAGCAATCCTCTAGCCAGTTTGACAGCACATCCTTCCCTTCATCTCCATCACAACGTATTGTAAGTCCTCAAAAACACACTACCCCATACAGGTCTCAATAAGCTAAAACCACACTGTGCCCATATTCTTTCAATACATTTTGATAATTACATATAATTTAGTGAGAACCTTCTATGTACTTTCCTAATGTGGGAATGAGTGACATAACAACAGATTAAAAGTAAGAAATATGCAATTTAATTTGTTATTATCATACATAAAATCTTTTTCAGCTCTGACTCATAGCCTCACTTACTATTATTTTAATCTTTATTTGATTACTTCATCTATCCCCTAAATTATATCAGGTGAGTTAAATACAAAGGCAAGAAGTGTTGTTTGATTTTGACACTCATGTGTGAGGATGCACAATATGGACAAATAGATGCATTGGAATTAATAGCAATTATCCATTTTGTTAAAATAGAGATGGTTTTCCCAAACTGATTCTCACAATTCATATTCCATTCAACAAAAAGAAACGTGTAACAATTCCCTTTGTTTTGCTCCTCATTAATTTTTGTTTCCATTTTATTTTTTAATGAAGTATGATTTCATAAATTTCCTGTAGATGCAAAAATATGTTAATATATTTCTAACTGTATGCATTGATCTATACATACACACATATATTACACAGGTTACAATGATAATTTATAACTTCTGTAACTATACAATTTACTAAATTATTAAAAACATCGACGTCTCATGCCTGGAATACTGGTTTCTCAGGAGGCTGAGATCTGATGATCATCGTTTGAAGCCATCCTGGGCAGGAAAGTCCATGAACCTCTTATCTCCAAACAACCAACAGAAAATCAGAATTGGAACTGTGTCTCAAAGTATTAGAGTGATAGCATAGAGAAAAAGCTCATGGACATCACCCAGGCTCTTAGTTCAAAAACTCCAATATACCCCCAAAAAATCTATTTAATTTTCACCTGTGTAAGTAGAGTATTTCCATCACCCAAATGCACATTCATGCTCATTTGCAAGTTAACTCTGTTTTGTCTGAAGTACCACTAAACATTATCACTAAAGTAGCTTTGGAACATGGGTTCATTCTATCTCTTCCATGGATTTTTCTGGACTCAAATACTCAAGTGTTACAATTGTTCTAATTATTTAAAATCATAGTTTTTTTCTTTAATACTCCTAATATTAGAGTTTAAATTTAGTGTTTTGTGCCCCTTCAATGGGTGTTCTTACCACTTTGTCATGCTCCCAACCCTATGTTATCCTGATTATTTTCCAGCTAGAAACTGGCCTCCTACTTGTGTATGAACTTGGCCTCAGTCCACTTAATGGTATTCTTCCTGGAATTTAGAATAACAGGTGCATGGCATTGTGTAGAGAACTTTCTGTTCAGTCTGGGCTTTAGCCACTGTCCTCACAACAGTGCACACCCATATAGTCACGAATTTCATAAGCTTGTCATAGCTTATTATTTTTAAATCTTTCATTTCCTGCAGGTTCTTGAGTACTGAATTCTGTTTTCTTGTGTTGTTTTGTTTCATTTGAATCTATGTGTTGAGTTGTTCCTCACATTTCCTTTTGTTTCTTTCTCTCAAGTTCTTACCTAAAGTGCTGAGAAACAAATTCTTCTTTGTCAAGATAGTCAGGGTGAACATTATTTATTCCAAAGCAATTTCAGTATCTATGAATGGTGTACACATGCTAAACGCTGAGAAGGGTGTTTTATTTTCACGGCAGTCTTTGGCATTCACAGACAGATCATGAAATATATGAAGAAAATAAAACTACAGATGAATGCCAGGAGGAGAATAAGCTATTATTAATTGTTTGACAGAGGTTTCTCTTCTAGTGAAAGAAATATATTGCTTGATGCAGGATTTCACATAATCATATTGCTAGGAGGAACCTAAACAAGCATCTAATACTGCAGACTTGAGAGTGATTAATTGACTTCCTGAATAATTTACTTTTGGGTCAAATAAAAGCAGGCTTCTAAAAAGAGAGTAGATTTTAGAGAAACATGATGAATTTTATGTAAATAGGTCCTTAGCTGATTTTGTTAATTTGTGAACTAATATAGGGAAATAAATTAGAGTAAGGTAAAAAAAATAAAGAGCTTCACATTGAAAAACTCATTTGTGTTTGTGTATGTGTGCATGCATGTGCGAGTATGCACACTCACATGTGCATTTGCTCATGCATGCATTCATCATTCTTGAGGCTTGATAGTGCCTGGGAACTATTCCTCAGCTTCTGTGCCCAAGGATAGTTGTCTACCATTTCAGCCACTGCTACAATTCTGTTTTGTTTGTTTGTTTTTTTTTTGAGATAATCGCTTGTATTGTCATGATTGAACAGTGGTCTTCATATCTTAGACTCCCGAGTAGCTAGCTAAGGTTATTCAGCCTCTGAGTAGCTAGTTAAAATTCTGCCTATCCTCTAGGCTTCACTGCTCTTTTAATCTTTTCCTGAGGTATTCACAAGCCTAAGTCATATATATGTCTAGTTGCGTTAAAAATAGTCTTACTGCTTGGCACCAGGGGATCCCATGTGTACTCTTAACTACTTAGGAGGCTTGAGAACAGAAACCAAGCCAAACCTTTAGTGGACTTACTTCTCAATCTATAGCTGGGTAAATTGGATCATTTCCACCATCCTGCACTATCTAGGGACTAAGATTGGAAGGACTGCGGATCCAGGCCAGTCAAGGTAGCAAGCTAGACAAGTTGGTGTGCAACTCAGATGCCATTGATGGGAAGGCTAAAAGGACAGATCAGGGGCATGTTCTTGTGGAAAGGGAACCCCTATCCTAAAATTAAGCACTGATATGTTGCTGGCCTGCAAGAACAATATACCCCAAGTTGAAATACCCACATTTTCCCACAACCAAAATAAGAATGTACATTAACATCCAAAAACTTAATACAATCTCTTCTTTGCTCTAATATCAGCTTTATCTGATTATCATATGATGTGACAGAATAGTTTCTTCATTAAACTTATGATAATTAAAAAATACCTAGAAATTTCTTTCTCACTTAGTAAGTGCAAATGAATGGCAAATTGCCTCATTTCTTACATATTTGACTGCCACTATAAATTTGTCTTATGATTAATAGTAATATATTCTTATTTATTAGTTTATGTGTAACAGTTTTTAAACTTTTTGCTTTACTGCTGAAGTTGAAGTATTTAAATAGTATCATCAAAGTATATTCCTTGGGTATTTAGATCAGTTTTTTACAAAGTTTTTAACCAATGGCTTCTAAGAATTCTTAATGGGTAGATTATTTATTTATTTTTATTATTATTATTTTATTATTATTATTATTTATTTTTAATTTCAATTTAATTTTATTATAATGGTAATGTACACAGGGGTACAGTTACATAAATGAAGCAATGAGTACATTTCTTAGGGAAGGAACATTGTTATATCTTCCATTGATATTTTTGTACACTCAAAACAAGAACTACTGATGCCTTTGCTGTTGCTATTGATCAATGAGTACTTTTGCTGTCTTTGTTCAAGCATTTTCATTATAAAATTGATATACAGAACGTTTAAACTTAATTAAGTCAAATAAAGAGTACACTTCATTTTCTTTACTTTTTTTTTGGGGGGGGGGGGTTCCGGTTGTAGGGCCTGAACTCTGGGTCTGGGCCCTGTCCCTCAAGCCTAGCGCTCTACCACTTGAACCACAGCACCACTTCTGGCTTTTTTCTTTTTGTTTATGTGGTGCTGAGGAATGGAACCCAAGGCTTCATGCATGCAAGGCAAGCACTCTACCACTGAGCTACCTTCCCAGCCCCTACTTCATTTTATTTTCTAAATTTCAAATTTTGAGCTTAAATGTTTCCTTTTGTTTCTTTAGCATAATTATTTTTTCAGAGTTGTAGGATCATTTAATTTAATTTTGCATGATTTTTACACATGTAAATTATTCAGACACATATATTTTGATTTTAATATATTTAACATGTGGCTATTTAAAAATTATTTTCTTAATTTTTATATGGTTAGTGAATTTAACTACATTTATTTTCTTATACTTATAAACATATTTGTCCATGAAACAAATACTTACTGTATTTCCAAAAAGCGCATACCTTATTAAGAAAGGCTTCATTACCTGATCACTTTTTGGAAATATTTGTACTTGAATTTAAAAAAAGTTTGAGCTCGGCATGTTGATTTGTTGCATCCATTTTCTAGCTATGGTGGGAAATGTAAATAGGATTTGTAATTCGGGAGAGACTGGGAAACTATGAGACCTTATTATAAAACTATTCAGAGTGAAATGATTATAGATATAGCCATCCCTAGTGTTATATACAGCACCATGCTATCATATTCTAAATCTTGAGTTAAAACACCAGTAACATCAATCTTTTGTCAAAATAAAAGGACACATGTTTCAAAATGTTTATTATTTAAAACTTATTTGCAAAGGTTTTCATGTCTTCTATTAATTTTCAATTTACTTAATCTATTAAAATCCAAGTATATTGTGACTATTTTATTTCTACTAAACTTTTAAATAGTACAAGTAATATTATGATTTCATATATTAACATACTTTTATTGTTTGTGATAATTTCCTCCGTTTAATATGATAAAATCAATATTCCAAATGTGTGTATGTGGTGTGTGTGTGTGTGTGTTTATGTGGTTGTGTGTGTGTGTGTGTGTTTGCTTTGTGTGTACTTTGTAGTGCTTGGGAGAGCACACCATTGCTTTACACACACATTGGTTTACCACTGAGCTATACTGCCTAGTTATAATCCAAATAGTGTTTTAAACCATGACTATCAAACTTTCATTCCTAGTATGCTTTTTCAAAATTATATATGATAAAATGTGATACATATTCTATCCACGCTAGCAATTAAACTTCCAAACTCTTCTGTTTGTTATGGATAAAGGTTTTACTTTGCTTCTTTTCTCTCTTCATTCTTTTTCCCTTTAGAGTTTAACTATTCTTTCTCCTATTTCTTTGGAAATTATCATATTCCTATTACATTTTCTTTACATTGTAACAGGTATATACAATGTTTAATTTCTATTTTAATTTTTCCCATTTTCATTGACTTTTAGTACAAACTATAAAATGGATTAAAAAGAAACTTGTATCAGGACACTTTATTTTTCTCCTTATCTTCTCTGAAGTCTTTCTGTTTTTTGAAACACAATAGCAATGACATATAGCTCCTATGTGGTCCATCATTCTTTCCCCTCTCACTCACCTCTGTTGTACAGCTCAAGTTGTTATCATTCAGCTGTGTTAAGCTACAGGGTTATCTAAATCTTAACTCATTCCTGAATTAATTTTAGTTGTTTCAATTATTTTCTGAAGACATTTTTCTATATATAATATCTGGTGTCTTGTGTTTTTACAAGGTACAAAATATGAGTGACTATCAAACATGTAGATATCTCTGTAGAATATTGGTCCACCTGCTCAATAAACTCGTATGTAAATTCAAGGAATACCAGATAGTCAGAACAATCTTGTAAAATGGTGTATCTTCAGCCTTCATCCTAACTTTGAATCTTTTTACCATGTTTAGTAGTGAAGATAATATTGATAACTACAAGACCAGACACATAGAAGACTGTAACAGATTTGTCAAAAATAAATTCTCAGTTTTATGTTTAATAGATTTTGAAAACTATATTATGACTTTATGAAATAATAATAGAATTTTTTTAATTTTTAATTTTGTATTGTGAACATACTGTACAGAGGGGTTACAATTCCATGGGCAAGATAGTGAGTACATTTCTTATCAAGCATTGTAGCCTCCTCCTTTGTTTTCCTTCCCATCCCTTCCAAGCCTCCCTCCCCCCCAGTCCTCCACCCTCCAAGTTGTAAAGTTCGATTTCGACATGACAACTTGTATTTCTTACTGTTGCAACAGGTCCACCTGTACCCTTATGTAAACGACATGTTTTTCTCCTTCCCCTCCACAAATTATATCGACATCAAATACAGTGAAAGCAGTGGTTATACTGTGGGGGAGGGACATACAAAGCAACAAAGAAATAATCTTATATTTGCGTTAGAAACAAATGCATGAAAGAAAAAAAAATTTAAATACATATCTTAGGCTTCTTTATCCTAACAACAACTTATCTGACCTTTTCTGCTAGACTCATGCATATACTAGATATTGCAAATAAGGGAAATCATGGGACCTATGTTTCTTTGGGCTTGGCTTACTTCACTTAATATAATTTTTTCCAAGTCTTTCCATTTCCTAACAAATGGGGCAATGTCATTCTTTCTGATGGAGGCATAGAATTCCATTGTGTATATACACCACATTTTCTTGACCAGTTCATATACTGAGGAGCATCTGGGTTGGTTCCAGACCTTAGCTATGGTAAATAATGCTGCAATAAACATTGTTGTGCTGGTAGCTTTAGTGTGGTCTTGTTTGTAAACATTTGGGTAAATGCCCAAAAGTGGGACTGCTGGGTCATAGGGGAGCTCTATGTGTAGTGTTTTGAACCTCCATACTACTTTCCAAAGCAGACACTCTGAAAACATTACAGGATGGAATAGGAGAAACCCTAGGTCTCCTTGGCACAGGCCGAAATTTTCTTAATAGAGACCCTGAAACACAACAAATCAAAAAAGCTTGGACAAATGGGATTGCATGAAGTTGCGGAGCTTCTGCATGGCAAAGGACATAGCTAGCAAGATCAATAGAAAGCCCACGGATTGGGAGAAGATCTTCACTAGCCATACAACGGACAAGGGTCTCCTATGTAAAATATACTTGGAACTCAAAAAATTAAATCCCCCAAAAAGAAATGCTCAAAGAAACAACTGCTCAATAAATAAGTGGGCTAAAGACTTAAAGAGAACCTTCTCTGAAGAAGAAAGAAGGATGGCCATTAGACACATGAAGAAATGCTCAACCTCCCTAGCCATAAAAGAAATGCAAATCAAAACTACATTGTGATACCACCTCACCCCAGTTAGAAGGGCAAAAATCAAGAACTCTAATAACAACAGATGCTGGAGGGGATATGGACAGAAGGGAACCTTACTTCATTGTTGGTGGGAGTGTAAACTTGTTCAACCACTTTGGAAAATAATAGAATCTTAAATGGGTGTATTGGCACTGTTGTCTCATGATTTAAAGAATGATCTTAGACTACTACCACAATCCTTTTTTTTCGTTTCTTTTTTTTTCTTGTTTTTTGTTTTTGTCATTCATGGGGCTTGAACTCTGGTCTTAGGCGCTGTCCATGTGCTCCTCAGCTCAATGCGAGCACCCTACCACTTGAGCCACAGCACCACTTCTGGTTTTCTTGTGGTTTATTAGAGATAAGGGTCTCATGGACTTTCCTGCCCGGGCTGGCTTTAAACCGTGATCCTCAGATCCCAGAGTCCTGAGTAGCTAGGATTACAGGCATGACCTACAGGTGCCTGGCCTACCTCAATCCTAATACAAAAATTTAAAATAAAAAATGATCATCAAACTAAATGTGCGATGTAAAAACCTATAAGAGATAAACGTAAAAATTTATGAAATTGTATAAGTAAATGTTTCTAAAACATTTACTTATACATTAAGTATTATACATTAAGCATTAGTGGCTAAAGAAAGCAAGAATATACTGGATTATATCAAGTGATAGACTTTCATAATTCAAAGGACATTATACTCATAATTCAAAGGACATTATAACCGAAGTTAAAACATATCCAGCAGATAGAGGGAACGTATTTGTTAATGCTACAATGTGAATGCTACAATGATTCTGAATCTTAAGTATTTTTATATCTTCTAATTCTATATAATTTTTCCTGAATAGGATATTTCTTTAAAGAACATGTGTTAATTAATAATCAATAGGAGGAGCATATGAAATAAGTTCCACTTTAGTATCTAAGAAAAAAGAAAAAGAAAACTCACTTGTATGACCCTAATATAAAAAGATGACACAAAATATAGTAATGCATTTGTGGAGAAATTGATAACCTCCTCATAATGATCAATTTGTATAATACTGCAACCATGTTAGCAAGCAAGTTTTCAAGTCTTAAGGGTCAAAAGGAATTGTATAGGATCCATTCATTACACTTCTCTGAATGTATTAAAGAGAAGTAAAAAACGTGTTTGGACAGGGAATTGTAGTTCATTGACAGTGCACTTGAATAGTATGTGTGAGACTCTGGAAAAAAATCCCCAAAATCAAATTTTGAAAATCACAAGTTAGAGGATATATGCTGGACAAATTCCTGTAACAGAATTTTATATCTATTATAATGTCTGTTCTAAAATTTATAGCATTTCTATTTGAAGAAATGCAAGTTTGTGAAAATTAGGCTTTGAAAACCTATGAAGGTACAATTCACGTCCAAAGCACTACAATGTATACAATAAAAGGAGATCATATATTGCAAGCGAATTACATGTCAGCATAAAAAACTATTGTTAAAAATTCTTCACACAAAATGCAGAATACCTAAAGAGACGTTTGGTGTTGGCTAAAAACACTGTAACTACAGCGTTTTAAACAAAGATGTGATTTCTGTTTATTTTGAGGGTTTTTCTGTCTCTTATTTTGAGTTTATACAAAGATAACTCAATCAAAAGTGTATGTGATAACTGGAATACCTAGGAATTATGCATCATTTATAAGTAATTGATAACCTTTTCTGGAAGAAACTTTTAGCAAATGACAGAAGACACAAATCTATCCATATGCATTTTATGAAAGCCATTGGAGCATTAAAATAGGAAAAAGCCAAGTAAATATTTTGCATGTATTCTATTGGTCTCTCTTTAACTTGAAAGTTATAGATTATGTCTTTTTATATTCTATTGGGTCAATTATCTTCTGTCACTTATTTTTTCTCTTCCCCTTTTTTTGCCCTTCCACTTACATAATTATTCTTTAAAGAGACATACTTGACCTTGCATTTCTAAATTCTTCAAAATAATCTGAACTACTTCATACTTCTGGCAGCCTCCTATATCTTTCTCAAGGGAAATATTTTTGTCACTACCATTTTTATCCTCTATGATCTTGGATATCTGTCTGCCTAATTCAGTGCAAGATATACATTAGACTCATCCAGATATCCTAACACTCGTACCACCATAACATCCTATCTTACTTAGAAATCATGCTTTTAGAATTTCTGGGGAAGTGGCATCTCTCATTTTTGAATGACGTTAAGTGATACTTACAAGCAGTCATGTTTTAAAACAATATGCCACTCAGTAGATGAATGACTTGAGAAAATGTGGTTTATGTGTGCTCGGTGGAATCTTATGCTTCCAATTCATACGGAAATGGAAAGTCTTGGAAAAATCAAACGAAGTAAAATAAACAAGACACAAAGAAACAGATTGTGTGGTTTCCTTATTTGTAATAAGTAGAAAATGTCTAGGATAGTCCTAGCAGTTGAGCAGAATTTCTCAATAACTATGTATATATGACCATATAAGATGATGATGAGCAAAATGAATTCCTGTATATGAAAAGAGTTTTCCTTTGTGGTTGTTGTTTTTAATGTGAGTCTTTTTTCCTTTATGTTTTCCCTTTGGTTTATCCCCTGTTATATTTGATTTCAGTATCCTGTGTATTGTATTTACATTTATCTTAATTTGGCAAGGGAAGAGGAACAACGAAATGGCGAAACAAAGAACAAAGGGCAAACCAAAGCAATACTCACAAGACAACATGTTGGAAATTTACATTACAACTTTGAGGGGTATTGGAGTGAAGGAAAACTGTGAGAAAAATGAGGGAGTGGGTAAAAAATTCAACATGTTATGTATTCACCACCTTACAATTACTGCAACACCTTCTAAATATGACCTTGACAAGAAATTTAAATTAAAAAAATAAGCTGCATAAAATATAATTTGACAGTATTGGTATAATAAATATTATACTATGTGTAAGACCTTTAAAAAAATAAAATTTTTTGCTGCTCATTTGAATTAATTACCCCTTTCTTTATAAGAGGGTCATCAACTTGAATATTATCAAACTACACAATATTTTCAGAATATACTTGCCATTATTTTGAAAATAAGTTATTTTAGTATTGTCTCATACTAAAACAAAAATAGTTCAATTCTGCTGAAACTCCTAACTTTTAAAACTGAATAATTGTTAAGAGGACAAAGTATATGTGTTCTTCAACATTCCTATGACTACTAACTACTCATTTTCAAATTCTGAACATGCCATACTAGAGACATTCAAAACAGTACCTGTTTGCATTTTATTTAATTTTGCAATAGGTGCAGTTTTCAATGGGGCGTTACATGCTTAAATTCAACAGAAAAAATAACCACAGTCTGGAAGAAGGTAAAATTATGATGTATCTATAATAATTCCTCAAGAGTAAACATTTGTTCATTAAACTAAGCTGTTATTTCTATGACCATCAATCCCAAATTTTTATGCCATAAAGTCATCCTAGTCCAACAATTTCCAACTTGCCAGGTGCACCTTAAATTCCCTAAATTCCCATCATAACAAGCGTATAACTTTGTAAAAAAATACTACACTTCTGCTAATGTGGTGCCCTTTATATTGTGGAAAGAACACTACACTACACTATGCTGCATCATTTTCCTCCCAGTGTTATTCTTGAGATCAAAACACTTGCAAATAATATTTATAATTATATATTTTATCCATCACAGATATTCAAGAGAACTGAATGTCTGACTACTAAGATCTGAAGACTCTGGTTCAAATCCCACATAGGAAGGTAGGTTCCTTAGATTTTTACCTCCAATAAACTGCTCACGAAAAGGCTTACACAAGTGGCACTGAAGTTCAAGTGGTAGAGTAATAGCCTTGAGAAAAAACAGGCTCAGGGACAGTGGCCAGGCCTAGAAATTAAGCCCTAGGACAAACCAAACAACAAAAACAAAATAAAAACTAACCCTAAACCTAGCATTTTTCTCATTTTTGTACAGAGGTACATAATTAAGGAAATTTCTTCCTGTGTTATGTATTGGTAGAAGAAAAATGATGTCACAGTTACTCTCTTCATACCACGTTATACCAGAATCTCAAAAAATTGCTCTTTATCTAAATTTATAAATTAATAGCATCAATTTGTTGGCAACTTTGTCTAGATTATTCACATTATCATGTTACTTATGAACTGTTGGAATTAACTATTAACTAAGTTCTAAATATACCTCACTTGAAAGAATAGTTTAGGCAAATAAAATGCCAGATTTATTTGTGAATTTGTAAATTAAATTTTCTACTTAAAATCATTTGGTAGTAACCTATAGAATATTAAAATACAAACAAAAATATTTGATTTAAATCTAAATTCCAATTTAGCCAGGTCTACAAAGTCCTACATTAAATGAACTTTCCTATTTCTCTAGGCTTAAGCTTTTGTAATCCTTCATCATTTCTTTGGACTTTAACAGAATGATGCATACTTTTTCAAATTTTTGTTTGGGAATCATGAGCTCTTTGCATCTAGTAATGTTCTGTTTTGAAGAGACCATTTAAAACACAACTGAGGATTATATATCAGTTGCATTTCAATAGGAAACTTGACTTCTCAAAACATAATGACAAAATTAGCCTAAATTTCCAACTGCGTATTCCTTTCTTGTTTATTTTTTTCCTTTCTTGGTTTGTTTTATTGAGACAAAATTATACTACCTAGTCCAGTGAATGTATCACTGTGTAATTCCACCGTCTAATCACCTGTCTTAGTCTGAGTGCTACAATTCCTGGCTTGTATCACATTGTCCTACCATAGTTTGTTGGTTTATTTAATCTAGATACAGACTAGCCATTCTGAAATTCTCCAATAATATTTACCACTAGACTGATGGTTCAGACTGTTCATGTACTATTTTTAAAGGTGTTCTAACATTTGACACAGGATATGAACATTTTCAGGTGCACCGAAGGGGTCTCTGATTCATTCCTCCCTGGATCTGATCCCTTTATTGTGATGACTTGACTTTCTTACTAGCTCTGTTCCCACCTATGTATATTCTCAAGCTTTTTGGAGAAATTTCACTTGAGGACTTTCTAATATTAAAAATTATCACTCGATTCTAGTCTTATAAGAAATATTTTCTATTATTTTCTAACGTTTCTACATAATGACGTTTCTAGAGAAATGACAAATTTCAAGTTAATTTGTGCTCTCAGTTTTATTGTACAAGAAAATGATACAAAGCTTGAAGGAAACCCTGTCCTTAACTTTTTCGAGTGTGCACTTTAGTCGTAAAACTTTTCTGCAAACTTCTAGTTGAAAGTATTAGAAATGGAAACAATATGCCATTTGAAGGCCAGCATGGAAAAAAAGGAAATAACATTGTTTTACAGTGTTCTGCTACAAAGAAACAAAGACATGGAGGTTTTCAAATGTCTTATGCATGGATATTTAACTCCTGACATGATTCTCTTGTTGCTAAAGTCAGATATCCATTCCTTTATTCTGGTCGTGAGTTCGCCATATCAATAAAGATTCCAAAAAGCAGGATCCGGTGAGTATGATCAGCAAAAGGAGTGCTTTAAGGATGGTCCCAAGGAAATATGTGGGGGTTTTTTTGTTTGTTTGTTTGTTTGTTTAGTTTGTGTCGCTTCTGGGGCTTGAACTCAGAGGCTGGACCCTGTCCCTGAACAGTTGTCTTTCCTGCCCACCTGCCCCCAAAGCTAGTACTCTAATGCTTGAACCCAAACTCCACTTCTGTTTTTTTTTTTTTTTTGGTGTTTAATTACAGATGAGAGGTTGAAAGCCTCTCCTTCCTGAGTTGGCTTTGAACTAAGACAGTAAGAAAATCAAGTCACATCAACTGTATGGACTTCTCTTTTGAACCAAGAAATATTAGATGAAGTTTATTATAAAGGTAATATTTGACAATTTTTAAAAGTAGAGAATATGTGCAGCAAAAAAGCCATAACTTAAATAACTCAGCAAAAGTAGGTGCACTGAGTTATATTGGAAAATTTTTTCTGCTTGGGAAGATTACTACTGACTTTGTAATTCCTTTTGGGGAAACTTAAAGTATATTTCACTGTTTTGTTGGTCGTGGGGCATGAACTCTGATCCTGAGCATGTCCTTCAACTCTTCAGATCAAGTTGGGTGCTCTGCCACTTTAGATACAACACCTCTCCCGGGTTTCTGGTAGCTAAATGAAGATGTGCCTCATGGACTTTCCTGACCAGGCTAGCTTTGCACCACAGTCCTCTGGTCTCAACCTCCTGAGTAGCTAGGATGACAGGCGTGAGCCACCAGCACCAGGCTCATATTTGTATTTATGTGCACTTAATAACACTGTACACAAATAATGGAAATTTGAATCAAATGATGACATTGCAGCATTTCAGAAAATTTGAGGTAGCAATAAATATGTTATCCTTTTCCATGTTGTTACATTAATGACTCATGAGCTATTGGACTCTAATTTTAGCATCCTCTGAGGTCTGCATTAGTGGACTTAGTATAAATAATTGTTAGTAGAGAAATAGTGAAAGACTGAGATTTTTAGAAAGCAAAGAAGACCAGATATGAAAGAACAACACAGAATGATATAAAACTTATCTCACAGAGATTAAGAACTAGCCTAAGTGATTTAGAATGCTAAAGGCAATGAAGAATAAGCTTACTTGATAACTAGTTCTTTAATAACCAAATATGGTTCCCTAGAACAGTTTCTGGTATAATTTAGTTATTATTATCATTTATTTCTTCCATCTGTATTTATTTCTTCACTTCTATCACAACTATTAATTAGCTGGTGCCTTTTTAGTGCCAAAACAGACCAAAAAGATTTCCAAATCTCACTTAGATTAATCCTCACCTGATACCTAAACACATTCTTGACATTAATTGCCACGACCTACTAACAAAACATTTTTTTTCTCAACACAGTCTTCTAATATAGGTAAAGTACATGAATTCAGAACTATTGTTAGGTCATAGTTAGAAGGAGCAATTATATATATCAAGTATAGGTTCTTTATTTGGCATTTACTAGCAAACTGAATTTTTTGCCAGTCCTGGGCCTTGAACTCAGGGCCAGGGAACTCTTCCTGAGGTTTTTCTTTTATAGCTTAAGGCTAGCAATCTACCACTTGAGGCATAGCACCACTTCTTTTTCTGTTTATGTGCTACTGAGGAATTGAACCCAGGGTTTCATGCATCCTAAGCAATCACTGTAACATGAAGCCACATTCTCAGAGCTTTAAATGACTTTCTTAAGATGACATTACTTTTTTATGTATTATAATTTAGGCTAGGTGGTAGAAAAGGAAGTGGAAAACAATACTAAGCCCAGTAAGGCTGACATTACTATCCCATCACTAAGGAAGTACAGTGTTAAGATCTTCAGGACTCATAGGGTTCTTGCATGTGACATTATTGTTTTACATTATTATGTAAAAAAACATTAACAGTCATCCATAACCTTCTGTTTCCACTTGCAAGTTCAAGAGCCAAATGTCTAAGCCTTTTTATTGATTGGGTGTGTTTCCTAGGAAGGAAGAAAGAAGATGTGGAAGGTGATGTTGGAAAAATATGTATATTGGCTCCCAGTCTACATTTTTTGCATTTTTAAAAAGTGCTACTGATGAACTTCCACATCTACTTGACTATGCTGTCTGCACAAGATGCAGATAAAGGAAGACATTTATTCTGGTAGATAGTCACAAATATTAACAAAACCAGTTCTGGAAAAAAAGTTACTAGTAAAAAGTATTGTCTATAAAATGGTTTCATGTCCTAGCAGAACAAAATGCAGTATTGAAATGATTAGTCTAGCTTTCTTTGAGATTTTATGCTGTCTCAGTATCAAGATGTTCTCTAATGCCAGTAATATACAAGCATAAAAGACCTTATTTGAAGATCTCAGTAGTTTTAGAAACAAATGTACATAGTAGCTTCCTTCCTTCAGAGACATATGATAGTATGTATGACTGATTGTATTGTAGTTATCTTCTTTTTCCTCTTCATCTCAGGTTGCATATCTTGGCATATTAGTCTGTCCTGCATCAGCTTCCTGTAGGTGAGAATTACCTACTCTGCAATGTCAAGATGGGGCATGTGACTTAATTTGGCTTACAAAAATGAACCAGAAGTGGTGAAAGGCTATTTCTAGGGGAAGATTTCTATCCCATTGTCTGTGTCTAAGAGCTAACTTGTTTTTCCTTAGCTATATAAATAACATATCTCCAGAAGGAATCTTCTTTCAACTTATATACAGGAAGAATATGGCATGTGAAATTGAGGTAAAACTCTAACACAGTAAGAATAAAGCTAATATTAGAATATGATATTAAGATATTAGTTTCTTACTATTCTTGTATACCTTTATGGTAGTTGACTACAGCACATCAGAATTTAAGAAATACGAAACAAGTACTAAAAAATAGATAATACTTCCTATTTGATGCTATTACATTTTTTAAATAAATAAGAATTCTCTATGTGATCAATTATATAAATGTGTTTAATCACTCTAGAGTACTGTATCTAATATCCACAATCATTATCCACACCTTGTGATTGAGATGAGGAAGAACAAAATATCTAGATTTCTCGCTTCTCTTTTCCTCTTCTCCTTTTTCTAGTGAGAATTCTCATTCTTTCTCCAAATTCTCCTATTAATAAAGGAAGAATGAGACATTGTGGATATCAAGCAAAAGGCTTCAAAGCCAGAATTTTATGCTTTCAGAAATAGATGAAATAAATCAGAGTGGCTCAAGGAAGAAGAAAAGCATGTTTTTTCCACTTTCTGTCTTCAACAATAGAGTCTGAGCATGACTGTAAACATCTAATAAACAATTTGCCTTGGCTAATTTTTTTAAAATATTGTTTTTTTAATAAATAATAATTTTAACATTAAAAATAATTTTAATATATAGTAATTTGTTGTTTGCTTTTGGTAGGCATGAAATAATACTGCATTGAAAGCAGGGGTTATATTGTGGGGGAGGGACATACAAAGCAACAAAGAAATAATCTTATAAATGCGTTATAAACAAATGCATGAAAGAAAAAAAACATTTACATACATATCGTAGGGTTCATTTTCCTAACATCAGCTTATCTGACCTTTTCTGCTTGACTCATACATATACTAGATATTGCAAATAAGGGAAACCATGGGACTTATATAACCCCTGCTTTCACTGTATTTGATGTCAGTATAATTTGTGGAGGGGAAGGGGAAAATCAAGTCATTTAAATAACGATAAAGGTGGACCCGTTGCAGCAATGAGAAGTACAACTTGTCATGTCAAAAACGAACTTTACAACTTTGGTGGGGTGGGGGGAGGATTGGGTGGGGGGCGCGCGGGGGGAGGTTGACAAGGGATGTGAAGGGTAAACAAAATAGGAGGCTACAATGCTTGATAGGAAATATACTCATTATCTTGCCCATATAATTGTAACCCCTCTGTACAGTATGTTCACAATACAAAAAAAGAAATAATACTTCATTAACATTGTGTGACATGAAAGGCTAAATTTTATCTGAATCTAAACAAAATGAAAAATATATGATGTTAAGATAAATAGCTTTTAGGTACATTTTCAACATGACATACACACAGGGACATTTTTTTCTTCCTTTCCTCTCCACACTTCAATAAGCAGTTCGTGTAATTCAAATAGCTGTGTTGCTTTCACAAATAGATTAGACATAAATAATTAGAAAAAGAGAACTAGGATTGGTGGTGCATTCTTTAAAAATATCAGTCAAATAACTATTAACCATAATTCCAAAATAATAACAATCAAATGCTCTTGAAAAAAGAAGATTGTAAGCAGAATATACAAAAAGTGATAGTGCCAGAACTGCTTCAGGAGCTGCTCTCTGACATTTAAGATTTCTAGTACATGACAATGTTTTAATCAGGATTAAATGGTTTCAAGAACTAAATTTTTTTAGTTATATTTCATTGAAGAAATATCTTGTTCAGAACTAATGAAAAAATAACAGGTTATAGTAGAAAGAATGCTTTCACACTCATTGTGGTAGGCAGTAAAATACCTTCCCAAAATATCTATAGTCCCGAAATATCTAATCCATCAAATGTAGATTTACATTTTATATATAAGTTTGGAAAATAATCACCTTTCATTACCTAAGGAACACAAATTTGAATAATTATCAGATCGGGAACGTATACTCAAAAGTCGTAGCTCTAAAGGGACATCATTAAGTAAGAACCATTAGAAAGATGTAAAGATGCTACATTAAAAGATAAAGGAAAAGACAGCAATCCATATTCTGAAGTTTCTGGAAAGCGGAACCATCTGAAAAATATTTGAGCTCTGTAGGGGACTCAATTTTAATCTAGTGAGAATTATTTTATATTTCTATCCTTTAGAACTGTAAAATGATAAATACAGATTATTCAAGCCAATTAACTTGTAGAAATATTTTACAGCAGATTTGGTTTTGTAAGCTAACTCAACTACAGCCTTTTCCTGATGCAACTACAAGGATACCACATGTCCTAGTTTCTGAGAATAAGAAAAAGTTGCCACCAGCTTTGTACACTTGTATGATGTACATACTACTAAGGCCTTGCATTAATGAAGTCTTGAAATTCTAAATAATATTTAAATAAGAAGTTCTCTATCTTCATTTTCACATTTGGGAATCACTAAGTACCAAAGTTATGTAGAAGGCTAGGGTAAGAATATAGAAATGAAATCTGTCTTCTAATATTACAAAGATGATTCATGTCACTTTGATATACAGTTTGTAAGGTAATAAAAAATAAGGTAAAACGGAAACAGTAAGTCAATTTTCTATCTTTCCTAACTTTCCAACAGAAATTAGAGAATACAGTAAAAATACAGCAATCTCAGGATGCTATAGGATGTTATAGGATCACTAAATGGTGAAAAAAAAGTTAACAAAAATGAGTCCTATGGAACAATGGGAAACAAAATCTATACCTACAGATTGTGATAGAGCTAGAAAATAGTTTCTACTATGCTAAGTCTTTATATTTTAGGTTTGTTTACACAGCAACTTTCTTCTTTAAGAAATGACTCTATTAATACTCAAGTGTTCGCAGCTTATAACCCAAACATGATACTAAGAGTAACCAAGGCTACTTGCATTGCTATAGCTGATAAAGAAGAATGATCGTGGGGAATAGTCAAACAATCTTGAAATTTTTCATACCTTTCCTCTTCTCCAACATTAGAAGTACTGGTCTAGACATGTAAAATTTTAATAAAGTATTTTTTATATTTTTTATTGTTCACACTAAAGCAAATACACTTTTCCTCTTTGCAAGCCTGACTTTGAACGAGTCAGACTCTCACCATTATTTTATAGACAAATGTTTACTGCTTTGGCTTAGGTGTTTTCGTGCCATTGCGTGTTGCTTTCTATTATTTTGGCAACTTCATAGAAAAACAAGATAAATCCATGGTGCTTATATTGGATTGTTCAAAGTCAAGCTGTCTTCAGTTTTCTGTTCCCTTCTTCACTGCTAATTAAAGTTTAATTATTGCTCTTTAAATGATAACAAAAATGTGATACTTTAACGTATATTCTCTTTGAAACTGTTGATTACAGGAGTGTCTGCAATTGTTTCATAATTGTTTTCAAATATTTCCCTTGGCTGTTTTCATTATTGCCTTTGTTCCTGTCTTCTAATCAGGAACATAAGGTTACACAAAAGATCTTCCTAAGTAGTAGGATGTCAGGCAGAAAAAAATAGATGTATAATTAAATGTTTGCATCTCTTAAGAGACTGAAAAGTTCAGAAGACATTTTGTTATTAATAGTACGGTTAAGATGACTTGAATGTTTTGGTTCTTTAAGTGAAATGCATGTACAATGTTACACTTGTTCCAAAAAATGATTATGGTTTATTCTTTTCTGCTTCAATGAGATGAAACCTCTTACAAGGTTGAAGGGCATATTTATTTTAGTGTAGAAGGATTAATGTTAGAAAGTCAAGGGAGCACTGCCTATCACATATCAGTTAATTATACTTATGGCACATAAGTATATAAACACACAAATATGAATTAAGTGAGAAATGTGTGATTTACACAATTGATTCAATGACAACTAATACCAGAAAACACTTCTCTACATTTATATAAAGTATTATATCTAGTGAGGCTTTAAACTTTTTATAATATATATTTTAACATTTATGCCAAAATATTTGTTTGTATGTAACTGTTTATTTTTAGTTTTTGTTGATCATTGAGCTTGAAATCTTGACCTGGACGATGTCTGTCAGGTCTTCAGCTCAAGACTAGTGCTCTACCACTTGAGCCACAGCCAGTTTTCTGGTGGGTCATTGGAGATAAGAGTCTCACAGACTTTCCAGCCAAGGCTGGATTTGAAATATGATTCTCACCTGTCAGGCTCCTTAGTAGCTAGGGTTACAAGCATGAGCCATTGGCGCCTAGCTACATAATTATTTTTTACACATTTATGAAGTACGGAGTGGTAATCCCATTCATTTATATGTTGCTCAATGATCAAGCTACATCATATCCATTAATTTCTGCATGTAACATTTCTTTATAGTGAGAATGCTCAAAAACTTATCTTCTGTCTATGATGAAATATGTATTCTTAACTATAATCACTTTGCTTCTTGTAGTATAAAATTAATATATTTACTTTTAGTAATGGAAGTCTGCTAATTAAAGTTGTATAAAACATGAATTGTAAAGTGAAAGAAATTCATAGTTACATTACTTGTTTAAAGAAAATGATTTTGCATTTTTTTCAATTATATTTCTTTGGAATGTGTAATATTCATCGATTTAACTTAAAATTGATAACAATTACATTATATCAAGTTGATTCAAACTTGTATTTGAAAATTGCACTCTTAACACAAATATACTTCTACTTTCTTCTAACACATAATTAAAATAACAGTATAGGAAAGTTTGGTGTTAGCTGTTCATGTGTAGAATCATAGAAACTCAGGAGGCTAAGACCTGAATATTTTAGTTCAATATCAGTCGAAACTGACAAAAATGTGAAAACTTATCTCCAATTATGTAGCAGGAAACAGAAGGTGAGGATGTGGCTCAAGGAATAGCGTGTCATTAGCAATGAGCAAAAAATACAACAGAGACCATTAAACATTGAGTTCAAGCCCTAAAAATTTCATATACACATAAGACAACAACAAAAAAGTAGTATGAACATCAATAATAAAGACAAAATAGTAGAAAGATCATGAGAAATGTTGTGTGAACATCTGGAAGTCAGAAATCATTTGACAGAATTTTGATTCATGAGAGGTAAAAGTCACAGTATAATTTGAACAATCTCATTGTAGTCTTTTGTGTTGAAACCTGGCTATTGGGTAACATGTGAAAGAACAGATTGGATTACCTGATATAGCAGACATTACCTGTAACTATACACCATCCCACTCTGCAAAAATCTAAAATCGTGCTTGTTAATTTAAAAAGAACCCCATGCTAGAGACTTTTTGGTCCACACAGACTGGGGTCCTCATTTTGAGGCTTCAGACCAGTCCTTTTTAAAATAACCACTCCTGTTTTGCTCCCCTTCCCTGCTGCAGCTATACCTTACTAAGCTGGCACCAAGCCACTCCCTAGAATTGGGTAAGAGCATTTGCTGATGATCTTCCAACTTCTCTCTGTGGCTCTGGATAGCCAGACACTTGTAGCTAAGATGGATTACTTTGATGTCCAGGTTGTCTCAAACTGGAGATAAACATGTAATGGATATGTCAACCTGAGTTAGTTTCAAACTATGATCTTCAGATCTGAGCCGCTATGCTCAACCCAGTATTTCCTGTAAGTTACTTAATCTTTCTGACACTCAGTTTCTTCCTGTGTGGAAAGTGAAAAGAATTACTTGTGGACCTTAGAATCCAGTGGGAGTTATGACTGGCTACAGGAAATAAAAGTGTTCAGGATGTGCGGACATTCCTGGAAATTAATTCCAGGAATTGGAAACAAGAGGGATTTTTGTGTTCTTGTTTATCTTTTTATGGACATTGAAGAAGCCACAGAAATTCAAGGAGAACAGAGAAACAAATGCAGCCGTTGTACTCTGTCGATATTATATTTACAATGAGCTATACTTGTGGATAGGGACAGGAGGGAAAATCAGAGAGAGAACAAAGTTATGAGATTGTCAAACAAGAAGTGAACTCATTAGAGACTTATAAAATGGTGATCTGTATGTACACTACCTTAACAAAAACCATTTGAAAAATCCAGGTTGATGATTCTCTCTGCCAATTTTTGTAGAGGCCCTTAAGACTCAGGCTCACCTGGAGTTGTTGAAGGTCACATTATATGATAATTAATGTAGAGACAGAATCTCTTAAGAAATGTTATGAAAAGTATTTCATTCTTAGTACCTCTTTCTCTTTGAGTGGCAATTCTATATGTTGTTGTCAAAGCTAAATTTTTTCTTTTTGTTTTTAGTACTTGTCAGGTGTTGAATCCTTCTTAAAGCTTTGTGACAAAGGTCTGCTATATCTTGGCATCCTGCCCCTAAATAAAATAGTATTTAATCTTTGAAATTAATGTACTTGAGTATGAGTTTTATTTATTGATTTAATTTGTCGGTGGTGGTGAACTCGGCCTGGTTGCCATCCCTCAGCTCTTCAGCTCAAGACTAGTGCTCTACCACTTGAGCCACAGTACCACTTCTACCTTTTTCTGCTTAGATGTTGCTGAGGAATCAAACCCAGGGTCTCGTGCATTCAAGGTAAGCTGTGTACAACTGAGCCACCTTCTCAGCCCCTTTGAGTGGTATGTTTGTGCACGGGTCTATCAAGCAAATCTATTGAGCAAATGTATTCATTTGCCACTAGACATATTCAAAATTATGAATTATCTGATATTTTAATGAATAAAACTGTTATCATTGATACTAGGAACTGTTTGTCTCCCCATACTAAAAACGGAGAAGGGTATTTTAAACTAAAACTACAAAAGAAATTTTAAGATCTTGTTGCTAACAAATGTTTCCAGGTGTTATTACATTAAACAGAAAATTCAAAATGTGTTTTCTTCATGAATACAGAGATCAAAGGTCTTATAATTCTTATTTCAAGATGCAATTAAAGGGGAAAAACAGTCAGGAGGTAAAATTTATATTGAATGTTAATAGTTAAAGATGAAAAGAAGATCCTAGATGACAAACTAAAGACAAAGCAATATCAGAGCACTATATGCTCAATATTAAATAAGAAGTTTTAATTGAAAAATTGAGCTGGAATGTGCACATCAGGCAAAAACAAGAAATTAGAGCCTACAACCAACAAAGAAACACCATAATGCATATCTCAGAAAAAGGAAAAAAGTTCCTTGTCCTTGATTTCAATGATACATATAACCCCCCAACACACACACACACACAAATGAATGTATGCAACAGCTCAACTTACATCCGTTCAACAAGAATCAAAAATCTTCCTATAATATTTGGAACTTTAATAGTTTCTAGTCTTGGGAATAATTGATATCAGATGCATAAGAAATATTTTCTGAATAACACTATGTTATGTAAATGAGAATTTATGATAGTTATATCTCTGAATCTCAAAAGAATTAAACAAGAGACAATACGAATTTGGGACTATATTTCTACCAGCTATTCTGCAAAGGTTTAATAAGAAGTTATGAGATCCAATATTAAATACCAAATTAATACATCAATACATGTGTAAGTGAAGTGAAAGACAGTGATCAGAGACCTATGCTGCCTCAAATTCTCAGCAGGCTGCACACTGTGACACCTTTGATTCTGCTGTGCCAGGCCCACAGTTCTTTTCCTCAGAGCAGTGGCCCTGCTGGGGTTGGGGATGGGGGCTGTGTGGAGAGTGAGGAGGCCACAGGGGAGGCCGAACTTTGGTTGGGGCTGAGGGCGGTGGGGAGATGATGGTGGGGAGGCCCTGATGGAGGCTGTGAAGGGAGGAAGAGGCAGCAGCAGCCCTAAAGGCAGCTGGGTTCTGGGGAGTGTCTGTGAGGTGTGGAATTTGGGTGGATTTGCTAGGGCCTGTTTGCTTGGTGAGGAGAGGAAGAAGTCTCGAGTCCCACCCAAACATACAATGAAAAACGAGACAACCAATGGCTGAAGAATTACAAGAACAAAGGCAGGGACTTATAGGTAACCTCTACGGGCAGTGAGGGCAGCAAGGCTGGGCCTGTGGTTTTCATGCATCTCTCGATGCCCTTGGAAGTGAGGGCCAGCTCTGCTGTGGGCTAGGCCTCGCTCTTGCCTTGAAGCAGGCACCAGGAATTGTCAGCACAGCCTCAGCCTGCTCCATGGAGCTGGCCTGCTGTGAGTGCTGTAGCCTGGGCAGCTGCTAGGAGGCTATACACAGCAGGGCAGAGGAAGCATGGCTGGTAGGCTCTGCTCCAGCCCAGCCAAGCTCAGGGCCACTTGGGAAGTTCCAGCTCTGGATCAGGACCAGGCACTGCTCCCCGGCCAAGTAGGGCCTCTGGGGACCTGTGCAATGGCCGCCACGTGTGGGTTGTGAACCTCCTTAGAATGGCCGAGGAGTCTCAATGGAGAAGTGCATTTGCTTCTGTGCCTCTCCCATCTTTTGGATTCCTAGCTCTCCTCCTGCCTCCTGCCATGTCCAACCACAGGAGTCGACTTCTCCACGCCATTGAGAGGCCATCCCAGAGATGCTCACAGGGCTTTCTAGGCTGCTTCACCATGCATGCAGGGCTCACAGGGTGCCATCCTCCAGGCAAAGCGTACCCCCATTTCAGCTTGGCCACCCCTGCCTAGAGGACCACGAATTGCATTCTTACAAGGAAAGCCAGGGGTACACAAGGCCATTCTACAGTCGAAGGCATCCTTTTCTTCCTCCTGCTCAGGTGTGGAGCAGCTGTGGAGCCAACTGCAACATCATGTTTGATTTTCTAAAAAGAAGAGGAAAAAAGCTTCATTGTCCCAGAAACAGCTGCCCTGGGGTTCTCTGTGTACATTAGTCTTTTGCTTAGATAAGGATCCCCAAAGACCACCACGGAGCCAGTTCTCATGCGACCACATTAGAGTCATTTATTGCAAGCTCGAGCCTAGACTCACAACTGTCACCATTGCAGTGGGTCAGCGTTGACAGCCCCGACCCTTCAGTTAACTGGGTAATCTTATAACAATCTTATCGGCTAGCGAGTGAAGGCTAAGCAATAATTTGTGGAGGAGATGGGAAAAAAACAAACCGTTTAAATATGGATACAGGTAGACCCATTGCAACAATGAGATGTACAAATTCTTATGGAGAAAAACAAATATTACAACTTTGGTGGGGGAGAGGGGGGAGGAGGATTCGATGGAGGGGCGGGGGAAGGATGGGAAGGGATGGGAGGGGGAAACAAAGGAGGAGGCTACAATGCTTGATAAGAAATGTACTCATTATCTTGCCCATGTAATTGTAACCCCTCTGTACAGCATTTTCACAATAAAAAAGGAAAAAAATTAAAAATTAAAAAATATCGGTAGCTTTAGGTACTTCATGTCATCCGCTGATCGCTATTGCTAGGGGAGTTATGGGCAGAACGTTATTGTGACATTTCACGGTTTTCCAGGAACCTGAATTCTACCTTTCAGTAAAAGTCTACTTACAATGGGTACTTTCAGTAAAGGTCTTCAGAATGGATACTTTCGGAGTATTCAGAGTCTAAGTCTAGAATGCCTGTACTTTGGCAAAGGCCTCTCACTAGGGGTGTGTGTGTGTGTGTGTGTGTGTGTGTGTGTGTGTGTGTGTGTGTGTGTGTGTGTGTGTGTGTTTGTTGTGAGAGAGACAGACACAGCTGAGGATTGGGGTAAAATACTCCTTCCAATTAGCATTGAGTTTTGGTATCTATTGTTTGTCCCACCTCCCCAATTTTGAGATCCAAAGTTGTCCTACTTTTATCCTTTGATCTTCTTGATATTCAGATTCCTAAGGTCAGCTTATGAACTTCAACATTTGCTTCATGAAGGTGATGCCTTTCTTCTAAATTTTATGAAGCCCTATGCTCTCTTTAAATGCAGTTTGTGCTGTGTTAGTGGTTTTAGTTAGCCCAGACTGTGGTGGCTCAGGCTGTGCCTGTTAATTCTGAGATTAGTTTAGGCCAATATTAGATACTATACTTTCAGTATATCAGTGAAAGAAGTTCAGCATCTTTATTGAAACAATTTCCTGGCTGTAAATGCAAACAAAAACATGCAGTGATATAAATTTGCAATCTGTTGTTTTTAGTTAATTGTGCACCACTGTAGAAAAAAATCTTTTTACTAACTAAAATGAGTATTTGTAATGGGAAAAAATCAAACGTTATAAAACTTAAAAATTGATCAAATGCCAAAAGAAAAGGAAAGACACTAATCAGGAATGAAGTACAAATGTAAGTGTTTAATAAATAAATGAAATATTTGAGATTCATATCCACATAGCAAATACAAAAGAAAATAAAGGGGAAAGTCACTGAGATCCTATCTTACACACCAGAATAGCTATCACCACTCAAATAAATAAACGGCTGGAGAGGTTGAAATAAATGAGGAACTATATTTGGTTTTGTGGCATTGTAAACTAGTGCAACCCATAGAGATATCTTAATGGAAGTTTACACAATACCAAAAAGACAGATATGTTGATGACCTTTACCGCAATTGGATACATATTGAAGGAATATAAATCAACATGAACATCCATGTTCATGGCAGCAATATTCATAGCAACCAAGCTGTGTAATCAACCTAGATGCACCAGAAAGAGGAAATGAAGAAAATGTGCTATTCATAGCTATAAACATGTTCTGGTATATGAGAAGTGAATGTTTCCACTGTATCATTGCTAAATATTTTGAATATATACCTAATCTTACTTTCACTAGGTTTTGTGGCATTGTGTTTTTGCTTTAATGAGGAATGTCCATATTGATTTTCAGACCAGTTGCAATAGGTTGAAGATATCCTATAATATGTGGATATTAGATCAAAATTTAAATATATCAATGAATACATAGAGGACCATCATATATAGTTTATAATTTGAAGCAATTTTAAGAAGAAAACATTTGGGGAAAAAGACAATGTTAGAAGCTTAACAAATACACAGACATGGAAAAATACAAAAAAATGTGCAACTAATTACTGTTAATAGTAAAACATTTTCCTCAAGTTTTAACAAAAATATTAAAATAATACTTAATAACATCAAATAAATACGCCATGATAGAAAATTTACCATAGACATATACTTCCACATAATTTACTTTATTTGATAACAAATGGATTAGAAGAAAGTGTAATTACATGTCTGAGGATGCTAACACTTTCAAGTTTCATTGACTGAATCCAGCAAAGGAAAGTAACAGAGAAGTAGAGAGTAAGAACAACCTGGGCTATGGATAAAGATACCCAGTAGAACTTTGTGAGGAAAGAATGTGCTCCATTTTCCTGATCAAAATAGAGCTAGGACAGCTAACTTTTGACAGAACACTTGTAATGTAGAGTAGTGGAGTTACTAATTTAGGTAGTAATTTATTACTTTTATTCCCTAATCTTATGATGTGATTCCCAAATGATGTGAGTGATCCTAGATTTTCTTTTTTTTTCCTTTTTTTTTTGGTTCCATCGTGGGGCCTGAACTCTGGGCCTGGGCACTGTCCCTCAGCTCTTCAACTCAAGGCTAGCATTCTACCACTTGAACCACAGCACCACTTCCAGCTTTTTTCTTTTTGCTTATGTGGTGCTGAGGAATCGAACCCAGGGCCTGAGGCATGCAAGACAAGCGTTCTACCACTGAGCCACCTTCCCAGTCTCCTTATCCTAGATTTTCTGAGCCCTTTTTTCACCCAAAGTTTCTAATTCCTCACCCTGCCAGTGGTTCTTCTGCTACTCTGATTTTCCTTTGTTTCTGAACTAAACTCCTGTAACCTTTTGGTTCATGAGAAAGAGCTGGAGAAATATGAGCATGGCTTAGAGTCTGAGCTAACATCCACTCCAGCTTGGAGGATCTGGTAAAGGACTTCCAACTGGGTCTCAGAATCAGCTATTAATTGGCCTCTTTTGAAATGAAAAAACTCACTCCCTCAGGCAGAATCTATCATTCCTTGACTTTCTCTGAAGAAATTTGATACTAGGGCACAATTAAGAGAATGAGCTTTTCCATTGTCAGAAGGAACAGGTTGAAAACTAAAAGTGGCCTCAGGTCCCAAAGGGCCAGTCAGAAGCCAAGAGATCACACTTTCCTCCTCATCAGGGACCTTCTGGTAGGAATAGAGTCTGAGCAAAAATCTAAGATGGAGAAAAACTGAGTCTGGGCCTAATGAGGACACAAAAGAATGACCCTCTCTTTGACTACAAGGAAGTTGTGTAGTGAGACATGACAACTTCCTTCATATAAGAAAATTCACTAGGTAAGTTATCTCACTGCCACTTTGCAGGATGTCAGTTTCTCCAAAGGAGAGGTTGTTAAATGTTGTGACTGCCAGTTTGCTCTCTAGGCTGTTGTCTCTCTCACCCCTTCTCATGTCAGGAATGCATTTCTTCTTTCAGGCACTCAACTACTTGTCCTGACTCCTAAGCAGGAATACTGTAGGCTATTCTTTGGCTAACCTCTTGCATTTGAGGTAGAATAGGCCCAGGCTCTGCTCATGCCAACAGGTAGATGCAAGAGGTGAATATAAGCTCATATTTGTACAGAACAACAATCATATTGAAAAAATTAAATTAAATTAATAGTTGAGTAATTTAGGGTTTATAGCAACAAAATTTAGGTAATTATTAGTAATACATCTAGAATCATGGATTAGTAAGAGAACCGTGAAGTAGGTTCAGGATACAATGGAAAAGACACACTATAGCCATAACAGGAGATGAGAGTATGAAGGAACTATTGGAATAGGTCCATTTACTATCTTAGGTGTGACCTTGGATAGGAGGCTTTTAGAATAATATGTAAAAGAGAGGGTCTTGCTGGGCACTGGTGGCTCTCACACCTGTAATCCTAGCTACCCAGGAGGCTGAGATCTGAGTATTATGATTCAAAGCAAGCCCAGGCAGAAAAAGCCAGAAGTGGTGCTTTGGTTCAAGTGGTAGAGCACGAGCCTTGAGCTCAGGGACAATGCCTAGGCCCTGAGTGCAAGCTTTCAGATCAGCAAAACAACAAGAAACAATAATGATAAAAGAAATAAAAGAAGGACTTAAAGATATGCGATGGAATGATTATCATGTGTAAATGTTTAGAAAACATAAAAGGAGATAAAATTTGGAGCAAAATGATATCTATTTTTTACTAATCAAGGATGCAAAGCAAATGCCAAATTCCTCTTCTCAAAAACTTCCAAACTTGGGCTGGGAATATGATTCAGTGGTAGAGTGCTTGCCTTGCATGCATGAGGCCATGGGTTCAATTCTTCAGTGCCACATAAGCAGAAAAAGCCAGAAGTGCTGCTATGGCTCGAGTGGTAGAGAACTACCCTTGAATTGAAGAGGTGAGGGACAGTGCTCAGGCCCACAGTTCAGGCCCCTTGTCCAGCCTAAATAAAAACAAAAAAAATAAAACAAAAGAAAAACCTTCCAAACTTATCTTTTCTCATAATTGAAGAGAGGGTCCTTTTACAGAAATTCTCCTTATCTAGCTCAAGGTCATCAGAACTTCAGTAGACTTTTCCTGTTGAGAAGTAATGCACCTAACTACTGAACCTAATCATGGCTAGGAAAGGACATCGATATGTTTATTGTATTTTTCCTTATAAATATATAATACTGTCAGGTATTATATAATATAATTATAATATAATATAATTTATTATGCATAATATAATATATTATATAATAAATATTATAATATAGAATATATTATACATTGTATAGTATATTAAATATATTATAACATGTATTATGTATTAACAGACTTCCTAATTTTAGATGTAGGAACAGGCAACATATTGAAAGAAAAATGTTTGAATCTCTGAGTTATTTCTCTACCACAGGACAATACCAGGTTTCATTCTTATTACCCACAGAGCAGCATAGGAAAGCAATGCCCATGGATGTGGTTCTCTAGATTTTGGAAATTGGGATCATATATATATATGAAATATCGTTTAATAATAGTGAATATGTAAAACTATAACAACAGATAAATAAGTGAACGCCTATGTTCACACACTCCCAGTCACTTTCATGTATAATAATTTCTTTTCTATGCTCCTATTCACCTACACAGAGAGTACATGAGTTGCCCTTGTATTGTCCTGGAAGTTCTTTATCAGAATACTGTAGCTTCACATCATTTGTTACCTAAGTAGCCAGATGTTATGTATTCAATAACAAAACTGTTACAGGCAAAAGTATCCACCCTGACACACAGAGGAACTTGGATTTCAGAAATGCCACAAATATGTGGGAGGTACAGCAGTATTTTTCAAAATTGAATAGATTACATATTTATTAGAAAGCTTGTAAGAAAAACCTTCAGTGTAGGATGATACACTTGAAGAAAACTACAGTTTAAATTACATATAGCTGGGTGCTGCAATAGACAATAAATAAGAATAAAAAAATTAAATTACATATGACATCAAATTACAAAGGTCCAGGGCATTTCCCTACTCTTGAGAACTAGAGTAATCCATATTAAAAATAAATAAATGAAAAGACGAATGTTTTATACCAAATTTCAAAACATACTATATATTATACAAAGGAAATGAAATAAGCATGCATTTTACAGTCTAGTAACATCATATGGTATGAAGAATCTGATTAACTGATTCATAAAAATCAATTCAATGCAGTTAAATCATCCAATATCCCAACTGTCAACTTAGCAGAATACTTTCAATCTATGGTGTCTATTTTGCATATTATCCAGCTCTATCCAACCCATAATGGCAGAAGGCTCTTCCTGAGAAAGTCCAGAGAAAGTCCGTCTACTGTGAGTGCTCAATGTAAACCTGTTCCCATTCTCTTTTATTTGGGCATGTGATATACTGACTATCTGTTAACTTGCCAAAGGCACAATTTGGGCAGGTTTCCAGTAATGATATTTTAGCTCTCAGAAAAAAAGGGAAATTGAAGACAGAGGGAAAATCTACCAGATCCCTGAAAGATTTCTATCATTGTGCTAAACCTGTAGCTTTCTACTGACACTTGAACAAACTACAGTAATTGAAACTCCAACCACATGTCCAAAAAGTGGCTTTCCAAATATTGGCCTATTTTCACTTTGGTAAATCAAGACACACTATTGTGGCCGCGTTTTACTTAAACTATCAGCTATGGTTGGCCCGAAGGATAGTTGAACTTACCAATTTCTTAAATATTAGGTCATCACACAATCACTTCATAGCCCTTAAACATTAAAAATACCTACCTATATAAGTCTGCATTACATACTTATTACTGTTTTTCTTCATTTGTCATGTTTTACATATTGGTGTATCCCAGGTCTTAGCTCTATAATATTCCTTCTCATGGTTGTTACCATTGAGTACAGTGATTATTTCTGTATTTTTTCTCCAGCTCTGTTTTCTTTAATTCAAGTCCTTAATAGCATCCTGTCTACTGACAACTCCTAACTACTGATTTTAGCAAACTCAAAGTGTGCTTTGATCTCTACCTACAAACCAATCCCTCATTACTATTTGATTAAGTGATAACTCTTCCAGCTGTCTTCTCAAAATACCTTGGAGTCATTTCAGGCTTACATACTGTTTCACACCTCATATTTAATCTATGACCAGGTTTCAACAAATTAGGAACCATATATATATATATATATAGATATATATATATATCTATATATATATGCACTCATATATCATATATATATATGTATATATATATATATATATATATGATATATGAGTGCTAGAACTATGACTAAAATTTGGGGCCTAGGTTCTTTTATTTTTTTATTTTTTTGGGGGGGGGGCCCGGTCGTGGGGCCTGAACTCTGGGCATGGGTTCTGTCCCTCAGCTCTTCAGCTCAAGGATAGTGCTCTACCACTTGAGCCACAGCACCACTTTCAACTTTTTTCTTTTTGCTTATGTGGTGCTGAGGAATTGAACCCAGGACCTCATGCATTCAAGGCAAGCGTTCTAACACTGAGCCACCTTCCCAGCACCTTCTTTTTCTTTTTGGCTCAGTCTTTATTTGGTATAAAGATCACCTACAATGTCATTACCCACACCCTTTTAATTTAAAAATATGTATATTCTGTAGCAATGTTATTGTCATTATAACCATAATTAGGAAGAAAATGTGGGTTCATCTGCTCCATACATCTTGAAAGGTAATGAAGGTGAAACTTACAGAATATCCTCAGATATGCCTGGTGGAAACCTGGATTTGAATTATGGGTCTACAGCTGATCCGTATTAGGTACTTGGGAAATTTGTTTGGTTTTGTTGCCTACTTCTGTTTTTAATAAAATGCTTAATTCATTTCCTAACTGGAAGAACTGTCATGAGCACTAAAATTACCCTAATCCAGGTGCAGTGCTTGGAATGGGGTCTGCACATTGTGTAGTAGGTCCCAAAGAGGTCAGCTTCCATCAACATTGTCACAGCATCCGTCCTGAAGGCCTTAAGAAATATATACCCAACTGATGTTTATATTTGTGAAAACTTATCTTTACAAAAAAAGGTCTTTTCTTCATATGAAACAATTAAAATAATGTTGGGGCTGTCCTATGACTTTTAGCCTGAAGAAGTTTTGCCTAAATTTTATTCTTACTCTATTAGTGGTAGCAGTAGCATTCTTTAGTGCTACCCTTCATTTTTCTAGTTCTGTGTTCCATTTGGAATACTATTGTAACTTAGTTTATAATCTTTGTTATTAGAATAAATAAACTACAACTGCTGAAGTTTTAAATAAATAGACAATTTTAGGTGTGCATTACATTTTATGTGCTTAATACTTTCCTGAAATTATTCCTTTTAGGTTATATATCCCTAACAAACTGTTTTTTTAAGATTTCTTATATGATTTATAGATTTATTATATGATTCTTACATGATTTCTTAGAGATCCATAAATAAAACATCTCAGAACAAGAAAAAAGTAGGTAAGAAGTCATAAAAATACTATTATGGTGTCTTAATGGCTAAGTGTAAAGAACATGTAACAAAACAGTTGGAAGGTTCATTTGCTCTTTTTTCTATTCTCTCACCCTTCATTGTAGAAACTTTCTCACTATGAAGTGCCAAGTCGTCTGGACTTTCCAAACCTCGTCTCAGTGACAGAAGTGATGGGATTAGGACATGTGCTCCTATGACTGGCTTTTAGGAAGTTCACAATAAAGCAATACCAGTACATATAAAGAAACTTTTGTGAGTGATGTATATTGACTTCCTCAATTGCCAAAATTAAATTTATATGTCTAAACATCAAATTACTTACATTATAATATATGCAGTTCAACTGGCATTACTAACACTTCCATAAATCAAATGCTAACTAAAAGCTCTATATCAAAAACCAACATCTAAGGCAGTGTTGGAAATACAAGAAGAAACACAATAAATCTAATGGAGTGAGATCTTTAACACTGGCAATGAGCAATGATAGCTGAATTTTTAACCAAGCTTGGAAAGTTCAGGTGTCCACTAATGATGTGATTAGAGTTGCAGAGTTGAACTTGGTATTAAGATTAGAGGTAAAATTCAAAGACAGCTAAGGTTGCTGCAGTATTGTAGCTCTATACAGTGTGACCCTCCCTGGTAATGGTAAAGCACAGAGGAGAAGCTAAGTCAGTAAAATGTATAGGAAGGATTTTCCACTGAGAATAATTGCAGGGAGTGATCATCACTCTTGCATTGAAAATGTACAGCCCATCATTCTACTTTAAACTCTAGAGTATTTCTGATCTAAAGACAATTATAACACACCAATGTGCTGTGAGTGCTGAGCAGTTTAGGTGTGTATTACTGTAATATATGTAAAATCTTTAGAGGTATGGAGTGGCCTGACCCTCAAACCTCATTCTGTGTTGTTAAGTTTCATGGAGAAATGTTCATAATTATGCAATTCACACTCATATAAGTCTGAATCAGGCAATTGAGATAAGACATTTCGATCATCACTCCAGTGACAAGGTTTGTGACCTATGAAATAAATAACATTATTTCAAAATGTATATGTGTTTCTGAAAATTTATGCAATACCAAATACCAAATGTACAAAAGGGACAATTGTCCATCTCTTATATTATCAGAAGTAAAGATAAACCTGAATTATACTTTCTTGTTAGAGGGTCACAGAATGACTGCTGATGTTTGGTTTCTTTCCAGGTGCTCCTATAGATTTGTGAATCTTCTCTGAGGCAGAGTTTTCCATAGTTTATTTTGAGGTGTTCAAAATATCAGTACTGTCACTAACCACAACCATGGAACAGCAAAGATGATGGGATACCTGGCCAAAGAACTGAGCAATCACAGGAAGTGATAGGAAAGAAGACACCATAGGACCCAAAGCCTCATTGCCAGCTTCTGGATCCCCAAATCCTGTTTAAACTGTTTTATATTCATTCTACTACAGGGGTGGGGTAATGAGTGGCTACAGGTATGTCCACAAACTGAGGCATCACTCTAGTTTGTGGTTACAACTATTAACTGAGGTATTGTTTGTATACATAGTGATAATTGAATCCCTTATTTTTAAGGAGCAGAAGGGAGTAATAGTCATTACAACCATAGCACAGACATCCATCTTGTCTCCAAAGTCTTAAACTTCTAGTGTCCAACAGCTCTAACTTAAATACTTTTGAGGTAATAACCCATACCCCTGTTTTCCCTTAACTGGTTGACCTTTCCAGAGCACAGCTCTCAGACTTTTGATTGCCTTTTGAGATGGATTCCCAATATATCCCTTTCCAGGTATAACAGTTTGACTCTAGAATCCCTCACAAGTACTATTACAGATGGGTTATTTTGAAAGGGATATTTTTTTCTAGGGTAGGTTCACTTTTTTAAATTTTATTTTATTTAAATGTACTGTACAGAGTGGTTACAGTTACATGAGTAAGGTATATTCCTTGATGAATATTGTTACCCACTCCATTGTTGTTCTCCTATCCTTTCCCACCCCAAGCCTACCCCCTCACCCCAAAGTTGTAAGGTTCATTGCCAGTATATTGTCTTATGAATATCATTGTTGCAATGGGTCACTTCTTTCATCATTATGTTATTTCCTTTTCCTTCTCCAAATCAGATAATGTATATACAAGATGGAAGGTACCAGAATCAAGACAGAGATGTCCAGGGATAAATAAAAGACAAATGAAATAAAATAAGATCTAGTTACCCTTCTTTACCTACATCAAGGTTGATACCTGAAAAAAAAAGTAATTGTTGTTTCCATGTCTTGGAGTTCATTTCAATTAACATCAATTTGTATGGTCGAATGTACATAGCTCTGGAGCCAGCAATCCCACTCATGGGCATTTGTTGAAATTATCTCTAGATAGCTAATGGATGAAAAATGGAATTGAAAATAGCAAAGGAAAACAAATCAACATTCAGGTATTATGATTTTATAATTCTAATATGAAAGAACTGAAGCTTTTGTTTAATGAAGAAGAAAGTTTAGCCTGTAATTTCAATGCAAGGCATCAGTTGTAATGAGTCTAAAGTCTTTTCCTCAAAGATATCCAAGAGTAATATACTCATCCTCTAAAGAGTAAATAAGTAATAATTTTAATTAGCTTTGCTTAATATTAATTTATATGTAGAAAATAAGTTAAAATATCTTCTCTCGGGCTGGGAAGGTGGCTCAGTGGTAGTGTTTGCATGCAAGAGGCCCTGGGTTCGATTCTTCAGTACCACATAAGCAAAAAGAAAAAAGCTGTGGATCAAGTGGTAGAGCACTAAACTTGAGCTGAAGAGCTGAAGGACAGCACCCAGGCCCAGAGTTCACGCCCCACGACCAGACTCCCAAAAATAAAACACTAAAACTACCAGCACAAGTATGTTTTTTTGCAGCATTATTACCATTTCTAAGATATGTAACCAGTCCAGATGCCCCTCAATAGATGAATGGATCAGGAAAATGTGTTATATATATATATACACAATGGAATTTCATGCTTCTATGAGAAAGAATGATATAGCCCCTTTCTTAAGAAAATGGAAAGACTTGGAAAAAAATCATTATGTGAAGGAAGCCAGACTCAAAGAAACATAGACTCTATTGTTTCCCTCATTTTTATTAATTAATATATGCTTAAGATAGACCAGGCAGATAGGTTCATTTTTTACACTCCTAATATTCGCTCTGTGTGTGTGTGTGTGTGTGTGTGTGTGTGTGTGTGTGCAGTAATGAAACTGACTCAGAGCCTCAAAATCTTGCTTGTTTTTTTTTCACTCATGACTGACTGAATCTGTACTATTTTAACCAAGGTTTCACTCTGTGTTTGATTGAACAATTGCACATAAATGTCTCGTGGATTGCTACCCCAGCCATCTGTGAACCATGGTCTTCCAATCTCAGCCTCATGAGATGAGATAATGGCATCTAGCTTTATTGCCAAGTGTCATTTCTCCGTTTTGTTTTGTTTTATTTTTGTTGTTTTTGTGCATCCAAAATCTGTATGGAAAACAAATCATTTATATTCAGGACTATTCACATAAAATGTGTGTTGTTTAAAGATTACCTTAATAATGTAATCCTTTTGCATCCACATTATGTGATTCGATTTTTTGAACTCTATTGTTGCAGTCAAGTCACTTATATATAATTTGAATCTTCTTGTCTTGGTTTTATAGGGTGTTAGGTGTTTAAAAACAGAATTTATCAAGGTTTAACCCTACACTACTGAAGCAGGACCTTTATTATTACTCAATGTCCTGTAAATAATAAGTTTATCACACTTGAGGCACCATATGAGCACAAATAGTTTCTTATAATACCTACACATATTTTAGACCTCAATGCCATGCAATGCACACGTCTGCCAAATATGCAAGGGCATCCTTTGTGATTCTCCATGAATTTTCACTGTTCTTCTCTCTAATCTCCAGTGCTAAGTCCTGTGATGGTCATGTTGATTTTCTCCCCTGTTACATTCATCATTGCATCTTGGGAACTACTGGTATGCATTACTGTACTTCTCTCCATTCTCCTTGTGCTTTGACTTGTATCCCTCTCAACTAGAAGGGCCAGAAACTGGGGATATTTGCTTTACTCTTTATCTAAGACATCTATCTTTACTTTCTAGAAATACATTCATTGAATTCCTTCTGTAAAGTCTAATGTCTTGAAAATTATTACTTCATTTTCATGGCTTTGTTATTTGGCATAAGGGAAGAACATAGATCAGTACTGTAACTTAGGTAAAAGATTATTGCAATCATGCTTCAATAGATATTGTTCATTGGATAATGTTTACTTCAAGATCTGCCTGCCTACTTCCTTTTCACTGTTTTGTTTATTTTTCAATGTAGTCTTTTCTTCTGGAAAATATTTATGGGCCTAGTGAAGATCTATTCTTACTGTAACTATTCATTAATTTTATTCCAACCTCATTTCACAGATCCCTCTGAGTTTCTTCAGGGTCTGTATAGTGCTTCACTTTTTTAGATATGTTTTAACATCGATGCATCCAATGATGAAGACACATTCCGTAAGTCACCATTTTGATGACTGAAAAGAAACCATGCTGCAATCTCACTATATGGCAATTTTCTGGTTTTAAATACTTTTAGATTAAATTGATGGTGGACAACAAATATTATGTGAACAATTTTATATTTTCCTAATTATTTTTGTATACTTCCCAATATTATATAAAGTTAAAACACTATCACTTACTTAGTTTTAGGATTTCTAAAATGGTCAGAGTAAAAGTTCTATTCATTCACAATTTTAAGATAATAGAGTGCCCATTATGACCAAGTGAGATATTTTAAAATATTTATTTGTAGTCCTTAAAGGTTGTGCTGGGGAATCCATTCCAGTGCTTCATATTTCTTAGTCTACTCTGGGCCTCTGAGCCTGATGTGACCTGTGGTTTTATTTTCACTCAACAGAAATAAAGAAAAATTTCACTAGGAAGGAATTATTACTTGCTCACTTTCTCCAATATATCTCTCATACATAAAAGTAATATAATTCTACACTGACTGAAAATGGTGTTCCTATTAGAGTAATTGTTTGTTTTTGTAGCCCCACTCTTCACTAAGTCTTGTCCCTTTCCTATCTCCCCTTCCCATAAAACTTGGCTAGATCCACTGGAAACCTACTTCCAGTCAGCCTCGTCCTTAAAAAGCCCAACTTTAACTAACCTACCCCCTGGTAGTTCTGCTATAAACTTTCAAAGGCCTGACTGCAACCAGAATCCTTCCTGAAAGTCCTCCTCTGCTACAGGGAAAGCCTTCTTCCACTCCACCCCTTCCTGGAATCCCTGCTCTGCACCACCAGAAACCAGGCCACATCCATATCTTCTCCTATGATCCGCCTTGCTGCACCAAGAACCCAGCCTACATTGGGCTCCTCCCTCTAATCCTAACTTCACCACCAGAAACCGTGTCCCTAACTACTCTATTCCCTCATATTCCCATTGCTTCCATATTCTATTACCTCCAAGCTCCTCCCATCCCTTTCATACCCCACTCCCAACCAAACTTCTCCCTCGACCCCTCCTGGTTTCATCAGAATCTCCATCCATAACTAGTCTAAGTGGCCTAACGTTTCAAACCCAGCCCTCAACCTACCTCTTCCCACAATTCTCTTCATGCTACACCAAAAACCCTCCACGTCTCTATAACTGCCCTTATAGCCCCGCCTTAGTTGAACAGAAGCTTCTCACACAGCCTATCTCCTGCTTGGAAAGCCAACCCTGCTCCACCACAGGCTTCTCTACCTCCCATATTTACTCTCTCAATGGCTGCATTGTTCCCGTGATGAATCCTCCCCTTATTGGCTCCTCCCACAAATCCACACCCTACTCATCCCTGACCATAATTACTCTACACCTTTGTAGACCTTCCACTCCTTCTCAAAGTCCCTCTTCCAATTAACCCCATGGCTCCAAGCCCTGACCTGCTCTAGAAAACCCCCACTAGACAACCCTCACCACACTATCCCATATCTCGACACCCACATTGCTCCACTGCAAACCACTGTATCTGTTGGCCTCCCTCTGGAAGCCTCACCAGGCTCAACTGTAAATCCCTGTCTCTTCATAGTCTCTTTTTGACGGTTGCCTTGCCCCACTGGAAACACTGTCCAAAGTCTAATGTCCTGACTTGCAACACTGAAATCCCCACCCAACCTTACTCCTCTTTTCAAAGTGGTGACTGGCTACACCAGAAACCCTGTCCTAACTAATCTATTGCACTGGATACTATCCCTGCTCTCACAAAGCTCTGGTCCTGAAAAATTCCTCCATACATTGTTACTACATCCTGCTCTGCCAGAAACCCCACATCCACCCTAACACACTTCCCAAAGGCCTGCCATTCTCCACCAGAAACCTCGCCCCTTACTAGCCCACTTCTTCCTAGCACCACTCTGCCCTCTCACAGACTTTGAAAAGCCTCTCCCTCATAGCTCCGCATTTCTGCACCAGAATCCCCACCTTTTGTCAGCCTCTTGCCTTCATTATCTTCCCTGCTTTATGGGAAACCTCACCCTTCATATCCCACCAGGGCTCACACCACTACACCACAACCCCTCCTTTAAGTAACCTCCTCCTCTGGAATCTTGTTCTTCCTTTCAAAGCTCTGCCCCAAACAGAATCTTCCCCAGTGACCCTGCCTTCTTCCACTGAAAACCCATCGAAATGCCAGTCTCCATCCTAAAGTCCCACCTATTCCACAAGAGACCCTGCTCCTAACAAGTCTAGTCTTTCTTGTCTCCTCCCTGCTGTCTCAAAGCCCTACACAGACTGGCTTTCACCCTCAAAGCCCCGACCTGCTTTACCACAGAGGCTGTGCCTATACCAACTCCTCCCTTGAACTAGACAGGGCTCCACCAGAAACGCCACACCACCTCATCCTTGAAGTTCCCACCTAGGAACTTTTATTACAAATGTGATTTTATAATGGTCACAGAATTCATACTAGTCAATATGATAAGAAAGCAGTATTGACAAAAGACAACAAAAATTAGATAGCTATTAGATGCTTTAGTCTAGTTTGGGGTTCTGTTAACAGGCAGATTCACATTGTGTGAATATGTGTGAAGATTATTCCTCTAACTGGAAAGCATACTTTGAAGTATCAGTAAGGTTTCATGAGCGATCATTTTATTTCTAGAATTTTCATCCACATTTGTATCCATTAACTTAAAAATATAAGTTATTTTAAATCCTCTGGTTTGGTTGAGGAAAGAGTATTAAGATGTAAAAAGATGACTTTCAAATCATCTCTCTAATGAATAATTTTGGACTTGCTTACTTTACTATGTACCAGAGTTTTTAGTAACAGAAATTCTCTACCAGAATCCCCTTTGAATTTCCTCCTTCCACTAAAGTGCCCTTTGGAAAAGATTGAAGTGAGATTATACAGGTAGAATGCCAGAAATAAAAACGTATTTGAGATCATAACAAAATCATGATGAAGACCCTACCCAATGTGGTTTAAATTTTCTAATGAAAGGAACCTAAGCATATTTAACTGCAGACTTTCTGAAGACTAGAAGACAAAAATATAAGAAATGCCCTCCTATACCACGGTTCTGAAAACAAAACAAAACCAAGGAAAGACAACATAATGAGACAGAAGGGAATGAGGAACTTGTACATGTGATATAGAATGTAAAAATACACTGAATCAGGTAAAAAAAATTTTGGACACAATGCCTGGTTGTTCAATATATTTCATTGTATATATTGTTCTTTGATAACCTGTGACTTAATACAGGTCTCAGCAGGGATCTGCCAAGGTAATTGTGTAGTTAGTTAATTTCATCATTGCAAGATCATCAGGATGATAAACTCCCACACACGTTAACACACCTGCAACAGCACTAGACATACATTTCTATTGGTCCAACAGTGTAAGGCAGACCTGTATTTAACCCAAGCTTTGTATGTGGTATGCTACGGTTTTTTTCAGGCTTGATACAAAATGTCTCTGCCCAGAATTTATAGCTAAAATGATTTAGGGTCATTGTTAACATCTAACGCATGCTGAGGTTTTTATTTATACCTCTCCTTTTCCCTTTCTCTCTTCCTCCCTTTTTTCTTCCTCCCTATCTTTCTTTTTCTTTCTTTCTTTCTTTCTTTCTTTCTTTCTTTCTTTCTTTCTTTCTTTCTTTCTTTCTTTCTTTCTTTCTTTCTTTCTTTCTTCCCTTTTCTTTCCTCTTTTAGGAAATAAGTATGAATTTTGATATTTTGTTTGCTGAACAAGTATTCTACCATTAGAATAATCCTTTTTCGATTTATTTACTTTGCTCTTAGGTTATCCATTTTGCTGAGGGCCGATCACAGGCTAAGTTCCTCACCTCTGTCTGCCAAGTAGCGGGGATCACAAATGCATTCCAACATGCGAACCTTTAGGATGATATGATACTCTTATTACTTTCCTTGCACACTGATTCTGATCTGTGATCCTCTCAAATTCTACCTCTTCAATTAGTGATGTGAGTTCCAGTAGCCTACCCTCAGTATAGATCGTCTAAATGAATTATTGAAGGCAATTTCACTTTAATCTCTTTTTTTGCCAGTCCAGGGGCTGTTATAGTTTTATTTCTAGACAAATTTTGTGTATATATGCACATTAGCTTTAAAATATTACTTTTCCCCCTTTTTTCCTTTTTAATTTTCTTGGTCAAGGGGCTTGAATTCTGGGTCTGGGCGCTGTCCCTGGCTCTTCAGATCAAGGCTAGCATGTTACCACTTGAGCAACAGTGCTACTTCTGGTTTTCTGGTGGTTAATTTGAAGTAAGAGTGTCATGGATTTCCTGGCAGGACTAGCTTTGAACTACTATCCTCAGATCTCAGCTCCTGAGTAGCTAGGATTACAGGCATGAGCCACTGGAACCCAGCTAAAAATGTTACTTATTTTAAGTTCTGTGATTTAGTTGAGGGAGTAACATAAGTGTGTAGAAAGGAAACTTTCAAGTTACCTCTCTAATTTCAGAGTTTCATTTTCATATTTATTACAGTTATTAATAACAGAAACTCCCAAAGTAACAGAATAATCCTTCATTTTCTCCTTCCTACCGGTACTATTGGAAGAGAATGAGTGAGATCTTAGACAATATGTACTTGAAATTATAAAAAAATTATATTGATGATACATAAAAAGCCAGATAACACAACGTACTTTGCATTTTCTAAAGAAAGGAATGTCATGGAAGTGTATTTATTGGCAGGCTTTTCACCTGTAAAACAAAGAAAAAATAATATCATAAAAAAGCTGAAGGGGATCAGCAACCATGTAAGTGTGATATAGCATTGGAGACTTTAAGAGATGAACTGGTTCATATAAAGTAATATTTTGGAAAAGTTATCTGTTCACTAAATTTATTCATTATAAATTTTTTAATTTTTATTTACCTGTCACTTAATATATAAATGCATACATGTGTGTGCAATATATATATATATACATATATATATATATATGTATGTATATATATCAGCAGTATCTATCCAGTGAACTGTATGGTTATGCATGTTTAGGTAATTTCATCATGTCAAAATGATGGACTTCCATAAACCTTAACAACCCTGCAAGACCACTGCACATGCAAACTTAAGTGTTCATCATTGTAAGCTAGACCTGTGTTTTACCAAAGCTTTATATATATGGTGTTATTTTTTCATTTAGTCTTGACAAAAATGTTTGTGCTCCTAGAAATAAATGATGGCATTTATAACTACAGTAATTTAGTGTAAATCTTTACATTGAACACATGCTCAGTATGAGTTGTTCTTTCTTTCCTTGTCTTATTTTATCTTTAGGAAGTTGATTTGAGTTTTGATGTTGTGTTTGCCAGATAAGTATTCCACCACTGGAGTCACTCCACCAATCCTTTCTAGTTTAAGTTACTTTACTCATAGAGTAGCAATTTTTGCATCCAGCCCCAAAAGCAGGGATCATGATTGCATTCCAATATCCCAACCTAGTAGGTTGATATGGGTGATACTTTCCTTCCTAGACTGATTCAGAACTGTGATCCTCTCAAATTCTACCACTTTATTTAATTGTGTGAGCTCCAGTTCTCCCTACTTCTAGAAGATAGGAGAGGCATAAATGATTACAGGTAATTTGAGTGAATCATTGACTAATATAAGTGATTTGATATTAAAGTGTAGGGTAAGATTTAAAGTATAATCGCAGTAGTCAGATATTTTGCTAAGTAATTTTGTTTCACATTAATAACACAACTTGACCAGAATTAAGGATTTACTTTTGTTGTCTGTCAACTTGTATGTCATTTGGTAAAATAAACTTCATGTCTTCCATGAGGTCTAAAGAACTTTGAATGGTCTGATGTTCTGGTTCACATCTATAATCATGGTTAGCAATCAGAAATAAATAGATCACAATTTGAACATAGCCTAACCAAAAATTTAAGAAGTCCCAATCTCAACAAACTACTGGATCATGTTGAATCATGCCATTAATCTCAGTACCACAAGAAGCTAAGTCTCTGCCTTGTAACTGTGTCACTTGAGTAACTGGGACTCTTGGAGGCAGTCACCTCTACAGATGCAGAATGTGGGCTGAGATTTAGCAAGAGGAGGGAGGAGTCTGCCCCACCTGCCCAGGGTGGACCTCACAGAATGCAGTGAGCATGCTTGCTTTCCTCCTCCAAACGGCTTGAGATGTCATGTGCTGAGTGTTCGTTATTTGATTCCAGTGACCTGTGGTAGAAGTATAAGGAAACATTAATATGCCAATTGAGCTGCTCTCCCAGCCTGTGAGTTCAACTCAGCAAGTGTTCATTATTTGTGAGTTGAGAATACTGAGGTAAGGGAGAGACGGAGGGTGAGTGAAAGAGAGCAGACAGAGAGAGAGAGAGAGAGAGAGAGAGAGAGAGAGAGAGAGAGAGAGAGAGAGAGAGAGAGAGAGAGAGAGAGAGAGCTGGGCGCCGGTGGATCACACCTGTAATCCTAGCTACTCAGTAGGCTGAGATTTGAGGATTGTAGTTCAAAGCCAGCCTGGGCGGGAAAGTCCATGAAACCCTTATCTCCAATAAACCACTCAAAAACCAGAAGTGGCGCTGTGGCTCAAGCGGTAGAGCACTCGACTTGAGCTCAAGAGCTGAGGGACAGTGCCCAAACCCAGAGTTCAAACCCTACAACCAACCAAAAAAAAAAAGAGAGAGGGTAGGGAGAAAAGGAAGGAAGGAAGGAAGGAGGAAGGAAGGAAGGAAGGAAGGAAGAAAGAAAGAAAGAAAAAAAAGAAAGAAAGAATGAATGAATGAAAAAAAGAAAGAAAGAAAGAAAGAAAAAAGAAAGAGAAAGATAGAAAGAAAGAAAATTATTGAGAATGAATTTTTCGGAGTCAAGAATCACATGGCAGAGGTACTACCTGTATTTTGTATTAAGTCTGCCCCAGGCTATGCAAACCCTTTGCAGACACCTTCCCACTTCTTGACTAAGTTTCCACCCTTTAAGTGTTACCTAGGTATTTGGCACCTCTCCCTCCTGCTAAGTCACAACCCGCTCAGCCTCTGGTAACACTTTCCATCTAACCAGAGGTGCGTCCCAGGCCTTAAAGTCACATCTATATCCAGTGTGGCCAGAATTTTCCCCGACCTGGCCACACCTCATCCGGTTCTTCACCTAGATATGTCCTCGCCCGAGGATGGGTCGCCCCATTTTTTGTACATGCCTTTCTACCATGTATAGCATGGGCAGCAGTTCAGTAAGTAAACTAGTAAACCTGACTGAATACCATGTGGTGTTCTTTCATTGACTAGTTAATGAAACTCGCCTAACTAATATACTTCACACTTAAGCGTTTCTAGTTATGAATCCATGGATACTTTTGTGACACATGTGAGTTCAGTATCTACAAAACATATGTACTGAATCATCATTTAACAATATAATTCTGCCTGGAATCTTTAATAGCACCTTAATTAATCATAAAGTCTATTTTGTTTGCTTTCCTTTGTTGTGTTTGTTTTTTGTTTAAAGTAATAAAAGAGTTGGTGGGACAATCTGAAAGGATCTCTGGCTTCATATTTTCTCATCACCTTGGACTACAACCTGTGTGCTACCAGCTCAGATTATGGGACTTTGAAATTCTGGAAAGAAGATGCACATCATAAGTACCCATGGCTTTGGGATTTCTGATTCTTTTTAAAAATGTAATTGTTACTAAGGTGTGTACAGTGAGGTTACCATTTCACAAGAAATTCAGACATTTAAATGTTTATTTATATTTTTTTGTCATTTGTGGGGCTTGAATTCAGGGCCTGGACACTGTCCCTGAGACTCTGTGCTCAAGTCAGTTATCACTCTACCAACTGAGCCACAGACCAACTTCTGGCCTTTGAGTTGTTAATTAGAGATAAGAGTCTTATGGGGACTTTTATTCCTGGGCTGGCTTTGAACTGTGATCCTTAGATCTCAGTCTCATTAGTAGCTGGGATTACAGGTATGAGTCACTGGCACCTGGCTTGAAATTGTCTTTTTATTGTGTGTGTGAAAATACCATAGAGAGGGGTTAAAATTATATGGGCAAGGTAATGAGCACATTTCTTATCAAGCATTGTTGCCCCCTGCTTTGTTTCTCCTTCCCATCCCTTCTTATCTTACCCACACACACCTCTCAACCCCTCCACTCCACACTCCCCCCCACCAGGCAAGTTATAAAGTTCGTTTTCCGACATAACATCTTGTACATCTCATTGTTGCAATGGGTCCAACCGTATCCCTACTTAAGCAATTTGTTTTTTCCCTTCCCCTCCACAAATTATACCAACATCAAATACAGGGGTTATAAAGTGGGAGAAGGACATACAAAGAAACAAAGAAATAATCTCATAAATATGTTAGAAACAATTGCATGAAAGAAAAAAAAACATTTGAATCCTTATCTTGGGGTTCATTTCACCTAACTTCAGCTTATCTGACCTTTTCTGCTAGACATATACTAGTTATTGAAAATAATGGAAAACATGGGACCTGTTTATTTGGGCCTCGCTTACTTCACTTAATATAATTTTTTTCCAAGGCTTTCGGTTTCCTAACAAATGGGGCAATATTATTTTTTCTGATGGAGGCAGAGAATTCCATTATGTATATAGACCATATTTTCTTGATCCATTCATCTACTGAGGGGTATCTGGGTTGGTTCAATATCTTAACTATGGTAAATAATGTTTCAATAAACACAGTTGTGCTGGTAACATTAGTATTGTCTTGTTTGTGATCATTAGGGTAAATGCCCAAATGTGGGATTGCTGGGTGATAGGGGAACTCTATCTGGAGTCTTTCGAGGAACATCCATCCATACTGCTTTTCAAAGTTTTTGAACAAGTTTACACTCCCACCAACAATGCAGTAAGGTTCCGTTTTTACAACATCCTCTACAGCATCTATTGTTATTAGAGTTCTTGATTATAGCCATTCTAACTAGGGTGAGGTGGTTGTTGTTTTGATGATGTTTTGATTTGCATTTCTCTTATGGGTAGGGAGGTTGAGCATTTCTTCATGTTTCTATTCGCAATCGTTCTTTCCTCTTCGGAGAAGTTTCTCTTTAAGTCTTAAGCCACTTATTTATTGGGTAGTTGTTTCTTTGAGGATTTGTTTTTGGGGGATTAATTTTTTGGGTTCCAGGTATATTTTAGATATGAGACACTTGTCCTTTGTATGGCTAGTGAAGATCTTCTCCAAGTATGTGGGCTTTCTATTGATCTTGCTAGCTCTGTCCTTTGCCTTTCTGAAGCTCTGCAATTTCATGCAATCCAATTTCTCCAACCATTCTTTGATTTATCGTTTTTCTGGGTCTCTTTTACAAAAATATTGGCCTGTGGCAAGGTGACCTAGGGTTTCTCTTATTCATGGACTCCACTCCCAAATTACGCAAGCTGATTCAAAACTTTGGCTAAGTGGCAGGGTATAAAATTAACTCTCAAAACTCAATGGCTTTTCTGTATGCCAACAATTAGAAAAACGTGGCTGTAATCAGGAAAGCAACTCCATTCGTAATAGCCCCATAAATAATAAAATACCTAGGAATTAACTTAACCAAAGAAGTGAAGGACCTCTATGATGAAAACTTTAAAAAACATGAAAAAGGAAATCAAAACAGAACTTAGAAAGTGGAAAAACCTCCTATGCTCCAAGATTGGAAGGATCAATATCGTGAAAATGGCAATACTTCCCAAGGCTATCTACAAATTCAATGTGATACCTATCAATATTCCAACCTCATTCTTCAAGGAAATAGAAGAGGCAATCCAAAAAATTATATGGAACAATAAAAGACCCCAATAGCAAAAACAATCCTTTGCAGAATAAACAGTGCTGGAGGAATATCAACACCAAATTTCAAACGCTACTAAAAAGCCATAGTAATCAAAATAGCTTGGTACTGCAACAAGAAGTTTCCTCAGGAACAATGGAATAGAAATGAAATCCCAGAAATGAACCTACAGGCATATAGCCATCGAATCTTCGATAAGGGAGCTAAAAACATAGAATGGAAGAAAGACCCCCTCTTTAGTTAATGGTGCTGGCAAAATTGGTTAATCACTTGTAGAAAACTAAAGCTAGATCCTTATATATCACCCGGCACCACAATCAACTCCAAATAGATCAAAGACCTCGGAATCAAAGCACTCAAATAGTCATTTTTAATATGATGAACTGCTTAGTGCCTCTGGCTCACATATATAGTCCTAGCTATAGTTAGGATTACAGGTATGAGAAACAAACACTAGGCTTGTGTTGTTCATGATGGTTTCTATTGGCTTCTTTTAATATTGTTTGTTTCTTATACTACAAAGCTCTTATTTTTATTTTCACCTAGGTGGGGGAGATAGGTGATAGTATTGAACCTTCTTTGGTTGAGATGGAGCCATGTGGAAGTTCTTGCCTAGAATGGCATGGAATTGAAATCCTCGTGCTCTCAGCTCCCCATGGACCTGCGATGATAGACATATTCCATCACGCAGTGCCAGAGGTTGGGGAGCATTGCAGGTAAAACTACACTGAAATGATGTCCCACATAGGTAGCTTTACAGGCATATGCCTTCAAAACATTGTTGTTGTATTCCGTTTCTGAATTAGTGTTTGTATATACTTAGAGATACAATGATAACACACTACATGTTTAAGATATAGAATAGTCAATATAATTAGCACGTTTATCTCCTAAAACATTAAAGCTAATGTATTTTGGTAACCTCCTGACTCTGCTAGTTATTTTTTTGAATGTACAATAAACATGAATACATTGATAATGTGCACTAGGAGATTGGAAGTTGATAGAGATAGACAAGTTAGACTATGTGTAGTAAATATATATTTATGTATTGCTGCTCTGAGGAACATTATCATTTATTCACCATGACAATACCACCATATATTCACCATGGCAATAATTTTCCTGCAGTGTAACGTTTTCCATTTCATAATCTGCCATCTTTCATGTTTTTTTACATTTTCCTTATAAGTGTGAATGTTTTCCTGTTTCTTATAATGTTTTGAAATTATTAAGATGGAATTTAAAAATTTGTAGAGTCTACTGAAATTATCTCATTTTGTTTGGTTTTGTGATGCTAAATCATTAAGACCAAGGTTTCCTGAAAGTTACATTAGCAGACTATATCACTAAATTGTATTCTAATTACTTCTTATTATTGTATTTTGATATAAGGTTTTACTGTTGTTGTTTTATGATATAGAGTGTTGTGAAGGTGGACTAAAAGTTGCAACCCCACTGTCTCCAGCAACAATGCTTTATCACAAGGTTCTGGAGGTTCAAAATTATAACTAGCTAATCAGGGGCTTGAGACCTGAAATTTAGTTCAGATAGCCTGAGCAGGAAATTTTATGAGTCTCTCCTCTCCAGTTCACTACTAAAAAGCTTGCAGTGTAACTGTGGCACAATTGGTAGAGCACTACAGTCAAGGGCTGAGATCTGAGGATCAAGGTTCAAAGCCACCCCGGGCAGGAAAGTCCATGAGACTCTTATCTCCAATAAACCACCAGGAAACTGGAAGTGGTGCTCCCCTTGAGCTGAAGGGCTGAGGGATAGCACCGAAGCCCAGAGTTCAAGCCCCATGACCAACAAACCGAGGGTTGATGAGACCTGTGGAGAGCTGCAGGGGCCGCGACCAAAGATGGTGCTGGCTTCTGCCTTCCGCCTTCCCGATGGCGAGTGCTCTCTGTGAAAAAAAACTCCTTATATGGCTATGGCTTGGCTACTGGCTTGCTTCCGTGTTTGCGTCCCTATTAGTATATGCCGCGTGGCACCTCGGGATTGGCCATCCAGGAGGCTTAGAACCGGAGTGCGGGTGTGGGGGGAAGAGAAGCTTGCAGATAAGGTTCCTGAATAAACTGCTTGGAGAAGAATCCCGGGTCCTGTCTTCCTTGCTGGTCGAGGCGGTCGCTACAAATGGTGGCTCTTACGGGGAACTAACTCCACAAGGGATTCAGAACTCCTGGCAGTCAGGGTGGTGCACTGGTATGTTCCCAGGTAAGTGGGAATCCATGATTAAAGCGGGCATAATACGGGGCTCTTCTCTGTAGATAAAGAGAGAGCGGGAACCCGGGAAGAAATAAAATATAGGCCTAAAGTGAAAGTAAAAGAAAGCAAAATTTTTAATAACTGAGATGGGTGCCGCGACGTCACATCCAATTTTTCTGGCCCTGGAAGAGCTACTACGCTCAAAAGGACTAAAGTTAAAGAAGGGTACCTTACAGAGGTTCCTTAATGTATGCGATATTGTGGCTCCTTGGTTCATAGCATCCGGGAGCCTTACAGTAGCCTCATGGGACAAATTAGGGAAGGATTTGGACTTTGCCTATGAACAGGGCACATTAAAGACAGGAGTCCACCCCATTTGGAAATTGATTAGGGGCTGCCTGGAGGACCAGCGCTGCTGTGAGGTTATAGAAAATGGACAGTCAGCACTGGAGCAGTTACAGGAGGAGAGGTCAGAGAAGGCGATCAGTGAAAAGGGAGACAGTGAACAGGGCAAAAGGGGCGACTATACCCAGATCTGTCCGAGCTAAAATCGGAAAGAGGAAGGTCCAGCAAGTTAGAGGAGGAAGAAGTGAGAGCACTTATTCAACAGATGAAAAGGAGCTGTATAAAAAAGGGGGAATGGAAGCTATGCCAACCCGTGCTTAATGAGGACATAGAAAGAACTTCTGGTCAGACCCCTTTAGATCCTCCTCCATATCAACATGGAGCCAATGGGCATACGTTTTGCCAGTACACTTGGCGAACTGCTCGAGCAGAACTCGTCTTCCCAGTTTTTCAAGACGATAATCAACAGAGATTCCATGAGCCTCTAGAATTTAAAGTAATTAAGTCCCTGGCTGAGTCTGTTGGGACGTATGGGATTACAGCCTCTTTTACCTTAGCTCAAGTGGAAGCTATGAAGAGATACTGCATGACCCCCTCTGATTGGGCGAGCCTAGCACGGGCATGTGTGAGTCCAGGCCAATACTTGGATTGGAGGGCATTTATGCTGGAATTTTGTAATGAGCAGGCAGCCATCAATCAAGCGAACGGACACCAGGCTTGGGACAGAGTCATGCTCTTAGGACAAGGCCGCTTTGCTAATGCTCAGACAGGATATCCCCCTGAAGTGTATCAACCGATAAATGATGTTTGCATTAAGGCGTGGAAATCACTACCAAATAAGGGGGAAGTTAGCGGCAATCTCACCAAGATCCTGCAGGGGGCTACCGAGCCTTTTTCGGATTTTGTGGCCAGAATGGTGGAAGCAGCAGGCAGAATTTTTGGGGACCCTGACATGGCCATGCCTCTTATAAAACAATTAGTCTATGAGCAATGCACCAGAGAATGTAAAGCTGCCATTACCCCGTATAAACATAGAGGGTTGGAGGCATGGATGAAAGTGTGCAGAGAGCTGGGAGGACCTCTAACTAATGCAGGCCTTGCCGCCGCAGTACTCCAGTATTCAAATAGGCGGGGGGAAGCTCTAGAGTAACATCTGGAGCATGCTTCAAGTGTGGCAAGGCTGGTCATTTCAAGAGAGATTGTCCAGAGAGAAAAGGAACCAGAAGAGCTGGAGGAGTTACAACGGGCAAACAGCCAGGGCTGTGCCCCAGATGTAAAAAAGGAAAACATTGGGCCAATGAATGTAGATCAGTCAAAGATGTTAACGGCCAGCCCTTGGGCCCCATCACGCAGCCAAAAAATGGGCAGAGGGGCCCCCGTCCCCAGGGCCCACAAATGTATGGGGCAATGGAGAGCCCAAACGAGGAAATTTCCCAAGAAGGATGGCCTACCCTGAGGCATCCCAAGAACCGCGGAGAGCCACTACAGGCTCGGCGGGACTGGACCTCCGCGCCACCACCAGACTCGTACTAACCCGGCAAATGGGCATTCAGTTAGTAGAGTCAGATTTTCAAGGTCCTTTGGAACGGGGCACAGTGGGGTTACTAACTGGCCAGTCTTCCGTTGCACTTAGAGGGCTTAAAATTCACCCAGGAGTTATTGACCCAGATTATACAGGTATAGTTAAAATCATGGTAGAAGCTCCAAAAGGCATTGTAGCAATTTCCCCTGGAGACAGAATTGCCCAATTGTTACTCCTGCCTAGCCTACATGAAAAATTTCCTGCCATACAGTCTGAGAGAGGTGGAAAGGGTTTTGGCTCCTCCGGAATTGAGTCAGTGTACCTAGCCCTGGATCTAGACCAGATACCCATGCTTGAACTGGAGATTGAAGGAAAAAGGATTATAGGACTGTTAGACACAGGGGCCGTGAGTAGCATTATTGCAAAAAAGGTTTGGCCGAGAGGGTGGCCATTACAGGCCTCAGAACAAACCCTGAGAGGGTTGGGCTATGCCAAAGCTCCTGACATAAGTGCAAGACCCCTCAACTGGAAGGATGGAGAGGGACACTCTGGAAATATCCAACCTTATGTTTTAGAATTGTCTGTCTCCCTGTGGGATTGAGATTTACTAAAAGAGATGGGGTTTTGCCTTAGTAATGAATATTCTCCTACCTCAAAGGAAATGATATTACAAATGGGCTACTGCCTAGGGCAAGGACTGGGAAAAAACTTGCAAGGCCGTAAAGAGCCTATTGATGTCCACCAAAAACTTGATAGACATGGGCTGGGTTTTTCATAGTGGCCGCTGAGGATCAAGTTCCCATTACCTGGAAGACGGAGGAACCAGTATGGGTAGGTCAGTGGCCTCTATCCTCCGAAAAGCTTTTAGCCGCTCATAAACTGGTAGAAGAACAAGTAGCCCTGGGCCATGTGAGACCCTCAGTTTCACCATGGAATACTCCAATATTTGTGATAAAAAAGAAGTCGGGTAAATGGCGATTACTTCATGATTTGCATGCCATAAACGCACAGATGCAAATTATGGGCCCTATACAAAGAGGGTTACCTTTGCTTTTTGAACTTCCTGCCCATTGGCCTATTATGGTAATAGACATAAAAGATTGTTTCTTTTCTATCCCCTTGCATTCCGCTGATTGTGAGCACTTTGCCTTTACTGTGCCCTCTTGTAACCATGAGGAACCTGACCAAAGATATGAGTGGGTCGTGCTGCCTCAGGGTATGGCCAACAGCCCCACTATGTGTCAGCTGTTTGTCGGCAGGGCTATAGCTCCTGTTAAAAAAAGGCATCCAAAACTCAGGGTGGTCCATTATATGGATGACATTTTGATAGCTAATAAGGAAGAGGCTGGGCTACAAAAGGCCTATGCAGAATTGGTTTTTGCCTTAAGGGAACAGGGTCTTCATCCGGCGCCAGAAAAAATACAAACAGGCAGAGTGGTGGAGTATCTGGGAGCCAAGATACATCCCAGGTCGATCATGCCCCAGAAATTGACCCTGAGAAAAGATAACTTAAAGACTTTAAATGATTTTCAAAAATAGTTGGGGGATATTAATTGGATAAGGGGGTATTTAAAATTGCCAAATTATGAATTAAAACCCTTATTTGATATGCTAAAAGGAGATATAGATTTAAACTCCCCACGAGACCTGACTGAGAGCACCCGATTTGCTCTCAAAAGGGTGGAGGAGGCTTTAAGTGCCGCCTGTTTAAACAGGCTACAAGATGGCCAACCCTTTGATTTATGCATTCTTCCCACTGAGACCCAACCAACTGGGGTACTTTGGCAAAAGGGGCCGTTGATGTGGTTACACTCTCATTTTTCCCCCGGAAAGGCGCTGGAGTATTACCCTGAGGCGGTAGCGGGCTTAGCTCTACAAGGAGTTCAACAGAGTTTACAATTTTTTGGAGTTTATCCGCACTCCATCATTGTTCCCTACAGTGCCTACCAAGTTCAGACTTTATGTGCCACTATTGATAATTGGTCCATTTTGAGATACAGGAGATATTGATAATCATTTGCCCAAAGACCCCCTACTAAGATTTGTAAAGGAACATCCAGTGATTTTTCCAAAGGTAACTGCCCGAAAGCCTATTAGAGGGGCTATAAATATTTTTACGTATGGCTCCAAAACAGGATGCGGGGTATACGTTGCAGGTAACCAAGACCCCGTACAGCATCAATTTGTCCCCGGTAACCCACAGATTGTTGAGTTGATGATTGTAATTGAAGTATTTAAAGCTTTCCCCTGTCCCTTTAATTTAATATCAGATTTAGCCTATGTAATAAATGCTTTAAAAATATTGGAAGCGGTTGGTACAATAAAGGCTACCAGTTCTGTTCTAGCTCCCATTACCCTGCTACAATCCCTTATATGGCAACGCAAGGAACCCTTTTTTCCAATGCATATTCGAGCACATACGGGCCTCCCAGGACCACTGACAAAGGGTAATGCCCTAGCTAATGCATACACTCGTGCTGAGTGGGCGCTCCATGCTTCTTCTGTTGACTTAGCAAAAGATTTTCATGCCAAATTTCATGTAAACGCCAGGACTTTACAAAGCCACTTTTCCCTTTCTAGCATGGATGCATGTCAAGTGATAAAGGAGTGTCCCCGATGTATTATTTACCATAAGCCCCCTACGTTTGGAGTTAACCCATGTGGTTTAAGACCCTTACAAGTATGGCAGATGGATGTAACTCATGTACCTGAATTTGGCCGCTTAAAATATCTACATGTTTCTGTTGACAGCTTTTCGGGTGTTGTACTTGCCAACCCCCTGCCAGGGGAAAAGGCTACTGATGTAATATCTCACTGCTTGGAAGCATGGGCGGCCTGGGGAATGCCAAAACAGCTAAAAACTGATAATGGTCCGGCCTATACTGGGCAGCGCTTTGTTTCCTTTTGCACTCAAATGGGTGTTACCCTGGTGCATGGACTGCCCTATAACCCTCAAGGACAAGGAATTGTGGAAAGACCTCATCGCACTCTCAAGGAAATGTTACAAAAACAAAAAGGGGGAGCTGGACCCCTGATAGCTACAGCAAGACAAAGAATAGCCATGACACTTTTCACCCTAAATTTTTTGAATTTGGATAACGCTGGTCGCTCAGCGGCGGATAGGCATAACAGTTCCACTCCTTCAGCCTTAGGATCGGCTTTGTGAAAGGATGTGCTCACGGGGCTCTGGAACGGGCCTGACCCCGTGCTGGTATGGGCACGAGGATCTGTTTGTGTTTTTCCCCAGAATCGCTCGGATCCAGTGTGGGTGCCTGAACGACTTGTGCGCGAGTCCAAGATGAACGGAACCCGGAAGAAACAAAAGATTGCGTTGCTGATCATACAGCTCCTGATGATCCAACAGGGACAGGCGGTAGTGAGATGGGGGATACTGTCTGCATTCCCGAGGCCCATGCCCGTGAGACATGACACCTCTCTTTTCCCTAGATTTTTCACCACAAATAAGACTCTTAACCTTCCCTTTTACCCAGAGGATAAAAAAGTGGCCGGGGTTGGTGAAGCTAGAAATATTAGCTTGATGGGCACGCTATGCTTTTGCTTAAGTGATGCGACCCTTAATGGTAGTTGCATAGCCTTGCCTTGTTCCCCGGCCGCTTATTTTAGATATTGGTATGGGAATCCAGGATCAACTGAGGTATGGGCAAATGCTACTGGATTTGTTGGTACTGTTTTAGGCAGAGATTATGAAAGCTTAAAGTTAAGCATTGACCCGTGGAGTGTAAAACAACCTAAATGGGCCCCCTTTTGCATGCCTGACCGTATGGGGGAGGCTTGGCCTTGGACAGGTTGCCAATCACGACAAGTTGTTTGGGCTGATGAGTCTAAGCATTTTTCATTCTCCCTTAGTGTTTTGTCCAATGCTAGTTTACTATTTAGGGCTGGAATTAATCCCTTTAATAATTGGCTGTTATGTGGTCTTAAAGGAAGTTGCTTGCAGGCTGAGCCTATAGTTATGCTGCAAGGGGGTCACTTTTTTATAGCAAACATGACTTGCAATTTGACTAGTACTGCCCGTACTGTGGGTGCCAATTGTCATTTTAGTAAAAATTATACGGTATTTAGCTATCAGCCTACCCCTGTGTGTGTGGTTTCCCCTTTTGTGTTTTTGGTAATTAACAACACCTCTGTATGCTCAGATGATGTGTGTGCTTGTACTAATGAAACCGGTTATTAAGCTACCTGCTGGAGTTCTCAGTATCCGTTAGCTATAGTTGCACGCATTCCGCGTTGGGTGCCTGTGCCAGTAGATGCTTCTCAAGCTGTAACCTTGTTTAGGCATATGAGAGATTTTGGCATCACTGCGGCCATTTTAACTGCTATAGCTGTGGCTGCTGCGGGTGTGACGGCTGCCGCTGTCGCCATGTCACATACTGTGCAGACGGCTCAGACTTTAAATAACTTGTCGGCTACTACAGCCAGAGCTCTGGATTTACAACAAGTGGCCAATGCACAATTAAAAGGAGGACTGATGCTGTTAAATCAAAGGGTTGACCTTGTGCAGGAGCAGGTTGATATCCTGTGGCAGTTGGCTCAGCTGAGATGTGTTAAAAAAATATGAAGGTCTTTGTATTACCGCTGTTCAGTATTATAACTGTACCCAGGCAGCACATTTGTCTAAACAACGGTCAAGTTATCTTTTAGGCAACTGGACAGGGGAATTCAACCAATTGATGTTACAGCTACGATTGGCCATTGTCGCGGTAAACTCCACCCGGATGGATGATGCCCTGTTACAATATGTTTCCTCCTGGATTTTGACAGCTGTGGATCATTTGAAGGAGTGGGCGGGAATGGGCTCCCTTATCGGTATCCTGGCATTGGTGATCTTGCTGTGCCTGTGGTGCATATGCCGGATTAGGAGCTCGCAGTGCAAGAGTATGGCTATGGTGGTCCAGGCCTTCACTGCCATTGAGGCTGGACAGTCCCCCTACGCGTGGCTTGCCACGTTAAAGGAATAGCACAGGGTGTAAGGCAAACGCACTGCACTTGGGAATCACTTCCCGGCGTGAACCCAAGAAGAACATGTTGGGTTGCAAGTGGGTTGATGCCCAAGATCCCACCTCTGCAAAAAAGGCATCGGACAGGCCTGGTCGTCACTGGGGAAGGCGCCCCTCAGGCGAAGACCAATGCAGGGTCCTCTCATTAATGTTTTAGACAGAGGCCCAACCTCTACTCTTACCTGTCGCTTCATAAAACAAAAAGGGGGAGCTGTGGAGAGCTGCAGGGGCCACGACCAAAGATGGTGCTGGCTTCCGCCTTCCGCCTTCCCGATGGCGAGTGCTCTCTGTGAAAAACAACTCCGTATATGGCTATGGCTTAGCTACTGGCTTGCTTCCGTGTTTGCGACCCTATTAATATATGCCGCGTGGCACCTCGGGATTGGCCATCCAGGAGGCTTAGAACCGGAGCGCGGGTGTGGGGGGAAGAGAAGCTTGCAGATAAGGTTCCTGAATAAACTGCTTGGAGAAGAATCCCGGGTCGTGTCTTCCTTGCTGGTTGAGGCGGTCGCGACAGAGACCCCCTGGCAGAATATTGGAATAATTACCACTTGAGACTGTTTCACTGGGGTCTTATCAAAGGAACGTGGCTTGAGACAAAGGAGTGCACTCCCCGGCTAATTCCTTAGTACTGGGCTGCCAGAACATTTCATTTACCTCATAAACTAGTGGAAGCTTAGCAATTTGCTTGATGAGAGACTAGGATTAAAGCAATGAGCCAGTGGCAACCAACGTTCACCCTCACCTAGGAAATCACTATCGTAGAGGCCTTTGAAGGAATATAGACAGAAGAAAGGATGCAAACTGAACTTGAATTTGGGGCCTGAGTGTTGTCCAATTTGTAGCACACTACCAATTGAGTTCAAGGTCTAGTTCTGGTGTTTGGCTGGTTAATTGAAGTTAAGTGTCTTTAGAATTTTACAAACTAGAGTGGGTTCAAACTGTGATCCTCAGATCTCACTCTCCTGATTAGTAGGATTAGAGGCATGAGCCATGATGTATTTATTTGGACAGATGCATATAAGCATCCTCACAGAATTTCCATGAAATTGTATAGACATAACTCTACTTTTTGTCTGTCATGTTTACATTACCATGTGGGACTTAGCCATTCCCATGTGTGTCCTGTTAGTTCAGAAAAGGAGAAGCATAGAGTTAACTTCCTATTCTCCTCCCATTGGTACAGATCCTTTTACCGTAACTGGGAGGAAGATGAGCTCACCAGTTGTGATTTTCACCAGGGGGTTGATGCTTGGCACTTCAGAGGATAGCAGATTACATATTTGTGGATGTGCTTGCGGTTTTGGACTTTCATGGATGACAGGGAGGGCTGTGTATATATAGCAAGTCTGATCCAGTGGGGAAACAACATTTTCTTCCTATTACAGGGAGAATTTTAGGGGATTATATTTGAGAAATTTGTAGAAGTGGGTTGTGAGGAGCATCCTGCTTGCAGGAGTTTCTTCCCATTTCCCAACATGCAAGTGCTGCCAGACAGAGGCTATAATACAAGACTCAGAATGGGGAAGATGGGCTCTCATTTTCCTTGTCACCAATCTTCCCACAGCATGGTTTGTTCCATACTCCCTATGTGGATGGACTTCTAACCAGATGATTTCTATGAGCCCAAGAACCATGACACCCTGAAAGAACTTACACATTATGTCAAGCTCAACATGCCCTCTTCAGACCTGCTCTTCTGCTTACATATTCTTCTGGACTAGGTGGAGGAACCCATGATCCATGAGACCAAGAGAAAGAGGAAGAAGACCTTGTTTAGATGCCTCAGAGCTCATGAGTAGGGATGGAACCTGCATATCTAGGTATGGGCCTGATTGGTCAAGAGCCTTAGTACTCCCCAGCTTGGCAAAAATTTCATTTTATGGATATTCTATGCCAGGTAATATCTGTTCTTCTTTTGAAAGAACTTGGAAGTAGCCATTCATTTAAAACACCCTACCTTCTTATCAGTCCAAACTCAAATTCTACAGCTTCCCCCATTCGATCCTCATGGAAGTTTAGTCACACCTTAACGTCTAAGGTCAACTCTAAGACTCCTGTACCTATTTCCATTCTCAGGTTTGCATCATCATAGATCAGCTCCTGCAGAACTCCAGATAAAGAACCCATCAGTGATGTCGTCTATGGTGACTGATGGAGATCAGAATCCATCACTGATCTCAGAAAGCATGCGAAGGTAGAGGTTTTTTTTTCCTTCAATTTGTAGAAAGGCACAAGTAGATTTTGACTCCTGTGGACATCCCACTGATTCTGAAACCCACATGTGATGCAGGTGTACCTGCACATACCACCAAAGAAGAAGACGATCCAGAATGTTTCCCATTGATTTTCACAATCCAGCTAGATCAGCTCCAAACCAGTCAAAAGAAAAAAGTCATGATGTTCAGGGTAAATGTATGCTAATGGAAAATGACCCCGGTCTATTTTCAGAAAAAAACAAAAAGTGAGGTCCAAAATCTAGATTCAGTTCAGGTCAGGGAATCTTTCCTCACAGAATACCCAGAACAATCTCTCCTCTTGCAGGGGATCCAATTTCTAATTGAGAAATTAGAATCTGTCCCTACCTGTACTCAGGAAGATAATCCTGTCGTCTTTAATGAGGAAGTCCCTTTGAGGACTCTGAGGCAGAATTTCTGCCTGAACGCAACTTAGAGACCAATCTAGATTTCGAGATTCCTTCTCCCCTTCCTGAGAAAATCCTTACTTTTCTTTTTATCCTGATTGTTGTAAAAGATTCATTGTATTTACTTTTTGAACTTTATTAAAATGTCAATGTTTTTGACATATTCTAGAATTCTTGAATCCTAAATATGTTTCCTTTTAAACTTACAATCTGAAGCATCGTGCATACGTGTTCTGTGGGAGGGAAAACACAGAGTGACAGGAGGCTGTACAAGAGATCCTACTGGATATAATGCAAACTGTTAAATGCACAGGGAGTGGAAATGAAGCCAGACCATGCCAGCATGGGGTGATAAGGTGTCTATCAAAGATCTAGGACATAGCAGATCAGATGTTGTAGAAAGCTAATCTATCAATTGGTATAAATGCCACAATACTTATAGTGGTATTTGGGACACTCTTCCAACAGTGAGTTCCAATCTGTATACATGTTCATTGTGATTTGGGCGAATATGGAAAAAATTTGCTCCAATAATATAAAAAGTCTACTTAGGTCTGAAAATATTTGACAAAATATATAGGAGATATGTATACTGGAAAGTATAAACCATCATCAATAGAAAACAGAAGGCTTAAAGATGTGAAAAAACACAAAATTGGGAAGAAAAAACTCGACAATTAAATCAGTTATATGTAAACACATTATATTCTTTATGTTATATATAGTATTTTATATGATGTATAAGATTGAATATGATTTTTCAAATTACAAAGGCATTTAACTTTTTAGTCTTCAGTATTTTTTTGCATAAAATATTAGTATAAATATTATTGGGGAAAGAAGTGATATAATTTGATTATAGTTATATGAATATATTTGGTTGTTTCTAGATATAACACTGGTTATAAATAGATGAATAATTATATACTTTTATTTGTATATATCTGTCTATGAAGTGAATATAATGAAAATGAGTATTATTAAACTGACTATAGTAGGTATAAAAAAGTTGAGTCCATGAAACTCAGGCCTGTAATCCTAGTGATATGGGAAGCTGGGTTCTGAGTTCTATTATTTCTTACCCCAAGCCTTAGATTTTCAGAAAAGGCCTGGTGACTCCAGTGTAGCAAATAGACACATATGCAGTGGGATCACATGCCCCGAACCCAGAGGAAAGTCAGTAGAAATCAGGACAACCCTCTGATCTTATGACAGTCTTCTCAGTTCCTGTACCAAGAAGGCCACCTGTAGAACATCAAATGGAAAGTTGGTATTCCCTCCAAAAGGTTCTAAAAAGAGCCTTCTGCACTATAGTCTCTGACTATATTGAATTAAAACTTTTTTCCATTCCCAAGTTGCAAACACATAGAAATATGGCAAGGGCTCAAGAGAGATTGTCAAAGACTACAAATACATAAAATTATATACTCTGTTTCAGTAATTCAATGACAAATCATCAAAGGTATGTCTTGAATTTTTCTTTTGTTTTTAAAGGAAATGGACACATACTCTGAATTTATCAGGAACTGGTGATTGTTTGGGTGCTGAATTGTTGAATGGTCTCCTGGGCAAAGGAGACATATATCTTGGGGAAATTGTGAGGGGTGGGTGTCCTCACACAGCTTCACAATACAATGGCGATAACTTCTATGATGGCACAGCCACCTTTGCCATAGCAGCAAATAGATGTCAGGCACTGGTTTTGCCCTGATGTGCACTCAACAACACCAAAAGGCACAAAGAATGAGAGGGAATGACTACTAGCCATCAAACTTCAGCCTGAAGAGCTCTCCTGACCAGAAGCTAGGATCAATTGAGTTGGAGAAGGCTGATCTACATGTAAGGCTTCTGAGCACTAAGGACTAGGCACTATTACAGAGTGTTGGAGAAAAAGAAGTGAATGTGGCTCCCCCCTTACCAATTTCATGCTGGAAAGAAAAACAGAAATCTTAATGATAATTTCTCTATATCAAAGACCTGAAATTGGTGATTTTGTGGCAAAAACTTCACATTGGGGAGGGATGTTGATATGAGAGCCATCATCCAGGCAATTATCTAGATGCAGGTACTCCAGGCAGTAAAACCAGTAAGTACATGCCCCATTGATGGGAATGGATCTGACTTCCTCAGAAAAGGAAAACAGCACTGACATGCTTGCTTGTGAAATAAGAATGGAAAGGTTCAAAGAAGAAAAAGATCAGAACTGAATAAAGAATAAATTAGATAGATATTATATGCTGCCGTTTATAAGAAGAAAAGTTCTATTTTAGTTTAAATCTGACATGACCCACTGGAACCAAAGTGCTAAAACAGTAGTCAGACACATCTGATTCAGTAAAGAATACTTTTAAAATGTGATTCTAGCTGGGCTCTGGTGGCTCACAACTGAAATCCTAGTTACTCAGGAGGCTGATATCTGAGGATCAGGTTTAAAGCAAGCAAAAGATGGAATTTGGTAAGACTGATCTCCAATTAACCACCAAAAAATATGGATATGATGCTGTGATTCAACTGGTAGAGCACTAGCCTTGAGGAAAAAACTAAGGGACATCACTCGGTCCCTAGGTCCAAATCCCAGGACTTCACAAAACAGAGAAGCCAACAAATAAAATTTGGTGCTGTCATTCATCACTTAGCATTGTAATTCAATATATTTGGTATGAACCTTGGAAAATTTATCATCAGCTGGACCCATTGCAACAATGAGAAGTACAAGTCGTTATGTCGAAAACAAACTTTAAAACTTTGGTGGTGGGGCGGGGAAAATTGGGTGGGGGGGAGGGGAAGGATGGAAGAGATGGGAAGGGGAAACAAAGGAGGAGGCTACAATACTTGATAAGAAATATACTCATTATCTTGCGCATGTAATTGTAACCCCTCTGTACAGTATTTTCACAATAATAAAAAAAAGAAAAGAAAATGCTCTCCCAGGATACTTTGCTTCATTACCAGCTTTCAAAGCCCTGGCATCACCATTTTCTACTCCCAGTTAGCATAGCAGTCTAACACTGGAAATTTGAAGATATATTTTGCTAATCATAAGAATTCTGATAATCTTTCCACATATATAAAATGAGTAGTAGCCACATTCCACTATTCTGAATATATTTAATCATCCTTTGAGTTAATAAGCATTAAAGCTGAACAATTCTAGAGTGGTTATCAAATTGATTCAATAGTCATCATTCTTCCACCCAATCATGTAACATATGTTTATAAAAGGAGAGACTATATGAAAGTGTGCACATGATAACTTCTAACTATAATACTCTCAAGAAGTAGGCTTTTACATAAACATCCCGATTGTTTTGCCAAAGAAAAGGATAATAGATTTAAATAAGCGACCTAACATCTCAGAAGGAAAATGCTATTGGCTTTAGACCAATTCATTTCCCTCAACTGAGGAAATGAGTTTCAGAAATGCTAGAGGCAAAGGGTATTATTCAAATCACCTTATCATGAGGTACAAGCAGCCTATCTAGATCAACCTTCCAGGAAAAAAAGCAATGAATTGAAAGCAATTAATGCTTCTAAAACAAGCCAGTTAGTGGTGGTTCATGCTTGTTATCCTACTACTTAGAAGTCTAAGATGAAAGGATCTCAATTCAAATCTTGGCCAGGAAGAAAACCTTCTTCTCTGCAACCAGCAGACAGGAAGCATTAGCTCTGGGCCTGAAGCCCAGTTGGACAGCTTCTGCCCATAGACATCCAGATACAAAGACCACCCCCATCTGAAATATTATCAAATACATTCATATATTATCTCCTGTTTGGGATATAATATTTAAAAATTGTATCAAAAACATTTCATGAGTTCCTGTTAACAAAGGCAGAGTGAAAGTGGAAATATGTACCTACTTAATGAAAGATAAGTTACTGACCAGAATGATGTTAATGGGGCTAGAGGCCCATTTGGTAACTTATCCACTCAACCATGTTTCCTCACAACTTGTCAGTGAGCCTGAACAGTGAGGTTTTTCAATGCAAGGAATTTGTGTGAACATGTATCTTGTGAAAGTAATAATCACATGCTAGGCACTGGAAGCTCAGGCTTGTAAAACTAGCTAATCAGAACCCTGAGCTATGAGAAACTCATTTCAAAGCCAACTGAGCAAAACGGACTGTTACCACCAATTAAACATTAAATGAAAAAAGCTCAGCTATGCTTCAAATGGTAGACTGATAGCATCACAAACAAAAGCTAAGAGACAGAATCCAGACCCTGAATTCAAGCCCCTGTACTGGCTCTCATACACGAAATACTCATGACAACACCACAGTATATGCATATGTTAGCAAGGGATGTAGATGAATGGGATGATGGCATCATTTACCTCACCTTTAGGCTCAAGCATTCTGTAGTGCGTAGCTCAGTCTGAAAAGCCCTAGGTGAAATCTTTCCTCAAAATCAGTAGATACATCCTCATTTCCCTCAACACATTCACACACACACATAGAGGGCTATAGTTTTCTTTTTTAAGGATGTATTTTTCTAACTAATTTTGAAATACATAACCATACATACATGCTTCAGAATTATGTGCCCTTCTTTAAGTCTCATAGAGAGCTCAGTATATCCAGGTTCTGGCTCATTCTTGTAATCTTAGTTGTTCAGGAGGGTGGGATCTGAGGATCACAGTTTTATGCCAACCCAATCTAATAAATCCACAATATTCTTATCTTCAATTAAGTAGCAAAAAGCCAGAAGTGGAGATGTGGTTCAAGTGGCACAGTGACAGCATTGAGTAAAATAATCTAAGCAAGAGCTCCAGACCCTCAGTTCAAGCCTGAGTACTAGCCACTAGCACTCCAAAAGCCAAAAACCTCCAAAACATCAAATCAAAAATATGTCAAAATATTTTGTAACTTTTGAAGCAAAATCCAATGAGGCAACATAGTTTCTGGTTTGTTGAAGATTTGGTGGGGAAACCCCAAACTCCACATGTGTTTAAGTTATGTAACTAACAAGCAACCAAATAAAATTTCCTAGTAAAGAATCTTCCTTAGAATTCACTGAGACCCGTGACAAAGGGATTTTTTCTATGCTTTTGGAAAATAGGTGTTTTTTTCAGTAAGGGAAATAATATAAACCTTTACTATGTGTTATAGGAGTCATTGGAGGCTCCAAGTGAAGTGAATGTACAACAAAAAACATACAATAATACAAGTTTCTATGCCTCTGTTGAGACACTGCAAACCTGAAATAGTGTGGCCTCTCAGAAAGAGAAGGGGGATGCTCAGCATTACTAGTCATAAAAGAAATGCAAATCAAAACCACAACCACATTTAGATTCCACTCGCCCCAGGTAGAATGACCATTATCAAGAGAACAAACAGTAACAGATGAGGGGGGGGATGAGGGTAAATGGGAACACTACTACACTGATGGTAGGAATGTAAGCTGGTTCAGCTACTCTGGAAGGCAGTATGGAGGTTACTCAAAAGACTAAACAGAACTCCCCTAAGATCTGAAGTAAGCCCTGAGAGGAGACTTCAGCTGGTACAGGATTTGCCTTTGTTTTAGGGATACTAGAGAATAAAAAAATTAAAAAAAGGTTTACTAGACCTTGGCTCCAGGCAGCCCAGTTCCTGGAATGGAAAGAATGTCCCTATGCCCCCCCCCCCTTAACTATCTAACCCACCTTGATTGTTCTGTTACCGCCTGACCTATAAAACAGATCGGTTGCAATCTGGCTCCTACTGGCAATATCTCTAGCTTACCATAAGCTCCATGTATTTCACGTGCTTATGGTAAACTCCACTAAACTCCTCCTTTGTGTATGCTTACCATAAACTCTGCCTTTTGCGTGTGCTTCGCCTTACTCACTGAATTTGTGAGTCATTTAAACCAAAAGTGATAGGCTGGTTTAAACATCCATTATGTGACAAATTGTAACTTCATTGACTACCTGTGTGTGGTCTAGTATGACTGTGCAATCTTTTGTGTGTGTGACAATCTCATTGGTCACCCTGCCTGACCAGGCTTGACCTCCTGAATTTTGCCTTTAAAAAACAAAGTACGTGGGCCGCTAGGGGTTGCAGTATCAGCTCCTGAGCCTGTGCTGTGGCCCTGACAGGTCAGTGTAGGAACATTCTCAATAAAGTTGCTTCTTTGTTAACAACTTTGTTGTGGTGGGCGCTGTCACTCTGGATGACTAGGTGAGATTGCCTGCCTGAGTAGGGGTCTTCCTACTGGAGATCCAACAATCCCAGTCCTCTGCATTTATCCAAACGATCTCAAACTATGGTACAATAAGCTACCAGAAGAACTATGTTCATTACAGCATTGTTTTCCATAGGTAAGATACAGATCCAACCCAATTGCCTCTCAATAGATGAATGGATCAAGAAAATGTGGTATATTTACACAATGGAATTTTATGCTTCTATCAGAAAACATGGCAGCGCCCCTTTTGCAAGAAAATGGAAAGACTTGGAAAAAATCATATTAAGTGAAGCAAGGCAGGCCCAAAGAAACATGAACTTTATGATTTCCCTCATTTGCAATGGTTAGCATTAGCCTGTTATTCCTGAAAGTGGATCATAATAGCTCAAGAGTTATGAGCATATATTGTGACCATACAAAATGATGCTAATTGAAATGAACTCCAAGACATAGAAACAGCAAGTCATCTTTTATTTAGTTGTCAAGCTTGATGTAGGTAGTGTACTGAAGCTAGTTCTTTCTTCTTACTTTATTTCATTTTTCTTTTCCTATTGGTTTTATCCATGGCAATTCCTGTCTTTGATTCTGGTACCCTGCATCCTGTATATGCATTTATCTGATTGGGGGAAGGGAAGGGAAATAACAAAATATTGAAAGAAGTACAAAAGCTGACCCATTGCAACAATGATATTCACAGGACACTATGGCAGAAATTAACTTTACCATGTAATGGTGGGGGTGGGGGTGGAGGGAAGGAACAGAGGGAGACAAACACTGGAGTGGGTAACAATGTTCAATGAGAAATAAAACTTACTGATGTAAATGTAACCCCTCTGTACAGAAGCTTTATAATATAGATTTTTAGAAATATAAAAATAAAAGTTTTTTTTCATAAAATCTCAAGCTTATCAGCTTCTGAGTTCATGTCAAAGAGATTTTTTAGGACTTTCAAGAAGCTAGTACTAAGTACCTATAACCATAATTAAGTGATAATGAGAAAAGTAGCAGTTTTAATTGTATTATATGAATAAAGGAAAATTTCTTTTCATTTCTGTTTACTTAGAATACATGTTTGTGATCTGCGTTGTTCTCAAGTCAGATTAATATCTTGTCCTTAGCTTTCTTTGGTATGTATAGCTTGGACATGTAATCTAAGGTATAAGAAGTATTCTTTGTTCAATTTGGAGGCCAATCATAGAGACACTTCTGCCTGGCCAAGAAGTTAGGCTGGAGAACGCCTAACACTTACTTTGGTTTCTCTCACACAGCTCACTGAGGAACTTACGAGTTTGAGAAAGTGATTGCTATTAAGTGCCTCTTACTAATAAGAATTATTGGTAGAATTTGAAAACATATTTGGGTAATAACTAGACTAGAAAAAATGTTGTTTGCTATTTTTTATCACTACATTTCTTTTTGTCTAAGTATAAAAGCCAGACTTACCCTAAGGGCCTAGAATAAGCAAAATGGCTTATAGAGCTCTTTCCACAGAAGATGACAGCAGCAGAATAATAGGTCCACAACTGGTACAAAGAAGAGAGAGTTTGATGCCTTCTTAAATTTTAGGATTGAATGCTCAATGAGGAGCCCTCAGGACTGATGACAGCTTAAGGACCTAACATTCCCTGTGTCGTTCCATCATAGGGAAGCAGTCAACAATCTCTCATCACACTGTAGGTGCCACGCCTGACTGGTGACTGGCTGTGTCCTGAGAACGTCCAGCAGGGTTCTGTCATGGTCACTGGAGTGTCAGGATTGCACTCTAAGAGGAACTACAGGAAGGTGGTAACAAGGCCTGATTCAGGGTTTTGTCAGATCTAGATGATTTGTAACAGGCCCTACTGTCTTCTGGTTAAGAATGTGGATATATCATCGGGGTCCTGCACACAAATTTATCTCGTGTTAGCTTGTACAATTTCCTTTTGAAAGCCAACAAAAGGTCAATAATGCCCTCTGGGACATATTCTCATCAATATTTAGTAGATAAAAAGCTATAAATTAAGTTCATCATGAGGAAAACCCAGATGAAAACCAAATTGCAGGAGCATTTACAAAAAAATGGTTTTCTGTACGTACCAAATGTGACAAAATATTAAAAGTTGATGAAGTTGGGAAAGTTAAATTGATTTCTTTTCTACTATGGTTTCAACTGTCTTTTACATTTCAACTACTTAACAAAAAGAAGGTAGGCATAACACCATCAGTGTCTCACACCTGTAAC